>NW_027223754.1:175742672-177007315 GCF_028538775.1 Myotis yumanensis
CTCCCTTTCTGGGTTCCTCTGAGAGGCCCTTCTGTTAGAGATGGGGAAACTGAAAAATGACTTTCAAGGGATAACAGAGCAGACAGGTTGACCTGTCCCAGGATCTCTGATTCCAAGCATAATAATGGCCAATATTTGTGGGGCATTTCCTATGTGCTAAATCCTGTTCCAAGCCCTTTACACATAGTATCTTTTTCCATCTTCCAGCAATCCTATAAGGTTATATGCTACAAACCCACAATCTCTTATCTGTATTTGGAAGCCCCAAAAGCTCTAAAAAAAACACAATAAACTTTTCCTGTATTTGCTGCCCAAATTCTTTCAGCAGCAAAATTTGTCCTGCACAGATGTGAAGCTATTTAAGTTATTTATAATTTTTAAAGAGTCTTTTATTGATAAATTTAAAAAATCAGAACATAGAGGCACGACTATCCATACCTTTATTAGTTTTCTATTGCCGTGTCACAACATTACTACAAACTTAAACCATCATACATTTGCTACCTCTAAGTTTCTGTTGGTCAGGAGCCCAAGCTGGGTTCCTCTGCTTAAGGTCTCACAAGCCTTCAACCGAGGTGTCAGCTGGGGCTGCTGTCCCATCTGGGTTCAAATGGGGAAGGGTCTTCTTCCAAACTCACTCATGCTATTGGCAGAATGAGGGCTTCCCATTGCTTTTTGGTGTGTGTGTGTTTTCCTGCCTATCAGCCAGAGGCTGTCTTTGGCTCTTAGAAGTTGCCCACATTTCTTGCTGTGTGGGGTCCCCTACCATGGCCATTTGCTTCCTCAAAACCAGTAAGGGGGAAAGGGTAGAGAGACTGAAACTCCAAGAAGATGGATACTACACGCTTATGCAACATAAGCACATAATCATGCCCAGGTAATCACATACATCGTATTATCTTTGCTATATTCTTTTAGTTAGAAGCAACTCACAGGTCCTTCCCACACCTGAAGGGACAAGACCACATAAAAAAGTGAACACCAGGGGCCACCTTGTGAGTTGTCTACCATAATATCTTCCAATGCAGGAATATTAATGTTTGATTATGTCTTAGACTTTCATGGAGGTGTCTCATAATACCTGGTATATGCACCATGATAGCTTTCTAAAATCCTGAAATGTTAAAATTCTGAGACATATCTGTCCTTGTGTTTGTTTGTTTGTTTTTTTGTTAATCCTCACCAAAGGATATTTTTTCCATTGCTTTTTTTTTTTTTTTTTTTTGAGAGAGTGAAAGGGAGGGGGAGAGACAGAGAGAGAGAAACATTGATGTGAGAGAGACTCATTGATTGGTTGCCTCCCTCACATGCTCTGACCAGGCTGGGGATTGAGCCTGCAACCGAGGTACTTGCCCTCGACTGGAATCGAACCCATGACCCTTTAGTCTGAGAGTCAACACTAACCACTGAACAACCATCTAGGGCTGTCCTCATGGGTTTGGGATAAGGTACTGAGATAGGTTAGTAAGAAACTAGGAAATTCCCAGGCAAGAGGAATGAGGAATCAGACAAATGGTTAAACAAATGGCCGGAACAGCTGAGCAATTAACAGCGGGCTAATAAATCACAAGACTCTATCCTCCCTAACTGAAATGCCTAATTGCAGATGGTTTAAATCATCAGAGTCAGGGGGGTAGATAACGAAAACTCGTTAGATCCAGACCAGTCCAAGATAGAGGCAAAACTGACCAGAGAACAACCCCAAAGCACATTATGCCATCATTATAATAACAATTGACACCACAAACCGAAGGGTCCCCACGCCAGGGGGATGACCACCACAACACTTTTGAATGGGCCATTTTAGGAACAAGACCCTCTCCCAACCAGAAGGTGGAGTGAGAATTTGGTGCCACAAAATTCAGCAACAACCTCCCCTCCCCCCTCCCCCCCCCCCCCCCACCTCTTTGGAAACACTGAAAATCTTAAGAATTCACTGACCACGTGTGCAACTCACTGGTGACTTGGCCCACGGTCACTCAGATGGAAACTTTTGCTTCTTTCACAGCAGTGCCCGCACCCTGGTGTCCTTTTCTCTACCTGAATAAAACATGCTTTTTCTCATTCTGACTAATCCTCGAAATTTTTCCTGGAAAAGTCAAGAAACTGGAGGTCACCTGACACGAGAAAGGTCCCAGACCAGACTGTGCCCAGGCAGGGCCGGTAAAAGTACTACAGACAGTCCTCAGGTTACGTCGGATTCGACGTATGTACGTTGTTTAGTGGTTACGTCACCATCTCCCATTTATTTATATATATATATATATATATATATATATATATATATATATATAAAGTTCCATCATTTCGACATATGTGCTTTATGGTTTTTATTATTTATTTACCACAAATAAAGGTCAGGAATTGTTATCTTTCTTTTAAATATTTTTACTGTTTCACTTCATTACTGCTGTGTATGTGCTCCATGTGAGTGACGGAGGTGCTTATGTAGGTGGGTTCTGACTTAAGGCGAAAATCGCATTACGTCGCGCCGTAGGAACGGATCTCCCACATAACCCAGGACATACTGTATAGTACTATCCTCATTTACAAGTGAAGAAATTGACTTACCAAGAAGTGATTCAGTCTATAGAAAACTCACCTCCACGTGTTTCTCCTCTACTCTCAATACTTCACTACTACACCATTTCACTCTGACACCAGTTGTCTGGGTCTTCCACACATCCAGCAATTCATTGATATCAGCTGAGTGTCCTACAATTTAAATTCTGACACTACTGTATCTACCTGGAGATATAGTGTCAGATCCACCTGGAGATAGTAGGTCAGTCTCACAAGTCCCCTCCCCACCCTGTCTCCACTTCAGATGCCAATCACAAGTCCAGGTTGTTACCTGCCTTCTGACCTACTATCTATAAATTGGCGGTTCCCATGACCCCACCTTGGGTTAAATTAATGTGTTAGTGTGGCTCACAGGACTCAGAAAAACATTTTATTAAATCACCAGTTTAGTATAAAAGAATATCATTCAGGAGCAGCCATTTGGAAGAAATGCATAGGGCAAGTTTTGTGGGAAGGGCCTGTTTGGAAACACCATTCTCCCCAAATCTCTACATGTTCACCGATCTAGAAGTTGACCAAGCCCTGTTCTTTGAGATTTTATGGAGGCTTCATTACATGGGCCGGATGGATTAAATCACTGGCCATTGGTGATAGACCTAACATCCATCTCCTCTCCTCTCCCCTCTCCTCCCCAGAGGTGAGAGGTGAGACTGAAAATTCCAGCCCTCTAATTACATGCTTGGATTCTCCAGAAGCCAGCCCCCATTCTTAGGAGTTTTCCAAAAGTCACCTCATTAACGTAAACTCAGGTGTAGCTGAAAGGGGCTTGTTATGAATAAATAACAAGACAGTCTTTTAACCTTTATGGCCCTGGAGCTATTTCAGGAACCAAGGACAAAAGACCAAATACTATAACAAAAACATCCCCATTGCTCTTAGGAAATTCCAAAGGTTTTAGGAGCTCTATGCCAGAAACAAGATGAAGACCAAATATATGTTTATCACAAATAATATCACACTCATCTTAGGCAAAAATAAAGGGTTGACTTTCAGGTCAGAGCCCAAGCTTCTGGCCACATGCAGGCTCCATGGTTCTGAGGTTTAGCAGTCTGTCATGCAGGGATTCCAAGTGCCATTATAACCAGACAACAAAGGGGTCTGGGCTGCCTATCACTACTTGAGCCAATTAAGCAGAGACAGGGTTAAATCATATATGAGCGTTTATTCCAATACTGCCAGCAGCATGGGAGAGCAGCAGGTCATCCACAAAAATCTGCTCTGCCACCCCACCATAAAACAGCTGCTTATATTGGTTAAAGGACAAAGATTACGTGGGGAAGTAGGAATCACAGGTATGGGAAAGTGGGCACGGGATAATCATTACAGGTTACAAGTTATGCAGGCTGCGGTGGGGGGTGGGAGTGTCATAGAAGGCATGTGCCCCGGCCCCAGATTACAGGTAATAGGGCTGGGGTTGTAAAGAGCAGGTGCCTCCTGGATTAGATTGTTTCGGCCACGAGGTTGTAAATCTTCCCATAATGATAGGCAGTTCTCGGGACAAGAGGATGGACTGCATTCCAATGTTAGCTCCAGTGTGCCAGGGCTTACAACTCTCAGCCAGGTTAGAACAGAATTAAATAGAATGAAGTAAATATTTATGAAGTTAAATAGAATGTGATTTCTTGAATCAGAACAGAACCATCATGGTTAACAGAGTATGGTTAATATTTCTTATCGTTAGAATTAGTTTCCAATATCCTATTTCTGCCCCTAACACTATCACTGCCATGACAGCAGCCCAGGACTGAAGGCGGCAGAGCCCCAGACAAGGAGGTCCCGTAGATGCACCTGCTGCTCGCCATCAGCAGAGATTCTTTCCCAAGAGGGCACCTTCCACCTGCTCAGGAGAGGGGCTGAGGGTGGTAGGTGGGGGCTAAAGAGAGGGGTAGCTTTTGAGGGAACCACCGCCAGGCTCAGCTCTGTTCAGTACATGCTGTGAGTCACTCCCCGCAGCCCCTCCATTCTTAACACTGCAGCCTGTGGACGAAAAGGGGCCACATATTACACCTGACAAGCTCGGGGAAGGCCTGCAAGGCGGCCTTACAAACTCAGAGACCCAAAGTAACCAGACAGATGCTTTAAAATTAAAACTTTTTAACTAAAAGCAGTTCATGGCGGGTAGGCAGTCCTAAGGCAGTATTTTTCCCTAACAAGAGTCAATCTTTACCTTAATGAGCCTGTCTATTGTCTTTTTGCATCTATGATAACATACCTTTGGAATGTCAAAGTAATTTCCTTTTTCTGGACCCCTCAAAGCGCAGGCACCGCTCTGCAGAGACCACAAATCCCCTCATTGTTATTGTTATCATGTTAATTGTTGACTGGTAACTATACTGTAGACACCTGTGTAAAAGTTTACTTTTTATCCAATCCCAGAGGTCCCTCCCCAACCCACTTTTCTTGTAACCCACTTATGGTTTCTCTTCCCTTTTTAAAAAAGTTCTCACTGAGAACATGTTTCTATTGACTTTTTAGAGAGAGGAAGTGAGAGAGAGAGAGAGAGAAACATCAATGTGAGAAACAAACATCAGTTGGTTGCCTTCTGTACGCAGCGACTGGGGATCAAACCCACAATTTAGGTATGTGCCCTAACCAAGAATCAAACCAGCAACCTTTTGGTGTACAGGACAATGCTACAATGAACTGAGCCACTAGGCCAGGGCTATGTCTTCTCTCTTTCTTTTTTTATTAATTTCAGGAAGAGGAAGGGAGAAGGAGAGAGGGATAAAAACATCAATGATGAGAGAGAATCATTGACTGGCTGCCTCCTGCATGCTCACTACTAGGATTGAGCCTAGGCATGTGCCCTGATGGAAATCGAACCATGACCTCTTGGTTCATGGGTTGATGCTCAACCACTGAGCTACACCGGCCTGGCTATGTCTTCTCTTTTGATTGTAATGTATAAAATAAGGTTCAAAACTGCCATTCTCTGGAGCATTTTCTCAATCCGTTGAGTTTTTGCTTCCTGGCAATTGTCAGTTTGGCTCAAATAAACTCACAAAAATTCTCTACAGGTTTTAATGTTTCTTATATTGACAAGCCCAAGTGGTATGAATCTCCTTCTTTAAACTTTCAATGTTTTCCATTTCATTTTGAATAACATTCAAATTCAGTCCTTTGATCATCAAGGTTTTACCTGATCTGGCTTTTCTGATCCTATCTCCCACTATTCCAGCCTTCATTCAGCCATATGGATTTCCTCAGTCTTTCAAACTTTACCAAGCACATTTAAAATAATATAGTTTTGTTGATCTCAGAGAGGAATGGAGAGGGAGAGATGGGGATAGAAACAATAACGATATATTAAAAAAAGAAAGAAAGAGAAAAAAAAAGGAAGGAGGCCTTTAGACTGAGGTAGCTCTAATGTGTGGCTGCCTACAGAAGCAACCCAAAATCTAAGCCTGTAAATGCCTCAAGGTTACAATATCAAAACACTTAGGGCAGTGGTTCTCAACCTTGGCTGCACATTAGTATCACCTGGGAATCTTTTAAAAATCCTGATTTCTGGGCCTCATCCTCCGGAAATTCTGTTTCTTTGTTACTAATGTTGTGGTCCCACCCCATAACAAAGAAACAGAATTTCCAGAGGATGGGGCCCAGAAATCAGGATTTTAAAAAGATTCCCAGGTGATTCTAATGTGCAGCCAAGGTTGAGAACCACTGACGTAGGGCAAGCACTCACAAACCACCAACTACGCTCCAAGGCATAGGCAATCAAATGATTTCCTTTCTTTGCTTCCACAGGTTCCCTGTACTTCTCCTCTCCTCCCCCAACGTCCTGTCTGCAGAGTGCTCCAACTTCTGGTTTGGCGCTAGATCCCACACAAGCAAAAGTATGGGTACACCTCGGAGATGTTGCAGGTTCAATTCCAGATTACTGCAGTAAAGCAAGTACCACAATAAAGCGAGTTGTTATTGAAAGATTCGGGGTTGGGCCGGGGTCACACAGAACGGACTCAAGGCTCAGTGTAATCAAAGTAATATTTATTTCAGGCACCGGGGTGCAGGCGGTCTGACTTGAGAGTCAACGGTGAACTGGGGAAGGAGCAGGCTTTTTATGTGCTCAGAGAGAGCTGCAGACCGGGCTTCAGCTTCACCCAGGTATCAGGACCATGACCCCTGACCCCATCGCAGTTTTATGACCTTGCCCTTTGTCCTCCTGCTGGCGCCAGACGTCCTTTCTCAGGCGAGCTGTGCAGGAGTGATGGTCTTCAGGAATTTCTGTAAAATAACCACTCAAGGGGAGCATGTTTGTGCAAGGCTTAGGCGAACAGAACGAGCTTACCCTTGGACATTTGTCAGATTTTGTGAGGCTCAAGCCTAAACCTCAACACCTGCAAAACACAATAAAGCAAAGCACAATAAAACAAGACACACCTGTAATCTGCTTCATCTCCCCCCTCCCGCCTCTCTTCCTAATCCTGCCTTATTTTTAAAAAAATATATTTTATTGATTTTTTTACAGAGAGGAAGGGAGAGGGATAGAGAGTTAGAAACATTGATGTGAGAGAAACATTGATCAGCTGCCTCCTGCACACCCCCTACTGGTGATGTGCCCGCAACCAAGGTACATGCCCTTGACCGGAATCGAACCTGGGACCCTTCAGTCCCCAGGCCAATGCTCTATGCACTGAGCCAAACTGGTTAGGGCCTGCCTTATTCTTTATAGTCTTCCTCTCTACATAGCTTTGTTTGTATATTTGTTTTCTATCTCTCGTGCTAAATGTAAACTCCAAGAGAATATGTTGTTATTTGGCCTCAGAGTATTATTATTACTAATTTTCAAAATGTTTGTGATTTCATTACTTTATCTAAAAATCAGAGGTCTGTTGATGAATTGGAAATTTCTTGTCCACTCTTGTCCTTTTCTATTCTGGGCTCTAACTACATACCCTGGGGCCCTTGATCTCTAGCTTCTGGTTTGGGTTGAAGCTCTGAGAGGCACCAGAAGGAGAGCAAAAGGAGGAGGGAGAAGGGGTGAGAATATTTGCTCTTCCACCTCCCTCCTGACTGGCTTGCCACAGACTGTCTCTGTCCTTTTACTGACCCAAAAGCCATAGCTCCTTTTAAGTGGCCACTCTCTCCAAGGTTTGGTAACTACTCTCTCCCTACCCTTTCAGGACCCGGAGAAGTAAGGTCTTCCTGCTATTGCTAGTCCTAGCTTATTGAGCCATCCCTAACCCTGCTTTCCCTTCATTCTACCCATTCCTTTGTAAACAGCCTCTTCTTTTAATATCTCCTTGTTTATCCTGTTTGAACGTGCCCAGTTTTCTCCTGCTTGGATCCCGAGTCAGACATTGTATGCCTCAAACTCCTGGAAATTTGAAAGACACGGGTTTATGGTGAAGGGAACCCAAGTTTTGCCACCCTGAGGCTGCCTGTTCATCTCTCTGTTAATTTGATTAGCCCAGCTAGAAGAATTTAGAAAGTGGGAGGAAAAGTATTAATTTCTTTAGCTCTCAAAATAGCTTAGAACTAAAATAAATCAAAGGTTTAGCCAATGGAAAAATTTAACAATGCAAAAAATTCCATTGTAAATGGACCACAGCTGTTTTACCACTCAGCTGTAAAAAAGAAAGAAATTTTACCCCTTGCAACAGCATGGATGAACCTGGAGAGCATTATGCTAAGTGAAATAAGCCAGTCAGAGAAAGACAAGTACCATATGATTTCACTCATATGAGGCATCTAACGAACAAAATGAACTAATAAGCAAAATAGAGACAGACTCATAGATAGAGAACAGGCTGATAGTTGTGGGGGTGAGGCTGGGGAGAGGTGGAGGGATTGAGCACAAAAGAAAAAAAAAGAAAGAACTCATGGACATAGACAACAGTATGGTGATTGCCTGGGGAAGGGGTTGGGGGGAGGTGGAGAAGGGTATAGTGGGGATAAATTTTGATGGATGGCATACTTGACTTGGGTTGGTGAACACACAATACCATTTACAGATAACGTATTGTAGAATTTCGCACCTGAAACCTGCATAATTTTATTAACCAGTATAACAAACATAAATTTAATAATAAGGAAAAAAAAAAACTTAGGGTGAGGTAAGTGGGACTGGCCTGTTTTAGGACAAGGAATTGGGAGGGGACATTGTCAGTTGAAGACAGAGAAATGGGCAGGGCTTGAAAAAATAAATAAGAATAAATAAATTAAGTTAAAAAAAAAAAGCCAGTGCACAAGAATTCATGAGCATGGGCACTATTGTTTCCAATTTAGAGTAAAACATAATATGAGATATAAAAACATTAACTAAAAAGAGCATGTTATTTTCACGTTGGCATGAGTTAAGGGCACTCCTACTTGGAAATAACCTGTACATAGTACGTTATTACCTTTATGCTGTTTATCTTCAGCCCTCTTTAGAGTTATAATCTAAAGTTCAGGTTTGGGTGGTGTTTTTTTAAAATATATTTTTATTGATTTCAGAGAGGAAGAGAGGAGGAAAGATAGAAACAAATGAAGAAAGAGAATCATTTGCTGGCTGCCTCCTGCATGCCCCCTACTGGGGATCAAGCCCAAAACCCTGGCATGTGCCCTGACGGGAACCGAACAGTGATCTCCTGGTTCATAGGTCGACAATCACTGAGCCACCCTGGCCGGGCTCAGGTTTATAATTATATACTGATCAAGAGATTGGCAAACTGAGGTTCTAGTCCCCTCTTTGCCAGAAATCTTTTCTGAAAGAAAAGAAACTTTTCTGAAAGTTTCTCAAACTACAAAATTAAGATGGAATAAATTATAGCTAAGATATCCATTTGCTCTAAATCTTTGATACTTATAATTTGTAATTGTGAAGACAGTGAAGTTTTTATTTTTAAAATGTGGAGTCAGCAATATACATAGTCATGCTTAAGAATTCAGGTCTGCATCCTAATTGCTTGGTTTCAAATCCCAGCTCTACAACTGATTAGCCACGTGGGCTTGGGATGTGTCTTAATCTCATTGCATCTCTGTTTCCTCACCTGGAAAATGGGCTATAATGGTAAAAATACTTACCAATCAGGGTTGCTTTGAGGATTAAATAAGTTAGAACTTTGTAAAATGTTTACTGTGTACAAAGCATTATTCTAACCACGCAATAAATGTCAATCATTGATGTTTCGATCTCTCTCTCCCTCTCTGGAATCAATGGGAAAAAAAAAAAAAAAATATATATATATATATATATATATATAGCTCAATAATGAAAGAGAATCATTGGTTGGCTGGCTCCTGCATGCCCCCTACTGGGGATCGAGCCACAGCCTGGGCATGTGCCCTTGACCGGAATTGAACCTGGGACCCTTCAGTCCGTGCTCTATCCACTGAGCCAAACCAGCTAGGGTGAGACTTTCACTCTTAATAACCTTGCATTCCAAGATAAACCATGAATAACAGGAACTTCCTAAAAGCCTTGACTAACAGGAAATCCTAAAAGCCTTGCTTCCAAGATAAACCACAAAAATAACAACATCCTGTTTTCCTTACTAAAAGACAGGAACATCTTGTTCTTACCCAATCTGAACTTTCAACTGCCACATCTGGGCTATAAATCTCTCTCATATCATGTGATCTACAAGTTCTTCTTATTGTATTTGATGAGCCACTACTTCTGAAAATCTGGTTCCCTTTCACAGCTAGTAAAAATGTCTCCCTGTATTCATATTTATCACTGAATTTTATTTTGACAGAGAGTTCCTGAGCACTCAGTAGCTGGAACTAACTTTCTTTGGGAAGTACTGAGCTTGGATGCACCAAGAGCCATCTTCATGGGTAGGCCACTTGTGCAGCTGCACAGGGCCCTGCCCTTGTTTGCTTGTTTTTTAAAATACGTTTTTATTGAATTTTAGAGAGGGAAGAAGAGAGAAGGTTAGAGACAGAAACATCAATGAGAAACATCATCAACTGGCTGCTTCCTGCACACCCCCTACTGGTAATCCAGCCAAATGGGCACTTAACAGGTAAGCAGAGGACTGGGGTCTTCAAAGGGCTTAGTGATATACAAGGGCAGAGGTCTTCAAAGGGCTTAGTGATATGCAAAAGGACTGGGGTCTTCAACGGGCTGCCATTCTGGTTTCTGCAACAAGATTGTTAATCTTTTCATGATAATACAGTAGGTCCTCTGGTTAGGTCGGAGATCTGTTCCTACGGCACAATGTAACTCGATTTTCACTGTAAGTTGGAACCACCTACGTGAGCACCTACATCTCTCACATGGAGCATATACACAGCAGTAATGAAGTGTGTAACGCCCTGGACGCAAGTCGCTGTCACAAAGAACCAAGAGACGCTTCTCATGCAAAAGGCAAAGGGTTTATTTATTTTCCAACATGTTGGGGCTCACAGCTTACTCTGAACGCAGCAGAGCAGCGGCTGTCAGCCCCGACCAAGAGTTTAAGCACAGGTTATATACTTCTCTAGCAAACGGGGGAAGTAATCTGGGGTCATTCTTCTGGGGATCTGGCGCCGTTGTGAGTTAATGCCTGTCTGGTTTCTTATCAAGTTGTTTGTTTTTCAGTTTACTCCCGGGCTGCGGCCATCTCCCGTAACCTCCCTGGCTGCAGCTGTCTCCCATAAAAGTTGATTGTTTCATCTCCCCCTTCTGACCTTCCTGATTGCCCTGGTGCCGTTTGTTCCTTTTCTGACCTTCCTGACCTGATTATATTGGCGCCTCTCAAGTGAAGCAGTAAAAAAAATTTAAAAGAAAGATAACAATTCCTGATCTTCACTTGTGGTAAATAAATAATAAAAAACATAAAGCACATACGTCGAAATGACGGAACTTTTTTTTTTTTTTTTTAATAAATAAATGGGTGATGGCGACGTAACCACAAAATGACCTATGTCGAGTCTAACGTGATCCAAGGACTGTCTGTAGGCAGCTCCAAATGGGGAGGATGGGCTGTATTTCCGGGTGAGCTCCCAGGTCCCCTGTGCTTTCTTTAGTCAGAGCATAATAATCACGGTTAACTGAGCATGATGAATACTTCTTACAATTAGGTGCTCCCCAATATTCTATTTCTGCCCCATATCATATTGTCTTTGGCTGTGTTTGAGATAAAAGTTGAGTCGTTGTGACTAAGCCAGTATGGCCTACAAACTCTAAAATATTTACTATCTGGCCCTTTATAGAAAAAGTTTGCCAACCCCTGCTCTACACTTACCTCTCAGCATTCTCCATGTAGCCATCCCAAACTATTTGAAGTCCCTAACAGATCACCCTTTTCTCTTTGACCTGCTCGGCCCACCCCTCCATGGGTGCTGTCATAGAATTCACTCCCTCTTAGCATTTAACTGTTATTCTGATTGTCCTTTGACTTGTCTGGGGCAAGTGTTCACTGCTGAGTCCTCAGCCACTAGCACCACCCCTCCCCTCCTTCGTTGCTTCATAAACATGTTTTGATGAATGAGCAGCATCCTGAAGAGATGAAAAGACTGGGTTCCAACTTTCAAGAGCTTACAAAGGGAAGACAGTAATGTAAACAATAAACTAACCTACAAGGAAGAATGAAAAAGCACTAAAAAGTAGCATGTACTCTGCAGCATGTCCAAGGAGAGAGAATTCCACCTGGGAAAGGTGCCCCTTCTTTATGAGAAAAGAGTGAAGAAACAAAATGGACTCACTATGGTCAGGTTGCTAAATTTTACAATCAAGTAGGCTGAGGTATGACAAAGCAATTCTGTTCTTGCTTTAACTAGGATGGGAACTTAAACTTTTGAACATTTCAGTTGTTCCTGGAGATAAATATATATATTATTGGTGATAGAATATCCAGTCTGAGAGAAAGTTTATTTGAACCAAATAAGACAATTGCCGGGAAGCAAAATCTCAACAGATTGAGAAAACGCTCCAGAGAATAACACTTTTGCAGCTTATTTTATACATTAGACTCAAAGGAAAAGCCATAAGGAAGTTTCCATGACATTCATCTGTAGTACATGAGGGGGCAGGAGAGAGCAAAGTGGGGAAACCTCTGAGATTGGATAAGAAGCAAAATGTAGAGACACATACTTCTTTTACATTGGTTGGGTACAGGATGGTTAATAATTAACATTGACAGCTCATAGAGATGGTGAAATGGAATTTTTGGACTGGAACCCGGGTTCTTTGTCCGCCAGAATCGAAGAATGAACCCACGGACAGAGGGTAGTATAGCAAAGGTGGAGATTTATTGAAAGACAAGTGCAGACTCCCATGTGGGGAGAGGGAAAGAGTCCCAGGGACTTCCTGTTTCCATGGTTTATAAAGGCTACAGTTCCTATGTCCTGACATCCTCTCTGATTGGTCAATATCCCCTTCCCCAATTGGTTACTATAGTGACTCCTGAGGCCCTCCTCCCTCATTGTCCTCTTATTCCTTCTCTGCTTCTTCCTTCTCTATTTTGTAAATATAGACCTTTTTTGGCTACTTCCAGTTCCCTTGTCTAATGGAAATATAACTGCCCCTGGCTTCCTTGTGTTATGGAAATGTACCCTCTCTCAGTCCGTAGCCCTTTTTTTTCCATGGACCCCAATTCTAAAAATTCCCTAAACCTGCCTATATTCCCCTAAAATTCCTGTTTCAATGGTATGCAGGGGAATAAGATAACCAACAGGGGTTCTGTGGTCTCCTGCTCTGGTGCCCCAGGTGGTGCCTGCAAAGGGGTCTGGAAAAACAAACTACTCTGACATTTCAAAGGTATGTTATCTTAGATGCTCAGAGACAACAGACAATTCCAAAGGTAAAGACTGACCTTTGTCAAGGAAGCTGCAGGCCTACGCTTTTCCTTAGGAATTTTTCAGTTCAGACCACCCTGGGCGGCTGGCTGCCTTCTGTCTCTGGGTTTGTGAGGCCCGAGGGCCTCCCCTGAGCTCGTCTACGTCCAAACCCGCTGAAGAGCAGGAAAGAATGTTTAGTCTCCAGGCCACCTGACATCTGGCTGATGACCATCGTGAACTAATCCAAAGGCTGAGAATGCAGCACTGATTTTTCTCAGGAATGTGACTTTTTATTATAAAAACTCTCAGTTTTAACTTGGCACAGTGACTGGTGGTTACTAGACTTAGTGTGGCGATCACATCGTAAGGTACATAAACATCCAATCACTATTATATGCCAACTATAATTTAAATAATAATAATAATAAACCTCTCAGCTTCTCTTCTTCGCAACACTATGGATAGTGCCTAGTTGTGCTTCTGACCTGAATATCCTAAGATCCTTTAATAATTATTTGTCATTTATTTCAAGCCAGAGCCTCATGACACTGCTGGGTGGACATTTAGAATCCTTTCTGATATTAACATAAAACCTCTACCTCCGTGATGAAATTCTTACGGAGCTTTTTTGGTTATTGTTAGCATGTAATGCCCTCATCTGTAAAATAAGTCTCAATAATTCCAACTCAATAATTAATAAACATGGTTAATAATTGGAGGCACAGAGCGCAGTGCGCACATCACAGAAAGTGCTCAGTAAACCGCAGTTATCCCCGGATCCTCTAAAATGCTCCGTTTAACGGTAATGGAGCCCATGTCCAAAGAGCTCTCCAGACTCTGCACCGCTAAACGTATGTCGCACCATCAAATGCGTCCCCGTAGTAAACGCAGCGACAGCTCAGTAACGCGCGGTTGGAGGCGCACCGCGCTGGGATGCGAGTGAGACTGCATCTCCCGGGGAAACCGCCAGGAGCTGGAGCCCGCGAGGTGGAAGAACTACAACTCCCATGGTGCTTCACGCAAGCTTAGGGCTAGTCTATATTTTATCGCCACAGCCCCTGCCGCGAAGCTCTCAAAGACTCCGCCCCCAGGGTTCTCCTCGCCTATTCCGCCCCCGTCCTCGGAAGACGCCGTGTGACGTCACGAGGTCCTACGTTCGTGTAAGGAGCAGGAGTTGAAGGACGGTCTCTGGCTGGGTTCAGGCGGCCCTGGGACCGCGGAGGAGGCTCTCGAGGGACCGCCGCGATGCTCCACCCGGAGCCGGTCAGTCAGCTCCTGGATCTGTGAGTCCGCTCGGGCCTCGCCTCTTCCTCGCCCGGGCCCAGCACCTCCCCCGCGCGGCCCGGTTCTGCGCTGCTCCCCCTCCCGCCCCTTCCCTCCGCCGGACCCACGTAGAGGCCCCGCCGGTGTTTCTCCACTGGGTTCCTCACTTGTCGTCTCCGCGTCGGTGACAGTGGTGCCCGGGGGGCCGCGGGGCAGGGTGGCGCTCCGTCCGCCGCCCGGGACGTCCCCACACGGGTGTCCGAGTTCTCCGTCCGGTTCCCGGTGGGACCCGTTTGTGACGGGCTGGGAGCCCTGGGAGAAGGAACCGCTGGCCGGGGCTGCGCGACCGACGCGCTCCGCGAGGCTCCGCCCAGTCCCTGTGCCGGGCGCGGGGGGTGGGGGGGGTGGGGGGGGGTTCTCAGGCGGGGTGACCCGCGTCACCGCTGGGTGCCGTGGGCGAGCCACAGGCTCTCCCGGTGCCGAGCGCTTGACCCACAAAGTTCTGTCACGGTGGCTGCCTCTGGGACTGTAGTGAGCAATAAACTTTACATGTGAAGGCCTCATTTAGAAGGATGCGTGGTGTCAAAGGACATTTCAGAGAAATTTCCTTTTTGTGAGTGTTTTATTTCAGAGCCTGTGGTTAGGAAACGGGACAGGAGGAGTCCTGGTGGCCGGAGCTACCAGAGGCACATAGGTAGAGAGGGGGTTGAATCTGTGGTGCTTTTCATTATTCAGATGGCCAGTGATCTGAGAGTGACGGGTGTAATACCCCCAAAGCGCCGCTCTGACGTTTCATTTCAAGCCAGCGTTTATTCTGTATAAGGACTAGAGGCCCCGTGCACAAAATTCATGCAGGGGCGGGGGTGTTCCTCAGCCGGCCTGCACCCTCTCCAATCTGGGACCCCTTGGGGGATGTCCAACTGCCAGTTTAGGCCCCCAACTGCCCTCCCCTGCAGGCCTGATCGCCCCCCAACTGCCCTCCTCTGCCAGCCTGATTGCCCCCCAACTGCCCTCCCCTACCTGCCTGATCGCCCCCCAACCGCCCTCCCCTGCCGGCCATCTTGTGACAACGTGAGGGCTGCCATTTTGGGGTGTTGTGCCACCTCGGCTTTTATTGTATCCGATAGAGGGTGGGTGGGGGATTAAAACTAGTGAGTTCCCAGGGTCTGCTTCCCATCATTGTCACTGCAGAGATTAGCCCTGGAACGCTGTCTGCCTTCAGATAGGTTCTGTCCTCGATCTGAGCTTAAAATGTATCTTCTTTTCCCTGAGGAGCTCATCTGGGGTCAAGGCTGCCTTATCGTTCGGCCCTGTTCTTCTTGTAACGGGTCTAATTTCCCAGGGTCTGTAAGAAAAATGTCTTTTCTGTGTGAATAGCTGTAAAGCAACTGTTCTATTTCTATGACATGCACCTCCCCTATCAGGATGGCTTCTAAAGTGAGAGTGATTGGTTAAAAGTGATTATCTTATACAATTTTAGGGAGATCATTTAAGTTGATTATCAAAGGCATTTATAAGAAATAATCTCTTGCATATCACTTTGTTCATGAAATAAACTAGAGTAACTTTTGCTTATGTGGCCAAACTGGTTTGCTCTGCTTGAGGGATTTTCAAGCCTGGTATCTTATTTTATTTTTTTAAATCCCTCCTTTTGGTCATTCAGCAGGCTAAGAGTGTCAACAAGCATAGTGTTACTCTTGCTACCACTGTTGATGTAGGCATTGGGATGGATGGTCATACAATTGCTGTGTTCCCTACAGTTGCCAAGTCATCTGGCCATGGCTGGTGGGATCACTGAATTCTTCAAGTTGTCTAATCCTGGTAGATAACATTGGATGTGAGTGGTTGTTGAAAGGCATTTATAACTCTTGAGAGGATGCAGTGCTCTAGGAAGGTTAATATGGTGATTATGAGAATGATAGCCAAGGATTGAAAAATTCCCTAGCGTAGAGATTCCCCAGTGCCAAAATGTAATCAATTAAATAAATCAGTGAAAGAAGTGTTGCCTATTTGATGAAAGATTGTTATCTGATCTTTAAGTAAGGCCTTTTAAGTTTTGGGTAACAATTCTTGATTTATTAACATAAAACTTTTTTTTTTTTTACCAGTTACAGCACAAGCACCTTATTGTTGGGTGGTTAGGATGTTTAAGGCTATGTGGTTATCTCATATAACTCTGGCTAAAGAGTTATAAATTCTTGCTGTAAGTGTTGAGATTTTGCAGAGGATAAGGTCTCTTCTAATGAGGCAGTCCTTTGTTGATGTCCTTTCCAGTAAACTTAGGTTCTAATGTGTGCAGCACACTGCCTTCCTTTGGGAGGGAATCACAGAAAGTTTTTGGGACCTGGTGGAAATAAGGCTTTCAGTACTGCATTAGTGCCTTACTGTATTGAACTGTGTCATCATTGCTCAGGACAGGATAAACATGAGGATGTCTTCTTTCAGGAGGCAGTGTTATAGGTAAGTTTCCATCTAAGATAGGCCTTTATATTGTACTAGAGGCCCAGTGCACGAAAATTCGTGCAAGAGTAGGCCTTCCTTTCCCCGGCTACCAGCACCGGCTTCCCTCCGGCACCTGGGACCCGGGCTTCCCTACTCCGGCCACCGGCAGGCACCTGAGACCCGGGCTGGCTTCCCTCAGGCTGCCCGCAGACACCCAGGACCCGGGCTGGCTTCCCTTGAGCTGCCCGCAGACACCCAGGACCCAGGCTGGCTTCCCTTGAGCTGGCTGCAGACATCCGGGACCCGGGCTGGCTTCCCTTGAGCTGCCCGCAGACACCCGGGACCCGGGCTGGCTTCCCTTGAGCTGGCTGCAGACATTCGGGACCCGGGCTGGCTTTCCTTGAGCTGCCCGCAGACACCTGGGATGCGGGCTGGCTTCTCTCCAGCCCTGGCTCTGTCAGGAAGGACATCCGGAATGACGTCTGGAAGACTTCCGGTCTAGTTAGCATATTACCCTTTTATTATTGTAGATAAGCAATCAGTTATTTAATAAGAGGCATTTCTATGGAACAAAAAAGACAAAGAATCATAGTTGGAGCAATTATAAACTCAGTTTCTGAGTCTGGAGAGCAGCCAGTCAAGAAAATGTCCGGATTTGAGCTTGAATCTTTAGATGGTGGAATGAGGGTGGCAGTTTTAATCTGATGGATTTTCCTGGCTTGCAGTTTGAATGTCCTTGGTGATATCATTAGGTGTTCTGGTGACCTTTCTGAGTGGCCCACAGAGAAGTAGGTATGAATACTGTCTTCATGATCTGTTGTGGTCTCAGCTCTGCCATTATAGTGTGAAAGCAGCTATACACAGAACATACATGACTGGACATGGCTGTGTTCCAAGAGAACTTTATTTACAAATGTAGGCAACAGGCCAGATTTGGCTGATGGGCCATGGTTTTCCTACCCCTGGTCTAAGGTAAGGGTAACAGCTTTCATTCACACATTGCCCTGATCAGCCCATACTGCAGCCTATCTTCCAAAGTTCTGATTCAGCTGGATAGCTACTGACACCCAGTGAAACCATCAGCTTTCAACTGAGCAGAACCATCACTGAACTAGACCCAGACACTTAGGGAAACTTCTGTGCATTAAGGGTCTCATTGAGCCAATGGCTTTGCTTCAGGTGGTCTGAGTGGCAGATAAAGTATCGCCCAAAACTGTCACTTTTCCACAAAAAACAAAGATCCCTCTAGAGCAGCGGTTCTCAACCTTTGGGTCACGACCCCTTTGGCGGTCAAACGACCCTTTCACAGGGGTCGCCTAAGACCATCCTGCATATCAGATATTTACATTATGATTCATAACAGTAGCAACATTACAGTTATGAAGTAGCAACGAAAATAATTTTATGGTTGGGTCACAACATGAGGAACTGTATTTAAAGGGCCAGAAGGTTGAGAACCACTGCTCTAGAGCCAGGCCAAATGTGATTAAAAAAAAAATTATAGTTGACCTACATCATATTTGTCTCAGGTGTACAACACAGTGACTCGACACCTGTGTATCTTACAAAGTGACCACCGTGATAAATCTAGTAACCATCTGTCACTGTACAAAGTTATTACTATAGTATTGACTGTATTCTCTATCCCTGTACATTATATCACTGTGACTTATTTATTTTATAACTAGAAGTTTGTACCTCTCAATCCTCTTCACCATTTTTTCCTTCTCTTGTAACTATCAGTTCTCTATATATCTCTGAGTCTGTTTCTGTTTTATTTTGTTTATTCACTTTTTGTTTTATAGATTCCACTTGTAAGTGAAATCATATAGTTTTTGTCCTTCTCTGTCTGACTTATTTCACTTAGCGTAATACTCTCTACATCCATCCATGTTGTCGCATGGCTGAGTAATATCTTCTTTATCCATTTATCTATCAATGGACACCTAGGTTGTTTTCATATCTTAGCTATTGTAAATAATGCTGCAGTGAACATAGGGGACATATATCATTTCAAAATAGTGTTACTGTTTCTTTGTATAAATACCCAGAAGTGAAATTGCTGGGTTATATAGTAGTTTTATTTTTAATTTTTTAAGGACCTTCCATACTGTTTTCCATAGTGGCTGTACCAGTTTATCAATTTGAATATACCATTTCCATATGGTCAGCAAGGCTTTTGGGTCCTTCTCTTATAACTTAAACTTATAAGAGTCCAAGTTGATCCATGTCAAAATAAGGATATCAGACCATACAGTCAGTCACAAGGTCTCATGCTCAGGCATTCAGTTTCAACACGAGCTTATGAGCAGGTTAATAGCTGCTTTAAAAAAAAAAAAAAAAAGAGTATGTGGTGGCAGCTACATCAGGCAGGTAATAATGTTGTACACGTATACCTCACTATTGTGTTTCATAATTTTTACAAATCAAAGGTTTGTGGCAACCCTGGGTCAAGCAAGTCTATTGGTGCCATTTTTCCAATAGCATTTCCTCACTTGCTATTTCTGTGTCACATTTTGTTCATTCTCCCAGTATTACAAAATTTATTATTATTGTTATTATTTTATGGTGATCTGTGATCAGTGATATTTGATGTTACTATTATAATTGGTAATTGTTTGGGGCCCTGCAAACCACATCTATATAAGAAGGCAAACTTAATTGATAAATGTGTATGGTCTAACTGCTCCACCAACTGGCTAGCCCCCCGTTTCTTTCCCCTTCCTCTGGCCTCCCTGTTTCTTGAGATCCAACAGTATTGACATTAGGCCAATTAATAGCCCTATAGTGGCCTCTAAATATTGAAGTAAAAGGAAGAGTCACAGGTTTCTTTAAATAAAAAGCTAGAAATGATTAAGCTTAGTGAGAAAGGCATGTCAAAAGCCAGGATAGGTCAAAAGATAGGTTTATTGCTCCAAATAACCAAGATATAAATCCAAAGGAAAAGTTCTTGAATAAAATGTAAAGTGCTATTCCAGTAAATATATGAATGATAAGAGATGAAACAGCCTTATTGATGATATGAAGCAAGTTTTAGTGGTCTGGATAGAAGATCAAACTAGCCATCACATTCGCCTATGCCAAAGCCTAATCCAGAGCAAGGCTCTAACTCTCTTCAATTCTATGAAAGCTGAGAGGCGAGAAATCTGCAGAAGAAAAGTTTGAAGCTAGCAGAGGTTGATTCAGGAGGTTTCAGGAAAGAAACCAAATTCATAATAGAAAAGTGCAAGGTAAAGCAGCAAGTGCTTATGTAGAAGCTACAGCAAGTTATCCAGAAGATCTAGCTAAGATAATTAATGAAGGTGGCTACACTAAACAACAGATTTTCAATGTAGACAGAATAGCCTTCTGTTGGAAGAAGGTGCCACCTAGAACTTTCATAGCTGCAGAGTAGAAGGCAATGCCTGGCTTCAAAACTTCAAAGGATAGGCTGACTCTCCTACTTGGGTCTAATGCAACTGGTGATTCCAAGTTGAAGCCAATGCTCATTTACCATTCCAAAAATCTTAGGGTCCTTAAGGATTATGCTCAGTTTACTCTGCCTGTGCTCTATAACTAGAACAACAAAGCCTGGATGACAGCATATCTGTTTACAGTGGGGTTTACTGAGTATTTTAAGCCCTCTATTGAGACCTATTGCTCAGAAAAAAAGATTCCTTTTATTTTTTTTGATATATATTTTATTGATTTTTTTTTTTTACAGAGAGGAAGGGAGAAGGATAGAGAGTTAGAAACATTGATGAGAGAGAAACATCGATCAGCTGCCTTCTGCACATCCCCCCACTGGGGATGTGCCCGCAACCAAGGTACATGCCCTTGACTGGAATTGAACCGGGGACCCTTCAGTCCGCAGGTTGACGCTCTAGCCACTGAGCCAAACCGGTCAGGGCGTCCTTTTAAAATATTACTGCTCATTGACAATGTATCTGGTCACCCAAAAGCTCTGATGGAGATATACATGAGATTAATATTTTAAACCCTGCTAACACAACATCCATTCTGCAGCCCATGAGTCAGTAGTAATTCTGACTCTCAAGTCTTATTATTTAAGGGATGCATTTTGTAAGGCTATAGCTGCCATGGATAGTGATGGTAGATTATAGTGATGAATCTGGGCAAATTAAATTGAAACCCTTATGGAAATGATTCACCATTCTAGATGTCATTCATAATTCATGGGAAGAAGTAAAAATATCACCATTAACAAGCATTTGGAAGAAGTTGATGGATGACTTCAAGGGGTTCAAGACTTCAGTGGAGGAAGTCACTGCCTGTGGGGTGGAAATAGCAAGAGAACTAGAATTTTAAGTGGAGCCTGAAGACGTGACTGAATTGCTGCAATCTCATTAAAAAACTTCAGCAGATGAGGAATTACTTCTTTTATGGCTGAGCAAAGGAAGTGGTTTCTTGAGTTGGGATTGAGTTCTGGTGAAGATTTTTCGACAGCAAAGGATTCAGAATATTACATAAACTTAGTTAAAACAGCAGCAGGGTTTAAAAAGATTGAGTCCAATTTTTTTTTGCCACTCCAATTTTAAAAGAAGTTTTTAGTGGATAAAATGCTGTCAAATGGCACTGGCCGGTGTGGCTCAGTTGGTTGGGTATTGCCCCATGCACCAAGACGTTGCTGGTTCGATTCTTGGTAAATTCTTCTTTTTTGTTGATACTCACCCAAGGAAATTTTTCCATTGATTTTTAGACAGAGTGGAAGGGAAAGGGAAGAGACAATGAGGAGCATCGATGTAAGAGAGACACATTGATTGGTTGCCTCCTGCATGCGCCCAACCAGGACTGGGCCTTGAGTCTGCAACCGAGGTATGTGCCCTTAACTGGAATTGAACCTCGGACCCATTAGTTTACGGGCCGATGCCCTATCCACTGAGCCAAACTGGCTAAGGCATAAAACTGTACTTGATGCTCAACAGTGTTGCAATAGCTATGTAAGGTGCCAGGGGGGTACTGGAAATATTGGGGGGAACACTTTGTACTTGATTGCTGGGGTTCAGCCCCAGCAGGTCCAGGGATCCCCAAAGGTGTGGACGAAGTCTGCGAAGAAGGAAGGACATGGAGGCAGCGTTCAGTTGATCAGCAGCCTAGCCAGGATCTCCAGCCAAGTTCTGTCTAGGATCTCCAGCCAGGTTCTGTTGCTATGTTCTCTCGCTAGGTTCTCCAGGTTCTCCAGCCAGGTTCAGTCATCAGGTTCTTTAGCCAGGTTCTCCAGCCAGGTTCTATCCAGGTTCTGTCTCTGTTGTCTTGTTACATCTGTATTTATACCAGTTGATTTTAATCCTGTCAATTTCTATTCCAAAGATTAGGGCGTTTCTTATCTCCATTCCAGGGAGTAAAGATTATGTAGCTTAAGCATGATTTTTCGTAGTTAAAGTGATTAACTACCCGCCTGGCACTTAGTTAAGGGGTTTTATTCCCTCCCTAACTTCAGGGAAAAATCCCTACCTGGGGAAACAACCTTTCTCGGAGAGGTGACCTTGGTTAAAACACATAGCGCTAAGGGGAGCAAACATATTAAGAACAGTATGCTATATACGCCAGGTCCCTTGAAACATATGCTGTGCAGACGTTTCTTCTTTGCAGCAACTGTGTCAAGCAGCAAGGATGAACCGGCTCCCAGCACTTGATGCTTTAAAGAATTTCTTAAGATATTGAATAAAATAAGGTGTAGAAAAGTGAGTGTAGAATGCTGACATTTTAGGAAACTATGATCCTCCTCTCACCCTTTAAGTGTATGTGAGTATGTGCATGTTTGTACAAGCACAGAGAAAAATATGAAAGACTGTACACTAATTTAGCATGAAGAATTAAACTAATGAAAGAGGGAAGGATAAGAGGGAAAGACAGGCTACCCAAAGAGGAAAAGAAAAAATAGATAGCACTAAAAAAATTCAAGTGAATGACCACATTTATTCATGAATGTAACATTATGTATATTGGGGTATTTGTAGGCAGAAATTAAATAAGATTTATATTTATTTGTTTAACGTATGGGTTTCTCATATTGTTGGAATTTTAGGCCACATATGGGTATGTTGGTCACATGCGTCTTAGTGGTTACATGCTCTGAAAACTCTGCTTTAAGCATATACAATCCTGGCACTAAGTTTGTTTTCTATATGATTTGTACTATTTGTGGAATCTTTGTGGTTATAGTTTCTCTAATGATTTCATTACCTGCATAATTTTTAAGAAAAATAGTGAAAATGAGTTTGATGGATTAACAGATGAAACTTTTCAATTAGTAGGCCCTAGTTTAATGCTTACTTAGGAATATGGGACTGAAATCTTGTGTCTTTAGGAATTAGACTGACTTAGAAAAAACACTATTTTTGGCCATTTCAAATGTATTTTAGTAAATGAGGTGTGCAAGAAAAAAGTTAAAAATCACTTTTCTACGATGAAGAAAAACTTGTCCATTACTGAGCACAGACTAAGCTTTGGAATCTTATGAAGTTTAAGCTATAAATATTAGTATAAAATATACACTCTCTTCAACAGTGTTGTAATATCTATCTATGTATGGTGCCGGGGGGGTACTGGAAATATTGGGAGGAACACTTTGTAAAGTATATAATTATCTAACCACTTTGCTATACACTTGAAATTAATACAAAATAATGTTAAATGTAAACTGTAATTGAAAAATAAAATTTAAAAATGTACTGTCTTTATGAAAGGACTAAGTGCTAACAAACTGCATTAAATAAATGTTAAGACTCAGTATTGGTACAGTATAATTTACTATATCACATTTGTATTTCAGATGCCTTTGGTGCTTCACGAAGAATATTTCCAGATATATCACAGACATTAAGCCTTTGCCTCCCAACATAAAAGATAGACTGATTAGAATGATGAGCCTGCAGGGACAGATAACAGATTCAAATATAAGTGAGGTAAGAGTATGTACAACTATAAAGCAAGCATATTATATTTTACTGTTTGGATATGGTTTCACATTTCTGGAACAATGGTATATGGTAGGATTAATAATACTTTTAAGATATAATAAAGTATCAGAGTTTTTTTTCTTTCTAGAAAACCAGAATGTTCATGTGTAATAGTTCTAAAAAATCTCTCCTACCATTTTTCAGTTGCTTCCCTTGTCTTCATAATACCAGCACCTTAAGCTCCATGTTTTTTAAAGTTTTAAACTTTTTGATCAATTATACCATAATAAATCTGGAAAGAGTAAAATATTAAGTGCAGGGTAAATAAATAAGTGCTCAAAAAAAAAAAAAATCCACACCAAGAAATATATGTTACATCGTGACTCTAGTACACAAACCACACTTACCCATGACAGTACAGCAGGCCCTCCAATAACATCATTTTGTTATAATGTTGATGAGATGCCATAAGAACTTAACTCTTGTTTATATCAATTAGCCTATAAAATTGATTTCAG
Source organism: Myotis yumanensis (assembly GCF_028538775.1). Classification (NCBI taxonomy): domain Eukaryota; kingdom Metazoa; phylum Chordata; class Mammalia; order Chiroptera; family Vespertilionidae; genus Myotis; species Myotis yumanensis. Next base: position 175,767,070 of record NW_027223754.1, read on the forward strand.
TATATGTCATTTGGCTTAGAGTCACAGGACCTATCAATGACGGTAAGTGAGGACTCAATGTACTCTGTGCATTATACTTGGATATTCTCTATTTTATTCTGTTATGTCTTATTTCCTTTAAAAAATGTTGACCACAGCCTACTAAATTGATTTTGTCCATTCATGGATAACAACCAGCAGTTAAAGATCACTCTTCTAAACTCTTCACATTTCTTTTCTGGATACCTCACTCCTACTAATTTATACTTACTCCCCTCCCTATAACTAAGCTAAAATTGGCTATTCTTTAAGGTAATAAATATAGTAAGGGTCTCCAACCTGAATTAAAATTCTAGCTTTGCCACTCTTTCTGACATTGAGCCTCAGGTGTGTGGGGGGGGGGGGGCGGGGGGGCAGGCGGAGGGGGGGGGGGGGGCGGGCTGTTTTTAAGAGAACTTTACTTTGCCCAGCCAGCATGGCTCAGTGGTTGAGCATCAGCCTATGAACCAGGTTGTGGGCTTGATCCCTGGTATGGGGCATGCAGGAGGCAGCCCATCAATGATTCTTTCTCATCATTGATGTTTCTATCTCTCTCTCCCTCTCTCAAATCAATAAAAATATATTTAAACAAAAAAGAGAACTTTATTATTATTATTTTAATTATAGAAGAAAAGAGAAAGAGGAGAAGAAAGAAGGCAGATAAGAATCAAAACAGGCCGAAACCGGTTTGGCTCAGTGGATGGAGCATCGGCCTGCGGACTGAAAGGTCCCGGGTTCGATTCCGGTCAAGGGCATGTACCTTGGTTGCGGGCACATCCCCAGTGGGAGATGTGCAGGAGGCAGCTGATCGATGTTTCTCTCTCATCGATGTTTCTAACTCTCTATCTCTCTCCCTTCCTCTCTGTAAAAAATCAATAAAAAATATTAAAAAAAAAAAAAAAAAAAAAAGAATCAAAACAGGAAAGATACTGGGGGAAAAAAAGTTCCCCTCTCCTACCTTCCATCCCCAAGACAACAGTTTTCCGAAGTCCCTTATGTGTGTGTGTGTGTGTTTGGGAGGGGGCGCAGTAAGTGAGAGTCTCTGGGGTTGTAACCATCATCACTGTCTACAGAGAGGCTAGAACTACAGTAGTCCCCCCTATCTGTGGGGGATACATTCCAAGATTCGCAGTGGATGCCTGAAACTGGATAGTACTGAACCTTATATATATCATGTTTTGTCATATACTAATATATATACACCTTTTCACATAAAGGGAGCACTTTATGGTTTCTCTTTGGCATATCTGATAGGCCAGCATCACTACTCTTGGGCTTTGGGGCCATTATAAGTAAAATAAGGGTGACTTGAACATAAGCACTGCAACACCATGGCAGTCATTTTGATCACTAAGCATACAGTGTGGATATGCTCGACAAAGGGATGATTCACATCCCAGGCAGGATGGAGTAGGACAGTGCAAGGTTTCATCATGCTACTCAGGACAGCGCACAACTTAAAAATTATGAATTCTTTATTTCTGGAATTTTCCATTTAATATTTTTGGACCATGGTAGACCACGGGTACCTGCAACTATGGCAAGTGAAACTTCAGATAATGGAGCACTACTGTACAAATTGATGTCTTTACCACACATTCAGCCCCAAGCCTGTGATCAAAAGGAAGCAAACTGTGATTTAGCACTCCAGCATACGACTGGGACTTCACATTGTAACTGCTTCAGTGTGTCTTAGTGTTTCTTCTGCATCAACCTGATGTACTTTTAATGCTTTATTTTCTTTGTGTTAGCTTGCATTTGAACAAAGACATTTTTGTGTTGTAGTCTACTTCTCTATGGAGGTAGAATAACATCCAAGTTCTTAATGTTGATGGTTCTGTGGGATATATAACTTAATGTGTGGCTCTCAGATGAAACATTGTAACACTGCAGAAAACTGGTGAGATTCCTCTCTTCCCCACCATCCCCATTTTGTTCTATTTCTTTCATCTATATTTCACTGACTTACATTTTTTATGGCAATCTTTAATATTCATTTAAACTTAATTTCACCTGAATAGAAATGGGCTAAGGGGATGAATGAGAGAGAAAAAACAAAAGTATGGTTTTCCTTGGTGCGCTCCACTATTCCCCATCCTGGCAAGAGTCCTGCTCATGAAACTAGATCTAACTTTTGTTGCAAAGTTGCACACATCCTTGGATAGCTCTTTTTGAAATAGTTTCTGAATCTTTTATAGTCCCTGGAGGGCGAAGGTCTTTGTTAACATGGCACTGTGAAAGAAAAACAGCAAAATGGGGTTGATACTGTCAAGAGAACAATCTAAAATGGAGCCAGAGGCTTCCGGGAAGCTGAACTCACACAACCCCTCCATATGAAGTGGAATTTTTGAAGTGGGCTAAACCACAAATGGCTACATCCTGCTACAGTTTCTGGAACTGGCTCTGTATCACTGAACTCCCTATTAAGAAATAAAATTTTCATTTAAGGAAAGACATCAGCAATCAATTATGCATAGCACAGTATAAGTTCGCTTGCCAATACCAGTCACAGCTCTTTCAAAACAACTTGTGTAATCCCTTTGAAGTCCCCCTTTTTCAGTCTTTATAAACTCTCTTTCTTTCCCCCTTGGAACACAATTGGGTTTCTACCCAAATCTGTGTGTCCAGAATTGCAATTTCTAAAGACTCCAAGTAAAGCTTCTGTTTGCTTTGCAGTTCTTGGTCAAAATTATTTGACATTACATGGTGTCAAAAAGAGGAATTCAGAGTGACTTACCTCTCCTTTCAGTGCCTTTGTGGATTTGAGTAAGGTACCAAAAAGAGTCCACTGCACTCTGTTGTCTTCCCAGTGGTCCCGGATCATTGTGGCAAGTCCTCCTGGATCAGAATCTCCTACCTTGGTTGAGGTTCAGGCTCTATTTGGGCCTCCTCTCTTACAGGCTTTCCCCCCCTTCCCTATGGGACGTAAAGTGCATATCTAGTGAGTACTTATTTTTTGAAAATATGCCAGCTTATCCACATGCTAGTAGGAGAAGGACATGCTAGAGAATGGATAAACAAGGTGAATGAAAAGACCCTATGAATGACTTCTCCCATCTAGGATAAGAGGCCATGAATGAAGTCTCAAAGCTGGCTAAACAACTTCATGAAAAGATACCGGTGATTTTCCTCAAGTTGCTGATTGAAAGAAAAATTTTTTTTTTTTTAAATTAAATCTTTATTGTTCAGATTATTACATTTGTTCCTCTTTTTTCCCCCCATAACTCCCCTCCTTCCAGCTCCCACCCCACCCTCCACCCTCACTCCCCACCCACTGTGTTCATCCATAGGTGCATGATTTTTGTCCAGTCACTTCCCGCATCTCCCACACCCCTTTTTCCCCCAAGAATAGTCAGTCTATTCCCTTTCTATGTCCCTGATTCTATTATAATCACCAGTTCATTCTGTACATCAGGTTATTTATTCACTTGATTCTTAGATTCATTTGTTGATAGATGCATGTTTGTTGTTCATAATTTGTATCTTTACCTTTTTCTTCTTCTTCCTCTTCTTAAAGGATACCTTTCAGCATTTCATATAATACTGGTTTGGCGGTGATGAACTCCTTTAGCTTTTCCTTATCTGTGAAGCTCTTTATCTGACCTTCAATTCTGAATGATAGCTTTGCTGGATAAAGTAATCTTGGTTGTAGGTTCTTGGTATTCAGCACTTTGAATATTTCTTGCCATTCCCTTCTGGCCTGCAAAGTTTCTGTTGAGAAATCAGCTGACAGTCGTATGGGTATTCCCTTGTAGGTAATTGAGCCTCTTTCTCTTGCTGCTTTTAAGATTTTCTCTTTGTCTTTTGCTCTTGGCATTTTAATGATGATGTGTCTTGGTGTGGTCCTCTTTGGATTCCTTTTGTTTGGGGTTCTCTGCGCTTCTTGGACCTGTAAGTCCATTTCTTTCTCCAGGTGGGGGAAGTTTTCTGCCATTATTTCTTGAAATAGGTTTTCAATATCTTGCTGTCTCTCATCTTCTGGCACTCCAATGACTCTGATATTAGACCGCTTAAAGCTGTCCCAGAGGCTCCTTACACTATCTTCACACTTTCGGATTCTTTTTTCATTTTGCTTTTCCAGTTGGGTGTTTTTTGTCGAATCTTTGGTTTGATTATTGTACTCCTCTGGTCTGCTATTGGGTATAATATTCTTTATTTCAGTCCATGTATGCGTACTTTCTAATTTCTTTATCGTAGCATCGAGGGTCTCATTAGTTTTCGTGAGGCTCTGCACAAATTTATGGCAAGCCCTCAAAATTGCGATTCTTAGCTCCATATCCTCCATTTCTGTCATGTTTCTTTGTCTCCACATCTTTTATGCTTTCTTGGTGCACCCCCTTGTGGTCTCTGTGCGCAGTCTTGTTCTAGCCAAGCCTTAATTGTTGTAGTTAACACTAGAGGGATTTGACCCCCAGGCCGGCTGGCTGTAGGAATCAGCTGTATGGAAAACGTCTGCCTTCTGGGGAGGCGCTAATCCAGCCTTTGCCTGAGGCGATCGGCAAATGGCTGTGCGCAGGCTTTGGGCGGGGCGGGATCAACAGGGCGGGCGGAGGGAGCAGTTATGGCCGCGCTCAGTCCCGTTCCCAGAGGCTCTGCTTCTCAGAACCCCGGCAGCCACTGCAAACCTCGGAGAGAAAGCTGCCCTCAGGTTCCAACTGATGCCGGATAATCCCGCTTCTCCCGTTTGAGTCTGGGTCCCTAGAGACTCGCCCGGATCTGGAGCCCAGAGTCTGAGACTCACTCCCGACAGAAAACGACAACCGCGCCCTCAGCCACCAGCCCGCTTTGCGCGCGCACCTCGGTACCTTTGTATTTTCCACACTGCGCCGCCTCTGAGCCTCGATTTGCTGTTCTCTTTCCTTCTAGTTGTAGAGTCTCTCTTCAGCCAGCCTACCTGTGGTTCTGGGTGATGTCCGTTCAGTCTTTTAGTTGTATTTTTGAAATGGTTGTTTGCGGCAGCGGTCTCCGGTGTTTACCTACGCCGCCATCTTGGTCTCGGTTTCATGAATTGAAAGAAAAATTTTAAGTGTGTTAAAAAACACAATGAAATTGTTTTTTATTACTATGACTAGAGACCTGGTGCATGAAATTTGTGCACGGGGAAGGCTGTGTGTCTCTCAGCCCAGCTTGTACCCTCTCCAGTCTGGGACCCTGGTGAGATCAGGCCTAAATGGGCAGTTGGACATCCCTCTCACAGTCCAGGACTACTGGCTCCCAACCACTTGCCTGCCTGCCTGCCCCTACCTGCTTCTGCCTGCCAGCCTGATCACCCCCTAACCACTCCCCTGCCAGCCTGATTGATGCCTAACTGCTCCCCTGCTGGCCCAATTGCCCCTAACTGCCCTCTCCTGCTGGCCTGGTCACCCCTAACTGCCCTCCTCTGCCAGCCTGGTTGCCCCTAACTGCCCTCCACTGCCGGCCTGGTCGCCCCCAACTGCCCTCCCCTGCAGGCTGGTCCCCCCCGAACTGCCCTCCCCTGCTGGCCATCTTGTGTGTTGGAGTGATGGTCAGTTTGCATATTACCTCTTTATTAGATAGGACAGATTTGAAAAAGATTTATGCAATACTCCAGTATAGATGAAGCCAATAAAGATACCTCAGTGCTTTTTTATTCATCTTTTGTTTGTTTTTTAATTTTTATTTTGGAGAGGGAGAGAGAGATAGAAACATCAATGATGAGAGAGAATCATTAATCTGCTGCCTCCTGCACACCCCACATGGGATCGAGCCCACAACCTGGGCATGTGCCCTGACCAGCAGTCAAACCCGTGACCTCCTGGTTCATAGGTTGATGTTCAACCATTGAGCCATGCCGGCCAGGCAAAAGTGGTTTTTAATTATTGCAAAAAGCCTAGTTATTGGAAAAAAGGTTGTTTAGAGCTCAAAAGGCCTATAGTCTATAGAATTTGTGAATCCCCCTCAGGGATTCAATCAAAGTTTTCTTTGCAGTAGTGCTGCTCTAATGATCAAAAAAGGGTTTTCCCCATGCTCTTAACTGATTCCTTAGGAAAAATTGATCTATTGGGAATGAAGAAACTAGGGCCCTGGTGGATATGGGAGCCACCTTATCAGTTTTTAACCCTACCAGCCTCCCTTTCTGTTTCTTGGAGTACCGAAACCATACAAATGGTGGAAGTTTCCAGTCGATCTATGACTGTCTCCTAATTCCTTCCAATTCCTTTTCAACTTGGACCTTTTCAGATTCATCAGTTTCTTTTAGTTTATTCTGTCCCTATTCATCTCCTAGGACAAGATTTTCTTGAAGCTCATAAAGCCCATATTTTCTTCTTTTAAAAGGGGGAAATATCCTTACATCTTAAGCTTCTAACTAATGACTTTCAAGAGGACTTGTCTATGGACTCATCCATAACTATGCCAGTTTTTTCAGTCACCTTAATTGACCCAAACCCTCTTTTAGATTTCATTCCAAATGAACTTTGATCAAAAAATGCCACCGACATCAGTTGCATTGGTCAATTTCAAAATGGACTAACAGAATAATAGAAACTCAAATGGCACCCTGGCCGGGTCACTCAGTTGATTAGGGCATTGTCCCAATATGCCAAGGTTGTGGGTTTGATCTCCAGTCAGGACATATACAAGAATCAACCAATAGCCCTAGCTGGTTTGGCTCAGTGGATACAGTGTCCGCCTGCAGACTAAAGGGTCCCAGGTTTGATTTCAATCAAGGGCACATGCCCAGGTTGTGGGCTCAATCCCCAGTGGGGGGCGTGTAGGAGGCAGCCGGTCAATGATTCTCATCATTGATATTTCTATCTCTCTCTCCCGTCCTCTCTGAAATCAATAAAAATATATTTTAAAAAAACACAAAAGAATCACTGTTTTTTAAAAAAAGTATCAACCAATGAATAAGTGGAACAATAAATTGATATTTCTCTCTAAAAAAATCAATAAAATAAAATTTAAAAACCTCAAAATGGCAAAACTTATAGAGACTTTTAATATTCCTTGGCCTAAGGCTCTTCCCTTGATATTGCTCAACCTAAGATCTACTCCCTTCAGCAAACATAGGCTGTCTCCTTTTGAAATTATTATTGGTAACCCACAAAATTAGGTCAATGAATTTATGCACCAGCATTGCCAAAAGGAGACCTGCTCTACTGTAGGAACTTATAGGGGCTTTTAAGAATAACAACTCAGAGCAAAATTTCCATAGTATGCTCCCAGGAGATCTACAACATCATTATCTCCAACTCAGAGATTATGTCTATTGGAAATGCCATCTCCAAAAATATGCCCTCACACCCAGTGGAAAGGAGCATATGAGGTTAGTAATACTGAACTTAAGGGTATTGACTCATGGATTCATGTTTCTCATTTAAAAAAGACATCCACACCTGAGTGGGCCTCTCAGCCTATTGGAGATCTTAAGCTGAAAATTCTTAAATAATCCAAAACCACAACTGGAATTTTCCTTCTGGATTGAAACAGATATAAACAGCTCTCCCAAGACCCTGGACCAGGCCTTGAAAGCTTACAAAATCTAACTGGACATATGGATCATTTAACCTTCCTGTAGCCAAATCTATCTGTAAGGTCTTCCCTACCTTCAAGGGAATACCCATAAATACAATCTGCACTTATAACTTGTCTAACTATTTTGAAAATATAAATTGTTCAGGCAGAATACTGGGTTTGTCCCTTTTAAAATGTATAACTTGTCTTTTGCATGATTCAGATGACCATGAGTTCACACCTTGATGAGGCTTAAGTGACTACAATGTTACTTCTTACAATGTCTCTCTAATATGGGGAAATTCAGGAAATAACACCACTCAATCCTGAAAATCATATATCTTCTCACTCTTGGGGACAAGATAAAAAAATCTGGTATTTGGTGGAAAATAACTAGGAACAACCAAATCCATGATAATCTTTCAATTCTGACACAAATATGTAGAAACTTCAGTTGCTCTTTTAATTTTATGTATGAGGACTTTAATGTCTTCTGCATTAATGACTATTATGATTATCTAACATACAAAGGATATGCAGTCCCTGTCTCAAAAATAGAACTTAATTCTCCCCTCAGAGTCTGGGTTGAAGGGCCTAATTATATGCTCTTGCTTGAGGGCACTGGATGTTTCTTATGTGGGACCCAATATATGTCACCTTGCCAACCCAATGGTGAAGTGGATATGATATTGTTATGTTAGTACCTGATGCTGTCACCAGGAAGATGCTGTCTTCATTTTTCTGCCATTATCCCCAATCTAGGCTCTTTTGTCTATAAACTTTGACCAAAACAAACCAAATGGAACTGGGATTTGGTGTCCTCTCTCCCCCTGAAACCCCATAGTAGATAAGTGAGGCTTTGGGCATTCCTGTGCTAAAGCTTTCTTTCCTTAGTTTGTAGTAACTGAGAAGCCTGTCAGAAATTTTTATATTTTTGTAGCACACTACTGTAATTGCCCTTGAAAAACAACACGAAATGATTGACAGTCTGGCAGAGGTAGTACTACAAAACCAGGCCCCTGGATGTCTTAGCCGCCTCACAAGGTGGTACTTGTGGGCTATTGGCACAACAATTTTATTTCTGGTATGTTTTTAATCTGAGATATAATTGATATATAATGTCGTGTAAACTTAAAGTGTGAAACACGTGCTGATTTGATACACTTATTTATTGCAAAATGAGGTCCACAATAGGGCTAGTTAGCATCTCCATCACCTCACATAATTAACATTTGCCTCTGGTATTAATCTCAAGGAAATAATAATCAGGAAAGCATACAAGTATGCTCATCATAACCTAAAAAGTCAACAGTTATATACAGCATATATAAACAACATAACTTTATTTAGGCTAAATCAGCCTAAATGTTCAACTTAGAGTTTTGCCATATAAAATGCATTTAATGAGTTATGGAATAGTACGCAACCACAATTATTTTTGTAAAAAGTGCTCATAAGTATATATGATCTGATCTCATTTTTCCTCAAAGGCTTTTTTTTTTTACTCAAGAAACATCAAAACTAATCTTAAGTTTTTCTTTGGGTATTGGTACTATGGGTAACTCTAGTTGTAGTGGTTAGAAGCATAGCCTTTGGAATTAGGAAGAACTGGTTTCCAGATCTAGCTGTGCTCCTTTTTTGGTTGTGTAGTTTGTGCTGCTCTTTAAGCTCTGGATGCCTCAATTCCCTCATTAATAAAAGGACAACGACCAGTCTCTCAAGGGTGTGTGTATATGTGTGTGTGAGAGAGAGAGAACAAGAGACAGAATATTAAGTGACAATGTATACAGCACACTTAGTACCCTTCCTGGTAAGTGTCCAATAAATAGAAATACTTATTCTTATAATTTGTATAATTTTTCTAAATTGTCTGAATGTTTCACAATAATAACACATTACTTTTATATTCAGAAAAGTAAAGCCATTTCTATTTTGGAATAAAGAAAAGAAAAATATTTCCGGAGAGAGAGCTCAGAATGCTTTGAAATGGATCTGCTATTTGTTGCCCTCAAGTGAATATTCATTAATACTGGGTTTGTTTGTACTAGGTCCCAAAAATAAGAATGAAGGAGGTAAATGTTCCAGATAAGCAGTATTAGTACTCTATAAGCATTTGGTATGTGAGAGACGCATAGCTAGAATGTCTAATAACAGGCAGGAACTACTGGAAGAGAAGAAGCATCTCCACCGTGCGGATTCTGCTTCTCAGGTCTAGTGGGACTTTGTACCCACCCCTGTATTCTCAGCAGTACTTTTTGTTCCTATGAAGACATTAGAAGCACTAGAAGGTGTGCCTCCAGTGGGAAATAGGCTTGTTTTTTTTCCCTGCTTTATGTATTTATCTCCACACAGATATGTTCTATATTCCTTGCTGTATTTTCCATCCTCCAGTTGTCTGTTATGACCTCCAAAACACTGAATATGGAATAGACATTTATATTTATAGGAAAAATTTATTTTTCAAAATCATGTATTTGTTCCAGATTTTACATCCTGAAGTCCAGACTCTAGATCTACAGAGCTGTGATATTTCAGATACTGCTCTGCTGCACCTGGGTAACTGCAGAAAACTGAAGAAATTAAATTTAAATTCCTCAAAAGAAAACAGAGTTTCTATAACTACAAAAGGTATGTTTATTAACATTGAATGAATTGGTAGATTACTATTCACCATCTGGTATAATTTAGGAACAAAAAGGGGAAATATGTCAAAAGAAAGTATGAAGATGTCAAAGAAATAGGAATTATGTTTATGAACAAAAAATATTCAAACTAAGATAAAGAATCCAAATTAGAATTCTTGTTTATAAGCAGTGCTGAAAGATAAGAAACACACTGGGCAAGTCACTATTTTAGACATTTTAAAATAAACATGGGTGGATACCTCTATATTTTAAATATTTTGCCTCATACAGTGGAAGAAGAAATGACTAGTTCATACTTTGTTAAGGCTTTTTGGATGCAATATTACAACAGAAAGCTAAATTATCAGATTAAACTTACCAGGCAACTCTCCTATCAGTGTGTACAATACATAGTTTTTAAATATAGCCAGACAATTGCATTTTTCAGTGTCATTATTATGTGAATTAGTGGATTTTGTTTTTGTTGTTAAAGATATTGACTTCAGAGATGAATTAGTGGATTTTTATAATTTTTTTTTTCAAAATAGGATTTTTTACCTTTTTCTTTCCTATAAGAAAGAGGGACTTATTTGGCTGTTTCTGGAAAATTTTGTGGGTTGTTGACTATAGTTTTCAATCATCTCAGTTAGCAAGTTAGGATTACCACAGTATTGCAAAGAAGCATACGTTTTAAATGTTTGTACAAATAATGACTCATTAAAAATAACTTTCATTCTGTACAATGATGAATAAAAGAAAAGTTCTTTCTTAAGATATGAAAACAATAAAGATGACCTACATACACATTTACCATCTTCTATTTTGTATTTTGCCCATAAAGGTATCTTTTCACAGTGGACTGAAGAGCCCAGAATCCTGAAGTACTCTTTTATTTATGTGGCACATTATCACATACCAGTCTCCAGTGTGCATTTGCATCAGTTTATTAGTAAGATTGGTCCAGGCTAACAGAGAAGGCGCGTGGTGGTAGAAAAGGGCAGAGTCAAAGAGGGGAGAGGGAATACATAGATAGGTATGATTCCTAAGGATAAGCATGGAAACATTACTCAAGACATTTGGGCAATTTAACTTTGATTTTTCTTTAGAGGCCACAAGAAAATTGACGTTATTACTTTAAAACTTTTGTTTTAACAAAAAGGAGAATCATGTACTATTTAATTACTTAATATGGTTCTGAATGACTTGGCTATTTCCTAAAAGCAAATCTGCTCTCTAGTCATAAACAATAAAAGCTGACCATTAATGGCAGATATTCTGAAGAATATACTACAGGCTGTGTAGAGAATTCCTGAAACAGTCCAAAGACTTTTAAATAATGGCATCGTCACTGATAGATAAGTATATCCTCACAGATGAACTATTTTGAAAGGGCTGTCATATAAGTAGATATATTAGTACTAGTGTTCAGTTAAATGAAAATTAGTCATATTTCTCATCTATATACATTTAGCTCATTGATACATAATTGTGTTTCCCCCCAGGAATAAAAGCTGTGGCTTCATCTTGTGCATACCTGCACGAAGCTTCTTTGAAAAGATGCTGCAGTCTCACTGATGAAGGAGTCCTTGCTCTTGCGCGCAATTGCCGGCTGCTAAAGGTCATTGATTTAGGTGGCTGCTTAGGTATTACTGACGTGTCCTTACACGCATTAGGAGAAAACTGCTTTTTTCTGCAGTCTGTTGATTTTTCAGCTACTCAGGTAAATGAAATATAGACTTGAAATATAGAGGTTGTATGGGGTTTTCCAATGTCTTTTCAGTGACTCATTAGAAGAACGTAATTATTTTTATTGAAATTGTTGACTATTTCATGCTTTGGTGGTTAAATAATTGCAGTATAATTTGGCACATTCTGCTCAGTTATTTTAAGTAAGGGTGGGAGGTATGTGTAGCTAAAACACATATTTGCTGAATGGGAGGCAATAAAGTTATATCTAAATGATTAACAATTTTTAGAAAATTTTAGGTCCGTCCCATTTATGTGCTGTGTTGCTTTTTCCCTTTGCTTAGGTATCTGACAATGGTGTGGTTGCGCTTGTTAGTGGACCTTGTGCCAAGAAATTAGAGGTAACGTAAAAATATCTATAAAGATGATGCTAATAAAAATTTTATATTACCCTCAGAAATTATTTTTTAAACCTAGCAGACAACCATTTTCAATTATGTATTTCCATGAATTTTTGGGGTCTCTAACTCTTTCTTCCCAGAGTAAAGAAAAATTGGCAAAGTAGGAGATAAAGTGTATTTTAAAATAAAAACCTATTGCCTTGGCCAGTGTGGTTCAGTTGGTTAGAGGTTGTCCCATACACCAAAAGGTTGCTGGTTCAATTCTCAGTCAGGGAACATGCCCAGTTTGTGGGTTGAATCTCTAGTAAGGGACATGCAGGAGGCAGCCATCAATGCACATTATACTCTCACATTGATGTTTCTCTCTATCTCCCTCCTTCTCCCTCCCTGTCTCTCTAAAAAAAGTCAATAAAAAAACAAGCAAACACCCATTTTACTTCTTTTTTTTTTTTTAAATATATTTTATTGATTTCTTACAGAGAGGAAGGGAGAGAGATAGAGAGTTAGAAACATCGATGAGAGAGAAACATCGATCAGCTGCCTCCTGCACATCTCCTACTGGGGATGTGCCCGCAACCCAGGTACATGCCCTTGACCGGAATCGAACCTGGGACCTTTCAGTCCGCAGGCCGACGCTCTACCCACTGAGCCAAACCGGTTTCGGCCCATTTTACTTCTGATGAAACTTCTTACTTTCCAGAAGTTTTAGCTTCTAACATATTTAAGGATAGTCTTATTTTGGATGAAGACTGAAAATTTATCAGTATAAACTTAGTCTTTAGAATTTTCATGTCCGACTGACATTTCCACTAAGGCTACTTATTCTCTTGCCATCATATTTTTCTGGATCTTTGAAGGGATCCATAAAGGCCACCACTATGGCATAAAATTGTGTTTAGCTGAAGATTTTTGAGAACCGACCAATGCAAAAAAAGAAAAAAGAAAAGCTTTGAACTACCACCCTCATTCCATCTGCCTGAAAGCAGAGCTTCTAAAAGGATTCACTTGCCATCAAACCCCCTCCAAGGAAGACTTCCCATACTGCAGAGGCCACTCCTATCACGGAGAAGTCAGATGAGAAATTGCATAAACAAAAATGGTCACAAGACTATCATACCTCTTGTTTTTCTCGAAGGGTCCTTTCTTTCTCCCCCCAACCCTGCCCTTCCCTTATTAAGATGGTATAAACTCTAAATTCTAGCCTTTTTTTTTTTTTGAGGCATAGGCATGAGCATGCATGTGAATAAACTTTGTCTTTTTTTCTCTCTTGCTAATCTGTGTTTTGTCAGTTTAATTTTCAGGCCTCCAAAAACAGAATGTCAGAGGAACAAAGAAAAGCTTTCCCCTTCCCAGTAACCACATTGTACAGCCATTTAAAAAGATCTTGGATTAGTGTTCAGTCTTTGGATTCAATGACCTGTTTCTAAATATATTTAGAAGCCTTTTGTCCTAGGATTTGGGGTTCTTCTTTCCCAGTTTATAGTGTTTTTAAATTTTTATTTTTTATGTTAAAATATATTTTTATTGATTTCAGAGAGGAGAGGGAGAGAGAGATAGAAACATCAATGATGAGAGAGAATCATCAATTGTTTGCCTCTTCTTGCTCCCTACTGGGGATAGAGCCTGCAACCAAGGCATGTGCCCTGTCCAGGAATTGAATCGTGACCTCCTGGTTCATAGGTCAATGCTCAACCACTGAGCCACACTGGCTGGGTGCCTTCAGTTCTAAAAAAATTACATGTAACATCTAAATTTCCTCCCTCATTTCTTTCTGCTTTCTTCCTTCAGAGGTAACCAGTATTCTGAAGATTCCTATGTATCTTTCCTTGTGTATTTGGGTACTTTATCTTTCTCTCTCTGTAATATTGTTTTAAAATTTTACATGGTAGTTTCCTAATGTATGTGCTCTTTTAACAGTTTGCTTTTCTATTCAAATTTACTTTTTAAAGTTTTCAAGTTTTATTGAGGTATAATTTACACACAATAAAATTCACCCATTTTAAGTATACAGTGTGATGAATTTTGGTAATTTTTGTACATCCCTGTAACTACCACCATAATTAAGATTAGGACATTTTTGCCCTAGTTGGTCTGGCTCAGTGGATAGAGCGTCAGCCTGTGGACTGAAGGGTCCCAGGTTTGATTCTGGTCAAGGGCATGCTCAGCTTGCGGGCTCAATCTGCAGGAGGGGGCTTGCAGGAGGCAGCTAATGAATGATTCTCTCTCATCATTGATGTTTCTATTTCTCCCTCCCTCTCCTTTCCTCTCTGAAAGCAAAAAAAAATATTTAAAAAAAGATTAGAACATTTGTGTCACCCCAAAAAGTTTTCTCCTGTATCTTTGTAGTCAGCCCCCTGCCATAGCCCCAAGCAACCACTGATTTACTTTGTCATTATAGTTTTACCTTTTCTAGAATTTTATATAAATGTAATCATGAAGTATATAGTCTTTTGGGTTTTTTTACTCTCTTCTTTCACTTCTGTCACTTAGCATAATGATTTTGAGATTCACCCATGTTGTTGAATGCATTACTATTTCATCCCTTTTCTTCTTTTGCTAAGTAGTATTCTGTGTCTGGATATGACACAATTCGTTTTTACATTGACCATTTGGTGGACATTTGGGTTGTTTCATTTTGCACTATTATAAATACTGCTGTAGACATTTGCATATAAGTCTTTATGTAGACACATGTTTTTCTTTTTCTTGGGTAAATACCTGGGAATGGAACTATTGAGTCATATAGTACATACATGTTTAACTTTATAAGATACTACCATACTGTTTTCCAAAGAGTCTGAGCTAATATTATGTTTGAGATGTAGATCTATTAATACAAGTAGATATTTTTATCTTATTCTATTATATTAATGAACCACCATTTACCCAGTCACCACTTCTTTACCGTTATAAATAATACTTCAATGGGCATATTTATAAATTGTTTCCTTGTACACATGTACAAGGGTTTCTCTCTATAAAATGGACATCAGCAGCTGGAATTGCTGGGTTCTAGGGTATACTCATCTTTGGCTTTGATAGATATTGCCAAATAGCTTTATAAAATGGTTGGGCATTTAACTTACAAAGCTGCTATACCTTACAAATTATTGCAGACTTACATTAGTTCTTTCTGTAAGACTTTTTCTTACAAGTGGACATTTGGTTCTTTTTGTATCAGAGTATATCCCAAGTTTTTTCATACTGTTATTATAAACCTATTTTTTTCTTTTGATTACCCTTCATTTTTAAATAGGAGATTCATATGGGACATTGTGTGAATCTGACTGATGAGTCTGTAGAAGCTGTCCTTACTCGCTGTCCTCAGATACATATATTACTGTTCCATGGATGCCCCCTGATAACAGGTTAGTATGATAGACTGCTTGGGCTCAGATCCTGCTTTTATCTTTTAATAACTGTGTGACCTGGAGTAAATTATTTTACCTATTCTGTTATTCCATGTCCTCATCTGTAACATGGGTATAATGACAGTGCCTACCTCAAAATCTTGGTCACGATGATTATCTGACAACCCTTTACATGGTGCCTAATATAAGGGCTCAGTAAATGTTAGTCGTGGTGGTGTTGGTGGTGATAAGTGTTAATAAATGCTAACTATGCTGAGGATGAGAATGGTGGTAGTGGCCATGATACTAAACAATGCTTTAGACAATAAAAGAATTTATAATACCACATTAATCAAATAAGCTAAATGACCTGTTATCTATACTCTCATCAGGCTTCAGTGAAGTATCACATTTGTAATGTGATACTTCACTGAAGAGGAACAAAGTAGTCACAACCCATTTGGCCTGTATAAGAGCCATGATACCACATGCTCCCGAAAACACAGCACCTCAACCTCTTTTGTCTTACCCCAGACCCATGCCACCCTTCCCTCTGGCCATCACCATCCTGTTGTCTGTGTCTGTGCAGTATACATATATGTTCTTTGGCTAATCTCTTCACCTTCTTTCATCCAGTCCCGCCCCCTCTGACAGCTGTCAGTCTGTTTCATGTATCACTGCCCCTGTTTCCATTTTGTTCGTCAGTTTATTTTGTTCATTAGATTCTACATAAGAGTGAGATCACAAGACACTTGTCTTTCTCTGATTTATTTCACTTAGTAAAATACTCTCCAGGTCCCTCCATGCTGTCTCAAAGGGTAAGAGATCCTTCTTTTTTACAGCTGCATAGTACTCCATTGTGTAAATGTACCACAGCTTTTTATTCACTCACCTACTGATGGGCACCTGGGTTGTTTCCAGATCTTGGCTATTGTAAATAATGCTGCTATGAACATCAAGGTACATACATTCTTTCAAATTGGTGTTTTGGGATTCTTAGGGTATATTCCCAGAAATGGGATCGCTAGGTCAAAAGGCAGTTCTATTTTTAATTTTTTGAGGAAACTCCATACTGTTTTTCACAGTGGCTGCACTAGGGTTCCCTTTTCTCCACATCCTTACCAGCACTATTGTTTGTTGAGTTATAGATGGTAACCATTCTGGCAGGTGTGATATCTCATTATGGCTTTAATTTGCTTCTCTCTGATGATTGTGACATTGAGCATTTTTTCATATGTCTATTGGCCATCTGTAAGTCCTCTTTGGAGGTGTTTATTCAGGTCCTCTGCCCATTTTTTAATTTGGTTGTTTGTCTTCATGGTGTTGAGTGTATAAGTTCTTTATATATTTTGGAAATTAACCCCTTATTAGATGTATTATTGGCAAATACATTCTCCCGTACAGTGGGTTCCCTTTTCATTTTGTTGATGGTTTCTTTTGCTGTGCAAAAGCTTTTTAGTTTGATGTAATCTCATTTGTTTACCTTTCCTTTGTTTTCTTTGCCCTAGGAGACATATTGGAAAAAATATTGCTATAAGAGATGTGTGAGCTTTTACTGCCTATGTTTTCTGCTAGGATTTTTATGGTTTCTTATTTTTTTTTAAATTAAATCTTTATTGTTCCAATTATTACAGTTGTTCCTCTTTTTTCCCCCCATAGCTCCCCTCCACCCAGTTCCCACCCCACCCTCCGCCCTTACTCCCCCCCACTGACCTCATTCATAGGTGCACGATTTTTGTCCAGTCTCTTCCTGCACCCCCCACACACCTTTCCCCCCAAGAATAATCAGTCCACTCCCTTTCTGTGCCCCTGATTCTATTATATTCACCAGTTTATTCTGTTCATCAGATTATTTATTCACTTGATTTTTAGATTCACTTGTTGATAGATGTGTATTTGTTGTTCATAATTTGTATCTTTACCTTTTTCTTCTTCTTCCTCTTCTTAAAGGATACCTTTTAGCATTTCATATAATACTGGTTTGGTGGTGATGAACTCCTTTAGCTTTTTCTTATCTGTGAAGCTCTTTATCTCACCTTCAATTCTGAATGATAGCTTTGCTGGGTAAAGTAATCTTGGTTGCAGGTTCTTGCTATTCATCACTTTGAATATTTCTTGCCACTCCCTTCTGGCCTGCATAGTTTCTATTGAGAAATCAGCTGACAATCTTATGGGTAGTCCCTTGTAGGTAATTGACTGTCTTTCTCTTGCTGCTTTTAAGATTCTTTCTTTGTCTTTTGCTCTTGGCATTTTAATTATGATGTGTCTTGGTGTGGTCCTCTTTGGATTCCTTTTGTTTGGGGTTCTCTGTGCTTCCTGGACTTGTAAGTCTATTTCTTTCACCAGGTGGGGGAAGTTTTCTGTCATTATTTCTTCAAATAGGTTTTCAATATCTTGCTCTCTCTTCTTCTGGCACCCCCATAATTTGGATGTTGGTATGCTTGAAGTTGTCCCAGAGGCTCCTTACACTATCTTCATATTTTTGGATCCTTTTTTCTTTTTGTTTTTCTGGTGGGGTGTTTTTTGCTTCTTTGTATTTCAAATCTTTGACTTGATTCCTGCGATCCTCTAGTCCAGGGGTCCTCAAACTACGGCCCGCGGGCCACATGCAAATACAAATATTGTATTTGTTCCCGTTTTGTTTTTTTTACTTCAAAATAAGATATGTGCAGTGTGCATAGGAATTTGTTCATAGTTTTTTTTTAAACTATAGTCCGGCCTTTCAACAGTCTGAGGAACAGTGAACTGGCCTCCTGTTTAAAAAGTTTGAGGACCCCTGCTCTAGTATGCTGTTGGATCTCTGTATAATATTCTTTATTTCAGTCAGTGTATGCTTAATTTTTAGTTGGTCCTTTTTCATAACCTCAAGGGTCTCACTAGATTTATTGAGGGTCTCACTAAATTTATTGGCGGTTTCTAGAAAAATCTTGAAAAACCTTATAACCGTGGTTTTGAACTCTATATCCAGTAGTTTGCTTTCCTCCATTCCTGTCATTTGTGACCTGTTTCTTTGTCTCCACATTTTAGCTGCTTCCCTGTGTTGATAAAATGGCTTTCTGTGCTAGGTGTCCTATAGGGCCCAGTGGTTCAGCCTCCCCAATTACCTGAAGTAGACACTCTTGGTGCACCCCTTTGTGGGCTCTGTGCACAGTCTTGTAGTTAAGCCTTGATTGTTGTAGATATCACTGGGAGGAATTGACCTCCAGGCCAATTGGCTGTGAGAATCAGCTGTGTCTGCAGTGGGAGAACTTCTGTGCTGAAGACACCCTTCTGGGGCAAGACTTGCTTCAGTGGGGCTTTGGTACTCACTGAGTCTGCCCCCTGAATGTGTCCCTTATGGATCTGAGGAGTTGTAATCTGAATGGGCCCACTCTGACCACTGGGTACACTGGCTCTTGGATCTCTAAGGAGGTGCTAATTTAGCCTCTGCCTGAGGCTACCAAACAAGAGCTACGGAGAGATCTGCAGATTCCTCTTCTTTGTTTGGGGTATGGAGGTGCCCAGATGAGGCCCAGCTCTGAAGCAGTGCAAGCTGCTGTGGGGCCTTGGGCCTTCTTTTGGATGTTCTGGGTCTCTTTGACCCAGCTGCAGTTTGTTAGGTAATTTTAGATTGCAAAGGGCAAGGCCATTCATATGCAAAAGCCTCTGGGCACAGCTTGGGTGGGGCGGGGTCTCAGGGAATCAACAGGGTGGAGCAAATAGCTATGGCTGATCCTCAGTCCTGCCCTAAGAGGCCCCGGGTCTCAGTGTCCCGTGGTAATCACTGCAAGCATCTCTGAGAGAAAGCCACCCTTGAGTTCCGCCCGATGCCAGACAGTCCAGTTTCTCCCTGTATGAGTCTGGGTCCCCAGAGACTCGCCCGGAACTGGAGTTCAGAGCAGTCGGGAGCTTGTGACTCCCTCCTGGTTGAAAAAGACCTCAACCCGGGCATGTGCCCTTGACTGGAATCGAACCTGGGACCTTTCAGTCTGCAGGCCAGTGCTCTACCTACTGAGCCAAACTGGCTAGGGCTTCCATTGATTTTTTAGGAAGAATGAGAGCGAGAGAGAGAGAGAGAGAGAGAACATCAAAGTGAGAGAGACACAGATTGTTTGCCTCCTGCATACTCCCCGACCAGGGTCATGCCTTGACCAGGAATCGAACCTGGGACCCTTCGATGGGTGGGCTGGTACTCTAACCACTGAGCACATCATCCAGGGCCCTAAGCCACTCTTGATCTTGGGGCTTTCTAACTCCAAGACTCCTTATCTGCTGCTCAGTGACATCATGACACATAAACCCTCTCCTCAGGCCTATGGGAATTCCCTTACCCTACTCTCCTACTCGCTTTTGAGTAGTGTCCCCCCATGTGCATATATGCACACACCCCTTTGAAAGGTCTCATGTTGTGAGGGACTTCCTTTGCATGCAAACCTATCAAAGTGTGGCTCAAATAAAGCTTGTTGTGTCCTACTGCCACCTTGTGGTCACATCTTTTTCCTAGATCTGTCCCCAAATTCCTTGAATTCATTAACTACAGATGACATGGTATGGTGTTCTAGAAGGCACCAGAGGTATAGCATAAAACAAAAAAATGTTTATATGTCAAAAAAAGTTTGAAAAATGCAACACACCACTATAATTAATATTAATTTATCAAAGGTTCTGGAAAATATTATAGCTAAGAAACATTTTTTTTTTATCCAAGCATTTCTCAAAATTCTCTTAGCATAGAATACTATGTATAGTATTTTCCTGATTGCTGATTTCATAGAATAGAAAAATGAAATACTGAAATGTTATTTGCCCATTGTTTTTAATAATAGTGTCAAGACTAAATCTAAAATCTCAAGATGTAGTGAAATGAGCCCCTCTTCCATATCCTGCCATCTCTCCAAACATTGAATAATTTATCTTTTATGGATCTCAACTTTCCCTTATGAATAACTGTCAGTCATACAATTAGGGAATCTGATAAAAATGCAAGAGTTTATACACAATGATTTTTTTTTCATCCTTACCTGAGGATATTTTTTCATTGATTTTCAGAGAGAGTGAAAGAGAGAGGGAAAGACAAAGAATCATCGATGTGAGAGAAACACATCGATTGGTTGCCTCCGGCATGTGCCCAGGCCAGGGCCCAAGCCCAGACTGCGGAGGAGTCTGCAACCAAGGTACGTGCCCTTTACCGGAATCGAACTAGGGACCCTTTGGTCCACAGGCCAACGTTCTATACACTGAGCCAAACTGGCTAAGGCCACAATTATTTTTATTGATAAAGTTTCTTAAAGAGAAAAAGCTGAAGTTTTTCAACCACCCAGATCATCTGTCCTCTTCCTCCTTTCCCATCACCACTGCAACATGTATATTTTTGCTACCGCATTGAATAAAAATAGATAAGGGAACAGAGCCTTGGCTCTGGGTGTCTCAGTTGGTTGGAGTGTCGTCCAGTACATTCAGGATAATATATTCACCTTATATTTAATTTTTACTTTTTTTCTCTAAAGAAGATAAATACTTTTTTCCCCTAAAAAATCTTTTTTCTTCTTTCATGACATGTTACATAACATGTCTGTGCTCTCTTTTTAGATTTATTCCCAAGTACTTTATTTTCTCTGATAATATTTTTATTATGTTTCCTCTTATATCTATATTCATGTGATTGCTCACATATGACTATTTAAGACAATACAATTTATATTCTGTAGTTAGCAATCAGATTACCTGAATTAACAGGCTTATCTTCTCTATTATATTTGTAAATATTTATAAAATTTCCTAGCCTTACTGTCAGACTATAAGAGAACTCCATGTTATAAATTAGGTCTTGAAACTGTTAGAAGCACTCTGATGTTATTTCTGCTGAAGAGACAAAAAACTAAGCTGCTATTTTAAAATATTGTAAATCAGGAGAGTAATTTTTAAACTTACTAAGTTTTAATTTAATTATATCTGCAATGATTATCACCAAGTACAACTTACATACTTTTGTTAATCTCCTACAGTGTACATGCATTTCAGTTTCTCTTAACTATTTAAACATATTTCACAGTATTCATAGGCACTGAGGTTTAGATTTTAGAAGGGCAATAAAGCAATTAGACAGTACCAGCGTCCTTATGTTTACATTGAAAGGCAGAAAACCCAACAGGAAACCTGCTGCTTTAAACTGACTGGAATTTTAGTGACATCTGAGGATTTGTTTCAACGTGGTTACTTTACAAGCAAGTTCCATAGATTTCTAGATGATAACATTGTCAAGATTTATGACAAAGAGCCAAAACAAAAGTATTTTAAGACCCAAGTAGTTTGCTTCAGTTTCTCTGGTACCTCATCCTTATTGATTCATTCATTATTAATCCAACACAACAGAATGCTTCTTTATGAAGCATTAGAACTCTAATCATTTTTTTTGTTTGTAAAAATGTGCCCAGCCTCACTTTTTTCACTGTGTATTCTACAAACATGTCTAAATTACATTTTCCTTGATCATTTGAAAAAGTTAGTTTATTAATTTATATTTCCCTTGTTTCTTTCTCTTGGTGCTTCAAAAGCCCCTGCCATGAATCTCTTTCAAAAAGTGGTCTCCAGCCCAGTCAGTTTGGTTCAGTGATTGAACATCAACCTATGAACAAGGAGGTCACAGTTGAATCCCCGGCTGCGGACTCGATCCCCCGTAGGGTGGTGTCTGAGGCAGCCAATCAATGATTCTCTCTCATCATTGATGTTTCTCTCTCTCCCTCTCTGAATTCAGTTTAAAAATATATATATATATATATTTTTAAAAGTGGTCTCCATCTATGTTAGTCATAGATTTTTAGAGAGATGGTGAAAGTTTCCTTACAAGTCATGTAAACAACTCCCTTGTTTTAAGGGAACAGAGCCCTGGCTGGGTGGCTCAGTTGGTTGGAGTGTCATCCAGTACACCAAAAAGGTTGTGGGTTCCATTCCCCATCAGGGCAGGTTCAATCACCAGTCAGGGCGCATACGGGTGGCAACCAATTGATGTTTCTCTCTCACATCAATGTTTATATCTCTATCACTTCCTCTCTCTCTAAAAATCAATAAAAATATATCTTTGGGTGAGGATTACAAAAAAAAATGGAACTGGAAGTCAAAACCTAAGTCACCTGATCCACAATCTCTAATTCTTTCCCCAATAAAACAGTTTCCTAAAGACACATGAAATATCTCTGATTACTGTGAATTAATGTATTGTCAATGTTTCCTTTTATAGATCATTCACGAGAAGTCTTGGAGCAATTAGTAGGCCCAAACAAATTAAAGCAAGTGACGTGGACTGCTTATTGATGCTTATCCAAGTTATGCTCTTCATACTGTCAGGAAATGATGGTCTTGGAGATTGGCTTTCCGACATGTAATATGGTTTGTGACTTACCAGACTCTTAAATGCTTTAATAGTGCTATTATTCTATGTTTGTTTAATGAGTCATTGTTTTAGAATTTTAATCCTAGCATGCCCCTCTGATAGATTTGGGGGTAGGGGGAGAAGGCACTGTGTTTGTTTCTTAATAACAAAAATTTTAAATTATCTGTTTTCCCTGGAGATTTCCTTTTCCTACCCAAATATTTGAGCTGTTATAAAAGAAATGTACCAATGTGGATAAATTTTAAGTAAAGGTATTTCTAAAAGTATAACTACCTTTTTAGCTATTTTCTGGCTCCTACCTTCCTGAATTATTTAAATGCCCATTGGCCAAAAGCTACGCTGAACACTGGCCTATAAATTCTGTATAGAATTTAATATTTCAGTGAAACAAAGAAACATAACAGTTAATGTCATAATCCATGCTGTCATACACCTTAGCCATTCAGCATATGAATGTTACTGAGACCCTTGCCCAGTCACTTATTTCATTGATTTTTATGGCTATTTTTCTCTGAAAATAGTTCCCAGACCCAATTCCAACATGGGGTGGGGGATAGAATCAGATTCTATTCTATTCTGGAGGTAGAAACAGATTCTACTGGTTAAGGGTCCAGTCCTACAAGACTGCCCGCCTTCTGTCCCTGCCCACCCAACACACTTCAGACACCAGTTGCAAGTCCAGGTTGTTACTTGTGCGTCTGATCAATTGACTACAAATTGGAGGTACCAAGGATTCCTTCCTTGAGTTAGATTAGTTTCCTAGAAGGACTCACAGAACTCAGGAAAACCTGTTTACTCACTAAATTACCAGTTTGTTATAAAGAATATTAAAGGATAAAAATCAACATCCTGATGAAGAGATACACAGAGAGGTCACAAAAAAGGAGCCTTTTATCCTCACAGAGCTAGGGCCCAGAGCGGTGGCAGGTGGAAGGCTTCTGGAAGCTCTCCACACCCCCTCCTTGTGGGTTTTTATGGAGGCCTCATTATGTAGGCAGGGTTGATTGATTCAACTGGTTGTCCCTCTCACCTCCCCAGAAAATAGGGGTGGGACTGAAAATTCCAACCTTGTATTCACGGTTGGTTCGGGACAACCAGCCCCCATTCTTAGGTGCTTTGCAAAAGTCACCTTAATTAACATCACATGAATAACAAGACACCTTTTCACCTTTATGGCTCTGGGTTCAGGAACTGAGAACAAGAGACCGCATTTATAATAAAAGATGCTTATTGTTTAGGAAATTCCAAAAGTTTAGAGTACTATGAGCCAGGAATTATGGATGCAGACCAAATACATTGGACAAATATTTTATGGTCACATCCTTGAGAATAATGAGCCCTGCATTCTTAGCTCTAGGATTGGTCCAGGACGGTTCTCAGCCAGATGTCAGCCGTCTGGATGCTGGATGCCAGGGCGTCTGGAGGATGGGCATCCTGAATCCTTAGGGAGTAGTCTGAGGGTTATCCAAAGGTAAATAAATGTCCAGGCATTGATATAGGATGGGAAAATTCAAAAGTTTAAGTTCCTAAGCTAGTTAAGACAAGAAAAAGAATTGTTTCCTTATGCCTCACCTTCATACTGTTAAAAGTGACTATTTTATATTTTCCCTATCTTCATTCTTTTTTTTTAAATCACTTAACAATTTTTTCCCAAATTTTATTTATTGGATATTTTTCTACTGTTTTTTTTTTAGAGAGAGTGGAAGGGGCAGGGAGAGACAGAGCAAGAGAAGCAATGCATCGATTGGTTGCCCTTGAATGGAATTGAACCCAGGACCGATGCTCTATCCACTGAGCCAGACTGGCAAGGGCCCTATCTTCATTCTTTTCCTCAATAAATACATACATCTTTTTTGCATAGTGGTATTCTATACACATTCTCCTTCACATTGTTCCTCTCTTATATCATAGTTTGTTTTTTTTAATACGTAAGATTCTATACACCTGGGATGTGTAGTGGTGGCATAACCAATTTCTAACTAACCTTAGTAAGCCATAAAGAGGCATATGGTGTCAGTACAGAGTATGTTGGAAATTCTAAAATCTTTATTTTTATCCCTGGTTGTCCATTAAGACCCTATTATGTACTAAATACTATAGTCTTCTATGTTCTATATTTTTGTTTGTTTACTTCAACACATCACATAGTTGTCCTCAACTACAGAAACCGACTCAGCTATAATATCTAATTCTCTCCCCAATTTACTTATTGCTACCACTTACTGCCTTCTATAATTATATTCCGATAGCAATAAAACTAGAAAAAATTACAGATAAAGAATTGTTTATTTGGCATAATGCAGAACTAGTTACATGACAAAAGTCTAAATCTTCATATTTTGGAAATAAGATTTGCCATTTCACAGGAACTGCATTCTTCAAACATAGGTATATCCATACTTGGAAGCATTTTGACAATTCAAGGCTGGAAATCCCACACGGCGCTTGTTGTCAGTCCATTGTTTTCCTGCCTAGTAGGTTCTGGAAGTGAATATTCTACCACTTTGTGCAGCTGATGCTGAATGCTGTGTCCTCTGAACTGGGGCCGGCCTGGGTCACCAATCAGTACTCGAGTTTTGTGAGTCCAAAAGCAATCCTTCAGCCACCGATGAAGACTATCTGCAAGGTCTTCATCATAAAACATATCTCCAAGCACAATAAGGTCCCACTTATCTTGTTCCAAATCCAAAATGTTTTTGGTTAAAATGGGAAAAGGTTTCAGTTGGTTCAATTCACAATTTAGTGTGATAGCCATTCCTGCAACTTTAAAAAAGGACATGATGAATTGGTATATACTAGTACTAGACTGTTTGAATTCCCTATTGATTAATTTAGTTTATAATATCTCTTAACAATGTTTTCTCCCTTTAAAAAGATTATTTTAAAACATATTTTTAGCCCTAGCCGTCTTGGCTCAGTGGATAGAGCGTCAGCCTGCGGATTGAAGGGTCCTGGGTTTGATTCCGGCCAAGGGCACATGCCTGGATTGCGGGCTTGATCCCCAGGGGCGTGCAGGAGCCAGCCGATCAATGATTCTTTCTAGTCATTGATGTTTCTATCTCTCTCTCCTTCTCCCTTCCTCTCTGAAATCAATAAAGAAATATATTTAAAAAACAAAAACAAAAACATATTTTTATTGATTTTTTTTAGAAAGAGAGGAAGGGAAAAGGAGAGAGAAAGAGAAACATTGATGTAAGAGTGAAACATCGATTGGCTGCCTCCTGCATGCCCCCACCAGGGATTGAGCCCGAAACCCAGGCATGTGCCCTGACCAAGAATCAAACCAGCAACCTTTTGGTACACAGGATGACCCAACCAACTGAGCTACACTGGCCAGGGCAAAGTTGTGTGTATTAATTGATTTTAGAGAGAGGAAAGGAGGGGGAGAGAGAGAGAGAGAGAGAGAGAGAGAGAGAGAGAGGCATCTATCAGTTGTCTCCTGCATGCGCCCTGACCAGGGATTGAACCTATGTAGGTGCACTGACTGAGAATCAAACAGGCCACCCTTCAGTGTACAGGACGATACTCCAACCAACTGAGCCACACCGGCCAGGTTTCCTTTTTTTGTTGAAAGATGTTTTTAGGTAAGAAAGCCTAAAGTTAATGCCAATGTAAGCTATTTATTGTGATTTTCAAATATATGACTGGATATCCTGAATATAAAACAAACAAAAACACACCTGGAAATGTTGGAGTTTTAAGGAACATTTGTTGATCAAAGTCTGGTTATTGGGAGACAGGAAACAAGCCTTGGGCTTGAGCAAGATGGCAAGTTAAAACTGAGCCCCCGTATAAAATAAGGGTCCTCAAGGACTAGATCAGGGGTCCTCAAACTACGGCCCGCGGGCCACATGCAAATACAAATATCGTATTTGTTCCCGTTTTGTTTTTTTACTTCAAAATAAGATATGTGCAGTGTGCATAGGAATTTGTTCATAGTTTTTTTTTTAAACTATAGTCCGGCCCTCCAACGGTCCGAGGGACAGTGAACTGGCCTCCTGTTTAAAAAGTCTGAGGACCCCTGGACTAGACCCTCAGTGAAAGGGAAGACTAGAAGAAAATCAGATAAAATTAAAACTTATCTGTCTGGTATAGTCTATCATATTGAGGCATCATAGATATTTATCCTGGAAGGGAAAAAACAGGATGAGCTTCACAGATTTTTAAATATGAAATCCTTACTAGGGTCTATGTCATTGGCCAAGATCCTCGATGCCCCACTCATCTTAGCAGCAATAGCCGTAGCTCCGCATCCACTCCCAAGATCTAACACAGATTTTCCTCTGACAACATCAGGATTATCCAAAAGATACCTAAGTTAGAAAAAATGGGGAAAGCATGGGAGAAATTCAGTAGAGCTGTTCAAAAAGAAAGTAATTTCTTTGGGTTCAATGAACAAAGAAATAATAGAACTTAGCAGAAGAATTTGGTCTGATCTTGGCAAGTTTGGCCTGACCAGAGTGAGACAAAATGTCAATCTTAAGAGCTGGACAAAGGTGGCAGAGAGAGGACCTAGTCATTTGATTACTCTTCAGCATGTGTGAAGAACAGTACCACACATTTACTAATCAGGCGCTTCAAGTCAACTGTTTAAAAGTTTTGAGCACTTACTGTGACCCAGAAATGATCAAGAACTAAAAATCCAGACAAAATACGACTATAATCAGGACTCAGTACACTAGAGCCAAAATCCAACACCTTTTGATTGTTCATCAGAGTGGTTTTACATTGCTTGAATTGTCTTATAATGACCATCAAAGTCCAGTTCAACCAAAGAATTTGGACCAGGGCTAAGTAGTTACCAAACAATTGAAGATGAGTGGGAAACACTGACATAATGAATTTCAACAGACACTTGATCTTAGTGTTAGAATAATGAAGAATAGCGGGGACTATGGCAAAGTAGAGGTGTGCATGCCATGTCTAAAGGGACAGCTGCTACCCATCTTCAGCTAATTGTTGCCACACAGAAATCCCATGTTATCAGAGATGATTCCTGTTTTTCAAATCAATGCATATTTTTACATGAAATCTCTCAGGTTTTAAATGTTAGCAACTGATTTTTAAAAAGAAGTGTGTTGAGAAGCCAGAGCTGGTGTATTGAATTAAGAATATGCAGAGTATGGCCCGGTGAATGAAGAGACCCAAGCCATCCACAGCAGAGCAGCAGGTGGCTGGCTCCCTCTGCATGGCAGCTTCCACTTTGGGGAGGTGAAAACAGGGGGTCATTTTGACTGAAGGTGGTTTCAATACACCCACAAAGGAAATAGAATCACAAGATTTATTGCTTCCAGATCCCAGAAGCAAGGAGGTACAATGAGCTGCGGGGAGGGCAGTCTTCTGTTCCAGGTCACAGTGGAGATAGAGAGGGAGATGCACAGGTGAATTGGGCAGAGGTCACTAACTTTTCCAGGACTTAACTCTAAGTGGTTATTCTAAAAGGTAACCTGGGAAAAGCAAATTGGGAACTTACAGCAGGTATCCTAAACTCAGATCCTTTAAAAATGCCCAGATTCAGTGTCAGCAGGGTTATCACACTGTAAAACGCCTAGGCAGCAACTCTCTTCTCATCACAATAAGTAAAAGCGAAACAGAATACATCTGTGGGTCACCAGTTTGTGTTCTGTTCACACAGCCTCTTAAGGATTTCACTGTATATTTGGAGTTGATAAACAATAACTTTAATAGAAAACAGTCACTTATAATGCCAGTACTTTTTAAATATGATGTGAGGAGTAAAGCTTGGCAATTTGGCAACACAACAGTCAGAAAATTGAAATTGTTTGATGCCACCTGGAAAGCTTTCCAGTCCTCAGTTTTCTCCCAAAAGCTCTATGTTTGCATTTTGC
Source organism: Myotis yumanensis (assembly GCF_028538775.1). Lineage (NCBI taxonomy): Eukaryota > Metazoa > Chordata > Mammalia > Chiroptera > Vespertilionidae > Myotis > Myotis yumanensis. The sequence continues at coordinate 175,795,843 of NW_027223754.1, forward strand.
TTTTCACTTAAAACTATATATAGCATTAACTCTGTTTGGCCATACCATTCATGTGAAAGAGAAGTCCTTAGCCTTTTTGTTTTCCAGCCCTGTAACCTCAAGGCATAAACAGATGAAATCATTTACCAATCCAAGAGCAAAGACTAGATTGAAAGCTGAAAGTTCTAGTCTTTGTTTCAGCGGCTGTGTTTTAATAAAAAGCATAGTGTGAATGTGAGAAAATTTCCTAAAGAAGAGCTCTGCAGTGTGGAGAGGTGGAAGGAGGGGCCTTACAATGCAGATTCAAGTCTTGAGTTCACCTGAGATGTCAATAAACCACTAGCGAAGAGGGAGGCCTTGAGCAGCCCTTTCACAGTCTCCTTTCCTTACAGTGGTTCTCAACCTTCTGGCCCTTTAAATACAGTTCCTCATGTTGTGACCCAACCATAAAATTATTTCCGTTGCTACTTCATAACTGTAATGTTGCTACTGTTATGAATCGTAATGTAAATATCTGATATGCAGGATGGTCTTAGGCGACGCCTATGAAAGGGTCGTTCGACCGCCAAAGGGGTCTCGACCCACAGGTTGAGAACTGCTTAGGACACTGAGAAGAGGCAATGATGGAGAGGTGTGAGGCCTCAGGGGCAACACTGACAGGATTAGGTTGGGAGAGCTGAAGGACTGGGGCCTTAGGTTCTATCTGGGACCCCTGCACTGGCCATACATTATGAACCATGAACCTGAGAACAGTGTAAGGTCTGGATATTTATAGCTACCTCTGGTCTTGATGGCTGACCCTAGGACTTCTCTTGGGAAAAGGACTGTATTTGGGGAAATACCTTGATAAGCTTGGAGTAGAAGGTAAAACTATGTAACAAAGCAACCAAAAAAAAAAAAAAAAAAAAAAGCTTAACCTGCTCAAAATTAAGAAAAGAAGAATGTGGGTTTTTCTGTGTGGGTGGCGGGGGTGGGGGGTTGGGGAGGTGGGGGAGAGCAGAATTGAAAGGGCTGAAAAGAGAAAGGACTGTTGCAAACTTAAAAGGTTCCCATTTCAGTTAGGGCAGTACCTAGACAGGGCTTGGCCTCCTGGCCAGTAGATCGCCCAGTAAGGATCGCTGTGGGGCCACAGGTCAGCTCTTTCCCACCAAAACTTGCATCTGGGGGTCAAAAGCCGCAACTGGATCTCAGGGGTGAGGCTGCCACTGCTGGTGACTTCAGTGTTCTCCTCCAAGAAGGCCTTCATCTCAGGGTCCAGAAAGCTCCCATTCCCTCTCCAGGGACAGTGGCCCCAGGGAAACAAGGAGAGACCGCTGCTCCTCACGGCCTTCCGAAAGACACCACAGTGGTTCCCTGGAAACAGTGCCAGTGTCCTCCAACCTGGGCTCAAAGCCATCCGTCCTTTTCCAAGCCGCAGGCTCTGTCACCGCCGCTGGTAAGAGCTGCTCCTCAGGGGCAAAGTATAAGGATCTGGCTGCCAACTTGATCCCAACTGGAATCTCTAGATTTCTAAAAACAGAAATAATACTGAAAATTCCAAGGCTCACCAACACTTTCTTATCCTATCTAATAATAGACAAACATGGTAATTGACCATACCTTCGCTATGCCTCCCATTGGCTAATCAGCACGATATGCAAATTAACCCAACCAAGATGGTGGCCGGCAGCCATGCAGCTGAAACGAGCAGGAGGCTTGCTTGCTCCAGAGATGGAGGAAGCCAAGGTTCCCCACCTGCAGCGGCCCAGCTCTGAGCTCCGAAAGCAACAAAGTTTCAATTATAGAAGCTAAACAAACCCCAGATACCTGCTTTCAGCAGGCCGTGGCCACAGAGCTGGAATGAGCAGGAGCGGCTCTCAGCTCCAGTGATGGCAACAAAGTTTCAATTATAGAAGCTTAACAAAACCCAGAATAATAATAAAAAAAAGAACAAAACCCAGAATAAAAAAAAAAAAAGAAAAAAAGGAGAGGCTGGGAGCTTCAGTCGCCGGCCAGCCTGAAAACGGCCCTCACCCAGACTGGCCAGGCACCCCAGTGGGGACCCCCACCCTAAAGGGGGTGTGGTCAACCTGAAAACAGCCATGAGCCCATCATCCAGGCTGGCCAGGCACCCCAGTGGGGACCCCCACCCTGAAGGGGATGTGACCAGCTGCAAACAGCCATCAGCCCCTCACCCAGGCTGGCCAGGCACCCAAGCGGGACCCCCACCCTGATCCGGATCACACTTCAGGGCAAACCAGCCGGCCCCTACCCGTGCACCGGGCCTCTGTCCTATATAGTAAAAGGGTAATATGCAAACTGACCCTAACATCAGAACGACTGGGAATGACTGGTCACTATGACACACACTGACCACCAGAGGGCAGACGCTCAATGCAGGAGCTGCCCCCTGGTGGTCAGTGCGCTCCCACAGTGGGAGCTCTGCTCAGCCACAAGCCAGGCTGATGGCTGCCAGTGCAGCGGTGGTGGTAGGAGCCTCTCCTGCCTCAGCAGCGCTAAGGATGTCCAACTGCAGCTTAGGCCTGCTCCCCGGTGGCAAGTGGACATCCCCCGAGGGCTCCCAGGCTGCCAGAGGGATGTCTGACTGCCAGCTTAGGCCCAATCCCCTGGGGAGCGGGCCTAAGCCAGCAGGTGGTCATCCCCCAAGGGGTCCCAGACTACAAGAGGGCACAGGCCAGGCTGAGGGACCCCCCCCCCCCACCCAGTGCACAAATTTTTGTGCACTAGGCCTCTAGATATATAATAAAATATTACCAGTGTAGGCTCTGTAAGCTCTGTAGCAGATGATCCACAAGTACGAGTTCATTTTATTTTTTTAATGTACTGATTTTTAGAGAGAGAGAGGAAGGGAGAGAGAGCAAGAGAGAAACACTGATTTGTTCCACTTATTTATGCATTCATTGGTTGATTCTTATATGCTCTGACTAGGGATTGAACCTGCAACCTTGGCATATCGGGCAACACTCTAACCCAATGGGCAGTACAAGTTCATTTTAGATTAAAGTATTGGTACATCAATTTAGGAAAATCCAATCTTTTAAAAGCATGCGTTTTTACAACGGAATCCTTTTAGAAATTTCAAATGACAAATGTACAAGGATTTGATTTTGAGAGAAATCTTCAGGAACAATGCCTGTTACATAAAATAAGGTATACCTTTACAGTTTTTTCATATATAACCTAGCCAGTTTGGCTCAGTGGACAGAGTATCAGCCTGCAGACCGAAGGGTCCTGGGTTCAATTCCAGGCAAGGGCACGTACCTTGGTTGCAGGCTCCCCCCTGGCCTAGGCCCTGGTCGGGGCTCATGCAGGAGGCAACCAATCCATGTGTTTCTATCACATTGATATTTCTTTCTGTCTTTCCCTCTCTCTTCCACTCTCTCTAAAAATCAATGGAAAAATATCCTTGAGTGAGGATTTAAAAATAATAAATAAATAATAAATAAAGTGTAATTAAAAAAAAAAAAAGCCTAGCTGGTTTGGGTCAGTGGATAGAGTGTCAGCCTGTGGACTGAAGGGTCCCTGGTTCAATTCAGGTCAACCCTTGTCTGGGTTACAGGCTCGATCCCCAGTAGGGGGGCGGTATGCAGAAGGCAGCCAGTCAGTGATTCTCTTTCACCATTGATATCTGTCTCTCTCTCTCTCCCTTCCTCTCTGAAATCAATAAAAAAATTTAAAAAAATAATAAAGTTCTTTCATATATTTAGTCACCTTTAAGCAGGCACTGTGCTTGGCAACTCTGAACAAAATAAAAGTCTAAGAAGGTAGCATTTTAGTTGGGATAAGCCTAATTAACAGGCAAACACAGTCTTGCCTTTATGAAGTCTAGCCAAGAGTTATGGAGAGCTAATGAAGCATAATTTTCTGTAGGCAGAAGTGTACAAATTATACTTACCACACTCTATTTCAATAATGATTGTCATAGCATAAAACATCTATGTGAACAGATTCAGGTCTTTTTCCTTAAAAAAAAACAACACAAAAATAAAAACATTAAGGATTTCATTGTAATAAAAGAATATCAACTCCCAAATCTCTTTCTATACATGTGTGATGATTCATCGTTACCAAGCCTGGGTTGAAAAGACTTGTTCCTGCCATAACCGGTTTGGCTCAGTGGATAGAGCGTCGGCCTGCAGACTGGAGGGTCCCAGGTTCGATTCCGGTCAAAGGGCATGTACTTTGGTTGCGGGCACATCCCCAGTGGGAGGTGTGCAGGAGGCGGCTGATCGATGTTTCTCTCTCATCGATGTTTCTAACTCTCTATCTCTCTCCCTTCCTCTCTGTAAAAAATCAATAAAATATGTATTTAAAAAAAAAAAAAAAGACAAGACTTGTTCCAAAAGAAAACCACCTTGAAAAGAAAAAGTAGGAATGAGAAAGAGCAGTTTTATTTTTTTTTCAACTTATTTCATTAAAAATTTATTTTTAGCGCTCATAAATGAGTAAATTCCAAAATAGCAATACAGAGTATTTAAGAACATTTTAATATTTCTACTCAACATTTTACCTTTGTTTTGCTTTCTATAAACAAATATACTGTATTAAGACAACAATACTCTTACCCCTAAGTTCAGTGCTAAGTGCTTTCAATGATCTATTTTGAGCACATAATAATGCAGAGACAAATTTCTTCAACATGTTATTTCCAGTCAGAGCTCAGCAATTACTTTAGCTTCACATTATTCTGTCACAAATGATAACCAAATGGCCTAAGTAGCAAAAATCATAAAGCTATTTTAAGCCAAGCCAGTGGTATGTATAAAGTTAATATAAAATAACAAGTATACTGGTTCACATTTGTTTTGCACCTACTAGAAATATGCCAAAATAATAAGATATATTAAAGAATGAGGTCCTTGGGCAAAGGGGGAAGAGGAGTCATATAATCAAAAATTATTAGAAAAACATCGTAGGTAAAAAGAAATCTGCCTACAATGTAACCAAATCAAGGAGGAAACAGGAGTACATCGTTAGTGTTGATGTCATTCAGGAAAATACGCTTACCATTCCACCACAAACCTGTTCACTGCAAGAGCTCAGAACCAGGCTCTCCACTCTATTATTCTCCCACTAATTTTCTTTACATGGAACATAACCTACATTTATGATAAAAGAACACTATACTGCTACTTAATCTGATAGCAAACAATAGAAAAACAATGAAATGGTTAGGGCTGGACTGACTTTTGGCTATCTCAATACCCCTAAAAACGGGCAAAATGAGTCATTAAGAAACAGCATTCAAAGAGCACTGTATTATGTAATGTGATTTATAAAACAGGTAAAATTCTGTAACTGTCGATGGAAAAAGCCTCATTTGAAAATGAGGAATGTTTTGATGCTGATTTTTTACCAAAATGGTACCCCAAGCCACATAAGTTGGAACAAATTGCAAACTCACACTTACTTGCATCACCTCAGTTTAATAATCCAATATATGACAAAAAAGACAAACAATGAAAACAGCATCATATAGCACATCAGCTTTGTTTGGCTCCCTTTGGATAATATCTTCAGTTTTCCCATAGTTCTACCTAGAAATCCAGTTGTGGAATCAAATTGTGACTCCATTTCAGCTAATAATTTATTTTGACTTTTAACTTCATGGCCTATCTCAATGGAAAGATCTTTCACAGCCTTTACTTTGCGCCTCAGGCTTTCGGTGTGTCTGTCATTTTCTTCTTCACAGGCACTATATCCACTATTAGCATAGCCATAGTTCCCATAGCTGCCAGAAGGTACACCTTCGCCCAGGCCTGTGTGCGTCATCCCGGCAGAAGTTAGAGGGAAAAGGCAGGCAGGGGTGAGGCAGCAAGGGCCAGGGGTCGCAGGACCTCGGACCTCGTCTTCAGGACCAGGGTCCAGCGAATCACCAACTTCTTCCCCTGCAGCGCCACGACAGAAACAGCAGTTTTAAACACAAATTACACACGTAGTTGTTTGGGACCTCTGCTCTGTTCTGCAAACATGGTTTAAATAGTCTTATATTCACCAAAGTCAGCGCTTTTCAACTGGCCCACCTCAAGAATGTTTAAAGCATCAATACCTGACCTCTTTTCCTTGGATTGTCAAATTTAAAAAATGAAAACAGCCAACACAAAATAGCCGTCTGGTGTGAATGAATCAAAATTATACCTATTTTTTGGTCAGATGGGCAAAATATGTATTGTTTTGTTGTGCCTAAGTCTTCTAGTAATGAGCTTATATGTGCCAGGAGATGAAAAAGGCCGAAAGTCGCCGACCTAAGTATTTAGAGCAGGTCCGCAACTCAAATGCCTTCCAGGAGCCTGGCTGGCGCTGAACGCGGGGTGTAGGCGGAGGGTGGGGGGACGGAAGGGCTGTGCCAAGTGGAGACGGCTTCCCAACACTGGCCCACAGAGGGCAGCCAAGTGCTGCCAGGCAGCAAGGCTCGCCAGCTCTTCCCGTTCCTCAAAATAATCCAGACACTCACGCACAAGCTCCCACTTTTAAACGTTTGCGATTAATCAGGATATCAAACCACCAGGCAGGACGAAATGCCTGCGAACGGAGGCTGGACTTCTTAGGGGGGGAGTCAGAACTGAAGCTATCTGGAAGTCGATATCTGGGGAGTCGCTCGCGGCCTGAGGCCCCATTGGGCTAATCCTGTTCGGAGGGACTGGGTTGGCCCTGGAACGGCACCAGCCCAAGGTTTAGGGAGAGCAAATGAGCGAGGGTTTGGGGGTGGACACCTGCCCCTCCCAGCCCAGCACCGATCGGTTATGAGTATGTGCTTATGGGGACGACACTGACAGCACGTGCACTAAGTGGTCGGGGAATGCGACCCTTCACCAGGGTCCGTTCCCAAGTGTCGGTGACCACGTGTGACCCCCCAGGAGGACCGCGCAGTCCTCCCGTCCGTTTACCTGGCTTGGCTCACGCGCCCCAGGAAGCTAGCGCGCAGGGCGCGTCTGCCATTCGCCACTCGCCACTCGCCGTGCGCGTCTCTTCCTGCACTTTTCCCCGCTGCGCGCAGGCCCCGCCGCCCGAGCCGAGGCTGGAGAAGCGCGGGCCGCGTCGCCGCAACCCCGGCGGCGGTGACCCCGGTGCGGGCACCGCCCTCCTTCCCAGCCCCGCTTCCGCTCACCGGCCCTGCGCTTCTTAAAGGGGCAGGAGGGGCGAAACCAGAGGGCACCCGGACCTCGCGTTGGAAGTCAGGGATCGCCAAGTTCTGATTTCCAAGGTATTCGTTAGGAAGCCCTTTAGGGTGCTTTGTGCCAATCGCACTTCTAGGCGCCGGACAGAGTGGCTTGCCAAATAGAGTATGCACCCTTGATGATGCTTACACTGAACTGCGATTAAACCATAATGGTAATGTTAATAAATGTACCATCTAAATCTGTTTGCAATGTAAATCAGTCAAGTTCTGGACCCAGATGTCCATTTCCCAACTCGACTCAGGTATCCCACTGGCCCCTGAATTCAACACATTCCAAAATTAACTCACCATCTCACCTGATAATTAAAAGTTGCTTCGCGCCTGCCAAAGGGGGAAAAAATTGTCCCAAATCAAGAACTAGGCAAACCATGTTTCTGCTTCTTACTTGGTAGTTTCAGAAATGAACGGGCAGCCACCTGTCGCTTGGGTTCTCTGCTTCTGCCTTTAGATGGGGTTTCTGCTTTCCCTGTAAACAGAATGAAATTACTATCCTATTAACAGTCCCAGGTGCATCCTGATCATCTGCTTCATAGATGGCACGTTTATTAGGGATAGGCTACACATGTGGTATTTCAGAGTATTCTGCTCTCCATTTCCTCTATAACAGTGGTTCTCAACCCTCCTAATGCCGCGATCCTTTAATACAGTTCCTCATGTTGTGGTGACCCCCAACCATACAATTATTTTCGTTGCTACTTCATAACTGTAATTTTGCTAATGTTATGAATCGTAATGTAAATATCTGATATGCAGGATGTATTTTCATTGTTACAAATTGAACATAATTAAAGCATAGTGATTAATCACAAAAACAATATGTAATTATATGTGTGTTTTCCACCCCCAAAGGGGTCACGACCCACAGGTTGAGAACTGCTGCTCTATAATTACCAGTATGGTGTTTTTATGACTGTGAATAAAACTGTGTTCATTAATTTAGTAGCTGCTTTTTAAAAAAATTGCTGCTGATGTAAATCTTTGTTTTCTCAACTATAAGTCCTCATTTCCGTACACTAGTATTCACCAACTAGAGGCCCAGTGCACGAAATTTGTGCACTGGTAGGGCTGCTGGCTGGGTACTCCCTCCCTTCCCCCGGCCACCTTCCCCCTGCTGCTGCTGCCGCTGGTGGCCCTGCGCTTGGATCTGTGGGTCGATCAGCCCCCACCTGGCAACCAGTGGCTCCCACCCATCTTGGCCTGGTGCCACCCACTCACCTGCTCCACCATCCCACCCCAGTCCCGCTCTCATCAGGGCCCATCGGGGCCTGCAGCGCCTCCATGCCGCTGGCTGCCAGTGCTGTGTCACCAACGCCCGCCATGTTCCATGCCACCCCCTGGTGGTCAGTACACATCATAGGAAGTGGTCGAACTCCCAGTCAAGGGGACAATTTGCATATTGGGCTTTTATTATAGAGGATTCTCTTGCAAGCAATAAAGCGTAATACATATTCAAGATCGATTTACCTAAGACTTGTTTTTAACCGGCTTGTGTTCTATCCCAGTAAATGGCAGGAACATTGAGTTATTGCCCAAGAAACCAGAAAGATGAGGTGGGTCTAATATTTCAACAAAAGAGTATTTCCAATAAAAGTTTTGGTGCTCATCACTGAAGATGAATTTAATAATGTGAAGACACCTTATCTAAAACTTGGAACTAGACTAAAAAGATTGCTAAATATCCTTTCCCCTTCTTTCTAGTTTTTTCATTGATTCACTTTCCATCTCTCCCCTCCTGCCCCACACACAGTCTGTGCCATTGTCTTATTTCTTCCTTGTGAGAACTTGCCTGAATTCCTGTAACTGGTCTCCCTCTTCAATCCTGCCTTCCTCTAACACATGCTTTATACTGAAGCTCAAATGTGTGTGTTTTTCTGAATTTACATTTTTACAGTCCAAAAAGGGCCTTACATTCCTATAGTCCCAAATAAGACACCTGAGATTCTGTTGTTTGGTGTTGGTGTATTGCTGTTTTTTGATTGAAATAAAATTTTAATTGCTTTTATCAAAATTGACCTACATGCAACGAAGCAGACTTATTACCTGATAATTTGAGCTATCTTCTGACCTTGTGATTGTGGGGGTCCAAGAGGAATCACCCCAAGATGTCCCTCTGTGGTATGCATATTGTTTTGAGCTAAAGGCAACTTTAGCCACAGGCTCAAGAGAAACTTCTTAATTGCCTAGAACCGTGGTTGGCAAACTGCGGCTCTCGAGCCACATGCGGCTCTTTGGCCCCTTGAGTGTGGCTCTTCCTAAGCCTTAGGAGTATCCTAATTAAGTTATTAACAATGTACCTGCCTATATAGTTTAAGTTTAAAACAATTTGGCTCTCAAAAGAAATTTCAATCGTTGTACTGTTGATATTTGGCTCTGTTGACTAATGAGTTTGCCGACCACTGGAGAAGAATTTGAATTAGAGGCCTTACCCGTAAGAGATTATCAGAGATAACTTCCTTTGACTTATCTTAGGGCAGGCAAACTATTTACTAAAGGCCTGCTGTTCTTATCCTCCTGCAATGACCTTTTGAAGCCCTCAAGGCCCCTTACCTCATCCTTAGTTCAGGATGTCATATATTCATGTTTCTTTTCTGTGTCTCAACCTCTCATGCATGCGGGGATCTCTGATTCTCTTATGTATGCGGGGTTCCTGAAAGGGCGAGGGCTACGCCCTCCACCTTGCCCCAGGGTAAGGGCTACGCCCTCCATCTTGCCCCAGGGTAAGTGCTCCATCTTACCTTGGCCATGTGCTTGGCAAGGAGCTTCTTCCCGAAGTCTAAGCCTCTGCTAGCCACACCCAGGAACAAGACACCGACTTGCGCCTGGCCAATCGGCAAGGCCACAGCCCTTTCTCCTCCCCTTACTCCAACCCCCTATAAAACCCCTCTCCACACAGAGTTCTCTCTCTCTCTGCTTCCTGCTGCTGTGTCGGCAAGGTGGGGGAGCCGAGCTAGCTCGAATAAAGACTCTTATGCTTTTGCATCGGACATGGCTGGCTCCCTGATGTGGTTTCTTGGGGATCCTGAAATCTGGGCATAACAGTTCCTATTCTTTTTTTTGTTTGTTAATCCTGGCTAGAGGATATTTTTCCATTGACTTTTATCAGAGAGTGGAAGGGAGGGGGAGAGACAGAGAGAGAAACATCGATGTGGATGTGCAAGAGACACATTGATTTGTTGCCTCCCACACACACTTTGACCAGGGCTGGGGATCCAGCCTGCAGCCAAGATACACGCCCTTGACCGGAATAAAACCCAGGACCCTTTAGTTCTCAGGCCAATACTCTATCCACTGAGCAAAACCAGCTAGGGCCCATTCTTATGTGTATATTAAATTTGGTTATTTTCTTTTGCTAAATTGTGTCACGTCTGTTTGATTACTATACCAGCTGGAAGGACCTTGAGGGTCGAGGAAAGCTTGTTCCCTTCCCCACAAGATTTTTGCCTTTAAACATGAGCCTATATTTTTGTTCAGAGAGCCAGTTCTCTGATAACTGATCTCTCTTGCAAGTGCAAGTAAAAAGAAGTTTATTTCATACTCAACTTTTTCTTTAAAGGTTTTTTTGGAGGAGGGGACATGTTATTCAATTATACTTATTAGCTGTATGACCTCAAGTACATTATTAAACCTTCCTACTTTGGCATAAGAATTATTTTGAACTGAAGACATTTGAGTTCCTGAAATCCCTTATCTGCCTAAAACAGGGCCTCCCAAAAGAGGTCAGTTGTCATAACCCTTCTGTCCAGGAGCAGCTCTTATCTTGTTGACTTGAAAAGTAGGTACCACACCCAAACAGATGTCTTCACCTGACTATCTCCCATCTATTCTCCTAAGGAAGAACTTATCGTTTTCTCCATTTATCTTTCCAAAAAGGCATCCCCATAAATGCCGTTTCTCTTCTTCCCCATTACCTACTAAGTTAAGTATATAAGCCAAATTCTAACTACCCCTTTGAAATACTCATCACTAAATTCTTCTGTATCTACGTGTGTTGCATCTGAAAATTCTGGTTTTCCCCTCATAAATCAGTCTTTTATCAGTTTAATTCACATGTCCCAGGCACTGAACATAAGAGGGTAGAGGAAACTTTTTCCTCCCCTACACTAAAAGTCAATTTTCTTGTCTGTAAAATAGTGATGATGATGATGATGATGATGATGATGATGATGATGATGTATTGGAGAATTTAATGAGGCAAAAGTAAAATGCATAGCACAGTTCCTGGCATACAGTACATGCTTGATAAGTGCACTATTACTGTAATTATCATGATTGGAATTATAGAGATAGTGTTGGTTAAGGAGCAAGACTGGAGGCTGAAGATCAGGTTTTTAACTAAGAGGATCAGATTTGAGTTTTGGAAAAGTATTTTAAGCTGCAGGTAGCAAACAGTTTAGAGAGAGGCAGGAATGAAGACAGGGAGACCACCAGTTCAAGGATATTGTGGTAATCCAAGCAAGGAACAATGAGGATCAGAACTGTTACCGGAAAACCCCTGGGTGGGTCAGGCTGCCTGTTATAATGTCCACTAACAGAGGCAGGGTTGAATCATATAAGGCATTTATTGAGAAGGCCAGCCAGCCAAGAAGATAGGGAGCTTACACACATCCAAAACCTGTCTTACAGCAGGTTTATATAGGGAAAATGGACTGGGGTGAGGTTGGGAACAGAATGCGATTACATGCAGTCCTGGAGGTCAGCAGAATTCAACCATTGTTCTTGGTTGTCAGGCGATGAGATGATGTCTTGGCTCTTGGTGAGCTTGGCCTGGTCATGTTTAACGGTTCTGCTTGCTTGCTGGGTACAGTATACATTGTCTGAAGCTGAATCACCTCCTCAATCACTTTGTTGCAGGTGTACAGGCCTGAGAAATGAAACTTAGAAAAGAAAAACTTAATCCTCTGTTCCCATATAAGAAACTTAACCCTCAACCCTCTGTTTCCATACATATATGTACTTTAGGATTTCAAAATATGATTATTTTTCAGATTAATTCAGGCGCCCCATCTATCAGATTATAAGTCCCCCTCTATTAAGAACTAAGGTAATTGCAGTCCAGATGGAAAGAATTGGACACATCTGCAAATGATGCAAGAAAAGCTACTAGCAGGAATTGGAGACTAATTAAATATGCTTGCTTATCGGTGTCTCATTTAAAAACTTTTAACAGTTTTATTGAGGGTATAATTAACATACAATGAACTACACAAATTTAAAGTGTACAATTTAATGTTTTAAAAAAAACATTATTGACAAGGGACTGAGACCAAGGCCAGGCTGCCCTGGGACTGACTGACGGGAATGTGTAAACCATTCGCTCCTACGTGTCCTTGGTTAGGGAAGATAAAGCCTTGTGATTTATTAGCTGGCTGTTATATTGCTCAAATTGTTTGTTCTTGTCTAATTATTTTGTCTCAGTTTCCCTTATTCCACTTGTCAAGGAATTTCCCTAGTTTCTGACTGTTCTGCCTCATTAGTAGGTATGAAACTGTGTCTCATTCTCATCATGGTTTTAGTATGCATTTCCCCAATGACTAACAATATTTGGGCATTTTTCCATGGGCTCTTTTGCCAACCATCCATCTTTTATTTGAATTGTGTCTCATTTTAAATCCAAATTGTTGCATTATTTTTCTGATCTTACATAATTCAGGTACTTTAAAAAAGTAAGGGCTTTGTTTTTCCTAAGTGCTGGGTGAAAAAAAAACCACTAATGGGAATTATCTGGAATGATGAAAAAAAGTTTCCTTACCACTTTTGGAGAATATTTATAAATATAACATAATTTATAAATGGTTATAAATATAAATCCTACATAAAATTGTTAATATATTTCTGATAATAGTGCCACTTCAGTTAGTTTTCAAATCAGCAGTGAGAGGCAAACAACAGATAAATTGTACCCAAGCAAGTGTGACTTGCCTCTGCAACCCCAGAATGTGTTTGTCCTCACATTTTTATATTAAAAAAATATATATTTTTATATATATATTGATTATATATTGATTTTATATATATAGATCAATATGTACATATTGATCTAATATATATATATATATATTGATTTCAGAGAGGAAGGGAGAGGGAGATAGAAACATCAATGATGAGAGAGAATCATGGATCAGATGCCTCCTGCAAGCACCCTACTGGGGATTAAACCTGCAACCCAGGCAGGTGCCCTGACCAGGAATTGAACCGTGACCTCCTGGTTCATAGGTCGATGCTCTACCACTGAGCCACACCAGCGGGGCTGTCCTCAGACTTTTGAATCAAGTTTGAAGTTTTGCGTTTTCTAGAGCTGCAGCTTCCTTCTAGCTTTTTCTCTCCATCAAACTGCCCTAGCAACAAATCTGTAGTGCCATGTCTGAGTGAATTTGTAGGTTTCCTATTTGATTTCCTATCTGCTTATTTACTGTTTGCTAGAGTTCCTCTAGTTCAGTGGTTCTCAACCTTCCTAATGCCGCGACCCTTTAGTACAGCTCCTCATGTTGTGGTGAGCCCCCAATTTCATTGTTACAAATTGAACATAATTAAAGCATAGTGATTAATCACAAAAACAATATGTAATTATATATGTGTTTTCCGATGGTCTTAGGCGACCTCTGTGAAAGGATCGTTCGACCCCCAAAGGGGTCGCGACCCACAGGTTGAGAACCGCTGCTCTAGTTAGTCACTAGGCAATTACAGGTCTCCAAGTCATGCCTGAAAATCCTGATTTCTGGCCCCTTAAGAGTTTGCTATAAAAGCCATTGAGCTCCCACTAAGCATTAAAATCTTCAACAAACTAAAGCTATACTGCCATCTAGTGATAATTTAGCTTACTATTGTCCAAGTGTGTCTGTGTAAAAAAAAAAAAAAAAAAGTGAAACTGTGAAATAGACTTAGTTATGTGTCAAGAGCAAAGACTCTTACCCACAGTGTTACCACGCACTCCCATGCTTGTTTTTGTTTGTTTCTTTTAACTTCTTTTTGTTTGTTTGTTTTTAATCCTCATCCGAGGATATTTTCTCCATGGATTTTCAGGGAGTGGAAGGGAGGGAGAGAGAGAAAAAAACATAGATGTGAGAGAAACACATCAATTTGTTGTGAGAGAAACACATCAACTTGCTGCCTCCCACCCAAGCCCCGACCGGGGCAAGTATTGAACCTGCAACCCAGGTACGTGCCCTTGACCGGAATCGAACCTGGGACCCTTCAGTCTGTGGGCTGACGCTCTATCCACTGAACCAAACCAGCTAGGGCCTGGCCTGCTTGTTTTTTTAAAAAAATTATATATATTTAAAGTTACTATTTACATTCAATATTATTTCGTATTGGTTTCAGGTATATAGTGGTATGCTTGTTTTTAATATATGGCGTAAGTAGTTATCACTGGTAATCGTTAAGGCCTAATGTGTAAGAAAGATTTGGTATCATTCGTGACATATTCCCTGTCTGTCTCTGTCTCTTTCTCTCTCTCTCCCTTCACCATATATACAGAATCTGCCCAGTGCTCAGCACCTGCACTGCTCCCTCCAATACAAGACCACCTTAGCCTGCATCATTGCAACAGTCCCCTAACTGACCTCTCAGTTTCTACCCCGCTCACCTGTGGCCTATTCTCAACAGAAAAGCCAGAGGGATCCTTTCAAGAGGAAATCAGGTCATGTCCATCCTCCACTGAAAAACCTCCAGTTGCACGCATTGCGCCTTGCCATCGCATCTCTGACTTCTACTCCTACCACTCCTGACAACAAGCGTTCACACACTCTGGACCCACCGTCTTGTTTCACAAACACATCTGGCTGTTTCCTGCTTCAGAGTCTTTCACGGATGATCGTCCCTCAGATACGTGCACGACTAACCCCATCAGCCCCTTTAACTTTGTCAAACGCTTTTTCTGGTCGATTGAGATGACCATGTGGTATTTTCCCCTTCATACTGTTCTTACACTGATGAATTTTCATATGTTGAATCATCCTTGCCTCCCAGGAATAATTCCACTGCGTCATGATGTATAACCCTTTTATTTTATTTATTTATTTATTTATTTATGTTTTTTAAAATATATTTTTTATTGATTTTTTACAGAGAGGAAGGGAGAGAGATAGAGAGTTAGAAACATCGATGAGAGAGAAACATCGACCAGCTGCCTCCTGCACATCTCCTACTGGGGATGTGCCCGCAACCCAGGTACATGCCCTTGACCGGAATCGAACCTGGGACCTTTCAGTCCGCAGGCTGACGCTCTATCCACTGAGCCAAACCGGTTTTGGCGATGTATAACCCTTTTAATATGCTGCTGAATGTGGTTTTCTAATATTTCATTGCAGACTAGTACCCCGCATCTCCTTTAAGTCTTTGTTCAAATGCTACCATCTCAACGAGGTCTGACCGTCTTATTTAAAGTCACAGCCCTTCCTTTCCCCACCTTCCTTTTCTCCATAGACATTCATCACTTGTTTTGCTTATTGAATTCTCATGAGGACAGGGACTTGCCATGAGGAAGGGATATGTTTCCTTTTTTTTTTCTTTCCCTAATTGAGGTCTAATTCACACACACAGAAATGCACAAATCTTTTTTTTTTTTTTTATGGTCTATCTATTTATTTATTTATTTATTTTTAATTTTTTTTTTTTTATTGCTTAAAGCATTACAAAGGGTATTACATATGTGTCCTTTTTTTTCCCCCCCGCCCTTGACAATACCCCGGCTTCCCCTACCCCCCAGTGTCTTATGTCCATTGGTTATGCTCATATGCATGCATACAAGCCCTTCAGTTGATCTCTTACCCCCCTCGCTCCTGCCCCCCAACCCTCCCCGGCCTTCCCGCTGCAGTTTGACAATCTGTGTGAGGCAGCTCTGCCTCTGTATCTATTATTGTTCAAAAGTTTATAATGGTCTCTATTATCCATGAATGAGTGAGATCATGTGGTATTTTTCCTTCATTGACTGGCTTATTTCACTTAGCATAATGCTCTCCAGCTCCATCCATGCCGTAATGCACAAATCTTAAGTGATTTGTCTCATGAGAGGGTTTTTCTTTTTTAAGTATGTTTTTATTGATTTGAGAGAGAGAGAAAGGGACAAGGATAGAGAGATAAAAACATTGATGACAGAGAAACATCGATTGGCTGACTCCTGCATGCCTCCTACTGGGGATCGAGCCTGCAATCTGGGCATGTGCCCTGACCAGGAATCGAACCAGTGACCTCTTGGTTCACAGATCGCTACTCAACCATTGAGTACACCAACCCAGCGAAAAAGTGAGAACTTTTAATAAAATGTATGTAACCGATTAGAAATGATTCTGGGGTTTTTATTTTCTCCATGAGCACTTACTTAATATGCTCAGAAGTCTTAAAGTGTAATGACTGATAAGTGCATGAACTTTCACATGAACTATTCACTTATTTAATAAAGAAAAATTAGTCTGGGAATAGAGATATTAACTATAAGGATCTCTGTGGTTAGAAATTCTGTCTGTGGTTGTGAGGAAATTTTTATGCTTCAGTGGAAAACTATGCATTGTTTAACATTCACCCCAAAACCCCCGGGACCTCTGATTCTCTGGGAACTGTTTTTACAAGTTTATAAATTGTAGCTAGCTAATAGCAATCCTAAATAAATCCTGACTACTGACATGCAAATTCCTTCTCTTCTGCTCTGTAGAAAACAATGTTGCTTTTGCCTCCATTTGCTGATTCATTACAATCTTCCTGATCTAGGAATGAATCTGTTGGCAGCCCCTTTGAACTGGTTGTACCAGCTGACCAGTGTGCAAAGAAAATTCAGAGAGCTCCGCTCGATAGGAGTATTTCATTGATCAAGAAACAAACTTCACAAACTGGGAGCCTTCAAAACCACAAGCAGTGAGCAGCTCAGCTCCAGCAGTGACAGCTCAGCATGGAAAGCGTGCACGGGGAAGTGCATTGTTCTCTGTGGGGATTGGTTACCGAAGCTTACATTCCTCTGCGAGTAGCGGCATCATGAAGCTTCCTTGTTCCTGGCTGATTGGCTAGGAAGCTGCATAGTCATGATGACTTGCAGAAAACTCAAGATTCTTTAAGGTCAGCGCGAGCATTTGGGGGAGATCAGGACAGTTGAAGTTTTGGTTATGTGGTGATGGATGGTTGGCTTAAGGGTATACTCAAACTGTGGCCTTTATTTTGGTTTTTCTTTAACACAAGTTTCTTCATTAATGATTTTTTAAAAATCTTTAAAGGGTTTTTTTTTCATATCTACATGGGAGTAATGATTTTACCCTTAATTAACCTTTAATGAAATAATTGGTCAATCAATTAAAGAAGTAGTTAACCATACAAGAAGGCTTATTAATTCAGTTCTATGTGGTACACTTAGGTGCATTATTAACAGAAAGAGGATCTTTAGTAACAGAAGTGTGAGTTGATAAAACCAGAATTCGTTTTATTGTTCTCCCTCTCCCCAACATACACATGCTTACTGATTGATCAAGCTGGTCAGATTGTGAATAGATAATTGAGGTGATATTTGCTCAGAAACTTGGTCTTCAATAGTCATGGCCTCTTGTGTCTTTTAATAATTTTTAAAATTGATTTCAAAGAGGAAGGGAGAGGGAGAGAGAGAGAGAGAGAGAGAGAGAGAGAAACATCCATGATGAGAGAGAATCATTGATTGGCTGTCTCCTGCACGCCCCACACTGGGGATCAAGCCCACAACCTGGGCAAATGCCCTTTTTGGGACTCGAACAGTGACCTCCTGCTTCATGGGTCGACACTCAACCACTGAGCCATGCCGGCCATGCTGCCCCCAAACCTTGCTTACTCCCACTTCAGTTTTCTTTCTAAAGCAGAGCTTCACCTTTGCCTATTTCCAATTTTCTCATCAGCAAAAACTGTTGTTGAAATGCAATATTACCCAGAACTCAGGAGGGCGGCACCACAGGTGCCTGTGCTGCCCCCCTGGAGGGAGCCGCGTTGTCCTACACTGGGAACCAGATTCGAAATACCTGCACCTCAGTGTCCCTCAAACCCTCACCTGGGATCTGGGTAAAAGCCGGGTGGGATCATGGCGGTACTCGAGAGTCTGCATGTCTGACAAGCGCCCAGGGAAGGCAGTGCAGTCCGTGGGTGCCATCTGGAGAGTTTCCGCATTACACAAGCCACCCCTCACTGCATGTTCAGGCGCAGAATCTTCAGAGCGAACGATGGGAGCTGTCACTTAAAAAGCTCCAAGTGCCAGTTCTGTGTACAAAGTTCTAGGGCACTGTATTCCCAGCTCCCCTGATGAGAACTTAGGCCACTTGATTAAATTCCAGTTCCCAGGCCGTGACTGGGAGATGCTGATTTAGTAGTATTGGGGATGCAACCCTGAAATCTATTTTACAAGGAATGTATGACTAGCAGCCCAAAGGTCTGGCAGACAGCAGTGGCGCTTAAACACAATGTGAAAGCCGTTCTATTCCGCATTCCGCATTCCACATTCCGGCTCTAAGATGTCTTCATTCTTGCATTCATTGCACCTCAGTGTTAGCTTTTGCACAATCTCCTCCAGGACTTGAGCAACTGCTCTGTTTCTTTATCTTCATCTTAATCCGGCTTTCAGGTGATTCTGAAAGGTCCCCGCCCCAGGCAACTGTGGCCAAGCTAAGTCCCTCTGTTCATTTTGCAAGTTATTATTTATTCTCTCAACTTTCTCTGAGGGCTGGGCACACTTAGGGCAGCTGAGGTCATGAGTGACAGAGCCTTGGAGAGTTCCTGAATCACTATTTCAGTGAATTGGGTTCCTCCATCACTACCCAAATTGGTGGATTTTTCCAGAAGCAGAGAACTAACTTTCTTTGCTGCTGTCAGAGCAGTTGTTTTACAAGAGAAGGCCTCTACCCAGCCAGAACACAAAGAGTAGTAAAACCATATTAACAACCCCACGAGGAAGAACCCCAATCAAATCCCTTTGTAGGGGCTATAAAAGGACATAAAAATGTTGGCTCCTATCAATGTTTTATCTTTATAGTTTTCCCAGGACTACGGTTCAGGCGGGTTCAGGCGGTTCAGACGGATGGGTCGTATTCCAGAGATATCCTCTGAACTCTGAAGGAAGGTGTTTCACAAAGGCTTGTTAAAGACGTTGACATCATGAAAAATATTTACTTGGTCTTTGTCCCTGCGCCAGGGCGTGCCTGCACCCCATCTGGCAAAACTGGGGCAAACAGTGATGAGGCTGTGAGGCAGGATAGTAAGAAGCTAGGAAAATCCCTGGGCAAGGGGAATGGGGAAACTGAGACGAGAAAATGAAACGTTAGGAGATTCCGTCCCTGTGCGAAGGTCACCGCGTGCCCTCACACTAACCAGGTCGTGTAGCCCGCGCCACGCCTAGGCTGTCGAGCCGATTGCCCCCGGCTACAGACCTGTACAGCACGTTGCTGAATGGAGTCCTGTAGGCAATTGTGCCACAACGCTAAGTATTTGTGTATCTAAACATAGACAAGGTGTAACAAAAGTGTTACACGATAGTGAGGAGCTAGGAAAAACCTAAGCAAGTGGAATAGGGAAACCGAGACAAGAACATTAAACAAGGCCCAACCGTTTGGGGAGCTTGCAGCTAGCTCGCAAATAACAAGCCATTATCTTCCCCAGCCAAGGACATTGACAGCAAAAGGCTCAATCCCTCTCCTCACTGAAGAATGCGGGAAGGGAAGGGGGACGGAGAGGGGATTTTGATGCCCCGTCTCTCTCTGACCAGAGAAAACATAGTGTAAATCACCCTGGAACTGCTAAGGTAGGAAGGGGGAGGAAAGAAGAGGGGGAGTCAAAAGCCTGTCTCACTGAACGAAGAAGTCAGCCGTTTTGGGAAAGGAAAAAAGTTGGGGGGTTGGGGGTGGGGGAGCAGTTTTATTTCACTCCCTAAACAGAGAAGGCAGCAGTCTCGGGGCTTGTCAAGGTAAAAGTACCAGGTGCCTCCCATAATTCTGGGAAAGCCATAGCAAACAAAAAGGGAGACCTTCAGAGGTGAATGATGCTAGGACACGAGGGCAATATAGTTCTGATGGTCATTTGTAAGCTTCCCGCCACAGGAGAACAAAAGACCAGGAAAAACTCCCTAGACACCAGGAGGCAGACCATACAAGGAATGGAAACTTCCTGGAGCCACCTGATCGCACACCTGCATTCCCTCCGCATTCCAAGCTCACCAGCTCAGCCCCCAGACCCACTGTCCACAAAACTTTCCCGCCAACGACTGCAGATGAGGATGACATTCCAGCTCCTAGTGCTGCCATCGTCCATCCTGTGTCCCCTTGGCTCGGAGCTGTGCAGCCCTTTCCTTTGTGTTTTCAAACTGATTTTATTTTATTTATTTAAGTATATCTTTATTGATTTCAGAGAGGAAGGGAGGGGAGAGAGATAGAAACATCAATGATGAGAGAGAATCATTGATTGGTTGCCTCCTTCACGCCCCACACTGGGGATCGAGCCCACAACCAGGGCATGTGCCCTTGACTGGAATCGAACCCAGGACCCTTCAGTCTGCAGGCTGATGCTCTATCCACTGAGCCAAATTGGCTAGGGCTCAAATACGTTTTAACCTGCCTACCTATTTTAATCTATATAAGATTTCACTTAACCTAGAATATCCTATCAAATAATAGACAAACATGGTAATTAACCATACCTCCGACACACTTCCCATTGGCTAATCAGGGTGATCTGCAAATTAACTGCCAACCAAGATGGCGGCCAGCAGCCAGGCAGCTGAAGCGAACAGGAGGTTTGCTTGCTCCAGTGAAGGAGGAAGCCAAGGTTCCCCGCCTGCCGCAGCCGGCCTCTGAGCGGCACTCTAAGAAACAATGTTGCAATTATAGAAGCTAAACAAAACCCAGATACCTACTTACAGCAGCCGAGGTCTCAGAGCTGGAGCCGAGCCTCAGAGCTAAAGCTGGCTCTCAGTTCCAGTGACAGCCATAGAAGGTAAATAAATCCCAGAATAAAAAAAAAGAAAGAAAAAAAGGAGAGGTTGGGAGCTTCAGTCACCCGCCACCCTGAAAACGGCCCTCAGCCCCTCACCCAGACTGGCCAGGCACCCCAGTGGGGACCCCCACCCTGAAGGGGGTGTGACCAGCTGCAAACAGCCATCATCCCTTCATCCAGGCTGGCCAGGCACCCCAGTGGGGACCCCCACCCTGATCCAGGACACCCTTCAGGGCAAACCAGCCGGCCCCCACCTGTGCACCAGGCCTCTATCCTATATAGTAAAAAGGTGATATGCTTTCCAGCACTGGGATCAGTGGAGCCACGAGGCCTCCTGGCACTGGGATCAGTAGAGCTGCAAGACCTTCCGGCCTGGGATCAGCAGAGCCTCCCAGCACTGGGATCAGTGGAGCTGCGAGGCCTCCTGACCCCTGGAGCAGCGGGCTTCTAGTCTATAATAATAAAAGTGTAATATGCTAATTAGAACCAGACAACCTTCTAGATGACCTTCTGGATGAAGCCAGGGCCAGAGGGAAGCCTAGGTCCCGGGTGCCAGAGGGAAGCCAGTGCCGGCAGCTGGGGGAAGGAAGGCCTACTCTTGCACAGATTTCATGCATCGGGCCTCTAGTTCTAATTATAAAGCACTCTCCACAGAGGGACGAACACTGACCCTACTCCCCCTTACCCTCCATTCCCATGTGACAGTTAGAACCTACAACCACTCGTAGGGTCTTGCTTCTCCACAGTTGCAAATACTTAACATACACAATGAAGAACATTAAACTAGAGTAATGTTCCCAAGTTCCTGACATAATCTTTGGGATTCAGGAAGGAGAAATCAGAATTCCCAAGAATTCCAGAAACAGTAAGTTCCTCTTAAAAGTACTGCCAACATTCTTTCTACTCTTTGTTCATTGTTATGGATATCCAAAACAAATTTGTTTAGTAATGAATAAATATTAAGTTTGGAAATATTACAAACGCCTGTAGCCTATAGAGAATAGTGAAACCCCGAGAAACCATGAAGGAACATTCATACGTAGTATTTGAATAATGTAACATGCAGATATGCCAGCAAGGTTAACAGCCCTACCAGAATCATATAGAGAAATTGCCAACTTGAGCATTTATCTTGCTTCCCAAATGTGTTATTTCTTGTAACACCACACACAGGACTTGCACAAGGTAGATCATGCATGTAAATGCATTGATATTTACTTTATCAATACGTGGACCATGAGTACACAGATATAAAACAGAACAGCCGCAGTCAACACTGACTGATTAGATGGTGACCACTTCTCTCCAAGTGCTAATGTCAACCTTCAGCTCCACGTGTCAGCAAAACGTGGAAAGGGATTCCGGCACAGACACAGTTAAGTGAGGGCAAAGGCAGTAACTCTTGCCTCAGGACCAGCAGCAGTGACCTGTTTGCAGCTCACCCTCATTGCATACTAGGCCCCTGCCTGTGGGGGCTGAACTTTGAAGAGCCCTTTGCCTTTTATCTTCTTCCCAACATTAACTAGCTTCTACTTCCTTTCCGAGACCTCCCGAACTCTGAATGCTGCTTCCCCGTCATAATCTCTAGCTGCTTCTTCTCACACCCATTTCCCTGCCTCTCATACTGCCTACCGCCTGCTTGACTCCCAGACCTGAGGACTGCCAGCCCCCTTTCCTGTGGATGCCCTGGGGACACGCAGATGCTGACAAGCTCCTCTTACCTAAGTGGGCCTTAAAGGGAAATACATCTATAAAAATAAAAATATCTTAAACCCATAGAGATAAAATACTTCATATATCGCCAAAACCGGTTTGGCTCAGTGAATAGAGCGTCGGCCTGCGGACTGAAGGGTCCCGGGTTTGATTCCGGTCAAGGGCATATACCTGGGTTGCGGGCACATCCCCAGTGGGAGCTGTGCAGGAGGCAGCTGATCGATGTTTCTCTCTCATCGATGTTTCTAACTCTCTATTTCTCTCCTTTCCTCTCTGTAAAAAATCAATAAAAATATATTTAAAAAAAAATACTTCATATATCATCTCAGTCTCATGACAGCTCTGAGAGGCTAAGAAGATGGCAGAAATTACTTTCTCCACCTGGAGATGAGGAAAACAGATGCATATGGGAAGTGAGATACATGTATCGACATTTAACAGGGCTGGACTGGGACCAGTGTTCCCATTTTATTCTTTGAATAGATCTGTGAGCGCCCGCTGGGTGCCAGGTCTCTAATGCAGCTCTGAGGTCACTGCTCCGTGTTCCCCAGGAGGGAGTGCACGTACATTAGCAGGGAAGAGCCGCTTTCTGCCGGTTAGGTTATTGCAAACCGGTATTCATAGCAAGAGGTTACCGAGGAAGAGTCTGTGCTGGTTGTATGCTGTTTAGAAAGCATTCATCATGTCTGGGTACTTTCATTAATTGTTTCTTAATAATTGATGTTAAGAGCTAATTCATCCACTTTCACAGCCCAGAGAGAAATGCATGGGGCACGAGGCAGAGGCCGACTGGAAGTGCGTTCCAGTCTACAAAGCGCTTTCACTTGCACGTCTTCTAATACCATGCTCTGAAGGAACAGGGCCAGGATGACCCTCGGTACGCAGATGAAACCCAGACGGGGGCGGAGAATGAGATCCGAGGGCTAGTCTACGTTTCGCTCTTGATAAATGGAAACTGAGTTTGCAGAACCCACGTCGGGGTCAGGAATGTGGCAAGAAAGTGGCTGTGACAGAATATTTAATTTTACCCAAATAACAAACTAAGATAGTTAAATAAATCTTGTGCTGACATTAAGCAATCCACCCGTTTTATTTTTTTATTTTTATTGTTTTCAGAGAGGAAGGGAAAGGGAGAGAAAGACAGAAACATCAGTGATGAAAGAGAATCATTGATCGGCTGCCTCCTGCACACCCCACACTGGGGACTGAGCCCGCAACCCGGGCATGTGCCCTGACTGGGAATCAAACCATGACCTCCTGGTTCATAGGTCGACGTTCAACCACTGAGCCTGCCGCTGGCTGGGCCCCAGTTTCTGACAACGCATAAAGGCTGAGACTGGCTGCCTTTGTAGCTTCAAGCTAGCAGCTCCTCTCACTGTGTTCCTGTGTGTTTATTCCCAACAGCCCAGGTTCAGCTGCCCTAAGTTGCTGTCTCATGAGCCACCACTGAATGCTACATAGAGTGCATGTCGTCCACGCAGCTCCTGGGAGGATATGAGTTAGCCAATGAGAGGCAGTACAGTACAGTGGCTGAGAGTTTGGGACACTGAATACGGCTTGAGTTAAAAATCTGGCTTTGTTATTTGCCTGTGGTGCAACTTGAACCATTTCGTTACCTCCTCTGTGATTCTGGCTCCTCATCTGCAAATGGATAAATATTGGCACCAGCCTCAAACGTTGTTGTGAAGACGAGGGGTGGCCGAATATGTCACCCCCGAATAAGCCACTGGGACATAAGGATTATTTTGAGCTAAGGCATTTACAAACACGGCAGGTGCAAGAAGGGTGCTCTGAGTCCTTTCTTCCTAAAAAGCAGGAGATAAAACCCCCATATGGAAAAAACAACCCAGGTGGAAGACGTCCTTCCTATACCAAGGTGAACGCGACCTTCTTATCATTTAGGGCAGGAAGTTGAAAGGTGAGAGAATTTTGTATAAACGGACCTTGTTACAACGATCCTTATCTTCCTCTATCTGGCCTTCCCCACCATTGCCTCTCCTTGTCCAACCCAGTGTAGAAGCATGTAGGCCTGGCCCCTTCTTTGGGTCTCTATGAGGGCTCCCGTGTCACATAAAACTCATTAAATAAATGTGTATGCTTTTCTCCCGTTAATCTGTCTTATGTCAATTTAATCCTCAGGCCCAGACGAAAGGCTGAAGGTAAATGTAAAATGTTGCTTCCCATATGAAGATTAAGTAAGATAACAATGTATCTGAAACAATACAGAAAAATGTTTACTATTACCTACTAATTATGTGCATAAGTATGAATGTAAATGCAAAAAAAAAATCTGGAAGAAGCACACAGAACTGGCAATAGTGGTTATTCTAGGGAAGTGAGAGTTGGGGAGAGGGATTGGGAATGATGGGTAACTATTCCATTTACTGTTCACTTCTGGGTTGTATTTTTTACAGTAAGAATGTATGGATCAATGTAGTATTTGTGGAATTGTAACAGTGATGTATAGATATGGATGATCATTGCAGCACTCTTAGAAAATATCCCATTATGTAATAAAAACACCTATCATTTCATAAAGTAATACAAGTTTTGTATTTTCTTTCTTTCCTTTTTTTTTTAAACAACTTTATTTTTGTTATTTGTTTTTTGTTAATCCTCACCTGAGGATCTTAGAGAGAGTGGGAGGGAGTGGGAGAGACAGAGAGAAAAAAACATCTATGTGAGAGAGACTCATCGATTGGTTGTCTCCCGCATGTGCCCCAACCAAGGCCACGGACAAGTTTGCAACTGAGGTATGTGCTCTTGACCAGAATTGAACCCTGGACCCTCCAGTCCATGGCCAATGCTCTATCCACTGAGCCACAGCTGCTAGAGTTAGGTTTTGTATTTTCTAGAAAAAAGATATAAATCTGATTTTTAAAATCATATTGATTTTGCCCCAGGAAATTGCTGCTCTAGGAAATGACGAAAGCAGTGTCATAGAAACACATCAATGTGCTCCCCCCGCAGCATCCTAGAGATCGCAGGTGCTGTAATTACAACAGAAGGTAGGGCACGGCAATGCTATCTATTTCATTACTTCACTGCCTTGTAGACTGGTCATTGCCTTTAGCCTGGGGCAGTCATGCCATGTATATCTGAGTTTCCGCATCATAAACGTACATTCACGTGACCAAAAAGAAATTCCAGATGTGTGCTGCTGTTACTATTCCATCAGGGCCACCGCCCTAAGTTTTGGAGGATGTGCCAATGGATAAGAAAAGAAAGTTACACCTACAATAAGCTTTTACATTTAGAGTCTATGTTCCGCCCACTAGGAACGAATTTTTTTCTGACTTTTGTGGTTAGTGTTTGGGAATATTAAGAAGAACGATACTTGAGCTGTTTGAACAGTTTCACCCGTCATTTCAAAGGCATAAACGTTGGGAGGAGGAGCCAGGGTACAGAGCTTCTGGAGTTTTTATTCCCACAGAGAGAACCTAAGTTTCCCACCAGAGGTCTCCACTGACCCCTCTCCTCCAGGGTCGGGTGTACTGACAAACCACGGGATGCGCGATGCATTAAGGCTTAGGCTTGAGGTTCCTTCCCCAGCTGGTGAAATTGCGTTGAAGATAACTCGGACATCTCTTCAGTATAGTAGACCATTTACACTACCCCCAAAAGGAAAAAAAGCCTTTTCCAGGGAAAGGGGGGAGCTGGAGAGGAGGAGGGGGGAGTGGATAAGAAGGGAAGAGCTGAGTGTTGAGCAAAAAGGGGCTAACAACCCCAGTGTGGTCTTTCCAGAATCAGCCCAGGTAGAAGCTCCTGCTATTACAAGATATAGCCACCAGGTGGCGCATAGAACGTATCAAATTTAAATCTGAACTACAGGCTTGTTTATGTTAGCTCACCAGCCCGCTGGGTCAAATGCAGTAAGCGTGACTATACCCTCGGGAACTGCGCGGCACCCAGGTAAGAGGAAATTAGACGGGGCTTATGATAGGCTAGGGTTTTCCTGTTGGATGGATGTGAAAAGGTTCGGCAGAGTGAGGATTGCTCTGAATTGGGTGCTGGCAGAAAATGGGCGTCATCTGCAGACAATTTTTATTGCGGAGCGGGCAGGAATGAGATAAAGCAGCAGCAGTTGCTCAGGTTAGCCAGGAGAGGGCGACGTTTGTTCATCTCTGAGGGTCACACAGTGTTCTTGTCCTTGGGCTAAGACAGGAGTGGCAAGTGGTCTCTTCTATGTCTCGCTCTGTGGCGGCCGGAGTGAACTCACTAGGCTTTTCTTTCGCTTAAAACATATTTTTGCTAATTTCAGAGAGGAAGGGAGAGGAAGAGAGAGAGAGAGAGACATCAATGATGAGAATGAATCATTGATGGGCTGCCTCCTGCACGCCCTCCACGGGAGGGGGGGGGGACCACGAACCCGCGACCCGGGCATGTGCCCTTGACCAGAATTGAACCCAGGACCCTTCAGTCCGCAGGCGGACGCTCTATCCGCTGAGCCAAACAGACTAGGGCTGACGGTGCTTTTCTGTTCTGTGAAGTGGCTTGTGTTTGTGCCAGAGCATTCCCAGCTGACAGCTGTCAGAACTCGTATTCTTTCTCACCTGCTTCCTATTCACAAGTAGGAGGAGCCAGCACGAGAGGGAGCACCCCAGGAAGCCACCCCTCAGGAAAGCCCTGGCGTGGTGATTAGATTCCCACGCCGGGACCTTGGACTGGCCTGACCTGACTTCGCATCCCAGCTCTGCCTCTCACTGGCTATGTGACCCTGAGTAAGTTATTTACCTTCTCTGTGTCTGTTTCCTCATTCCTAACACAAAGCTAAAGCGATGGAAACTGGGAAAATTAAGTGATATGACATATGTAAACCACTAAAACAGCGCCTGTCGCATAATAAGCATTTCCCTCAGGCCCTCTACCCTGTTTACCGTTTGTCAGAAGTCACCTTGCCTTGGCAAACCACAACACTCTGGAAACCCAGCCCTGGGTTTGAATGATCAAACAATATTTGATTCCAATAAAACTTGTTTTGATCGAAGGAGCTCAGAAAAGGAGCTGATGGGTTGTCTTTCATTTCTGGTTTGTCAAATTTTTTAAAGAATACATTTTTATTGATTTCTGAGAGGAAGGGAGAGGGAGAGAGATATAGAAACATCAATGAGGAGAAAATAATTGATCAGCTGCTTCCTGCACACCCCACACTGGGGTTCGTCGAGCCTGCAATCCAGGCGTGTGCCCTGACCGGGAATCAAACCATGACCTCCTGGTTCATAGGTCGACGCTCAACCACTGAGCCATGCTGCTAGGTAAGGATTGCCAAATTTTTAAAAAAACATTCCAGACTTGGTAAGAAGAGAGTTGCATGCAAAAGGGTTATCGCAGGGTGGGGTGGGGGTGGGGGTGGGGGTGGGAACTACTACAGTAGGAGAAAGCTGTGACCTGAAGGTCTGCAAGCGTCTCCAGAGTTAGGCAAAAGGAGTTTTTCTGTTGCAGACCAGAGTGCACAAGGCTTGGGAGGATCAGACTGGGGAAGTGGGATGCACAAGGGGCATGACCAATAGTGGGTCAGAGAACGCTTGACCCTGAGGCCCGGCTATTCTCAGAGGGGCTGTGTGCTGACTCAGGCTGAGGGGAGGGTGGGTCCACGCTCAGGGGCCTGGAGGAAGGACACAAACTTAATCAAAGTTGGGTTAACAGCATATTGTTGGAACTGATCAGGGGGCAGGCAGGGCAGTTAATCATTTATGAGGCAAAGAAAGGGATTTGAGGGTCTGGTCTAGCCTCATCACAGGCAAATGAGGGGGAGTCTTATCTAAATCACCTGGGCAGGGTGCGGCCTTGCGGGAACCCGTTTCCAGAACACCAGGGGCTGGGGGTTAATCCCGGTTACTATTGTCCAGGCTCCCCGGGCTCAGGTAAGAGTCAACATTGTCAGGTTGCAAAGTACAGGTTTTCTGTTTCTCAAATTGTTGATTTTCAGATAAAGGATGAGGTTTGGGCTTTAACGTGACCTGAGAGGTTCTGGGTTCGTGTACAGAGGCAGGTCCCTAAGGGCGAGGGGCTGGGGCTTGTTCATTTGTAGTGCCCTTGGCACACCGGACTGTAGGGCACATACTTGTGTAGCTCTTGCACTTCTTCTGACTTGCAAGTGAACCAAGGAGAAATAAAACTTAAAATGCAGCAACTGGCTCGTGTGGCTGAATGTCAACCCATGAACCAAGAGGTCAACAGATCAATTCCCGGTCAGCGCACATGCCCGGGTTATAGGCTTGATCCCCATAGGGGGCGTGCAGGAGGCAGCCAATCCATGTTCCTATCTCTCTACCCCTCTCCCTTCCTCTCTCTCCCTAAAATCAGTAAAAACATATTTTAAAAAATAAATAAAATGAAGCAACATCAGCACAAATACTGAGACCACACTTTAGTTCAACCCCTTTGACAGCCTCACTCTTTCTGGGATGCAAGTGCCTGCCTGTAGCTCAGGCCTGAAACGCTGCTCACTGGCCTGCTTCCCCTGCACTTCCTGCTGCCTCCCCTAGGAGGCTGGACGGTTTCCTGTGTTGCTTACTTTGCTTCCCTTCAAAGAATTCAAATGTTCTGCTGGCGTGTCAGGGCTTTCTAAACCAGTTTGCACCTACAACACCTCCCTCTTTCCTTTTTCCCTCTGTTTTTCATAGCCTCCTGTCCTGTAATTCCTACCTGCTAACTGCCCTGGAAGCCAGCCTGGAACTGAACTTGACCCCGAGCAATAGCCTTGGTCCTCGAGCCTGCTCCCTCCTCTCGATGGACATCTTTATTAAATGTTCCTGCCTGATTCTGAGCCATCCGTCAGGCTTTGCTTTGCTTTAGTTTTCCAGAGCCGAGGGAATAAGGCTGTCAGGTTCAAGCTGAACTGAACGAATTCTGAGGACTGGTGGGAAGGCTCAGAATCCTAGTGGGAAACCAGGAGCAGCTTGACAACTACAACTGGGAAATGGGTGCTGTGTGTCCTTCCTGCCCTTCCCTGCCCTCCCTCTCCAGGCCCTTTTCCTCTTTGCTGAAGAGGCTCCTCTCTCCCAATCCAAGGCCCTCTCCCCTTCTTACAGATAAAACCAAAAACTGCCAGTTGGGGGAAGAAAGGATGTGAATCATCGAGTCCTCTAACTAGAGGGAACTCAAGTGAGTTTCTACTCCAACTTCTTCATTTTGTAAAATACTGCCACGACGAAGAAGAAGAAGAAGAAGAAGAAGAAGAAGAAGAAGAAGAAGAAGAAGAAGAAGGAGAAGGAGAAGGAGAAGGAGAAGGAGAAGGAGAAGGAGAAGGAGAAGGAGAAGGAGAAGGAGAAGGAGAAGGAGAAGGAGAAGGAGAAGGAGAAGGAGAAGGAGAAGGAGAAGGAGAAGGAGAAGGAGGGGGAGAAGGGAGAAGGGAGAAGGGAGAAGGGAGAAGGGAGAAGGGAGAAGGGAGAAGGGAGAAGGGAGAAGGGAGAAGGGAGAAGGGAGAAGGGAGAAGGGGAAAGGAAAGGAAAGGAGGGGAAAGGAAAGGAAAGGAGGGGAAAGGAAAGGAATGGAAAGAGAGGGAGGGAGGGAGGGAGGGAGGAAGGAAGGAAAGAAAGAAAGGAAGGAAGGAAGGAAGGAAGGAAGGAAGAAAGAAAGAAAGAAAGAAAGAAAGAAAGAAAGAAAGAAAGAAAGAAAGAAAGAAAGAAATGCTGTCCCTCCACATTTGGAAATCCAGCTCTAGCCCTTTTCCTTTACAGCTTGGAAGATTCTAACTATGCATTTGGCCAGGAGCAGAAGGAAAGCAGTCACTTTTCACCTGTTGGCCTCCTTCCTTCCCCTAGAGCAGTGGTTCTCAACCTTCCTAATGCCACGACCCTTTAATACAGTTCCTCATGTTGTGGTGACCCCCAGTTTCATTGTTACAAATTGAACATAATTAAAGCATAGTGATTAATCACAAAAACAATATGTAATTATATATGTGTTTTCGGATGGTCTTAGGCGACCCCTGTGAAAGGGTCATTTGACCCCCAAAGGGGTCGTGACCCATAGGTTGAGAACCGCTGCCTTAAAGGCTGTGGCTTCTGGAAGAGAAGGGTATTGTGTGTTGTGTGGCACCTCTGAGGAGAAACGACAAAACACTTAGAAATATCACTGTATGGGACGGGGGGGGGGGGGCCCGGGGAGGCAGAGTATGAACTTCGGGTATGAGCTTCCGGTATGGCCGTAACACTATTAGAGGGAGGCATTGATTACACTGGGGAGGGGATGAGCAAAAGATTTGGTCAAACAAGGCTGTGTACTGCTGCTCTCCAAGACACCATACCGTCTGCAGAGGACTCCTGCAAAGGAGCAGGAGGAGACAGGCGGGTGTGATGTTGGCAGCTCCATCTTGCACAGAGTACTCCTACTTCCCCTTGCCACCTCTCAGTCCCTGTGCTCTCAGTGACACTGAATCAGCACTAGGAATGGAACAAGTGGCCCAGCCTAAGCCAATCAGCACATTCTCCTCCCACAGGCCATATGATTGGTTCAGAAATGAGCGCAAGATCCAAGATGGACCAATCATTAGATCCCAGGACTTGTGTGGCAGCTCCCTGGAACAATGTCTCTCTCTCTCATTGAACTTGGACCTGACAGACAGTAAGGCTGGAACTGCTGCTTCTTTTTAAAAAAATATATTTTTTTATTGATTTTAGACAGAGAGTGTGAGAAACATCAATGAGAGAGAAACATTCACCTGCTGCCTTCTGCACGTCCCCTATTGGGGATCAAGTCTGCAACCTAGGCATGTGCTCTGACTGGGAACCAGCCATCTTTTGGTGCAAAGGACGATGCTCAACCAACTGAGCCACACCGGCCAGGGCCGGAGCTGCTTCTTCAACCAACTACTCAGAGCCAGAGAACAGAACCAGCACTCAGGGGGAGGCAGAGTCAGCCAAGAAACAGAGAAATCTCTTTCTCTTTCACATTGTTTGAGTCCTGAGTCAGTCCTCTCCTGAAATGAGTCCTCAGTTCCATGTGCCAATAAATTCGCATTCACCTCAATCCAATTTGAATTCGTTTCTATCACTGGACACTCAGAGTCCTACCTGAGAGAATAAGTATTATTACTACAGTAGAGGCCCCGTGCACAAATTCATGCACCAGTGGGGTCCCTTGGCCTGGCCTGCAGAATCGGGCCGAAACCAGCTCTCCGACATCCCCCAAGGAGTCCCGGATTGCAAGAGAGCGCAGGCCAGGCCGAGGGATCCCACTGGTGCATGACCAGGGCTAGGGAGGGATGGGGGAGGTTGGTCAGCTGGGGAGGGACCACGGGAGGGCTCCAGGGCATGTCTGGCCCATCTCGCTCAGTCCTGATCGGCCAGACCCCAGCAGCAAGCTAACCTACCAGTCGGAACGTCTGGTGGTCAGTGCACGTCATAGTGGTCGGTTGAGCGGCCTTAGCATATAATTAGCATATTATGCTTTGATTGGTTGAACAGCTGACTGGGTGACCAGACACTTAGCATATTAGGCTTTTATTGTATAGGATAATAGGAGCACAAAAAGGTTTTGTAATTAATTTATGAATCAAGTGAAGGGGTTCAGAACAAGCCACCCCAAGATGAGCCACTTAGGCATGTGGATTATTTTGAGCTGAAAGTGATCAAGACCCTGTGGGTTCAAGAGAAACTTTTACCCCTCCCTTAGAGAATTCATGTTTGGAACCTTGCCCATAGTAAGAGTTATCATTAGAAATAACTTTTATGACCTATCTGTAGGGCAGGGCACACTTCTAATTACACCAACCTGTGAATGACCCTCCTCTCTGAAACCTCAAGGTGACTTACCTCACCCTTAGCTCAGACTATCATATACACTTCATGTTACCTTTGTGTCTCTGACCCTCTCATGTATATAGGGTTCCAGTACATGCACATGTAGTTGACTTTGATTCTTTTCTCTAGTTAACCTGTTACCTGTCGATTTGATTATTAGACCAGCTGGAAGAGCCTAGGAGGGGAGAGGAAAATTTCTTCCTCCTCACAAGCATGTGTTTTTAATGTACCATGCAGGTATCCACACACATTTCAGTCCTTCTTGGTTTCTTCCTTCAAGTGAGTTCAAAGAGCTTCATGTGTTTCAGTTCAAAGTAGGTGAGTAGTAGATATTACTTCTGTTTGAAGATGAGCAGAGCTTAAAGTTTGGCGGGAGCAAGAAGGAAGAAGGAAGCAAAGTAGAGATAATGAGGATAAAAAAAGTTGGTGGAGGACTTCCAAAGTGAGTCATTATCTTCTCAGAAGAGAGGCAAAATAAAAATCCCTCCAAGGAGTTGGAGGCTATTGATCTCTCTAAAATGAAGAAATGTAGAAACAGTACAGAAAGCAAGGTCCTTATAAGGCTTGCATCTCGAAAAGCATAGACTTTTAAGACACTGCAAATGGTACCAACTGGTTCAACCCCATTAGAATTGCTTTTGCCAGCATTTTGGGGAAATTTTTCATTTTTGACCCATGTTTCAAATACTTATTACTGGGTAACTATCACAAAACCTGGTGGTTTAGTAAATTTATTTTGCATGTGGTTTTGTGGCTAAGGAATTTTGGGAGGGCTGCACTGGGCCATTTGTCCACCTGGCTTCATGTGGGCAGCCAGGTCTAGAGGATACACTTCCAGGTGGCATCTTGCTTACATGTCTGGTATCTCAGAGCTCCTGGTACTTTCTTGTTCTCCACCTGGGGCCTCAGACCTCAGGGCTTCTTCGTGTGGTTGGGGTTTCTCACAGCACAGTGGTCTCAGGATAGCAGTGCTTTCTTAAAGCAAGAAATAGATGCTACCAGGCCAATTAAAGGTTCTACCTGAAACAGTGACTATGGCCATACACTATTGGTCAGATCAGTCACAGAGCTCTCCCAGGTTCAAGGGGGAGTGTAAAGGTCGCGTTGCAGAAGAGCAATGAGATTGGAAGAGAAGTTGTTATGGTCATCTTTAGAACATATAATCTGCCACAGCCCATAATCTTTTCCTCAGGAATTTATGGCATGGAAATAAAGAAGGTATACACACAGAGAAGTTCATTACAATTTTTGTAACATGACCGACAAAAAAAGTGGAAACAACCTACATGTCTACTAATAGATAAATGGCCAAGTAAATTACCACATAATAACGCACATGTTCCTACTAGAAATATGAAGCCACAATAATCAAGAAGATTATGGAGCAACATGAACAAATGTTGCTATAAAAGAAGAAAAGGTAAAATTTAAAAGGATGTGCACTCTGATGATAATTACCTGAAAACCTGCCTGCATCTGGACAAAGTCTGGAAGGAAATATACAGAAATGAAGATAATTGCATTAAAGTGGTAAGACTATGAATGCCTTCCATTTCCCCCTTTATTGTTAGAGCCCCACACACAAAAAACGTGAAAATTAGACAAAAGTAAGAGAATTGAAGCTTTGTCAGTGCTCAGAACCTGGCGAGAACATGTACTGAAGAAGCACAGGGAAGACAAAGGGGACCCTAGTTCTCCCTATAATTCACTCAGATTCGGGCAGACTGCCAGGTCAGAGGGTCCACAGATATTCTCATCCATAATTCACCTTCTGCTTTGACCCCCTCGTCTTTGGAATGTTGATTTTCGTGGAAACAATAATTGTTGTATTAGTCTTTCTCTGTGCCTAAGGCTGTTCATGATATAACACTGAAAAAACTTTAGGAAACATAAGGTGATATTTTAATCTTTTTCAACATGAGTCCATCTTATCCATGGTTTCTAAAATTGTCTTTGGCCATTTGGCCTGGGAATTTACCCTAGAATGCTGTGGTGAGAACTAGACGAACTCTAGGCCCCCTGTTCACAGCCTCCATTTGCCTGGGGACTCTGTTTTGTAGGTGAAGAGGCTGTGGAGGCTGGAATAGTCTATCCTAATTAAACAGCCAGCAGAATTCCTGGAATAGCCTTGAATTTAACTTGGGTCCCAAAGACCAAGGACCAGCCCTTGTGGGACTCTGACGCTCCTTGCTATGGGTGACCTTCAGCCCTTCACCATCAAACCCAACCTTTGAACAGCATTGCTTTCTAATATTACTTTAACTTGTTAGTCATTATTGTGTCTTTTTTTTTTTTTACAGGAGTTTTAAAAAGTTATTAAGGTGAAAGAAAGTGCAATAAAGCTCAAAGTCTTAAGAAATTCTGATTAAATAATTGCAGAAACAAATTTTAAAAAAAGAGTCTACCTACTAGTTTATAAAGGCAACCACTGATGTTATTAGAATTACTGTTTCTGCCCAGCCAGAGTGGCTCAGTAGTTGGGCGTCAACTCATGAATCAGGAGGTCATGGTTCATTTCCTGGTCAGGGCATAGGCTCAAGTTTCGGGCTTGATCCCCAGTGTGCAGCCTACAGGAGGCAGCCAATCAATGATTCTCTCTCATCATTGATGTTTCTATCTCTCTCTCTCTCTCCCTCTCCCTTCCTCTCTAAAATCAATTTTTAAAAAAAGAATTAATGTTTCCATATTTCCCCCCTTGAAATTAGTGTTTTATTTAACAAATGCTTACCTACCAGTCATTATGTGGCCTTTCCTGTACTTTGTAGGTATAAACAAACTTAATTCTCATTCACAGGTACTATTATCACCAGTCTCATTTTCCAGATGAGGAGATGGGAGCACAAAGAATTCAAGAAACTTGTGTAATATCACCAGCTAGTAAGCAGCCTAGTCAGGACTTGAACCCAAGCAATCAGGCCCCAGAGTCCTGTACTTAACCACTAGACTGTGCTCCCTGGGTTAGCATGCCATTAGAATTCCATTAGATATCGCCACAAAGAGTCTTTTTTTATTTATTAGCTCAGTGACATTTATTTCAGCTTTTGATCTGAGTTTGTTTTTCTGCTCTTCCACAAAGAGTCTTTAATAAAATGCTGCCATATCTATGTGTACGCTGTTTGATCAAGTTGCAGCAAACAGTCCAATACTCAAAATAATTCATAAGCTTTCCCTGACCTTGTTCATATCACTCTACACTAAAAAAGAGTTCCATAATTTGCAACACAGCCAAAACCTTTAGAGGATTTCCTCCCTCTCCAGCTACCAGACAGTCAGGATAGCAGTAGGTAAAATGTATTGAGCTTTGCATGGTGTGCTTGTCGATTTCACTGGTTGCCTCCTGGGGACCCATCCCTGTGGAAACACTCCTGTTGGTCTTCATGCGCCGCCCCCCCCCCACCCCCCCCACCCCCACCCCGCCTCCCACCCCATCCTCTGTGTAGTCCCTTGAATATGGGCTGGGCCTGTTGACCAATAGAATATGGTAGAAGCGATGCTGTGCTTATTCCAGGCTCACGTCTTGAAAGGACAGTAGCTTCTACTTTTTTCTCTTGGAAGCCCGTTGCTGCCATGTAAGACATCCAGCTGCCTTGCTGTGGAGACCATGCAGGGGCCATGCAGAGAGGGAGAGGGCCCAGCCCAAATAACCAGTTGTTTTAAATCACTGTTTCGGGATAGTGTGTAATGCAGCAACAGAACACTTTTTTAATGCACTCGTTCCAAAATATGTATTGAATATCTACTGTGCGCCTGTTCTAGGAACTGGATATGTGCTGAAAGTTAACGATTAGGCAAATAAGTAAACAATGTTTACTCTGAATAAAATACAGCTAGTTAAAGAGCGCTTGATGCAAGTGGCTATTTTAGATCAGGGGGTCAAGAAAGGCCCTTCTAAGGATGTTCCATTCAAATTGAGATCTGAATGATCTAGATTCTAGAAGGAGCCAGCCACCCAACCCAGGATTAGAAGGCAGCAAATTCCAGACATAGCTGACAAGTTAAAAGGCTCTGAGGTGGGAGGGGCTTGGCATGTCTGAAAAGCAGAAGCCAGGGGTGGACCATAGTGAGTGAGGGGTAGGATGGTGAGGAAATGCAGGCACTCGATCATGTTTGGGCCATGGTGGTGTTTGGATTTCATTCTGTGGGTAATGGGAAACCATCAGGGTCTTTTACGCAATGGAGTGATAATGGGAGCTCTTAAAAAGATGGTTCTGGAAGGTGTGGAACAAAAACTACAGGGGCAGCAGGCCACCCTGGGGGGAAGTTCTCACCGGTCAGGGACATTAGTTAGACAATAGTCCAGGAAGTAAGTGAGAGTGGCTCAGACTAGGGACGTGATTCTCAGTGTGGACTTGCCAGCTTGGTGGCTCTTCAGAGTTAAACATGGAGTAGTCATATGGCCCTGCAGTTCTACCCCTAGCTGTCTACCCAAGAGAATTGAAAACGTATGTCCACACAACAACTGTACACTCATGTTCATAGCAACTTTACTGATAATAGCCAAAAGGCGACAACAGCCCAAATGTCCATCGACTGACGAATAAATACAATGTGATATATCCACACGATGGAATATTATCCAGCCATACCACAAATGAAGCACTGATACATGCTACACCATGGATGAATTTTGAAAATATTATGCTAAGTGAAAGAAGCCAGACAGAAAAGACCACATCTTGTATGGTTCCGTTTTTATGGAGTGTCCAGAATTGGCAACTCCATAAAATAAGAAAGTTGATTCGTGGTTACCAGGTGCAGGTTTGAGGGGGATGGGTAATGACTGGTAATGGAATGATGAAAATGTTCTGGAATTAGGTGATGGTGATTTTGATCTTAAAAGGATAAAGTTTTTGGTATGTAAATGATATCTCAGTTTTTACAAAATGTTAGAAATTGTGGCTTAGGGACTCCTGAGAACCCCTGAGACATTCTAGTGGGTCTGCATGGTCGAAACTATGTTCCTAATTACACTAGGACCGTATTTGCCTTCCTTATTCTCATTCTTCCATGAGTATACAGTAGAGCTGTCCAGAGGCTACATGACATGTGATACTGCAGCAGATTGAATGCAGAAGTAGTTACGAAAATCTAACCTTTTTTTTTTTTTTTTTAAAGCCAGACATTAAAGAGATCGGCAAAAATAAAAAGAAAATAAAGGGAAAGAAAAGAAAGCAATGCCATTCTTCTCACTAAATGTTTTGGGGAAAATGTGGAATCTGGTTACTTTAAAACACATGTATTATTTATATTAATATGCTATGGACTTATTATTTTTTAATGAATAAATAAATATTTTAAACTTGTTTCCACTCTGGTTTTTAATACTAATGATAAATATTAATGTAACCCACAAAAACAAAGGTCTTTGGCGTCCACAATAGTTTCAAAGAGTGTTAAGGGATCCTAAAACCGAAAAGTCTGAGGATTGCTAAACTAGGCGGTGGTACAAAGTGGTTGGATTTAAGGTATATTTGAATGTTGGCCCCTTTGCTGGGGGGTTGGATGTTAGTGATAAGGGAAAGAAAAAAAACAAGAATGACTTCTGGTTTGGGGCCTCAGCAAGCGTGAATGGCGGTGTCATGAGCTGTTAGGGGAAGAACTGTGTGAGGAGGAGAATTGGTAGAGAAAACCAAGTTCTGCATCAGAAATGTAGACATTTAGACATTGAAAGACGGTCTCATTCCATCTCTCCACCATGCAATGAGTTAGATGTGATTTCTTTTGAGTTGGATATTATTACTATTTCCTCTGACAGTTTGCCTGGAACACTGGCAATGGATTCTGATCTAAACCAGGCCTGACTGAAGTCCCCGTTCATCTCAGTAGCCCTAAATTAAATTCACCTAAGTTCCCGAACAAGAGGAAATAATGAAGGGACTTGGGTAAAAGTGTTACTTAAAATATTTAGCAATCAACTTTGGAATCTTGTGGAGGCCACAGTCCCCACAGTAGCCACACGGTTATCTGTGGGATGGCAGGCTGGCCAGCCAGGGTGAGGGGACCAAACGGGCACCAAGCAGCACCCGCCAAAGTGCCAGCAGAGTTGGCCACCAGAGCCCAGGCCTCCTGTAGCCCAGGGCCAGAGCAGCCAGGGTTTGGGGCGGGGGGGGGGGGGGGGGGGGAGAAGATGGGTGGAAGCACCAGTCCCCACCGTTTACAAAGAGTTTTACTATTTTCACACTCAGTGCAACAAGAGCAGTACACACCAGCTGAAAGTGAGCCCTGGCTTTAGGAAAGAGAATATCAAAACGTTCTCTGTCCATCCTGCATTCAGGGAAATTATTTTCAAAAGCAGAGAGGTTGGATTGCAGTTTTGCTCTGTTTCTTATCTTGCAAACAATTAACTTGCTTCGTTTCTAGTCCTTGGATACAATCAGTCAACCAACCAATCTATCAAATGTGGGAATGTGATTTATAAGATACATTTATTTTAGCCTTGGCTGATGTGGCTCAGTTGGTTGGAGCTCACCCTGTACACCGAAGGGTTGTGGGTTTGATTCCCGGTCAGGGTGCCTACAGGAAGGAGGCAGCTAATCAATGTTTCTTTCTCACATTGATGTTTCTCCCCCCCTCCCCCCAACCCCTACCTCGCCCTTCCTCTTTCTCTAAAATCAACAAAACAAAACAAAAAAACATACTAGTATTCTTGGGTGAGGATTAAAAAAAAAAAGGTATATTCATTTTAACATACTTTCAACACAAAATAGTACATGGAAATAGTTAAACTACAATATTTTCTGGTGAAATGATATGTTATAATATCTGACAGCTTATTTTAAATAATGTAGTGTGAAGGAGGGGTGGAGACAATCTGTACATATAAAAGGCTAATATGCAAAGTGTCCCCTCGGGAGTTGAACCAGGAGACCAGGAATTTGATTGCTTGCTATGATGTGTCTTGACCACCAGGGGGTGGCACGGAACAAAGGAAGGCCCCAGCTGGCAGCTGGAAGGCCCCGAGCAGCCTAGATGGCTGGTTGGGCCTAGGGACCATACCTGTGCATGAATTTCATGCACCAGGCCTCTAGTAGAGTTATAAATGAAACAAGATTGGCCATATGTTGCTAAATGTTGAATCCAGGTAACAGATGCATAGGTACTCATTAATCTATTCTTTCCACTTTCTGTATGTTTGGAAATTTTCATAACAAAAGTTTAAGAAAAGAGTTCAATATTTATCCAATGTTTGGAGACTATGGCTACTGTTTAGAAAAGCATACACAGGATACAATGCTATAAATTGTTTTTCATATTTCATTTGCTTTAGGTTTTTGTTTTGTTTTGTTTTTGTTAATCCTCACCTGAGGATATTTTTCCCATTGATATTATTTTTTATTTTTTAAAAAATATATTTTATTGATTTTTTTCAGAGAGGAAGGGAGAGGGATAGAGAGTTAGAAACATCGATGAGAGAGAAACATCGATCAGCTGCCTCCTTCACACCCCCTACTGGGGATGTGCCCGCAACCAAGGTACATGCCCTTGACTGGAATCGAACCCAGGACCCTTGAGTCCGCAGGCCTACGCTCTATCCACTGAGCCAAACCGGTTAGGGTGGATATTATTTTTTAGAGACAGTGGATGGGAAGGAGGGAGGGGGGGAGAAAGAGAAAGAGAGAGAGAGAGAGATCTATAGGTAGCCTCTCACACACATCCTGACCAGGGCTGGGGAACCAAATCTGCAACACAGGTACATGCCCTTGACCGGAAATTGAACCCAAGACCCTTCAGTGCAAGGGCTGACGCTCTAACCACTGACACACCAACCAGGGCTATTTAATTTTTTTAAAAGGATTTTGTGAAATTGTACATTTCAAGATGAATATAAATAGTAGTGTGTATTTATCTATAACCTCCTTTATAGTAGCTTCTGTGTGCCTCATGTGTTTCTAATTATAGCAATGAGAGTAAATAATTACCCCTGATTTGGTCTCAACACTCAACTGCTGTCACATTAATTGCTACCTTTGTGTAGCTACTGCCTGCCTGTAGTTAGTGGAAACATTTGAAAGTGCATTTCTAGATAAGACAGGCATTTTAGTGTCTAGTTCATATACATTTTTAACTGAGCAAGCTTTCCATTTTTAGTAATTTGTTTTTTGGGGGTGAGGCATAAAACCTTAATTCTGTTATTGGCTTAGTTCTTTATTATAATCTGGCCATATTTGCCTTAGAAGAGTCTCCAGAATTCACTTTTTACCCAACAATGTTGAAAAGGTGGTCCTACCATATTTAACATTTCTAGTTATAAATTATATATATTACAGGGTGTCTGA
The DNA here is from genome assembly GCF_028538775.1 of Myotis yumanensis. Classification (NCBI taxonomy): domain Eukaryota; kingdom Metazoa; phylum Chordata; class Mammalia; order Chiroptera; family Vespertilionidae; genus Myotis; species Myotis yumanensis. The sequence continues at coordinate 175,836,660 of NW_027223754.1, forward strand.
AAAAAATACATACTCACTTTGAATACAGTGTTTATTAAAATACCTTTTCTTTTCATAATGTAGTAGAATCTATAGCTGTCAGCTGTTAAAGTGTGGGAGGACACACTGTATCTATTAAAATTTTTTTCACTGCTTCCTCCCCTGTGCCCCATGTGAGGACATAAGAAGAGGTTGGCTGGCTGCAAACCAGGAAGAGAGCCCTCACCAGACACCCCATCTCTGGGCCCCTTGGTCGTGGACTTTTCAGCCTTCAGAAATGTGAGAAGTAAATTTCTATTGTTTAAGCCACCTAGTCTATGGTCTAGTGCTACGGCAGCCTGAACTGAGACAAGAAGTTTGGTGTTTTATAAGCCTAGAGTGTCAACAATTTTGTGAAGTGATAAAGAGTTTAACTTTAAGAGTTAAGGACAGAGCAGCTAAATACAGAGAATCGTAGTTATTTTATCCATCTCAAACCTTGAAGAAATGGGAGTATAAATTTAACATGGTTGTTCCATGCTCCTGGCTCTTCACTACTAGATAATGTTCTTTCCTACACTTAGTTAATAACATGCACATCTAAATTTAAGCCTCTTGTGTTGCCTTGGATTCTGTTACTTTAAATAGGCACCCACCAGATTATAATTTTTACTTGTTTGAAGATTGTTGGAGTCTGATATTAATTTTTTTCCTGCCCCCCCCCCCCCGCCCTTCCCCCCCCAAAAAATCACAATGGGCTAGCTGGAATTTAGAAACAATTATTCGGCATAGTACAATTAAATTGGCATTTCTCCCAGCATTTTTTTTTTTTTACTACCTTTAATTATTGTTAGACTCTGAAGTTCAAGGAAATAGTCATAGGAGAAGAATTCTTTAAACAAAAAAGAGAGAGTCCATAGTTTCCCTAAAACATAAAAGGTACTTTCCATAGTGTATTCCAAAAATTACTATGTAAGCTGAAATTGCTCCCCCAAAAGAGGGATATTGCAGGCATACAATAAGAATTGTTACATAATGAATGATCGTATAAACTTGAGAGATAGTTGCTTAGAAGAGAGCTAAGATGAATAAATATCCTAAAATTTCCTTTGACGAGTTCAAGCCTAATTTAATAATGGGATTACATCTAAATGGCTAAACTTAAAATAATTGCCTCATGAATGGTATTATCGATTATGCCTGAAAAGCACAGAGGATCTGTGCACTATTTTTAGTTTAAATGAAAGCTCTTTGTTGAGGAAGCGGAGGGATTCATTTACTCGATCAATTTTCTGAGAAAGTAAACCGCGTGATGTGGGAATGTAAAGGAAGAGGGAAACAGATTCTGACTTCCAGGAGCTCTCAGCTGCACAAGCTGGGGAGAAGAGGTTTACACACCTGAATTAATTAGCACTGCAATACTAACTTGTGTAAGGCTAATGACAGGTGCCTCTGAATCAGAGTGGGAGAGAATAAATGAGTAAGATTTCTGTGATTTAAAGGAGGTGTTAGGCATTTTTAAAAGATTGTTAGAATCTGATATTAATTTTTCTAAAACTGAGAATTCAGGTTCAAATTCTGCCATGTGGCTAAGGTCTAAAGATGCGGCGTTGCCCAGCCAGTGTGGTTCAAGGGTTGAGCGTTGACCTATGAATCAGGAAGTCACACATGGCTCAACTCCTGGTTAGGGCACATGCCGGGTTGTGAGCTCGAACCCCAGTGTGGGGCATGCAGGAGGCAGCTGATCGATGATTCTCTCTCATCATTGATTTTTCTATCTCTCTCTCTTCCTCTCCATTCCTCTCTGAAATAATTTTTTTTTTTTTTAAAAAGGATGCTGCATACAGAATATACTCAGATGAAGATTGATAGTTTTATTTAGTTGGCTATCCAATTCAGTGCTTTCAACCATAAGGTTTTTGGATGAAATTGAGAAAGATACAAATTTATGACATGAAATCAAGTTCATCACTGACTAGCCAAATTAAATGTTTTTGATGTTTGAAAATTATACATACATAAACATATATATTTGGCTCCATCTCAATATTTATAGTTACTTCTTTTTTGAGACTACTTGGAGCTCTATAAATATGCAACACAATTTATCTATAGGACTTTTAGTCACTGACATATGCCTAGAACACTGCCTGACATATAGCAGGCACACAATAAGAATTGTTAAATAATGAATGATCATGTGTGTATGTGTACATATGCATATATGAATATATGTATAGTCATTTGAATTAATGTCAAGAATCTACATATATAAAAGCCTAAGCGACTGGTACGACCAAATGACTGGAACGACTGGAATGACCGGTTGACCATTCTCTATGATTCGCACTGACCACCAGAGGGGAGATGCTCAATGCAGGAGCTTCCCACTGGTGGTCAGTGCACTCCCACAGGCAACCTCCTACAGCCCCTCCCCCAGGTCGGCCTCCCTTGGCCCCTCCCCCCCCAGTTGGCCGGACCCCTCCTGCTGCCCCTCCCCACAGCCGGTCCAGCCCCAATGGGCCCTGATCGCTGGCCAGGCTGAGGGACCCCACCTGTGCACGGATTCGTGCACTGGCCCTCTAGTAAATCAATAAAATAGTCACAAGTTTGAGTTATTTATATAATATTTATATAATAACCATAATTCACAAAGTTAATAGTCTTTTCTCAAAGGAAAATACACACTTAAAAAGAAAAGCTTTGAATTACAAAAAGTAATAGATGCCCATTGTACAAATTTTTTAAAATACAGAAATATGAAAAATAAAAAGTAGAAGCCTTTCATTTTTAAGCACAAACATATGTATATACTTTTTTAAAACACAAACAATAGAATCATATTATAGGTTTTTCTTTCTTGACTTTTTAAAAAATGTATTTTTATTGATTTCAGAGAGATAGGGAGAGGGAGAGAGCGATAGAAACATCAATGAGAGATGTTTGCCTCTTGCACTCCTCCTACTGGAGATCGAGCCCATCACCCGGGCATGTGCCCTTGATCGGACACAAACCTGGGATCCTTCAGTTCGACTATCTATGCACTGAGCCATACCAGCTAGGGCCTTTCTTGACTTTTCTATTCAACTATATTAGATACATTTTTTTCCATCAATGCCTCCTCATTCTTACCATTGCATTGCATAGATATACCAGAATTTATACAACTGTTTCTTCTTGGTAGAAATAAGATTGTCACCACTTTCTAAATATCATGAACAATGTTTCAGGGAAATCACTGTACACATATCCCTCACTTGTGTATTTCCATAAGAGAGATTCTGAGATGTAGAACTGACAAATCAAAGGGTATGAGTGTTCTAAATTCTTATAGAAAAGCTGCATTTAAAAAAAAATATATATATATATATATATGTGTGTGTGTGTGTGTGTATATAATTGATTTTTACAGTGAGGAAGGGAGTGGGATAGAGAGTTAGAAACATCGATCAGCTGCCTCCTGCACACTCCCTACTGGGGATCGAGCCTGCAACCAAGGTACATGCCCTTGGCCGGAATCGAACCCGGGACCCTTCAGTCCTCGGACCAACGCTCTCTCCACTGAGCCAAACCGGTCAGGGGGAAAAGCTGCATTTTAATAGCTATTCTCACATTGCTGATTTTGGTTTGGTGAGAAGGAACCCAGCCAACCAGGAAAATGACTTCTACAGAAGTCATTGGCCCTGATTCCCGGAGGGGAGCCTGCCTTGGCTGCCTGAGGCCCTAGTGGCATGTCATTGTCATCTCCTTAAAAAGAGATAGCTCTGGGATTTTTTTTCTAGAATATGGAATTATATATTTCTTTCCTTTTAGATTTAGAATATATTTTGTTATGTGAAAGGGAATTTAGAGTTCAACCTCCTTAAACTAGAGGTGTACTTTCAGTATCAAGTAAAAAAAAGATAACTCCAACTGGCTGAAACAATAAATGGAATGTATTGGCTCACATTAACTGACAAATTCTAGATATCAGCAGGCTTCTTGTGTGCCTTGGTCAGAGTTTATGATATAATCTGCTTTTTAGAGTTTCTCTTGGCTCTGTCCTGTTCTACACATTGACTTCATTCTTGGCCGGGCTTTCCTTCTAGGGCTACCAACAATTCACAGGACCATATATTTCCTTGTTTATATCCAATGTAGGAAGAGGGTGTTTCTTCCTCCAAGCATAATACAAAATTCCTGAGCCGCACACTAATTAGACCAGTCTAGGACAACTGTCCACCCCTAAATCAATTAACTCTTACAAGGGACATAGGTTCCCAAAGCTTCACCCTAGAGCAAGGAGTAAGGCCAATGTCAAACAACATATATGCTGCACAGTGAAGGAGGGGAGAATTGATTCAGATTAAACCACTGCCTCTTAGGGAGGGACTTCCTTTCTTCCTGCCTCGTGCTTCCATATAGAGGGACTCCCCCTACTGCAGCACTCTGGGCCCCTCCTTCACCTCTTACTCATTCCTTGACTGTGGATGGCAAAGTCTGACATTCAAGATCCTCATTTCTCCATGGACGAAGCTATTCTTATTAAAGTTTGTAAGTATTGAAGATTCAGCTGTTTTCCTTGGACCTGGAGCTTGTATGGGACAGCAATATAAGACAAATGTGGATGTTCTGCAGCCTCAAATATCCCTTTCTGTGTGCTGTGCTGGGGCTGGCGTGAGGGAGAGGAGGTTGAAGGGACGTGGAGAAATGCAGCAAATCGTTATGTCCACTGAAATAATTTCTCTCTTCTAATCAGCTTTATTGGCAGAGTCTGTATTTTGTTCCCCATCTCTTGGTGTCCTGTCTTACTTCTGAACTGGCTCTCACTTTGGACAGAGAGAAGAAATGGCTTATTGGCCTTTTAAAACCCAACACTGTTTCAGGTTCTGGCCTCTTTAGGGCTTTTCCTTCCCATACGTAGATGACCTGAATATGATTTTCCAGGCCACTTCCTTGCCCCATTTCCTGCTTCAAATCTAGATCTTCTGCCAAATCTAGTCCCTGTGTTTCCTATTTAGAATTTGTCATTGTGCCTAGGCTACTGACATTGGGTCCTATCTTATATGCAAACATCACACTCCTTTGATGAGCCCTAAGCCTTACGTATCTTGGGTCCAACTTTGATAACCTACCTAGGTCTCCAGTTCCTTTCTCAGACAGGGCCCTGGCCAGTTTCCCTCTGTGTCAGTTTCCTAGGGCTGGGACAACAAATTACCACAAACCTGGTGGCTTAAAAGAACAGGAAGGTATTTTCTTAGTTCTGGAGGCCAGAAGATCAAATCCAGGTGTCCGCAGGGTTGGTTCCTTCTGGGGGCCGTGAGGGAGACTCCATTCCATGGCTCTCTCCTAGCGTCTGGTGTCTGCAGGCAACTCTTGGCAATCCTTGGCTTGTAGGAACATCACTCCAATCTCTGCCTCTGTCTTCTCATGACCTTCCCCTCTGTGTGTCTCTGTATCTCAAATCTCTCTTTCTCTTATCAGGACAGCAGGATTGGATTTAGGGCCCATCCTAAATCTAGAGGACCTCATTTTGAGATATTTAACTTTATTATATCAGCAGAGACCCTATTTCCAAATAAGGTTACATTCACAAGTGCCAGGAATTAGGTCTGGGACATATCTTTTGGGAGGACACAATTCACTCCTTCACTTAAAAAACAAAGTAATTTCAGAGTGAGGAAGGGAGAGGGAGAGAGAGAGAAACATCAATGAGAGAGAATCATTGATCAATTGCCTCCTGCACACCCTCTACTGGGGATCAAGCCCACAACCCGGGCATGTGCCCTGACCGGAAATCGAACCATGACCTCCTGGTTCATGGGTCAACACTCAACCATTGAGCCATATTGGCCAGGCACAACCCTTCACTTCTTAATCCAACTGTGGAAGCTGTGACTCCTATGACTTCCTGAGGCTGACTCTTTGCCCAGCCTTCTGAAGGCTACCTGCATTACATCCTCTCTTCTGCCACCTTTTGCAACAAATAAATCTTATGACCCCTTTTGAGGACGTCTAGATACCTTCTAGAGCAGCGGTTCTCAACCTGTGGGTCGCGACCCCTTTGGGGGTTGAACGACCCTTTCACAGGGGTCGCCTAAGACCATCAGAAAACACATATATAATTACATATTTTTTTTGTGATTAATCACTATGCTTTAATTATATTCAGTTTGTAACAATGAAAATACATCCTGCATATCAGATATTTACATTACGATTCATAACAGTAGCAAAATTACAGTTATGAAGTAGCAACGAAAATAATTTTATGGTTGGGGGTCACCACAACATGAGGAACTGTATTAAAGGGTCGAGGCATCAGGAAGGTTGAGAACCACTGTTCTAGAGATTGTGGCCCACCTCAGATGCCAAATTTGACCCCCAAATATAACCTCTGCTATTGGCACCAGCACACATTCTGGGTTATCCTCACCCCCACTTCCCAGTCTGTCACACTGTATTGAGTGGGTCTAGGGCTAAGGTTTGATAGCCCCACTGGCCCTGTGTGATTATAATTGACCATGCCCTGCTGTATTCTGAGGTGCTACCCAAGAAGCATGGACCTTTTGGAATTTTCATTAAGAATTTCAAATATTTATAGTAATATCCAAGCACTGGTTTTCTGATCCCATAATTTCTGCTAAGAGTCAAATAATGAGATATTGTATGCAAAAACTATTTAGCTCAATGCTGGGCTCCTAGAAACGATACCTTTCATGTATTCTATGCTTGCTGTATGCCAGGCACTATGCTGAGCACATTATCTGTCCTGTCTCCTTTGAACTTCACAATGACCCTAGTGCAGTGGTCGGCAAACTCATTAGTCAACAGAGCCAAATATCAACAAGTACAACGATTGAAATTTCTTTTGAGAGCCAAATTTTTTAAACTTAAACTATATAGGTAGGTACATTGTTGTTAACTTAATTAGGGTACTCCTAAGCTGGCCTTTGCTAAAAACGTCCTCAATCTGATTGAGGTACGTTCGCTGAGGTCGACCCCTTCCAACTCTCCCATCCACAGTCGTCTTGTATACTTGTTTTGTCTATCTCCTTTCCGAAAACCGACTTCTGTGTATGGGCCACGAAGTTTCAATCGCACTGTACGTGCACGCCAGCACGTGGTATATTGTAGAAGAGCCACACTCAAGGGGCCAAAGAGCCGCATGTGGCTCGAGAGCCGCGGTTTGCAGACCACTGCCCTAGTGTGATCCCCATTGTACAAATAAGGAGCTTAAAGCTTAGTCACATTAAGCAGACGGTCTTATGGGTAAGAAGAGAGATTTGAACCCAGGCAGTGTGACCTTGCACGCAGACCAAACTGCCTCAAAACATGCCAGCTGAGAAAATGAAGATGGAACAAGCTTTTTAAAATAAGAATTTGAATCAGTTCTGTCAATCAACCAAAATGAGTAGAATTTTAGGAATTATAAAGTTTTGAAACATAAAATGCCATTAAAAATTGACATAATTTTTGCTTTTTTTCTTTCTAAGTAGATTTCATTGAGCTATAATTTACAGATATTAAAATGCACCCATTCTATGAACGTAATTGAATGGGTTTTGACAAATGTGAGTACCTGTGATATCACCACCATAATTAAGACATTACATTTTTTCATACTCCAGAGAGTTCACTTTCGTAGTCGATTCCCTCCCCCTCCGCAGCCCCAGGCTGCCACTGCTCTGCTTTCTGCCTGCTCTGGAACTTCACATAAATGGAATAACACACTATGGACTCTTTTGCATCCAGCATCTTCTTGTTCAGCCTATTTTTTGACACAGTCATCACCTGGTTGAATGTATCAGAAGTTCATTCTTCTTTACTGCTGAGTAGTATTCTAGGGCATAAGCAGAAAAATTTATTCATTTACCTGGGGATGGACATCTAGGTTATATATCAGGAGACAGAAACCATTCATTTGAACAGGAAAATTTAATAGAACCAGTAATTAGTGAAAGGTGGTTAATGACTTAAGGGGTAAAAGAGGATCTAGAAGTAGCAAGTAGGATGAGGGAGAGTGAACGCTGAAGGAGCCAAGGACTTAGGGGAGGATGCCCTGCCCCTCACAGGCTTTGGTGCAGACCTCTTTGAAAAAAGCATGGCTGCCACAGGAATGCACAGCTGTTTGTCTGTGATGAAGAAACTTGCCAAAGGATACAGGCTGGACCTGGCCCATAGGTGGCCCAGGGTTCCTAGGTAATACGGGCAGCTTGGAGCTGGTCTCTGGTAGCAGCCTGGGCCGGCGGGTGGGGGGGGGGGGGTGGAGGAGGGGGAGGGGTGTGGGGGGACAAGGCCTGAGACTGTGGCTGGAACTGGCCAGTGAGGGCTGTGGAGGGGAGTGCTACCAAGTGTTAGTCCCTGGGCTGAGTAAAAATATGGGAGGACTGGAACCCAGAAGGGAAATGCCTTCCTGCTGATATCACCTGGTAGCGTTCCTGCAGGATCCTCAATCTGACAAGGCCTGACATTGTGCCAGTGGGCAGAGAAGACATGCTTACAGGCTCCAGCTCCGGCATCACAAAGCAGGGCAAAGAAAGGTGGATTTGAATCTGCGAGACAATAACTTGATAACTAGCATAGGTGACTTCTGGTTTGGGATTATGAACAAAACTGCTATGAACATTTGTGGGAACAAGTCTTTTCGTGGTCATATGTTTCAGTTTCTCTTGGGAAAAAGCATACAAGTGGAATTTGCCTGGACATATGGTAACTTTATAAGAAACTACCAAATTGCTTTCCAAGTTGTATCACTGCATTCCAACTAGCAATATATACATCTTCCCCAACACTTGATACTATCGGTCTAAATTCCAGCCGTCCTGAGCACAGGAAGTGGTATCCTTTGGTGATTTTGTCATCCCTGATGTGATTTAGTCATCCCCGATCTTTATCTGTTGAATCAGTGACTGATGTTGGGCATCGTTTCCTGTGCTTCTTGGTCATTTGAAAATTTTCATTTGTGAAGTGTTTGTTCAAATATTTTGCCCATTTAAAAATGGGGTTGTCTTATTGAGTTGTAAGAGTTCTTTAAATATTCTGTAGAAAAGTTTCTTGTCAGATATATGTATTGCAAACATTGTAATATTAAGAGTTTTGAACACAAAATACAATTTACCAATAGGAGAAAAAGAAGTTTTTTTAAGACAGTTTTTAAATATTGTTTTAAAAAATGTTGATGAATGTTACGCCTTATTTACTTTCAAATACTTAAGTAAAAAACAAATAGATAAAACAAAAATGGCAAAATGTTAATATTAAAATTAGGTGATGGGTATGTAGGTGCTTGTTATTTTAGTCTTTTTGTATATTTGAAATTTTTTCATTATACAAAGAAAAAAATCAAATCTAAAATTAATCTCTGAAGCTATAAGCAGCATATAGAGGAAAGATTAGTCAAGCCAAGTAAAGAGATTTCATAGGTTTATAGACATTAGAACTGAAAGGGTCTTTAAAATGTCCTATTATCCAGTCATTTTCTTTGCTCCTGGTTCACTAATAACTTGTGTGTCACCAAAGTTCTGTGAGACTTAGATATTTATTTGTAAAATGAAGGGCTGGCTTAGCTGATCTCAAATATTCTGTGTTAAACACACTCAAAGCTAGCTAAGACTAGCTTTCCAGGCACCAGCAAGGTAGGTACCTATGATAATAAAAGGGTAATTGGACCGGACAGCTGAACGATATTCTGGATGTCCTTCTGGATGAAGCTATGGTGGTGGGGGCCGAGGCAGAGGTGCTTAGGTGCCATCAGGCAGGCAGGCAGGCAGAGTGGTTAGGGGTGATGAAGCATGCAGGCAGAGGCAGTTAGGGGAGAGCAGTTAGGGGCAATGAGGTAGGCATGCAGAGTGGTTAGGGGCGATGAGGCAGGCAGGCGATCAGTTAGGGGCAATCAGGCAGGCAGGTGAGGGGTTAGTGGCAATCAGGCAGGCAGGCAGGTGAGTGGTTAGGAGCCAGCAGTCCCGGATTTCGAGAGGGCTGTCCAACTGCCAGTTTAGGCTGGATCCTGCATCGGGCCTAAACTGGCAGTCGGACATCCCCCGAGGGGTCCTGGATTACGAGAGGGTGCAGGCCGGGCTGAGGGGTCCCCCCCCCCCCCCACACACACACTGCATGAATTTTGTGCACCGGGCCTCTAGTAAGAGTATAAGAAAGTGAGTCAACCCTACTTACCTGGCATTCAAGGCCTTTCATGATCTGGCTCCAACTGAACTACTGTTCTCTACACACTTTTTATACCCCAGTTATTTCTGTGCCTGGAATGTCTTCCTTTCCATATCAACCTGACAAAATCTTACTCCTCTTGTAAGGCCCATCACAAATATTAGCACTTTCATAATATTTAACTGGATTTCTTAACAAGATTTCACGTTTCTGCTCACTGAATCCCATATCACTTTCTGAACTTGTCATGTGGAATATACCACATTTTATTTTTATCATCTCTTTATGGTATTTTAATTATTTCTGAAAAGTATTTTTCTTCCTACTAAACTACAAATTCCTGAAGAAGAGGGATCATATCTTATTAGTTTCAGGTGCTCAAAGCATAACACAATGACTTATACAGGAGATTTTTGGGTAGATAATGTTGGATTTATTGTATAAGGTAGAAACAGATTTATGTGAAATTGTGAGTCATCTGTTTTGTACCAAACTGTTCTTGGCATAAACTGACCCTTTTTCTGAAACTATGATAAGGGAATATGATTATTGATTTTCCAAATAACTTTTTATTGTGATAAGATTTTCCCAGAAAGTTAAAACCCTGGCAGAAGAAAATATCACTCAAGATTTTCTTCAATTGGAATTGTGATTATTTGGCATGTTTTGTGTTATTTAGAGGTTAAAGTTGGGATTATTGCCTCCACTGCAATGAATTCTCAATTCAGGCAGCAAATGCACAAGGAGCAACAGCAGAATGCAAGACAACGCTCCAAGCATCTGGGCAGCGATCTGCTACCCTTGAAGGACTGCAGTAAAACCGCAGATGGAGGGCATGACTTCCACTTGGACTAGCTGAGCTCTACCATCAGCCGCTGCCTACGGGAAACAGAAGAGTAGAAATTGATAGCACTGCTAATCTGGTGGCTCAAGGTGGCTGACTACAAGGAAAGTGTGGTCCCATGAATGTCCGGGGCTCTGAAGAGTTACTTTAGCGAGCCCTTTTCTCCTGTTTGTGTGCATGTGTGGATGGCACAGTGGAGCTGAAGACTGGGGTTGACAAGGGTTGTCTTAACGTGGGAACAGGATATGATCTCTCTCCTCCTCAATACAATTTAAATATTTTGGGAGATTTATTTCAAGTCATTTGTGTTCACTACACTAATTTATCTCTGTCATTATTTTGGAGGAAAACATGTGTGCAATGATGTGTAGTTAATTCTTGATTATTCTTTCAACTGTTCATTGCAGTTTACTGCAGATTATACCTACACAGTGTTATTTTGAAGTGATAATTAGAAACGTACGCAGATATTTTCAAATTAGTGTGAAATCCTGCAATGTGTGACTGTCTTCTTGAAATCTTTAGGAAAGATTTTGTCTATTTTAATGAGATTTATAGGTCAGATTTCAATACATTCCGTTTGTTTGGGCTTCGTTCTAGTTCATCATCTTAAAAACAGTAACTTGGGCTTTCAAGCTCATAAGTCAGTTACTTTTCAAATGAACAAAGAGTAACATATCTCTTGGCTAGTGAAAACAGCAAATTAGTTTTTTGTTGTTCTTTGTTTGATTAGTCTAGAATTTAACAAACATTCTGTAAGAAGCTATAACAAAAATAGGAGAAACACATATACCTCCGTCACTCCCTCCCCTTCTTCTTCAATCCTTTTTGTGTGTGTGTGTGTTTCCATTGATTTTTTTTTTTTTTAGAGAGTGGAAGGGAGGGGGAGAGACACACAGAGAGAAATACTGATGTGAGAGAGACACATCAATTGGTTGCCTCCTGTACGAGCCTCAAGCCAGGGCTGGGGATGGAGTCTGCAACTGAGGTACATGCCCTTGACGGAAATCGAACCCGAGACCCTTCAGTCCGTGGGCTGATGCTCTAACCACTAAGCAAAACCAGCTAGGGCTCCCCTTCTTATTTTATTTATTTTTTATTTGTTGATTTTAGAGAGAGAGGAAGGAAGAGAGAAACATTGTTTTGTTGTTCCATTCAGTTATCCATTCATTGGTGATCCTTTTATGTGCCCTGACCAGGGATCAAACCTGCAACCTTGGTGTATCTGGACAATGCTCTAACCAACTGAGCTACCTGACCAGAGCACTCCCTCCCCTTCTTATTAGTGAATTTGCTTTATACATTTTAGTGCCCTCTATATGAGGAAAAGCAGTAATTGCATAACCAATTAGCATGTGTTCATTAATAAGTTACAGATATTAAAGTTTGTGTATTTTCCCAGTAGCATGGCACTAGTAGATAACCACCCTTCTACCATTCATTCAATAAGTACAAGTTGAGGGGCTCTGTGGGACCAGGGTTCTGCTAGATGTTAGAAACATGAGGAAGCAGAGAGCATGACTCCTGCTCTGTGACGCTTACAACCCAGCTAAGAAGACACACAGGAAAAGTCATTACAGGTGTTTTGAAGGGAAAGGGCAGAGTGCAATAGACGATAAAGGTCAATTATCCAGGCTGGCTCACCCTGATTTCCTGATTTTTCTTACATTTCGAATTGAAGAGAGAGAAATGAGGATAGAAGCTACAGTAAATGATGGTATTTTTCAGGGAGAACATTATTCGGTCAAATAACAGGTTTGTCCTCAGTCCACTTCTCTGGAAGGTTTGCTTGTGTGTTCATGGTACCCCCCACCCCACCCCACCTTACACCCAAATCCTGAAAGAAGAGATGACAATGTGGAGATGATATCCATTCAGTTTTTCACCTTTTAAAGAGTAAGAACTGGTTGACGAGCTCCTTCTGAAGAATGGATAATCAGAGGAAAGAGCAAGATAGAAAGCCATGGCCGCGTGAGGAGCGGAGTTCAGGGTCGAATTCCTGTTGCCTTATCAGTCTCCCATTGTACCTGCAATGAGAGCCGATAATATGAAATGAGTGCAGAGCAGGGAAACTGGAGCGCCTAGGCTATTCTACCCTGACCTGGAAAATGGCAGGATAGGTTAGGGAATTTGGGGGGGGGGGGGGGGGGGAGAAGAAGTTGGCAACTGTAGTTCTTTGAGAAATCTCAATGCTTTGTGGCTATTGAGTTGTCCGCCCCCCCCGCCCCGCCCCCAACCTCCCGCAGAGCTTCACCAATTCCCTGAGAAAGGATGGCTTGCGAATGAGGGTGAGGGGGATTCAGGACGAGCATCTTAACTTGAGATAGGCGTCTGCCCATGTCACTGTTTCAAAGATGCTGATGGTCCAGACCATTGTGGGGCAATGATCTCAGAGTGGCTCCTCTCCTTGCCCAAAGCTGCATTAAAAAATGAGAAGGCAGAATCCCGCGCTCGGGCTAACCCTACGCTGTTGGTGGGCGGAGCGCAGGAGGCGCTAGTGAGTGTGTGTGTGTGTGTGTGTGTGTGTGTGTGGTCGCCCCCCGCGCCGCAAGCCCGGCTGGCAGCACGCACCCCGCCCGCCCCCTGCGCTTTCCCGGAGCCCGCGGGGCGCGTGCGCGCACGGCCCAAACGCGTGCTCCTCGCGCGCGCCCTCCCCCGTCTCCCTCCGCCAACCCCACGCGCCGGCCCGGGCGCCCGCCCTCCTCGCGCTCCCACCGCGGGAGCGCCGCTCAGCTGACCTACGGGCGCCAGACGCCGGGCTCCGGGCTGGCCAGCGCGGCTGCAGCGGAGCGAGCCTCTCCCGCGGACACTCCCCCTGCGCGCCCCTCCCCCACCCGGACCGGCTTCGGCATCGGCATCGGCATCGGCATCGGGACCGACCCGGCGCTGCTCCGGCTGCGGTGACGAGCGAGGCTGCGGTGCGAGGCTGCGGTGACGAGCGGCGGCTGCGCGGTCATGGGCGCGCCGGTGTCGCCCTAGGACAGGCGCGCGGAGACCTCAGCCCGAGCGGCAGCGAGCCTACGAGCGGCGGCGGCGGGCGCAGCGGGGCCGGGATGAGCGGGAGCGGCGCAGCGCCCGGCCCGGGCTCCTCCCCGGCTGCCTGCCGCTTCGCGCACTACTTCGTGCTGTGCGGGATCGACGCGGACAGCGGGCTGGAGCCCGACGAGCTGGCGGGTAAGGCCAGGCGGTGGCGGCGCCGCGGGGGACGCGGGGGACGCGCGGGAGGCGGGGTGCGGGCTCCAGACAAAGTCAGATGCCGGCAGCTCCCGCTTCCCGGCCGGACGGGCGCTCGGGCGGCGATTTACTGACAGGGTTATTTATTTCGCGTGCAGGGTGCGTTCCTGAGCCCGCGGGCTTGTCTGCGGGGCGCGGGGGCCGGGGCCGGGGCGAAGGTGGCCGGGAGGGCACTGCTCGTACCCGCACGCCGGTCCCCTCGCCCGCAGCTGCCAGCGGAGGCGGCCAGTGAGTCACCGGGCACGGCGACTCCCCGGCCTCGCTGCGATCCCGCGTCTCCCCTTCCCACCCTCCGCGCCGGGCCGCGAAGTTTCAGCCCCGGCACGTGACGCGGCGCTCGGCCCCCCTGGGGGAGGGGGCGTGGGAGCTGGCTGGGCTCCGGGCGAGCGCCGGCGGGAGGCTGTTTGGACTTCCTCCCAGACCGTTCCCGGTTCCGCGATGACGGCCAGCCACCTTCTGCAGTCCTGTCGATTTGGCAGTCACGGAGCTGGCGAGGACCTTTGAACGCTCGGGGCCGGCACGACGCTCTGTTGACACTGCGCATCCCGCTCCCGACTTTCAGGAGTTGGATGTTTCCCCCTGTGCCGGGCGCACCGTGTGCTGCCGCCTGGGTTTCCCTGGAACGGGCTCCGGTGCCTCCTCTTGACTCTTTGGATGGCGCAGTGCGGGGCTGAGCTGGGGAACTGACGCTGGGAAAAGGCGCCCTTAAAGGATGGATGGTGGGTGGGTGGGGAGGGGGGTAACCGGAGCGCAGTGTCGAGAGGAGGCTGGGGAGAGGCGACTGACTTCATTTTTCACGCCTCTTTCTTTCTGCTTGCTTTCTTGGATCTGAAGCTTGATTTTTTTTTTTTTTTAATGGATGAGACAAGTGACATCTACCGCCTGAACTTTATCTGTGTCAATGTTAAACACTTAGGTCATAGCCTTTCGAGCAGCTTCCTTTGGATATTGCATTCCAGTGTGTTGCGCGCGTTGTGTGTGTGTGTGTGTGTGTGTGTGTGTTCTGTTTTCCTTTTTGGGTGGGTGGGAGCCAGGAATAATAATACACTAAATAATAAACAATAGTAAACAAAACTGTTCAGCCTTAAGATACAGTACCCGTCAACCCACGTCTTAGCAAAGTGAGCATCTTTTAAAGTCATTTTCACAGCAAAACGTTTTCAACAAACACTCTAGTTTTAGTTAAATTTTTTTTTTTTAAAAAGAGGATGAGTACCAGTTTTTCTGTATGTATAATTAGGTAATCATGTTGTTACTTCAACCAAGATTTCAGGTACATTCTAAAAATGTCTTTGTTCAGGGATACAAAGTTAGAAAAAAAAATGTCTGCAGAGGTATTCGGAGAGAGTCCTCTTTTGGGATTGGTGGAAGGATTATTTTATTTTCTAGAATCCCTTCTTTCCTAAACATACTAAACGTTTGTGGCGCAAGGTCACTTGGAGGCCTTCTGTCAGTGGTGACTGATAAAAGGAAAAAGCCTGTAATTTTTTTTTCTTCCTCTGTCTCAAGTCTGTATGCCTAGTAAAGCTAAAACAACACCTGTAGGTGTGGCTTGGGACTCTTCAGGCATAGTGCTAAGACTTCCACAAAATTAAACAGTAAAAAAATAATTTTAATTCATTTTCAGACACAAACTGGCTTTTGCTTTTGCAATACTATGCATAAGTGTGGGTAATTGAGGTTTCTGTTCCTTATAATGCTTGGTGTTTTGAAGTAACAGTTTTGCCTGATAACATTGCAGTATCAACAAATAGTTGAATGAAAGGATTTTGAAAGCCTTTAGGTGTAGATTTTTTTCTAGGTGTGTCCTAGGTATGGGAGACAGCTGTGAACAAAGCAGTCAAAAGTCCTTGCCATTATAGTGCTTACATTCTAGTGTAAAAAATAATGAAAATATATAGTTTGCCAGATGTTAATGCTTGCTATGAGGAAAAATAAAGCAGAGACACAAGACTAGGCTAGTGCCAGCAGAATGGTGGGGTTGGTGGGGTTGCAATTTTAAATAAGGTGGTACAGAAGGCCTTACTGATAACTTGGCATTTGACAAGAACCCTGAAGGATTCAAGGAAGCAAGCCACAGGGATTTTCTTGGAAAACAGCATTACAGGCAGAGGAAACAGCACCTTCAAATGGAGATAATCAAGCCGGCAAAGACATCTTTCAGGGGTCTAAATTTATCTATACTAATAAAAGGGTAATATGCTAATTAGACCAGGAGACCTTCCGGGAGACCAGCGGGGGAGGGCAGTTGGGGGCCATGAGGCTGGTGGGGCGGGGGAGGGGCAGTTGGGGGTGAGAAGGCCGGCGGGGGGGGGGGCGCAGTTGGGGATGAGCAGGCCGGCAGGCAGAATGGTTAGGGGTGATCGGGTAGGCAGGCAGGTGAGCGGTTAGGAGCCAGAGGTCCCAGATACGAGAGGGATGTCCAACTGCTGGTTTAGGCCCGATCCCACTGCGATCGAGCCTAAACTGGCAGTCGGACATCACCCAAGGGGTCCCAGATTGGAGAGGGTGCAGGCCAGGCTGAGGGACCCCCCCACCCCCCCGTCCCATGCACAAATTTTGTGCACTGGGCCACTAGTATTTAGATATAACACCATGATATTGGGTAACATCACCCAGGGAGTGAGAGAAGATAGAAAAGAGGCTCAAGGATTGAGTCCTGGAGACAAGCCAGCATTTAGAGGCAGGGAGGATGAAGAGGGGACATTACTAAGGAGAGTAAGAAGTGTGCTCAGTGAGATGAGAGGAAAGCAGGAGAATGTAGTATCATGTTCCCAATTAACAATCTTGACTGTTTCCACAGAACTGCATCTGGGGATGAGGAAACAGGGCTAGTGAGTTAGGCAAATTGGCCAGGAGGTTGTTTCTGTTTTGCTGCTTTAATTTCAGAGTTAATGACAGTTTCTATTTTACTTTTTTAGAACTGATCTATTTTTATCATACTCTTTTTTATCAAGTTGTTACTCTGCCTGTAGAAGGTCTTAATTAACTACTTTTAAACAAAAATTTTACCAATTGCTTTATGGACTTTTTCTTAATATATGCATGTTGCTAGAGTTTATATTCCTCAGGTGGTGGGACATTGAAATGAAATTAAGGACAGCCCTGGGCGATGCAGCTCAGTTGGTTGGTCACTGTTCCATGCACAGAAAGGTTTTGGATTTGATTCCAGGTCAGGGTACATGCCTGGGTTTCAGGCTTGAGCCCTGGTAGTAGGCTTGCAGGAGGCAGCTGATGTTTCTCTATCTCCCTCTCCCTTCCTCTCTCTAAAAAAATTAATAAAAATATTTTAAAAGAAATTCAGGACACAAACCATATGATGAAATAGTAATAAAAATAAAATAGACTAAGACCTATTAAAATAGACTAAGATCAATAAAGTTATCAGGACTTTAAATTGTGTTTTAGACATTCCTCCCAATAAAGCCCAGCTTTACCAACAATGGAAAAGATTTCTTTAATCTCAAATAGGTCTTTTAACAGTTGAACATAATTTGAATATGTAAATTAAAATATTTTTTAATGGAAGACCTAGAAATTTTCCTGGTAGATAACCTGCAACCCAGGTATGTGCCCATGGCTGGGAGTCGAACTCACGACCCTTCCGCACACGGGGCCCACACTCTAACCACTTGGCAACACTTTCCAGGCTCACACTGATTCTTTACTGCCTACAGAAGAAAGGGTAAATAGGAGTATGTTGTTGGAATTGGTTGATGTGAAGGAAGGCAGGTGTCATTCTGAAATTTTCTTTTATGGCTCATCTCCTCTAAGACCTAACTATGGGAATTTACATGGCTTGATTTACAGCAACAAATCTTTTAGGCAGTGGAAAAATGGATATAATTAGACTTTTGTTTAGGTAACATAAATATGCAAGTCTTCAAGAGGAAAGGGTCTTTGCCTCTCATTTTCATAGTGCCTTATTCATAGTACACAGTGTTTAATAAGTGAATGAATATAAATTTTACATATGAGTCAACAAATTGTGTGGTGACAAAAATACTCTTAAAGCATTCCCATGGTAGCCTGGATTCAGTCCTGCGGATATTGAAGTCTGGTGGGTGGGATTCCTGCCACAGGCCTTTGTTTAGCTCTCTTCCTTGGTGCCTCTCTCTATTTATTTTTAGCTTTGGTGATCGTGGGTGTGGTTTCCAGAAGAGCTTAGAGACAGTGGAGACCATGGTCTAAATTCAGATACAAAGTGTAGTTGAGACTGATGGAGTATCATTATGCATTGAAGAAACCAAGGCTGAGAAGTTAAGGGCCTTGTCAGAGATCACATGTCCAGCAGCAGCCACCAGAGTGGAGCCCAGTTGTTCTACTACACTATGCTCCATAGTTATTTTATATCAGCTCAGAAAAAAGATGAGTTTGGAGTTGAGCAAGAATTTCAGGCTTACCCTTATTCCAGACTGAATTGTCATAGTCAAGATAGTTTTTTAAAAATGATGGCCAGGTGTACAGGCCTGGGTGGGGTAGGAGCGGCCCTGATCTGACCACCATAGGTAATGCCTCAGTTGTTAGCTTTGATGACATCCTTGGGCTCAAATAGATTATGTTTGGGAGTTTGGAAGGCATGGCCTAATAATTGGGGCTTGGAGGAGTAATGCAAACATCAGCCTCTATTCTAATGAGGCCAAAGAAAATTCAAGTCTAGTTGCTGTGGTCTAGTGATTGCTTGATTTTTAAAATCCACTGGGAATAAAACTCTTTATGGTGAACTAGAGGCCCGATGCATGAAATTCTTGCAAGAGTAGGCCTTCCTTCTCCCAGCTGCCAGCACTGGTTTCCCTCTGGCACCCGGGACCCAGACTTCCCTCGAAGCCCTGGCTTCATCTGGGAGGATGTTCGGTCGGACATACGGTCTAATTAGCATATTATGCTTTTATTATTATAGAAGATTGGACCAAAGTGAGTGCAGCTAAACTCCCTGTGATAACCCCAGGGCTCAGGCCCCTGCTCCATTTGTTGATACAGAAAAGACCAGAGAAGATGAGATGATGGGGAGGGGAATGGTGGTGGGGGAGAGGGGGACCAGTGTCTCTGGAGGAGGAGAAAATAGAGGAAGGGTAAGATAGAGGATGGGGAGAGATAAAGGAAGCTGGAAGAGTGCAAGTAATATCTGCTGCTAAGGTGTGATGGCAGACTGTTCTGACATTGCTTGTATTTCCACTACTGGTCACAGACACTCTTGGAGTAATAAAAATAAATGTCTAGAATACACTGCATTGGTAGTCATAATTTCCATGAAGATCCATTCAGAAGAAAACATTTTCCTCTTTTATAATTTACTGGAGGATAGAGACAGTTCCTACATAAGGTACTTTAGGAAACAAGTGCCATATGTCCAGATCCTTAACATTTTTGATGGATAATGACCTAATGTTTTCGGTAAAGCTATAACTAGCAATTACACTTTGGATTAATTATTCAGCG
The DNA here is from genome assembly GCF_028538775.1 of Myotis yumanensis. Classification (NCBI taxonomy): domain Eukaryota; kingdom Metazoa; phylum Chordata; class Mammalia; order Chiroptera; family Vespertilionidae; genus Myotis; species Myotis yumanensis. The sequence goes on from NW_027223754.1 coordinate 175,856,281, forward strand.
TAAAATGCTTATGGTGTGCCAATTTGTGGGGTATGTTGGTGAGTCGCCATTCTGTAAGAATCTGCAGTGAAATAGCAATAATAAAATAACTAACATTTATTCAGTGCTTTCTACATGCCAAGCACTGAGCTAAATGCTTGGTAGTTATTACCTCATTTAATCTTGAAAACACCCGTAGGAGGTGGCACTATTTTATTTGTTTAACAGATAAGGAAACTGAAGCTTGGGAGTTTAAGTATTTCACCCAGGTTCATATAATAAATGAGAGACCTGGACTGCAAATTGTTTGTTGTGATCCATCGTGCCCATAACTGCTACAGTTGCTGCCTCTGTAAGAATATACATTGGATAACCTTATAATCAAATGAGGTTATCTTTCAACTCCTCTTTACAGGAGAGGTAGTTAAGAAGGAGACTATGACCTGACCTCACTTGTCTCCTCTTAAGACCAGCACTAATGGCCCTGGCTGGTGTGCACGTTCACTTGGTTGGGCATCATCCCAGGCACTAAAAGGTAGCCAGTTTGATTCCTGGTCAGGGCACATGCCTAGGTTACCAGGCTCCCTCCCCAGTAGGGGGCATATAGGAAGCAGCCAATCAATGTTTCTCTGTCCCCCTCTCTGCTGGAAGCTATCCATTGTCAACACTATCATGACAATGCAACAGGGAACTTTGGAAGGCTGATGGACCTTGAGCCTTAGCAAGGGCTAAAGCTATGCACCGATTGTTCTGTCGAGATAATGGTGGCTCAAGCAATTTCCTGACCTAATAGTCTCAAAGTAAATCTTTACTAATATTTACTGACCTTTAAGATAGTCTGTCTGCTCCCAGATTGCCTGCCTAACTGAGGCAAGATGTGTATTCTAAAATGGAATAAAAGCTAACAGGGCCAGGGCTTCGGGGAGCCTCTCCATTAGAGAAAGGTTTTCCACCTGCCCCCCCCCCCCCCCGCCTTCTAAATTCATATTTCTTGTCTAGTGTATTCGTTTGTGCACAGCCCCTTTTCCAGATCCTGAACCCTAGCCGCAGATGGATGTGGCATTCACACCTCTTCCTTCCTCTCTCTCTAAAATCAATAAAAATATATAGAAAAAGACCAGCACTAATAATGTATCTTGCATGCACCCCTTTACTTATTCATCAGAAAATTAGAAGAGTTGTATTCGATATTACTTTGGTTTTTATGAATATTTATAAAGATAAGATATTACTGTATAAATATAAGGTACATACCAGTAAATACAAATACCACTTTCACTTTATTTTAACCTCTTTGTTCTTCTTACTGGGTTTTCTCATCTATCTTTTCTTAGCATGAATTGTTACTTGTCCTTACGTAAGTTGGTAGTTTTTAAAGGGAATGTATGATTGCTTGTGGAACATAGCTAGCAGGGCAGTGAGTACAGTCGTCCAAGCTGGACACACAGACCTGTCTGGGCACTTAGCACAGCTGTGGGCCTCAGTGTTTTCTTGTCTCTAAGGGGTTAAATGAGAGTACTGAATTCCAAACATACCACACCTCTCCTTCAGTGGCCTGAAATTGTTTTTGAATAAAAAAACTAAAATGTACCAGCTCGACCACACCAGTGTGGCTCAGTGGTTGAGCGTCAGCTTATGAACCAGGAGGTCACGGCTCAATTCCCAGTCAGGGCACATGCCCGGGTTTCGGGCTCGATTCCCATTAGGGGGTGTGCAGGAGGCAGCTGATCAATGATGTTTCTATCTCTTTATTCCTCTCCCCTCCTCTCTCTCTCTAAAAAAAAAAAGAATCAATAAAAACATTTTAAAAAATATTAATATCGCCCTAACCGGTTTGGCTCAGTGGATAGAGTGTCGGCCTGCGGACTGAAGGGTCCCAGGTTCGATTCCGGTCAAGGGCATGTACCTGGGTTGCGGGCACATTCCCAGTAGGGGGTGTGCAGGAGGCAGCTGACCGATGTTTCTCTCTCATAGATGTTTCTAACTATCCCTCTCCCTTCCTCTCTGTAAAAAATCAATAAAATATATTTTAAAAAATGTTAATATCAGTTTGTGGACTCTCAAATATTACCTACATTGACTCTTGAGGGTGATCTCTGGGGTTTCTTGTATAAGGGCACAAATCCCATTCATGAGGGCGCCACCCTAAGCACCTCCCGAAGGCCCCACCTCTGAATACCATCACATTGGGGATTAAGTTTCAACATGTGAATTGGGGGTGGGGGGAGGACGGGAAGCACAAATGCACAAATATTTAGTCTAACACCCTGTTTTACAGAGCTCTTCATGACCTGGTCTCTGCCTACCTTTCCAACCTTTTCTGACTGGATCACTCTCCAGCTACGTTGGATTTCTTATAGGTGCTTATACACATCAAGGTGCTTCCTGTCTCATGGCCTGTTCGTCTTCTTTTTTTCTCCCTGGGATCCTCTTTTCCTAGACCAGCATCTGTAAAATATGAGATAAATTTGCAATTTAAAATTTTCTGGTAGCCACATCTAAAAAGGTAAAAAGAAACAGATGAATTAATTTTAGTGATTTATTTATGCATCTAGGATACTATATCAACATTTAATCAATAAAAATTATTAATGAGATACTTCATTTTATTTTTCTTACTAAATCTTAAAAATCCAGCATATCTCAGTTTGGACTAGCCACATTTCAGGTGTTCAGTAGCCACATGTGACTAGGCGACTGGCTACCCTGTTGGACAGTGCAGCCCTATGTCTTTGCAAGTTTGTCTTCTCCATATTCAGGTCTCTGCATGCATGTTAGCTCCTCAGAGTGACCGTCCCAGACCATCCTGTATAATGTCCTTCCTTTCCCTGCCTGCCCCATTCTTGCCAGTCACCCTGCTTCATAGCACTTACTGGTACGTGACAATATATTATAAATGCATTTCTTTACTTTTGCTTTTTAATGTCAATCTTCCCCAATGGATTGTTGGATCCTAAAAGGCAGGACCTTTGTCTCTCTTGTTCAACATTGTACCCACTGAAAAATAATGTGGAAAAGATAGTCTCATTCTGAATTTTTGGAATCTCTGGCTAAAAGGTCATTAGATGGTCTCATCTTAAAGACCCAAATAGTGCCTGGCCCATAATAGGAACTCACATAGATTGTTTGGCTAACTGAATGAGATAATTTGAAATGGACAAAAATATAACTTTCCCTTTTGCTATTGACAATAAAAGTTAGTATGTTTATGTGTGGGTTTTTTAACCTCTAAAAATGAAAAGCTTGAGATTCATGAAAAAGCAAAAGTATGGATGAATGATTAACTTTTTAAAAAGGTCCATAACAGCTTTGTGGTGAGCTACTAAAATTCTGTCTGTAATATTTATGAGCCTATTCCTTCTCTCTTGAAATAAGCTGCGACAAAATTAATAACCTTTATTCTTTATCAGCTTTATGCAAGCAATGTAGGTATCAGCAAAGCTTTGATATTTTTAAAGCAAATAGCATGTTTTATTTATTTATAAACTAGTGCCAAGGGATGAGCACATAAATAGTGGGTAGTGTTTATGGAATTTCAGGAAGTGTTTGTGTTAAAGAGCGCTCAGAGATGCATTTGTGGTTTCAGAGGAATATCTGAGGAAATTGCATTCACAGTTTCCGTCTTCATGGGCATCTACCTCCGTTTGGGGCATGGTTGGCCAGTATAGTTCTCTTTGTTTCTATAAAGTTTAATTCTTTATATGTGTTTTTCCATTTATATGTTGTCTTCATTGTATCTTGTGTAATGTTCTGTTCTGCCTTAGGCTTGGCTTTTTAAGATGACACCATCTAATGTCCTTTTAGCCAGAGATTCCAAAAATTTTCAGTATGAGACTACCTTTTTCCACATTATTTTTCAAACAGAATGCAAAGATGGTTGGCTGAGTGTCAGGAGACAAGAACTGTGAATTCTAGGAATAAAAGTAGACGTATTTTATATGCTGCTGGGACAGCACACCCAGAGGATAGAAGAACAGGAGACATTCGTTTTCTCAGACATCCCTGCACCTTTCCCAAGAACCCATAACATTTATTAACTATCGTAAATTAATACTGTAACTGTTTTAATTCACATGGACTTCTTGAATTAATACCTTTTATTTTTCTTGTATACATCACTGGCACAGAAAGCTATTTTTCTTTAAAAAAAAAATTTTTTTTTAATCCTCACCCGAGGATATTTTCCCATTGATTTTAGAGAGGGGAACCGCCCCCTGTCACACTCAAGGCAGGGTCGATAGGGAAGTTGTGGCGCCACCCCCTGTCACGCACAGGGCAGGGTCGATCAGGGGGTTGGGCGCTGCCCCCTGTCATGCACAGAGCAGGGCCCATCAGGGGGGTTGGGGTTCCATACCCTGTCACACACAGAGCAGGGCCGATAAGGGGGTTGAGGAGCTCCTTCCAGTCACGCACAGAGCAGGGCCCATCAGGCGGTTGGGGAGCTCCCCCCTGTCATGCACAGAGCAGGGCCCATCAGGGGGTTGAGGAGCTCCCCCCATCACTCACAGAGTAGGGCCGATAGGGGAGTTGGGGCACCGCCCTCTATCACCCACAGAGCAGGGCTGATCAGGGGGTTGGGGCGCCGCCACTGTCACACTCAGGGCAGGGCCGATGGGGAGGTTATGGCTCTACCCCATCACACACAGAGCAGGGCCCGTGAGGGGAGGGGTTGGGGCGCCGCCCTCTATCACCCACAGAGCAGGGCCGATCAGGGGGTTGGGGCGCTGCACCCTGTCACACACAGAGCAGGGCCCATCAGGGGGTTAGGGCACTGCACCCTGTCACAGAGCCGCAGGGCGATCAGGGGGTTGGGAGCTCCCCCCTATCAGGCACAGAGCAGGGCTGATCAGGGGGTTGGGGCGCCTTCCCCTGTCACGAACAGAGCAGGGCGGATAGGGAGGTTGTGGCCCCACCCCCTGTCACACACAGAGCCGCAGGGTGATCAGGGGGTTTGGGCGCTGCCCCCTGTCATGCTGATCCCGGTGCCAGGCGGCATATTACCCTTTTACTATATAGGATAGAAGCCTGGTGCACAGGTGGGGGCCGGCTGGTTTGCCCTGAAGGGCGTCCTGGATCAGGGTAGGGGTACCCACTGGAGTGCCTGGCCAGTCTGGCTGAGGGGCTGAGGGCCGTTTTCAGGCTGGCGGGTGATTGAAGCTCCCAACCACTCCTTTCTTTTTTTTTTTATTCTGGGCCAGCTTTAGCACTGAGGCCTCGGCTGCTGAAAGCAGGTTTCTGGCCTTTGTTTACCTTCTGTATTTGATACAATGTTGTGGTCCGGCTGGCTCAAGCCCGGCTGAGTAAAGCAGGTTTCTGGGGTTTTGTTTAGCTTCTATATTTGCAACATAGTTGCTTAGAGTTGCAGCTGAGAGGCCGGCAAGTGAGGCAGGGAACGTTGGAGTCCGCTGTCACTGGAGCAAGCAAGCCTCCCTGTTCGCTTCAGTGCATGGCTGCCGGCCGCCATCTTGGCTGGCAGTTAATTTGCATATCGCCCTGATTAGCCAATGGGAAGGGTAGCGGATGTACGGCTAATTACCATGTTTCTCTTTTATTAGATAGGATGTATATTCTATATAATAAGAGCTAATATGTTAGCTGAAACCGGTTTGGCTCAGTGGATAGAGAGTCGGTCTGCGGGCTGAAGGGTCCCAGGTTCGATTCCGGTCAAGGGCATGTGCCTGGGTTGCGGGCGCGTCCCCAGTGGGAGATGTGCAGGAGGCAGCTGATCGATGTTTCTCTCTCATCGATGTTTCTGACTCTCTGTCTCTCTCCCTTCCTCTCTGTAAAGGATCAATAAAATAAAAAAAAAAAAAAAAAAAAAGAGCTAATATGCTAATAAGACCAGACAGCAGAATGACCTTCCGAATGACCAGTGGGTGGGGACAGGGCCACGAGGCAGCCAGGGCCGGGAGGCAGCCGGGGCTGCAAAGGCCTACTCTTGCACGAATTTCGTGTATCAGGCCTCTAGTATAGATATAAACAGACACACACACACACACACACACACACACACACGGAATTCGTGCAAGAGTAGCCCCCCCCCCCCCCCCCCCCCCCCGCAACTGGTTCTGGAAGGTCATCTGAAAGGTTGTTCCGCCATCTGTTCTAATTAGCATATTAACTCTTTATTATATTGGATATATGTATGAAAGAGAAAGAGGTGGCATTATATGCACCACACCAGTAATTGTGGGTAGCCCATACATAATGGGAAGTCTGTTTTGTTAAGGCTACTGCTAAGCTATTGTTACTGATGAGCTATGGGTAGTTTTCACATGTTCATATTTTATTAGGAATATCACTGCAAAAGTAGTCCATATGCTTCCCTACCCTATATGTTGTTTTTAAAAAATTGTTCATTATTTGAGGACAAACATGGCGGGTGGGGGTGTTTTTTTTAACACTAATGCTTATCTAGATTGTTCCTAGATACTGTTTCTCAATTATAAAATGTGATGATGTCTTGGCAAGAGCTTGTAAACTAGAGAGTGCAATAAAAATATGGGGTAGAATTTTAGCGCTGTGAGGGTGAGCATGTTAAATCCTTAGATACCGTGTGCACCTCTAGGTTTTACATTGTGAAACCCAGTTTAAAGATTTTTTTAAAGTAGATTTTATTTTTTTAAACTTACTATTTATTTTTTATCCTCACTCCTATATATGTTTACTGATTTTAGAGAGAGGAAGGGGCGGGGTACAGAGAGAGAGAGAGAGAGAAAGAGAGAATGAGAAAGACACATTGATGTGAGAGAGAAGCATCAATGGGTTGCCTCTTGTGAATGTCCCAACCTGAGCTGAACCCACAACCTAGGTATGTGCCGTGACTGGGAATTGAAACCACGACATTTCCATGTACCGGACTATGCTTCACCCAACTGAGCCACATCAGCTAGGGCACGGCAAAGGTATTTGTAAGTAGTCTGTTTTTAGCTCTCAGAGGCCTGGCGATGTAAATACACTTGTTTGTGTAATTTTCTCCTGCCTGTGCCTGGAGAATCCAGGTTTCTGCTTTGAAGACCATGTTTTCTTGCCCTGCCTGGTTTCCTCTTTTCTAGTACAACACACTTTTACTGTCATTTATGCACAGAAAATTATTCTATAGTTTGAAGAAACATTAGTGTAGAAGTGATATGAAGATTAAGCTTCTGATAGTCTTCATTCCTCAGTACAGCTTGACACAAGTTTGCTCAGACCAGGCTTTTATACTTTTTTTTCCTAATTCCTTTTTCAAAGATCACCCCTGTTTTTACCTTAGTCCTCATGAAGGCACCTCCTACCTGCTCTTTTGATCGTCTTTTCTATGGAAACCTGTGGAAGAAGTAATCTTTTGGCAAAAATTTCCAGTGTTATTAAAACCTCATAGTGAAGAGATTCTAATGTTTAATTGAGTCTCCAGTTCCCTTCATCCCCAGCAGAAACTGGGAAGAGTGTCTTTTTTTTTTTTTTAATATATTTTATTGATTTTTTACAGAGAGGAAGGGAGAGAGATAGAGAGTTAGAAACATCGATGAGAGAGAAACATCGACCAGCTGCCTCCTGCACATCTCCTACTGGGGATGTGCCTGCAACCCAGGTACATGCCCTTGACCGGAATCGAACCTGGGACCTTTCAGTCCGCAGGCCGACGCTCTATCCACTGAGCCAAACCGGTTTCGGCAAGAGTGTCTTATTTCTCATAGCTTTTCAGGTTTCATATGTTCTGTTTCTCATATCCCTTCAGTTTCCTTCCTTTTGAGAAAACAGGGACATTCCGCTCTAGAGCAACAATATTCTCCCAATATATTAAATTTATGTCACTTATTTTTTGTTTTCTATAGATTGGGACTAAAATTGCAAGGAGGGATTGTTTCCCTCTAGGCAGATGAGATATGAGTTGTTTTGAGGGGGCCTGAGCATCTCGAACTGAATGTCCTCCCTGTCATAAGAATCAGCTCCAGCATATCAACTGGAATTCCGTGTGGATGAGCCAGGGACTGTCATAAGAACAGTGCGAGCAGTAGGAATTTAGGACTGGCTATAGGTTTAAAGCTTCCCGGACCACAGTGTTTTGTTTGATTTTTCTGGGTTCAGTTTAAGGAAATTTCAATGGCTGGGGTAGAAAGATAACAGATTGTTTAAAAAGGTTTCCCATCTACTGTCTCAAGTGTATTCTTTTTTTTTTTTTTTAGTAAATAAACTTTTGTCTGGATTTCAAAATATTGTGGCTCAGCTCCAGGGAAATGAGCTGTGGTACTTGACTTCATTTGCTTTGTGCCATTGTTCACGAGAACAATGACTGTGATTTCCACAGGTTATTAAAACACAAGCGTTGGTACCACTGAGGTGATTATGCCAAAATAGGTTATTTTGTTTAGTTGTTCTCACTCCTGTCTGGCAGTGCTTATTTTTCCATTGGCAGCCCTGGCTATGGTCTGATTTTAAATAAATACTTGAAAGCTGCATGTGCTTGAATGTAAAATCTTGTGTATTCCTCATAGTGAGGGGCCGACAGGTCTCATTCACTGGGAACCTCTTGTCCCTGGTGGAAGAGGCTAGTGGGGGGAGTGTTCAAAGGTGGGTGCGTGGAAGGTGGAAGGTGGTGGAAAACCAAACGTTAAAACCACACTTGTTATTCCAACATCCTCTTTTCCTGACCTGTCAGTCTCTCTCGCCCTCTCTTCTACTTGGCAAACAGCGTTTTATGGTTAGACCAGGAGAAATGGTACAGAGATATCCATATAAAGGTCCTAGACCGTGGAGTCCTCACAGATTTAATTGCACACTAGAGGAGTCATTATAGAGTCCCCTGCACAAATGTTGTGCCTACTGAAAGTTTAACAAAATTGCCTTCACTCTTCCCTGGAATGAAATCTCTAAGCAGGAGTAAGAATTTAGCTTTCTTGACTGTGGCCATAAGGCCAAGCAGTAGACAGAATTTGTTGAATCACTGAGGGGAAGAGGCCTTGATGTGAGATGCATGTTGACATGTATGCACATTTAGCATTTATTTCTGTGCCCCATTGAACTCTGTTGAATAGATCAGTCTATTTTGTTGAAAGGCAGGCTTTGAGGGACAGCAGAAACATTGGTGTGTGTGCCTGAGAGAGAGAGGTCTCTCTTTGTTTTGTTTTGTTTTTTTTCTTCAAATGTAGGGGAAAGAAAGTAAGTTCTTAAATACTTGCTCTTAAAAAGAAATTTTTTGGGGTAAAATTTAGATTTGCCTTGGGGCATAAAGGAGAGTGTAAATGGTTGTATTATTTTAGTAAACACAACTGAATAGTTTTTGAATGTCTCCTGAAATAATGAGATATAGTCTTCTCTCAAGTTGTGGGAACTATTTTGCACCCTGTTCCCTGACCTCTACCTTTTGACCCCACTGCTTTATGATGAGATTATGGGCCGCTGAGTTTTTCTCCAGCCTGCCCAGGTTTCCTTACACAGCCACATAAAAGCTTTAAGCTTCCTTAAAAGATGTTCTTAGAATTGAGGAGAACATTCATATTTAATGGTGGGCATGACTTTTTGTATATTTTATTCTCTAAATTTTTTATTAATACTGTCCAAAGTATCTATATATTTTCTAACAGGAGCTTCCAAGTTTTGTGGGTGTGTGTATGTCTAGATATATTTTTCCTTTGGAGTAAAATATCTAAAGTAACTTTGCTTATTTAGGGAGAGGCTAAAAATTAGAGCTTCTAGGATAAGGGAGCTCAGAGAGACCTAACTGTTATTCCCCATTGTTGTCTCTGCAGGTCTGAGAAGTTAAAATCTGGGTTCAGAGGGTGTCATGCCAGAGCAGCAAACCGAATACCGTTTGCAAAGAGAATCAACACTTTAACCTGCTGATCTTATAACAAACAGTTTTTTAGACACCTTATTAGATGCCTAAAGTAGGGTAGGAAAGGAATCAGAGACAGACAATAGGAAATGAACTAATTTGCTACTTATTAGTAATTTATATGAGTGGTGGTTTTTTGTTTTGTTTTGTTTTTTTATGGTTTTATTATTTATCTATTTTTGGGAAAGGGGAATATTAGTGTCAAAACGAGGGTTTGGAGATTATGTATCTTTTTTTTTTTTTTTTTTGCATACTGCCTTCAAGTTTATCTATAAAACTAAGCATTGGCTTTGTTTCAGAACTTTCAGTAGGACTTTCTGAAGAATGTCTGTTGTATACACTGTCAGAAGGATTTATAATAGTGATGCTTTAGGATTTTGGTTTACATGGCACTTTCCTGCTACTGAATATTCCACCAGGAGTGAGGATAGATACAATTCAATAGCTGCTTTAAAAAAAATTGTGGTTTTTAAATGATGAAACTAATATGGGCTTAGTTGAAAATCTGGACCACACAGGGTTGCATTAAAGAAAACAACAGTCACCTAGTATCCCAAAGGGGAGGAATTTAAAATAAAAACAAGTCCCGCCCTGGTCCATGTGGCTCCGTTGGTAGGACGCCATCCTGTGCACTGAGAGGTTGGATCTCCAGTAGGGGCGGGGCGTGCAGGAGGCAGCCGGAGTTGCGCTGTCACATCGATGTTTCTCTCTCTCTCTTTTCCTCTCTCTCTAAAAATCAATTCAAAAATCTTAAAAATAAATAAATGAAAACAAGTTCAGATTTCTGGTCATTAGAAGCCAGAATGACCATTTAAAAAAATTTATTTATTTATTTAAAAATATATGTTTATTGATTTCAGAGAGAAGAGGAGAGGGAGAGAGAGAGATAGAAACACCAATGATGAGAGAGAATCATTGATAGTTTGCCTCCTGCACGCCCCATACAGGGGTTTGAGCCCACAACCCGGGCATGTGGCCTGACCAGGAATCGAAACCTGACCACCTGGCTCATAGATGCATGTCAGCCCCTGAGCCACGCCAGCTGGGCAGAATGGCCATTTATTTTACTGAGGTGTTGTGGTTAAATGAGCTGAGCAACAACCCAAGAAACCCAGTAAGATTTATTTTTATTTGTTATTTTTTGTCCAAGTCTTTGCCACTGATTTAGTTAGTATATGACATCTGGAAAGACCACTGTAATTGTTGATGAAAAGAGTGAATGAATAAATAAAATGGAGTTGTCTACCTCACGTGTTTGAGGGATAAAAATTAAGTCTTTAGTAATTGAGACACATTATTTTTTTAAAACACTGTCCCAGTCTTGGCTTCCTTTTCAGGGCGGCTCCCGTCACGTAACACAGTGGTGGCTGTAGTTGAGGAGTCACATTTGCACATGACACCGTCCTCATCCACTCCCCACTCATGCCAGGAAACAAAAATCTGGGTCATTGTTATGGTTTGGCCACTTTAGGGTCACACTTCCCTGGGGCCCATCCTTGAACCATTAATGTGGCAGGGAAGATGGGATTAAGTGACTGTTCAGAGACCAGTTTGTGATAACAACTACAGGACTGCCTCACAATGGGAAAGGGAAGTGGCTGCTGGGAAGCAATTCGCCTGAAGGTTACACTATGAAGAGGGCCCCTGGAAAGACAGAAGAGAGTCCTCAAAGGTTTTGGACAGTGGATGGCATGCTCACAGCTGTGCATTAGCAATATCCCTCTGGGTGAGGGGTGTGGACTGGGATCAAATTGGGAAGAGACTAGAAGTGGGGAAACCAATTAGGATATTGTTCTGTAAAACAAACTAGAGGGGAAGGGCCTGAACTAGGACAGTGGCCGTGGAAATAGAGAAGAGAGGATGGATATAGGAGATAAGATGGACATTAGATGAACTTGACAACTTTATTGTATGTGAGTTGAAAGGGGAGATGAGACACAATGACTGAGATCATGGGCCAGGCAACAGGGATATGGTAGTGTCACTCATACAAGGAAAAACACAGGAGGGAATTAATTTCAGAGGATGGGTGGTTAGGTTAATTTTGAATTTGTGGTAGTGATGGTGCTGGTAAACGCATTTTCTCCACATCTTATCATGATAGTAGTGATCAACTATATCAAAGGATGTGTGTGCAAGCAGTAGTGGAGCTACAACTTGAATTCAAGGCTTTAGATGCACAGCTCTATATTTTTTCCATAATGTCACACTTACCTCTATTTGTAGACATAATCCTTCCTCCCTCCCACCTTCCTACCCTTCTCTCCCTCCCTTCCTCCCTCCTTTCTTCCCTCCCTCTCTTCCTTTTTGAAGGGAACCAAGAATGTATTGATGTTAATTTACTAGTATTTTGTGTGTGCATATCAATTTAAATCTGTGTTTTTAAACATAAAGTATAAAAATACCATAATTAAGAAAAATGCCATAATTAAGAAAAATATAAAAACTGGCCTGGACACAAGCTGAGATTTATTTTTGAGTTGGGATAATTTGTTGCACATTAATTAGTAAATAGATTACCTTTTTTTCTGCAGTGCCTCCGTTTGTAGTTAAAATGCACAATTGTTTTTGTGGCAGGCTCTAGTGGTGTATTTAGAATGCATCAGCCATGAGGCAGTGAACCATATGCTCTTTAACATTTTGGAGCTTGTACAGCAGACAACTGTCTAACCAGTTTGAACGTGTGCTGGTGCTTGCACTGGGTTCTGGGCATTCCCACCTAGAATGTTCAAGTTATCTGGTACCACTTGACACCTGTGTATATCAGCTGGCTGATAATGCACAGTAGTGCGGATGTAGTTGCTCCGTAAACATCAGCTACATCCTTGTTAACACAGTTGATTTGATTAAGCCTTAGGCACTTAGATGACATTTCAAGTGTTGCTGGAACTCTCCTTTACATGTTCAAAGACAATACCCTGGGGTTGTGTCCTTTTTGTACTGAAGGCTCATTTTATTCATTATTTTTAAAATAGATAGCACATTCATGTGGTATCATTTTCAGAAGATATGAAAGGTAGTTAAAAATGTCTAATCACTTTCCCCAGACTCAGTAGATATAATCCTTTCTTTTAATAGTTGAAAATCATCCACAAGGGCAACTGTACATGTTGCATTAATAAGAATTTTACTTAAAAAACACACATGCTTTATTATCTAAAGGAATACAGAACACATGTTTTGGTTTAATTAACCTTTTTCTTTGGTAAGGTACATTTTTATAAATTATGTGATATTCCCTTGACTTAATGGAGTCTTACTATGCTAAGTGGAAGTTTTGATGGGAGAGTAGGAAATTATCCAGTGTATATGTTTTATTTTATCTGCTTAGAAAATTTAAAAAAGACAAATACCTTTTGATATGGAAAACTTTACACTTACATAAAAGAAGGGAGAATAGTATATGAACCCTCATGTGGCCATCAACTAATTATCAACTCAAGGCCAATTCACCTTACTCCATCCTCACCCTTACCTACCACTACAGGATTGTTTTGAAATAAATTCCAGATTTTGTGACATTTCATTAACTTTGTATTGAATAAACAATATGACATGTCTTAGGTTTATTAACCACATGCAGTAATTAAATCAGGAAGTAAGTCCCTAACTGGTTTGGCTCAGTGGATAGAGTGTCAGCCTGCAGACTGAAGGGTCCCAGATTCGATTCCAGTCAAGGGCATGTACCTTGGTTGCAGGCACATCCCCAGTAAGGGGTATGCAGGAGGCAGCTGATCGATGTTTCTTTCCCATCTGATGTTTCTAACTCTCTATCCCTCTCTCTTCCTCTCTGTAAAAAATCAATAAAATATATTTTTTTTAAAAAATTCTTCAAAAAAATTTTATTGAATTTTTTTCAGAAAGAGAGAGGAAGATGTAGAGAGAGGGAAACATCGATGTGTTGTTCCACCCATCTGTGCATCTATTGGTTGATTCTTTTATGTGCCCTGACCAGAGATCGAACCTGTAATCTTGATGTATCTGGATGACGTTCTAACCAACTGAGCCTCCTGGCCAGGGCCTTATATGTGCCTTTAACATTTTTAAAGTTATATTAACATAGATTTTGAGAAAGTAAGTTATTAAAAGCATGAATGTTATTCCAACTTGGAAATTTAGAAATCTTAGAAGGCTTTTTCTTTTCTTGAATAAAAACAATCCCACACATTTATTATCATCTGATAATAGCATAAGGGTAATCAAAGCAATATGAATAAATGTTTAAGAACTATGCTTCCAACAAAGGACACCTAAAAAACACAAACTGTATTGCTTCTCAGCAGTTTCTCATTTATTGGTCATTTCTTGTTGGACCTACTGTGCTCCAGAGTAGTATCTCCTTTTAGCATGATCTAACCTAGTTATTTTCTTGACCTTTTTTTTTTTTACAATGCATCACTGCTGCATCATCTAATATGAGGCTCATGTACTCATCAAAACCAATGATATAGCCCTAGCGGGTTTGGCTCAGTGGATAGAGCGTCAGCCTGAGGCCTGAAGGGTCCCGAGTTCAATTCCATTCAAGGGCACATGCCCAGGTTTCAGGCTCAATCCCCAGTAGGGGATATGCAGAAGGCAGCTGATCAATGATTTTCTCTCATCATTGTTGTATCTCTCTCTCTCTCCTTCTCTGAAATCAATAAAAAATGTATTAAAACAAAACAAAACAAAAAACAGTCAGTGGATTTCCATTCCTTTAAAAAAACAAAGATTAAAAAAAACAATGATACAGACCTCTATCCTCATAGTTACTTGCTCATAAAACCACACCTGGATCCGAGATCTATTCTGCAAGTATCTGAAGGTGAGGTGGATGGGCTGTACTTTTTGGTCCTGGTCACGTATGCCAAGACCACACCAAGCTGTGGGCTACCTCAAAAAGCTACTCCTGAAATCAGAAGGCTCTTTCTTTTAACGCCATTGTTACAAACAATTGTCAATAGGGCTGCTTGATTGTATTAGTTTGCTATTCCTTTGGAACAAATTATCTTAAAATACAGCACTCAAAATAAGCATTTATTATCCTGCATACTTCTTAAGAGTCAGGAATCCAGGAGCAGCTTAGCTGAGTAGTTCTGTCTCAGCCTTTCATGAGGTTGCAGTCATCTCAGAGTCTGGCCCATCCATGTCTGAAGAATCACTTCCAAACTCACTTGTATGTTTGTTAGCAGCCTCTGTTCCTTAGCCCTTGCGCCTCCCCATAGGTCACCTGTATGTCCTAATGACATGGCTGCTGGCTTCCCTCAGAGCAAGTGAACAGGGTATGGTAGAGGGAAGCCATATTTTCAAATAACCTAATCTCAGAAGTGACATGCCATCATTCCTGCTTTATGCTATTGGTCACATAGACCAACCCTGGTACACTGTGAGCAGGCACTCCACAAGTCTGTGACGACCAGGAGGCAGGGATCACTGAGAGCCATCCTGGAGGCTGGCCACCATGCTGATTTTGGCAATGGTAAAGCTTTTCTTTTTTTTCTCACCCAAGGATATGTTTTTATTAATTTGAGAGAGAGAGAGAGAGAGAGAGAGAGAGAGAGGAGAGAGAAAGAAAGAGAGAGAAACATTAATGTGAGAGAGAAACATTGACCAGTTGCCTCCTATATGGGGATTGAGCTTGCAACCTAGTTATGTTCCCTAACTGGAAATTGAACCTGCAACCTAGTTATGTGCCCTGACCCTGGGAATCGAGTCCGCAGCCTTTTGGTGCATGGGTCAGTGCTCCAACCAGCTGAGCCACCCGGTGGGGGTGCAGTGTTAAAGCTTTTAAACCTCTGATTTAGGACTTACAGTCTTTAGCAATGATTTTAAATAGAATATACCCAAACTCTGGTAGTGTGCAGGGTTTCGATGCAATCTGTACTTGAATGAATAACACAGATTTGTTTTAGAGAGGCAGTGTCACCGAGTGTGAGTGCAGGCTCTGAAGCTGGGTTGCTTTGGGCACGTTACTTAAAGGCTCTCTACCTAATAATGTTAGAACTCTAACTCCTCTTGGGATTTGCTGGTCACATGCCTAGAACAGTGCCTGCACATAGTAGTGCTCCAGAGTGTTACATGATTATTATTTTCATTGCTGAAAGAACTCGAGAATACAGGTGAACTCAGCTGCTTTTGTGTCTGGAATATCGGGTAGGAAGTTGGCAGATGAGTGCAGAGGTAGGCAGAGACCAGTGTGCTGTGGGAAGGGTGGGCCTTCATAAGCAGAGTTGATTTGTATTTGTGCTGTTGCTAACCCTTGGCAATTAGTGTTTATTTTAAACTACTTTGTTTAAAAAGAGTGGTTAGGCATTTGTAGCACTTCCTTTGTCCATTTTTGCTTCAGTATTAACACCTGGATTCATGCTTCAGATTCAGCAGTTTATGGCACACAGGTGTTCTTTTTCTTTTAAGAACGTTTTTAAAAAATAAAAGTCCCACTTTGAAAGAGAAGTTAGGGTGATGTTGCTCTTTGAAAAAGGAAAATGAATAAAAGAAGAATGAACTGAAAAGTGCTTGATAAATTATGTAAGGAAGCTTTTGGCTTTGGTCAGAAATTTAGTTGTTAGCCAGCTGCAAGCGAACCCATCTGGCACACTTTTTCATTATTCTGCTGAAATATTCATGGGCTCCAACAGTCCCTGCCTTGTTTCCATTAGATCCTCACATACTCTCGTTGTCCGGTAGCCAATCTGGA
The DNA here is from genome assembly GCF_028538775.1 of Myotis yumanensis. NCBI lineage: Eukaryota > Metazoa > Chordata > Mammalia > Chiroptera > Vespertilionidae > Myotis > Myotis yumanensis. The sequence goes on from NW_027223754.1 coordinate 175,872,753, forward strand.
GTTGCAGTGGGTTGTCCTTGTTTTGCTTCCTTGTGTCTATGGATGTAATCAATAAAGAAAAGACCAGGAAAAGTTTGTGCATACTCAGAAATTCTCTTGCAAACTAAGGGATGGGGCAAATCAGTATATAAGATTTGAGAACAATGTTTCTAACTCTCTATCTCTCTCCCTTCCTCTCTGTAAAAAGTCAATAAAATATATTTAAAAAAAAAAAAAGATTTGAGAACAAGCAATGGCTGAAGTAATCCATCCCACTATAGTTCATTATGCTTTAAAAGTAACTATAATAGCCCTAACTGGTTTGGCTCAGTGGATAGAGCACCGCCTGTGGACTGAAGGGTCCCAGGTTCGATTCCGCTCAAGGGCATGTACCTTGGTTGCGGGCACATCCCCAGTAGGGGGTGTGCAGGAGGCAGCTGTTTGATGTTTCTCTCTCATCGATGTTTCTAACTCTCTATCCCTCTCCCTTGCTCTCTGTAAAAAATCAATAAAATATATTTTTTTAAAAAGTAACTATAATACTTTAAACATCTCTGAATTACGAATTCCTCTGATCATTAAGCAGTACCTTTCATTTTCATTCAAGAAATTTTATTTTTGATTTAGAGAGCATAAGATTAGTAAACTTAAAGTTTTTTATTTATAAAATTAACTAAAAGGCACTAGTTTCTTTTTATTTTCTCAGAGATTTCTTGAAATCATTTAATATGTAGATCAAGGGAGATCATAAATGATCCTTTTATATTTTAAAATTAACTTCTTTACTTCAGATCATAGATACTAGGATTATTACTTAGCATTCAGAACCAGGAGTTTTGAAAATTGGTGGTAAATTTAGGTAGAAGCTCATGAGACCGCTTTTTCACTGAATAGTAATTTGAGATTCACCTAGTTATTCCCACTTTATATTTGAGAAGAAACTTTGCACCGTTAGGAATGTCTTCAGTGTTCAAATCTGATTTTCTTTCATTAGCTCCCTGTTCACTTGGGAAGAGAACCCTCTTTTTTTTAAAAGGAGGTTGGCAGTTTGTGTTCATACCAACTGCCGAGATTTTTTTTTTATCGTAACTGAATGATAGATTAAGATTTTAAAAACAGAGTGGGGTCAGTCTTTCCATTTTTGCAGTCTTACATTGTCACAGTAGTGTTGGAAGAGTAGGGCCGGTTTGTGTCACAGATTTTTATGATACGGATTTTAATGTGTAAGTCTGATCTTCCTTTGGTTCCTCTTCTTTTAGCTTTTGGCTCCTTTGTCTGCTCTGGTTTTACAAGATGAAGAAACATAATGGCTTTATTGGGGTCAGTGCTTCCCAGAAACCTGGCTGACTGTATTTGCCACCTTTTAAACAAAGGATTTGAAGGCCTTGCAGGCTGCCCATCTGTCTTAGGAAGCTTTTGTGGCTAATGTGCAAAAAGGAGTTTTACTCAGAGGCAGAAGGAAGCCTGTTCTAGATAAGTATTCAGAATTTGTAAACACACACACACACACACACAAAACCCACGATGCACACACACAGACACACTTTCTAGGTAAATACTTAAAGTGGTATTTAGTTTTGTGCTGTACTACAAGTCACCTGACTGTCCCCATGTATTAGGAAGAGATGAGTTGGACAGAATTAGAAGTCTTGTCATTGAAGTAATTAAATTAAGGTATTACAGAGCAGCTTTTTTAGAGTAGAAAGGAAGGAGCTGGGAATTGGTCCATTAGTTGCTAGGTCAGAGATTGTGGCAACTCAGAATGGACAGTGAGATATGATCAGTTTCTGGTCCATTGGTCTATTATTTTCATTCATTTTATTTTTCTTATAAAATTGCTATCATTACCTAGATCAGTGGTCGGCAAACTCATTAGTCAACAGAGCTAAATATCAACAGTACAACGATTGAAATTTCTTTTGAGAGCCAAATTTTTTAAACTTAAACTATATAGGTAGGTACATTGTTATTAACTTAATTAGGGTATTCCTAAGGCTTAGGAAGAGCGACACTCAAGGGGCCAAAGAGCCGCATGTGGCTCGCGAGCCGCAGTTTGCCGACCACGGACCTAGATCATACACCACAAGCCATTTATTTATTTAAAATTAAATTTGTCCTTTGGGGAGTAATTCTGTAATATAAAATGTGTGCACTTTTTACCTGTGGGTACTTAATTTACCATTTTTATTTATCAGGTAGACTTTTGGGTACTAAGGAGGTGGGGCTGGCTCTGTGAATTAACATTATTCTAAGCACCTCTCTCTGTCCTCTAGACTTGAGGTTACTTGAACAAAACCATTTAGCATAGTAGTTAAAAGCAGGATTCTGGAGTTTCTAAAGTGCCTCAGATTGCTCTGGCCGGTATGGCTCAGTGGATAGAGCATTGGCCTGCGAACTGAAGGGTCCCGGGCTCAATTCTGGCCAAGGGCACATGCCTGGGTTGCGGGCTCGGGACGTGCAGGAGGCAGCCGATCAATGATTCTCTATCTCTCCCTCTCCCTTCCTCTCTGAAATCAATAAAGAAATATATAGGGGGAAAAAAAGTGCCTCAGATTAAATCTACCACTTTCCAGTTTTGCCTTTTAAACTTTCTGAGCCCTAGCTTATCATCTCTGAAGGAGGGATGCTTTTAACTTGTGAAGTTGCTGGATTGATAAATGAGAGAATATGTAGTGTCTGGGGTACATAGGAAACAATAAATATAACCTATTGTTCACCTTTCTAACCTCTCAGCCATGCACATAATAGATGCTCATGGTATATAGTTTGAACAGGAAAACTTCCAGAATATGTAGCCATTATCAATATAACTGATAAGTATATTGAAAAGAAAAGAAAAAGCCGATGTGTTTGATATTTGTGACTCAGTTTGACTGCAGTCACTACACTCTTGAGGTCCTGTCAGGTCCTATCATAGGCCTGACCAATAGGAGACACTCCATTACATGTTTGAATAAATTGTTGATTTTGCATTCCCCTTTGAAATGGCAACTTTTTCTGTTTGTCTCTTTAACTTTTCCTAAACAAATTGGAGTTTTAGGTATCCTTTTTGAAAACTGAAGCTATAAATTTAGGAAGTTAGATGTTGGCTAATCAGATTTCAAAATCATGATTTTTTTTGTTTTTGTTTTGTTCTTGATTTTAAAACAGCATCATGTCAGGTAAGCCTCTTTTCTTAGAGACAAACTGGGACAGCTATATGGAGCAGAAATTGTTTATTTGCGTATACCTGGAATTGGGATATTTTTCCTTGCTGTTTCTCTTTTTCCATGTGTGGGTAAGGAAATGCTTTGCTATTTTTTACATTGTTTTGTTTTCCCCTGAGACTCTTATATTAGTGTGTAACAACTGTATATTTGTTACCCAGATGAGGTCTCTGAATATAGTTCCTTTTTGGTAACTGATCTCTTTATTTTATCCTTTGCACATAGAGTTCTCTTTTCAAGTCCCTAAACATTACTGGGGTCTTTTTTCTTTTTCTTTTTTTTTTTTAATATATTTTATTGATTTTTTTTACAGAGAGGAAGGGAGAGAGATAGAGAGTTAGAAACATCGATCAACTGCCTCCTGCACATCTCCTACTGGGGATGTGCCCGCAACCCAGGTACATGCCCTTGACCAGAGTCTAACCTGGGACCTTTCAGTCCGCAGGCTGACGCTCTATCCACTGAGCCAAACCGGTTTCGGCATTTACTGGGGTCTTGACAAAAGGTTTCAGCTAATCTCCTATTCCACTTTCTTATGGGAATATATTCCCTCTAGTTCTAGTAATTTCTTCTAGTCTTTGCTAGATGAGATGGGTTTTCTTTTCTGTTTTTGTGGCGAAGGAAGGGGCTGTTATTAAATTTTAAATAGAGTGGACAGAGAAAGTGGTCTTGGAACAAAGGTTTAAAGGAAGTAGGAAAGTTAGCCAAGTAGATATTCAGGATAAGTGCCTTCCAGGCTAAGAGGACAGGCTGGACAAAAGCCTTCAGTGGGGCCTCCATGGTTGTCTGATGACTTAAACCCTAAGGGGGAAGGGGTGGGTGTGTGTGTGTGTGTGGGGGGGGGGGGGAATAACCCTTGGGGAGGGCAGAAGAGTCACAGGGGCCAGATCATAAAAGGGCCTTGTAGTATTGAAAGGGTTTTGGTTTTGACTCTGAGGGAGATGGGGAGTCATTTCAGGGTTTGAACAGAGGCGAGATCGCTGACTTAGCTCTACAAGGGTCATTTGGCAGCTGTGTAAAGACTAAATTGGAAGGGTAAAAGGGTAGAAGCAGGGAGATCCGTTAGGAAGCTTGCAGTAATCTAGGTCAGAGATTGTGGCAACTCAGAATGGACAGTGAGATATGATCAGTTTCTGGATATATTTGGAAAATTGAAGCAATAGGATTTTATTACCAAATGTGGAATGTGAGAGCAAGGTGGGGGGATTGGAATTGAGCACAACTACAAATGCAGTTGTGTCAATTTCAATAGGGAAGACAGGTTGGAGGGAGGGTGGTATAGAATTCAGTTTTGGACATGCTGAATTTGAGGTGCCTAGTAGATATCATAGTTAAGAAAGTGATTAGATATGTGGAATCTAATGAACCAAATAAACTGATGATCAAAAATAGACCCAGAGTCATAGAAGCATGAACAGACTGTTGAACTTCAGAGGCAAGATAGGGGAAGGTGGGTGGGAAGAGATCAACCAGTGAACTTGTATGCTTATATGCATAACCTGTGGACACAGACAGTGGGGTGGTGAGGGCCTGGGGAGGAGGGGCGAGGATAGGAGTGGGCTGGAAGAGGTTAATGGGGGGAAAAGGAGGACCTATGTAATACTTTCAACAATAAAGATTAAAAAAAAGTGATTAGATATATGACTTTGGAGTTAGGAGAAAAGACAGCAGGAATTAAAAATCAGACATTTTTTAAGTTCTTAAGACTGGATAAGATCACCAAGGGAGAGAATGTAGATGGAGAAGAGGAAAAGGGACAAATAGCTCACAAATACTCTAAAGACTGGTCAATAAAGACATTTAACACATTTTAGAGGAAACATTATGAGTATTTTGTAAGGAAAAGAATACTAAAGAAGGAGGGCAGCAACACTCAGAGTATCTCTCTTTTCTTCCCCTTTTCCTTCCCTTATATAATTCTTAGAGTTTTTCATTTGGTAGTAAACTCAAGATCAGAGTGAACACACACCTGGCCCTTTTCCTGGTGGATTCACATCTTTTGATTTTGTTCCTTCACTATTTCATTGAAGTTCTTTTTTTTTAATTAACATTTTTAAAAAATTTATAGACTTGAGAGAGAGAAAGAAACATTGATTTTTTTCCCACTTACTTATGCATTCATTGGTTGATTCCTTTTTTTATATAGTTTTATTGATCTCAGAGAGAGGAAGAGAGAGGGAGAGAGAGAAACATCAATGATGAGAGAAAGTCACTGATTGGCTACCTCCTGATGCCCCCTACTGGGGATTGAGCCCACAATCTGGCATGTGCCCTGACCAGAAATCAAACCCTGAGCTCCTATGTTCAACCACTGAGCCATACCTGCCAGGCATTAGTTGAGTCTTGTATGTGCTCTGACAAGGGATCCAACCCTCAACCTTGCATATCAGAACAACACTCTAACCCACTGAGCTATCTGGCCAGGGCTTGAAGTGCTTAATTCCTTGATTAACCTTTAAGTATATATTTGCTAAACAGGTATTAGTAAGTACTATCAGAGTCTTACATTTCCATTTCCCTTTTATTAAGCTGAACATTGAAACAAAATATAGGCAGAAAGATATTCTTACTGCTAATAATATATTAATATTATGAATTTTGAAAATGACTAGTTGTTGAACATACTAAGCTTTAAAATATTTTTCTTGTGTTTTTTTTCTCTCATTGCCTGATATAATGCCAAAATATTTGTGTTTTAGCAACATTATATGCGTAAGCCATACATCATAATGAATGATAGGAGGTAGCTTATCTAGCTGATGGAAAATCCTTGCTGGTACTTTCAATTAGATTAATGGAGCTGATTCTGAACTGTAATGTGGCTTAGGAGAGTATGACCTCCTTTCTCCTCTCTTCTTCCATGCTGTGTCCCCAATTCCTAGACTTGTCTTTGAATTTGATATGTTGAGGGAAAGTAACTTATGGAGAGTAGCTTCATTTGTTATCAGTTAATTTCCTCTACTAATGGAAAAGTTTGCCTAAAATAGGTTGGAGACTGATTTCCCCCCCCTCCTTCAATAATAAGGATTATCAATGCTGGGATGGTAGAAAGTTTGCTTTTCATTTTTCACCTGTGGTTAAAGCTTTTGTTTCAAGTGACATTCACTATTGAATTAAGGTGCATTTGGTGATTGAATGACTAATATTTGAAAGGACAACCATACTTTTCTCCTCTCCATACAGATAATGCTTCAATAATGCTGAATAAATTGGCAGTCGGAAGAGTCTTAAATCACTCCTTAGGAGGGATGAAATTGTGTTAGTTGCATTTGTTAATAAAAAAAAAAATCAATATCAGACTGTATTTATGAGGTTTCCATTTTGAAGAACTAGAGTTTCAAATACTAAAATAAACTTCCAGTTGCTAAATGGATGTGTAGTCAATTCCTAGTTATTAGATTGATTTGTGTTTGGATTTTACTGCTATAATTAAGCCAATTCTTTAGAGGCAGTGAGTTGATTTAGAGTACTCTACAAAATGTATTTTTCTCCATCAGTATGAGTAGTTATCTTGTTTTATTGATGGAGTAATGGGTTCAGAGAAGTTTTATTAATTTTAATTTAAAAAATACTCTTTATTGTTGAGAGTATTACAGATGTCTACCTTTTTCCCCCCCCATTGCCCCTCTCCACCTGATACATGCCCTGCCCCAGGTCTTCACTGCCCTATTGTTTGTGTCCATAGGTAGTGCATATCTACACTAATAAAAGAGAAACATGGTAATTAGCGTACGACCGCTACCCTTTTCATTGGCTAATCAGTGAGTATATGCAAATTAACTGTCAGCCAAGATGACGGCCGGCAGCCAGGCAGCTGGAAGCGAACATGAGGCTTGCTTGCTGCAGTGAAGGAGGACTCCAACGTTCCCCGCCTCACTTGCCGGCCTCTGAGCTACAACTCTAAGCAACTATGTACTATGTTGCAAATAAGAAGATAAACAAAACCCCAGAAACCGGCTTTCAGTCAGCCGGGCTTTAGCAACATTGTATTGATGTTTTCAGCGGCGAGGCCTCACAGCTAAAGCTGGCCCAGAATAAAAAAAAAAAAAAAAGAAAACAAGGAGCAGTTAGAAGCTTCAGTCACTCACTTCCGGAAAACAGCCCTCAGCCCCTCACCCAGACTGGCCAGGCACCCCAGTGGGGACCCCCACCCTGATCCAGGACACCCTTCAGGGCAAACCAGCCGGCTCCCACCCATGCACCAGGCCTCTATCCTATATAGTAAAAGGGTAATATGCCTTCCAGCACCGGGATCAGCGGAGCAGCGAGGCTCCTGGCACCGGGATCAGCGTGACGGGGCAGCGCCCAAACCCCCTGATCGCCCTGCGGCTCTGTGTGTTACAGGGGGCGGGGCCACAACCTCCCTATCTGCCCTGCTCTGTGCCTGATAGGAGGGAGCTCCCCAATCCCCTGATTGCCCTGCGGCTCTGTGTTTGACAGGGTGTGGCGCCCCCCCCCCCCCCCCCACGGGCCTTGCTCTGTGTGTGACAGAGTAGAGCCATAACCTCTCCATTGGCCCTGCCCCAAGTGTGACAGTGGCGGTGCCCCAACCCCCTGATCGGCCCTGCTCTGTGGGTGATAGAGGGTGGCGCCCCAACCCCCCTCCACGGGCCTTGCTCTGTGTGTGACAGGGTAAAGCCATAACCTCCCCATTGGCCCTGCCCTGAGTGTGACAGGGTGCAGCGCCCCAACCCCCTGATCCGCCCTGCTCTGCGTGTGACAGGGGGCGGTGCCCCAGCTCCCCTATCGGCCCTACTCTGTGAGTGACAGCGAGGAGCTCCTCAACCCCCTGATCGGCCCTGCTCTGTGCGTGACAGGGTACGGAGCCCCAACACCCCTGATGGGCCCTGCTCTGTGCGTGACAGGGGGCACCGCCCAACCCCCTGATCGGCCCTGCTCTGTGCGTGACAGGGCGTGGCGCTGCAACCTCCCCATCAACCCTGCCTTGAGTGTGACGGGGCGGTGCCCCAACCCCCCAATGGGCCCTACCCTGAGCGTGACTGAGGGTGGCATCGCAACCTCCCGATCTGCCCTGCTCTGTGCATGACGGGGCAGAGCCCCAACTCCCCAATCGACCCTGCTCTGAGCCTGACCAGGGGCTGCGCCTAGGGATTGGGCCTGCCCTCTGCCACCCAGAAGCAGGCCTAAGCCAGCAGGTCGTTATCTCCCGAGGGGTCTCAGACTGTGAGAGGGCACAGGCTGGGCTGGGGGACCCCCCCTCCCCCCGACTGCACAAATTTTTGTGCACTGGGCCTCTAGTCTATAATAATAAAAGCATAATATGCTAATTAGACCGGACGACCTTCTGGACGAAGCCGGGTTTTCGAGGGAAGCCCAGTCTCAGGTGCCTGCTGGAGGCCGGAGGGAAGCCCAGATCCTGGGTGCCAGAGGGAAGCCAGTGCCGGCAGCCGGGGGAAGGAAGGCCTACTCTTACACAAATTTCATGCATTGGGCCTCTAGTATGCATATAAGTTCTTTGATTAATTTCTTCCCTTCCCTCTCCCCTTCCCTCTGAGATTTGTCAGTCTATTCCATGTTTCCATACCTCTGGTTTTATTTCATTCATCAGTTTATTTTGTTCATTAGCGTCTTTGTTTATTTATTTTGGTTTTTAGATTCAATTATTGACAGATATGTATTTATTGCCATTTTATTGCTCATACTTTTGTTGTTCTTCCTCCTCCTCTTTCTTCCTCCTGTTAAAGAATATGCTTCAACATTTCATCTACTAGTAATACTGGTTTGGTGGTGATGAACTCCTTTAGCTTATTCTTGTCTGTGAAGTTCTTTATCTAACCTTCAATTCTAAATGATAGCTTTGCTGGGTAGAGTAATCTTGATTGTAGGTCCTTGCTATTCATCACTTTGAATATTTATTGCCATTCCCTGTAGAGTTTCTGTTGAGAAATCAGCTGACATCCTCTGGGTGCTCCCTTGTAGGTAACTAACTGCTTTTCTCTTGCTACTTTTAAGATTCTCTCTTTGTCTTTAACCTTTGGCATTTTAATTATGATGTGTCTTAGTGTGGGCCTCTTTGAGTTCCTCTTGTTTGGGACACTCTGCACTTCCTGAACTTGTAAGTCTATTTCTGTTACCAGGTAGGGGAAATTTTCTGTTATTATTTCTTCAAATAGGTTTTCAATATCTTGCTCTCTCTCTTCTCCTTCTGGCACCCACATAATGTGAATGTTGGTACACTTGAAGTTGTCCCAGAGGCTCCTTACAATATCTTCATATTTTGAATTCTTTTTTCTTTTTGCTCTTCTGGTTGGGTGTTTTTTGCTTCCTTATATTCCAAATAGTTGATTTGATTCTCAGAATCCTCTACTCTACTGTTGAATTCCTGTAAAGTATTCTTTATTTCATTTGGTGTATGCTTAATTTCTGACTGGTCCTTTTTCATGTCTTTGAAATTCTCACTAAAATCCTTGAAATTCTCACTAAGTCCCTTGAAGCTCTCATTAAGAACCTTGAACATGCTTATAACCATTGTTTTGAACTCTGTATCTAAGACTTTATTTGCTTCCATTTCATTTAGTTCTTTTTTAGGAGATTTCTCTATTCTTTCATTTGTGTCATATTTCTTTGTCTCTGCATTTTGGCTGCTTCCCTGTGTTGTTTCTATGTTTTAGGTAGAGCTGCTATGTCTCCTAGAATTCATAGAGTGTAGTAGGTGTACTGAAGGGTCCAGTGGCTCAGCCTCCCCAATCACCTGAGCTGGGCATTCTAGGTGCGCCCCTGTGTGGGTTATATACACAGTCTTGTTGTAGTTGAGCCTTGATTGCTGTTGGCGTCACTGGGAGGAATTGACTTACAGGCCAATTGGCTGTGAAGACCAGCTGTGACTAAAGTGGAAGAACTGCTGTGGAGGAGATACCACTATGGTGTCTTGCATCAGTGGGGCTTTAGTGCTCACTGAGTCTTCCCCTTGAGTGTGTCACTTGTGGATATGTAGAGTTGTAATCTGGTATGGTCTGAATCTGTACCCCAGGTGCACTGCTTCTGGGGACTCTGTCACTGCCTGGGGCCACCTGGCAGGAGCTAAAGAGTGATCTGCAGATGGCTGCTATTTGTTTTGAGCATGGAAATGTCAAGCTAGGCCAGGCTGTGAAGCAAGACAGGCTGCTGCTAGTGCCGATAATTGGGCCTGATATTGATAAGTATGGGGCATGCTTACTCCAGCTGCTGCTTGTTTGAGAGATTTTAGGAAAGTCTGAAGCCTGAGCCAGGACAGGCCATTCATATGGAGAAGCTGCTGCAAACAGCTTGGGTGGGTCTGCAAATTGGGTGGGGTGGGGTCTCAGGAAATCACTAAGGTGGAGCAAACAGTTTGAACCAGGCTGATGGAAACTCAAATATGGCTGCCAGTCAGCTCTGCTAAGGAAGAGGTCTCAGCATAGGAACAATGATCCCTGAAAGCACCCCTATCTTGGAGAAAGCTACCTCCAAGTTCTTGCTATGATGTCAGACAATCTAGATCCTGTCTCCCCAAGCTCCTGCCTCAATGCTGGAGCTCAGAGGGATTGAGTCCATGTAAGTTTGTGCACTGGCCCTTTAAGAGGAACTGCCTTGGTCTCCAGCAGCCTCTGTGTCACTCAGCCACAATCCCCACTGGTTTTTACACCCCAAAGTTATGGGATGTCTCTTCCCAGTTCTGGAACCCTGGGTTGAGGGTCTGGTGTAGGGCTGGGACCCCTTACTCCTCACGGGAGGCCTCCACAGCTTAGATATCCCTCCTGATTAAAAAAACGCCACACACGGGTGTTGGACCAACCCATTCCATGCCTCTGCCCCTCCTACCAGTCTCAGTATGCTTTCTTTTTTACTCCTCTAGTTGTAGGACTTCCATTCAGCCCAATTTCAGGTGGTTCTGAATGATGGTTGTTCTATATTTTAGTTATAATTTTAATGTGGTTGTGGAAGGCGGCGAATACCCTCATTTACCTATGCTGCCATCTTGGGTCTCTGGGTTCAGACAAGTTTTAATGAGAGCCCCAACTTTATTTGTAAGTCAGAGTAAACCTTGTAAATAAAAGTTGTGACATTTGGTACAAACTAAAAGACTAGAAAAGTAAGTTATTTGGATCTCACATCTAAATTTTAGGAGTTCAGGGAAAACTCTTTGGACCCCAGAGGACTATAAGTCTTCATGTATCAGAAACCTGGGGTTCAGTTTTTGTAGTTTGCTGTTTTTCGGTTTCATGGCAGTAATCTTCGGTGGGAAAACTGAGAGCTCATGTTACTGTGAAGTGTCACCACTGCAGTCGCCTTCAGCTCTAAGCCCAAGAGAAAGAAAAGAGGCAGGGGAGCTCTGACCCATATCGGTACATGACATATAAGAAAATTTAGAAAAGTCCTCTATGAGGAATTACTGAAAAGAACAATAAAATGTTGTGCTCTGGGACATACTTCCCCATTACTTTAAAATGGGCTCTGTGTTCAGTATGGCGAGAGCTAGATTATCGTGACAGTGAGCAACTAGGTCTAGTCTATGTGGTTGGTTTTGTTTGGGGGTTGGTAGACGTAAGAGCAGCTTCCCCCTGCACTGCTTTTGATGTGGCAGAAGTGGTGAGCATCTCTCTGGTTTTAACAAATTACAGATTGTTCCCACCCTTTCAGCTCTTCTCATTTCTCCTTTTCCCTAAATACCTGAAATGTCGCAGGTGGTAGGTTTTTTCGCTTTCATTATTTTTTTTTTCATTACTAAACTTCCTTATTCTGCCTAAGCCTTGCATTTGTACTTCTACTTTTGTTTTAAAAAAATAATATAATTGTATTTTTAAAATGATTGTAAATATATCATGTGATTTTGTGGAAAATTCAAGCAGTACAGGAAAACATAAAAGAAGTAAAAATGAACAGCAACCCAGCTGTTGAGATATAACTACTGATGCATTTTAATGGACATCATCTCTCTATTATGTATAATAATAAAAATGTAATATGCAAATCGACCGAACAGCTGAACAGTGGAACGACTGGATACCACACTATGACACCGACTGGCGCCAGCCTAGCCAAGGCGGGTGTGATATGATTGGTGGGGGGCCCCACCATCGCCCCATGATCACCCTGTAGAGGGAGGCCCAGGCCACTGGCTGGCGGGGCGATCAATTGGAGGGGCTCCACAATTGCCCCAAAGAGGGAGGCCAAGGCCACACACCAGCAGGCTGCAGCGGGTGGGCAGGCCTCCCTCTGCAGGGGCAATCCATCGCAGAGCCCTGGCCGGAGGCTCTGGGGCAGGTGGGTGGGGCCTCCCTGTGTGGGGCTTCTAGGCTTCTGAGAGGGCACAATCCAGGATGAGGGACCGCCCCCCCCCCCCCCCCCCGCCTCTGAGTGCATGAATTTCATATACATAAAGATACAACATATAATAGGTAACTTATTTATTTAATATGTAATAAGTAACTTGAAAATATATTATTTAAATATTTTAATTTAAATCGCTTAATAATTATAATATGATTTCAACATATACAAATACTGTCTTAAACTTTTAAACCTCAATATATTTTGGAGATAATTTCATTTTAGATCTGTGTTATCTTTTTAATAGAACATCATTTATTTTGTGGTGCACCCTTAGTTCACATATTGTCTTTCTTTAGGATCTTAGGTTATTTGGAACCTTTTTATTATAAACAGTATTGCACAGAACTTTCTAGTAGGAAAATCCTTGCACACATTTGAAATTTATTTCTTTAGGTCACATTTCTAAGGGGGAACTACTGAGTCAAGCAGCATGCCTATTTTATTTATTTTATTTTACTTTACTTTATTTTATTTTATTATTATTTTTAATCCTCACCCGAGGATGTGTTTTACTGATTTTAGAGAGGGGAAGTGAAGGACAGAGGGAAAGAGAGAGGAGGGGGGAGAGAGACACACACATCAGTATATGAAAGAAAATTGATAGATTGCCACTCATCCACACCCTCTACCAGGGATCGAACCAGCAACCTTTTGGCGCACGAGTCAGTGTTTCAACCAGTTGAGCCACCTAGCCAGGACTATTTTATTTTTTACTGCATTTTGCCAAACTGCCCTCCATAAAAGCTGTGCCTGTGCTCTTCTACCAGTATTCTTGAAGGACTATTACTGGTTTTGACATTTTTTAAAAACCCTCCACTGTGTACGTTGTTAAGAAAACACACCCCACCGCAAGATTCAGAATCTCTATTCTATAAACAGTAGGTTTCTTAATAGTGTTCTGCAACGTTTCTGTAATTCCCAGGTGTCATTAATTTCTCTTCTGAAAATAAGAGTGGAAGCCTCTTACGTGAATTTTAATAATCTTAGGTTTCATTTATAGTTTCCCTTTAAAAACTCATAATTTCTTTTTTAAAAATAAGAAAAAAAGGCAGTGCCCTTTTAGTGTAACAAGAGTTGGTTATCATTGCTGATGGGAGCAGCGGTACATTTTAATTCATTTCTGAATTTTCTTACGGAAGCCACAATTAGAAAATGAGCTTGGCTTTCAGTATAGTGTTTATTGATCCTGTGTTAAAAGGCCCAAGTTTTCAGCTGCACCCAACACTATATTCTCTGCATATGCAGTCTATCGTACTGACCTTTGAAAAAAATACATAGCCATTAATTAACTAAATGGGCCCTCTTGAAGGTCTTCTTGCTGAAAAGGTCTGTCCTTTTACCCAAAGAAGGAAGGGTTTGATTTATTTACAGGTCTGCTCAGCATGTAATATAGTATTTGGAAAAATGTCAGGCTCTCATGAATTAAAAAAATTGTCATATGGGAAATTCACCTGTTAATTGAATTAGCTTCCAGAAAGACGTGAGAGCCTAAGAGGGTCTTGTGAGGGGAATTAGGTTTGTTGAGAGGCAGTGTGTCATGTAAGGGAAAAACCTGTTCTCAGATATTCTGGGTTTTACTGCTACTGGGAGAGCTGCTTGACCTCTTTAGGCCTCAGTTTTCTCAGCTGTGCTTTGCACACCTTAATGAACATGCCATGGCCTGGGGATCCTGTTAAAATGCAGAGTCTGGTTCAGTAGGTCTGGGCTGGGCCTGAGATTCTGCGTTTCTCACAGGCTTTTGGGTAATGCCGATGCTGCTGGCCCTGGCTCAATTAGAATAGCAAGGAAGGAGATGATATCTGTGTTTCCTTCTAGCTCTGAAAGTCTGATTCTAACTTAAGCTATCCTCGACATTAAGTTCAATATCTTAACTTAAATTTTTTTTTTTTTAAATATCATTAAGTGTAAGAAGACAAGCAACTTTACAACTTTTAAGTTTGCTAGTGAGGTATTGTTTTCTGGTCATGTCTAAGATTTGTTTAGAAATATTCCAGCACTCACTGTCTTCCTTAAAAAGTTAGGAGAGGAATAGTTAAAACAAAAAATAACAAATATTGATAATTATTGCAGAGTGATGGGTACATAGGAGTTCATTATACATTTCCCTTATTTCCTATCCTTATATTTGAAAATATATTTAAAAAAAAGAAATATAAAACACAGACAAAAATAAATGTGAAACTGCCAGGGTCACAGACTGAGGTATTTACATACATTCTCTCTCTCTCTCTCTCTCTCTCTCTCTCTCTCTCTCTTCTTCACAGTGGTTTCTCAATGCTAACTTGTCTAATAGGGAGCCAGGTGGCAGTGACCTGAGAGAAATGCTTTGAAGGAAAAAAGCATAATGGCTGATGGAGCACATTTGCTGGAAAGAGAGAAACTCAGAGACGCCCTGCTCCATGTGTGAGACTTAGGCGGGTTGTTTCCGTTAAACATTGCACATGTGTCTATGCCAACTAAGTGTGAATGTGTTGGTGAGATATTTTTGGAAATTCACTTTGCAAACTGTAAACTCACAATAGATTTTGGTTGCTGAATGTATCAATCAAATATTACATTTGAGATGAAAATACTTAACCTAGGTTATAGGAAGTACATACCCTAGGATGAACTTTTTTTAATAGGATGAAAATACTTAAAATAGGGTATAGGAAATGCATATACAACAAATGTTTCCCACTACTCCAGGGGTCTTTTAGATGTGGGGTTATAGTGCTGTTTTAAAATCCAGAGTGATGATTTTACACTCTATGAAATAAAAATTTGATTCCAACTAAATATGTATTTTTTCAGGGAGGAATTGAAAACAAAGTGGAGAAAGAATGTAGCTCAAAGAGCTTTGTTTTAGTAAGGATTTGGGGAAATGATCAGAAAATGGTTATAGAATGACATCCTATTTAGGAAGTAGCATTTTGATATGGGATAAACAAATATGCTCTAATATAAAGCTAACCTATCTAGATTAATTATGCAGTTCATGTGTATAGTTCATAATTTGAGAATACTACATTAAAAGCACAGATTAATGCCAGGTTATTTAGAAAAATAGAAAATAAAGAGAAAACAGTTTAGAAGCATAATCCTCAGCCACAACCATTGTCAATATTTCACTCTGTTTGGTGGGCACCAGTCCTGTGGGTGACTACCAGAGAACCCAGAGAACCCAGGGCAGGACCGTGACTGAGGCTGGAGATTCAGCTGAGGCTGGAGCCAGGCATCAGGATGCAGTACCCTCTAATATAGTGGTTCTCAACCTTCCTAATGCTGCGACCCTTTAATACAGTTCCTCATGTTGTGGTGACCCCCAACCATAAAATTATTTTCATTGCTACTTCATAACTGTAATTTTGCTACTGTTATGAATCATAATGTAAATATCTGATATGCAGGATATATTTTCAGGGGTCGCGACCTACAGGTTGAGAACCGCTGCTACAGGCAGGTCCTGGCCTCACTGCCCCACAGGTGGGGGTGGCAGGTGGGGGGCGTGGCGTGGTGTCTGGAGGGGGTGGGGACAGTTGGGGTGTCCTGGGCTCACACGTGCAGCCGCTCAGTCGGGGATTCACAGCGCTGGGGCAATCAATCACCAGCTTTAGGAAATCCAGCAGCATCGTCCCGGCCCCTCCACAATGTCCAAAGGTCGTCTGCCCGGTCCCTCCACGATGTTCAGGGCCAGGAGTCCGCCGCAGGGGGTGGAGAGTCACGTGAGGAATAACCAAGTGCTGGGAATTGGAAGCTGCTCTGCAAGTGCCCATGCTGCGCATGATAGCCCAAAGAGTGAAGCAGGAGGACCAGAACTGCCTGTGTGTTCCCACCTCCTTCCAGGCCCATCAGCTCGCCCTGCAGTAGGGCTTACGGCTCAGTGACTTGGACAGACACCCAGAGATCCACCTCACCCTCGATGGTGCTGATGAAGTAGGTGCTGACCTCCATCTCATCACGGGTGGTCTCATCACGGGTGGTGGGGGCCACCTGACCCAGGAGGAGATTGTGATGGGCTGTGCCAGCCCCTCATCGTGATTGCTGACTTAGGGAAGTTTCAAAGAACCTTGGGGGGTCAGTGGCACAAGGGAATCCCCAGGGAGGTCATCGCCATGGCTTATGTCCCAGTGAGCCACGCTGGGACTCAGAAGTTTGGGGCATGGTTGAACTTAGAAGGGCGGCAACAAGGCAGGTCCCCTGGTGAGTGATAGTAGGAATTTTATCCACAAACGGGAGTGAAGTGAACACAGCTATCAAAATGACCCCAGGTATGGTGGACACAGGCCTGTTCATCAACATGGCACTGAGAGTCTGTTTCGGGATGCAGGTCGCTCAGTGAACATGAGAGAGAAGGCTTTCTTTCTTTCTTTCTTTTTTTTTCTTTTAAAGAATTTTTGTGAGTTTATTTGAGCCAAACTGTCTACATATGCCAGGAAGCAGAACCTCAACGAATTGAGATAATGCTCCAGAGAATGGTGGGTTACATCTGTATTTATACATTGCAGTCAAAGGAGGGACATAGGTGGGTTACATGAAATTCATTGGTGATAGATTAAGGAGGTGGGAGAAAGCAAAGTGGGGAAACCCCTGGGATTGGATAAAAAGTAAAATGATGGACACATACTTATGTGGGTGCAGGGACAATTGATAATGAAGGAATTTGTGGTATCTGTCCTGGCACCCAGCACATTTGGTTGTGCCCCAGGGGCTCCAGAAAAAGGGAAGTTACAAGTTACCCAGACACTTCCAGGGTATGTTATCATACATAGATGCAAAAAGACAGATAGATTCAGTTACGGTAAAGGTGGACCTTGTCAGTGAAGATACTGGCCTAGGACGTAACTGCCTACCATAACTGCTTTTAGTTAAAGTTTAATTTCAGACCATCCTTTGTGGTTACTTCAGGTCTCTGAGTTTGCAAGACTGCCATGCAGGCCTCCCCTGAGCTTGTCAGGTTAGCATGTGGCCCCTTTTGTCCACACATCCCCCTTTTGGTCATAAATCCAAAGGATGCCTTGATGACCAACCTTTTGGTTGGATAATGGAGTCCCACGTTGCTAGGAAGGCTCATTCCTAGGATGTCTCAGTGGCAGCATGTCTTGCTGAACAGGTGGACCACTGGGGATGGGGCAAGACCATAACCTTAAATGGCATTTAAGATCGAATGATTATTATTCAAAAAGGGCAGGTAAATGGGAGGCATTCAGATCCTATATGTCCTTGTTAAAAAGTATTCTGGATCATTTCTAATTTTTTGAGCCACCATGATCCGAGTCTTTTTGCTGTTTGTCAAGTTTTGTTTTTCTGCATCTAGTATATCATTTACATATAAGGAACAAAAGTATTTATACTAAACCAATAACACCGATTAGGAACAGAAAATGTCTAATACTGGACAAGGAAAAGTCTAAGGGGAACAAGCATTCCGGTCAACTGAAAAACCCTTTCCATGTATTATCATAATTTTTTATTAAGCTAATTATGTTTTCCTCCTTCATCCACTGTCATGTGTACCTTATGATACATTTGGCCAGATGAATTAAGACTCTCTACTATTTCATTATCTAGAAGCTCTAGTTTTCTTCTGGCCAGTTAGTTTCCATAGAAATGACTTTATGGGGAGGATTGAGTTCACTTTCCCAATACATTGGTTTTTCAGTATCAATATTATCATAGGTTTTATGAACCTCAGGCAAAGTTATTCTGCCTGCAATTTCAGTATTACACCATATTCCAGTATTATTTAATGTAAACTTGGTGTTATTACAGTAAAAATCACTGAGAGAAGCCTTTCTGTTGACCCAGCCAGGAATGAAGTGTGTTCACCTAAGTCCCCAGCCCACAGCCAGGTGGACATGCCTCTCCGGGAGCCTTGCCTTGACATATCTGTGCCAGGGGGGAGGGCAGCACGGGGGGTGGGGAGTTAAATCCAGTCTTCTTGTATTGTTATTAAATGTCTTTTAAAAAAAGAGAAATATAAACATATTTTTACTATTGAGATACTCCGTTTTTAAGTGAAGTACAATTTGATTTCATGTTTTATGTAAAACATTTACCAAGAAAACAAAAAGAAGTGGCCTGTATTATAAATTTTACCTTGAGCCTGCTGGTTAAGCTTCTGAATATTGAGTTTGCTGAATAACGTAAATCAGAAGTTTTCTTTAAACTGGTAAAAGGAAGGGCCCAGCAGCGGTGCTTCCCTGATGTCTTACTGGAAGCATTGGAGTTTACTTTCCTGCCACACTCCTTGGGTTTTAGTTTTGTTGTGATCATGCACAGGACTTTGTTACACATTTTTTAAAAATACTGTTTTATTGATTTCAGAGAGGAAAGGAGAAAGAGATAGAAACATCAGTGATGAGAGAGAATCATTGACCGCTGGCCCCCTGCACGCCCCCCCTGGGGATGAGCCCTCATCCTGGGCATGTGCTCTGACTGGAAATCGAAGTGCGATCTCCTGGTTCATAGGTTGACACTCAAGCACTGAGCCACACCAGCCGGGCGCCTTGTTACACATTTTAAGATGTGGTTTACCGAAGTCTGGTGCGTGTAGCATGTGGTATGCAATGACTAAGTGTGAACTACCAGGGGAAACGTGCTGATTCTTCCGTTAAGGCAGTGGTTCTCAACCTTCTGGCCCTTTAAATACAGTTCCTCATGTTGTGACCCAACCATAAAATTATTTTCGTTGCTACTTCATAACTGTAATGTTGCTACTGTTATGAATTGGAGTGTAAATATCTGATATGCAGGATGGTCTTAGGCGACTCCTGTGAAAGGGTCGTTCGACCGCCAAAGGGGTCGCGACCCACAGGTTGAGAACCGCTGTGTTAAGGGTACATTCAGACCCCTGTTGTTGGAAGCAATTGTCCAGAAACACTTGTTAGTACTGCTGTGAAATATGAAACACTTTTAAATGGTTGTCTTTTTGTTGTTAGTATTTTATCTTTTTCTTTATTATTACTTGCATGGTTCAGCATTAGAAGTTCTCACCTCTTTATATTGTTTGAGGGCTGAAATAAAACAGAATGGCACCCCCCCTCCCCCCAAAAAAAATTTCGCTATTTTTTCTTTCAGTTTTTAGAGTGGCTGTATGTGGTTTTTCGCCTATCTTATATATTCTTTTATCCTGTGGTGTCTCCCCCCCCCCCCCCCCCCCCCCGCCATTGAAAATTGTGAATAAGTACTTTCCATTATTATACATTCTTTTATAAATATTACCTGAGGGAAGTGATTCTCTGTCAGGTCTGGGTGAAGATCTTCATAGTCCCCAAATGGGTAGTCCCGAAGTCTCTTTCAGCTTTGATTTACTTTTAGGCCAGGACCAGGTTGTCCATTATGGTGAGTAGAATAGAGATTGGAAGTCATTTTTTCTGCTGGAGAGACCAAGTTAGTTGCCAGGTCCATCTAATATTTGAGAACATTTTGAATGGAATGATACTCTTATATTTATCCTGGAAAGAGATGCAATCCCAGTTTGAACAGAACCACAATAAAACCTGCAGTCCAGACCTGGGCTAGCTCTGATGCCAGGATTCTGGACTCTGAACGCTCTAATGGAAGTCACACTTCTTTTTTTTTTTTTTTTAATATATTTTATTGATTTTTTACAGAGAGGAAGGGAGAGAGATAGAGAGTTAGAAACATCGATCAGCTGCCTCATGCACATCTCCTACTGGGGATGTGCCCACAACCAAGGTACATGCCCTTGACCGGAATCAAACCTGGGACCTTTCAGTCTGCAGGCCGACGCTCTATCCACTGAGCCAAACCAGTTTCGGCGAGGAAGTCACACTTCTGAATCAAACCCAAAGTGACCCTTTAGGAATAATGGGGATATGATACCACTAATTCTTGTCAGTCCAGGGAGCTCAAGTCTTGCAAACATCATAGACTTTAAGGACAAGTTGACTATAGTCCTTAAGGACAAAACAAAAAATATACTTGCACACACATGGATTAAGGGAATTAATACAAACGTGCTAAGAACAGTTCTTACCACATAGTAAGAATATAAGTATCTGGTATTGGGTATAGAACTGAAGAGACTTTAAGGCAGTGGTTCTCAACCTTCCCAATGCCGCGACCCTTTAATACAGTTCCTCATGTTGTGGTGACCCCCAACCATAAAATTATTTTCATTGCTACTTCATAACTGTAATTTTGCTAGTGTTATGAATCGTAATGTAAATATCTGATATGCAGGATGTATTTTCATTGTTTGCGACCCACAGGTTGAGAACCAGTGCTTTAAGGCAACCTTTATGTCTGCTGTTAAGTGTATTCGGAGCTTTTTAAATTCAGGAAAGCGTGAATTTCTTTGAATACTGAATAAGCTGAACCAAGGTGAAAATAATGATTAAGCCTATTGCTGCCTCTTCTTTCCGTTCATGTTTTACCAATTTAACTGAGGACCTTCCTCAGTTTTACACATTTCTTTCATTTAAAAGCTTTTTCTTTTCAATGCCTGGAATAAAATGATGAAGCAGGGGGAATTAGCTCCTAACCTCACTGGTAACTGACAGTAGCAACTTAAATTTAAGGTCCCAGGCTTGTGTTCCTCTAAGGTTTAAAGCTTTCAGGAATAAATGTACTTATTCTGTTAAGAAAATTCTTTGAAGCAAGTTCTCATTAGAGAACTTTTATCTTCTGAACTTATAACTTGAACTTGACAAATTTCCCCTCTTACTGCCAATGTAATTGCTTTGAAAGGAATAAAAGCGTATTCCATTTTTAAATTAAAATTTTTTCAATTCTGACATTTTGTTTGTGGTTTATTTGGGTTTTCAGGTCTCTAGCAATGTTAATTTTTAAACCTCAGGGTTTAAACGATGTTGAGATCATTGGTCCATTGAGAGTGTAATATTTGAACCTTTGCTCTAGAAATATGTATGTGCATTCAAAATGTGTACAGTTTCAGACTTTTCACGAATATCCTGAAACTTATCCATTTATTGTTTGTAAAAACTGTTGCTCCTTCTTAGATAATTATTAGTCCGTTTCCATTTAGGTAATGTGTCCCATTGTGTTCAGTTTCGTTAGAATTGAAGTACAGTGCTGTAATGTTTAGTTTACATAACACAAAAGTTCTAGATCCTCCGTTTGTAAGAAATGATAAAGCAAAGGAGGGACAGTTGTACTAGATGATTTTTGGAGGGTGCAGAATTCAAAGTAGTGGCTACTGATAATGCAAATATAGCTATATCTGTTTTTATTACTTGTCTTTACTTTAAAAAATGTAATAGAAATTCTTTTAAAAAAACATGTAATTTGGGGGGGCGCATTTCCTTGAATGATGGTTGTTTGATTATTTTTGTGGGTCTTGAATGCTGTTGTGGAATGCTTAAGTGGAATCTAGGTTCCCCTAAATCCCCCATCTCAGGGATTCTGGATCTGCCCTTTGACTAGCTGTATATCTTTTAAAATGTGGGGGAACCAGATCTTGCAAGACCTTTCAGTAGTCTGGGCTTTTTTCAGGGTCTGCGTGCAGTTCCTTAAAGAAATGCTGGTCTATCCACCCTTGGGATGTCGGAGGTTATAAAATTTTCTCTTATTCTTCTCTGCCCTGATGCCCACCACCTTGTGATTTCATAGGCTCCTGACATCATCTTCACCGTTGGTGGTCTATCCAGTGTCATGACTTTAATGTAATCCAACATCAGCACTCTACTGATGAGTGATAAATTTATGTCTCTAGGCCAGACCTTTCTCCTGAAATCTAGACTTCAGTGGGTAACTAACTGCCTTCTTAACAGCTCCATTTTGAATTAGCATCTCAAAATCAATATGTTCTAAACTGGATTCCTGTTACTTCTCCCCAGAATCGTCCCCTTTTCAGTTGATAGTCAGTCCACCTCGCAAAAGCCTTGGCATTATTCCCGATTCCTCTCTTTCTGTCACACTCCATGTTTAGTCTATTAGTAATGTTTGCCTCAATCTTTGTTATATATCCTGAATCCAGCTACATCTCACTAACTCCACTGCGACTGTTACTGGCATTGGGATTCTTGGGTTCCTTAAGATAGAAATTGAGAGGAAACCCCAGAGAAATAGCCAGACAGATTTTATTAAGCTTATGCTTGAGCACAAGGGAGGCAGCACAGAGGAAAGGAAGGTCCTCTGAACTGATTTGGGGGCTGGCTCTGCTTGGCTGCTTTTATCAGCTGGGGGCAAAGTGGGCTTACTTGAAAGGGTGGGCGTTTTGAAAAAGGCAGGCTTGCAGGATTTTCCATTTCCGAGTAGGGTGGCTTCCTTCTCCAGCTGTGTCCCCTGGTGACTGTGTTGCACCTGCGCTTGTGGGGGCAAGATGGGACTGCTCATCACCACTACCCTAGGGAGGACCTATAGTGGTCAAATCTTGATCGGCTGTGCTTGCGGGTCAGTAGTTTAGGAAGCAGTTATAAGAGCGATAAAATCAGCTACCTCTGCATTTTTGAGTAGGGAGGGAAGGTTGGTGACATTTTTGTGATCCTTCTAGCCATCAGGTCTTAACTTGGCTTCCTGGGCACTCGATATTTTTCCATCACCAGGCCCGAGTTCCTATACTGTTTCACCCACCCTGGTCAGAGTTACTATCCTCTCTCGCCTAGATTACAGTTTCCACAGTTGTCTGCTTCTACCTTTGCCCTGTCCCACAACCTCAGTATATACTTTTTAGAAATGTTCTTTTTCTACAATTTCTTATTTTGAAAAATATCAAATATACAGAAATTTTCAAAGAATAGTGTAATAAACAGTCATAAACTTTCCTGCCAGATTCACCTGTTGATGACATTTTGGTACACTAGCCTAGAGTCTGCTTAAAAAAGAAAAACAGCCCTGGCTGGTTTGGCTCAGTGGACAGAGCATCAGCCTGTGGACTGAAGGGTTCTGGGTTCGATTCTGGTCTAGGGCACGTGCCCGGGTTGCAGGCTCCATCCCCAATAGGGGGCGTTCAGGAAGCAGCCAGTCAGTGATTCCCTCTCATCATTGATGTTTCCATCTCTCTCCCTCTCCCTTCCTCTCTGAAATCAATAAAAATAGATTAAAAAAAAAAACAGCAAAAAATAAATAGACAAAAAACAAACAAACCCTGATTGATGTCTCTCTCTCTCTCACATCGATGTTTCTCTCTCTGTCTCTCCCCCTCCCTTCCACTCTCTGTAAAAATCAATGAAAAAATATCCTTGGGTGAGGATTAACAAAAAAAACAAACAAACAAACAAAAAAAAAAACAAAAAAAAAACACGGAGAAAAGGTCATATTAAAGAAATGCAGTTTCTGTGCAGTTACACACGGTTGGACTTTAGACAAGAAGATTATAGCATCTGACATATTTTTGGGGTTAGATGCACAGTAGTACGTCTAGTCCATTCTCTTCTGCCGTCAGAACTTCTCAATCCTATCTATGTTACCACTTAAAGAGATGAATCCTAGAATAACTGTTAATCATTTATGTCCTTTTCATAGGTAAATTTTATAAAATAAATTTGATTTCATTTTATTTGCCTATATCAGTCTCTGAGGGTAATTAATTCTGTGATTCAATAAAGATATGTTAAGTACCTATTGTCTGTAATGCACTGCTGTTAGGTAATGGGAATGTGGATGTAAGGAAGAATAAATTTTTTTTTACCATTCAGTAGCATGGGTTCAAATATAGTATTGCTAATATGTAACAGTGTAGTAACAGCTGGTTTAATAGCATAGAGGAAATTATTCATCTTGACTGTGTTAGGTGAGAAACGGGGAAGGTGAAAAATGAGGGAGGATCACATTTGAACTTGCCTTAAAGTATGTGCAGAACTTTTAAAAACAGCTTAATTGAGATATAGTTTACATACCCTACACATACTGAACATACCATTTAAAGCAAACAATTTCAGTGGCTTTTAATATATTCACAGAGTTGTGAAACAACCACCACAATCAACTTTAAGAACATTCTCATCATCCTATAAAAGAAACCCTGTGCCTGTGTTGACACCCTATTCTCTCCTCCCCTCAGTCCCTGGTGACTACAAATCTTTCTTTTTTAAAAATATATTTTTATTGATTTCAGAGAGGAAGGAAGAGAGAGAGTGAGAGAGGTAGAAACATCAATGATGAGAGAGAATCACTGATCGGCTGCCTCCTGCACGCACCCCCCCCCCCCCCCGCCCGAGGACTGAACCCGCAACCCTAGCATGTGCCCTGACTGGGAATCGAACCGTGACTTTTTGGTTTATAGGTCGATGCTCAACCACTGAGCCATGCTGGCTGGGCTACAAATCTTCTATCTCTATGGATTTGCTTATTCTGGACATTTCATATAAATGGAATCATGCAATATTTGTGTGACTTCTTTCGCTTAGCATAATATTTTTAAAGTTCATGCATGTTGTAGTACATATGGTTCTTTATTCTGTTTTATTGCCGTATATAATTTCATTGTATGAAAATACTACATTTTGGTTTTTCCATTCATTAGGTGATGGACATATGGGTGTTTCCAGTTTTTGGATATTAGGAGTAATGCTACTATAAATATTCCTGTATAAGTTTTCGTGTGAATATATTTTCAGTACTCAGGTATTGAAGTTTGGAAGTGGAGTTGCTGTGTTGAGGAATTGTCAGACTGTTTTCCAGGGCAGCTATACTATTGGACAATGTATGAGGATTCCAGTTCCGGTTTCTTTGAATCCTAGCCAACATTAGTTACTGGGCTTTTTTTGTTTTGTTTTGTTTTTGTTTTCATTTCAGAATAATTCTAGTGAGTTATGAAGTGGTTTCTCGTTTTTTTTTTTAATTTATTGATTTTGAGAGAGAGAGAGAGACACATTGATTTTTGCTGTTCTGCTTATTTATGCATTCATTGGTTGATTCTTGTATGTGCCCTGGCCTGTGATCGAACCTGCAACCATGGTATATCTGGACGATACTCTAACCAACTGAGCTATCCAGCTAGGGCCTCACTGTGTGTAGTTTTTTAAAAATACGATTTTTCATTGATTTGAGAGAGAGAGGGAGAGAAGAAGAAACTTCTGTGTGAGAGAGAAACATTGATTGGTTGCCCTCGCACACATCCGACCGGGACCAAACCCACAACCTGGACATGTGCCCTGGTGGGAAATCGAACCAGCCACCTTTCATTGCACGGGATGACGCTCAACCGAGCTACCCAGCCAGGGCTCATTGTGGTTTTGATTTGCATTTCCCTGATGACTGATGATGTTGAGCATCTTTTCATGTCCCATTTGTGTATCTTCTTTTGAGGCATAGAATTTTAAAATGTGAAGAAAAGGGAAGGGAAGGGGGCACTTCAGCCTAAGAGAGCAGAAGGGCCTGAGAAATGGTGAGGCAATCAGTAAAACTAGAGAGTAGAGTCCCCAGAGGAAGGGAGTGAGAGAGGACGCTGGAACATTGTCTGGCCCTTATGTTTATTTTTTGATGAGCCAGCTCACACTGTCCTTTGCTTATCTGAAGCTTACATTGCTCAAATTTCATGGATATTCCTTCTTTTGTAAATGTCAGAGTGTGTTGTAGCTAGCTCATCTGATAGATCCATTCAACCTTAAATAAGAATTACTGAGGGCTTACTTCATTCCAGGCATTCCAGGCCCATTAGTCAGAGGTGTGGACCAGTGAGCAAAAACAGACAAGCTCCTGGCCTTTCATGGAGCTCATTTATTCATGGGGATGGTTTTGTACCAATAAGAAAGTCTCGTTAGAGGCTTTATCCCAGCATTTCAGGGTTTGGTAAACAAAGCAGGTCTACTTTGTTCATACTGTTGCTGATTTTACTGGTTTTCACCTCTTCAGACTTAATTTTTAATCCTCAATCTCCCCTTACAGCAGCAGTCCGAAATTCCTCTTGGCATCTTTGTTTCTCTTTTGGGGACTGTTGTAGGTGAAGTCCTTTATTTCCACTGTATTTGGTACCAATAAATTAAAAAGTCTGATAAACTGTAAAGAAAAGTTACATGCATATTTTAAACATTTTCTCTTAAAACATACATACATATCTCTGTTTCATAAATCTTTTGTTTTAGGACCAAGGCTTTTCCTTTGAATACAGATCTGCTTACTGTAATATTTATGATGTTTCTTATATAAACCCCACATGTAATGAAATCTTCTGTTGTTTTAGTTTCCATTTCTTTACAGTGGAGTGAGAATGTAAAGCAATTCCAAAGAAACCTGAGTGTAAAAGCCTTTTAGATTTTTATGATTTTCTACCCTAATTTTTACTTTCTATATCTAATTGGACAGCTGTTTTATTTTTTTAGCAACTTGTCTATCTCTATACATATTCATCTTCATTTTCGTAGAAATTGCAACTCTTTCCACAATCATATTTCATAGGTCTACTTAATTAAATTATAAATTCAGTGTCATGTACAACTGCATAAAGAGGTTGGGAATAGGTCTGTAGCAAGCAATTTCAGGTAGTGGAAGCAGAAGTGCTACTGGCCATGACCATTGCCGGCCAACAATGGGTAACAGCCATTGTGTTTTACAGGAGAAAAAGGAAACATTAGTTCAGTCCAGGTTATTAAAGAGATTGCTTAGGAAAGCGTCTACTATATATTCCAAGTTAAGTACTCTTCCACTGTGTTCTCTGCCCACTCTGTAGATACCTCTTGTATGACAATTACCTCAGTGTTATGTAATTGTCTACTTTTAGGGTTTCATAGTCTTTGAGGTCAGGGGTATACTCTGTTGTTATACGCATGGTTAGTCCTAGTATATGCTTGGCATATAATTATATACTCCCTATAAAAAAATGAATTGACTGCAAGCTCAGTATAACTTAGTAATATGACCAGGCTGTCCAAAAAATGTTTAGTGTGATTCCTAGGTTGCATTAGTTGTATGCATTGTTCAGAAGAATTCCATTATATTCATATTGTGCTGAACTGTGGTGATAGGTTTTTTTTAAAAAAAAATTGTGTTTTGTTAACGTTTTTATTGATTTTACAGAGAAGAAAGTCAGAGGGAGAGTTAAAACATCAATGATGAGAGCAAATCATCAATCGGCTGCCTCCTGCACGCCCCCTATTGGGGATTGAGCCCACAATTCAGGCATGTGTCCTGACCGGAAATCGCACCGGTGACTACCTAGTTCGTGAATCGAAGCTCAACCACTGAGCCACACAGGCTGGGCTGGGGTGATAGATTTTAAGATACACATCGATGAACTGGAGCACATCTCCTAAATGTTAATTCTGTGAGGCAGAGAACACATATGTTTTATTCACTGCTGCATCTCTAGTACCTGTGAGGCAGAATATTAATGCCTGGCAGACAGGGGCTCATTGCATTTTAAAAAATTACTGAATCCAGGGAATATAGAACAGGATGGTGAAGGTTCTTTACTGTTCCTTTTTTTTTTTTTTTTTTTATAAATCTTTATTGTTCAGATTATTACATTTGTTCCTCTTTTTTCCCCCCATAACTCCCCTCCTTCCAGCTCCCACCCCACCCTCCACCCTCACTCCCCACCCACTGAGTTCATCCATAGGTGCATGATTTTTGTCCAGTCACTTCCCGCATCTCCCACACCCCTTTTCCCCCAAGAATAGTCAGTCCATTCCCTTTCTATGTCCCTGATTCATTATAGTCACCAGTTCATTCTGTACATCAGGTTATTTATTCACTTGATTCTTAGATTCATTTGTTGATAGATGCATATTTGTTGTTCATAATTTGTATCTTTACCTTTTTCTTCTTCTTCCTCTTCTTAAAGGATACCTTTCAGCATTTCATATAATACTGGTTTGGCGGTGGTGAACTCCTTTAGTTTTTCCTTATCTGTGAAGCTCTTTATCTGACCTTCAATTCTGAATGATAGCTTTGCTGGATAAAGTAATCTTGGTTGTAGGTTCTTGGTATTCAGCACTTTGAATATTTCTTGCCATTCCCTTCTGGCCTGCAAAGTTTCTGTTGAGAAATCAGCTGACAGTCGTATGGGTATTCCCTTGTAGGTAATTGAGCCTCTTTCTCTTGCTGCTTTTAAGATTTTCTCTTTGTCTTTTGCTCTTGGCATTTTAATGATGATGTGTCTTGGTGTGGTCCTCTTTGGATTCCTTTTGTTTGGGGTTCTCTGCGCTTCTTGGACCTGTAAGTCCATTTCTTTCTCCAGGTGGGGGAAGTTTTCTGCCATTATTTCTTGAAATAGGTTTTCAATATCTTGCTGTCTCTCATCTTCTGGCACTCCAATGACTCTGATATTAGTCCGCTTAAAGCTGTCCCAGAGGCTCCTTACACTATCTTCACACTTTCGGATTCTTTTTTCATTTTGCTTTTCCAATTGGGTGTTTTTTGTCGAATCTTTGGTTTGATTCTTGTGCTCCTCTGGTCTGCTATTGGGTATAATATTCTTTATTTCAGTCAGTGTATGCTTACTTTCTAATTTCTTTATCGTAGCATCGAGGGTCTCATTAGTTTTCGTGAGGCTCTGCACAAATTTATGGCAAGCCCTCAAAATTGCGATTCTTAGCTCCATATCCTCCATTTCTGTCATGTTTTTTGGCTCCGCATCTTTTATGCTTTCTTGGTGCACCCCCTTGTGGTCTCTGTGCGCAGTCTTGTTCTAGCCAAGCCTTAATTGTTGTAGTTAACACTAGAGGGATTTGACCACCAGGCCGACTGGCTGTGGAAATCAGCTGTGGGAAAACTTCAGTCCTCAGGGGAGGCGCTAGTCCAGCCCTTGCCTGAGGCAATCGGCAAATGGCTGTGCGCAGGGTTTGGGCGGGGCGGGCTCAACAGGGCGGGGGGAGGGAGCAGCTATGGCCGCTCTCAGTTCGTCCCCAGGGGCTCTGCCTCTCTGTCCCAGCAATCGCTGCAAACCTCGGAGGGGCCGTAGCCAGACAGTCCCGCTTCTCCCGTTTGAGTCTGGGTCCCTAGAGACTCGCCCGGATCTGTAGCCCAGAGTCTGAGACTCGCTCCTGATTGAAAACGACAATCGCGCCCTCAGCCACCAGCCCGCTTTGCGCGCGCACCCTCACCACCGCACCGCTGTACCTTTAAATTTTCCACACTGCGCCTCCTCTGAGCCTCGGAATGCTGTTGTTTTTGCTTCTAGTTGAAGAGACTCTCCTCAGCCAGCCTTCCCGTGGTTCTGGTTGATGTCCGCTCCGACTTTTAGTTGTATTTTTGAAGTGGTTGTCCACGGCGGCAGTCTCCGGTGTTTACCTATGCCGCCATCTTCGATTCCTCCTCTTTACTGTTTCTTGAGAAATGGTAAAATGAATAGAGTATGGTTCCTTAGAAGAGGAAATCAGCCAATTTTGATAATTTGAGGCCTGGTCATATAGAAGAGAATGTGGACCTCATTCACCTGTAGAGTTGAACAGGGAATAGAGAGTGTGTTCTAGGAAAGCAGATTGCATCTTTACGATTTTTTAGAATTATTAAGACCATTAAAAAATAGAATGTGTTATTTCATGAGTCACTGGAACAGAAGTTTAATTACTTATTTTAGGGATGTAAAAATACAAGTTTTTGTCTGAGATGTCTAGACAAATTCTAAAATTAATCTTAATCTAGATCTTGTGAATAGTAACCTTTTATTTCAGTCTTCCACAGCCTTAATATTCTTAATCATTTGTCATATAAATTATATAGGTTTTACGGCCTTAAACAGAAATAAAATTTCTTAACCTCCCCGTTTAATTTTCAAGTTTGGTGGAAAACAGATACTGTATCTTAATACAGTAAAAGATTTTTTTTTAATGGCATCCTTATAGTCCAGTACTTTTGATGGGTTGGTGTTTGAAAATCAGATAGATTTTGAAAAGTTCTAATTGTCTGCTTCATTCATTAGTGGTACAGATGGTTGCGTGAATTAATCTGGCATCAGATTGCTGACAGTACTGTTTGTTGAGTTTGCTGAGTGCAGTAGCCATTACACTCCTGCCTATGATATATAATGAATATGCATATTATAATGAATAAGTCTGTGAAATATAACTATGATACAGTACTATAGAGGTATGGACTTTTGAGTCTTTGCTTCCTCATATCTGACATAGCACTTGGCAGAATATCTTATTATTATAAGTTATTCAATAAAAATTTGTTAAAAGGCTGGAAAATTTCTCGAGTCCTTAAAAACTAAGCACCCATTTGAGGAATTATTTTTTTTTGTTTTACAAAATGTTCATAAATCAAAAGTATTTTGGTTCAAATACCAAGGTTACACTGTTTATTTATCCCAAATATATGATACATAGCTATAAAAATGATTTTCCCCTTTGCCTAATTTCCAAAAAGCTACATTTATATTGTACTCGCTTATGTACTTCCTTTGCTTTCTTCAGGTGGACTTCTTCCAGTTTTGCCATGGTAACATTTGTGAGGCTTTTCTTGTCTTTTTTGTTAATCCTTACCCGAGGATATTTTCCCATTGATTTTCAGAGAGAGTGGAAGGGAGGTAGAGAGAGACACAGAGAGAGAAACACCGATGTGAGAGAGATACATCGATTGGTTGCTTCCTGCACACGCCCCGATCCAGGGCTAGGGATCGAGCTTGCAACCAAGGTACCTTGCCCGGAATCGAACACGAGACCCTTCAGTCTGCAGGCCCATGCTCTATCCACTGAGCCAAACCAGCTAGGGCTGCGAGGCTTTTCCTTTTGAATAGTGCCCATTCCCTTGATAGAGACAATATCACCTTTCTTATTGATTCACATGTATGTGGCCAAAGGAACAATTCTGTGTTTTCTAAAAGGCCTAGAGAACATATAGCAGGTATGTTCCCTCTGTGTTGGTCATTTTGACAAATTACCGGGAGATGCTGGTTCTAGCTCAGAGAACCATAGATTAGTTCTTAGCCTTCATATGGAATATTGTGGCTTCTTTCACTCAAAATATTACTCAGGTTCATCCTTGTGGTAGTGTGCACCAGTAGTTTATTGCTTTTTATTACTCAGTTGTGTTCCATTGAATGAATGTACCACAAATATTTGTATATCCGTTTGCTTTTTGGTGGACATTTGGCTTTCCAGTTTTTTGCTATTATGAATAAAGCTGCCATTCTTGTACAAATCAGTTTTTACATATATGCTTTCTAAGGAGAGTTGTAGACGTTATGAGTTAGATACATGTTTAATTTTATAAGAAACTGCCCAACAGTTTCCTAAATGGTTTTACCATTTTACACTCCCACCAACAATGTATAAGAGTTCCAGTTGGTCCATATCCTCACCAACACTTGGTATTGTAAGTCTTTTTAATTTTAATCAGTCGAGTGGGTGTGAGGTGGTGTCTCATGTGGTTTTAATTTGTATTTTACCTGATGACTAATGTTAAGTACCTTTTCATTTGCTTATTGGTTATTTGTATATGTCATATTGATTCTCTTGTTCAGATCTTTTGTCCATTAAAAAATGGGTTGTATGTCTTTTTTATTATTGATTTATAGGAATTTTTTTTATTCTGGTGACAAATCCTTGGTCAGATATAAGGACTTTTAATTTCGAAAATTAGAAAAATATTCAGTTTAGAGGTTTCAAGATTTTTTGGAGATCAGAGTGATTGGTCAGTTTGTAATTGGCAGGAATGTAATTCCAACTCTAGATCTAGGGTTGTAGAAAAAAAATCAGGGGGTATGTGGGATTTACCAGTTACCTATTGCTGTGTAACAAACTGCTCCATAGTCACTTAAAACACCAGTGATTGATTATGTCTTAGAGTTTCCTGGGTTGGCTAGGCAGTCACTCCGCTTCACGTGGTGTTCACAGGGGTCACTACTGTGGCTAGATGTCCAGGAAGGCTTTTCTCACTTGACTGGGGTGGCCGTAATGACTAGGGGCCAGGCAGGCCTCTCTCCGCTTCTCCATGTCTTCTCATTATTACTTAATAGTTCAGCCAAAGCTTCTTTAAATGGTGGCTGGATTCTAAGAAAAAACAGGAGCTGCCCGGACTCGTAAGGCCCAGGCCTAGAACCGGCAGTGACACTTCTGTCTCTCTCTCCTGGTTAAAGCAAGTTTCTGGACCAGCTCAGATTCAAGGGGAGGAAAATAGACCCCTCCTCTTGGTGGAAGAGGCATCTGGCCACATACAGGGGAAGGAAGAATTTTTGGTGTCCATTTTTTGGTGACATTTTACTACAGGGGAATAGATGCTTAGAATTTCCTAATAAAAGATCATTTCATTAAAAGTAGATAGTTTAAAAGTTAGTCCTGTGTTTATGGCTAAGCATCTTTCCAACTCTTTTTTTATTCCATGCATATGTTTATTCCTTATCACATACATTCTGTCACTAGTATTTCAAAGACACGATACAAAATTGGAGATTAAAAAAAGGCTCAGTAGTTTTCACTTAAAAGACAACAAGGAGGCTTACTGAGCTATTACAGATGTTAATTAGGATTCATTTCCTTTAATATGCTGGAAAGAATGTTATGATGCCACTTTACTGATGAACAAAATGAGCTTAATCACATCCTAGGAGCTAAATATTCTGACATTATAATCTCTTCTCCCAGAGCCCATCACAGTAGTCTTAAGAGTCAGATCTATTCCTGGGCAACATTGTAGGACCAAATTAGTCATGTGCGCACAGTGAAGGAAAATATGATGGCCTTTGTGATCCTGGAGTATTTTTTTCATCATATACTTTTTATTTTTAAAAATTGAGGCCAAAAGTTACATAAACATAAAGTTAACCATAGACCATCTTAAAGTGTAAATTTAGTACATTCACAATTTGTACAACTCCTTAAAGTGTAAATTTAGTACATTCACAATTTACACAACTTTTTTTTCATCCTCACCTGAGGAGATTTGAGAGTGAGAGAGAAACATCGATCGGTTGCTTCTCATAGGTCCCCTGACCGGGGATTGAACCCACATTCTTTTGGTGCATGGGCTGATATTCCAACCAACTGAGCCACCTGGCCAGGGCTCTTCATATACTTCTTAAAGGAAGAGTTTATTTTCACAGGAATGAAGAACCATAAAATTATTGCAAAACAGACTAATAAGATGTCCAAACATTGACTTAGAAAGAACGTGTCTTTGGTGGAATGGCACACGGGGGCCAATGCATTCCCACATAAGTGTGTATGTCGGTCAGCAGCAGGATGGCCTAAGCAACCTCCCTCTTGCCTCCTGCCGGATTCCTAAGTCCTCCAAAATTGCAAGAATAGATCACTTGTATTTTACCTTTCCTCTTCTTCTATGGTTAGTAAGCATCCTCAGGGAATCTATTAAACTGGTCCTTTATACCCCAAGGCTTGGGACTTTCACAGACCTGGGAACAGCCCTTTTCCTGGGAGTAGAGACTGTGGCCATTCATTAGCCTCTGCTGGTCCTTTTCCACACCTGCAGAATGACTGACGCACAAGTTGTCCTAAGGGCAGAGGTCACTCTCAATAAACTGGACATTGCAGGCTGCATGCAATCCCTGCCCGTCCCTTCCCTCCCAGATAGAAAGGCATTTAGATGTTTTTGTCATTGGTGCTTTGCTGGGGTCGGGTAAGAACTGAACAGATACAGTAAGTTATTAGAGACTTCAAGATGCTTAAAAAATTTTTGCTCTACTCTCCCTCCCACACCTATAACTGTCTCAAGAATTAGCTACCACCCTCCTTGACCTAAAGAAGGTTGGAAGGATGGGTGAGGGAGGAAAAAGAAATACTCTGTCCAGAAGAATTGATCATTACAACATTCATCTTAATAATGAGCATGGCATAGAATAGAAGCAAGAAGATTAAAGAGAAAAATAACCTCCTTAGATAGTAGTATCCCAGTGATTTGGAGGGGTGGGGGGAGAGTTGGAAAAGGAGTCCTGATGATTATGGGCTACACTAACACTAAAAATAATGTTAGCAACCTTACTAATTAAAATTTCATACCAGTCATAACTTCTTTGACATTTCTCTTACCTATGAAATGGAGATCTGCCCAATTCCCAGAGGAAGATTCATTTAGGACTGCAAGCTACAGCACATTTTCGTTCCCAATATATCCATGCTCTTGTAAGAAATTTCCAAAGGTAATTCGACTCTGATTTTAGCCTGACCTCATCACGTTAGAGCCAAACCCTCAGAAAATTGGACTCTACCGGAAAATGTGATAGATGCTATAAAAGGAAGGTTAGAGGGGCGCATCTAACTCGCCCTGGCGGGAAATGGGGAAAGTGTCACAGAGAATGTAACGCTGAAGTAGGAGCAGATGTTTGTGATGTTGGCAAGGATTGAGGGGAGGATGTCTTAAAATGTGGGAAAACACTTGTAAAGGCAGAAAGGGGTAAGCATATGACAGCAAGTAATTTACTATAGCCAACATGGGTGAGAACAGGAAAAGTAGGGAGTAGAACTGGAGAGGTAGTCAAAGGCCAAATGCAAGTTTTATATTATAAGCTAAGGAATTTGGATGCCGTAAAGAACCATCGAAGACTTTTATGCAGGGGATTGTAATGATCAAACTAGCATATTAGCATATTAAGAAGATGATTTTGGCAGCAGTAGAGAGGCTGGGTTGACAAGGAGACTGGTTAAGAGTCACTGGAATAATTTGGGCAAGAGATGATAAGTACCTAAACTAAGGCAACTCTTTATGATGAATTGAAAGAGGAACTTCAGTAATCTGAGACTGTGTTGCTCAGCATTGGAGCCACTTAGCCCCATGTGGCTATGGAGCACTTGAAACTTGATTATTCCAAAATGAGTTGTGCTGTCAAATACCAGATTTCAAAGAGTTAGTATCTCAGTACAATTTTTGTATATTGATACAAGTTGAAGCAATATTTTGGATACATTGGGTTCAATACAATATATTATTACAGTTAATTTTCCAGTTTCTTTTTACTGTTTTAAAAATGTGGCTAGTAGAAAATTTTAAATTACATATATAGCTCACATTATATTTCTGTGGGTTTTTTTTTTATTACAGACTAAATTCATTTCACTACAATTACCTGCCTAGTGTTGTGCTGCCTGTTTGACTAAAAAGTATTTCATTTTCATTTGTAATAGGTGTCTGCAATAATTCAAAATTGAAACTGCAATAATGCCAAATTGTGTTTTCACATCTTTGGGAAACAAGGTCGAAAAGTTTGATAGGGCCTTATAGCTAATTTTATTAATAAGAGTGGGGGGCATGTTCCGGTTGACAAAGGCCAAGAAATGACTGTACAAGGTAGCAAGCACTCCTAGCAGATAGAGATGGCTGCTGTATCAAACGTTCTGTCTACTGATGGCTACAGGGTTTCTTTTTGGGGTGAGCAAATGTTCTAAAACTGGACAGTGGTGATGGTTGCACCACTCTGTGAATATATTAAAAACCACGGAATTGTGTACTTTAAAAGGGTGAATGTTAAGGTATCTGAAATGTATCTTGATAAAGTGATTATATAAAACCTCAGTCTCTACGTGCACATTTGTTGCAGTTGCTGACTTGCTAGTCATTTAATGAGAACTGTATGAGCAGACTTACAAAAAGCAATTATTTCAAGGATCCTTGTGATCAGACAAAACGGGCTGTACTCTTTTGCCTGCCGTACCAGCCCCACAGATCTGATGGCATGTAGGGAAGCCTTGTGGCCTTTGGTGGGTACTTGTGAAGTTATTCAACAATGTTTGTCTAGCCCAGTGGTCGGCCAACTCATTAGTCAACAGAGCCAAATATCAACAGTACAACGATTGAAATTTCTTTTTCTTTTTTTTTTTTTAAATATATTTTATTGATTTTTTACAGAGAGGAAGGGAGAGAGATAGAGAGTTAGAAACATCGATGAGAGAGAAACATCGATCAGCTGCCTCCTGCACATCTCCCACTGGGGATGTGCCCGCAACCCAGGTACATGCCCTTGACTGGAATCGAACCTGGGACCCTTCAGTCCGCAGGCCGACGCTCTATCCACTGAGCCAAACCGGTTTCGGCTGAAATTTCTTTTGAGAGCCAAATTTTTAAAACTTAAACTATATAGGCAGGTACATTGTTACTGACTTAATTAGGGTACTCCTAAGGCTTAGGAAGAGCCACACTCAAAGGGCCAAAAAGCCGCATGTGGCTCGCGAGCCGCAGTGTGCCGACCACGGGTCTAGCCAATGGGATTGAAAGATTGAGTATACTTCATTCTCATTCAAGTTCTATATAAAATGAGTGTGAAACACTGAAAGTTGTAGACGGAATCCAGCAGGTGAGTGAAAAAAACACACACAACAACAACAACAACAAAAACCCCACTCCAGTATTTAATCATTTGATGTTGAAGAATTTATTATTTAACAGGGTTTTTAGACAAAGTTAGAGTTGTTTACATCTTCTCTGGATCCTGTTAGGCACATCTCCCATTTTTTTGTACCTCAGATTTTCCTGTAGAAAATCATGCCCTCTAATTCAGCAGATACCCAAAGGAAAGCCATACAGAGAGTGGCGAAGGATGCATTTATTTCTTTCCCATTTGCTGCCATCTGAAGTAAGTAACATTTTCTGGCAAGTCACCAAGCCCCATCATCTCAGAAGCAAATTTGGTGCATCTCTTTTCTCTCCAGTCCTCTTTCCAAGTCATTTCCAGAGAAATGCCAAGGCACAGAGAAGACGCTGGGCCCGTTTGTCATGAGCAAAATGCCTAGGTTTGTACACAGCAGCTGCGTTCGCCCCAATCCCTCTCCGAAACAGCCTCATTACCCGGCCTTGCTCTGTGCCTGCTTTCAGCAACCTTTCTGACACAGGTTTAATGCTGATTAGTCCCAAACCAATTCTAGGGCATGGTTCCCTGCCAGGATAAAGAGTGAACAAAATTGGTTTGCACACAAGCCAGCTGCAGTTGCTGCAGCTAGAGTCTGTCAGTGTGGACCATTTTCTTGTTTACCAAGGCAAGGTTAAATTAGCACAGCATGAAGCAAAATGGATGGGGAAAAAAACCACAAAACTAGCTATGCTGGTTGATTATGATGCGGTGAGTGTGGAATTCAGGCGATTTTAAGTTAGTTTGAGAAGGGAGGGTAGAATACTGTACTAAAAGCTTGATTAAAACTTGAAAGATTTGCTTGCTGTAAGTGGAGGAGGAGGATGGATGGACTGCATAATCTTTAAAAAAAATTTTTTTTATTGATTTCAGAGAGGAAGGGAGAAGGAGAGGGAGAGAGAGAGATAAAAAAACATCAGTGGCCCTCACCGGTTTGGCTCAGTGGATAGAGCGTCGGCCTGCGGACTGAAGGGTCCCAGGTTCGATTCCAGTCAAGGGCATGTACCTTAGTTGCGGGCACATCCCCAGTAGGAGGCAGCTGGTCGATGTTTCTCTCTCATCAATGTTTCTAACTCTCTATCCCTCTCCCTTCCTCTCTGTACAAAATCAATAAAATATATTTAAAAAAAAAACACAAAACATCAGTGATGAGAGAGAATCATCGATCGGCTGCCTCCTGCATGCCCCACACTGGGGATTGAGCCCACAGCCCCGGCATGTGCCCTAACCGGGAATCAAACCATGACCTCCTGGTTCATAGGTCACTGCTCAACCACTGAGCCACGCTGGCCAGGCAGCATAGTCTTTTAAAGATTATCTAAGTTTACTATGTTATGAATTATTCATTTATGCAGTGTTATTTTCTAAAATATTTGAATCGGATTTTCTGCATTTATAGAGTGATCTCTGGTAGAGAGACTGCCAATGTAGAAGAGAAGGTAAAATGAACTCTGTAATGAGAGAACCTGACCTAAGAGGTCTGACTCCCTAAGCTTCAGTTACCAGGCTTCCTTTCCCTACCTCTCTTCTCAGTACTGCTCCCACTGCAGAGCCTGCCCACAGATCTCCCCTGGGAAGCCAGACTTCTGACCCCATCAGCGCAAGCAAAGCTGGATTGAGGGAAGGCGCTCCATCCTCACCCCCTCCACTCCGCCAGCCTGCAGGGGCAAAGTAAATAACTGAGGGTAAGAAGGAGAGGTAGGAAAGGAAAGGGGGAAAGAAAAGCAAATACAGAGAAGACAGTGTGAGACAGACACAGAGAAGCATGAGTTCCACCGGACACAAAGGAAAGAAATGAAGTAATATACAAATCTGTAGCCAGCTCTTGAGTAGGCAAATAGAAGTGGTAATCACTTATTTTATTGGGCTCTTGAAGGACACACAAATAGTGTATTTTTCTGCAACCAAAGAACTGACCAGTGGCTAAGATCATCCATAATGAAAGATCAAATTAATGAAGGAGTGGACAAGATAAAAAAGGCCAAAGCTTCTTTATGGCTTGAGCCCAACATTTTTTTAGGCGTGAGGTACCCTAACACAGAAATTATGTTGTACATCATTATAGGAAATGAATATAAATAAATGACATATTTTAGGTACTATCAGCAAAAGAAGCAAGTTCAGAAACTCTGCACAAGGAATAAGGCTAACCTGCTCACCTAGTTTCACACTCATGTTTCTACGTGAAAAGTAAGCGTAAGCTTTATTTTTCTGAAAGAATGGTTTTAATGCATATATTTAAATTATTTAAAAAAATACTGTGTAGCCTCTATTTTGTGATATAATTGTCTCTTTGCCAGCTTGAATTATTGCCTTCCCAAGAATTTCTTCTATAAGCAGTGAGGAAAAATCATTACTAATCATTTTCCTGTATTCCTAATATGCTTGGTTAAGCTCATAGCAAGAACTGAATGTATTTGTTGGTTGACAGTATAGAATTTTGAACAGTCTATTCACCACCAGTAATATTGTGTTCTAGTGAATAAATAAGTTTAATCTTAGTGAAAAAAGTATTTCTATGTAACATAGTTTTCTAAATCACAGTTTACTGATTATTTTTATAGGATTGAACAAAGTCTGAAATTGTTGGATTTTTGTTCATTCATTCATACAAAATGGAAAGGCCTTTAGAACTCATCCTAAAAGCACCACACACCAATGGCTACTATTAAAACAATAGAAAACAACAAATGTTGGTGAGGCTATGGAAAAATTGGAACCCTTGTGCACTGCTGGTTGGAATGTT
The DNA here is from genome assembly GCF_028538775.1 of Myotis yumanensis. Taxonomy (NCBI): domain Eukaryota; kingdom Metazoa; phylum Chordata; class Mammalia; order Chiroptera; family Vespertilionidae; genus Myotis; species Myotis yumanensis. The sequence goes on from NW_027223754.1 coordinate 175,912,138, forward strand.
AAATGGTACAGTTGCTGTGGAAAACAGTATGGTGGTTCCTCAAAAAAATTAAAAATAGAATTACCATGTGATCCAGCAATTCCACTTCTGGGTATACACCCAGAAGAATTGAAAGCAGATTCTTGAAGAGATATTTGCATACCAGTGTTCATAGCAGCATTATTCATAATATTCATCACATGGAAGCAACCCCGGTATCCACTGATAGGTGAATGGATAAGCATAGTGTGGTTTATATCTACAATGAAATATTATTCAGCTTTAAGAAGGAAGAAAAATTTTAAAAATGCTACAATGTGGGTACGCTTTGAGAACATTATGCTAAGTGAAATAAGCCAGTCACAAAAAGACACAATATAATTCTCCTTCTGTAAGGTACTCAAAATCAGAAAGACAGATGGTGGTTGCCAGAGGGTAGGCGGAGAGAGGAATGGGAGTCTTTGTTTAGTGGGTACAGGGTTTCAGTTTTACAAGATGAAAAGAGTTATGGAGATGAATGGTGGTGATGGTTGCACATTATGAATGAATTTAATACCACTGAATTGTACACTTAAAAATGGTTAAGATTGTAAATTTTATGTTATGTGTGTTTTGCCACAAGAAAAAAATTGAAAAAAATTTATAAAATAATTTGACTTCTTACATTCTCTCTCACAAAAGTATAATTTAACAAACATTTATGCAATAAAATTTATCCACCATATAAGTATATCTGAAAAATTATACGTATCTGGAATGGACTTGCAGGAGAACAAATTCATAATGCATCTTCCTTTTTTATTTCTCAGCTATTTCTATATCATATTGTAAAAGAAACAAATATTTTTACAATAATAGTAATGATAATTTTAATTTAGAATTTCAGTATAATTATAATTGCAAATCTTAAATGCTTAGTACCAGTAGACGACCTTCATACCACTATAGAAGTATTATCCTAGAATTTGTACACGTAAGATAAAAATGTTTACACAGTCAGGAATAATCACGTGCTCTTTCAACTAGCCTGTGTTCATACTTGTTCATTTACTTAGTAAATGGTCCTTGAATTTATATTTATTTACTAGGTACTGTGTAGGCTCTGGGGTTCAGTAGTGAACAAGATATTACGCTTACCCTCATAGAGCAGCAAGCTTTTCCAGAGGAAATGACTATAAGCTTAGATCTGAAGGATGGCCAAGAATTTGCAGGTGGGATGGGGGCAAAGGGGTGCGGCAATGCTAGAAGAAATGTTTATGGTAGAAAGAACAGCATATGTAAAAGTAGGCTAATTTGAGAGAGCATAGTACATATGGTGAACAGCTAGTGATTTCTGCATGGCTGGAGCACAGAATACAAAGGATATGGAAAATTCCACGGTAAGGGCTAAGGCATAAGCAGTTAGATTGTGAAACATTCTGAAGCTATGCTAAGGAATTTGCGATTTATCCTTAGGATAATGAAGCACTATTGAAGGGTTTTGAAGGAGAGTAACATCCGATTTGTATTTAGAAAGATTTCTTGGCTACTTTATGGAGTAGGAATTGGCAGGAATAAGCCTGGAGGCAGTTAAAAGGTGATGACATTTGTAATAATTCAGATGAGAGATGAGATTGGATTGGGCTATTACAGTGGCAGTGGGAATGGAGAGAGTTGGATAGATTTAAGAAAAATGGGTAAATCAGTAGGATGAAGTGACTGATCAGATGTGGGGAGTAGGAGGGAAGGAGTAGTCAGGGTGACTCTAGCATTGTGACGTGAGCCACAGGGTGAATGGTTGTACTACTCTGAGCTAGAGAAATTGCCAGGTGGGGTGTTGGAAGTGATTCCCTCTCTGGTCTCTAAGAACTCTGCCTATTGTGAGTCAAAGAATTTGTGATTCTTTTTTTTTTTTAAAGGGGAGAATGATGATTTTTATTTTTATTTTTTTAAATAATATTGATTTTTTTACAGAGAGGAAGGGAGAAGGATAGAGAGCTAGAAACATCAATGAGAGAGAAACATCGATCAGCTGCCTCCTGCACACTCCCTGCTGGGGATGTGCCCCCAACCAAGGTACATGCCCCTGACCAGAATCGAACCCAGGACCCCTGAGTCCGCAGGCTGATGCTCTATCCACTGAGCCAAACCGGTTAAGGTGAATTTGTGATTCTTAATTAAGAAAACCCATTCTGTATCCTGCAGATTAGACCATTTTTGCTGTCACTTAGGTAAATATATAGATATGTCATTCCTGAGTTTATATATCCTATATAATAAAAGGCTAATATGCAAATTGTTCCCTTGACCAGGAGTTCAACCAGGGGGCGGGGCTGGCTGGCCAACTGCCCGAGGCCCCTCCCCCCAGCTGACCCGGCCTGATCAGCCCAATCGGGGCGGGCCGGCTGGACCCCACCCATGCACGAATTAGTGCACTGGACCTCTAGTATTATATAATATTATAACTATTATTTATAACCCTTTATAATCAATATAGTCATGTGTTAATGACTCAAAAAGTAGCTGTAATGATGACAGCCACTGTCACTGAGGCTGACAACATAAATATACTATTTAAGTAAATTAGTAAACATTTAAGAGCTCTCATTCATTGCCAGTGGGGAAGCAAAGTGCTACAGCCACTTTGGAAGACAGTGTGACAGTTTCTTACAAAGCGAAACATACTGTATGATCCATCAGTCATACTGCTTGATATTTATCCAGAGGATTTAAAAACTCATATCCACACAAATACCTACACAGAGATGTTTCTAGCAGCATTATTCATATTGCCAAATTTGGAAGCAGCCAAGGTAGCCTTCAGTAGGTGAATGGATAAGTAAACTGTGGCACATCTAGACAATGGAATATCGTTTTTTGGTGCTAAAGAGAAATGAGCTATAATCCACCAAAAGACATGGCGGAACCTCAAATGTATATTACTAAATAAAAGAAGGCAACCTGAAACGACTTTATACTGTATGATTCCAACCATATACTCTTTGGGAAAGGCAAAACTATGGAGACAATACAAAGATAAGTGGTTGCCAGGAGTTGGAGGGCGAGGAGGGATGAGTAGGCAGAGCACAGAGGATTTTTAGGGCAGTGACAGTGTTCTATACCATGCTATAATGGTGGATACATGCCATTATACATTTGTCAACACCCCCAGCATATACATCACCAAGCGTTAACCCTATCGTAAACTGTGGGCTTTGGGTTATAATGATGTATGTATCGTATTTAATTCAGCGTTACCTTCTATTCAGACACCCTCATACCCCCACATGTATGAACAAATATTTTTTTTCTGGCTTTTACAGTGTTTATTGGAAATACTGCTTATGTTGTCTTACATTAGTAACTAAAGGGCATTTCTTCCAACCACAAACCAGTACCTAGTAATAGATTCATATTACTGAGAAGTTCGGTGTGGGTGGTGGTTAATGAAAAAGGGATGCCAGCAAGTGGAGAGCTAACTCTGGAAATCAAGAACGCTGTTAAACACGCTTGCTGTTGTGCTCACTTTTCCTGACATTTGGAGGAGGATTTTGATAAAACCTTTACACTATTTATGACACATTTTTATGACATAACTTTACTCATCACTGCCATTTTCCTCCTGGGAAACACAGAAAGACTGAGTCGTTTACCCAAGGTCACGTATGGCTTAGTCATTCTACATTCACGCTTCAGGAGCAGAAAAGCTAAGCCTCATTCTCCACATTAGAGAATACTGAACCCCCCTTATTACAGAAAACACTTTGTATGCTAGAAGAGACTTCTCCCATTCCATTTTATTTTCCTCAGCCTTTTTCAAGAGAAGAGAGAGTAAATTCTAAATTTTGGTTCAGGTGGATCTTGGTATTATTAATTGGCACAAGGAATAGAGAGAAAAGAGGTAGCCTCAGGAACACATACAGAGTTCAGTTTAGGGTACCTTGACTTTTAATTTTTAACAGTTTGTGATAAATATTTGCAGTAGGCACTTGGAATGTTGACCTGGGGAGATGACTGATCAGGCAGCCGTGGGCAAACTACTGCCCGTTTGAAATGAATAAAACTAAAAAAAAAAAAAAGACTGTACCCTTTTATGTAATGATGTTTACTTTGAATTTATATTAGTTCACACAAACACTCCATCCATGCTTTTGTTCCGGCCCTCCGGTCCAGTTTAAGAACCCACTGTGGCCCTCGAGTCAAAAAGTTTGCCCACCCCTGGGCTAGGGTATATATTGGAAAGTCATTTGTATAGGTGGGTAGTGGAGGCTGTTGGAGTGTGTAGAGTAAGAAAAAATGAGCAGACAGAGCCCAGTGGAACACAGATATATAGGGAGCACTAGAAAAAGAGGAACCCATGGAGGTAACAGCAAGCTCCCTTAATAACTGCTCAGTCCATACGAATTAGTGGAAAAGAGGAAATAACAGCTTGGATACGGGCAGCTGGACTTTCCAACCCCAGATCTTGCTACCACTTGGGAATCTCACCAGTCATTGCTGCTACCACTGTGCTGGTTTTGGGGAGTACAGCTCTCTCCACTGTGCTGGCCTCTCACTTCTTACAGCTGAGAGTATAAGACTTCACAGAGTTCTTCCAGATTAACAGGAGGAAATCCTAATTGGAAAGTAACATAACCAGTTTAGGAGACTATGTATGTGGCTGCTTTCGCTGCTCACAGAATCATTTGGTCATTTGGGGCCCTTTACAGAGTTGAGTTCGTTCCCAGGGGCAGGCTTGCCTCTTTGCTGAAGCCAGGATCTGCCTGCACACAGCAGAGGTTCTTTTCCTCCCACAAGTGCGGGGAGTGGTTAAGCATGTCTGGACTGCATATGCCTGTCGTCTAGGCTCAGAGGAGTAAGGGCTAGAGACAGGAAAGAGTGCCTTCATGTTGGTCCAGGTTCCATCTCTCCTATCTTCTCGTCATGTCATAAGCTGTATGTTCTCAAGATGATTAACAGTGGGAGTGTCCACCTCCTTCAAGAGAGGCAGACGGTACCCTTTACCCACTAGGGTAACCATCTCATAATACCTTTGTCCAACAAAGGAATAAGATAAACACGTACCACTGCAGAGACTGTTGTAGTGATCATTGACATAAAATAACTTGAAGAGACTGTGTCACAGAACACAAGGGAACAAGGAGATTTGAGTGTCAAGTGCTATAGAAAGGCCAAGTAGAGTGAGAGCTGAAAATGGTCTTTAGATTTTTTTTTCTTAGAAGCTCTTCCTCTGCTTTTATTATATATGTCAGTTCTGAACTTTATGCTTTTGAGTTATTTTTACTTTGAATTATACCCTCCACTGCTCAGTGCTCCTGGAGAGGTTAATCTGGTTCCGTGAGTGGATGTGGAGGTGCCTGGGAGTTTGACCTCACTCCTGCAAGGACGTGGGGTTTGGTCAGCTCTGTGACTGAGAGAGATCCCCTATGGCTGCTGTGCTGTGTCCTGTGGGCAGCAGTCCAGGGGTGAGGAGATGGGGCTTTGAGGCAGCTGGTCCTGGTTTCTTCACATTTCTGCTGCTTCCCAGTGGTGTGACTTTGGGCGAATTTCTCAGCCTCTCTTGAGTTTCAGTCTCTCGATCTGGACATTGAAGATGTTGACCCCGAACTTGGTAGAGTTGTGTGAGGGTGTGCAGATTGTAATTCCTTCTCAGTTCCTCTTGAGTGATCTCTTAAAGGAAGGTTATCTTCCCAGTGAATCTTGTTACTAACATTATTTTGCCCTATTTTGCTGTTAGAATAAAATTGCATAGACCCGTGGTCGGTAAACTGCGACTCTCGAGCCACACGTGGCTCTTTGGCCCCTTGAGTGTGGCTCTTCCTAAGCCTTAGGAGTACCCTAATTAAGTTAATAACAGTGTACCTACCTATATAGTTTAAGTTTAAAAAATTTGGCTCTCAAAAGAAATTTCAGTCGTTATACTGTTGATATTTGGCTCTGTTGACTAATGAGTTTGCCAACCACTGGCATAGACCATGTTAGTGAAATAAATGCACCCCTTCCCTGCCTTGTAATTTATATCTTTCTTTTTTAGAGAACTTTGTTGATTTCTAAAGTAGGATTTTTCAAAAGCGGGTAAGAGGAAACATATTGATTGGTACCCCTGTGTGAACTAAATTGAGTTGCTTGTGTTTCTGACTCCCTTGGTAAATTTTTTGTATGTGTGTGTGAGAGAGTATTGTCAGCGAAAAGTAATGAATGGAAATGGAGGAAAAGGTCTGTTTTAACTTGTGTGCAAATAGCTGCTTCTTTGAGTCATGCAGCAGAAAAGTTTCAATTTGAATCATCTTAGAAGTCTAGCTCTATAGTATAACTTGTCAGATATGAATATTTTATTTGTAGGTGACTTTCCTTTGTTCCTGAAAGGCAACAGGTGTCTCTCTGGGAGTCTCTTCGGCAGAGAATAAGTCCTTTAACAATAGGGGAGATTTGTTTTACATATCACAAAGTGCAACATGAATAATAACATTAATATGCTTTCACACAAATAATTGGATAAGTGAATCTCATAAGATAGATATCTAATAATATTACTAATGCATTGTTATTATAGTAATGAAATATTCATATTTTATATGTGAGGGAACCTTCAAGAAATTGTGATTTGTCCTACGCTACTAGACCCCAGATATTCAACCAGAACTAGAACCTTGCTTTCTTGGCTATAATTATTATTTGAAAATCACTTATATATTCTTCAAAGTAATGAAAATCACCTATTAAGCACTGATGAACACCTGGTATTTATTTGAGTATTAACCTAGAAAGTTATGGAACCTTTCCTCTTACAGCAGTGGTTCTCAACCTTCTGGCCCATGGTTGACCCAACCATAAAACTATTTTCGTTGCTACTTCATAACTGTAATGTTGCTACTGTATGAATCGTAATGTAAATATCGGATATGCAGGATGGTCTTAGACAACCCCTGTGAAAGGGTCATTCAACCTCCAAAGGGGCCGAGACCCATAGGTTGAGAACCACTGTAGAGAGTTTCATGATGCCAGTTACAATACTTCAATGACTTTAAAAGTTTGTTTCTTATTTTATTATAAAAGGGATAGTGTTATTGCCAGTGGAAATGGGGTTCTCTCACCGAGTCGCAAGGAAAACATTCTGGAGACCAGTAAGGGAGGGTGTAGAGTAGTGGGAAGGCTTATTGAAGCTGAAGTGAACCAAAGCACTATCCTGGGTTTAGCTCCTTCTGCTCTGAAGAAGCGCAGCCTTGTCTTCCTCAGGCCCGGAAACAGGGCCAGTGCCCAGGTGCGCTGCACCATTGGCTCATTCAGTCCCGTCTCTCCCTGTCCTCACCCAGCTGGCTTAGCTTCTGTCCTGCAGCCGGTGCCCTGTGCCCTGTGCCCTGTCCTGGCAGCTGCTAGGGGCACGTGACTGCTGTTGTGAGAGTAAACAGTCATCTTTTCTGTCAAAGAACAGTGTAGACAGGGCCATTTTGGACTGCGTGACTTGGCAGCTGCCATGTTGGCCGCATGGCTTGCAGCTCCCCTGGGGGCCACCATCCTGAAACAGCAAAGGCCATCCCCTCCCTTTGAATTAGCCAGTCACGAAAGTCTGTGCGCCTGGACTCCAATCAAGAGCAAGGGACAGGTCACGTGTGTCGGGGCTATAAATCCTCGAGCAGCCACCTGCTCGGTGCGGGGACTTCCGGACCATGTGTGCGCACCCTTCTACGCAGAAGTAAAGATGTTTGCCTTGCTGTCGGCTCCCGAGTATGTTTTGTGTTCTACCAGGACCCCTGACTTGAGGGGCTCGCCTTATTTCTAACACTAGGGAGAGAAAATGGCACAAACCAACAAACCAGAGGAAGAGAGAACATTTTTTTTATGTATTTGTTATTGTTCATGGTGTTACGGATATCTCCCCCTTTCGAGAGAATACCTTCTGAAGCTTGGGTTATGTTGTCTCAGGCTTGGGAAGAACCAGGCATCCTTTCAAACCAACCCATTAACTTCCTAATCTTTCCCAGGCTGGCGCTGGGACTGCCCTTAACCAATTTATTTCCTAAATCTTGGGAGGGGTGGGGGCTGTGTCCCTTATCCAATCCTATCTTTTTTCGAGGCTAAACTGACAGGCCTCTGTGGGCATGTCTTAGTTCCTACTGCGCATGCCTCAGAGTAGGAGCACATCCCCCGCCCCCCCCCCCCCCCCCCCCCCCGCACACACACACCATCTTGGCTCCTACTGCCCATGTGCCCAGAAGAGGACTCTCTCCTGCTGTTTTTATTCCTCCCCATAATGGTCCTTCCTGCTGGCTATGGAGGGTTAGGTTCCCAGGGTAGAGGATGCCCTGGGGAGTGTGTGAAGCTGTAATTTCCTAGTGAAGCAAGCAGGCTAATTGTCCGATTCCGTTCCCCAGTTTATTATGCTTAATACTGTTTGGTTTCCTTTACTTCTCTCCTTCGTTAATATCTAGCTACCTACACTGACAGTATGACAAGCACGGATTAGGAGCAAAACACTTGCTTTGTTTCTTTCTCCTTATCAGAGGACTGTGGTGAGGTGATTTTTGCAATGAAATAATCCACTGTTGTGTTGTGTGCTTGGTGGTAGGATGCCTGGTGCCTAATTAGAATTGGACGGTCTTTGTCCTGAGCTCCTGGCACACTGTAGGCACACTGGAAATTTACTTGAATGAGTTACTATCTCCTATCTTTAAAAAACAAACCCAGGACCCTTCCCTCCACGCCATATTCTTGTCCAGTGTCATCCTCCAGGTCTCGTCTTTCCAGCAAAACCCCTCGGAAGAGTTGTTTGTACTTTCTGCCTCTAGTTCCTCTCTTGTTCTTTCTTGGACAACTCCACACAGGTTTTCACCCCACCACTCCACAGAAACCTCTTTTCACATTATCAGCTTCCTCCTTGTTAAAACATTTCCTTTACTTCGCTTCCACGATAGCCGTGCTTCTGTTTGTTTTTTCATTTTTTTCTCCCTCTTACTGGCTGCTTTTTCTCATTTACCTTTTTGCCAGTTCCTCATCCTCTCCCCAACCTCTTACTGTTATGTGAGTCCCCTGGAGCTCTAACCCTGGCCTTGCTGTCTTCATCTACATTCATTTCCTAGGTGATCTTATCCAACCCTGTGATGTTAAATACCATCTGTTTGATATTCACCCCTGAATTTCTGGCTTTCCCCCTGAATTTTATTTTGTAAAGAATAGTTTATTGATTTTTAGAGAGAGAGGAAGGGTGAGAGAGATAGAAACATCGGTGTGAGAGTGCAACATCGATTGGCTGCCTCCTGCATGTCCCCTACTTGGGATCAAGCCTGCAACCTGGGCATGTGCCCTTGGCCAGGAATTGAACCAGCAACATCTTGGTGCATGGGACGATGCCCAACCAACTGAGCCACACCAGCCAGGGCTCCCCCTGAATTTTAAATTCATATATCTAAATGCTTACTCAAAAATTTCACTTGGATATCGAATAGGTATCTTAGACCTAACATATTCAAAATGAATTCGCATTCCAACCCTCTGACACCCCCACACACAAAATCCAAAACCCCCACCTTTACCTTTGCTGCTCTTTTCAGTAAATAGCTACACTTCTTCCAGGTGCTCAGACCGAAAATTGTAGTATCATGATATCCTTCTTGACAACTCCTTTCTCTCACATCTAATCTGTCAGCAAATCATATCTTTTATGCCTTCAGAATTATTTAGAATCTTCCTACTTCCCACCACCCTAACTCTATTTCCCTAATCCATTCTGCCATCATCTCTTGCCTGGATTATTGCAGAAGCCTCCTGGTAGGTCTTTTTATTTCACTTTGACCCACTACAGTCTGTTCTCTCAGCTGCCAGGGTGATCCCTCTAAAACAAATTCCCTTCTCTGTTTAAAACGCTGCAGTTACTTCCCATAATACGTAGCATAAAATCGAAAGTTCTCACCATTCCCAGGCGCCTGTTTTATCTGACTCCTGGCCACCTCTCTGACATCTTCTGTGCTTGCCTCTTGCTGCATCTCAACCATGACAAGCTCATCTCTGCCTCATGGATTCTGCACTTGCTTCTCCCCCTGCCTGAAATATCTTTTCCCGAGATGACCTCAGATGTAGAATTAAGAGCACAAATTCTGGAGTCAGATTGCTTAGGTTTGAATTTTCTGGTTGTCTAACATTGGACAAGTTAGTTAAACTTATTGTGCCTCTGTTTCTGTATCTGAGGACAGTAATAGTACCTACTTTATCGAATAATTATGATGATGGAATGAGCTGATATATGTAGAGCACATGGAATAACAATGCCATATAGTAAACTCTATGTGTTAACTGGGATGGTGATTATCAGGCCTCTACTTCCATGCTGCCTGCTCAGCGATGAGTTAAATAGTGCCAGAAGCCCTAACTGGTTTGGCTCAGTGGATAGAGCGTTGGCCTGCGGACTGAAAAGTCCCAGGTTTGATTCCGGTCAAGGGCATGTACCTTGGTTGCGGGCACATCCCCAGTAGGAGGTGTGCAGGAGGCAGCTGATCGACGTTTCTCTCTCATCGATGTTTCTAACTCTCTGTCCCTCTCCCTTCCTCTCTGTAAAAAATCAATAAAATATATTTAAAAAATAGTGCCAGAATCAGTGCCAGAATCATCAGAATAAATGATAAGTGTGCCTCCGGGGGAGTCTGCTTGGAAGAGGACAGCCCACTGTGATATAAGAACGACTCATGTACCGGTGAATGCACAGTCATGCCCCTTCATTTTAGTTTCCAACCTGTAACCTTCCGCATGCCTCCCCATTTCTCTTTCCCTAGTCAGTCTGTCTTATAGGACTCACTGCTTGTTCGGTATTTTGTCTCCCAACTCCAGCTCATGCCAGTTCAGGCTGAGTCTTTGCAAACCTGTGTGGATAGACATACGAAGGAGAAGAATTACCTCACCACCACATCCTCTCCCTTCCCCCTCAGCATGGACTTCATGGGCAGCATCCAGAGTTCTCCATTTCCTCCCCTCGCCTTTATCAAAGTGCTGGGGAAACATTTTCACTCTGAATATTTTGTCCACCACTTATTACGTGTGTGTGTGTGTGTGTGTGTGTGTGTGTGTTCTTTTGTATGTGTTTTAACTTCCCTTCTAGAGAGAAAAGGAGCAAAATGAAAAAGGGACAGGGCAGAAGAGATTAATTACCTTTTTAAACTTCCTATCTATTTTCCTTTTCTTTCTATCAGCAGACTTTTTAGAAAACATCTAGGCTTCTGTGGTATCCTTCAGGGACAGGCAGATAGGGAAATATTGTGAGACTTGACCTTGCTTTGCAGAGAAGCACGGTGGCAGAAGTCTGTGGTGGAAATGGATAATGAGGGAGGGAACTCACTGAGGCCCTAGGGGTGAGAAGGTTTGGAGAGGAGGTAAGTGAAGAAGTCTGTAACAGGGCCGCCTGGCTGAGATGCAGCTCCAAGTTCACTCATCTCACAGATCCCTCTCTACCTGTGGCCTCATGCACAGGCTATAGAACCCTCAGCAGTGGCTAGGGGCTAGGAGCTGGGAGCTGGGGTTGGGTCCCACTCCCAGTGCCAGTTGAGAGGAAGCATGGAGCCACCAAAAGGCCAGATCTCATGCTCCCAGCCACAGTGAGAAGAGGGGTGTGCTCGGCAGTCGCACGTCATTGCTTACAATTCTCTGTATCACTGGTCAGAGTAGATGGACCTGGAACGACTTTCATTATTATTTTGTTTTCTTTTTCTCTGATGAAATCAGAAACAAGGGCTCTTTAAAGTAATTGGAACGAATGGTAATATTCCTAGTGATACCCTGAACACAGCCAAGAGTTTTCCCCTTAATCAGGGCCCAGTGGGTTTCAGATAAGAGCCTATTCTGTTAGACCGGTTAGTGGATTATTTTCCCTACTTTGTGTCTCATTTTTGTAAGAGTGATGCTTGCTTTTCCAAATGGGGAGATTTCTTTTTAATATTTTTTAATTGATTTCAGAGAGAAAGGGAAAGGGAGAGAAACAAAAGCATCAATGATAAGAGAGAATCATTGATTGGCTGCCTTCTGCACACCGCACACTGGGGATTGAGCCCGCAACCGGGGCATGTGCCCTTGACTGGAATCGAACCTGGGACTTTTCTGTCCACAGGCAGACGCTCTATCCACTTTTAGTAAGCCAAACCAGCTAGGGCCAAATGGGGAGATTTTTGTGTCATGTTCTGATACTACTACGCTCTCCTCTAACGAGTAGTCATTATTCCTGCAAACTAGAAAGAGGAAACACCTGTACTGTGTATTTAATGAGTGTGGTGCTTCTTGAATTCTTTCATGTCAGTACCAGTACCAGTTGTTTGCCTCCCAGAGGAGTGCAGAGTCCTGGAGGAGATGACTGTGTGCCTCACGGCCCCCTCAGCCAGGGACGGCACATGTCACACGGGGGATGTGTGAGGCTGTTCCCAGGTCTGTCTGCTTTGAGCCTCTGTCCCTGATGGTGGAAGTCAGTTCCCAGTCCTGACTGTCCCTAAGGATCCAAATAACCTCCTTGGTGACTTCAGGGTGTCTTTAGTCTTTCCTTTACTCCGTCAGTTCCGGAGCCCATAGGCAGCTTCCCCCAGCCTTGAGGACCCTGCATTGTTGGACTCTTTAAAGGAGACTCTGACATCTCAGCAAAGATGACGAAAAGCTGTAGACATTAGGTAACCCATAAAAACATCCAGAAGGTTTTTTTCTTTGTTTTTTTTTTTTTAATCTTTATTGTTGAAAGTATTATGTGTCTCCCTCCCCCCCCATTACCCCTTCCAGCCCCCCCCCCCCACCCCCCTGTTTTGTTTTTTTAAAAAACACACGTTTTCATTGATTTTTTTTAGAGAGAGAGGAAGGGAGAGGGATAAAGAGATAGAAATATCGATGAGAGAGAAACATCATCGATCAGCTGCCTCCTGCACGCCCCTCACAGGGGACTGAGCCTACAACCCCGGCATGTGCCCTGACTGGGAATCAACCAGTGGCCTCCTGGGTCGCCGCTCAACCGCTGAGCTACATCAGCATGGTGTCCAGAAGTTTTTTTGGTTTGTTTTTGTTTTAATTTATTTTCCCTTTATTGATTAAGATATTACAAATGTGTCCTTATCCCCCCAATGTCCTCTCATCCCCCCAATCCTGCCCTCACACTCTTTAGCGCCGCTCAGTTATGGAGCTCTGGTGTGGATTCTTTCATAGCCTGGTCCTCGTTCTAGTAAACTTTCCTCCCAAAGTTGTCACTTCTTCGTAGAAAGTGCTTAGGAGGATAGTTGATTAAAGTGGAATCTTGGTACAGAGCAAACTTCAGCTTACGCTTGCATAGTGATTTACACAAGGTAGACTTCTTATAATATCGAATATACTTATATGCTTCTGTCCTTACCTGAAATGTTGGAATGTAATCTTTAAAACAAATGTGATTTTCAGAGCAGTCTTAGATTTACAGAAAAATGGAGATAGTACATAGTTCCTACACCCCTCACCCCTCGTCCACACATGTAGTCTTCCCTATCATTAGCATCTTCTAGCAGTATGATGCATGTGTTACAATTAATTAATCAATTTTGATACATTATTAACCAAGGTCTGTACTCTGTTCAGATTTCCTTAGTGTTTACTTAGTGTCTTTCGGTGTTGGAGGATCCCAGCCAATGTACCGCACTCAGTCAGTCGTCACGTCTCCGAGACCCCTCTTGGCTATGACAGTTTCCCAGACTTTCCTTGTCTTTGATAATCATGACGGTTTTGACAAGTATTCATGAGGTAGATTGTAGATTCCTCCTCTTGGAATTTGATGTTTTTCTCCAGATTATACTGAGGCTGTAGGATCATATGATGAGACTATGTTTAGCCTTGTAAGAAGCTGCCAAACTGTCTTCCAGAGTGGCTGTGTACCATTTTGCATTTCCACCAGCAATTTATGAGAGTTCTGTCACTTGCATACTTGTCAGCGAGTCAGTTTTTTGGACTGCAGCCATTCTGATAGGTGTGTAGAGGTTGGGATGTAATTTTTAACTTAGTCATACTATCATATTTTGTTATCTCTTACTATCCTATATAATCCTATATAATAAAAGGGTAATATGCAAATTGTCCCCTTGACTGGGAGTTCGACCAAGGGGTGGAGTCGGCTGGCCAACTACCCTCGGCCCCTCCTCCTGGCGGGCCCAGCCTGATCACCCCGATCAGGGCAGGCTGGCTGGACCCCACCCATGTACAAATTTGTGCACCAGGCCTCCAGTAGAAACATAAGCTTTCTTCTGGTATTTCTCTTCAAATTACCATTAAGAAAAGAATGTGTGCTTTACCCCATTTGAATAACAGTTATAGATGTTTAAATAGCATTTCACTAATTACAATCTATAATAATAAAAGCATAATATGCTAATTAGACCAGATGTCCTTCCTGACAAAGCCGCAGCAGGCAGAGGGCGAGGCAGAGGCGGCAGAGGCCCACGGCGGCGGTGAGCGGGGGTGGGGGCCAAGGCCCTTGCACAAATTTTGTCATCGGGACTCTAGTAAAATATAATTACCTATTCTCTTTCCTTTCTTGTTACTAGCTTATAAGCTGTATACTGTTGGTGTGAAGTTATATTCCATTGATGTTGATGTTTCATGTTGATTGCTTTTGTTTAATTTTTTTATTCTCATTTTCCATTCTTCACAGTCAAATTTTTTGCTTTTTTGTTTGTTCATAAAGCTTTTTTGTTTCTGTTACATTATGTAGTTTTGTACCAATGGCTAGAAGCAGATCGTCATGGCAGGAGCCAAGATGCTGCAAATACGACCTCAGGTAAAAATAAAAAGTTGAGGTGTTAGACATCATTATTTTAATTCACCCAAGCCCATCGTACCTGTTTCTTTATTCAGTTTTGCTCAGGCAAAAAATAGGTATTGTTTTGTACCTATTGTTTCTATTCTCTCTTCTGCATCTTAATTTTTTTTTAAGATTGCCTTTCCTTCAAGCCTTGAAAAAAATTATTAATGAGCCTGTAAGCTCTCTTGGCAGATATGTCCTATTTTTTAGGGGGAAAAGCTTAATTGCAGCTAGGTTTAGGAGGAGATTACTTGACAGTATTACTTGAAATTAAGTCTTTATGTAGTTGTAGTGTGGGGGGGTATTAATATTTGCACAAATTTACAATCCTTGTTCATTTCAGGATAATGTTTGAAGGTGGATTTTAAGTTAAGTCAAGGATGCTTACATATAATTTCTAGTTCCTGGGAATCCAAATTCTTAGACTGACTCATTTCTCCTGCTAAGTCCTAGGAATAGAGTCTAAGTTAGAGGTTTATTGAAACCTGGGCTCAAATTGGGAAGATAAGGTTATTCCCCCATCTCACATCTCCAAAAGGCATCTCCAGGTTTGCTTCTCCGACTGGTACTAGTAGGAATAGCTGAACCCCCTCATTTCTAAATCCTTAACAGTGTCACCAGAATTTCTCCGTAGTTGTTTATTCCCCTAATTTCCTTCAAAATCATATTTGCCAAGACAGCTGTTTATATAGCAATGATCTTTCCTATTGCCCCCACCCCCTTTTTGGCAATCTAATGAGAGGTGGTGGTGGTGGTGGTGGTGGTGGCGATGATTCTGTTTTTCTTTTGTTAGATTTGAGTTTCTGTTTCATGAGTTTTTTGGGTTTTGTTTTTGTGGAATTTTTTCTCTCTGGAGGTGGTTTTCCTTCTCTCTCTTCTGGTGATTAATTGGGCCTCAAGAGGGTGTGGTGTTCCTTAGTGAGCAGAACAGTTATATTGAAAATGGCACTGTCGTGACTTTTCTGATTTTTCTTTTGTCCCATTAATAACTTCATTTATGAATGAGGATAATGTTACTATTTTAACTGAACTCAGGCAGGAGTCATTAAAAGGTAAGTGTTTCAAGGAGTTCTGTCCTGCGAATGTGCTGTTTCTTATGCCCCACAGTGTTTCATATTTTATTTACATTCACGGATAATAAAAACAAGCATTTGGGGAATTTGAGGGTGGGCGAAGGAGAGCGTTTCTTGGTGGCTGTATATTTCTGAGGCTGTCCTGTTGCTGTGTCAATAGCACAGCCAGCAGATAGACCTTTAGAACCAGGAGAAAGTGTCTGTTTTATTTTTTTCTCTGACTTAAGGTGAACTAAAAAGTAACCTTTTTTTAAAATGAAGAAGTGACTAATCTAGAATATAGTATTAGCTTAAAGATGGCATTCATCCTCCCAAAATAAACCATTCTGAGCCCTAACTCTTTTCTTCAGATACATTGACTCATGGACTATTTCCCATGGACTTTTCGATGTTTACAGACCCTTAGAAGTATGGTGCAAAAATGGATAACTTGCCTTAGGGATGCCTTTGATCTTTGTCTTCTCGAAGTGAAAGCTCTCTACTCCATCTCTTAAAAGATGGAAACATGGGGTAGGAAGATGAAGTGCTTGTCTAAATAAGTAAGAGGAACAAACCCAAAGGAAAATGATCATTAGCCAAGAAACAGTAGGTTACTTGCAGCAAGTCTATTTAAATTATGTGCCTTTATTCAAAAAAGCTCTTGGGTACTATATTGCAATCTCCAGCAAGATTTTAGAGCAAGCATGTCAAACTCAAAGGGTAACACGGGCCAAATAAACAAGGTTTAAGTTTATGTGGGCCGCAAAAAACAAAAGCTTCAATTTTCATAGAAACGTAAGTTTGTTTCAATAGAGACATGCTGAATACAAAGGGCTGAAATAAATGAGTAGTCGTTAACATAAAATAATAGAACATTTTTAATAAAAATTAATATTTTTTCTTGAACATTAACTTACCAGACACTGAATAACTGTACAAATTAATAAGCGTAACACAAATAAACCTATTTTTCTTGTTCTCTGAAAGTGGAATATTTCCTGTTGCGCACCCCAAACAAGTCAGTCCAAGACTAATGATGTGGCAATCGGCTGCTAAAATATTCACTGCTAGTATCAGTGGAGAGAAATGGTGGGCCCGACCATAAGGCATGTAAGGGAAATGAATGCAACACTATTATAGTAATCTAGTCATTAGTGAACGTTGTAGTTTGTTATTAATAATTATGTATAACAGGATATTGTAAAAGCTAAGTTACAAAATTTTTATTAAAACATTTCTTACATACCATTATATTGAATGGGCTGCAAAAATATTTGTTGCGGCGAGTTTGACATGTTTGTTTTAGAGTGTGCTTTTTCTCCTTCTGTGATCCGTTTTGCACTAAAAGATGTGTTAATATTCATATCTTAATATTTTTATGAAAAATGGAAACGGAGTCTGACTACATGTCCAAGTGTGACTCATAAATTGCTTTATGATATTCTTACTGGTACAAATACTGGTAACTGGCATTTATCTTTTGATATAACAGCTTGTGTTTTGCGCTTAAAAAGTAAACTTTAAGAGTACAAAAAACACAGGAGAAAGAATAATGTTGCTCCAAGGTCTTCTACTTTCTCAATCTCAACTTTTTGACATTGAGAATTTAAGATCCATCCACATTAAAATAGTTTATGAAACTAAGGCATTTGTAGGTAACAGGTCTCATGGGAATGAATTTGATCGAAGAACTGAGCTGACAGCTATTAATAAATTTTCTTATATATAACAATCAAAGACTAGTCTACTTTTCTTTCCAGATTTTTGACAGGTGATGAATTTGGCTTAGAATAGATTGTTTCTTTTCAGAGTTTAGTGTGTTCAGTGTGTTTTGTCTACTAAGCTAGACAACTCAGTAATGATGTTTCTAATTCTGTCAATTCTTGTAAAAGCCTGGAGATGCAGTCACATGTACCAGAGAATTTTGTGGAAATTTAAGCCCATTGCCTTTTTTGAGTACTGTAGCATTGGGTCTGTCCATGTACAAAGTTTCGGGATTGTAAGAGGTATGATCAGCTTAATTCAGGATGTTTCTTTAACAAATTAAATGTTTCCAAATAGATATTTTTACCACTACATATTGCAGTGAGGACAATAATTAGGTTACGGCAAGGATTATATCATATCTGACTTTTAGTATCAATTGTCTAGCCAGGATTTTAAAATTCAGGATTCAAGTCTTCAGTGCAGACCTTTTATTACAGGTGGTTGTTTTGTTGTTGTTTTTCATTTGTCCATTGAGAATTTTACGGTGCAGACTGTTAGAAGTAGAAATTGAATTAGATTTCAGGACCATCAGTCAGTAAGGCTACAAAATAAAACTAAAGCTATGGCATGCTTTTGAGGAAATTCTAGATGTTAACTAATTGTTATTTGATATAGGTGAAAATTTTGACCAGAGTCCTTTGAAAAGAACATTCAAATCCAAGGTTCTGGCCCACTATCCTCAGAATATAGAGTGGAACCCTTTTGATCAAGATGCAGTGAATATGGTATGTATTTTTCTTTTCCTTTTTAGCCTTTTTATTTTACTGAGATGACAATAGTGACTATTTTGAATGTCTTACATTATTTTAGTTATGTATGTATATATGTATGTATGTTAGTCCTCACTCAAGGATATTTTTCAATTTATCTTATTTTATTTTATTTTAGAGTGAGGGAAGGGAGGGGAGAAACAGAGAGAGAGAAACATTGATGTAAGATGTGTTTCTCACATTGATTGGTTGTATCATGCCTGTGCCCCGACCACGGTCGGGAATTGAGCCTGCAACTAAGGTACATGCCCTTGACTGGAATTGAACCCGGGACCCGTCAGTCCAAGGACTGGTGCTCTAACCACTGGGAAAAACCAGCTAGGGCATTATTTAATTCTTTAAATATACATTTTTATATGATAATATACTCATTTATAGATGTAAAAAATTAAACTCAGAGAGTTTCAGTAACTTGTCTCGGGTCCCCATAGCAAATAATTATATACAGCGGACCCTCCAAACCATTTTCTTTTCCTACTATTAAGCTGTGTTGTGAGTTCATATTAACTAACACATAGATGGTTTTGATAAACAATGATACTACTTTGTTTTCCTGGAAAGAATCCTAATGGAAGGAATATGATTACAGTTCTCATATTTCAGGGAGTGTTGTATGATAGGCCTGTAATGTACCATAGTCACAGAGTAAAGAGCGAAAGGCCCTTCAGTGCGTCATTTAGACAGTAGGAATTTGTTTGTAAGGACTTTGAATTAATGTCATGCATTACCAGTGGTGATTTTAAGTCCCTTTAGAGATTCTTGGGCCTAAGTAGGTCATAGTTTGCAGATCATTTAGGAATCTGCAAATTAATGGGAAAATATTAAAGAAAAGAGTGTCAAAATAAAGCAATGGAAAAATGGATAAGAATGTAAATAGATTATAACACTCGATCCCCTTAAATTAGTAAGATATTTCAAAGTATAAATTATTTTGTGAGAAATTAGAATGGTTTCTAGAACTAGGGTCTTAACTACAATGTAAACCCACAGTCATTTGGAACCAAATATCACACTGATGTGTGTGTGTATATGTTTTTTCTTTTAATCATTTGAATGGATTAAAAGTGAGATATTTGTGAAATTAGGGAGGGTCCTGCTTAGAAGCCTGGATAATATTTTAGACCCCCTTGAACTCTGTGATTATAAAAATCAGGGGGCCCCAAGGTGAGCAAATCAGAGATCAGGCATGACAGGCACCAGAATGATTAACGGTGGACTGAGCACTAATCAGTATGGGTTATTTTGTCTTTGTTTTTTTACTATCTTAAAGGTAGAGCCAAAAGACCGTTACTATAAGGGAAGGAAGTTAATGTCTAGTAGATGCCTGCTAGACACTTCATGTATGTGACTTTCACATACATGCTTGCATGTACCCAGTGAGGACCCTAACTCATATTTTGCAGAGGTTTAGTTACTTGTCCAAAGTTATGCAGGGAGTCTCAGAGGTAAAATCCAGATCATTTTTCCCTCCAGCTCACTCCCCGCCCCCCATGCTGTCTCCCCCAAAGAAAAACTATGCAACTTAGTTTTGACCTGCACCAAGATGATATGGGTCACACTGGACCTTTGTGGTATTTCTATATCACAGTAAACCCATTCCAGTCTGGGGCTTGCACCAAGCAGGGAGTTAATGTGGTAGTTTTCTAAGGACAGATGCCTAAGCCTCCTGGCACTTTAAGTCATCACAGAGTCCAGTGCAGTTATTTCTCTGAACCGTCACCCAATACCAAAAGAACCAGAGATGCCATTTTACTGGAAGTTAATACTGCGGAGCCCGGCCTCCTCTTTGGTGAAGACAAAACTATAGATATAAAGTAGAACACAATTGTTGTATTTATGGGAGTTGGAGAATTACAGACAAGTTTCTGACTAAAATAGCCAACAAGCAGCAGTGACAAAAAATAATTTACCAGCTGCTTATATCAGCAAATTAATGGGAAAATAGTAAAGAAAAGAGTGTCAAAATAAAGCAATGGGAAAATGGACAAGAATGTAAAACGATTATAACACTTGATCCGCTTAAATTAGTAAGATATTTCAAAGTATAAATTATTCTGTGAGAAATTAGAATGGTGTCCAGAACTAGGGTCTTAACTACAATATAAACCTACAGTCATTTGGAACCACTCAAGGATATTTTTCAATTTATTTTATTGGAACCAAATATCACACTGATGTGTGTGTGTGTGTGTGTGTGTGTGTGTGTGTGTGTGTTTTGATCATTTGAATGGCTTTTGCTTCTATCTGCAAAAAATTAATTTTAAAATTAATTATTCATTTCCTTGCTCTGTCTTTGCTATTTTCCTCTCTCCTTGCCTCTGAGGTTATTTTGTGTAAGCAGCAAGTTTCCCTCTGAAGAATAAACACAGAGGTGTGTATTTTGATGGTTAAGCACCACACAGCATTTTGTTCATTGCTGCAAATCTAAAGGGATTTGCTGGCACTCCTTGAAAATCTCTGAAAAGCATCCCATTAAACTAGTCTGCATTTGGGTCATAGATTTACTGCCCTTAATTTCCTCTTTGATTTATTAGTAAGTGCATTTGTATGAAGCTATAATTTATTCCCACCAAAAGGTATAAAGCTTTGTTCTGTTTGTAAGATTTATCTTTATTGTTGAAAGTATTACAGATGTTTTCCCTCCCCGCCCCCCATTGACCCCTTCCACACCACTCCTCCCACCTCCAGGCTTCCCCCCCTACCCCCCCCCCCCCACACACACACTATTGTCTGTGTCTAGAGCTTTGTTCTTGCTGTTAGCAAAATCCCACTCCAAGGAGTGAGTCACCGCCTTCTGTAGTATCAGTCATTCCTCTAACAAGCAACAGTGGTGCTTTGAAATAAGGTTAATTTCACACAGAAATTAAGTACCCCAAAGCAGTGAACTTTGTTAAATAAAAAAATTCCACATGTATGAGTGCAATGCAAATATAATAGAAAATAGATATAAATGACAGGTGAAATTGTTTCTGAATTAATTGCTTTTTATATATCTTTTGGTTGTTAATTCAGAGATTTTTATGGGGGGCGGGAATGGAAGTATCATAAAACAGAGAACAATACAACAATCTTATACCCACCACCCAGAACTAACTCATGTCAGCATTGACACTTTGCTTCAGGCCCATACCTTTCCTCTTAAAGCAAAGCATTGCAAAAAGAGCTGAAGTTTTCCTGCCTTTCCCCCCATTTCAGATCTCTCTGAGTCCTCTGTATTGGCATCCAGATTGTTTATGCAGTGTTGTAGTAGATAGATCTTATCCTTAAGAATGTGTGGCTCAGTTGGTTGAGAGTTGTCCCGTGCACCAAAAGGTCGCTGGTTCAGTTCCCAATCGGGACACAAACCCAGATTGTGGGCTTAATCCCTGATAAGAGTGGGTGCAAGAGGCACCCACTCCATGTTTCTCTCTCACATTGATTTCTTTCCCTCTCCCTCTCTCTCTTTCCCTCTCTCTCGCCTTCCCTTTCCCTTTTTCTCTTTCTCTCTCCCTGTCCCTCTTCCTTCCTCTCACTCTAAAACCAATAAAAACATATTTTAAAAAAATGTAGTGAACCTGGGAATTGTTAGGAAGAAAATATGGTCAATACCTTTGAAGCAAGTTATATGAAGTGTAAAGATTCTGTTTTGTATATCCTAAATGAAACATCTGATGTGTGATATTTCCGGCAATAAAAGAGTAACAACTATTGTAAAGCTCTAAGTTTACAGTTTATTATTTACTTTAATAACAAAGAAGGGTGGAATGGAATGATGAGCAAAGAGTAAAGGATTGGCTGGCTGGAAAGAAACCTATTCAGATGCCTTTCTTGCAAGGTTCAAAAAGAAAAGAGCACTATATACACTTTACAGACTCAGCAAGAATTTGAAATGGATAACCCTTAGTTACATTAATAGGTTTGACATTCGAATGAAAGTAAGCACTCATTTTAACCCAAGTTTAAGCTTGTGTCTCACAGTAAACTCATAAGAATGGGATTCTAATCCAGTCATTACTGGGGTAGCCCACTTGTTTTCTTAACATCACAGCAAGACTATCACACTGGCATCTCAAACTCAGCACATCCAAACTGAATTCACAATCTTCCCACCAACCTTGGTCAGTTCAACCATCTCCCTAGTTACTTAAGTCAGAAATCTAGTATCATCCTTGAAAGCTCTCACTTTTCACCATCCCTCCTAGGCAGTCAGTTATGTATCTACCTCTCTCTGTTTCTACACACCCACCATAGTCCGAACCTCCAAGCTCTCTTACCCAGACTCCTGCAGTAACTGTCAGTTGGCCTCCTGCTCCTGTCTTTCCGTTCCTCACACTGTAGCTTCTACCTAAGCTGTTGGTTCTCTCGAAGGCTCTTCTTCACATAGTAAATTCTTATTGACCCCTCAGATTTCAATTTAAATGTGATTTCCTCAAAAAAGCCATTTTAGACCACCTTCTACCACCTTCCCAACATTCAGTAAGGTTCCCTTAGGTTCTCTTAGCACCTTGTACCTTTTGTAGCACTTATCTCAATTGCAGTTAATTATTATGTAGTTAGTTGTCGACTCTATGTCTCCTACTATAACTCTGCATCTCACCACTAGGCCAGGAACACTTTCATTCGTTGCTATGTCCCTCTCTTTGCACATAGTAGGGATTCACATCACTGAGTAAATGAAGGGAAGTTTACTTGCTTACAATACTTCCCTTCCCCGTCCTTGTCTATTCAGATGTCATCTCTAGTGCAAAACCATCCCTTAAGGCTTAAGCAGTAGTTAGGGGCTCTCTCTTCTCTATTTCTATAAATCTTGAACATACTCCATAGCAGCACTGATCACATCATTTTATAACTGTTGGTTTACACTATACCTGTTTTTCCTGTTAGACTGTGAGCTCCCCGAAATAGGGATTATTTGCATACTTGTCTTTCAATTATCAAGGTCTAATGCAATACATTTATAAAATAATATTAAAGGAAGAAAGGAGGAAAAGGAGGAAAGTAGGAAGGAAAGCAAACTGACCAACTCTTTCAGAGTTTTGTGAGTAATTTCTCTTTTATTTGGGTAATAAGAGAGAGGGCATAGGAATCATAGAAGGATAGAAAAGAAAAAAAGGAATTACTAAAATTCTAGCCAAACTTCCTGAAGAGTCCAGAGGGACAATAAGGACATTTGGTCAATCAAACCAGGAGATGGACACAACATTGTGAGCCCATTTTTGCTAAATTAATTTTGATGTCCAGTGGCAATCTGGGCAACAGTGACAACTCTGAATTTTTAGTTGTTTTATTGTGAGAGAGTGGTATGGGGCAGGGGGTATTGTTAGTATATAGCAATATTAGGGAGTAGCAAGAGATTGTTGAATGCCATAGTGAGTATCTTGATTTCTATCTCAGATTTTCTGAAACATAAACCTGATGTCCTGGCTGGATAGTTCAGTTGATTGGAGCATCCTCCCAATGCATTAAGGTTGTAAGTTTCATCCCCAGTCAGGGCAGGTATAGGAATCAGCCAATGAATGCATAAATAAGTGCAATAATGACTTACTCAATCTCTCTCTCTCTCTCTCACTCTCATATTAATAAATAAGTTAAAAATTTCAGTAAAGAAACCTGACAATTCATATAATAATTCTTTACTTAAAAATATTTTGTTTATTGATTTCAGAGAGGAAGGGAGAGGGAGAGAGAGATAGAAACATCAATGATGAGAGAGAGTCATTGATCGGCTATCCCCTCCCCCCACCCCCCCAGTTTCCCACTAGGGATCGAGCCCGCAACCCAGGCATGTGCCCTGACTGGGAATGGAACCATGACCTCCTGGTTCATAGGTCGACACTCAACCACTGACCCACACCGGCCAGGCAACAATTCTTACATTTAAAAATGAAAGAGCAATAGCATTTTCCAGTTCATGGTTCTCAGATTAGAAATATAATTCTTACTTTTTTTTTATTTGTAGGAAGAGAATTTAAGAATTCTTAACATCTGTTGTATGTAGCATAGAAAGCCATTCTTTACTTTGAGCACAACTTCTGGCAAGCTTTCTCTATAAATGTTTGACTGTGTGCTCAAGAAAGCTACAAACCCTTAAGGGAATATTTGGCAGTTGTTCAAGAACAGTTCAAGCTGTAATTTTGTGGTTTATGGTGTCAGGAAAGCCTATTGATTAAATTAAATCTTTACGTTGACTTTAGAGGTCACTGTGTTTCTCTATGGCCTACTTGAGGTAAAAAGAGAACTACAGACTGAATCAGGAGATGAAGTCGGTCTGGTCCTGTTCTCCCCAGCTATTGTCTTTGTTTGTTTTCTTGTTCATTCATTAATTTATTCATTCAACAAATGTGCCATGCATTATGCTAAACAAGCTTGAGTTTAGCCTGGGGCTAGAGTGTTTCAAATCATTCTTCCTACAATCTTTAAAAAAAAAAAATGTATATATATATATACATATATATATATATTTTTTTTTTTTTTATTGATTTCAGAGAGAGGGAGAGAGAGATGGTCGCGCAGAAGCAGCCGTAGAGAGTGCTGGACTGGATGAGTGTGATGGTGTTCCAGTAACATTTTACTTACAGGCCAAAAGGCTATAGTTTGTTGATTTAAAACAGGATTATTATTTTGCTTATAAATCAACAGTTTAGATAGGGTTTGGCAGGGTTTCCCTTCTCAAAGTCTTATCCATTCCTTTATCTTGTCAACAGCTGCTTTCACACTATAGTGGTAGAGTCATTGTAACAAAGTCCATGTGGCCTGAAGACCCTAAAATATTCATCTGAATCTTCACAGAAAACGTCGGTGGGTCCTTGATGTCAGCACTCTCAATGGCCCACCCAGACTTGCTGGGAGAGTGGCAAGGTTCTGGAAGAGCATGTGGAACTAGAAAAAATTGAGAGCCGTTTTTAGAAATACAATCTGCTACAGGGACAAACCATGTGGATACCTAGGAGAAGATGATTGCAGCCAGAGGGAATAGCAAATTTTGGCAAAAGCAGGCTGGGTGTGTCACAGAACAGCAATCTGGCTAGTGTTGCTGGAGCAGAGTAGGTGAGCTAGAGAGCAGTGGGAGATGAATGCAGAGAAGTTGCTGGGGCCAAGTTATGTGGGGCAGGATTTCAGCTTTTAGCGAGATGCGAGGCCATTGGAGGGTTTTGAGAAGTGTGACAAAATGTAACATTTTTAAGGATCACTTTAGCTACATATGGGGACTAGATTATGGGGGACAAAGGCAAAAGCAGGAGACTGGTTAGCAGAATGTTAAATAGTCATCAGGCAAGAGAAGATGTGACTTGGAGTAGTAAGAGTGAAGCTAGAACGAGCTAGTTCACTTCTGAATATATTTTTGAAGGTAGCATTAGTGGTCTTTGTTGATGGACTGGATAATGGTGTGACCGAGAAAGAGAGAAGTCAGCGATGACCCCAAGGTTCTGAGGCGTTCTTGCCGCCTCCTTGGGACCCCTTTGAAAACCACTGCCTTTCCGTGCAGGAAGGTTGATGAGCCAAGAGGCACATCTAATTCTGTCCCCCTCCTGCTATAAACCTTCAGAGGCTTCTGTTGCCCTCCCCAGACTTCTAACGTGACTCACCAAAGCCCTTCACGGCCTAGCCCCTAATTATTTCTCCTGCGTCCTCTCTCCCCTCCCCTCCCCTTGCATCCTGTTCCCCACCCACAATGACTTTCAGTTCCTCAGACCCTCGTCTTCTGTCTTCTGAGCTTTTGCACCTGTTGTCCTTTCTGCCTCCTTATCTCACTAACACCTGTACTTATGCTTAGGTTTCCGCCTGGATTTTCTTCTTCTCCTTCCCCTCCCCCCTCCTCCTTCTTCTTCCTCTTTCTTCTTCTTTCTTCTTCCTCTACCCCTTTTCTCATTTATGTCCTTCTGCTGTTGTTTTTTTCATAACAGCCTGTGTTGACCCTGTTATACTATTTTTCATACTTTATTGTTTATGGTTTTTTTAATCATCTGTCATTCTTACTGGACTAGAAGCTCCAAAGGAGCAGTGACTGACATGTGTCTGTCTCTCTCACCATCCTGTCACCATCGAGGGCCCCTAGCTCATAAAGGCAGTTAGCAAGTGTTTGTTGACAGTTTGACCAAAGTACAGGTAACTTTTCAGGCAAATTGTGTTTTCTTGGTAATGTGGGGATGGATTTTGGGGAAACTTCTCACTTTTACCCACATCAGTGATCAAGCCTGAAAAAAGGAAAGAAAAATATGATGTAATCATGTATGATAAAATTATTTCTATGCAGAAAGCATATTGAAATATAAGAGTAAAAAGGAATATATAAAAATTAATGATTCTATTTGGGTAGTTGAATTATAAGTTCTGTTTTTCTTAGTGTATTTCAAATTTTCTGTAATTTGTTTCATTTCTTTTTTACTTAAAATATTTTTAGAAGAATTTTAAAGACTCAATTCTAATTTCTTGTGCATTTTAAGTATCTTAAATATAACATCTTTAACTCCTCAGGTGATTTATTCCCAAATTTGACTGAATCCTGGGTAGTTCCCAAGACCCAGAGCACAATCTCTACTGGAAATAATCTGAAATGTCTGGATCCTCCCCTTCAGCTTCAGTAAATCAAAAATCATTCCACTTTCAAAGCGTATTCTTCAAGGATGAAGTGTCATAGTGTTCAAAATAGATAAAATAACTTATTATTCCATATTTATCAAGTGAGCCTTCATCTATTTCCTTATTTCTTTGAAACGTTATCATCACTCCTCTAAAAATAGTACTTAAATATTAAATATCTGTAAAGTGCCCTTGAGTATTTTGTCTTCAAGTCACAGATGTAGCAAATGTTCTAGATCAAGAAACTGGCTCAGAGAAGTTACCTCAGTGGTTCTCAGCCTTGGCTGCACTAGTGTTGTGGCCCCACCCCATAACAAAGAAACAGAATTTCCGGAGGATGAGGCCCAAAAATCAGGATTTTAAAAAGATTCCCAGGTGATTCTAATGTGCAGCCAAGGTTGAGAACCACTGAGTTACATGACTTGCTGAATGTCACAAGCTGGGATAGAGGTTCGAGAACGTTGTTTTTTCTGGTTTGAAGTTATTCGTGCACTGCATTCTGATGCTTCCCCTCTTGCTCCACAGTTGTGCATGCCGAAAGGGCTGTCTTTCAGAACACAGACTGACAGCAGAGACCCTCAGTTCCACTCATTTATAATCACCCGGGAAGATGGTTCTCGCACCTACGGTTTTGTTCTCACTTTTTATGAAGAAGTTACAAGTAAGCAGATCTGCACAGCTATGCAGACGCTCTACCAGATGCACAACGCCGAGCATTACAGCAGCGTCTACGCCTCCTCCTCCTGCAGCATGGACTCGCTGGCCAGCAGCATTGACGAGGGGGATACAACTTCCCTTTTGAAACTCCAGCGATACAACTCCTATGACATCAGCAGAGACACCCTGTATGTTTCCAAAAGCATATGTTTGATCACACCACTGCCTTTCATGCAGGCCTGCAAGAAATTCCTCCTCCAGCTTTACAGAGCAGTTACCTCGCAGCAGCCACCACCCTTGCCGCTGGAGAGCTACATCCATAATATTCTCTATGAGGTACCCCTCCCACCGCCAGGGAGATCGCTGAAATTTTATGGTGTTTATGAACCCGTCATATGCCAGAGGCCTGGGCCCAATGAACTCCCCCTCTCCGATTACCCTCTGCGAGAGGCCTTCGAGCTCCTGGGGTTGGAGAATCTGGTGCAGCTGTTCACCTGCGTTCTTCTAGAGATGCAGATCCTTCTCTACTCACAAGGTAGGTCTTGTCTTGACTCCGAGTCTCCCGGAAACAAGTACTCATGCTCCCAATTGCTGTGTTTCCATGGGGTGTATTGTTAGAACCGAATAACTCATGGTCAGAAGTCTTTTCTGTTTTGTGTAAAAGGAACAGGTGTCGGTGGGACCAGAGGCTGAGACATTCCATCTCTTTAGGGTGGCAGTGGCTGTAGAAAATAGCAGGAAAGAATACAAAAGCAGTAACTTGGCTGACTTGAGTCTATTTTTTCATGGGAAATCCCCCCTTTCCCCCTCTGTCCTGATAATACATAATTATCCTACAAGAAACATTTCTTTTCATAATGAAAGTCAGAGAGTCCTGTTACTACCAGGAACATGTAGACTTCTCATTTTTTACAGATTAGTAAAGGCTCACGTCACAACTCAGCTGACATTAGAAAGGGAGAAATGAAATTGTTAGGACTGCAGCTCAGCGGTTTTCAGCCTTTTCACCTCGTGGCACACATAAAATATTTATTAAAATTGTGTGGCAGAACAAAAAAAATTTTTTTTGCCGATCTGACAAAAAAATAGGTATAATTTTGATTCATTCACACAGGACAGCTATTGTTGTATTGGCTGTTGTTACTGTTGTCGTTTTTTATTTGACAGTCTAAGGCAGCGGTTCTCAACCTGTGGGTCGCGACCCCTTTGGCGGTCGAACGACCCTTTCACAGGGGTCACCTGAGACCACCCTGCATATCAGATATTTACATTACGATTCATAACAGTAGCAACATTACAGTTATGAAGTAGCAACGAAAATAATTTTATGGTTGGGTCACAACATGAGGAACTGTATTTAAAGGGCCAGAAGGTTGAGAACCACTGGTAAGGGAAAAGAGGTCATTGCTCCTGACCAAAGAGTCAGGTATTGCATATGTTAAATACACTTTCGGCACACCCGGGTTGAGGATGGCTGTCCTAAGGCAGTCAGCTTTGGGTCTTTGCCTGTGGGTGATTCCATGTGGTGAGAGAAGGGGCACGGTTGTGAAACTCTGTACTTTCCTGGGTCTAACAATTCCGCCAGACTTATGTGGGGGCTTTTTGTTTTGTTCTTAATCCCAGAACGAAGTTCCTGGTACCTTGGTGATATTTTTCATTCAGAGTTCTCCCAACATATACTTAAGAAACGAACACAATGTGGGTTTCATTTTCTTTTACCAGTATGAATAGGAATTTGCAGAAGAAATGGAGATGCTGTGTCTTAATGGAGAATGAATTGAAGGAGAGCATAAAATGGGACCTGTGCACTGATGAGCCCTCTGAGGAACGTGGCCCAGATATTTGGGTTTGCGTTTTGCTAACTTGTGTTCAGGCAGAACTGAAGTGCAGCCTCCTGGCTGCTGCTGTCAGGCTCATTTTGCCGCGTTCCGGTTTTTCTTTTCTACTTCAGATGATAAGTGAGAGGCTGAGCCAAGTAGGCTATATTTGTCCTTCCCCATCTTGTGTGTCTGTTGACACTATTTGTGTGTTGACAGCCTTCCACGGGGCTGTATTTTCTTCAGCTTATCCTACGTAATGTTCTTTGATAATGTGTCCCAGCGTCTCAATGCTTGTTGTCAGGAAGCTCTTCTCTAATAGCCCATCTACATTCTTCCCTTTCCTCGCGCTCTCGCTTTCTTAGTGCTCGCCATAACCTAGGATCACCCCTTTGTGTCTGAAAATTTTAACCTAAAGTGATTCTCCCTTCCTTTCTGTTTCTTCCTTTCTTGCTTTATTCCCTGAAGGGAGTAAGGATTAGAGAGTTGCTGGAGGGGCAGGGCTTGGAGCTTAATATGCTCCAGTGTAGAAACCCATTAGAAAAGAGAATTTTGGGTATTAGATATACAGGTCATTTTCAAGGTCATATAGTTCAGTGTCCTAATGTTCTGGTTAGAAAGAATATTGGTTTTTGAAGTCATAACAACCCTGGGTTCAAATCTCTGCTCTGTCACTTACTGTAACCATGGACAAGTTACATAATCTTCCTGAGTGTTCAGTTTATTTTTATGGGGGGTGACTATTTGTTTTTTTCTTCTCCTCACTGATTTATTGTGAAGGCTAAATAAGAAAACCTGTACAAAATAATTTGAGCATAATTGGCTCACTCTATGATAGTCAATGCTGTTGTCATTATTAGTTTTATTAGTCCTACATAATCCTTTCTAAATTATGCATAGCTTAAATTGTGAGAGTCTAATATATTACTGCATTTAAAGTGCCTGGTATAACTTTGTTAAATAGTTAAGGCCTTTATTTCAGGGTTGAGATCCTAATAAATGTTCTCTTATACTGAATGTCATGTTTTTTTCTTTAAAATATATTTTTGTTGATTTCAGAGAGGAAGGAAGAGGGAGAGAGAGATAGAAACACCAGTGATGAGAATCATTGATTGGCTGTCTCTTGCACGCCCCCCACTGGGGATTGAACCCGAAACCCAGGCATATACCCTAACTGGGAATCGAACCCCATGACCTCTTGGTTCATAGGTCAATGCTCAATCACTGAGCCATGCCGGCAGGGCTGTCATGCTTTTTTTTAAAGAAAAAAACCTTCATTATCACACTTCCTGTTTTAAGTAGCACTGTATCTCTCATTGCTCATGGTCTGTCCTGAGTGCTCATCTTTCTGCTCTGATTACCTTATCCCATCTGATTTATGGAGTCTGTTGAAAAGTTATAGTTGATTAATGTCTACCTATTTATTTCAGTTTCAAATGAAGAAGGATTACTTATGAGCATGTTTTTGTACTCAAATGAATATCTTTTGGTAACTGATCTTATGTTTAGAACAAGAGTGACTCTTGAGATTGTAGAA
This sequence comes from Myotis yumanensis, assembly GCF_028538775.1. Lineage (NCBI taxonomy): Eukaryota > Metazoa > Chordata > Mammalia > Chiroptera > Vespertilionidae > Myotis > Myotis yumanensis. Next base: position 175,943,031 of record NW_027223754.1, read on the forward strand.
ATATACATATATATATATTTTTAAGAGTGTCATACAAAAAAAGTCTCATACAACAATTTTATAATCATTCACTGAAGTCACTATGTTAGGAATTGTACTATAAAGATGCCTTGTTCGTTTTGGTTCCATTCTCTACCTTTAATCCTCTCAGCAATGAATTAGTACTGTTATCCATCTTTTATCAAGGAGGAGGCTCAGGGATCCAAGCTGTTACATAATGTGGTGCAGCTAGAAATGGGACTCGGACCAGTCTTTCTGCAGGGCACTTCACCACCGTGTTCACTGTGTTGGGCACTGCACCTAACCTTGCCTTCTCTGTCTCAATAAATTATTTTTAAATTATACACACATTCTGTAGGCCTATAGTGTAGATAGCATGCTAAGTAATTACAGAGTATAAAATGAAAGCTCTGTTTAAATGCACATTTTAATATTGACAATGTCTCTCCCATTAGAGAAAGACATTTCATTTAAACGAATGAAATAAAAGAGTCATTATGTTGATTTGTGCTCTGGTGCCCTCCTTCATTCTTCCTGACTGTGTTAAGGGGGTTTTAATAACATCTGATACTTCATTTCTTCTTCGCAGATAAAGCTGTGCCATGAAATTTTAAAACATTGCAGGTGCTGAAAAATTACCACGAAACTGCAAAGGGAATCAAAGTAGATGTATTTCAGTGATGAAATTGTCTTTCTAAACTGATTTGAAATTCTGGTCACAGCCCATTTAAACAGATTCAGGCTGTTACTTAGAGAGCGTGTGCATCACAGTCACTTTGCTGTGGTAACTAGCTAGAGATTTTAGGTGGAGAATGCACGCACCCAGGAGGTTAAAGCTCTTTTCTGGGACCCCAGATCAGAGGAGAGCACTTTCTTCTGCAACCTGGAAGTACCTGGAGCAAGACAGGGAAGATTGGAGTATGGTTCTCTTTTCAAAGGAACAGTGGGGGAATAAAAGGTAGGGGAATCTGAACACCAGGGTCTAACTTTGATACCAGTAATTAAAGTCTCAGGAACATCTTTGGGCCTTGCTTCCCTCCTTTGACTCTTCACAATGGAAATAAGCAGTTACCCACAGCCCGTACTGCACTGCCTGCGTGGGTGCCTACACAGCCCTCTTCTCCACTCCCCTCCCTCCTGTAAGTTGGGCATGAATTTAACCTTGTCAGGAAGTAGAAGCTACTTGAGGTTTTCTACAAAACGGGGAGAGTTTTCTAATCACAAGTTGCTGACCATGCTGAACTGAACACCATAGCTTATTGGTTATGGAGTTTATAAATCATAAAAGCACAATTGATACATTTTTTAAAATAGGTTTGCTTGTTTTTTAATATATATTTTTATTGATTTCAGAGAGGAAGGGAGAGGGAGAGAGAGATGGCAACATCAATGATGAGAATCATTGATTGGCTGCCTTCTGCACCCCCCCTATTGGGGACAGAGCCCGCAACCTGGGCATGTACCCTTGACCAGAATTGAATCCGGGACCCTTCAGTCCGCAGGTTGACTCTCTACCCACTGAGCTAAACCAGCTAGGGCAAAAATAAGTTCTTACTGATTTTTAGAAAGCGAAGAAGGGAGAGGGAGAGAGAGAAACATTGATGTGAAAGAGAAACATCGACCGGTTGCCTCCAGCATGCACCTGGACCGGTAATCGAACCCACAACCTGGATATGTGCCCTGACCAGGAATTGAACTGATGACCTTCTCGTGCATAGGATGTTGTTCAACCAACTGAGCCACACTGGCCAGGGCACAATTGATATTTTAATTTTTTAAAAAATATATTTTATTGATTTTTTACAGAGAGGAAGGGAGAGGGATAGAGAGCCAGAAACATCAATGAGAGAGAAACATCTATCAGCTGCCTCCTTCACACCCCCTACCGGGGATGTGCCCGCAACCAAGGTACATGCCCCTGACGGGACCCTTGAGTCCGCAGGCCGACGCTCTATCCACTGAGCCAAACTGGCCAGGGCCACAATTGATATTTTGATGGCAGAAAGTGGGTTCCTATGATCTGTATCTTAAAAGCAGCAGAGTATGATCAGCGTTGGCCAATGTTTTTATACAATTAGCTTTATTTTGTGATGATAAAGGGATCTTAATATTAAGACATTTTTAAATAATTTTTTGTACATATTCAAGAAACTAATCCTTTGTCAATTTATGTGTAACACATTATATTTTTTTCCAATTTGTGGCTCTTAATTTTCCTTTAGGGGCCGTTTCATGAATTAAGATGCTCTTAATATTTATGAGTTCCAATTTATCAATTTTTTTGAGCTCATGACTTAACTTTGCTTTATTTAAGAAGTCCTCTAATTCTGAGATCATAAAAATAGTCTATTTTTTTTAAATGTTTTAAAGTTACACTTAGTATTTAAGGCCTTAATCTCTGTATAAGAAGTTGATTTTTGTTTAGTGAGGAAAAGATCAATTTTAATACTTTAGAAATATCCGTAACTAGTTATGGGAGAGCAGACATACTTCCTCCCTCCAATCTTCCATCAGACGTGGAAGTTCCTGTACGTGCAAGCGTATTTCTAGCCTTTCTGTTTATTCTGCTAGTCTTTCTGTCTCAGTGCTAAATTACCATAGCTTTCCAGTAAGTCTTGGCATCTGATAGGACAATTCTCTCCACCTCCATCTTTTTATTGAATGCATTGAATTCAGTTTTGGGACAATTAACATTTACAATATTGAGTCTCCCCTTCCATGAAAATGTTATATGCCTCCATTTATAAAGATCTTCTTTAAAGTCTGTCAGTAAAGTTTTATAAAGTAAAGTAGATTATAATGTGCAAATAATGACAGTTTTGTTGCTTCTATTCCAATCTTTGTCACATTTATTTCTTTTTCTTGCCTTGCAATACTAACTAGGCCCTCCGTACCGTATAGAATGGAATTGATAGCAGCAGACATTTTTGTCTTTTTCCTGATTTTAAAAATGATGCTTCTAATGTTTCACTATGAAGTGTAACATTTGCTGTAATGTTTTTAGTAAACCTCATAACAGGTTAAAGAAATTCCTTGTATTTCTAGTTTCTTCAAAGTTTTTAAAAATTGTGACATGTGTTATATTTTATTGAATACTCTTTGTGTATCAGGATGATCATTTTTTTCTCTTTTTAATCATTTAGTAAGGTGAAAAATCTATATTCCATCCTTACATTCCTATGATAAATCTGACTTTGTCATGAGGTATTATTACCTTTTTAATATATGCTTGATTTAATTTGACAATATTTTTATTAGAATTTTTGCATCTGTGTTTTTTAATGATTTGGTTTATACTTTTCATTGCTTGTACTATCTTGTCTGGTTTTTGGTATTAAGGTCATTCTGGCTTCATAGAAAGAGTTGGAAAGTGTTTATTTTTCTCTGGAAGGTAAAGTGGAGAAGAGTTTATGTAAGGTTGGAATTATTTGTCCCGTGACTACTTGAGAAAACTTCTCTGTAAACTGGTCTTTTTGGAAGATGTTAAGTACCAATTCAGTGTCTTTATGGTTTACTACGTTCATATAGGGTAAAGTTACATGGGTACAGAATTAGTGGGCTGTTTTTACCTCTAGGCCGTACAGCTGCATTCAATGTTAACCCCAATTTTGCCAGATGAGGTGAAGGCAGGACCAATCAGGCAGGCTCTGAGGAATCCTGACATAAAGGTTTAAAAGTAGAGTTACAAAAGTAGTTCTTCTTGCCCTCACCGGTTTGGCTCAGTGGATAGAGCGTCAACCTATGGACTGAAGGGTCCCAGGTTCAATTCTGGCCAAGGGCACATGCCCGGGTTGCGGGCTTGATCCCCAGTGTGGGGTGTGCAGGAGGCAGCTGATCAATGATTCTCTCTCATCATTGATGTTTCTATTTCTCTCTCTCCCTCCCCCTTCCTCTCTGAAATCAATTTTTTTAAAAAGTAGTTCTTGCTTTGGAATCGTATCTGCTTCTGGCACTTGTAGTCCTGGGCCTGCATCAGGTAGGAAAAAGAAAGTTGAGGCAATATAGGGAGGAAGACAAAATCCATAGTCATTATACCAGCATCCCTCTATCCCCCTTCCCCAGATGCACCAGAAAAACAGAGGAATCTATCTAGTGGGGACCCGCTATTTAAGCTCCTTCATGTTGAGTATAAGTACACACGCATGAAGGTGTGTGAGTCAGCGCTTCATGCCTTTATCTCCACACTTTTAAGACGGGGTGTTTCAGTTGGCTGGTCCAGTTTCTATTAAACCATAACTCTGAGGATGATGAGCAACATGGCATGTCCATTTGATGTGATACCTCTTTGCCTGCTGTTGAATGCTATGTGCTGTGAAGTGCAGTCTGTCTCTTGCTCTGAAGAAATGTAACTCACCAGCCTAAATTGGTAGAGTATCTTCTGTTTCAATCCTCTCACGGTATTTTGAGCATTTGCATCTACCACCGAGAATGCAAAGCTAAATCCAGAATGAGTGTCTATTCCTGTTAAGACTCATTTATAGCCCCCACCCCCCAGGGATGCCAGCATCCATCCAATATAATACTCTTGCCAGTCATGGGGGGGGGTCCCCCCTCCCCCAGGAATCTTCCTCGGAGCCATCTGTAGTCTCTGTCTCTTGTTGGTAGACAAAACAGTTCCTGTTTGGGCATTTTGTGCCTCAGAGGGTGTAAGAGGAATATGTCCAGATTCAACTCATCTCTGCATTGCTGTAGCCCCCCATGTCTACTCATTTCATGGATCCAGGTGGCCACTTCAGAAGGTGTACTTGGAGTTCCAGTCACCTCCAGAACCTGGAAGGGGCATCAACATGTCCAACTGTAATGTGCCAGAATGATTCCCATAGGTCTGTGCCTTATAAGGCATCCTTTTAAAGTCCAGTTTTGCATTGCCCGTGAGTCAGTAAAAAAACACACAAAAACCCCCAAACATATGTGCTTTTACATTGCTGAGTTCTTCCATCATTGCTAGGAAAACAGCGTGCACGTCAGCCCACTGAGCTGATGTGATTTTACCTTCCTTGATCACAGTGATGGCCTTCCAAGCAGGGTGTTGTTCATTCAGCTTGGAACTGTCATTCATCAACCAAGCAGCTCTCTGTTGGTCATTTGAGAGGTGTTTATAAGGCACTGTCCACGTGATGATGGAATCTAGCAGCTCGTCACTCAGCTCCAGAGTCAGTCCTGTGGGGAAGGAGGCTCCTGGTTGTAGCTCCTCGCATGCTGCTTGTAACAGGATTCCAATATAAACCATTTCCATTTTATTATGGAACTCTTCTGGGCATTGCCTTCCCTCATTGGAGTGTTTTTCTTGACATCATGGTTATTCAGGTTTCAAGATTATGTTATGTCTCTCAGTCATAGGGACAGCTTAGATTAATGTTCAATAGCAAGCTAGTAATTGCCTCTCAAATGACAAATCTTTCGTCCAACATCCCAAAAGTTGTCACTGGGAGACGCTCACAGGCTGTTGCCATACGTCCCAGTGTGTGCTCCGCATGGGGCTACTGAACAGTTTGTACCAACACCCCAGCTTCTTTCCTATATCTGCAGCCCAGGCAGTCTTATTTCCATTTAGCATGTCCAAATAACGTTGCTCGAAGGGTGATTTACATGCCTCTGTTCTACCTCCGGGGGAAGCGTTCCCATTTAGACATAATATCCATTCCCATAAAACATTCCCATAAACGCTGTTTAAACATTCCAGTTTTCACCTAAACTTCCACCTTAATCCTATCAACCTTAACATTTTTATATTCTATCAAAGTAATTGTAGGCTGCATTAGTTCACCAGAGGATTTTGGTAACATAGTGCATGCGGGGAGACCCAGAAACATCTCAGAGCTCCCCACCTCCCACTATTTTACCCACTTTTGTTCTCTTCCTCCCCCCCCCAACCCCTCCCACTATTTTACCCACTTTATGCATTTGGCTTTTAAGTTCCCAGCGGGGGGTTGAGCTAAGAGACCCTGATCCTTTTGTCAGTCTCTATTTTGATTACTCTCTCTGATTGTTGCCCCAGGCCATGCCAGGTCTGGTTTCTCATTAGAATCTTTGCCTTCCCTATGTTTTAAATTTCTCCAAATTTAGACTAAGCTTGCTTGGTACCTTTAATGCAGGGGGATCTGTAGGGGTCCCTTTGGTCTACCCAATCTTATATATAGGGTGTCCCAAAATTCACGCAAGATTTGAATTTTGCGTGAGCATTAACAACAACAACAACAAAAAATAAAAGCCTAATTTTACTTGGTTTATTGAATCAGATTCTAATATCTGTTGCCCTTTGATTTCAATCCCTTCAATTTGATAAGCATTACCAAGTACCTATTATGGCCCAGGAGCAGGGACAATGAAGACCAATGAAGACCACGGCTTTGCATCTGTGCCAGCAAAGCTGTGGAGGCCATTTACCCGATGTGCTATTCCATACATAACCCTAATACTGTATACTTTATGAATCAATAAAAAATTTACAATTTTTAATTATAAACCTGTGTTTTCTATCAAAATTACTTCTTGCGTGAATTTTGGGACACCCTATAGTAGTGCTCTTTTAAGACCTTTGTTTCAACCACATCAATGTTTGTTTTATTCATCCCATTTCTTTTTTTATTTTTATTTTTTAATCCTCACCCAAGGATGTTTATTGATTTTAGAGAGAAAGGAAGGGAGAGAGAGAGAAACATTGATGTGAGAAACAATGATCAATTACCTCCCGTATATGCCCCAACCACGGATCAAATCTGCAACCTAGGTATGTGCCCTGACTGGAATCGAAACAAGAACTGTGTGGTGTACGGGACGACGCTCCAACCAACTGAGCCACCCGGCCACAGCTCATCCAATTTCTTAACCCTCTAAAGATTTCCACCCTGCTGGGATGAGTTTCTTGACGCTTCCCTTTTTCCTCTTTGATTTGCTCCTATCAATATTTGCTTTATTCACCTGATTTCTTAATAACTGTTTAAAAATTTCCACTCTGCTGGGGATGGGTCCCTGAACTCTCTCCCCTGCCTCTTGGCATTTTCTTGTTAAATAATCTAATGTATTTATTAGCATCGGTAAGATTCACGAGGGGAAGCTGAGACAGCAAATCTGACCTATTTTGTGGCAGTAAAGTTACACGGATGCCGTTGCACTATTTATCATGACCCGAATAATGAGCATATTCAGTGGGTGTATATCCTAATTATCATAAAGCCAATTCCACACAGCGTACGTATGAATCATATCAACTGCTTCCTCCGGGGTGTTGCACTTGGCATTTGTAGGGGGAGTTGGCAGTCCCGCTTCTCAGGGTAAACACTTTGCAGTAGCTTTCATCCAGTCCACCAGGCTGGCTGTTCCCTCAGGGATCACCTGCTGTGTCTGGATCGTAGCGAGCCGTCTGTGACCATCCCAGAGTTAGCCGTGGGTACTCCATCAACCCAAGTTTTGGAAAATTCTCACCCATTTTTCTAAACATTGCTTCCATTCCTCTTTTAAAAAGAAATCTTTCTGAAACACGAAGAAAGCATGGAAATCTGTCTTGCTCCGTCTCCCATATCTCTCAGCCTCTTTTTTTGTCTCTGTCTCTGTGCTGCATCTTGGTGATTTCTCCATATCTGTCTCCCAGGTGATTCTCTTTGTTGCCTGGATCTAATTTGCACTTAACCCTTCCTTTGACATTTTAATCTCCGTGGCCCTATAAACAGTCTTCAGTCCTTAGTGCTTCCTTTAGTTTCCTTAAACATAAAACATACATATTTTATATTCTTGCTCAGATAAGTTTCAGTATTTGATGGGTTGTATATTGAGGATATATTCCTCCATGAAGGCTTTCTGTTTTTTCTTTCACCGGGCATCTGAGTTCACTGGCAACACGAGTTTCCTTGAAATTAAAAATTTCAACTTAGTGTTTCTTTGGGATATGCAGGTAGCATAAGTTTGGGCTCCAAACATACTTGAAAGCTGGCCAGAAGATAGGAGGAATTCTCAGGTAGGCTCTTTTTCTTTTCCTCCCAGAGCCAAGGCAGGGCAGACACTTTCCTCGGCGGTACAGGGTCTTTTGTGAATGTGTCGTATCATTTTGTTTGTTTGTTTTTCCTGTCTTGATCTCTTTTCCCTGAGGTTTTTACCCTCTTTGGGTCCTAGCTTTATGCAAGAGGATCTACTGTCTGGTGAAGGAAAAATAAATCACATACTGTATACCAGTCTCTCACTGTGTCTAGTAAAAGAGGGGAAAATTGATTTTCACTTCCCATGTGTAAATTTTTCATAGTCAAAGGAAGAAAATAGCCCCGGGTGCTAGTTTCCATTATTTAAGAATTTGTGTTTTCTATGACATTGAACATTTTTTCCATCAACCGTAAATAAAGTAGCTGCCACGCTGTTAGGGGTTTGATTCAACTGCTTAAATCCTCTGCCTTTCAGCCTAAGTCCAATCAGGAGACAGATTAAACTACACAATAATTTAAACAAAGGAGTGTAATATGAAGAATTATTAAGCTATACAAACTAGGAAAGCAACTATAAAGACTTGAAGGAAACGCTAAAGGGTGGGTACCTTAGGAATGACAACGTTGGAAGGGGAGGCTCCACTTCCCCAGACTGAGGTTCATTCCTCGTTGAAGAAAGAGTGGTTGCAGGTCGTTAGATGGTGGAGAAGGTCAATGGGTTGCCTAGGCCTGAGCTGATCCTCAAACGTCGAGCAAGTAGAAAACCATCTCCCAGGCACCAGTGAGCTGTGGGTGGTGAACAGGCAGGCATACAGAAACTGTCAGGGTGCCACTGTGAGTGTGAGAGCTGAGTGTGCAGTATCCATGTACGAAGAGTCATGTGAAGGTGACCACTGCTCCATCTCTGAGACAGCCTACTTCGGGCATGTGGCTGGGGAAGTGTACCACCAGCTGTGTACCTCACAGGTCGGCACTACTGATCAGCATACAACAGGAGCAAGAACAAACACAACACTGCACTCTGAACCGAGAAGAAACCCCTTCCTCCTGCAGTGCCCTCTACTGTTGAGATGCAACATGTGCTCACTGTAGAGGAAATGCTTACAGGCCCATTGTCATAGGCCGTGTACTGAGTGAACTTGGAGCTGAAAGCCAATAAATAGGTCACTGGTACAGGAGCTGACTGCTTTAAACCCAGAGCCTTTCACTGTGTCTGACGTAGAATCAAGAAAGAAATAAAAAAGCAGTGCATGACATCCAGAAACTGATCTAGCTCTCACAGGTAGGCCTCACTGTTACTGCAAACTGATCTGATGCTCACAGCTAAGCCATGTGCTCCTATGGAACATGAATGGTCCCATAAGAACATCCACTTTAAACAAGGCCACTGTGCAACCCACAAAATACCAAGTATCCTCCTCTCTTGCTAAATTAGTAACTGCTACTTCACTTCCTTACCAATCACAGCTTTGTCCCCCACTTCAGTCTCCCTTCCTATAGATCAGAGTTACTAGATGCCCAGTGATAGAATTTTCCTGACTTCTGACAGCATCCAAGTCAAAGCAAGTCTCTACTACTTCCTTAGATCCAAGCCAAAATTATCCAGCAAATCCTATAATAGGTGTCTCTAAACCTCTTACTAAGACATCCCGCAGTTCTTCCGGGTGTGTTTCTTCCACTCTGCAATGAGTAATACATAAATCCAACTACTCAAATCCAGGTGTGTTCTTGGGTTTTTGACTAAAGAGCATTGACAGGCCGAAACCGGTTTGGCTCGGTGGATAGAGCGTCGGCCTGCGGACTGAGGGGTCCCAGGTTCGATTCCGGTCAAGGGCATGTACCTGGGTTGCGGGCACATCCCCAGTAGGAGATGTGCAGGAGGCAGCTGATCGATGTTTCTCTCTCATCGATGTTTCTAACTCTCTATCTCTCTCCCTTCCTCTCTGTAAAAAATCAATAAAATATATTTAAAAAAAAAAAAAGAGCATTGACAGAATAAATGATTAAGTATATCTTTTTTTAAATCATTTTTTATTTTTTAATTACAGTAGACATACAATATTATATTAGTTTCAGGTGTACACCCCAGTGATTAGACATTGTATAACTTATTAAATGATCATCCCAATAAATCTTATTCACATCTAACACCATACACAGTTAATACAATATTATTGACTATATTCCCTTTATAGTCATAAAGGGATACTTTATATCACCATGACCATTCTGTAACTACGAATTTGTAGTTCTTAATCCCCTCACACCTTTTACCCATCCCTACCACCCCCATCCCATCTGGCAACTGTCATTTTTCTCTCTATCTATGAGTCTGTTTCTAGTCTGCTTGTTCATTTATTTTGTTTTTCAGGTTCAATTGTTGATAGGTACATATCTGTTGCCATTTTACTGTTCTTTTTTCTTCTTCTTCTTAAAGAAGACCCTTTAATATTTCATATAATACTGGTTTGGTGGTGATGAACTCCTTTACCTTTTTCTTATCTGGGAAGCTCTTTATCCTTCAATTCAAAATGATAGCTTTGTTGGATAGAGTAATCTTGGTTATAGGTCCTTGCTTCTCATCACTTTGAATATTTTGTGCCACTTCCTTCTGGCCTGCATAGTTTCTGTTGAGAAATCAGATGACAGTCTTATGGGAACTCCCTTATAGGTTACTGCTTTTCTCTTGCTGTTTTTAGGATTCTCTTTGTCTTTAACCTTGCATTTTAATAAAGCTTGTATAAAGCATCGATGACAGAGTGGTTTAAAAGGATAGTTTATTTGTAATTATGTGAGGTGATATTAACTAAACTTATGATAATCATTTTGCAATATATACACACATCAAATCACCATGTACTTATAAAACTAATAGAGTGTTATATGTCAACTATATCTCAGAACTGGGGAGAAAGGATCCTTTAATATTGTAGACAGTTTTTAGTTTTGATAAATTAGTTCATGTAAACAAAACACAATAAAATAAAATTAAAAACCAACCTTTAATTTTCTGGTAACTTTTCACTTTGTCCCCAGATTTGATAGTTCTATAGTTGGGGGTTAAATATAGAAAGTGTGACTATGAATGCATATATCTGTTGATTTCTTGTACTTACAAAATGAAGTTTAACAAAAATATAATCTGTATAATTATATATACAAGAAATAAAAGCCTCTGAATTTGGGGATTGTATAGATGTACATGTATACAAGAAGTGATCAATAGCTATATTCTGGTACACTTTTAATGGGAGAAGTGCCAAGAGCAGTTTACTTAGTTCTTGTTTCCTCCACATTTTAAGTAAATTCACATACCGGTGATTTCAGAAGCAAAGAGTATGATGATGTGTCCCACCTACCCATCCTCTCTTAAAACCATTCAAATGAAACCATTTAACTCTTTAATTATGGTGGGATAGAAATGACCTATTTTCTGTCTGGTCATAAAGAAAGCTTTTATTTATTAGCACAAGAATTTTTTTGGAAATTGGTATTTTCGAGCTCAATGCCGTGACTCTGTTTTTACTTGGAATCTTCCCCTCCGTTTTTCCTTGTTCTGTGCAGATTACCAACGCCTGATGACGGTGGCGGAAGGCATCACCACACTCTTGTTCCCATTTCAGTGGCAGCATGTGTATGTGCCCATCCTCCCTGCTTCTCTGCTACATTTTCTTGATGCTCCTGTCCCTTATCTGATGGGTCTTCAGTCAAAAGAAGGAACTGACCGTTCTAAACTAGAACTTCCTCAAGAGGTAAAAGTTATCATGAATGATGAAGCATTTGCTGTTTGTTGATTTAGGTCAGGGATACTTCCCTTAGATAGTATTGCCATTGTCCAAACCCTGTCTCTGTTCTGAATCTCCCAAGTAGGTTTTGGGCAGAGCTAGAGACTGCAGGCCCTGACTCCTGGTGGTTACTGTGACAGTAGTTAATTGAACCTGGTGCAAAGCAGGACGACGGCATATAAATTTGTGAAGATGGAACAATAGTAGTGTTACTTAATTGCTATATTATTCTAATGACATTTTCTTCCCTTTCCCCCATTCACATTATACATTTTGTTTCTAAAACAATGCAGGCCAATTTTAACATCCTTTGAAATCATTGTATTAATTGAGGTGAACTTGATTCTTGACCTTCATCAAATGAAAAGTAACATCTTTCAGCAAGCTAGGGATAATGGAAATATCAAATGCTTTAGTATTCGTTGTTTTCTGGCCTAAGGCTAGTTATAAACTTTTTCTAAATGTCAGCTTAGCTAGGTGGTAGAGATAAGAATTCTAATCCCTAGTTTTTAGGCCCCTTAAGGTTACTGTGCTTTCTGTGGGTTGTATTTTCAAATGTTGTTTAAGGAGAAAGTAAACAGGAACTTTTGAAAGCATTTTAAATCTGGTTTTTAGCTGTTGTTTAGGGTCCTCAGGATTACAGTGTTAAGCCTTTGAAATGAAATATCGATAAGAATGCCATGGCCTATTAAAAAACATAAAATGGTTAATTACGTTATTATCTATTTAATTAGCACCTTTCTTAATAAAATCTTTTGTGCTGTGATTCACTTTTTTCTTATTTTCCATAGAATGTCTCATTTTAATAAGTGAATTTAAAAATAACACACTAAGCTGCAGCCATTATACTCAGTAATGATTCCTGTAATCATCCATTGCTTACTTTATTATAATGAACATTTTCCTACCAAAATTAGCATTTTTGTTCCAGGGAAAGTAAGCATGATTCAGATCATATAAAACACACATGCAGACTGTCTTGGTCTATTTAAGCTTTATTGTATGCTTTCTGCTTTTGCCTCTTTTATACCTCTTTTTTTTTCTGTTACCTGAATGCTTTTGTTTTCTCTTTTATTAAATTAATCTCAGTATTGTGATGGCTTAAAGACGTAAATCCTTTAAATTTTCAAGGAAAAAGAAATAAATTAGCCAAATGCATTTTGTTTTAAAGTCTTAAACAGTGACATGTTTTAGTTTCTTGAGTATCTGGTCTATTTGTATGTTAATCAGATGATATTTTATGAGATCCTTTGTTTATATGTAAATATTATCATTCCATTTTTTGCATGAGTAATAATTGTTGAGGATTTTAAGATACTACCGGGTTCAATTCTGGTCAAGGGCACATGCCAGACACATGCCCGGTTGTGGGCTCGATCCCGAGTAGGGGGCTTGCAGGAGGCAGCCAATCAATGATTCTCTCTCATCATTGATAGTTCTATCTCCCTCTCCCTTCCTCTCTGAAGCCAATCAAAATATATTAAAAAAAAAAAATACTGCCTTGATGTAGTTGGGAAATCTTTCTGTCTCTGTGTGTATCCTCTGACTCTAAAGATAAACTTAAAAATTTTGTAAGTTTTACAGTAATATCTGATTTTCTAATTTTTTATTCATTAAATCAACACTATTCAATAAATATACGTACCCATCTATTTATTCATAGAGTAGAATAATATGAAATTACTTGAATCAGCTGTGACAATAGCAGTGCTTCTGTATAGAAAGTATAAATTAGTACATGGCTTTCAGAGGAAAGTATATCACTTTGTTCTGGTATCATTGTACAATGATATGAAATAATTTACTTCACATAATTTTGGGAGGAAATAGGTATAAAAATAGCCATTTTAAAAATATGCTCACTAGTAATACTCACTACCACCACCACCTTTTTCTGAAAACTGTAAAATAAAATAATAACTAAAAATAGTAACAAGGCTTCTTAGAATAGTTGTGAAAATGTTTACGAAATGGTTATTTTAAGAACGTATGATTTCAGTTGTTAGTTGACTGATGTAACTACATAGACTTAGAATTAACCACCCACTCACTTTCCCCAAATAATGGGCACAGGGAGCCGTTTGTTGTATTGTTTTTTTTCTGGGGTTGGCATGGTGGAAGGGTATAGCACTAAGGAATAACTGCATAGGATGGCACCTCACTTTTTTAAAAAAAATATATATATATATATTTATTGATTCAGAGAGGAAGGGAGAAGGAGAGATAGAAACATTAATGATGAGAGAGAATCACCAATCAGCTACCTCCTGCACGCCCCCTACTGGGCATGTGCCTTTGACCGGAATTGAACCCGGGAACCTACAGTCTGCAGGCCAACACTCTATCCACTGAGCCAAACCAGCTAGGGCGCTTCAATACATTTTTATAACAAAAGTGCACATTTCCCATTTCTACTTTGTGATAATCAAAGCCCCAACTTGGGCTCTTTTCTCCAGACACAGAGTCTCGTGGGAACACAGAGCCACGCCAGTAGCTGTGGTGCTGGAACACCCACCTTGCCTTTCAGCTCGGCAATGATAACATGAGCAAAACAAGCTTTAAAATTTCCCAAAATGCATCACTTTTTCTTTTCCTAGGAGAAGGTGAGGGATAAAAAAGGATAGCAGGAAGGCATTAAATGGAAGCAGTACAAAATGTAAGCGGTGCGAGGTTGCTGGTTAACATTTAGATTAGCAAGTTATTGGATTTTTTCTTCCATTTTAAAGATATTGAATCATCCATTTGAATTATGGTGACCTACTTTCTCCCTGTAAGCTTTTCAATATAGCCTGCTTTCTAGAGACTAAAATACATGTAAAGATGTGGTTTTAAAGAAAGCTGTAAACAGCACTACTGTCTTCAGCAAGATGTGTGACTCAAGCTCTACTTCATTTGGAGAAAACTGTTGACATTGGAGAAGAGGAAAGATGTAGGGAAAAATCCCTTAAACCACCAGGCCCTTTGAAAATGCATATCTGAGGCAGGTGTCAGAAAGTCAACCATCTTTTTGGGCCTCAGTTTCTTCATCTGCAGAACTAATGGGTTAGATTCAAAGGTTACACCACACTTGAAGAAGTTACTGTTGGTTCTCTGTTTTTAGGTGGGGGATAACTTGAGTTTGTATTGAACTTGATTTGGAACTTTGCTATACTTCTTGCTCATCAATATCTAACATGAAGAGAAAAACAGAGATCCAACTGTTGGCTCTCCTCTTTTCGCCTTTCCTCGGCATTCAGGATCAAAGGACCATGTGAATTTTCCCCTGGCTGACCTGGGAGGGGGCGGGGGTGAGGGGGAGTCTGGGTGGGAAGATGGGAAAACACAGATGAAGCTTCCTATTCTGTTTGTTGACTTGCACCCTATGCCCTGTGTTCAGCCCCTAATGCAGTCAGGATCAGTTTTATGTGCCCCTTCCCTCCCCAGACTAGGGTTGCAGTCTTCCTTTATACTCACAACCTTGTTCAGATTAAGAGGGTCTGAAGAGTAAAAGTAAAATTCCATTTTGGAGTCTATTATAATCAAGTACCTGAGAGATAATCAAAATTTTATGCAGTGCTTGGCTCCTTGAATTTTCCATATGTACTTGAAAAATATTTAAAAGTCTTTATTGAGAACCTAGAGTAGAAGCAAACTCATAAAAACATTTCCTCTGATTACTATCTCCTCTTTTCCTCAACTCAGAAATACCAGGATCCTGAGTCAGCTCTTAATTATCCAAAGGTTAATCATTTATTGTTCTCTAAGGACTGCTTCTGCCACCTCCCTCTGCCTCCTGTTCTTATCTAATAATTTCTGAAATGGTTTTGTTGTCCAAGAGGTTGCAGCTAATTTGGGATAAAGTAAAAATGTGTGGGTTTGCTGTGAATTTGGATTGCCAATTTTATCCCATTTTTTTCGGGGCGGGAGGGAGTACTGTAGCTGCTAAATTTTAGCAGTTGTTGTTATTTCTAAATTACAAATGGTGTTAGAGCAGTGGAATGGCACAGAAAGTTCAAGCTCATTCAGTGAGCACACCCAGGGCCTTCGATTTGTAAAGTACTTACTATCAGTCTGTGCACCTTTACTCACTTGTGAATACCTAATGGATGCCATGTATTACAGAAGCATGTCTTGATTATATTAAATTGATGAGACCCAGGAAAATTATTTGTATATATTAAATATGGTATAGAACACTCACATAAGGGGAAACTGCTGGCAACACAGATTTACTTTTAAAAAATAAAAAGTTCTTAACCTTGAGAAGGTTAACATAAAAGGCTGTGTACTTTGTGATTTTGTTTCTAATAATTGGCAAGGCTATTTTAGAACCTAAAATTCCTTTATTCTAAAACCATTTTCCCCCCTTCTTTTAGGCTAACTTGTGTTTTGTGGATATTGACAACCATTTTATCGAGTTGCCTGAAGAATTTCCACAGTTCCCCAATAAAGTGGATTTTATCCAGGAACTCTCTGAAGTTCTTCTTCAGTTTGGGATCCCTCCTGAGGGCAGCCTGCACTGCAGTGAGAGTGCCACCAAATTGAAGAATCTGGTTCTGAAAGACTTGGTCAATGACAAAAAGAATGGCAACATCTCCACGAATAGCATCAGCATGTATGAGTTACTGAAGGGCAACGAAACCATAGCCCGGCTCCAGGCTCTGGCCAAGCGGACCGGTGTGACCGTGGAAAAAATGGACCTCTCTGCCTCTCTGGGTGAAAAAGAAAAGGATTCGAAGCTGCAGTGTGAAGAGGCAGAGCTAAGGGACTACCAGCTCAACGTACAGCTCCGAGAGGTGTTTGCTAACCGCTTTACCCAGATGTTTGCCGACTACGAATCGTTTGTGATTCAGAGCGCCCAGGACATGGAATCCTGGCTCACCAACCGGGAACAGATGCAGAACTTTGACAAAGTAAAAAGAGCCATAGTTTCCTTTTATGGTTCTTAGTGGGCTGTCTTACTTGATTTTGCTAACTTATTTTAAACACAGATTTTTTTATTTTCCTCTCTCCCTTTCCTTAAGAACTTTTCTTTACCAGTATTTTACACTAGATAAAACAATTTCACAGGAAAGCAAATCAAGTAGCCTATTAAGCCGGCTATTGAATTTTGTATTAAATTGCCTTTCATTTCATTTTTAAATGTTCTGTACTTGAAAATTTTTGAATTATAGAAACTCACATTTCACAGGTTTTTGAAATCTGTTAACACTATCTGATCTTGTAAGAGTTTCATTGACTCTTACTTTAGTTAGGATCAGGTGTAGTTAAATAAGACCTATTCCTTTTCTAATAAATCCTGTTTTTATATTTTGTCTCCAATATAATGAAGTTATGATTTGTCCATGTTAAAGGTAACAGTTTAGTTTCAGAGGCCTAATTTTTATCTCATTCAAGGATCAAAAGAGAGAAAGAGAAATGAATTAGGTTTTATGACTATAAGCCTAAGGTTCTGTTTCAGTTTTGGGGAAAGAAAGACAGAAAGTACCACCAGCTTTTGATTGTCCTGCTGACGTTGAAGCATCTTGCTAAGGTTTACTCCAGAGTATTCTGCCAGGTTTTTTTTGACATATCCATCAGGCACTCCGCTCCCCCTGACCCCCCCCCCCCCACCCCCCGCCGCCCCCGCAGGACAAAAGCACTTAAGGGAGGGGCATTAACTCTTTCAGGTCACCAGGGTGTAGTTCCATCTCCTGCCTCTGTGGTAGCTGGGGCATGATATTGCTATTAGAATGAATTATGGCTTTTCGCTAAATGGTATCCTTTTGTTGTGAAAGACCCCTTAAAGGGGCTAACCCATTCTAAGAGCCTAATCTACAATCTTGGAGCATCTGACAGATAAATGTTAATTTTAAAATTCTGTAAGAGTGGGTAGTATAAAAGATTATTTTCTGATTTCATCAGATTTTTTTTTTTTCAGGTGGAGGATATAAACTATGATGAACAGCTAAGTTCTGGTGCCCTTTATGTTTGAGAAAACTTCTTAAATAATTTAGAAGCCTTCACTTCTCCAAATGTATCTGTGCTCTTAGGTTCCTTTCTCATTAAGCTTAACCATTTTTCCACATTTTTTTCCTATTCAGCTTGGAACTACTGTGTATGCTCATGATGCTTGGGGTAATTCAAATTCTTATCTAAATCGGGCACTGGTACTTTCTTCCTCCTTAATCTTTATGTAGCTTGAAACTATAAATGGAATTCTTTTTATATAACCCCTAGAGAAATGAAAGTTTCATGTTGGATTCCAGAAGGCTTGTAATCATCTAATTTTTCACTAGGAGAATTTACAGGACTGTCACATACTAGTGGTACAAGACAAGTCTTTGTGGACCTTAAATGTTGTGGTCCTTGAGGGTCTGAATATCAAAGCCAGACATTTGGCCTGTTTAGGGGGGGCGGGGAGGCTTTTTGCTCTATAAAAAGTAGACATGCTGTTTATCTGTGAAATACCTTTTAAGGTAGAGGTTCTCAACCTGTGGGTCGCGACCCCTTTGGCGGTCGAACAACCCTTTCACAGGGGTCGCCCAAGACCATCCTGCATATCAGATATTTACATTACGATTCATAACAGTAGCAACATTACAGTTATGAAGTAGCAACGAAAATAATTTTATGGTTGGGTCGCAACATGAGGAACTGTATTTAAAGGGCCAGAAGGTTGAGAACCACTGTTTTAAGGCGATGAACTGGTTTCTAGAGACTACTGTGAACCTTTTTCTGGCTATTTGGATGTGTAAATATAACTGAACTATGGAAGCACTTAAATTAAGTAAGTGGGTTTCTGTAAGGAAGTTTTTTAAAGGCTCCCTAAGTTTCAGAATGAGAAACGTGCTAGGAAGAAGCCGATGAGTATTCAGGAGAGTAATCTTACATCGGAACTTACCCTCCCATCCTCGAATCTGTTCGAATCTGCTCTGAAGAACGATAAGTCAAACCAACCCAGCAGCTGAAGTAGTCATTCATTCTCAAATTTCAGCTGGTACCAAACTGCAGCTAGGATTTCTAGACACACACAGACCTGAAGAACCACAGGAAAAAATAATGAACACTGTGAATTAAAAGCTGATTACAATGTACTGGCCATTCTGTGCAGCAGACAAACCGGTAACAGGAGCATGTTGTGCACGTTTCCCGAAGGCTTGGTTTGCTTCGGATGGTTTTTTAGAGAATGCTTTTTTTAGTTGTTAAGGCCCAGGTCCAGGAGGAGTCTGATCTTGATTAATACTCACCCATCAGTCTCTGACAGAGTTCGGGCCTAGAAAAACATCCACTTGAAGAAGAACAAAAAGATTTCACCCATAAAGACAAACTCCGTGTTGTTTTTAGTTAAGGTTATTGTGTATATATCATTATGGTATCAGTTACTCACCTCACTGCCTTATGACTTGGAGGTATATTGCGTAGGCTAGAAATAGAGAGCAGAAGAAATTATAGCTCACTGGGGGAAGGGGTCAAATTTGATGGTCAGTGAAGAGGATGATGGATGATCCTGTAGCAACTGAGCTATCATCTTTCACTAATGATGCTCTTATTTTCTACATGATGGTCATGAGGATCAGAATGTAAATCAGGTTTGAAAGGTAGGATCAGAGATAAAGACCTAAGTGGCTGAAATTCCATGAAATTAGAAAGAAAGGAAGGCAAAGTGAATTTTTAAGGATTTTTGAATTTTGTCAGTTTTGTGTGTTACAAGATTTAAAAAGAAATTAAAATAAATAAGGAACCTAAGGGACAAAATAAACTGATGAGTAAAACAGAACCACAGGCATGGAAACATGGAACAGACTTATGAATCTGAGGGAAGAAGAGGGGGCGGGAAGAGATTAACCAAAGAACATTTGCATCTATGTATTACCTATGGACACAGACAATAGGGTGGTGAAGGCCTGGGGCGGGGCAGGAACCAGGTAGAGGGGGGCAATGGTGGAAAAAAGGGGGACATCTGTAATACTATCAACAATAAAGATTTTTTTAAAAAAGAATGACCTTAGCAACAGATAATTTTGGGGTTTATCATGTCGTATTGAGGTGGGTCTCTGCTCTAATAATTTTTTAATTATCTCTTTACAGGCTTCCTTTCTGTGTGACCAGCCTGAGCCACACCTGCCATTTCTTTCACGCTTCATTGAAACACAGATGTTTGCCACCTTTATTGATAACAAAATTATGTCTCAGTGGGAGGAGAAAGATCCTTTGCTTCGGGTCTTTGACTCTCGGATTGAGAAGATAGGACTGTATAATGTAAGGGCACCCACCTTGAGGACATCCATATATCAGAAATGCAGCACTTTAAAAGAAGCAGGTACGTTTGCCATGCCTTTTAAAATTAACTTAAAATCCACGATTATTTTGTATACATTGTTGGCCTTATAAGCCAAAATATTGTCAGTTTTAGACTTTATGGCTTGTCCTTGTAAGAGGTACTTTCTTTAGTTTTGTTCCTTTCTGTTTCTGTGAGTTTATGTCCATCCCATTCCTACTTGACATTCCATTTCTCTTAGAAGAGGAAAAATAATGAATGGCATATGATTACAAGGTTGCTATGATTCTTATCGTGTTTTCTTTATCGCCTTAATGGAAAAAAATGTTAATTTCTGTCTTGCTGTTTATGTTGCTTTTTTTACTTCTGGCCTCTTTTCTCTTTATCCAGGAAAAGATAAGTACTCATTTAAAATAGTAAATCTGGGTATCTCAATAAAGCAGTTATTTAAAAAAAAAAAAATAGTAAATCTGAGATGTTGCCTAATTTACATAACTATGACTGTATACAGTGGGGCCTTGATTACGAGTGTCCCGACTAGCGAGTTTTTCGAGATACAAGCGTCTCTCAGCCAATTTTTTGCTTTGAGTTGCGAGCTAAAATTCGGGTTACGAGCCAGCTTCAGATACCCCACCGCTAGTTGGCGCATTGAACGTCACAGTGAACGCCACAACATCAGCCCAACATCACGTGTCTCACTCGTTCACTTTTTGGTTTGACATACGAGTAATTTGAGTTACGAGCTCCGTCACGGAACAAATTAAACTCGTAAGTCAAGGCCCCACTGTATTTAGTTTAGTGGTGCCATTAATTACAATAGCTTTTTTTTATAGAAATTACATCTCTGGATTCTTATATTCAAATTAGCGGTTTCCTAACCCTGACACCAGTTTCCCCCTCCAAGAATTATGAGTTTTGGGCCAGTGTAATATAGTAGTCTATGAAATAAACAGTCATATTAATAGTCAATGTTTACTGACTACTTACTGTGTGCTGAACATTTTATAGTGTGTTTTCCATGCCCTTTTGCATATGATCTTAATGATGAAGGGGGGTGTAGGCACATTTACTTTTGTTTTATAACTACCCTTATTATACAGTTGAGAAAACTGAGCAGTCAAGCCACTTGCTTGTGATTGTGAAGTTTGTGATTGGTGGAGTCGTGATTTGAACCCAGGTGTGAGTGATTCTAGCCCCTGAAGCCTCACTATGATGTTAGCTACACATTTAATAAAGAAACAGGTAAAATGTACCGATCCACCCAATTTTATGCATTCATCCCTGGTTCCTAACTCTGTGTTTGCCAAGTAAACATATTTATCACCTGAGTGCCCCCTCCTTTGATTTAATATTTCTGCAAATGTAGGAGCTATTTGAAAGCAGTTTTTCGTCTGGAGGAAAAGGAGGTAGCAAATGTGCAGTGTCTTTGCTCTGCTTCTGTTACTTGCCTCTGTCACTTTATGTAAGTAGATCAGAGTCAAGGAGTTGTGAGGCTGTAGTTGCATATTTAAGGAGAGAAGTATGTAAATAATGTCTCATGTAACCGTAGAGTTCTCTCTAGAACTGGCTGCAACATTGTCCTTGAGGGTAGATCCTTGGAGCCTTTCAGGAGCAGCAGTACTGCTGTGTCTTTGGAAATTGAGGGGCAGAATGAATGAATTGTCTCCGCCTGTTCGGAGTCTAGTCTGACTTCCAGTGCTTTAAAGGCCATCGGAAGAGTATAATGCCTTTTTGAGCCAACTTCACTCTTCCCTTTCTGACAGAATTTTTTTAATGGAGCTCAGCACTGATTCCTTTGTGTACTTCCAGAAATCTTTTCAATTAACATAGATTTTCTTTCAGCCTCTCAGAGAATTTGATACTCCCACTATCATGACAGAAATTATATAATACTCTTGAAAATGTACCATTATAGATTTAACACATATGAAAATGAGATTCAGCTAAAATAGTCAGTAGTCTCCCAGGAATTTAATTTATCAAAGACTTTTTTAAAAAGTAAAAGGAGGCAGCTGGCAGTGACTGTCCATTTCTCAAAGAGGGCATGGTTGTTTCTTTTACAGATGAAATTGTCTCCCCCCCCCGCCCCAGCATAAGCTGTGAAGGTTGGGATTTTGTTGTCAACATTGGATTTTTTATTGTGTATTGTTTTTGTCTTTTGTTGTTTCTCTTTTGCCTCTTAACTAAAAAGGATTTTGATTTGCAGGTGAATTATTTAGGCAGAGGTTTTCCGCTGTTGACATTGTGGCACCAGAACCTCATGATTTCTGTGCAGAAAGGCAACAAGTTGATCGTAATGCGGTTTTCTTTTCCCTTACCAATCACAGAAACTGGATATTGGCACAAACCCTTGAAATTATAACAGCCCTGATCTCTTAAAGCAGGCATTTAATCATCTCTGAATGTTCAGTATTCACTGGTGGCATAATCACTGAAAAGTAACTTTGCATTATGTTCCCTATGGCATCCTTACATGTAAACCTGAGAATAGTTCATTGTGAATTATGATTTTTATGTTTCAAAAAGATTCCTAGCTAAAGGAGAATAACTCATTATCAGATGGATTTCTCTGTCATTTAAATCCAACGGAAAAAACTGAAGCTCATTTTCCTTTCACGAGGACAGAGGCACTAGTTGGCAGAAATGGAATTTTGTAGTATTTCATGGAACATAAAATTGGCAGGAACTTCATGCCATGAATCTAAGCATTATTTTGCCTAAACCATCTGTTAATTGTGCTTTATAAATATTAGGAAGCATTGGGAGCATAAATAGGGCTGTGGAGTGCCAGGGGTCATTGTTGAAAATTAAATATCATTTCACATTAAAACATGGCATCCGCTGGTTTGGCTCAGTGGATAGAGCCTCGGCCTGCAGACTGAAGAGTCCCAGGTTCGATTCCAGTCATGGGCACATGTAGGGAGCATGCAGGAGGCAGCCAATCAATGATTCTCATCATTGATGTTTCTATCTCTCTCTCTCTCCCTCTCCCTTCATCTCTGAAATCAATAATAAAAAAATATTTTTTAACAAAACCTGGCATCCCTTTTGCCCAGCATAGAACATACGGACTAAGTTTCAAGATAAGTTACAAGTTATACATTAAAAATAAAATGAAGTTCAAAAAATTTTTGGATAAATTTCTATGGAGAAAAATTAGGGAAGCTTAACATTTTCAAGTTTATGTCATAGAGGGCAATAGTAGCTTCCTCAGAGCTTCCCTGAACCCTATTATCGTCAGACACAAACATCTGGTCTGGGTGAAGCACTGATCTCACATAAGATGGTGTTAAGCGTGTTCTTCTCACCAGAGTAGCGTGTCATGGGCAGACCCCTTCCCACCCAAAAAAGAATTTTTTTAGACTATGTTTGGGCAATAACTGGCAGTACTAAATCTGTGGTATTGAAAGAGGCAAAATAATCCCAATGTTAGCAGTTCCGCAGTGTGTTCTATTATTTATCACACAACCACAGTCCCCGCTCGTTCTCCTGTTTTAGTAATATCTAGGCAGAGGATTGGAGACATAGCCTTGATTCTCTACATTTCCTCTTGAAAATTCAGTTAATGAAAACATTTAAGACCAGATATTTTTTAAAAGACAATGTGATTTTTTAAAAATATCTTTCTATTTCAGAGACGAAGGGAGAGGGAGAGGGAGAGGGAAAGATAGAAACATCAATGAGAGAGAATCATTGATTGACTGCCTCCTGCACGCTCCCCACTGGGGATCGAGCCCCCAACCTGGGCATGTGCCCTTGATCTGAATCGAACTCGGGACCCTTAGGTCCACAGGCCGACGTTCAATCCTCTGAGCCAAACTGGCCAGGGCCAGATTTTTTTTTTTTTAACCAAAGACATAATTCATTTTTTCTTGGGTCTCTAACTTTCAGTGGTTTTAAAATAGGAATATTGAGTAATTCCTGTCTTTTCACTCTGTCCCATTCTTTAAAAGGTCAGTTTTTTATCCTCTGGACATTTCCTAAATGCCTGCTTGTTTTATCTGTCTCTGCATTACCCCTCTTGATCTAATAAACACGACTAAAAGACTCCTACTAATGAGAATGTGACTGTTACTAAAAATAATAAACTTCACATCACTCCTTGTTTTACAAATTCCTTGCTTTTACAAAAAGAACCACGACTATTTAATGGGTCTTTGTACAAAGAAATACAGTTAATATAAGGCTTCTGTGCTTGCTGTTCCCTTCTCTTTACCTGTCTTTCAGCTCAAGGGAAATATTTGCCATCCATTAAGAAATGTTGAATTTCCCACTTACGGGAAACTTTTAATGATTTTTCATCCCCACTGTCCTACTTTTGACAAAGGTAGAAATATTGTGAAAATTAATTATCCAGCATTTACTTAAGGTTATCCTTTTTGTACTTATACTGATATTGAAAAGCTTTAGTAAAAATCTGCTTTAGAATGTCAGAAAGAATGAATTCCTTGTAGGTGCATGAATGGAGGAAGAATTATTTTTTAAGGCTTAGCCAATGTCTCTAATTTGTTATAAATTCCATTTGTAGCCCAGTCAGTTGAGCAGCGGCTGATGAAAATGGATCACACTGCAATCCATCCACATCTACTTGATATGAAAATTGGTCAAGGCAAATATGAGCAAGGGTTCTTTCCAAAGTTACAGTCCGATGTCTTGGCAACAGGGCCAACTAATAACAAGTAAGCACATTCTTTACTTGAGTAGTTTGGTTGAGGAATGAATGAAGGGTGTGTGCTCTGCAACTCTAATGGAGTAACGCTTAGCTATTAAACATTTTACCAATCTGATTATCCTTTTCAAAGACCAAATTAATTCATTTGAGATAGGATTTGACTTTTAATTTGCTCATGTAAAAGAATCCAAAGACTAGAGATTTTTCTTTTTTAGGTAATGTGCACTTGGGAATAGCTTTTCTTTAACTGACTGTGTTTAACTATAATGCTCATCTGTCTAATGGAATTATAAAAGTTGTACTTTCATTATCTGTGTCATTTTACTACCTGTATTAGTTTCCTAGGATTGCTGTCACAAAATACTACAAACTTGGTGACTTAAAACAACAGAAACTTGCCCAGCCGACATGGCTCAGTGGTTGAGCATCAATTTCTGAACCAGGAGATCACGGTTTGATGCCTGGTTAGGGCACATGCCTGGGTTGCAGGCTCGATCTCCAGTAGACGGCGTGCAGGAGGCAGCCAGCCAATGATTCTCTCTCATCATTGATGTTTCTATCTCTTTCTCCCTCTCCCTTCCTCTCTGAAATCAATAAAAAAAAATTTTTTTTAAAATCAACAATAGAAATTGATTCTTTTACAGTTCTGGAAGGGGGAAATCCAAAATCAAGATATTGGCAAGACTTTTAGGGGAGGATCCTTCCTTGCCTCTTCCAAATTCTGGTAGCCCCACTCCTTGGCTTCTAGTAGCAAAACTCCAGTCTCTGTCTTCCTGTTTACGTGACTGTCATCTCTCTGTGTATGCGTCCAAACTTTCCTCTTTTTATAAGCACACTGGTCTTGTTGGTTTAGGGCTTGCTCTAATGACTTTAACTTGATTACATCTGCAAAGACCCTATTTTTAAATAAGGTCACATTCACAGGTATTGGAGTTAAAACTTCAACATATCTGTTTGGGGGACACAATTCAACCCATAACACCATCGTTATTTTTTTTAAGTGTTGAGTGCAAAAATTGCAAAACAAGCAAAAAGAAAGATAAATCCTGTCATTCTTTATGAAAGATGATTCCTTTCAGAAAGTATCTGAATATGGTTAGAAATGGGCTCAGTTATTTGGGTTTAGGGGAGTCCTTGGTTTTAGGTGAATACAGGTGTTTTAGCGAGTGCATGATAAAGAAGGGTTTTACAAGAAAAGATGCAAAGAAGGTTATTAATGGGGAATACAGTAAGTTCGAAAGAACTTTGGGAAATCAGCAGTTCTGGAACTTACTTCATTCTTAACCACTAACCAGCATAGGAACTTTGGACAAATTGGAATCACTTTCCTCTCTTCTCATCTGAAAATACCATTTTACACCTGTGATCTAATTAAAGAGAGTCAGAGAAAGGGGGGAAAGAAGCCAGGCTGTGGCAAAGAAATGGGCTAGAACGGAAGTAAACACAACGTGGACGTGGCATTGAGCCACCTAAGTTTTCAGAAGGCAAGTGAGAATCAGTGAGGGCCATAAAAAAGAGGTGGAATTATGCCTTTTGGCCTAAGTGGCCCACTTGAAATAAGTAATATGAAGGTTCTTAAGAGATCGCCTAAGAGTATTACCAGTGGGGTGCCCTTTGTGTCTGCTGGAAGTGGGATTCTTGCAGTGTTGCAAGGAAAGGTATTTCCTGAGACTTGCACAGGAGGATGAGGTATTGTGAAAAGCTTTACAGATGTAAAATTAAGGAGGTTCCCTTCTAAGGCCCTTCTCCCTCCATCTTGCCATGGAAAAAGTCCAGCCTTGTCTTTAGAGCAAGAATGAAGGCCACTGCCCAGAGTTTCTGCTCCATATTAAAGTCCAGTCCAGCATCTGGTTAGCTTGACTTGTGTTCCCAGCTGCAGCCTATTGCATGTGGGGTCCACATAGCCAGAGGCCATGCAACTACTTAAGACCACATGGCAGGCTAGTCATGGAGCAAGAGAATGCAAGGGAGCAGGAGCAGAGCAAGAGCAGAACAACAGAGAGGGACCTCTTTGTCTAGGGCAGTGATGGCGAACCTAGGACACGCGTGTCAGAGGTGACACGCAAACTCATTTTTTTGGTTGATTTTTCTTTGTTAAATGGCATTTAAATATATAAAATAAATATTAAAAATATAAGTCTTTGTTTTACTATGGTTGCAAATATCAAAAAATTCCTATATGTGACACTGCACCAGAGTTAAGTTAGGGTTTTTCAAAATGCTGACACGCCGAGCTCAAAAAGTTCACCATCACTGGGCTAGGGATTCTGTGTTCCCAAGGTTTTGTGGGCTTGCATTGGGATGGACAGGGTAGCACTTTCCCTACGTCACACTGACTTCACTGTGCATGTGCCCATTTCCCCTTTTGTTGGACCCCTCCCCCCGGTGGTTTGCAGGGAATGGACCAGGCGTGAAGTGTAGCTTCCTGGTGAAGCTGCCCAGCTGACCGTGCTTATAATGCCTTGCCTCCCTTTTGCTCTTTTTCTATTATTAATATTAATATACCAGCTAATTGTGATGATAACAATATGATGTTTCTACCTTTCAGATGATCTGCTGCACTATATATGTTGCAGAATTTTTGGTACTTAACTCTTTATTTCCCAGGATGCTTTTATTTTATTTTATTTTTTAAAATATATTTTATTGATTTTTTACAGAGAGGAAGGGAGAGGGATAGAGAGTTAGAAACATCGATGAGAGAGAAACACCGATCAGCTGCCTCCTGCACACTCCCCACTGGGGATGTGCGCGCAACCAAGGCACATGCCCTTGACTGGAATCGAACCTGGGACCCTTCAGTCCGCAGGTCGACGCTCTCCCCACTGAGCCAAACCGGCTAGGGCCCCAGGATGCTTTTAATAAAGCAGTGATGAACATTTCCAAATTTTGTGACAGATTTGTAAGGGGTAGAGATTTATAATGATAAATATTAGACTCTTAAAGGAAAAGAAGCTGCAATGTGTTCAGTTAATTGGCAGGGTTTTACCCTCCATTAGAGCTGCCCCTACTTTCATAAACACTGAACTTGAAATTCATGTGCTCAGAGATGCTGACTGTTGGGAGTTCAAACTCTCCAGGTCAGGGTATTAGATATAATGTTCCATTTTTCAGAAATGGATGAGAATTTTCCATCCAGAACAGATGAGTCATTGATTTATTCACTGTTCTTATTTATAAAATATCCTGTTTGAATCACTTTGATACAGGGAGACTTTTAATTTTTATAGTTTGATTTCCTTTTGATAGCATTAGATTGCTCATTCATTCATTTGGCAAATATTTATGGAGCCCCTCCTAAATGTAAGGCACTGTCTTGTACACTGAATGCCTAGCAATAAGCAAAACCAAAATCCCTGCTTTCAAGTAGGAGAAAAGAAACAAAGAAACTTAATATGTAAAATAAATAACCTGCCAGGCAGTGATAAGACTTATGATGAAAAAATAAAGCAGGGAAGGGAAGGAGGGAGCTCTCAGGAGGAAAGATTTCAGTTTTTAAATCTTACTGCCATATTTTTTGCTTTTAATCTTATATATAATCTCAAGGTTTCCCATTTCCACACAGAGCCAAAGCATTGTATTTTCAGATAGACTGTAGTCTGAAAGAAAAAATATCTCAGAACTAATTTCAGAGTAAAGGGATTTATAACCATGCCCATGTAAATGGTTGATCAACTGTTAGCGAGAATTTAATATGCTGCTTACAAGGCAGAAGCAAATAAGCAATCCTTAGTGATTCAGCAAATATGATTATCTTTGGTAAAATTATGCATAGTAAATAAGGTTTAATAATGCAAAGGATAAATTAATTACTTAACCAGATCAGGAATGTATGGATTTTATAGTAATTTTTTAAAGCAGGTGTTGTTCATTTACCTGTTTTGAAAATAAAATTAAATAGGGCATTTTTGTCCCATAGAGTGTATAATAAGATGCTAGTTATATTATGTAAGTTAATATTTATCCTTTTCTTTACCTAAAGTCTTTTCTACTTTGTCTGCCAAGGGGAACATTCTGCTCTTTATATTCTACCTTTCTTTTTATTATATTAACTAGAGGCTTGGTGCACGAAATTTGTGTATGGGTGCAGTCCCTAGGCCTGGCCGGTGATTGAAGCACAAGTGTCTGGCATGGAAGGGCAGGTCCCAGCTAACCTCTAGGCCCTGGGCCCCCGGGCCCCTGCGTGCCCCCCTCCACCTGAGTCATAGCGCCCGAGACCCCACGCAGAGATGTGGTGAGCGCAGCCCGGCGCTGTGAGCCGGGATAAAGCGTGGGCCTCTGGGCCACCCAGTGGCGCTGCACAGAAGCCAGGCGGGCAGCACATTCTCTCCCGGCCAGCCTCACAGACCGGCTCTTGCGTAAACCCACGGGAAGCCCTACTGGCCCCTGCGATCCTGGCGGCTGCAGCTCCACTCACCCAGAAGAGGCCCCGGTGTGGGGCGGGCTCTTTGCAGGCGCCCCGGCATCTGAGCATGGGGGCTTCCCCAGCATGCAAGCCCTGGTGTCCTGCGGGAGGGTAGCAGGGGGAGTGAGAGCAAGCTCGGCAGACACCCTGCATTCTCACTGCACCTCCGTCCCCATCACCCCCGCCCCCAGGTAGCTGGTGAGGTTGCAGCGCATCGCCGATGCCCGCCATGTTCCGCACCACCCCCTGGTAGTCAACACAAGTTAGAGCGAGTGGTCAAACTCCCGGTCTCCCGGTTGAATGACCACCCAAGGGGACAGTTTGCATATTAGGCTTTTATTATATAGGTTTATTTAGCTGTCATGATTCTATTTTAGATTTTTACTGAAACCACCCTACCCAGTAGCCTTAATTTCTTAAAACACTGGACAGATTTTACGATCTTACACTGTTTTGTTTTTTTTCTACAGGGCTGTTTTCAGGGCCTCCAGGTCAAAAATCTATACACATGTCTTTTTTTTTTTTTTTAATCCTCACTGAGGATATTTTTCCATTGATTTTTTTTAGTGAGAGATGGAAGGGAGGGAGGAGGGGCAAAGAGAGAGAGAGAGAGAGAGAGAGAAACATTGATCTGAGAGAGACATGGATGGGTTGCCTCCCGCGTGCACCTTGATTGAGCCTGCACGTCCCCTTGGCCTGGAATTAAAGCCTCCGGCCCTTCCCTCCTGAGGGCCTTTGCTCTAACCCCTAAGCAACTGACTAGGGCTACACATTTTTTTTGTTACTTATATTTTACTCTTTCCCTTTATTTATTGTATAAGTTTTTATCAGCTGACGTTTATACTCTGCTCCAGAGTTGTTAAAGAAAAATATTCATGACACTTTTTGAAGATGGTAAGACAGACTTTATTCAAGAGACCATGGCAGTTCGTATAGGGACCACCACAGTGGGATATCGCAGTGGGGAAGAGAGATTGGCCTCAGCTCCAGACACATGATGGGCAAGGAGGGATTTATAGCCAAGGAGCAAAGATGGACAGTTACTAAGAGGAAACATTAGGGGTAAGGAGGGATTCAGACTCCACTGTCCTAACCGGATTCTTGCTGAAGGCTGGCCAGGTGATTGGGCATCACCCAGGGGATGTGAAGGATGAGGAACACAATCAGAAAAGAGCTCCTGTACCCTGAGGGTGGGAGCTCCTCCTCAGCTGACTCAGCAGGGTTCTTACTAAAACTGGATTTTACAAGGAAGTGCACTGATTGTCATTTGGTCAAGCAAAAAATCTTTGTCAGAGTCTTACTATGTTTCTTCTGGATCTTTTCAGTTTCCTCAATTTTCTTTCTTTTTTTAATATAATATATTTTTTATTGATTTCAGAGAGAAAGGGAGAGGGAGAGATAGAAACATAAATAATGAGAGAGAATCATTGATCGGCTGCCTCCTGCATGCCTCCCACTGGGGAGCTACCTTTCTTGCTACCATTTTTCTTATAATTATTTAGTGTTCCTCTGGCAGACTGAAATGAGATGATTGAGAAGCTTGAAACCAAAGGCATGCATAAAGTATTTTAAAAGAAACAAAAGAAGCAGCTTTCTCATTTTAAGTTTTTTTATAAATTGGATACTTTATTAATAAAATAATTAAAAGTAATAAGTTGTCAGAAATGCAATATGACTTTTCCTGAATGGCTAAAATATAAGTTCGTTTTAATATATTTTTATTTATTTCAGAGAGGAAAAGTAAGGGAGGGAGAGATAGGAACATTAATGATGAGAGAGAATCATTGGTTAGCTGCCTCCTGCACACCCCCTCCTGGGGATTGAGCCCGCAACCCGGTCATATGCCCTTGACTGGAATTGAACCTGGGACCCTTCAGTCCACAGGCCAATGCTCTATCCACTGAGCCAAGCCAGTCAGGGCTATAAGTTCAATTTAAATTGTGGGTATCTCTGCTGTCAAGGATATACTCAAGAGTAAATATTCTTAGAATGGTTTGATGAATACATAGTCAAACCTGGGAAATTTTTAAAAATAGTTTAATATAAAATGATACACATTCATTCAAAATTTTACTGGAAAGCAATAGGGTAAATTTTAAAACCACCCATAACGCCATCATCATGATATGTTAACATTTGGTGGTGTTTTTCCATTGCATGGATCCTGGTGTGTGTGCACACATACGTGCATGTTCACACTTTTTTCTTTTTTATAAAATTAGAATATTGTTTGTAGAATGTTGTGCCTTGCTTTTTTAATTCATTATTGTATCAGGGGCACTCTTCCATAGTACCTCCTATTGTTGAATGTTAGGTTGTTTTGAACACATTTACTTCATTCTAACTGTTGGGTGTAAGATCTGCGATTAACTCAAAAGCTTTTTCAAAAAGTATGTATTCAGCATGCTTTTGGAGTGAAAGGTATATCCTACTTTCAGGAACATTTAAAAGCCAAAATGCGTCTTGGAATAAAGGAAACATACTGCATATGTACTATGATGAACATCTGTAAACCTATATGTTAGGTTGCATCTGTGATTATTTATTTAAGGCCTATTTGTAGAAGGGTCAGGTGACGTAGTAGATCTGTCAGTAAAATGGCTGATAGACATGATACAAGCCCTTCAAGAGTTTATAGTAGAGAGGAAAGATAAGTAAGAATAACACACTGGTAGGAACTACAATTGGGAAATATAAGAGGGGTAGACCTGCAGACTGAAGAGGGGTAGAATTTAGATTTGGAAGAATCATAGAACACTTTCCGTGTGCCGTCTAAGCTATCTGGAAGATGAATAGACGGGAGAACACCGCATGGACAAAGGCTCAAATGTGAGAGAGCTTTCCATTGGAAACACTGAGGCGGTTGAAAATAGCTGGGGTTTTAAGGTAGAAGAGTGATCAGCAGTACTAAATGTAGCAGAGAGTTAGAGTAAGCTAAGAATGGAATGAATAATAGCCATTGCAGGTGGGGGTATCTGGCTCCATCAGGAGCATTTTCATGGGAAGAAGCTGATTTGAGATGAACTAAAGAGCCAAAGGTAAATAAAGGCCTTACCGCAAAACTTTTAAAGTGTTTTTACGTAAGAAGAGTGAAGAAAGACTTCAACATAACTATAGGGTCAGCATGCTTGTAAGCTGCAAGGAAATATGCAGGTGGGAGAGAAAAATAGGATTGGCAGCAAAGGCGGTGATTCATAGAGCAGGCTGAAGAAGGCAAGAGAGAACTGGTCAGGGATATGGGTGGAACAAATAGCTTTGAGGCATGGCCAGTATGTTTCATACTTCGGGATTAGAAGAAAGATGAGGTGTCTGTGTTTGTATCACTAAATAGAGGGCATAAGGAAGGAGGCAGGTGGGTCTTCAGTTGTGTGGAGGTACTTGAGAATAAAGCGAAAGGTGTGGAAATAGTCTTTGAAAGGGTTGTGGGAGACTTGGTAAAGGGCAGATAAAGTGATTCATGGGTCGCCATGAATGAAATAAAAAACTAACCTACATGGGTATGAGAATAAGGAAGTGAGAGGGTAATATTATTCACTCAGGGTTTGGGGTTGTGTTGGGTGGGCAAGATGGAAAGGAGAAGGTCGTTACAGAGGGGATAACTACGCTTTTTTAAAAAAAAAATCTTGATTGTGGTGATGATTACATATCTCTTTGAATAACACCATTTAACTACATGCTTTAAATGGGTGATTGTATGGTATTTAAGTTATATCTCAGTAAAGCTGTCATGTATTTTAAAAAGAAAAATAAGTATTGTCAGTCTTTTGTTTTGAACAGTTCATTCTTTCTGTTTTAAAGTTAAGTGACTGCATTGCTTGGGTTTGCTTGTTTTCACCTGTGGATTCTATTTCTCAGTCGCTGGGTAAGTCGGAGCGCCACCACGCAGCGCAGGAAAGACCGCCTCCGCCAGCATTCCGAGCACATGGGCCTGGACAATGACTTGAAGGAGGTATGTGGGCTGCCTTCCTGAGATGCTTGATGCAGAGCCTCCAGCGAGGCTCACTCAGCCCAGCAGGTGTCATTGTATAGGGTCTTTCCCATTCTTTAAAAAAAAAAATCCAAAAACAGTTCAGTTATATTTTAAATAGTAATCCTTTTGTACTGACTTAGAGCAGAAAACACCTTTTTTTCCCATTTTTGTAATTTTAGTACATCTAAAAAAGGCTCGAATACAAGACTCCTTGTGTATCACAATTACAAGGCCAAGTTTAAGATAAATTTTTGGTCAGTATATCTGTAGGGAAAAAATTTTATAAGAAGCATAGACATTATTTTAAGCATAATTTAAACATAGTAAGTAAAGATGTATCTGCCTGTTCTTTGTCTTTGTCTTTGTCTTGCTGACACCATTTTAAAAGTTTTTTTAAGTTATTTTAAAATTAAGATCCTATGCTTTATTTGTACTACTTGAAAATAAAACCATAATTATATGTTTGAGTAATTTTAAATAAGTTGATTATTTCTTGAGATCAAAAGAAAAAATGCAATCAGAAAATCTGTTAACTATAGTCTAAACTCAAATGTGTAAAAATAAAGCAGAAAACATAATTTTAAATATATACTGCTTTTTTTTTGTTCATGCCTATATGATTTTAAACATTTTCTTAAGAACTGAATTTATCTAGTGCTTTTCTTTGTGCTACTGTATTTCCTCTCCCCTTTTTCTTTCGCTGTGACTTGATCATATGCATGCTTGTTTTGCTTGTCTCTTTCTCCCATATCCTTTTTTTTTGTCTTTGGCATTCTCCATCCTCTTAGCCTTCCGGGGAACCTTTGGTCTGTCAGAACTCCATGGCATTCTGGGAGTGGGATCAGGGCCCACCTCCTCCTGCACGACTTCCCAAAAAATCCTTCTCTGAGTGCTGCCTGGTATGTTCTTAACCTGAAAGTACTTTGCAGATGTTCCCGACTCTTGTCTTTGGTGTTCCTTGAATGACCCACTGCGTGAGTGCACAGAGCTCTAGCATGCCCCACATCACCCCGAGACATGAACGCGCAGCCTCTCCATTCTGCATTTCACTGCTTCTTGTGTTTGGCACCTTTTCGTGGTGGTGTGTGCTAACACGAGTAATTCTGTACTATTGGCAGGTAAAACTGATTCTTCAAGTCCCTAATCAGTGTGATTGGGAGGGAGGATGGAGAACAGATTTAGCAAATTATTTTTCTTCCAAAGGGAACTATATTAAATATTTAGACTCCCTTTTATTTAAGCATTTTGCACAAGTGATTTATTTTTAATCAGCTTTTTGGTTAGGTTTAATCTCCACAGCATTTTAATTTACCCTTTCTGGTCTATATTTAATGTAGTCATAAAATCCGGTCATCAAGATAGAATCTTAGTACTAAGAGAAACCTTTGAGGTCATCTGGTCTAACTTGACAGGATGTAACTGAAGTCCAAGCGACTTGTCCAAAGTTAGATGGATGCACAAAGGCAGCGCCAGGCCTACAGCCCAGGACTCCTGAATTCCAGGCAGGTCCTCTTACCATAACCCTGCATTCCAGGTGGCACAAAACAGCCGCCCTCAGGGCAAGAGGACTCTTAGTTGTATTTTGTTCCTATTATGACATTAGCATAAATTTACCCAACTTTACAGTGTTCTCAGGTTGCTTATTAGAAAACTCAGGGAGAGCCTGTACTGAAGAGCAGTTGGTTCGGTGGTTACTAATGAGCAGGATGTATGTTCATAGGTAGTTCCTAGTGGTCTGTTGCTTTTGGCAGAAATGAAGAAGGGCATATTAGAACTCTCAGAAGAAATCTGAGGTGACTTCCCACTGCAGTGAAGTAGGCTATTCTATATAATAAAGAGGTGATATGCAAATTGACCATCACTCTAACACACAAGATGGTCCCCCCCCATGTGGTCAAAGATGGCCACCACAAGATGGCCTGCAGGGGAGGTCAGTTGGAGGTGATCAGGCCTGCAGGGGAGGGCAGTTAGGTGTCCATCATGCTGGCAAGGAGTGGTTAGGAGGTAATCAGTCTGGCAGGCAGAAGCAGTTGGGGCAATCAGGCAGGCAGGCAGGCGAGTGGTTGGGAGCCAGCAGTCCTGGATTGTGAGAAAGATGTCCGACTAAACAGGCAGTCGGACATCCCTTGAGGGGTCCCATATTGGAGAAGGTGCAGGCTGGGCTGAGGGACACACACACACACACACACACACACACACCCATGCACAAATTTCGTGCACCGAGCCTCTAGTAGTATTATAAAAACATTCCTTGTGAAAGTTTGTCTTTTTCCTCCATTTTCATCTTAAAATACACCTTGTCTTCCAAAAGCAAATCACGTTTTTCTCATCACTTGATTTGTACAGTATTACGGAGGCCACCTCCCTTCTTGCTGTGAGGAAGGGCCTGTGCCACCGTCAGCCTCCTTTCTGTGCATGCCCATGGGATGTCGCTGGTCCTGTGCCTCCAACAGAGATGCTCAGGAGACTTTACACGTGGCCTCGTGGGGCTCCCTGCTGGCTGATAACTGTCCCCACCCCATGGGTACAGTGCTGGGTGCTCAGACTTTATGGCCACTCAAAGGACAGCCCTATTCTAACTTTTCATTTATATAAGAGAACACAAATTTTAAACGGTGCTTAATTATTAATCCAGTTATTTTTTCTTCCTACCCTCTTGCCTGGCCATACTCCTCACTCCTTTTCTTGCAGGCAGTGTTTCTTCCTAAGCCAAGTTTGATATTTAACTCTTCTTGAGAATTGAGACTTGTAGTGGTTCTCTCTGCATTTGCACAAGCCCTACAGGCAGAGGAACTGAGGATCGGGGAGAAACAGAACCTCACCAGATAACATTTGTTTTTACTCGTCTTCTATCTCTGATTTGTAATATTCCAAATAACATTAGTGCAACCTGAAATAATAGGAATTGCAGATAAAATTCTCACATGGGATCCCTGCCTCTACCTCAGGTTAGTTTTTCTAGCACTTTATTTCCTGCTTTTATTTCTTTGAAAACTGACCTTCAGGATATTTCAATAGACCTGTTAACACTTAGTTTCCTAGTGGTGATAGTTGTCTCTCATTCTCAGCTTTCCCTCTAAAAATGGTTTGAAGCAGAAAGAGGTATACACAAGTTTACAGGAACTTAATGCTTGTGGAGTTCATTTGATTTTTAAACCGGTACTTAAAATGGTTGCACTGGAAAAGAAGCAGGTCATTTCGTTAATGTGGCATTTCATCAGGAGAGTCGGGAAATAGCAGGTAAACTAGTCCGTTGAATCCCTAATCAGTGGGATTTTTTAAAACAATTTATAACAGATTTGTCAGGTTATTTTCCTTCTGGAGGAGAAACACATTAAATGTACAAACTCCCTTTCATTTAAAGAATGCAAAGGATTTTACACATCTTCACTTACAATTTCAAATTCTGCCCTTAAGATAGTAAGATAGATTTCACATATGTGTCTGTGGGAGGATGCGCTGGCTAGCAATCTCTCTCCCTCTCCAACAAACTGCTAGTTTTACTATATAATTTAGAGTAGTTATTCTCTAAATATGGTCCTACGATACTTGGAGTTTGGGGGATTCTGTCCTGTGGTCCTGAAGCAAACATAAGGTACCTGAATGAGCTTTTGCAGGTGGCATAGAAAGAGCCAGCAGGCGTCCCGCACACATCACATGTAGTGATTTTATTTCATTTTTTTCTGGGAATTTACTAACCAAAGCTCAAGCTCAGTGGACTGGGTTTCTCAGCTACTCTCTGAGCCATCACAAGTATTGCGACGTTTCCACTTTCTCTTGATGATGGAAGAAGGCACAGGACAAACATGTCACAGAGACGAGCGGCCTCCTGCATGTGGACCACATTTCAGAGTGGTCTCCGAGCCTTTCTTTGAGGGAGGGGGGCCTGTTTTAGGCCCATCTTATGAATAAACAGAACGCCCGAGGTCATAAAATCAGTTGCCCCCAGATTCTAGAGGTCCTGCTGTGACTTGATTGGAGGAAAGGGTTGGCTGGGAGCAATGCCCGAGAGCCACGTGATCTGCGGGGACAGGTGTGGGAAACCAGTGACCGGAGAATCACTGGGTTCCTGCAGAACCTGGACTGTAACCCAGACACCCAGTTTTTTCATTCCAGCCGTGCTCCTGACTAATCACAGCCTTGGGTCTTTCCAATGAAGCGACTGAACTAGATGAAATTCCATCTCATTTGAATGCCTTTTAACCTGATGGGGTTTCTGCCCCCCTGTTTTCACAGGGGCTAATGGTTGGTGGGAGCACAGGGGTCTGCCTTTTGGCACACTGAAACTTGAGTTGCTGTTGCACGTGTACACTTCTATTGTTCCCACACTTGCTTTTATTCAAGGTTCAATAGGTCAGAAGAATATCTGATGTTTATGCATTAAAAATGCTCTTTAATTTTTAGAAATATATGCAAGAGGCACGAAGTTTAGGAAAAAACCTGAGGCAACCCAAATTGTCAGACCTCTCTCCTGCCGTAATTGCACAGACCAACTGGAAGTTTGTGGAAGGCTTATTAAAGGAATGTAGAATGAAGGTACGTATTACAGATGCGAGGACACGGTGTGCATTCGCGGTTACTCCACGTGTGGGGCTATGATGAGCAGCGGTCACTCCGTTTGAGCCCGTAGCTTCCCTAAAAGAAAACTTGTCCTGGGGCCTAAACCTTGTGTGCTTTCTCCTGAGGTCATGAGCCTCCATGGCTCCTCCATGGCCCGTAGAACCAGTGACTTGGGAGCTCTGCACAGTTTTGCCACCTTTTCAGCCATGGCTGTCTTCCTCTCCGACATGAGTGGATATTAAGCCAGTCAGAAGTTGTGTCTGGGATGTTGTCATCTTATGCAAAAGACTACACATTTGTGTGTGTGTGTCTGTATGTGCGTCTGTTGGAACCTTATCTGTGTCCATACATGTGTGAGTAGACCCATTAGAAGATGCTAGCTGTGTTGTGGGCTTCTGTATATTACACAACAGTCTCCTCTCTGATATCTGTGTTTACCAGAGGTAGCAATACAGATTGGCAAATCTCAGAACATTTTAACCAGTAATTTTATTCATTCATCTGTCAGTCATTTCTCCAGGACCTTCTCTGTGTGTATGCAATAAATGCCCTATTTTTAGCATCCACAGTCAGTGCTGAATCAGACAGACAAGGTCCCTGCCTAAAGGAACTGGATTCCCCCACACTTTACATTTTATAAGAGCAGCTAAGACTGCTGTAAATCAACTTACCTGAACCTGATTTCCATTTCCTTTCCGTTTTCTGGTGCATGCTCTTGAGCGCGCAAGAAATGAAACAGAAAAGGAGGAAGGAAAAAAAAGAGACCTAGTGCACTCATAATTAGAGAGTTCTGGTTTGTCTTGTGGCTTCTGCCTCAGTGCAATCAGAACTAAGTGCAGATACTGTTCGTTTGCTAAGGCGTGGGGCAGTGGGTGAACTGTGGTGGCAGGATGGGGTTTTAGCTTCTGACAGGGCATTTTCTAGGTCTGGTGTAATTCCTCAGTGTTAAGTTAGTAATCTGAAAAGTGTTGTGCATAAACATTAACCTGTTTGCATGGGGTACTTTAAAATTGTTTCAAAAGGCCGAAACTGGTTTGGCTCAGTGGATAGAGCGTCGGCCTGCGGACTGAGGGGTCCCGGGTTCGATTCCGGTCGGGGGCATGTGCCTGGGTTGCGGGCACATCCCCGGTGGGGGATGTGCAGGAGGCAGCTGATCGATGTCTCTCTCATCGATGTTTCTAACTCTCTATCTCTCTCCCTTCCTCTCTGTAAAAAATCAATAAAATATATTTAAAAAAAAAAAAAAAAAAAAATTGTTTCAAAAGATCCCTTTAGTGACCCTCTGTTTCTCTGACAAAATAGTAGAAGTATGCATAATATTACTCCAGTGAGTTGACCACAGAGATTAAGACACTTTTCCCAAGGTGACTAAAAATCTGCAATTAGAAGTATAACGCAGGGACCCCAGGTCTCCTGATCCAGTGGCGGACTTTTTGGGCTCTGGCCTTGCTGCTGGGATAACACTTTTGGCCACACGTGATGTTTTCAGACCAAACGCATGCTGGTGGAGAAGATGGGCCACGAAGCAGTGGAGCTGGGCCACGGAGAAGCGAACATCACGGGCTTGGAGGAGAACACCTTGATCGCCAGCCTCTGTGACCTTCTGGAGAGGATATGGAGCCACGGCTTGCTGGTCAAGCAGGTAACCGTGTCCGCGCCCCGGTGACATGGCCGTTAGGAGCCCTGTGAGGAAACGGAGCAAGGAGAAAAGGACACCATCATAATGAAAGGGTCTGTCTCCTTGTCACAGGATGACTAGAAACGCACCACAGGCGTTTCGATTCCAGAAAAAGAAAACGTAACCCGTAATTAGGAGGCGGTCGGGCTCTTTCCTGGTAAACAGGAAAGGACGAAGCAGCCCACTCTCTGCACAGGCTCTACCCCCGTGGATTCCACTCAGGGCTGCTGTCACTGTCCAGCAAGGACGTCAGTCAGCCAGAATTAGCACTTCTTTCCATGATAAGTTATCTAGTTATTCAGGATGGAAAATTTAAAAAAAAAGATTAAGATGGTTTCTTTGCTTTTGTCTCTCTCCTGTCCCTTTCTGGTTTTGTGCTGTTTTGTTTTGTTTCTGTTGGGTACATATTTCTTTCTTCTTCCCCTTTTCTCTTTCTCCTCTTGTCCCAGCTTTCTTCTCTGGTTGCCATTCCGTATATTGAAACATATTTTGCATATGGATATGCAAAAACATCAGGTGCTGCTAGAGCCGCTTAATTCCCTGGTTTCTGTTGTGGCTAGTATAGACAGCCCTAAACACATACAACTGAGGAACAGCCAAGCCGGGGTCAGCGATCTGTGTGCCTCCACTTCTGGCCTCTTGCTTAGTAGCTGCCGTTCCCAGCTGTTGCCAGTGTTCTCAGTGAGGCAAAGAATGATGAAGCAGGGGGTCCTGCGGGGGTGAGGCCGACGGAGCCCTAACGAGCCCTAACGAAGCATGCCCGACTCCGGAGACCAGGTTCAGTGACGCAGATCCAAGTTTATTGTGTAAGTGCAGCAGTATATATAACATTTTGGACCAATCAGAAGTTTACAACATCCATAGGGCAACCAATAGTAGGAAAGATCAGGGTACTATGTAGGGGCTCTAGGCGGTCTGCTCAGGCGGGCGCTGCCACTTCCCGGTGTGCCGAGGAAGCTTGTACAGGCGGAGTGTGCTCACGCCATTGCATGCGCCACAGCACTGAGATAAATCTCCTGAGCTCTTTCTTCCTACAGAATGACCCTCATTACATGTGACGAGGAACAGATAAGCTTGGGTTGCCATACTTCACAATGGCTGTTTCAACGTGAATGGTTTTGATGAGAAATTATTTTTTAATGAATTATTTCTTATAAAATGAAAAATTTTATATCCCTTGTACTTTCAGGGGAAGTCGGCTTTGTGGTCGCATTTAATTCAGTTTCAGGACAGAGAAGAGAAACAAGAGCACCTTGCAGAATCACCAGGTGAGAGTTCATTGGTTTGGTTGTTTCTGTAGAAGAGGCAGCATGGGACCACATGAAGAATCAGGACCATATAGCTTTGTCTTCCGCTCTCTCCATGAAAACTAACCCATCTCGTCAGTAGTGGGGTGAAGTAGAAGGAGCAGTATTGTTTACTAGCTGTGAAGCCTTTCTGATCCTCAGCTTCCTCATTCACAAGACAGAAAAAATAATAGTATCTATGCCAAGACTATAATGTTCATCAAATAAGATAACACATGTAAAGGATCACACAAGTGCAGCAATGTTCTCAAATAATGTCATTTTTTCAAAGTTGTTTCGTTATAATGTTGATGAAGAAAACATCAGTTCCTGGCCTTGGCCATTGTCTCTGTGGAGTTGTCTCTGGGGACTTGTTTTCTCCCACATCCCAAAGGTGTGTGCATGAGGTGAATCCCTGCATCTAAGTTGTCCCAGTGTGCGTCAGTGTGGGTGTGAGTGCGCTCTGCATTGGCGAGGCATCCTGTTTAAGGTGGGCTCCCACCGTACCCCTGTTCTGCCAGGCGAGGCTTCAGGCACCTGTGACCCTGAACTAGAATAAGCAGATTGGAAAACCATCTTACTTGTTTTCTTAATGGTAACATGGGTTTTGTCAGACATCAAGTCACAGTTTCTAAGAACTTACCAATATTAAGTGAAGATTTACTGTATCCTTACTCTCACCAGTATTAGGGTGATTTTTTTCTGAAAGAAAAGTTTTATAACCATCATTCGTTTTTCAGGGGAAACAATGTGCATATATGTCTCCAAAATCTTCAGGAGTGATATTTCTTCGTCAGTTTATAACAGGACATCATTGTTAGAAGTGTCATGCTTCTTTAGCTAATTAGAGTTATGTAGGATTCCTAGATAACTGGGTTATTTTTCACAACAAGGCACTTGCTTTTCTTTATGTAAAATAGCCATCTGTTTCACAAAAAAGTAGAACAGTGGAAAGCCTAGTAGAGATAGAATGTTTTATATTGAATTTGGAAAACTTTTCTAAAATTACAGATTTTTTTTAGACATTCAGAAGTATAAAAAAATTTTTTTAACTCAGGAGCCAACCTCCAGCTTAAGAAATAAAGCCTTGTGTACAATTGCTAAAAAAAAGAAAAGAAAAGAAGAAGAAATAAATATGATTGAAGCGCTCTATTTTTATTCCCCTCGCTGCTGCTAGAGCACAATATTACCCTAAATGTAGTGCTTATTGTTAGAAACCTAGTTTTTAAATGTAGCCAATGAAACAGTTAGAAATATGATTTTTTAAAATTTTAGTAATATGTTTTTATTGATTTCAGAGAGAGGAAGGGAGAGGGAGAAAGAAGTACACATCGATGATGAGAGAGAATCATCGGCTGCCTCCTGCACACCCCCTATTGGGGATTGTGTCCAAAAACATGGACACATGCCCTGATTGGGAATTGAAATGTGACCTCTTGGTTCATGGGTCAACAC
Organism: Myotis yumanensis; assembly: GCF_028538775.1. NCBI lineage: Eukaryota > Metazoa > Chordata > Mammalia > Chiroptera > Vespertilionidae > Myotis > Myotis yumanensis. The sequence continues at coordinate 175,984,994 of NW_027223754.1, forward strand.
TCAGCCACTGAGCCACACTGACCCGACTAGGAATATGATTTTGATACTGCATTCCCCTGGAGCCTCTCTAAAAAGAATGTTATGATTCTAAAGACCCAAAATATAACTATATTTATAAAGACTGGGGTCCACTTTAAAAGCATGCTCTAGTGTCCATCTCCCTTTGCCCCTTTTTTCTGTTGAAAAAGTAAAAATGCATTGGCATATACTCTGTAACACTTACCTCTGTTCATAGAAAATGTAGCTTTTCAGCCCATAAGACCATAACTAAAGTAGCTTACCCTAATTAGAAAAAATAAATTCCTAGGGGGCAAAATATATTTTTAAAAATATATTTATTTTTATTGATTTCAGAGAGGAAGGGAGAAGGAGAGAGAGATAGAAACATCAATGATGAGAGAGAATCATTGATCGGCTGCCTCCTGACGCCCCCTACTGGGGATCGAGCCCGCAACCCACGCATGTGCCCTTGGCCAGAATCGAACCTGGGACCCCTAGTCCGCCGGCGGACGCTCTATCCACTGAGCCAAGCCGTCTAGGGCCAAAATAGCCATTTTTAGGATGAAATGCTAGAAAGCCAAGCTCTGTTAAGGCTGGGAGGTAGAAACCTTTGCCTCTTGTGCCAAGTGAGGCATGTGAGACTTTCCAGCTGTTAGACAATAGCTGCTGGGCAACACTGGCAGCTGGTGTTGGCGGGTCAAATGTTGGGCGGTTGAGCTGGAGACCAGACACCCAGCTGTTTCCAGTGGCCTTCAATCAGTCAGTCGTGGGACCAGCAAAACTCTGAAGTCAAGGCTAAGAAATGCCGAGTGTCAGAGCCCCGTGCAGTCACTGTGCTGCACTGTCAGGTGCTGAAGGGCTACCGAAGCACAGATGAACATCAGCTAAATATTTTACTGACCCTTAAGAGGATAAATATAAGCCATGCAGCTTTTGAAATCAAATTATTGTCTGTTTGGAGGAATGGATTTTATAAATATTGTTCTAACACTTTTGATGATTTAGCCCATGAAGTTAGGAATTAAAAATATAACAGTGTGAAATAGATATAAACACATCAGTTTAAAAATGAAATATTTCATTACTGAGAAACAGTGTGTCCTGATTGTACAGAAATGAGCAGTTCATTGACTTGTCTGCTTTTATTTATTTTTTTTAATATATTTTATTGATTTTTTTACAGAGAGGAAGGGAGAGAGATAGAGAGTTAGAAACATCGATGAGAGAGAAACATCGATCAGCTGCCTCCTGCACATCTCCTACTGGGGATATGCCCACAACCCAGGTACATGCCCTTGACCGGAATCGAACCCGGGACCTTTCAGTCCGCAGGCTGACGCTCTATCCACTGAGCCAAACCGGTTTCGGCAACTTGTCTACTTTTAAATCCGGGTGGTTTATTTGGTTTGGTTTGGTTTTTCAAAAAATACTTTTTGTTTGCCAACTATTAAGCTTCGTAATTAATGCATTTTGAGATTAAGGAAAGATCCTCCAACTCCTTATAGAGTCACAATGGATTTAAACACTGATCTTTTTTTTTTTTTTCATTCTCTACAGGTTTCTTTTTAAAATCTTATTTATTGGTTGATTTGAGAGAGGAAAGGGAGAGAGAGAAAGAGAGAGACATTGATTTGTTGTTCCACTTATTTATGCATTCATTGGTTGATTCTTGTATGTATGCCCTGATCAGGGATCGAACCCGAAACCTTAGCGTATTGGGACAATGCTCTAACCAACTGAGCTACCTGGCCAGGGCTGAACACTGCTCTTATTAACATTCAGCCAGGATGAGCCTAGATGATAGATCATTACTCCTTCAAAAGCATCACTCTACAGGAGTCAGAGACACTATACAGAGTAAGAGTTGCTGTATAATAGAATAATTTTCCCTTCTGATATAAATGTAAGCTGTTCAGGTTTCCGAAGAGACTCACGAACATTTCACTTCTGTGTCCATTTAGATTTTGCATAGTGCGCATACTGTAGTTTGGATTCTGAACTTGAAAGTAGAAATTTACCAGCCTAGAGAGCCCAAACTCTCAGGTTTTCCTTTTTTTTTTTTTTTTTAATATATTTTATTGATTTTTTACAGAGAGGAAGGGAGAGAGATAGAGAGCCAGAAACATCGACGAGAGAGAAACATCGATCAGCTGCCTCCTGCACACCCCCCACTGGGGATGTGCCCGCAACCAAGGTACATGCCCTTGACTGGAATCGAACCCGGGACCCCTCAGTTCGCAGGCCGACGCTCCATCCACTGAGCCAAACCAGTTAGGGCAGATTTTCCTTTTAAACACTCTTTCAGAGTACAGTAAGTCCTCACTTAATGTCCTTGGGAGGTTCTGCATCTTGAAGTGAAATGACACATAATGAACCCCGTTTTACCACAGGCTAATTGATGTAAACAAGAGTTAGGTTCCTGTGGCATCTCATCAACGTTATAAAGCAACAATGCAATCTGAAATCCTGGTATATAGGGAGATTGTGTGATGGCAATGCATGAGCCCAGAGATAATTCACATGCTCAGTAGCTTAATTTATAGATACTGCTTTCATGTAATTATCCAGTTCGATTAGAATGAATAACTTTAGAAAATGACTGGCCATTATGGCCAGAATTTGCACACATTACATTATTTGCTAAGTGGGCTTTTATAATTCATTTTAAATTTACAAACGCAGCCCCAGGTGAACTGGAAAGAATACAGCCAGTTTACTGTATTAATAAAGTGACAACAATTTGATCTTTTCTTTTGTCTTCAAAATGTGTTCTTCAAAAGTAATTTTGAAGTATTTATTTATAGAATGTGAATCATATAGATTTTTTTTTCTTACTGTTACTTTTCTAATACTTTGCTGATATTTTTCAACATAGTTGCCCTGGGACCAGAAAGAAGAAAATCTGACTCAGGAGTTATGTTGCCAACTCTCAGGGTCTCCCTTATCCAAGACATGAGGTACGTGTTGTATGTGCTAGCAAGTGGTGGTAGCTGAAATATTATGGCTTTCACTTAAATTGCTCAAATGATTTTGGCTGTGTTTATTTTTGGCTTATGTATTCTCAAAAAACACATTTTTATAACCTTGTTTATTTTACTTTCACACTATTGTATTTTTCCTGACATTAAATCCAAGGGGAAACGCAACTGAAAAGAGTTTTAAAGTAGCCGTAAATTATTTTACAATTTCTTTTGTTCAGCTTTTTTAAACCTCCTTAAATACTTGCTACCCACAAATACAGTTAAAAAAAAAAAATCTGCAAATAAGGACAAGTTACTTGGCAGAAAAACTGTTGCCAAGCAGATTTAATTTGAAGCAAATGCAAATCTGAGAGTTACCACTTGCAGTTACTGGCCTTAGAAATCATTAGAAGGCATCAGTGTATCTAAGAAGATGTATGGAATGAGGGAGGCAGATGGTTTTTTCTTTGAAACATTTTAGGTACAATACTTAGTCAACTCTTAAAAATATGTGGGCTTAAAGTGAATATTATAACATTTATAACACTTGTAACTTTATTGCTTTAGTAATATTAATAGGATGTTTATTTGGTTGGTCAGATACTTGTGACTGAAAAGCATAACTGTTATGAGTGGCAGCATAGTAGAGTGGTAACACATCCTGGCTTCACCACTTACTAGCTGTGTGACCCCAAGCAATTTTTTGTAACTTTTCTGTGCCTCAATTTCCCATCCCTCGAATAGAGATTTAAAAAGTTACCTATCTTAAAGCAGTGTAATGAAATTTAAGTGAATTAGTCTGTAGTCTGTTACTGTAAAAAGTTTCAAGAAGTACTTGGCTCATAGTAAGAGCTCAGTAAATGTTGGTTTTTGTAATCTGAGTAAGTTCATATACTTATAACTTAACTGTTATATTCCTTGGTAGATGACATGTAGTTGTCCTCGTGTGGCTTATGATTCCTTTTGATGGCCAGCATAAGAGGAGTAGTTGTAACTACTGCTCACTTATTCCATTGACTGTTAGATCAATGAACAGTGACCTCTCTAGTCTAAGCCCCTAAAATTTCTCACCTGGATTACATCATGGTGCCCATATTTCTGTGCTTGCCCTACTCTGTCCTCCCCCTGGATATATGGTGATCTTACAATAAAGTCTAGATCACTTGCCCTGGCTAGCAATAGACTATGGGTGCACATCAGGCTAAATATGATCCTATATAACAAAACCCTAATATGCAAAGTGACCGACCAGGGGAACGACTGGTCGCTATGATGCACACTGACCACCATGGGGCAGATGCTCAGCGCAGGAGTTGTCCCCGGTTGGGGCCAGCAAGTGGGTGGCACTAGGCCACCAACCAAGACGGTGCCAGCAGGGGGCCCCCCCCCACCCCCGATTGCCCCACCGGTCACCCCACAGATTGGCTCTGATCGCTGGCCAGGCCTAGGGACCCTACCCTATATATTGGGAACTGTCTCTTAGATTTGAAAATTAAAACCTGGCAAGGCTACTCTAACACTGAAAAAGCAGGATGATGCAACAATGACATGCATGGACTCTGGCTTACACATTTTGTGATCAGCCCTGATTCTGACACTTATAACTGTGTGACAAAACCATTTACTTAACTTCTCTCTGCTTCAGTTTTTCCACGCATAAGTTGGGGAAAATGGTACTACTGCCTCAGAAGGATCATGTTATGTTCTACTTTTTATAATCAGGGCAAGAAAAATGTACCTGCCCATACAACAGCAAAATGCCTTTCACCTGTATGAAAAGTATGGTCACTGGTACATGCAGCATCCCAGATTATGAGAGGGATGTCCCTCGAGGGGCCCCGGATTGCGAGAGGGCACAGGCTGGGTTGAGGCCCACCCCCCACCCCCTCCAGTATAATCTTGGATAATCAATATTGGTTATTGATGTCCTGTGACTTCCCACTTAAGGGTACTTTGGCTTTTAATTTTCAGACTTTGTCTTATAAAAATATCTGAGAGACTCCCCCCTAAGTATCCTAAAGTGATGTTTTGGCCAAATGATAAATGCTTTTAATAAAACCTTGATTGATTGATTACTTCCAAAAGGTGCTTAGTAAGGTGGAAAGGCGTTGCCCAGAGAAGACAAGCTGACTTCCCTAACGTTTTATTACAGAAAATTTTAAATACAGCAAAGTCAAAAGATTTTATAGTAAACACATCCATATACCCATCACCTAGATTCTACCGTTTATGTTTTCCTATGGCTTTTAAAAAAGTTTTAATATATATATACACACACATACACACACATATCATAAAATTTACCATTTTAACCATCCTATATAATAAAGAGCTAATATGCAAATTTTCATCACACCATAATGGCACAGACACTCAACACTGAGGAGAGAGGAATGGGGACCAGCCAGGCTGCAGCCCGGGAGAGGGAGAAGCCGCCTGCCCCGCGGTCCTGGGTGCCTGCAGCTGCTGCCCAGGCGAAGTCACCGGCCCACGGTCCCCTGCAGCTGCGGCCAGCCCAGGTGAAGCCGGCCCGGGTCCTGGGTGCCTGCGGCTGGCCAGAAGGAGGGAAGCCTGGGTCCCAGGTGCCTGCAACCAACTGGAGCAGGGAATCCTGGGTCCCGGGTGTGGGGTGAGGTAGAGGCGATTAGGGGCGATCAGGCCAGCAGGGGAGCAGTTAGGGGCGATCAAGCAGTCAGGCAGAGGTGGTTAGGGGCGATCAGGTAGGCAGAGGTAGGGGCGATCAGGCAGGCAGGCAGAGGGCTTAGGGGCAATCAGGGAGGCAGGCAGGCAAGGAGTTAGGAGCCAGCGGTCCCGGGTTGCAAGAGGCAGTCGGACATCCCCGGAGGGGTCCCGGATTGGAGAGGTTGCAGGCCAGGCTGAGGGACCCCCCCTCCCATGCACGAATTTCATGCACTGGGCCTCTAGTTTTTACTTGTCAGTCAGTAGCACGAATACATTTGCATTGTTGTGCAACCATCGCCACTATCCATCTCCAGAACTTTTTTGTCAGCCCAGACTGAAACTCTGTACTCATGTAAACAGTATTCTCCCTCCCCCACAAGCCACTACTCTATTTTATGTCTCTATGAATTTGACTCTTCTAGGTACCTCATGTAAGTAGAGTCATACCTTTTGCATTTGTTTAATTTCACTTAGCGTAATGTTATTGCGGTTCATCTATAGCATAAATCAGAATTTCCTTCCTTTTTTAAGGCTGAACAGTATCCCATTGTATGTGCATACCACATTTTGTTATCCATTTATTCATCAATAGATATTTGAGTTGTTTCCACCTTTTGGCTGTTGTGAATAATGCTGCTATGAACATATGTATTTGAGTCCCTGCTCTCAGTTCTTTTCTGTATATACCCAGAAGTGGAATTGCTTGGTCATATAGTAACTCTATGTTTAATTTTTTAAGGAACCATCATACTGTTTTCCACAGTGGCTGCACCAGCCGTGGGCAAACTACGGCCCTCAGGCCGGATCCGGCCCATTTGAAATGAATAAAACTAAAAACAAAAAAAGACCGTACCCTTTTATGTAATGATGTTTACTTTGAATTTATATTAGTTCACACAAACACTCCATCCATGCTTTTGTTCCGGCCCTCCAGTCCAGTTTAAGAACCCATTGTGGTCCTCGAGTCAAAAAGTTTGCCCACCCCTGGGCTTCACCATTTTACATTCCCACATGCAATGTGCAAGTGTTAAGTTTCTCCACATCCTCACCAGCACTAGTTATTTTCTGTTTCGTTTGTTTGTTTGTTTGGACAATAGCTGTCCTAATGGGTATGACTTCCCGGTTTCTTATGTCATACATAGCCATAGGTCTTTTAAATGTTAAGCTAGAGTCTTCAGCTGTATAAGCTCAGATACCAACTCATTAGTAAACCAAAATGTAATTAGACTCTCAGATACTGACTCTTGCTAACCCACCAGGCTTACTTTAGACATCTAAGAGATATGGCGAAATAATGGGCTGGATCCACTCCTGTCCAGTTGTCTATGAAGCCAATTTATTATTTCCTTAACCGATGACTTGATATTCTTTCACTGATATGGGTAGGCTCGGGGGGGAAGCTAGATTAAAGTCAGAAGGCATCGTGCTCAGGAGCAGAGATGTGGAAGCCTGATCTTCCATCTTCGAAATAGCGATCCTGGTGCTCATGGGACTGATGTCATCTCAGAAAAGCCCTGCAGAAGCACTGCCCGTGTGTCTCTCGTTTCTCTGCTCCATTCTGCCTTTTTATTTATTGTTGTTCTTATTCGTGATATGTTTACTTTAGAATTTAACTCTCAGTGGACCAGCTTATTTCCCTATTTTCAAATTCTGGGTTAGTACTTCACGTAAGTCCCTAATTGCTATCTAAATGGTTGCTGTAGTAGATCCAAGAAGAACATCCAAGTAATATTCTAAATTCTGATTTCTTTAAATCTGGACAATTGAAGAAAAAGCGTATCATCTAAGGCTTGGGTAGTATATCTCTCTGAGCCCATGCTCTCTGTTGGGCACATGCCTCTGTCCTTACCTCATCTTCTCAAGTTTATCTCTTGAGGCAAGTACACTGGCAGTTTAGGGACTTTGGGTTCTCACAGATGTCGAGAGTCTTGGCACTGGACTGCTTAGCAGCTGTAAGGAGCCCCTTTGGCTTAGAATCTCAGACCACTTCCCAAGACTTTCAGAGTTGCCAAATATCACCAAATTGTCACTTGTAGAAAGACTTTTTGTTCGAATGAGAATGGCCGGGGAGAGCAAATAACTGGACTGATTATCTACATAGAGAAGAGGAGGATTATCGTGGTGTTACCATTATTACCACTTTTTTCCCAAAGTAGCTCTGCACATATCATCTAGCTGTTGGGCCTTATGTTCTTAATGACAAAATATAATTAATGATGCCGGGCATAGTAGAACATTATATGATCTAGGAGACTGTGAATACTATAATCGAAATATAGATATTCTGAATAGGTAAACGAATGAGCAGGATGTGAGTAAATCCTAGAAATATTCTATTTACATATAAAGATGGGGATAAGTTACTTAAGGGTAAATTGGCAAGTGACTTTATCTTTTTATAAATAATGTGTACACGTGTGCTAATGAGCATCTGGTTTTATTCAGCACTAAAACTGAGTAGTCATGATTGATTTTGTTACCCCTGGGAAGGACTATTTTGAGGAATTTTTATGACTGTACAGGATATGAGCTTATTCTAAAATTGGCTGATTCTTTTATTTCTCTAATAAATATTACTGGGGTTTGCTATTCATGCAGTAAAATAAGCACCAGGAAATGTAGATGACATTTATTTAGGTGCTGTCAATCTTAGAAATCATTCAGTTTGGGGAAACAGAGTCTTGGCACCAGATTACTTAGCAGCTATAAGGAGCCCAGGACGCACAATAAGAAGCTCATTCGAACTGGCTTCAGCAAAAACGGGGGATTTATTGGAGATATGTAAGGGTATCTTCCAGAATCCAAGAGCAAGAATTGCAGCTGGAATGGAAGCAGTCTTGTCATAGGTCACTCTGTCTCACAGGACGCAAATCCTCTCTGCTTCTCCTGTTCTCTCCCTTCTCTTCCGGCTGTATGGTGCACATGCTCGCCCAAGCCCTGGCTTTAACATCCTGTCTTATTTTAAGCATTCAGTGAGAACTCACTTGGTACTGATTCCCAGTTGCTGAGAGGAAATCTGATTGGCTCAGCGTAGGTCAGGCATGTGCCTCTGATCCAGTCAGTTGTGGCTGAGGGGTTAGGAGCGTGGTGCTATGGGTCACGGTGGCCCCGGAGTTGTGTCTCCTGGGTCTGTGGAAGGGGAGCTTCTCCAGGAACGAGAGTGCCAGAAAGAAGTGACTGGAAGAAAACGGGTGGCACCTCTAGAATCACACTTGTGATCTCTGTGACCTTGGGTGGGTCACTCAGTTTTCTCATCTTTACAGTGAAATAATGATATTCTCCCTCTCCCTGGTTATTGTGATGATCAGATAAGACAAAGTACATAAAAACTTCTTTAAGTTAGAAAGCTTTGTATCAAGGTTAAAAACTAAATCAAGTCTATAAGTTATTTAAACCACACCATGTATGCTTTTCTGTGAATTAACAGGCTCTATTTTAGAAATAACACTTGTATGATATTATTTATGCTGAATGCCATTATAACTATCTATAATAAATTATTCCAAACTAAAAAGAGATTAAAATGGTATGACTACATGCCCTGGCCAGTGTGGCTTAGTTGGTTGGAGCGTCATTTCGTTCCTGAAAGGTTGTGGGTTCCATTCCCGGTCAGGGCACATACCCAGGTTGCAGGTTCGCATCCCCAGTTGGGGGTGAGTACGGGAGGCAACAGATCTCTCTCTCTTGCTCTCGTTCTCGCTCTGTGTGTGTGTGTGTGTGTGTGTGTCTTTCCCTCCCTTCCTCTCTATAAAATCAATTTTTTAAAAAAATCACATACCACATATCCTCAGTGGAAGATTTAATAAAAAATGGTATAGCTACACAGAAAAACATTTAATAGAGTTGGATTAAACTTTAATAACACAACACATATAAATGTCTAAGCATAAAATTAGATAGTGATATACAAAGCAACAGAGCTGTCTTGTGGTATTTTTTTTTAGCTCCTAATATGTGCTGGGCCTTATAGGGTACAAAGAAGGATGCAAGGCTACTCAGAGGTATTGGGCTCCTTGCTTGTCCTCAGGGAACTTGGCAAGATGAGAAAAACATAAGCCAAGAGAAAATGATCAAAGTAGTAGGCAGTGCACAATACATGTAGCTTAGACTACAGAATTTCATAAATTAGAGAGGTCGTTGGAGGCTGTCACGGTCAAGGGAAGCGCTCCAGCAGAAGCTGGGATTCAGACATGAATAGAATCACAGAGGGAAGCAAGTAATGGAATGCGGCATCGCAGGAGCCACTGCTGTGACAAATCCCTCCCCGCAAAACACCAGCCCAATGCTTTTATGATGGGAATGCTGATTGCCACCTAAATAAAATGGTTTCGTTTTATGTGCTCCAGTTCTCCCCATTTCCCTTAAGCACAGATTGTTTTTCAAATTATATTTTCCACTTTGTCATTCTTCACCTACCATGTCTGCAGGTACCCGTTTAAGGCCAGCATGACACTAATTTCAGTAGAGTTTACTGTTTTAGAGTAGGAAGGTATGTAGGGAAACATTAAGTACTTATCAGCCTCCATATAGATTCATTTTCAGTGAATTCATTTTGAATTAACTTGGTATTCTTGGATCATGGAAGCTCAGAGCCCGCTCGGCACTCACGGGGTTCCATGTAAATACTGTCGAAAGTTAAGTGGTAAACGCCTGAGCATTGCCCCAGGTCAGCCGTGTCATCCTTTGGAGAATGTCAGTAGGGCTGAGGGACAGCCAGTGCTGTTTCAGGAGATCACCCCTGGGCTGTCAGGGCTCAGCACTGCCGCTGCCACCACCAATAAGAACCAGGCTCCAAGGGGGGCCTGCATGTCCCCAGCTTTCTCCCTCATGACCATACATAATGGTATTAGCCCTTTAAAAATAAGTGCGTCATAAATCTCATTCACACTTGTTCACATGCCACCTCTTTAGTGTGTCTGTGTGATGTGATGTAATGCTTTACGTCTTGTTTATCAAGAGTGTTTGATTATAAATCAGCACTTAGGATCGAGGGCCTAAATGTTCCGATCCAAGGATTGAGAGAGAGGGAGAGAGGGAGGAAAAAAGAGAAATGTGTGCGTGTGGCAAAATAAGGCTTTAGTCCTTATTCTGAAAGCATAGAATCATCAGACAAAAGGTTTCCTTGCAATATTTATTACAGCTAGGATGAGTCATTTTAGATTAAAAAAAAAATCAAAGGCGGATCAGAATCACAAAGACCTCAGTGACTCACTGTGGTGGTTTTACAATCGCCCCTCCCGTAGGCTTGTCCTTCCTGCCTGTCCTTCGTTCCCTTAGGAGGAAAGTCATTTAGGATATAAACACAGCCCTGTGGGGTTAGCATTGACTTCTACATGAATACCAATTTCCACATGTATGTTACATTCAACTGGCGTGTGACCACACAGTGTTTCTTTGTAGCCACACAGTTTTTCAAGTCTTGCAAATTTTTTAAATGTTGAATTTATCAATGCAGTACAGCATGTCTGCTGATGCCATAGGAAGTAAGATTTCATCTTTCCCATGTGTTGTCTAGGGCTGCTGCAAATAATTCAGTGGATTAAATTTGCGGCAGATACTTTGTTAAACTATAGAATAATTATTTTGGATAAAAACTTGAATGTCAGCCCGTTTAGTTTATTTTCCTGAGAGTCAGGAATCACCAAGTGCCAGTTTATCTGTGAAGCTGAAAGAACATAATGAAACATTAAAGGATGAATGGGTTTCACATGTTTTGTTTATCTTAAGATGTAGCCTGTATGCTTGCATTTTAAGGATCATCCTGATGTGGGGCTAGATTCATAACCAAGATAGAACCTTTGAAGGTTTAATCAACATAAACTGTGTCTTACCTGTTGCTTCATTTAAGTATACATGAACTTTCCTGTGCAGAGTGCTGCAACCCTAGGTTCTTCTCCAGTTCTTAGGATCTACATCTTTTCTGTTGCTGCTGTTCCCTAGGCACATTCAGAACATGAGTGAGATCAAGACTGACGTCGGGCGAGCTCGGGCGTGGATAAGGCTGTCTCTAGAGAAGAAGCTCCTGTCCCAGCATCTCAAGCAGTTGCTGTCTAACCAGCCACTCACCAGGTGAGACAGGTTGAGGTCTTTCGGCGTCTAGGACCTGTGTGCTTACAAAGCACCGTGCAAAAGTTGACAAACTGTAGTTTTGTTTTTCTTACGTAACAAGGAGTCCGGGGCTAGGCGGTTCCCCGTGCCATCCTGGACGCAGGCTCTTTGCCCCTCCTCCTGGACAGCCTCCTACAGTATATGCTGATCACCTATGGTTACAGGACAGCTCCTCTTGTAAAATTAATGAGTCAGAGGGTTTGACTGGTTTAAAAGAAGTGTTACCAACAAACTGCTTTCCTGAAACTCTCAGTCCCACTGTCTGGGAATAGCTAGCTATTCATTGCCCCCCACCCTCGTCAGCACTGGTCAGCACGTTCTGATCTCTATTAGTTTCGTAGACAAAATGGATTTGTGGTTTGTCCCCCCCCCCCCCCCGCCCCCCATTGAATTACTGATTAGGTTAAAAATGTTAACTATCTACATGTTCATTTTTGAGAATTGTCTGTTCTTTCCAGATTAGAATTTCTACCCAGTTTGTCTAAGCAGAGGTGTTTACTCTTCATGGAAGACATGATGAGAAATAGCCTACATTGTTGTTGTGTGCTTGTCCTGCTCTTTCCTAGAAAGCTCTATAAGCGCTATGCCTTTCTGTGTTGCGAAGAAGAAAGAGAACAGTTTCTCTACCATCTCCTCTCCCTCAACGCTGTGGACTACTTCTGTTTCACCAGTGTCTTCACCACCATCAGTAAGTCTGGGGAGCCGCTGTTCAGTGAAGAGTTGCTCGGGCGACAAATGGAATAAGGTTCATATTTTTTAAAGTGCGACATACCCTAGTACACTGAGGTGGACACTGTGACGCCCCCTCCCCCTCTCCTTTAGGAATAACGGGTCCTCAGCTCTCGGCCCTGTGGGGAGGGAGTGCCGCACCCCAGGGAGCCCTCCTGCCAGGGCAGCCTGCTCTGATGGTCAGAGGCTGTCCCAGAACTCGCCATCTGGCCATCTGGCGTCATCACGACAGCATCACAGCTCAGCCTCTCCCTCCACCAGGCCTGCTTTCTTCTCTCACATTGATCCCGGAAGCAACATTCTGGTGCTGATTTCCGACTCAGGGTCGGCCTCCCAGGAAACTCAGTCTGCAACAGGAGTGGGATGGACATGAAAAGGGATATATTTCTAGATCTTACCCAAAACCCATAAATTCAAAGAAACAGTAGGTGATAAAAATAAACTTTTCTACCTGAACATCGTTACTCTGTGGTGATTCTGAAAGACTTCAGGATCTTGCTGGGGAGTGTAGGCTGTGGAGGGAGGAGATGCTGATGGGTTTGGATGAGCTGAATTAAAGCGTTTATTTTCTTCACCATTGCTGATTCTTACTAGCTGTGGGTCCCCTTTCCTAGTTTATAGACTTTTTACTTGTATCAGTTTGGAGTTATGTTCAGCTGCAAGTTTCAGAAACTTGCAAAACAGTGGTTTAAACACATTAGTAGTTTTATTTTTCTTGCATAACAAGAAGTCTTGTAGTGCCATCATGGACATGGCTCTTTTTTTTTTTTTTCCAATCCTCACCTGAGGATATTTTTTCCGTTGATTTTTAGAGAGAGTGGAAGGGGAGAAGAGGGGAGGGAGATAGGAAGGAAAAGAGAGAAACATTGATGTGAGAGAGTCATGTCAAATGGTTGCCTCCTGCACATGCCCCAGCTGGAGCCAGGAGCGAACCTTCAACCGAGGTACGAACCCTTGACCAGGAATCAAACACACGACCCCTTGGTCCTCAGGCCAAAGCTCTAACCACTTGGCAACACCGGCTAGGGCTTGGACATGGGCTCTTTGTCCCTCTCCTCCTAGACAATCCTCAGTGTGTGCTCATCACCTCCTGGTCACAGGATGGCTATTCTCAGTCCACCTTCCAGCAGGAAGAAGGACGGAATGCCAAGGAAAAAGCGTCAGAATCTGTGCTCAAAAAACATAATTTTCCAAGCAGTCACCATAAACATCACTAGCATTCCACTGGCCAAAATCGTGTAGGTTTTTTGTTTTTCTAGTCTCTGCTAGAAGCAGACAAGGAACACTGGAGTTGAAATGGTTATTGAGCCAACCTATCTGGGAAGCTACTATTCATTTATTAGGTCATTAGGTTATTGCAGGAATGAAAAGCTAAAATGTTATATACAATTTTGAAAGAGAAGAAATAGGACTCCTAGAATCCTCCTTATATCTGCAGATTTCTCTTCAGCTAAGAAAGTCTTTCAATTTGAGGAACTGAGATACTTCATGAAAGAAATATTCTGAGTTTAAATAATGTTACTTTTTACACTTGATGAAATCACTGTGGTGCATCTGCGGGCCCTCTGCAGGCACAGAACTGCTGGCCCTTTTCTTGCAGCTTTTCTAATCCTGTCAATGAAAGAAATTAGAGAAACCTCTGGTGCCAAAATAGTCTCGCGCTAACCTCTTCTGCTTTCAGTTCCAAAACCGACTTGATTCTTGTGATGACTAAAACATGCAAGTAGGGCCTTTCCTCTAGCATTTCCTCTCCTTCGGCCAAAATAGACAGACAGACGGGGAGGTGATCCGCTCCACGTGAAGAACGTGGTCTGTGTAAAATCAGGGAAACGAACCGTTTGTCCCATTCATGTTCCTCCCATAAGAATGCACTGAACCCTGAGTCCGTATGGGGAGGCGGCACCTGGGCATCTGGCCCAGTAAGTGTTTCTCTCCTTCCCGGTACATCTTTCAGGGAGGGCTTCTCATACGCCCTCCAGTAACCGAGTGAGCAGAAATCCTAAGAATACCAACAAAAGATATGGACTCTACCCTGCGTTTGGCGGGGGGGGGGGGGGGGGGGGGGGGGGGGGAGGACAACGTATGGCTCTGAAGGATAAGGACGTGCTACTGTGTTTGAGCCGCCCCCATTTTTTAAAGGAAAATGGAGGGGGCGTGGTAATGCCTGACTTATTGTGTTCCCACATTTGAGCAAAAGACAGTGGTGGGACAGTGACACCTAGTGGTGTGCCTTTGAAGAGCCTTCAGAAGATGAGGGTTCCCACAGCCGTTTCCACATCTTAATTCTTTCCCCGAGGCCCCTCCGTGAGTCATGAGTCACCTTCATAGCTTTCCAAGTTGTTGTTTAAAGACCTTACGTTGTGTCCAGAGTGGCGGTGCCGTTGTTCATTTTTCTCGGCTTTGCGTACTGAGCTGTGAAATTGGGATGGGAACCTTTGGAAGTGCCATGCCTTAAAGCACTGCCCAAGACAGTCAGCAACAGGGATGCTAGCCAAGAAGTCATTCAGCCCCTTTTTCATATGAAACCAGCCAGGAGCCGTGCTCATGTGTACTCGGTTTTGAAACAAAATTAATAAAAGCGTTAAAGCAATGAAAACACTTTACAGCACTGTTAGTGTTCATGTCCTCAGGTATTCCGGTGCTAATGCCTGAGACTGTTTATGAATGCACGGGGATGTATATCGCCATGGTGATACGCATGCCATGCACACATGGTGGTGTATATGCTGGGGAAACCACCTCAGGTATCAGGACTTAGGGCTTACAAACTGGACCACATTTTTCTAAACTAGGAAGGGTTATGATCTCATCTTTTTGTCTAAGTACATCTTGATCATAAAAAGTGAATTGTCTGTGGCCCTGGCCGATGTGGCTCAATTGGTTGAGCGTCCTCCCAGGCACCAATAGGTCGGCAGATCGACTCCCATCAGGGCACGTGCCTGGGTTGTGGGCTCGATCCCCAGTGTGGTGTGTTCAGGAGGCAGCCAATCAATGTTTCTCTCTCTAAAAATTAATAAAACATATTTTTAAACATATATGTTTAAGTGACTTATCTGTGAAAGCCAACAGAGTTCTTAATACATGTTTGTTTTGTTATCAGGAGAATTGTATTGTAATTTTTAACTAATTTCAGCATTTCCCTCCAGTGATTCCGTATAGGTCGGTGATCATCCCCATCAAGAAGCTGAGCAACGCGATCATCACCTCGAACCCCTGGATCTGTGTGTCGGGAGAGCTGGGAGACACGGGAGTGATGCAGATCCCCAAAAACCTCCTCGAAATGACCTTTGAGGTCAGTCCCAGCAGAAAGCGTCATATGTAATTCCACACAAGGATTTCAGTTTCACCTTTTCATTTTCCTTGAGTCAGATAATACACAGGCACAGTCAAGCATGCAGGATCACTTCTGTGGTCATGTACCTGTGGGCAAGTTGTCGTAAACACGCTAATTTGTTTTGTATCTTGGTTGTAAGTTTCATTGTTAAGCTCTGCTTTCCTACCTGTGACGGTGCACTGGGGCCTTTTCCAGTCCTGGTCCAGGACCCCGAGCCTTAGCACTCAGTGCTTTCCCCACAGCGGTCCTCGTCCTCACTGCAGACGCTCCCGCCTGACCCTGGCCACAGGGACAGGAGAACTGCGTCCATGCTCATGGCCTGCAGACCACGTGGTGACATTTGTAAAGTGATTTTGTGAAAATACCTTTCAGTGTCCTCATTCAGGTCTGGCTTGGGGAAGTATTCCTGCGTGTGTGAGCTCACAGGCAGGTAGGGCCCGGCATGCTGGAGGAAGCCAGTGCCTGCTCTGAAAGGAAGTGGTACTAACTGAGCGCTCTGTTCTCATGTTCCTTGCGGCCCAGGAATAGCTCTCTCCACACAGAATCCCATTTGGGCCCTATCTACCCAGTGAACTCACAGCCATCCTATCTAATAAAAGAGAAACATGGTAATTAGCGTACGACCGCTACCCTTCCCATTGGCTAATCAGGGTGATATGCAAATTAACTGTCAGCCAAGATGGCGGCCGGTAGCCAGGCAGCTGGAAGCTAACAGGAGGCTTGCTTGCTTCAGTGACAGAGGGCTCCAATGTTCCCTGCTTGCCTTGCCGGCCTCTGAGCTGGCAGTTTGAAACTTTGTAACAAATATAGAAACTAAACGAAACCCCAGAAACCAGCTTTCAGCCCGCCCGGGATCTCAGAGCTGGAGATGATACAGTGTTTCAATTATAGAACCCAAACAAACCAGATACCTGCTTTCAGCAGCGGAAGCCTCAGAGCTAGAGCCAGAGCTAAAGCTGGCCCAGAATTAAAAAAAAAAAAAAGAAAAAAAGGAGCAGTTGGGAGCTTCAGTCAACCATCAGCTTGAAAGCAGCCCTCAGCCCCTCACCCAGACTGGCCAGGCACCCCAGTGGGGACCCCCCACCCTGAAGGGTGTGTGATGAGCTGCAAACAGCCATCATCCCCTCATCCAGGCTGGCCAGGCACCCCAGTGGGGACCCCTACCCTGATCCAGGACACCCTTCAGGGCAAACCAGCCGGCCCCCAGGCCTCTATCCTATATAGTAAAAGGGTAATATGCCTCCCAGCACCGGGATCAGCGGAGCCGCGAGGCCTCCTGGCACCGGATCAGCGTGACAGGGGGCAGCGCCCAAACCCCCTGATCGCCCTGCGGCTCTGTCTGTGACAGGGTGCGGCATCCCAACCCCCTGATCAGCCCTGCTCTGTGTGTGACAGGGTGCGGCGCCCCAACCCCCCCATCCCCCCGACCATAGGCCCTGCTCTGTGTGTGACAGGGTAGAGCCATAACCTCCCCATCGGCCCTGCCCTGAGTGTGACAGTGGTGGCGCCCCAACCCCCTGATCGGCCCTGCTCTGTGGGTGATAGAGGGCGGCGCCTCAACCCCCTGATCCACCCTGCTCTGTGTGTGACAGGGGGCAGTGCCCCAACTCCCCTATTGGCCCTACTCTGTGAGTGACAGGGGGGAGCTCCTCAACCCCCTGATGGGCCCTGCTCTGTGCATGACAGGGGGCTGCGCCCAACCCCCTGATTGGCCCTGCTCTGTGCATGACAGGGTACAGAGCCCCAACCCCCCTGATGGGCCCTGCTCTGTGAGTGACAGGGGGCAGCGCCCCAACCCCCTGATTGGCCCTGCTCTGTGCATGACAGGGGGTGGCACTGCAACCTCCCCATCGACCCTGCCTTGAGTGTGACAGGGGGTGGTGCCCCAACCCCCCAATCGGCCCTACCCTGAGCGTGACTGAGGGTGGCATCGCAACCTCCCAATCCACCCTGCTCTGTGCATGACAGGGGGCGGCGCCCCAACTCCCCAGTCGGCCCTGCTCTGAGCCTGACCAGGGGCTGCACCTAGGGATTGGGCCTGCCCTCTGCCACTCGGGAGCAGGCCTAAGCCAGCAGGTCGTTATCTCCCGAGGGGTCCCAGACTGCGAGAGGGCACAGGCCAGGCTGAGGGACCCCCCCCTTCTCCCCCGAGTGCACAAATTTTTGTGCGCTGGGCCTCTAGTCCTATCTAATAAAAGAGAAACATGGTAATTAGTGTACGACCGCTACCCTTCCCATTGGCTAATCAGAGCAATATGCAAATTAACTGCCAGCCAAGATGGCAGTTAACCGCCAACAAAGATGGCAGCTAATTTGCATATGTAGGCACAGTGCTGGGAGGCGAAAGGGAAAGGACAGAAGAAGCCCCCTGCCACTGACGGTGATCAGAAACCCAGGGGAGCTAAGAGCCGGGGGAAGGGCAAAGGCGGCCCCCAGGGCCGCCTTTGCCCTGCCCCCCAGCTGTGATCAGAGAACCAGGCGCCTTTGCCGCCTCAGCCAGAGGCGTTAGGCCTGGGCAGGGGCAGAGCGGGAGATCGTGGGCAGGGGCGGAGCCTGCAATCGCCTGGAGCTGGGGGTCCCCGGCCCAGGCCTAATGCCTCAGTCAGAGGCATTAGGCCTAGGCAGGGGCGGAACCAGCCATCGTGGGGAGCAGGGGCGGAGTCAGCGATCCTGGGCAGCTGGGGGTCCCCTGCCCAGGCCCAAGGCCTCAGCCAGAGGCCTTGGGCCTGGGCAGGGGCGGAGTCAGCAATCATGAGCAGCTGGGGGTCCCCTGCCCACGCCTAAGGCCTTGGCCAGAGGCATTAGGTCTAGGCAGGGGCAGAGCGGGAGATCGCGGGGAGCTGGGGGTCTCCTGCCCAGGACTAATGCCTCCACCAGAGGCCTTAGGTCTTGGCAGGGGTGGTGCCAGAGATCGTGGGCAGCAGGGGCGGTGCTGGGAATGGTGGGAGCTGGGGGTCCCCTGCCCAGGCCTGACACCTCTGCCGGAGGCCTCAGGTCTGGGCAAGGGGCCGATCCGGTGATCGGCGATCGGAGGGTGATGAGGGTCAACTCCTCTGGCCGAGGCATCAGGCCTGGGCGGGGGGCGGAGCCGGTGATTGGGGGGATATGAGGGTCCCCTTGCCCAGGCCTGAAGCCTGGGTCAGGTGTCAGGCTTGGGCAGGGGGTGGAGCAAGCGATCAGAGGGAGATGGGGGTCCCCTGCCCAGGCATGATTCCTGGGCCAGAGGCATCAGGCCTGGGCAGGGGTCAGAGCCAGTGATCGGGGGGAGATGGGGGTCCCCTGTCCAAGCCTGACCCCTCTGGCGGAGGCGTCAGGCCTGGGCAAGGGGCCGATCAGGCGATTGGAGGGTGATGGGGGTCGACGCCTCTGGCCGAGGCATCAGGCCTGGGCGAGAGTGGAGCCGGTGATCGGGGGGGAGAGGGGGGTCCCCTGCCCAGGCCTGAATCCTGGGCCAGAGGCATCAGGCCTGGGCCAGGGGCGGAGCCAGCAATCGGAGGGGTCTGGGGGTCCCCTGCCCAGGCCTGACACCTGGGCCAGAGGCATCAGGCCTGGGTGGGGGGCAGAACCAGTGATCGGGGGGAAATGAGGGTCCCCTGCCCAGGCCTGACACCTCTGGCAGAGGCATCGGGCCTGGGCAAGGGGCCGATCCTGCAATTGGAGGGTGATGGGGGTCAACGCCTGAGGGCTCCCAGTATGTGAGAGGGGGCAGGCTGGGCTGAGGGACACTCCCCCCCACCCCCACCCAGTGCACGAATTTCGTGCACCAGGCCCCTAGTCTCTATATATAAAAGCCTAAGCAACCATTCGACTGGTAACTATGATGCGCACTGACCACCGGGGGGCAGATGCTCAACACACAGGCATGGAAACATGGAACAGAATGATGAATCTCAGAGGGAATGGGGGAGGGAAAGGGCAGGAAGAGATTAACCAAAGATCTTACATGCATACTAGAGGTCTGGTGGCATGGATTCGTGGCCTGCGGGGATCAAGCCAAAACTGGCCCAGTGCACAGATTCTTGCACCGGTGGGGTCCCTCAGCCTGGCCTGTGGGGATCGGGCCAAAACAGGCAGTCCAACATCCCCTGAGGGGTCCCAGATTGCGAGAGGGTGCAGGCCAGGCCGAGGGACCCCACCAGTACACGAATCTGTGCACCAGGCCACTAGTCTGTATATAAAAGATTAAAACCCTTTTCTTTGACTACCAAGAATGGAATATAACTGCACCGTACGTCCCATCAATGCCGCTTCCAAACTCTCTCACATCTGTCTGGTCCTTCCATCTGAGCAGCCACAGCTAATTTAAGGTTCCATCCCCCTCACCTGAGTCACTGTGATGCCTTCTCTCTGCGATGCAAAGTCAGGGGCCTAAGAACTCAGCCCTGATCGTCCCAACCGCACATAGGCAGTGGGGTCTGTGATCTCTTACCAGAATTTAAAAGTCAGCATTTAATTGACATGTATTTTTACCATTCCTGTTATGATCACTTTCTTTTGTACTTGTCCACAAAGGGCCAGGAAAGATGTTGATAACTATGCTGTCTTGGTGTTGTTTTTTAACAATAGCTTTGAAGATTTCTATCTAGTAGATGAGGTTTAAGGTCAGTTCTGCCTGCGTATTTTATTTGGAACAAAAATAGCTGGGTCAGTGATTTTTTTCTTTTTCTATCTATACTTGTGTTTCTGACCTCTCTGTAACTGAACCTAATAGCACCCTTTTTCCACTTCTTGAAACTCTTCTCCTCCTTTAAGGCACACATCACTGTCTGTGTGGTTCCCCGGTTAGAAATAAATTTCCTTCTCCAGTGTCTGCTTCCACTGCTTACGTCTCGAGTCCAGCACCTTGTGCGGTCCCTTCATTAGACAAAGTCCACCCGCCTCCTATCTCATGGGATGGGATGTATTGGCTGTGACTGTGCTTCTCCAGTGCAGAGCAGAGCACCCTTGCAGGGCGGGCCCTCTGCAGTGGAGGGAGGTGGGGCCACAGCACCACAGCGAAAGCCCAGAGGAAGTGGGATGGGACGGGTGCTGAGTAACCTGTGGTCCTGTCCCCACAGTGCCAGAACCTGGGGAAGCTGACCACTGTGCAGATTGGCCACGACAACTCGGGACTGTTAGCCAAATGGCTAGTGGATTGTGTCATGGTCAGAAATGAAATCACGGGACACACATACCGGTGAGTAAACGTCCTTAGGAACTCAGAGTTCCTGTTGCGAGACTCGCTAGACAAGAAAAGGGTTAAGAACTGTTTCTTTCTAAAGCTTTCCCCTCTGCCTTCTGTATCTTAGTTTAGTTATTTGGGTTTGTTTTGATACAAAATTGCCCCAAAAAATACTTTACAAAAACACATTGTGTTCACTGCTAATGCTTAGTTCACAAGTGTTGATTGTTGTGTTGAAAACGATTGCTGTATCTCTAATAAAAAAGGAAGAAAGAAACAAGCTTAAAATAATTTCAGTATGAGGACAGGATCTTTGGGACTCTGCTAGTTCCAGCCAGCACCCCTTTCTGTGAACATTCTCTTTTCTTCTGTAACTTATCTCTGATACTCACAGTTTGACACTATTCTTTTGAGAACTAACCACAAAATTTTGATGAGTTATGTATGAGAAAATATTAAAGAGTTATTTTAGCCTGGCCTGTATGGCTCAATGGTTGAACATTGACCCATGCACCAAGAGATCGCTGGTTTGATTTCCAGTTGGGGCACATGCCTGGGTTGTGGGCTTAATCCCCAGTAGGGGGCATGCAGGAGGCAGTTGATTGAAGTTAATGTTTCTCTCTCTTCTTCCTCTTTCTCTAAAATCAGTTTTTTTTTATCTTAAATTTTAAAAAAAGAATTAATTTGGTTGGGTGAGATAATAACCTATGGCTATACGAGAGAGAAAACGTCTTTATTATTTAGAGATTTATACTGAAGTGTTTTACATGTCCTAGTGTATGTACCTTACTTTTAAAATGCTTCAACAAAAAATGACAAGTCTAGGTGATAAGAATACAGGTGTTTGTTATACTGTTATTTTCTCTATTTTTCTGTGTTGGAAATTTTTCATAATTAAAAGAAACAACCCACAGGCACTAAAATGGTGGGCTTTACTCATGGTGCTGTTTTTTAAATTCTGATTAAAACGAGTAAACGAAATGCTGGTGATGCAGAAGGTGGTGTTTTGTGGTTGGTTGGTTTCCGTCCGGCTAGGTTCCCGTGCGGGCGGTGGCTGGGGAAAGGCGTTGACGACGGGAGCCTGGAGCGGATCCTCATCGGAGAGCTGATGGCACCCGCGGCGGACGAGGACCTGGCGAAGCAGTGCCGGACGCCCCCCCAGCAGAAGTCGCCCACCACGGCCAGGAGGCTGAGCATCACTTCACTGACGGGAAAAGCCACCAGTAAGTTGGTCCTGTGTTTCTCAGTTCGTCGCAGATGGTGCAGGTGTCACGTGGCCATTTCACAGAAAACTGTCCCATTAATGAATCGTGGCAGGGAGGTGACAAAGAAGAAAGCTGAGGAAAATTAACTTGGGAGAAGGGACTTTAGAAAAGTGGGGAGAGGAAAAAAAGGAGGAAAAAATAAGGCAAGACATTACAAATAATTAAAAGCCTGAAGAATTCGGATGTTAAAACTCAATAAAAATGCATGCTCTCTTTCAATTAAGCTATGGAAAAATGAGTAAGTAATATTTTGCCTGAAACCTAAAAGAGGAATACAAAACTGTTTGACATTACAATACTCCGACATAGCCACATTTAGTTACATAGAGCCCTTTATTCTAAGAGAAATTCTAAAAACCCCTGTCCCTACCCTCCAGCTTCATATAAGTGATGAAAAAAGATACTGTAAAGGAGTGAGTTTTGTGGGTGGCATACTGTGTTCACCTGTCATTTTTACTAGTACAGTAAACTCCTAATTTATACTAATGTGGTCTTTAGTAGGCTGAAGAATGTCTCCCAGGATATCGGATCTAATGCCTAGAATCTGTAAATGTTACTTTATTTGGGAAAAGATGTAATTAAGTTAAGGATTTTGAGATAGAGAGATTATCCTGGATTTATCGAGGGGGGCCCTAAAAGCTATCACATGTATTCTTATAAGTGGGAGGCAGAGGGAAATCACACACACAGAGAAGACGGTGTAATGATGGAAGCAGAAACTGGAGTGATGCAGCCACAGCCATGGACTGCCAGCAGCCACCAGAGGCTTGGCGGGGCAAGGGCACCTTCTTCCACAGAGCCTCGGAAGGCAACATAGCCTGCGGGCACCTTGGCCTCCAGGACTGTGAGAGAATACGTTTCTATTGTTGTAAGCCACCCAGCTTGTGGTAATCTATCACCGGAACCACAGAAAACTAAGGCAGTATGACTTAGTGAAAAATTACAGAAGTTTATCAGTGAGGTAGTTTCATTTTAGTTACAGACAATAACCATAGTAGAATAACAAAAGTACCTGAGAAGCCCTTAGTTTACTAACAAAGCAGTTTCCTTATCAATGGTTCTCAACCTTCCTAATGCCTCGACCCTTTAATACAGTTCCTCGTGTTGTGGTGACCCCCAACCAGAAAATTATTTTCATTGCTACTTCATAACTGTAATTTTGCTACTGTTATGAATCATAATGTAAATATCTGATATGCAGGATGTATTTTCAGGGGTCTCGACCCACAGGTTGAGAACCGCTGCCTTAGATAGTATTCACAATTGATATATAAAGACCCCCCCCTTATTTCTTAAATTACTCCCCTGATTCATAAATGCTCTCTGTAGTCAGAAGTAAAATTTACAACATGCACCCACCAGAATCAATAAAATTTAAAAGACTGATAATAGCAAATATTGCTAAAGATGGAGAACAGTGCAGTGCTCATACACTGCTTGTGGGAATGTAGAAGGAAAAACAGTTCAGTTTCTTATAAAGATACTAGTGGCCCAGTGCACAGATTTGTGCGCATTGAAAGGAAATTAATTAGAAGGTGGCCAGAGGGGCCAGACTGAGCAAGACAGGCCGGACACTCCCTGGAGCCAACCTCCCACAGTCCCTCCCTGGCCGGCTGCACCTGGGGCAGCGCTGCAGCTCGAAGGGTGTCTGTGGAGTGAGCGGGGTCCTTTCAGCAGGTGGGGGTCCCTCAGCCTGGCCTGCGGGGATCGGGCTGAAACTGGCTCTCCAACATCCCCTGAGGGGTCCCGGATTGCAAGAGGGCGGTTCTTGGGTTCTCAGCAGCTCCAGTGTTGAGCATCTGCCCCCTGGTGGTCATTACACATCATAGCTACTGGTCAGACAGGCTGTCGATGGTCGCTTAGCCTTTTATATATATACTAATAGATTCATACACTTACCATATACTTGCCCCCAAAATCTCCTAGATATTTAACCGAGAGAAATGAGTGTATATATATTGACACTAAGACTTGCACTCAGATGTTCATAGCAGCTTTATTCACAGTAGCCAAAATGGAAACAACCCCAATATCTGCAGTTGGATAATGGATAAGCAGGTTGTGGTATATCTATTCAGGGGGATACTTTTCGGTAATATGTTAAAGTAAACAAACTATTCATACATCTAACAGCATGGATGAATCTCCAAAATATTCTGTGGAGTGGAAGAAACCAGACACAGAAGACTAGGTACTACTCGTATATGATTCCATTTTCATTAAATTCTGGAAAAGGCAATGTAAGAATGATAGAAGGCAGGTCGGCAGTTGCCAGGGGTTGGGAGCTAGGGAACAGGATTGACTCAGCGGGGGCACAGGGGAACTTTCTGGGTTGACGGAAATTTTCTATATTATGATAGTGGTGGTGGTTACATGACTATACACCTATCAAAGCTTGCCAAGTAGCACACTTAAATTTGCTGAATTTGTTATATGCAACACCTTAATTATGCGATTTAAAATTTTAAAATAGATTTTTCCTCAGTCTATCCAAATTATTACAGCTTCTGAATGAGTGCAGTTCCAGGGGTAGTACTGTTGTGAGAAGCCTTGTTCCCCACTTTTGGTTATATTTTCTTTTCTTACTCAATAAGCATAAAATCTTAAATAACCTGAAACCCAGAGATGGGTCACTTAGTATTTTCTCACTGTGTGTGCAAGGTGATGTTTAGAGGACTCAAAGTGTTTTGTTTTGTTTTGTTTTTTAATGGAGAATAATATTTTTTAAAAATATGTTCTTAATGATTTTTGGTTTTTTAGAGAGAGAGGAAGGAAGGGAGAGGAAGAGAGAGAGAGAAAAACATCAATGAGAGCGAAACACGGATTGTTTCACTCCTGCACACCCCCTACTGGGGATCAAGGCTGCAACCTGGGCATGTGCCCTGACCGGAAATCGAACCAGTGACCTCTTAATGCTTGAGACGGTGCTCAACCTACTGACCCACACTGGCCAGGCAGAACTCAAAGTTTTAAATCAGTTTTAATATACTGCTGGTCAGTGCAGGGCTCTTTTGGAATGGATAAAAGCTTTAAAAATAGATCTTCATGTTTAAAAGAAAAAATATTCAGAGAATGGTTAAAGTGAAAAAACTCCTAGGAGCTAAAGAAACCACAACATCAGTGCTTCAGACATAAGAAGTTTCCATTTTAACCATTTTTATTCATTGGTGTAGAAAAAACTTACTTGTTACCTACAAAATGAATTTAGAGATTCTTAAAAACTAGAATGAATGGTTTGTCCTTTATGGTGTGACATGTAAAATCAATATAGTCGTTAATTTACCACAAGAAAATACCAAATCCATCATTTTTCTCTTGTTACTGACTTCTATCCCTGGATGAAACCTGTTTATCACTTTTTTATTTTTTCCATTCCTGGGGTTTGAGGGGCAAAGGCAGTTTAGATGCCACTCACACAGCCCCCCAAGCTCGCCCTCCCCCTCCCTCGGGGCCTGAAGAGCAAGTGCTGGCCCGGGATGAAGCGGTGCCCGGGTAGGGTGAGTAGCCAGGAAGGGAAGGAGTTCTGGCAGGGCGCCCAGTATACCTGGCATCTCCCCTTTTCTTTAAACACAACAGCAAAAAACACAAATTCCAAGTTAGCCTTAAGAACCTCAGAAGCCTCGATCTGTGCCCACGATGGAGCGCGGAGGAAGGTGGGGTACGGGGTGGGGTTCCTGAGGAATGAGCTGTGGGTCTTCCCTGTCCCACTCCTCAGAGTAAATCACCGTGCCAGGCGATTTACACCTAACAGCTCATTCCCAGTGACCCCTGCTTGCAGTAAGTGTATGTTGTGTACTTTCCCTGTTAGACTGAAGACACTTGACCAACCAAGGTTATAGATGACAACGCGGTAAGGCTGGGATTTGAATGTAGGGGTCTCTTGGATTCTTTTCTGTTGTGCCAAGATGCCTCTCACTTGGCCAGACTGGCCTCGGGCAGGTCCAGTGGAGCCCCCGGCAAAGCCAGTCTGTGCTGGCAAAGTGCTTCCTGCATCGGTGGCCACAGTTGCTGTCCCATAGCGCTTCGGTTTATTCCTTGCCTGAGAATTCGGCCACTGTTTATTGTTTTTCAGAGCCCAATGCCGGACAGATCCAGGAAGGAATTGGAGAGGCTGTGAACAACATTGTGAAGCATTTCCACAAACCTGAAAAAGAGGTATGATGAGCTATGAACTTAGTACAGGAGGATTTTAAAGCCGCTTTTACGCACGATACGTAAGGCGATACCAAGTGCTTTAATTTTCATTCGTCGGCTTTCTGATGGCTGCAGCCACATGCCCCACGCCTCGGCGCCTGTCTCCCTGGCGCGGTTCCTAAGCGTAGGCACAGCAGGTCACTGTTTGGCACTGTGTTGTGTCCGCAGAGAGGAAGCCTCACGGTGCTGCTGTGCGGAGAGAGCGGCCTGGTGGCAGCGCTGGAACAGGTTTTCCACCACGGCTTCAAGTCTGCCCGCATCTTTCACAAGAACGTCTTCATCTGGGACTTCATAGGTAAATTCAAGCAGGTGGATGCCAGTGTAAGGTCATTGAAATGCTTCTTAGAAAACACAAAGATCCAGGAATTGGGCATAATAAGAGCTCATTTTAAGGGAGTATGTTTTTTAAAAAAATAAATATCAAATAAGCACTGTCCTTTCTTTTCATTCAGTCAACAAATATTTATAGTGCCCACCATATTCCAGACGCTATTCTAGATGCTCAAGACATATATATGTCAAGATATAACTAGCCCTAGCCAGTCTTGCTTAGTGGTTAGAGCATCGGCCCGTGGACTGAAGGGTCTTGGGTTCAATTCCCGCACGTTGATTGCAGACTCGATCGGGGCCTGGGTCAGGGTGCCTGCGGGAGGCAACCAATCAGTGTGTCTCTCTCACATGATGTTCCTCTCTCACTGTCTCTCCCTCTCCCTTCCACTCTCTCAAAATCAATGGAAAAAATATCCTCAAGTGAGGATTAACAACCAAAAGATATAACAAAACACGAAAATTCCTGTGGTTGGTAAACTTACATTCTGGTGGGGGCAGGGAGGACAAATAATACAAAGCAACATAATAAATATGCAATTCATCTGTTATGTTTGGTGATCGTTGTCTGGAAAAAATAGAACTAGGTAAGAGGAAATGGAGTGTAAATGGGCGGTTATAGGCTTTGTTGACAAGGTGACATTTGAACAAAGACTTTCAGGGAGTGCGGAAGTGAGCCCTGTGCATCCTGGGAGGAGGGCACTCAGCTGAGAGAAGGGCCCGGGCAGGTGCCCCCTGAGGCAGCAGTGCGCCTGGCCATCCTGTGGAATTGTAGGGGGATCGGGCTGAGCAGTGAGGGGAGAGAAAGGATTTGGGGGGAAGAGGTATTTACTACAAGAGACAGGTTGTGAGGGGCTTCCAGGCCTTTGGAAGGACCTTGGTCTTTATCCTGAATGAAATGGAAGTTATTTGGAAGGTTTGGATATAAGGAGTGACGTGTTTGAAAAGGATGACACTAGCTCTGTGCTGTCCAATATGGTAGCCACTCGACACAGGTGCCCATTTAAATTCAAATTGTCCTCATTTACATTTAAAATGCACCTTAGCTACCCAGCCCTCCTGTAGCTATCAGTGGGACCTTACAGAGGGGAACCTTTCATGGGCACAGTCCCCTCCAGTGTCTGCTCCAGCTTGCTGAGCTTGGTCGTCTTTATTTTGGTATGCAGCTCTTCTAGAATTCCCAGTTTCGTTAAAGGGGTGATTAATCATTCGTGTTTTGTACATAAGGCCTAGTTGATTTCATCTAATTTAGAATTTTTGGACAAAGAAAGGAAAGTTGACAGATTAGGCCCCCAGGAGTGATTTTTTTCTTTCCCTTCTAGAATGCCTGGAATATGGCTCCTGCTTCTGACATGTGTACACATACCTCTTTCTCCAGTTCACTGGCTCAGTTCCATTTCAGAATTGTGTTGCAGGGTAAGCCTGGCATTCTGCAGCTGGAACCAGGGCCCCCGTCCCAGTGGCTACCGTGTCTTTGCTGCTTACTCCTGGGAGGTTCCAGTCAATAGAGGAGTCTGTTTTTATTTTTCTTCTTCTTGCCAATTTCCATTTCAAGCAGCTCTTCCAAAGAGAGTAGCTTTTCCCAGCCTTCCAGAATGCAGTCTAGATTAGAAAATAAACTCCCGGGAGCACATTCCTGAAACATGGACCTCTAGACTTCATTGTGAAACCAATGGTGAAATGATGATTTGGGTTCCAGGACTGGCTCTAATGCAAAGCACCGTTAGTGTTTCCAGGTAAACCTACAGGATTCGTCTTTCTCTGACAAAGTGCTGATGTGTATTGTGATGTGATTCTGACTTCCTTCCCCAGAGAAAGCGGTCGCTTATTTTGAAACCACTGACCAGATTCTAGACAACGAAGACGATGTCCTTATTCAGAAACCCTCCTGCAAAACCTTCTGCCATTACGTCAATGCTATTAACACTGCCCCCAGGAGCATCGGGAAGGACGGCAAGTTCCAGATTCTAGTTTGCCTTGGAACACGGTATGAAGCCAGTTCTTGACTTTCCCTGTCTCTGTTACATGTCGAACAAGGGTCCAGGAAAGGTTAAGCCAGGCCATGCCCCTTCCAAAGCTCTCCCGTGAGTTTCTTTCATTCCAAGGTTCATGATGAGAATACTATTTATTGGGTATTTGCCATGTGGTGGGTAAAGCACTGTGCTAAGTATACTTTACATACATTATATCATTGAATCCTCCTGCTGTTCACCACTACCAGTACTTGCAGCCAGTATCCCATTGTGTAGATGAGAAAATAGATGAAACACAGATAGCAGACTTTCCCAATTTCACACAGTTAGAAAGAGGTGAAGCCAAGATTCACGTCATCTCACTCCAGAGCCCAGGCTCTCAACCATTACACATTACAAAGATAGGTCAATAGTTACAGGTAGCGAGTATCCAAAGATAGGTAAATAGTTGCAGGTGAATAGCATCCAAAGATAGGTCAATAGTTACAGGTAGGTTGGTAGATAATTAGACACACTGACACACACATATACATGTACTGTCTAGAGCTTCTATAGTGTATATATACACCACCATATTAAATTTAATAACATTGCAAATTCTTACTATATAGTCTTCTCTTTAAGACAGTTTCCTACCCCTTTATTTCTTGAAAATGGCACATATGAGCTGTATAACTCATTCATTTTAAAACAGCTCTCATAATTGTAAGAAATGAAACACAGAGACCTTTAGAAGCTTTTTGTGTGCAGTGTGTGCTTTCTTCTAAAACCTCTGGAGTCCTGCTCGGCTGGTGTGACTCAGTAGTTGAGCATTGCACCATTAACCAAGAGGTTTCTGGTTTGATTCCCAGTTGGGGCACTTGCCAGGTTTCGGACTCTATCCCCAGTAGGAGGGTGCAGGAGGCAGCTGATGGACGATGTTTTTCTTTCATCGCTGTTTGTATCTCTCTATACCTCTCCCTTCCTCTCTCTCTAAAAATCAATAAAACATAGTTTAAAACATAAACCCCTGGAGGCCCAAGGAGAGGTGCAGGATGGTCTAGTTAGGGCTGTCCTTGTCACAGAAGGCCTCAGGAGGTGCTTAGTAAGATGTGGTCGGTACCTAGTAACAGGTGATTAGTGTCGAGTTTAATCAGGAAACACTGTAGCCTGAGACTTCAACTGGCTTCTAGAACTAAGTTCTGAATTTCTTCTTAACAAAAGGGGCCCATGTTCAGCTGAGCTTTTAAAATTCCTTTTGAACACGATCTTTATCTCCTTTTATCTCTACTATTCTGATTTATTAGGCCAATGCAACCTTTCTTTTGGTTTACAAAATCTACTTAATGCTCGGCTTTGATTTTGTTCCTTACCTTATTATGTTGTATAAGTTATCAAACAAGACAGAAACAAGCAAATCCCTACCATTTAATGTAGTCTTTCCTCCCAAAAGGTCCATCTACTTTGGCATGCCTTGCCACGGATGTCTAACACCCCTGTAAAAAAGAAATATAAAATTACATTCTGCCTCTTTCTAAAAGTGGCAAAATCAGAATGGAGGATTTCCTTAATGTGTGGAAATCCTCATGGCCAACATGGCCAACTTGCTAAACTCTGATGGGTCTTCCCATCAGCCTACACTGTCTCGCTCCTGCAGCCTTTTTACCAGTAAAGATCCAGCTTCTTGGCTTGAGTTTCCTCTCAGCTGACCTCGGGCTTGGCTGGATGTGCCCCACGGGCCACACCCTCCCGGGGAGAGCTCCAGCCTGTGCTGCGTTCTGCCGCGAGGCCTGCCACACTCAGGGCCTGTTTCTGTTTGGGCTGCAGGGATCGCCTGCTCCCGCAGTGGATCCCGCTGTTAGCCGAGTGTCCTGCCATCACCCGAATGTACGAAGAGAGCGCCCTCCTGCGGGACCGCATGACCGTCAACTCCCTCATCCGCATTCTGCAGACCATTCAGGACTTCACCATCGTCTTGGAAGGATCTCTCATCAAAGGCGTGGACGTGTAACCCCTGGTAGAAACGCTCAGTCCAGACCCCTGGCTCCCTCACCTCCCCCGTCTACGGGACCGATTTGGACTTGTCTGGCGCGGTCGTGAGTCACTGCAGGGGCCGTGCACCGAATGCCCTGACTTGAACAATCCTCACGCTGCAGACAAGGCAAAATGCTGTATTGTAGTTCATTTGAACCAGGAATTTAGTATAAAATAGAGTATTTTCATGTGTTAGACGTGTGTAAATATGCTATCTTCTTTAAGAAATTATATTACTCTAATAAGATACTTTTCCTAGATTGAATATTCCTGTGATTTAAAATAAGTAGCTTAAAAGCATTGGGAGCTGCGGGGAAGAGCGGTGCTAGTCAGGAAGAAGCCAGTACGCGTGTCCGTCCGTACAGTGCAGCCAGTCGGCTTCCTTGCCTCCAGGTATCACAGTGGAGCCCAGAAGGCATAGCAGGGTGTGGCCATCCATCCTGGGGTCTGACTCTTTGTATAATGAATGTAAACGGCTCTGCCTACTGTATGGGGCGTCCCGACACCCCCCCCCCCCACACACACACACACACACTACACACACACACACACACACACACACACACTGGGGATCCAGCCCCCTGCCTGGGAATCAAACCGGCAACCTTCTGGTTCATGGGTCGATGCTCAACCACTGAGCCACACCAGCCAGGCTGCACTTGTATCTTTTAAGTTGCAAATGGTTTCATACGTATGAATTGAGTCACTTTCCCATTCTTTTGGGCAGTTTTTTATTTCCCCCCTTAGGCACAAGTTGAAGATATAATTCAAATACTTTAAATACTGAACCCTAGGAGCTTGGCTTAACTGGGTAGACAGCACACAAAGCCCCGAGAAGTGTGTTAAATGGTGGGATTATGACTTCTTTACTCTGTGGAAAGATTAGCCTAGACTGACTTCATTCCTAGCATTTTTACTCGTGTTATTGGAGGTACTTTGGGCAGATGTCACAGTCATAACAACTGCAAGCAGGCGTTTGATCCTGCGCTTTTTATTGGGCCCTCGGAGCCGGCAGTGGTCCCTCACCTCGGAGGGAGGGATCCCCGTCAGCCCGTCTTTGTTTGGCCCCGTCGCCCCCTCCCCTCCCGGGTGCCCAGCCCCCTCTCAGGAAATGGAAGGAATGTCTGAGAAGCGGGAGGGCTCCGTGTGGCTTGGAATGTTTTTGTGAAAGTATTTGTTGACCAAGATAATGCAAATAACAGAAGGAGAGAGAAAGAATGGTCCCTTTTCTGGGTGTTTCAGGGCAAGTTTTCTGCTCCTTTGTAAGAGGGGTGATAACATGAAACAACTGGCCCAGAGGAGGTAAAAAGCCAGCGCAGCACAGAGGGGCAAAACGCTCACAACACCAGAGGCAGCCGTGTGGAAAGGCCGAATGTTGTGCGTCACTTTCCAGTTGGGGATTCTATCAGGCAGTCAAATAAGCGTGGTGTGAGCTCGTCACCTTCGGTCTTCCTCAGAGCAGGTCCTGTTGCTCTAACGAGCACCTGCACGTTGCTGGCTGTGAATATGCTCGTCAGAGCTGGGGGTTGTCTTCCCAGTTGTGGCTGAAACGCAAAGCCGTGGCCCGCAGGACCCTGTGATCTGAGGGTCCCGGGCTGGAGCCTACAGTGTTGTCTCCCTTACTTCCTGGAGGAAGAAACCAATGAAACAAGTGCCTCCCTCCCTTTATAAACACCGTGTGCAGCCAGGCAGCGAGGCCCACCCCCTGTGATATGTGGCTCAGGTCTCGGGGAGAAAAGGGGGGTTGAAGTATCTAGAAACCCATGGAAAGGGGTTAAGAAGATGGTTCTGTGTGACTTGGGGCCCAGAGATTCCCTTGCCCGAGGCTAACATGTGTCTGGTGGCGTGGCTGTTCAGGGACAAGGAAATTCTTCAGTGGGAGACATCCTCAACCTGCTGACACCAGGCCCAGACTGCGTTTCGGGGATCAGAAGCCATACGCTGATCTTTGGGTGGGGGGGACGGGGCTGTTCCCCCTCCCTTTCCCATGAGGCCATGCTTCTGACGCACTCGGGCAACCAGGGAGGCATCGTAGCTGATTGAGTCGTCTAGTCCAGCCGCCTCATTTTATAGATGGGAACACTTAGGGATTAAGGAGATTACATGCTCCCACAGCTGGTCAGCGATGACACAGGGTCCAGGATTCACGATTTTTAATTACACCAGGCTGCATGCGACTGACCTCGGGGCGTTCATCTGAGTGGTCTCTCCACCCTTGGATCTTTATGCACTCGCTCACACAGATAGGAACTAGGATTCATATTCATGTCTGATACTCATTCACAGGGATTAATATTCATTTTAACAAATTGTTCACAAGTTGTTGTGAAAATGGGGAGAACATTGGATTTGGAGTCAGTGCATAAAACCATTACTTCAAAAGGGGACCCCCCCAAAGGAGTTCTACCTAAAGTTCTGTCCTGCTCTGTGAAGTAGGACTAGAGCAGTGCAATGACTCATGTCAAAAGAGAGGGACAGGCCCCTACAATACTAGGCCCTTGAAAGTGGTCGCCTTGGGAGCCCATCTGTCTGAATTCAGGGAGACAGCCAGCTCTCTAGACACGGGGGCCGCTGGAGGAGCTGCTTGAAAGGCCTGCAGCCCATAGGATCCAAGTTGATGAATAAAAAGGATGCGAGCAGAGTTTGTCACATAAGAAACACACCTCTAGCCCAGTCGGCGTGGCTCAGGGGTTGAGCGTAGACCTATGAACCATGAGATCACGGTTCGATTCCGGGCAGGGCACATGCCCAGGTTTTGGGCTTGATCCCCAGTGTGGGGCATGCAGGAGGCAGCCAATCAATGATTCATCATTGATCTCTCTCTCTCTCTCTCTCTCTCTCTCTCTCTCTCTCTCCTTCTCTCTCTCTCCCTTTCTCTTAAAAAGATATTGTTTTAAAATTAAATTGCCAAAAATATCACCTCTTAAAACATTTTTTTTCAAGTGTCCTGAAACTCCTAACTTCAACCTTTGTGACCCAGTAGCATTACACCGGTGGGAGGCCCTACAGCTGTGCCCGTTCCAGGCTCAGCAGCACCTTAAAAGTGACTGAGGCACAGTGTCCAGGAGTTAAAGTGGGGTCTAGGTGGTGGAAAACAGGCCACCAAGAAGAAAAGTAGGGTCTCCCAGCCCTCCCCTCCCAGCCCTCCCCCTCCTCTTTCCACTGGGGGCAAGACTTGGATCTAAGAAACCTAAAACTTGTAGAAGTTTGTGATTTCCCTCTAAAATTTACTTTCCATGTTTCAGAAATTTTTGTAACCCTGTGGTATTTACTTTCACATGGCTTTTTCAAAAATCACTTTAATGAACTCTGTCACCCTCTATGAATGACATAGGGGAAATACTGAATTGCTTCTATTTCCTATTTTGGCAATAAATCCCTGTTGTATATAGATGTAAGTGAAAGGGGTAGAGACTATGCATAACAGTTGGTGTGTAGTGTATGTTGACACCTCTAAGCTATTTCGAAACATGAGGCAATAGACAAGGACCTCAGATCCCCAGGGAAATATTTATTTGACGGCACTGAGAGTGTTACTCTTAGTAACAGAATCTCCTTCTGCTGAGAATTGTGGCTTTTCAGAAGGCTTTTATTTTGAGAACTGTGAGTATTTTCTCTGTGAGGTTTACAGAAACCAGTCGCTCCTTTTCACCACGTGGAAGGACAGTCTGAACCTTCGCTGTTTAGATTTCAGTATTAGCACCTTCGCGGATGAGAATGGAGTCTTCACCTCCTCTCTACTTTTTATAAAGTGAATCCTGTTTCCAGGTCATCTGCGTCTTTCGAAATCCTCATTTCTTATGTAAGTATTTATTACATTTCCATTTAGCTTAAAAGAAGATAGAAACAAGTAATAAGCTATTCGGCCCCTTATTCCTATATGTAAGTTTCTTGAATCAAACTGATTTCTAAGCTTTTTGAAGAGGGTGTTGGACTGTGATCAGAGGAACCCAAGGAGAACCTCATCCCTTCAAATCTTACTAGAACCGACTGTCCTCTCAAGGGCAAAATAGAGATTGGCTCCAGAAAAATACCACATTGAGCAGCTAATACCAGAGTGAAAAATATCATCAAAAGATTTCCCCTCTTTTGGGGAAGAAGAAAAAAATCCCCTCATTTGAAGAAATCCAGGGTATCCTTGGGTTATATGGGAGGGAATAATGCTTGATTCAGTTACCTGAATGTATTATGTATGGCTCCAGTCTTTATTCCAAACGCCACATCTTGACAGAGGGAAATGGTAAGGAGTTCCTGTTGTCAATCAACGGAAGGTGTTTAACACATGGAAAAAGTCCTCTATGTTACACTGGAACCATGTATAAATGTACCTGTGTATGTTTTTAACAAATGAGCCTTTCTGCATTTAAGTTATATTGTTTTTCCTTGTATTGTTAACAAAATGCATCAGAACTGGACTTCCCCCCACCCCCACCTGAACATAATATAAAATTTGACCAGTATTGTGATATCAAGCACTTTAGCATACATATCAGAGAAACTGACGTGGGTTTTTCAGGTTTTGGAGTACATTTAAATATGACTTTTCATGCTTTGTTCTTTACAAATAAAACTGCGGGATTGATACTTTGTTCTGTTTCGTTATTATAGAATCTTTAAACTGACTTTAACAGAGCAAGTGTATTAGAGTTCTTCAGAGAAACAGAACCAGGAGGATATGTATATAAACATAAAGAGATTAATTTTAAGGAAATCACTCAAGCGATTGTGGAGGCTTAGGAATCCAAAATCTACATGGTAGGCAGGTTGGAGATCCCTCGGAAGAGATGCAGTTCAAGTCCAAAGGCAATCTGGTGGCAGAATTTCTTCTTGCTCAGAGAGGCTCAGTCTTTGTTTTATGAAGACCTTCAACTGATTGGATGAGGCCCACACACATTATGGAGAGTAATCTGCTGTACTGTAAGTCAACCAATATAAATGTTAACTTCATTAAAAAAGAAAACACTTTATAAAAACATTCAGAATAATGTTTGACCAAATATCTGGCACCATGGCCCAGTCAAGTTGACACATAAAATTAACCATCAAAATTATAACGAGATTGTAATAATGAGTGACTTGCTAATAAGTGATAAAAAAGAATGCTGACCCCTAGCTGGTTTGGCTATATGGATAGAGCGTCGGCCTGTGGACTGAAGGTCCCAGGTTCGGTTCCAGTCAAGGGCACATGCCCAGGTTGAGGGCTCGATTTAGGGCATGCAGGGGGCAGCTGATAAATGATTCTCTCTCACTGATGTTTCTATCTCTGTCTTCTCCCTTTCTCTCTCTGAAATAAATTTAAAAAAAATTTTTTTTAAAAAATGGATGCTGAAAATACAAGAACTGCATATATGGGGCAGCCACTAACTCGAGGCCTGAGGGAGACAAACGACGAGTTGCCTTGCCCTCAGGCTGAGAGCCAGCTTTATTAAAGCAGTTACCACGCTGGTCCACTGGATGGCAAAGAAGTTACAAGATGCTGCACTGCTGGCACTTGTTTGGAATCTGCCTCCAAGTGCTAGAGGAGCATCCATGGGGAGGTGCCACACCCCAGGACTTGCTGGGAAGCCACTTGGCGGGGGGGGGGGGGGGTGCTAGGGAAGATGTTCATGGAGAAGTGCTGTACCAGTAAAACCCACTCCGGAGCCACCCAAGGTGTGCAGCGTGAGGTTAGCTGCTGAGTAGCATCAGAGTGAGGCCCTGCACATTGCAGGAGCCTGCAGAGGGGAGCAGAGCTGAACCAGGAAAAGAAACCTTCCTCCAGTGTCTCGCCAGTGCAGTCCACTCACAGTTGTGCCAGCTGGCAAAGGAGACATGTCCTCAAAAGGGTCTCGCTCCATGTTGCAGAGCACGCAATCAAGGGTAGATTTGGAGCTGAGAGGCAATATTCCTATCTAATAATAGACAAACATGGTAATCAACCGTACCTTCGACACGCTTCCCAGTGGCTAATCAGGGCGATATGCAAATTAACTGCCAACCAAGATGGTGGCCAGCAGCCAGGCAGCTGAAGCGAACAGGAGGCTTGCTTGCTCCAGTGAAGGAGGAGGCCAAGGTTCCCCGCCTGCCACTTCTGGGCTCTGAGCTTGCACTCTAAGAAACAATGTTGCAATTATAGAAGCTAAACAAACCCCATGCTTTCAGCCAGCTGGCCGAGCTGGAGTTGCAACAGTGTTTCAATTATAGAAGCCAAACAAACCAGATACCTGCTTTCAGCAGCCGAGGCCTCAGAGCTGGAGCCGAGCCTCAGAGCTAAAGCTGGCTCTCAGTTCCAGTGACAGCCATAGAAGGTAAATAAATCCCAGAATAAAAAAAAAGAAAAGAAAAAAAGGAGAGGTTGGGAGCTTCAGTCACCCGCCAGCCTGAAAACGGCCCTCAGCCCCTCACCCAGACTGGCCAGGCACCCCAGTGGGGACCCCCACCCTGAAGGGGGTGTGACCAACTGCAAACAGCCATCATCCCTTCATCCAGGCTGGCCAGGCACCCAAGCGGGACTCCCACCCTGATCCAGGACACCCTTCAGGGCAAACCAGCCAGCCCCCACCCGTGCACCAGGTCTCTATCCTATATAGTAAAAGGGTAATATGCCTCCCAGCACCGGGATCAGCGGAGCCACGAGGCCTCCCGAACCTGGGATCAGCGGAGCCTCCCAGCACTGGGATCAACGGAGCAGCAAGGCCTCCTAGCACCAGGATCAGCTGAGCAGCGAGGCCTCACTGCCCCAGTGTCAAGCAGAGCCGTGAGGCCTCCTGGCCCCTGGAGCAGCGTGACAGGGAGCAGCGCCCAAACCCCCTCATCACCCTGCAGCTCTGTTACAGGGGGTGGGGCCACAACCTCTCTATCTGCCCTGCTCTGTTCGTCACAGGGGAAGGCCCCCCAATCCCCTGATCGGCCCGCTCTGTGCCTGATAGGGGGGAGCTCCCCAAACCCCTGATCGGCCCTGCTCTGTGTGTGACAGGGTGCGGCGCCCCAATCCCCCCATGGGCCCTGCTCTGCGTGTGACAGGGTGGAGCCGCAACCTCCCCATTGGCCCTGCCCTGAGTGTGACAAGGGTGAGTGCCCCAACCCCCTGATCGGCCCTGCTCTGTGTGTGACAAGGGGCGGTGCCCCAACTCCCCTATCGGCCCTACTCTGTGCGTGACAGGGGAGAGCTCCCCAACCCCCTGATCGGCCCTGCTCTGTGCGTGACAGGGTACAGAACCCCAACCCCCCTGATGGGCCCTGCTCTGTGAGTGACAGGGGGCAGCGCCCCAACCCCCTGATTGGCCCTGCTCTGTGCATGACAGGGGGCGGCACCCCAACTCCCCAATCAGCCCTGCTCTGAGCCCGACCAGGGGCTGCACCTAGGGATTGGGCCAGCCCTCTGCCACCCGGGAGTGGGCCTAAGCCAGCAGGTCATTATCTCCTGAGGGGTCCCAGACTGTGAGAGGGCACAAGTGGGGCTGAGGGGATAACCCCCCACCCCCCCCCCCCCCGGCCAGTGCACAAATTTTTGTGCACCAGGCCTCTAGTATATATATAAAAGCCTATGTGATGAATGACCAGTTGAATGGTTGCTATGATGAACACTGACCACCAGGGGGCAGACACTCAACACAGGAGACTCCCCCTGGTGGTCAGTGCATTCCCACAGCCAACCTCCCATGTCCTCTCCCTTGTTGGCCAACCTCTCTCGGCCCTGATTGACCCTGATTACCAGCCAGGCCAAGAGACACCACCGCCCCCCCCCCCCCCCCGTCCCCTGCCCCGCCCCGTACAAATTTGTGCACCAAGCCTCTAGTACATTTATAACTGCCCAACTGTTTAGTTCCTTATATTCAGTTAAGGAGGAAACAGAGGAGACGAGTGAGAAAATGCAGGTGGAAAAGATGACAAGGTAGAGCAAATGTGTCCATACTTTGTGAAGCAGTAGTTTAGAGCAGTCTGTCTGCCATGTTCATTTGAATGTGGTCCAGATGTATAAAGTTTTCATCACTGCCTTTTAAAATACTGACTTTAGTCCAGCCGGCATGCTTCAGTGGTTGAGCATTGACCTGTGAACCAGGAGGTCACGGTTCAATTCCCAGTCAGGGCCCATGCCCAGGTTGCAGGCTCGATCCCCAGTGTGGGGTGTGCAGGAGGCAGTCAATCAATGATTCTTTCTCATCATTGATGTTTCTATGTTCCTCTTCCTTCCTGAAGTCAATAAAAATATATTTTAAGAAAATATAATACTGACTAATTGAAAATCTTGATTAACTGCAGTTAAGGTCAGGAGGCTTTTGCCACCTCAGGGAGAGAAGACCACAGTGGTAGCAATAAAGGTGGTGAAACGTGCTGGGTTCTGAGTATATTTTGAAGCTAAAGCCAGAGATTTCCTGATGGATTGAAGGTGAGAGACGAGGGAAGAAGAATCAAGAATGACTCCGAGGGTTTTGACCTGAACAACTGGAAGGCTGAAGCTAGAATTTCCATGAACCGAGATGAGTAAGAACGTGGGGAGAAAAGGCTTTGGAGATAGATCAGGAGTTCAGGTTTGGATACTGTAAATTTCACATATTGATTAGATATCCAAGTGGAAATAGTGAACAGGAAATTGAATGTCTGAATCTGGATTTTGTGAGTAATTGGACTTCAGATATAAATTTGGGAGTTGCCAGTGTTTATAGATGGAATTTATTGTCATAAAACTGGATGAGGACACAAAGGGAGAGAGTTATTAAGAAACCTCCCAAAACAATTTTAATTCTACATATGGATGTGGTATGATTTATTGTTTGACATTTAGATTTTTCACTGTTCTGAACAATGCTATGATGAAAAACATCTAGATAGCTCCCAGTGTTTCACTACTCTGAACAACCTTATAATAAACAAACATCCTTGCCATGTTTGTAAGTAAAAGGCTAATGTCAACAGCTCCGAATGATTCACCCTAATATATTTGATAACTCCTTTGATTCTTTATCCTGGATGCACTATACTTTGATTGACATAGATATCACAACCTAGATGGAGCTATTAACCTCTGGGCAGCAACACCTCAAAATAAATCACTCC
The DNA here is from genome assembly GCF_028538775.1 of Myotis yumanensis. NCBI lineage: Eukaryota > Metazoa > Chordata > Mammalia > Chiroptera > Vespertilionidae > Myotis > Myotis yumanensis. The sequence continues at coordinate 176,024,776 of NW_027223754.1, forward strand.
AGTTAGAGCTAGTATGTGGGCCAGATGTTCCCTATACTCCTTTATAACAGTGGTTCTCAACCTTCTGGCCCTTTAAATACAGTTCCTCATGTGTGACCCAACCATAAAATTATTTTCGTTGCTACTTCATAACTGTAATGTTGCTACTGTTACGAATCGTAATGTAAATATCTGATATGCAGGATGGTCTTAGGCGACCCCTGTGAAAGGATCTTTCTACTGCCAAAGGGGTCGCGACCCACAGGTTGAGAACCGCTGTTCTATAACATAATCTTGAGGTCTACTGTTTACCTATCTATAACTTGTGTAACTTGGATTCCTCCCGACACACACTTTGGGTTCTTAAAGGCCTCAAAACTTTCTCTCAATTTCTCACATCCTATTCAAAATAGCAGTTTCAAAGTACGTGAAACAAAAATCAATGGAATCAATGAGAAATAGATAGATTCTCAATTAAAGTAGGATATTTCAGCGTCCCTTTCTCTATAGGCAACCAGTCGACATAGAGGACTTGAATAACCCAATCAACCAACTTGACCTAATTGATACTCTACTCAACAATAGCAGAGTATAATTTTTTCCAAGTAGACAAAGAACATTTTGCCAAGGTTATCTATATTTGGGGCCACTAAACAAGCCTCAGTAGATTTTAAAAGACTCAAATCATGCACAGGATGTTGTCTGGACACAAGTGAATTAAATCAGAAATCAATGAAAATATATCTGAAAAAACTCCAATGTTTGGAAATTAGCGATGCACATGCGTCAAAAAATGAATCAAAAGTGAAAGCAGAGCCAAAACCGGTTTGGCTCAGTGGATAGAGCGTCGGCCTGCGGACTGAAGGGTCCCAGGTTCGGTTCCGGTCAAGGGCATGTACCTGGGGTTGCGGGCACATCCCCAGTAGGAGATGTGCAGGAGGCAGCTGATCGATGTTTCTCTCTCATCGATGTTTCTAACTCTCTATCTCTCTCCCTTCCTCTCTGTAAAAAATCAATAAAATATATTTAAAAAAAAAAAATTTATAAAAAAAAAAAAGTGAAAGCAGAAAGTATTTTGAACTGAGTGAAAACAAAGCATATCCAAATTTGTGAGATGCATATAAAAGAGCTCTTAATGAGAAATTAATAATAATGAATACATGTTAGAAAAAAGTCTTAAGTCAATGACCTGTGCATCTACCTTAAGAAACTAAAAAAAGGAAGGCACAAAACAATAAAGATTAGAGCAAAAATCAATGGAATAGAAAATAAAACAAAAAGACAATCAGTGAACCAGGTTCTTTGAGAAATCAATAAAATTGATAAACCTGTAGCTAGGTCAACTAGAGAAAAAAGAGACAAGATACAAATTGCCAATTATCCAGAATAACAGAGGTGACATAAATACAGATCCTGCAAAAATTAAAAGGACAATAAGAGGATATCATGAACAACTTTTTGGCAATAAATTTCACAATTTAGATGACAGATGTTTCTTAAAGACATAAACCATCAAAGCTCACTTAAGAAGAAATACATAACCTGAATAGCCTATGTCTATTAAAGAAATTGATCTCGTAGTTAACCTTCTCACAAAGAAAACTCCAGGCCTAGATAACTTTACTGGTAAATCTTTTTTTTAAAAATATATTTTATTGATTTTTACAGAGAGGAAGGGAGAGGGATAGAGAGTTAGAAACAACGATGAGAGAAAAGCATCGATCAACTGCCTCCTGCACACCCCCTGGGGATGTGCCTGCAACCAAGGTACATGCCCTTGACCGGAAAGAACCCGGGACTCTTCAGTCCTCAGGTCGATGCTCTATCCAGTGAGCCAAACTGGCTAGAGCTTTACTGGTGAATCTTATCAAACATTTAAGGAAGCTCCCTGGCCAGTGTGGCTCTGCTGGTTGGAGTGTCATCCTGTGCACTGAAGGCACTTGAGTTCAATTCCTGGTCAGGGCACATACCCAGTTTGTGGGGTTGATCCCTGGCCGGGGCATGTATGGGAGGCAACAGATCAATGTTTCTCTCTCACACTGATGTTTCTCTTTCCTTCTCTCTCTCTCCCTCTCCCTTCCTCTCTCTCTAAAATCAATAAAAACATATCCTTGGGTGAGGGTTTAAAAAAAAATCTAAGGGAGAAATAATGAAAATTCTACACAACCTCAAAAAATTGATGAAGTACATGTTAGTTTTCTAGGGCTGCCATAACAAAGTACCACCCACTTGGAGGCTTAAACAACAGAAATTATGTTCTCACCATTTTGGAAGCTGGAAGTCTCAGATCAAGGTGTCAACGGGGTTGGTTTTTTCTGAGGCCTCTCTCCTGGCTTATAGGTGGCCGTCTTCTCTCTGTTTTCACGTGACCTTCCCTCTGTACCTGTCTGTGTCCTCATTTTCTCTTTTTATAAGGACCCCAATCATATTACATTAGGGCCCACCCTAATGACCTCATTCTACCTTATTTCTTCAAAGACCTTATCTTCAAATACAGTCGTATTCTGAGGTACTAGGGGATTAAGAACTTCAACATATGAATTTTGAGCGGACACAATTCAGCCCTTACCAAAGTAATACTTCCCAACTCATTGAGCCAGCATTACCCTGATACCAGCAACAAACAACAAGAAAAGAAAAATACAGACCAACAACTCTCATGAACATAGATACAAAAATTCTTAACAAAATGTTATCAATTCAAATTGATGAAAATGATGGCATGACTAATTTGGGTTTATCAAGGGATGCAAAATTGGTTTAATATTCAAAAAGCAAGCAACAATTTTGCAGACTGAAAAAAATGAAAGTAAATCAGATGTTCATCTCAATAGATGCAAAATTTTTTTTGACAAATTCTAACATTTAATCTTGTCTTAAACACACACACACACACAGTAAATTTCCTTATGTCAGGTATACAGTGTTCACGGGTCAATGATGAAATGCCTAGTATGAAGAAACTGTTGGGGAGAAAAAATTTTTCTTCTGCTCTTCTAGGTTCTTTGGTCTAATAATCAAATTAACATAACACAGATTAACAGGAGAAAAACAAATTTAATTATAAGAATATGAGACCCACAGTCAATCAACCTGGCAAAAAAAGCTTATATGCCCTTCTGGCTAAGAAGGGGGTAGGTGTCTAGGGCTTCAAAGGGAAAGAAGACCATTCACAGGGAGATGGGAAGAGCAAGTGTTTGGTAAACAAATGTTTGCCATGCTGTGCAGAGAGAACAGTGGGACAGGGAGATGGGAGGGAGAGAGGACTTTGATCTCCAGGTCTTTCCCCAGCCCACCCACCACACCTGGCCCATACTCTCTGTAGTTACCTCTGGTGACCGTTTTCTCCCTGGGTAGGCCAGCTCTCCAAATTCTTTTAGGTAGTTAAAGGAGAGGTAATAAGCTCTCCCTCAGTCTTTTTGGGGCTTTGATTGTCTTTTTAGCTCAAAATAGTCCACAAGCCAAAGTGGCATTTTTCTGGGGAGACTTGTTCTGAACCCCTTCAAAACACATGACTGCAGCCACAGTTACACACTCCTTCCAAGAAAGCCAGCTTTCTTTTTAGCTTCTAGGTTTCCACATGGCATGCTATTATCATAATAACTCCTCCCTTTTTAAAAATCCTTTCCCGGCTGTGTCCATTATTCCTAAACTGTTACATTATGGTCCTACCCAATCCTACCCAACCCTCCCTCCCCCCTAGAAAAACCTGCCTCAGACTTGTCTTCAAAACCTCAGTAAATAGCCAGACTTTGCCCTTTGCCCTCTGATAAGTTCCATCAAGGTAATGATCCTTCTTAATGTGCAAGCAATAAACAGAATGCTTTGATGATAATTCAGGAAGCCATTGGCAACATTATGGATCATTCATATTTTCTCTTCTGAATTATTTTAGTAATCTTTGTCCATTTCTTCAGTATAATGTGCATCTTTGGATTTGAAGTTTGAAAACATGCTTTAAGCTTTTCTGTCTGCTCTACACAATGCAAATATTTTCTCACTTTCCTGTTAATTTTTGGTGTTTTTTTGTTGTTGTTGCACAGGAATTTTTAGTTTTCAATTGTTTAAAGTCATTATCCATTCCTTTAAAAAAAGAAAAAAACAGTTTCTGATGCTATAGTGCCTGGGTTCAAATCTCTCGAGCTTGCTGGCTGAGGACCCTTGCTTATCACTTAACTCTCTGTGAACCCGGCTGCTCATCTGACTCCCCATGGGCATGTAAGCTCCAGGGAAGGACGAATTTTTTACTTTGTTAACTACTGCATCCCCAGCTCTGGAAACAGTGCTTGATACATAGTAATATGTATCAATACATATTTACTAAGTGAATGAATCTACAAAGCCAGAATAATAATCTTATTTACCTAACAGGGTTGTTATAAGAATTAACTAATCCTCAGAAATATTGTCTAACAGTGGTTCTCAACCTTCCTAATACCGCGACCCTTTAATACAGTCCCTCATGCTGTGGTGACCCCCAACCATAAAATTATTTTTGTTGCTACTTCATAACTGTAATTTTGCTACTGTAAACAATATGTAATTATATATGTGTTTTCCGATGGTCTTAGGCGACCCCTGTGAAAGGGTCGTTCGACCCCCAAAGGGGTCACGACCCACAGGTTGAGAACCGCTGGTCTAGCACAAGCTTGGCACAGAGTAAGAGCACAAGAAATGTTAGCTCCCTCTCTTCACCGTCCTCAGAATCATGCCTCTTTGTGAAGTCTTCCCCTCCCCTCTCCTGTTAGTTAAATCTCTTCTTTCCTCCTCCCTCCCCCCTGCCATGGGATTTGCACCATTGTTCGCCCTTAGTAGGACTGGTCCCTTGACGTTCTGCTCCTGTGGGCAGCTGTCAGCCCCTTTGAGAATCCTAGAAAAGCTATGAACACTTTCCCCAGAAAAACGCACCAAATCTCATGTCCCATGTCAGGGAGCTCACACAACCCTGACACTAAACTGACTCTTCAGATTCCTGAGTTAAATGGGCTTTAATGTCAAAGGCTCCTTATTGTTTCAGACCAACAAATCTCAAGGGGTCACAGGAAATCACTACAGAAATCGCTGTGAGGGCCAGGCTCCTCTGAGATGCAAACTGCTCTCTCCACGAAGGGGCGGGGGCAGAGGGCGTTTTCAGAACCTACCCGACGGGGAAGGGCACTTCAGGAACCAGGCCAGGGGCCAGGGAGCCTCTAAATGGAAGCTGGGGCCTCGGGGAGATTCTAAGGCCATTTATAAGCTTCCGCAACCCTGCTCACCTGCACACTGGTTACCTCGGCCTCCAGCTGGTAACCAACAAACCCTGACCACTTTGACTACCCTTGATGAACTCAGGTGACTTCCTGTCTCCCGGGAAAGGGTAAAATCGAGACTGTCCTACCTGGCCACTGGCTGTGTGACTTCCCATAACCTCAGCACGCCCCCTACCCCCCACCCCCATCCTGCGTTTTGCCTTAAGAATGGGAAGAGCAAAATGGACCTCAAACTTTTGCTGTGAGAAAGTGAGGTAACTGTAAATCGCTTACACAATATTTTGCACCTAGAAGCACCCAATGATGGTTTGCTGTTCTGATTAATATGAAGTAATAATTCGAAGGAAGGATGTTGCCTGCTTCCCAAAGCCAGCTGCGGGCCTGGGACTGGGCCTGCGGGCCTCCTACCCTCCCCACGACCGCAGGCCTATCCAGACGGTCCCCTGCCTGGTTCTGTCCTGTAACACACAGGTCCTGGAGGGGCTCAGTCTCCCCTCCCTGGAGCCTCGGGCTATGACCCCCGGTGTCTATGGATGGTTGTCATCAGGCCAAAAATCGTTGGGCTCAGAGGGCCGGAAGGATTGGTCCATCCCCTTCTTTCATTATTCTGATTAGAAACAGCCCCAGAGGTGAAGTGATTTGCCCAAAGTCCTGCGACTTCCTGGAACTATAAACCAATCGGAAGATTTCCATGTTGCCGTTTTTTCCACTGTTATCAGGTTACCTCGGAGCCTCAGGCTCTGCTTTTGAAAAGGAAAGAAGAGGTCGACCCGAGAGCCAGGGAAGGGAAATTTACTCGGGTTTAGTAACCGCTTATGGCAGGGGATGAGAGAAATGGGGGTGATACCGTACATAACCTGCTTCCCCCCAGAAAACATCATGTGGACAATTTTTAATTTGCTTTACATTTTACTGAGTACCTCCTCCAGGGGGGCTGGGAACTCACCTGTCTTGTTTACCTGGCCAAGTGCCCAATGCCGAGTAGGTACTTAATGACTGTGCCACCTGGAGGCCTGCGTGGCTGGCTGCACCGTTTGCCACGGAGGTGCAGGAGGCCTGGGAGCAGAGCCCCGGCGGGGACGCGTGCAAAGTGCCTTCCCGTGTGTCTCAGTTCTGCCTTTGCAACGCATGCCCTTTGTTCAGAAATCCCTGGCTGCATCTCCTGATTGTTTCCTTAGGATGTTTTCCTAGAAGTGGGATTACTGGATTGAAGGCTGGGCATGCGTAAGGCTTTTGGTTCAGAACCCCTCCGGCAGTTCACAAAGGAATCAGTGTCCCAGCAAACTGGGCTCAACTGGGTATTATCAGGCTTCATTTTTATTTATTTTTTTTTACCATCTCGGCAGAATAAAAATGATATTTTATTGGCCTCTCTTTGTGGTAGATAGAGATTGAACTAATGTTTAAGAAACACTCTGTGGAACCCAGAGGGTGGGCAGGAGACCAAAGAAGCTCGCCCTTCTGCCCCGGTGTGGACCAGAGCACCTGTGCGGGGAGAGTTGGCCTCTAGGATGTAAACACCTGAGCCCGACCAGAGAGGCTTCCCTGGCAGGGAGGAGAGCGGGCTGCCCTGGCTCTCCTAAGCCTGTTTTCATCTCCTGATGCCAACTAAATGCTCTCCAACACGTGACACACCTGCATACCCGTCTTTAAGGACAGCAAGAAAAGGCAGAAATGGGGTAACGACTGACTTCAGCTTCAACTCCTGGAGGAGCAGGAGGAGTGAGGGGTGAACTTGGAAGGATATTTCCAGAAGATGAGAGGTAAGTCCCTGGGGGTCGCTGCCAGCGTGGGTGTGGGGGAGCCCTGAGCCCAGGGGATTGTCCTGGAGAGGCTGCGTGCAGTGTGCGGCTCACAGGGCCAGGGGGCCCTGAGGACGCCACGGGCCTTCTCCCGGCCGCTGAGGGATCAAAGTGAAAGCGCAGGGACAAAGGGGAGTGGTGAGGAGCGGAGGCCGCCGGGGCGAGAGCCAGGGGAGGCGGGAGGGCGAGGGGGCCTTTCCCCAGGAGACTGGGAGGCCGACCTCTTCTTGGCCATGAAACAAAGAGGACTTCTCACCCAGCCCGCCGGGAACCGCGCCGGCTCCCAGGTGTGCGCTGGGCTCTCACGGACCTTGGGGGAGTGGGGGGGGGGGGGGTGGCGGTGGGGGCTGGGGGGAGGACTGATGCACCGATGTGGACAGACAGCTGTAGTTACGAAGCTAGCTCCCGCTTCGTCTCACCTAAATGTATAGTCCTCATTGCGGCCAACAGCAGTTCCTCCATAGTAAACACACAGAATGTGTTTTACGGGTGTTGTTTTTAAACTTTGTGGGGCGAGTTTATTTTCTTGATTGCTTTACCATTTCCTATTAAAGCCTGAAGTTGAACAGTCAGCCTCACACAGCAATCTATGCGTTTTCTGCCCCTTTAATTCTTCTAAAAGGACAAGTCAAATACGCAACCGTAGGTCTTAGAGGTTTCATTGAATGAACTCAAAACCTCATCACACTTAAAAAAATCATATGGTGACTTTTTAAAACATGACCGTTTCCCTGCCTGCCTCTTAGGGGACTGATTCACTAGGGCTGAGACAAACCCTGGAACTGGCATTTTAAAAAGCCTCCCAGGTGATTCTCAAGTTGCTGCTACAAAGACCAACTTTGGGGAACTGATGTCTAAATGTTTATGTATTTCTGTTTGTTTTTAAACGGAGTTTGGGGTGGCAGTGGTGCCTGCTAAGATATTAAGTGGTGTTTTGCATTTCTGGAACACATTCCTCTTCCACCTCCCTCCCCACCCACCCTGGGCTTCCCCTGCCTGGGCTCCCCAGTCCTGACCTGACAGTCCCAGCCCCTCGCTCTCACTGCCGTGTGCCTCTGGGTTCCCATGATTCCTGGCTTTCCTCTCTGGCAGCATGTTTCGGGCTTGCTTTTGTGAATGACAATTGGCCTTTCTTCTTACACTGTCTTTGAAAGCCCTGCTGCCGCTCAGGGTGTCCTGACCCTGGGCCATAGGATCCACGTCCCCAGTGGGCGCCTGGGCGCTTCTGATTCTCAAACCTGCCTGGCTCACTGCTTCCCTGGGGAGCTCCCCAGGCCCCCACCTTTTAACTGCCTGCTACGTATTTACTCTTGCATGTCCCACAAAGCATCTCAAGATCAAATATTTCTAGTATCTTTTTTAAAAAATAATACTTCCAGTTTTCTTTTCTTTTTTTTTTAAATATATTTTATTGATTTTTTACAGAGAGGAAAGGAGAGGGATATAGAGAGTCAGAAACATCGATGAGAGAGAAACATCGACCAGCCGCCTCCTGCACACCCTGCACACCCTGCACTGGGGATGTGCCCGCAACCAAGGTACATGCCCTTGACCGGAATCGAACCTGGGACCCTTCAGTCCGCAGGCCGACGCTCTATCCACTGAGCCAAACCGGTTACGGCCTTCCAGTTTTCTTTTTTCCCCCCTCCCACTTTCCAAGTTCTTCTGGCTGGGTTAATGATCAAATTAACAGAGACGGATTGACAGGAGAAAGTAAACGTTTAATACATATAAGTTCACATAGGCATGAAAATTCCAAAGACCATGAGGCAACACTGGGGATATTAGGCATTTTGGGAACAAAGGAGGCGGGGTGTTAGATTTCAGAAGTGAGAATGGGCGAGTCACAGGTGGTTGAGGAAGAGAACACAGGGCAGGAAAGTCCTTGCTGGGCAACTTAGGAACAAGCGGGGGAGGGTGTGTACCTAGCTAACGGCACCCCCTGAAGCCCTCCTGTTTACCACACTTAATTCAAATTAGGCCGAGGCCACTTCCTAAGATTCCCTTCCTGAAGCCGGTTTCTCCGAATCTCTTGGGCAGGAAAGGGGGGAGGGTCAAAGGCTCCCTCTGAGTCTTGTTTCGTAGTGAACAGCTTAGAATTGATAACCCAAAAAGTGGCTTCAGGGGGGCCCAGCCTTGGTTCCCTTCGCTGGCACCTTGGTCCTCTGTGTGTGAAATCTCAGAGAATGGCTCTGCCAAGTGACTCAAGCCAGAAACCTGGGGACAACACTTCATTCTCTTAAAGCCAGAGTTCTAGGCTCTGGGGATCCCAGAGACCCCCCGTCCCCCCCAACCTCTGCCCTCACTGAACATGTATTCTAGAGGGGGACGAGCAATTAGTCTTTAAATCTCATGGATTCTAGTCCTTGGTTTCTCTAGACATAACTTTGCCTCTTCAGTCACTGCCATAGTTCAAACCCCCCTGGGTTTAGTATAATCTTTCTAAACCCAAATCTTAAATTTTAGCCTCCAGTTTTCGCTCTCCCTCCAGATAAAGCCCACCTTCACAAATCTGGGCTAAAAGGTTTTACACCTGCACTCTAGCCGGTTTGGCTCAGTGGATAGAGTGTTGGCCTGCAGACTGATGGGTCTCAGGTCCGATTCCTGGGTTGCAGGCTCGATCCCTAGTGGGGGGTGGGGGGGAGTGTGCAGGAGGCAGCCGATCAATGATTCTCATCATTGATGTTTCTATCTCGCTCTCCTTCTCCCTTCCTCTCTGAAATCAATAAAAATATATTTTTAAAAATAAAATGTTTTACACCTACTAGGCCCTGCTGGCCTCTCACAGCACATCTCCACCCACTGAAGCACTCTCTGCTCAGTCTCTGAATTACAGCCACACTTCACTGCACCTCCCTCCCTGCCTCCTCACCCCTCCCCTCCCTCCTGGCTGACTCCTGTTCACTCTCCCATCAGCCTCCAAGGTGGCCCCATTGATTTCTGCCTCCTCGTGTTCATGCCCTGGTGTGTGAGCTGGATTTCCTGATGTTGCTCTGAAGGGGAGACTATGGCAGAAGTGATGGGCTCCTGACATTAGGTTCCATAAAGACTGTGGCTTCTGTTAACATAAGTAACATTCAAACCTGTAAAGAATTTTTGTGAGTTTATTTGAGCCAAACTGTTGACAATGGCAGGGAAGCAGCATCTCAATGAATTGAGACAATGCTCCAGAGAATGGTGGTTTTCACCTATTTTTATAAATTACCACCAAAGTAGGAGATGTACTAGGTGTACCAATTAATAATGCGGATTTTGTAATCAAAGAAAACACAATAATTTCAAGAGAAACATCAAAAGTGCTTTATTCAAAGTAATGTCCATCGCTAGCTACACATTTCCCCCATCTTTTAGGTAATTTGTGGATACTGTCCCAGTAGAATTTTTCTTGTTTTGAGGCAAACCATTCAGAGACCCAATTTTCCACTTCTGCATACGTTTTGAAGTGCTGCTCAGAAAGTGCGTGTACCATCGATCAGAACAAGTGGTAATCTGAAGGAGCAAGGTCTGGTGAATACAGCAGGTGGGTTAATACTTCCCAGGCAAGATCTTTTTTTTTTTTTTTTTAAATATATTTTATTGACCTTTTACAGAGAGGAAGGGAGAGGGATAGAGAGTTAGTAACATCGATGAAAGAGAAACACCGATCAGCTGCCCCTGACTGGAATAGAACCCGGGACCCTTCAGTCCGCAGGCTGACGCTCTATCCACTGAGCCAAACCGGTTGGGGCCCAGGCAAGATCTTTTAATGTGTCTTTAACTGGCTTTGAAGTGTGTGATGGTGTGTTATCAAGAAGCAAAATTACTTTGCCATGTCTTCTGGAACATTCTGGTCGTTTCATGATCAAAGTGTGGTTCAAATTGATTATTTGTTGTCGGTATCGATCAGTATTAATAGTTTCACCTGGTTTTAGAAGTTCATAATACACCACACCTTCCTGATCCCACCAAACACAGAGCATTGTTTCTTTCCAAAGCTATTTGGCCTTGCAATCGATGTTGATGGTTGACCTGGATCAACCATGATTTTGTGCATTTGGGATTCTCAAAATAAATCCACTTTCCACCACCAGTCACAATTCGATGCAAAAAAGACTTTCTTTCATGCTGTTGAAGCAACATTTTACTGATGACTTTTCGGTTTTCCATTTGTCTTCTGTTCAGTTGATGTGGCACCCATTTTCCTTCCTTTAAAATCTTTCCCATTGCTTGTAAATGATCGGAAATTGTTTGCTGCGCAACGTTTAATCTTTCTGCAAGTTGTTTTTGAGTTTGACACGCATCTTCATCCAATAATGCTTGTAATTGTTGGTCTTCAAACTTTTTCAGTTGACCTGGATGTTCTTTGTCTTTCACATCAAAGTCATCACTTTTAAAGCGTTTAAACCAGCGTTCACAAGTATCTTGAGATGGAGCATGTTCACCATAAGCTTCCCGAAGTATACGATAACTTTTTCTTCAAAATAAAGTAATGAATTAAAACTTCCCGAAAATGCTTTTTTTTTTACATGAAATTCGACATTTTTAAGCATAAAAATATCTATGATGTTAACACCTTCAGCAAATTTGACATGAAATTTTGAAGCTTGTTGTCAATACAACAAAGTAGCATACATATCAAATCGCATATATATCAACACTAGAGGTCCAGTGCATGAAATCTGTGCATGGGAGGGGGTATCCCTCAGCCCAGCCTGCACCCTCTCCAATCTGGGACCCCTCGGGGGATGTCCGACTGCTGGTTTAGGCCGATCCCTGTGGACCACTGGCTCCTAACCACTCACCTGCCTGCCTGCCTGATCACCCCTAACCACTCTGCATGCCTGCCTGATCGCCCCTAACCACCTCTGCCTGCCTTCCCGATTGCCCCTAACCTCCCTCCCCTGCCAGCCTGATTGCCCCTAACCACCTCTGCCTGCCTGCCTGATTGCCCCTAACCGCCCTCCCCTGCCAGCCTGATTGCCCTTAACCACCTCTGCCTCGGCTCCCACCACCGTGGTTTTGTCCGGAAGGATGACTGGAAGATGTCCGGTTGACCCGGTCTAATTAGCATATTACCCTTTTATTAGTATAGATATGTATAACTCCATCTATTGAAAAAAATCCGCATTATTAACTGGTACACCTAGTAAGTGGGTTACATGAAATCCATTGGTGATAGATTAGGGAGGTGGGAGAAAGCAAAGTGGGGAAACCTCTGGGATTGGATAAAAAGTAAAATGATAGTCCACCCAGCAAGGCTCAGTGGTTGAGAGCCGACTTATGAACCAGGAGGTCACGGTTTGATTCCCCATCAGGGCACATGCCCAGGTTGCTGGCTCGATCCCCAGTGTAGGGTGTGCAGGAGGCACCCGATCAATGATTCTCTCTCAACATTGATGTTTCTATTTCCCTCTCCCTCTCCCTTCCTCTCTGAAATCAATAAAAAAATATTTTTTTTTTAAGTAAAATGATAGACACATGGTTCTTTTACATAGGTGGACATAGGATAGTTCGCAGTCAACAATTAACACGATAACAATAACAATGAGGAAATTTGTGGTCTCTACCCTGGCACCCTGCTTGCACCCTGAGGGGTCCGAAAAAAGGGAAGTTACAAGTTACCCAGACATTCCACAGGAATGTTATCTTAGATGCAAAAAGACAATAGGCTCAGTAAAGATGGAAGTTGATCTTTGTCAGGGAAGATACTGGCCCAGGACATGACTACCCACCGTAGACTGCTTTTTAATTAAAGTTTTCATTTCAGACCATCCTTTGTGGTTACTTTAGGTCTCTGAGTTTGCAAGGCCGCCACGAAGGCCTTCCCTGAGTTTGTCAGGTTAGCATGTGGCCCCTTTTCATCCATAGTTATTTCGTGGGGCTCTCTTACTCCATGGCTCTGTGGTGAGCCAGCTGCCAGGCTGTGAACTGCCCTGTGCCGGGGCCGTGTGGGAGCAGCAGAGCCAGGCCTGCAGCCCACCGCTGTGCGAACTGAATTCTGTCAGCTTCCCTGTGAGGGGCCTGGAGTCAGTCTTCTACCAGTTGAGCCTGTGGCCAGAGAGGTGCGCGCTAGGCCAACCCCTGGATTCCTGGCGCAAAGACACTGTGAGATAATAAACACGTGTTATTTGAAGCAGCTATGTTTTTGGTCGTTTGTTACAAGGAAATAGGTAACCAGGAGCACTCTGGCCCCCTGCCCGTCCTCCATGCCAAATTCCCCCCGTCCTCCCCGCACTTGCCCTGAGTGTTGTAATTAGGGGTTTGTCCATAGCTCGGCCCCCAGATGGTAGGCTCTGTAGGGAAAGGAGGGAAGGGAGGAAAGAAAGTCACCATGTTCCTTCTCAAGGCTGAAGGCTTGCTGTGCTTCTGGCCTCACCTTGACCCACCCACAGTGTCCACAGGGGATGTCCCTAGAGTGACGCTGGGACCCCAGGAAGAGGCTCAGGCCAGCATGAGCAAGCCTCCCGCCCCCACATTCCCCCCCCCCCCCCCACACACACATACCCTTGCACATGTGCACACAGGCACGCACCACACACAGACACTGGGCCCACTGCCCTTTGCTCAGGAGGAGGGTGGGTGCAGCCGCTCCTCGCCCCCACCGTACACCCCCGCAGGCTACACTTCTGTGGCTTTTCTGAATGAAAGGTGGAGGCAGAGCCACCCAGGACTGAGCCTTCCACCTTTGAGCCTTTGAACTGCCGAGTTTCTCCACCCTGTTTCCTGCTAACAGAACTGTTGTGAGTTCCTGGAAAAAAGAAAAAAAGAGCAGAGCGTTAGAATGTCTTGCTGCTTTCATTTTCTGATGACTCAACCTGCAGGCCAGTCACTCTCTCTGACCTAACCCTGACATCGGAACAGGGTGCCTGGGGTACTGGTGGCACCTCTCTCTGGACAGGTTACCAGAGCTGTCCTGCGGCCTCGGGTCACTCTCCTGGGCTTTTCTAGAGGGAGGGCAGCTGTGTCCTCCTGGTGGCCCTTCTGTTCCCTGTGCGGGCTGTACACTGCCATGGTGGCAACTTCCCCAGTCTCCCCTCCTACTCCCTCACCCGCCCCGCCCCCACCCCCAGGCCACAATCTGCCAGCCTGTCTATTGTGCCCAAGTAGGATGAATGAATGTTTGAGAGACATGCCCGGGTATGAACACACCTCTGTCTATTTAAGAAAAAAAGCTTTCAAATCACATGGCACCCTACGGTGCGTGCTTCTGTCCTCCTGCCTTGCTCCAGCACTCTCAGCATTTTCCTCCCGCCCTTCCTCCTGCAATTGCTTTCTGCTCAGCTGCTCACTGTTGCCAAGAAGGTTATGCCCATCAGCTGCGCTCGAGACCTGTCGTGAGGGCCAGCGATCTGCTTTCAGGTTTGAGTCCTGCCATTGATGATTTTTGACCCTGGTTGTGTTACCTGGCCATCCCAGGCCTCACCTTGGACTGGGTCTGCTAATAAGCTGTTTTCCCAGTGGTTCTGAGATTAAAATTAAAAAACCACAAATAGGAAAATGCATGGCATATAGAAGAAGTAAAGTGTCCAATAAATGCTTCTTGTCGTGTGTTCTAAAAGGACCTGAATGCCCTGGCCGCTGTGGCCCAGTTGATTGGAATGTCATCCTATGCACTGAAAGGTCATGGTTTGATTCCTGCTCAGGGCACATGCCCAGGTTTCGGGTTCCCTCGCTGGTCAGGGTGCATATGGGAGGCAGCCAATCACTATTTCTCTCTCACATAGACGTCTCTCTCTCTCCCTCCCCCCACTTCTCTCTTGCTCTTTAAAATCAATTAATTTTTTTAAAAAGTTTAAAAAAACTCTTAATTAAAAAAAGCGACCTTAACAATCCTTGTGATTTTTCCTTGCATATATATAAAGCAAAAGAAGATTTTGATGTCCAAAATGTTGACAAAGTGCCAGTTAGCTTGTTTGTTTGCTTGCTTTTGGCAGCATGTGGAGCAGGAGGAGGTCGAGGGTGCTGTTAGGGGGTGACTGCTGCATGGGCTTTTCATCGTTAGCTTCCGCAGCTCTCGGGTAATGATCTGGAAACAGCTGCTCAAATGCCTGAGGAGTGGATGTGTCGGAACCTGCCACCGACTCCCAGGTGGGAAGGTGTTTTTCCCATTTGTATTCCGGTCTCTGGGCCTCTGCACAGATAAAAGGGTAATTCAGTGGCTAACATGCAGCACAAACTGTCATTACCGGCAGGTAGGCAGGCTCAGAGGACCTGCGTATATCACTCAATTTCCAGATCAGCAAACACTTGTCTTTAAAGATTAATTGTCGGGGTGGGCTAGGTGAGGTCAATGAGGAGAAAAAGGGAACATATGTAACACTTTCATCAATAAAGATTAAAAAAAATAAAAACAAAGTGTATCCAATTTTCTTTTCATTGTCCAGAGTAGCCATAGAGGGTAGGATAGCAAGTCATGGATTTCAGTAGTCTCTTCATATCAGTCCAGATGATGGTCTAGCCCAGCCGTGGGCAAACTACGGCCCGCGGGCTGGATCCGGCCCGTTTGAAATGAATAAAACTAAGAAAAAAAAAGACCGTACCCTTTTATGTAATGATGTTTACTTTGAATTTATATTAGTTCACACAAACACTCCATCCATGCTTTTGTTCCGGCCCTCCGGTCCAGTTTAAGAACCCATTGTGGCCCTCGAGTCAAAAAGTTTGCCCACCCCTGGTCTAGCCGGTGGTCGGCAAACTCATTAGTCAACAGAGCCAAATATCAACAGTACAACGATTGAAATTTCTTTTGAGAGCCAAATTTTTTAAACTTAAACTATATAGGTAGGTACATTGTTATTAACTTAATTAGGGTACTCCTAAGGCTTAGGAAGAGCCACACTCAAGGGGCCAAAGAGCCGCATGTGACTTGCGAGCCGCGGTTTGCCGACCACGGGCTAGGCTAGGGTGTGTGTGTTAGTGCCTGACTTTAAACATAACCAGAAGAGGAGCCAAATACATTGTTTTGACATTTTTAGATAATGAAATCAATGAAAGAAGTTTCTGTACCCGTGGAAAATCCATTATTGCAACACTTCAACTTTCTCTCAACAGTGTAAAAAAGTCACCCTCGTTCTATAAACTACAGTTGAATCAAGAGCACATCAAAATGTGGGTTCTGAAGTCTCCACACCACCTCCCTCAGCATAAACAGGGAGGAGAAGCATAAAAAACAACATTTGGACGGTGGGCTAGGTGGCATTTTGTAAAACGAGAGTCAGCCATTCAAATGCTTCTCCAAAGGGGCATCTATTTCCAGCCAGTCTCCATTCATGATGTCTGAACTTGCCCTCCCACCAGGGTCACTGAGAAGGGTTTGCCATTTAAGCTGACAAATACCAGTCATCATGTATAGTAATTGGTAAGGCACTGACAGAAAACAAAACGGAGATGTCAGGGGAGGAGGCTGACAGTGTTTGGTTGCTCGAACAGGACTGTGTTGCTTTATTTAGGTCATAAAGTCCAAGGTTCTCAGCTTTGAAGATCCCCAAACCCCCTTTTTGCTGTTTTGGAGGTGATCGCTGGGGCTCACAGTGGGAGCTAATAGTAAACAAACTCCTAAGAGACCGAGGTGCAAGCCAGCTGCCAATTTGTAGTTTTACAGGAAGAAACACACTGCCAAGAGGACCAGATGGCCAGCGCAGTCTCCCTGATGGACGAGGTGTGAGACAGTTAAGCAGGGATCATAGAAGTCAGAGACCAGAGTTCAAGATCTGGATCTCAGAGGTCAGTCAAGAAACCCTGTATTACTTTGATAAGTGAAGATTCAGGTTACAGAACAGTATGTACAATGTAACCCCAACTTTGTTTAAAGATAAGAATAAACCTGCACCCTAGTCGGTTCGGTGGATAGAGCATTGGCCTGTGGACTGAAGGGTCCCCTGTTCGATTCCCAGTCAAGGCACATGCATGGGTTGTGGGCTCCATCCCCAGTGGGGAGTGTGCAGGAGGCAACTGATCAATGATTCTCTCTCATCATTGATGTTTCTATCTCTCTCTCCCTCTCCCTTCCTCTCTGAAATCAATAAAAAAAATATATATTTTTAAAAAGGATAAGAATAAACCTGGAAAACATAATAATGTCAGTAGTTATAATCTGGACAATGGCATTATGAGCAATTTTCATTTATTTTTTTCTTATCTCACTTTTTATTGTTATTTTTATTTATGTGTGTGTGAGAGAGAAAAAGAAACACTGACTTGTTATTCCACTTACTTATGCATTCATTGGTTGCTTCTTGTATGTGCCCTTACCAGGGATCGATCCTGCAACCTTTGGTGTATTGGGATGATGCTCTAACCAACTGAGCTACCTGGCCAGGGCTCTTATCTTCACTTTAAAATTTTTCTTTGCCCTAGCTCAGTGGTTCTCAACCTTCTGGCCCTTTAAATACAGTTCCTCATGTTGTAACCCAACCATAAAATTATTTTCGTTGCTACTTCATAACTGTAATGTTGCTACTATTATGAATCATAATGTAAATATCTGAGATGCAGGATGGTCTTAGGTGACCCCTGTGAAAGGGTCATTCGACCACCAAAGGGGTCGCGACCCACAGGTTGAGAACCACTGCCCTAGCTGGTTGAGCTCAGTGGATAGAGCATTGGCCCTCGGACTGAAGGGTCCTGGGTTCGATTCTGGTCAAGGTCACATACCTCAGTTGCAGGCTCAATCCCCAGCAGATCAACGTTTCTCTCCCACTTCTTCTCTCTCTCTCTCAAATAAATTTTTAAAAATTTTAATAAAAGAAAAAAAGAAAATTATATGAAATTGAAATGTGTCCAAACATCAAGTTTTATTGGGACCCTGCCTTTCATTTATGTATTGTCTGTGGATGCTTTTCTGCTTTCCTGGAATGAGTAGTTGCAATAGTGTATGAACTTCAAATCTTAAAATGTTTATTCTGTGGCCTGGCTGGTGTTGCTCAGTGGTTGAGCATCATCAACCCATGAACTGGGAGGTCACAGTGTGATTCCTGGTCAAGGCACATGCCTGGGTTTCGGGCTCCATCCCCAGTAGGGGGCGTGCAGGAGGCAGCTGATCAATGATTCTCTTTCATTATCGATGTTTCTATCTCTCTCCCCCTCTCCCTTCCTCTCTGAAATCAATAAAAATGAATACATAAATATTTATTTATTCTCTGGCCTTTTACAAAAGTTTGCCAAAGCCCCATTTAGGCCCAGCACTGATTTTAAGTCATAAGAAGAAAGGCTTTTATGAATCAACTAAGGTAGCAGTTTCCAGCTTTGGCCACACTTTAGAACCTTCCTCCTGTACCCCATTGCCCGACCCAAACTGTTCTGCCTCACAATTGCAGCTTATCCTGAAGGGGAGTGTAGGTAGGATGTTTACATTTTCTTCTCTTTTTAAAAAAATATATATTTTTATTGATTTCAGAGAGGAAGGGAGAGGGAGAGAGATAGAACCATCAATGGTGACAGAGAATCATCGGTTGGCTGCCTCCTGCACAACCCCACAGGGGTTTGAACCCACAACTCAGGCATGTTCCCTTGACCGGAACTGAACCTACGACTCATCAGTCTGCAGGCCGATGCTCGATCCACTGACCCAAACTGTCTAGGGCTACATTTTCTTCTTCTTAATATTTTTATTGATTTTGGAGAGGAAGAGAGAGATAGAAACATCAGTGATGAGAGAGAATCATTGATCGGCTGCCTCCGGCACACCCCCTACTGAGGACTGAGCTCACAACCTGGGCATGTGCCCTGACCAGGAATGGAACCACGGCCTCCTGGTTCACAGGTCAATGCTCGGCCACTGAGCGACGCCGGCCTGGCGGAAGTTTCCATTTTCAAATGCATACTGTGTCTCCTATGTTTGCACTTGCATGTGTATCTTATTTAATTATTACAAGTCTTGTGACACTGGTATTATGACCCTAGTTTTACAAATGAGGAAACAGGGGCCCATAAAAGTTAGATAATGTGGTGAAACATTACACCGTTTAGGAAGTGGCAGGAATAATAGTTTTCTGGAGAGGATTCAGTAAGTATTCTCGACACACACACCGCCTCCACGCGCTCGTCTTGTTTTGTTTATTCTCCTTTGTATGACCGTGGGTCACTTCCTGTTTGGGGTGGGCGCCCCGATCCCACGCAGAAATCAAACACCAATCTCACACCTCATCAACTACAATTCACTAACGGGCGAAAGCTAACCCCAGTTACTCCTCCCACTCCCAGTAACAATTTAATCTCAGTGTATTTTAACTCTATTCTTTAATCTCAGTGTGTTTGAGCTACATTTCACCTCCATTGCTGTCTTTATGGAGGGACTCTGTTGGTGGACATTCTCGGTGGGAAGAGAGCACAGTGGCAGGTGGGTGGGAATTTCCATTTGGAAGGTGTGACTCCATTAAAATCACATTCTGCAGACGTTCGCCTTTCCGCGGGGCGCTTATGGAAGCCTGGACTTGGTCACTTTTACAAAGTGAAAAACCTTTCTCCCTCGCACTTTCGTGTATGAGTGCCTCATGCTGGCTGGTAATGCCAACTTGTGAGCAAATGAAAGACCCAGAGATAGTGTTACATTCGGTGATACAGTGTTTCGTTACACCAAGCTTGTTGCTATATTTTTCTTCTTTCATGTAGAATCTGGACTTACTTTGTCTTTCTTCTCACAGTCCTTTCCAGACTGTTACTTCGAGTCTTTTCTCTTTTGGGCACATTTATTTATTTTATATTTTTATTGACTTCAGGGAGGAAAAGAGAGAGAGAGAGAGAGAGAGAGAAGAGATAAAAAACATCAATGATGCGAGAGAATCATCGATTGGCTGCCTCCTGCATGTCCCCTAGTGGGGATCGAGCCCCGGGCATGTGCCCTTGACCAGAATCTGTGACCTCCGGGTTCATAGGTCGATGCTGAACCACTGAGCCACGCCAGCTGGGAACTCCTGGGCACACTTAATTTCCCTTCCCCATGTGGCCACTCGGTGGCCAGGGCAGGCCAAGGGGAGAGAGTGCTGGCTTCATTTGCTAGCCCTGGCTCTGAAGCAACGCTATCTGTCCAGTGGCTACGCCTGCAGGGAGTATGCACAGCACCTCTGGGGACCCAGACCCCGGCAAAGGGCCTTAAAGACCCAAGCGAAGGTGTCTTGCAAAGTTGCTGTTCTCCTGGAATAACAAGTTTTCAAGAGTAAATGGTCGTAAAGAAACTCGTTAGGAAAGGCATATTTTACCTCCTTTTCTGTCATCTTTATAATAGAGGCTTCAATCAAGTTTAATTTATTCAGCCAGGTGCCTGTGGAAGCAGCCTCGTTTGTTTGGCTTTGTTTTCACAAAATCCCTTGTCAACCGTGTTCCCAGTGTCAGTGAGCTAATCCTGCCCCTCCGTCAGATCCCTGGTAGACAAAGGCCACGAACACAGAGTCTCCGCGGCGAGAACGGCAGAGGATCTATTAATGTGTCAGTTGCCTGTGAGTGATGGCCGAGATGTTTGCCCAACATATGGCACAAGGTTATCACGTTGTAAAAGCAACTCATTTGAAGCCAAGCATCCATGCACGCATGCAGACACTCTTAACTACTTCGTGGTATGAACACATTATGTATTCTCGGGAATTTGAAGCAACCACCGAATTACAGTAGCGTTAATCTGCTGGGAGTATTTTACTTTCCATAGGATAAAAAGTAATTAGAGATAAAATAAAGATCAGAGCAGCTTTGAGAGATAAAGTAGAAAAACAGCCACATTTAGTTCTAGCTCTCAGTGAGGACCGCGGGTGCGGCCCAGGGGCAGGGGAGAATGCTGTGACCGGGATCCACTTTATCCATGAAGGCACTGCAGTGGAAAGGAACCATGTGATGTCCTGGAGGCAGGTGTCGCCGGGCCTTCTGACGGCCCCTCTGGACCGACAGGCCCCTCTCCAGACAGGCCCGGGAGGTTTGGCTCTCACCTTTGCAGATACAGAATCTCATATGAATTAGCATTCCCCCCCTTAACAAATACTAACCCCCTAACCAAGCTGAAAGGTAGGAATCTATAAAATAGAATGCGAAATTATTGACTTGCAATGAGAAATATCACTGCCCAACTTAAAAGGTGTTGAGTCAGTGTAGACAAAGAATTCTCTCCCCATCAGTCAGGCCCGTGGCAAGGCGTTCTGTGGTAGCCAGAGCTCTCCCTGGGTGTGTGCCTCGGGGGGCCCATGGTTGCTGGGTAGGGAGGAGAGAAACGGGCACAGGGGACCAGATGCGTTGCTAATGGCGTGGTGTTGTCCTTCCAGACTCACAGACGAGGTTTTGAACCCCCACAGAGAGGGGGCTTTGGTCAGAAACTGGTCAGAAGATATGGGGAGGTTTCCTGAGAAACTATATGTGGTTCTGAGCCCAGGAGACCAGGGGCCATTGGAGCTGGGGAAGGGGTCATGTATTCGTTTCCTCAGCTGCTGTAACCTAGTTCCACACACTGGGTGGCTTGAAACAACAGGATTTTTTTTTCTTCTCAAGTTCTGGAGGCGAGGAGTTGGAAATCAAGGCATCAGCAAGGCTGGTTCCCGTGAGAGTCCTGAGGGTGAACCTGCCCCTGAGCTGGTGACGGCTGGAAACCCTCATGTTCCTTGGCTGTGGATGTGTCATTGCCATCTCTGCCTCCGTCTTCACAAGGTGTTCTTTCTGCAAGGACTCTGTCCTTGGCCTCGGGTCCCTGTGACCTCTATTCTCAAACCAGGCCTTGACTTTTGGAGTTCCGTGTCCTTCTTTGATTCACTCAGTTTTAGCCAGAATCCCCTACCCTTAGTATCTGATTACCACCCTCAATGTCTGATAGGGCTCGGCTTCCCCCACCATCCCTCAGAGAGCGTCTGATCACCCTGGCCTGCCTTTAGCAAGAATCCTGTTAGGTAAGTTTACCAATAAATCCCTCCTTATCCTGCTGTGTCCTCTGAGGAATTCTCTATCCACTGACCCTCATCCTGTTGTTTGGCTATAAATTCCCACTTTTCCTGGTTGGGCTCAAAAGTTGAGCTCAATCTCTCTCTCCTATTGCAAAACCCCACTGTCGTGGTCCCTATACCTATCTCAACAGTGCCCCTGAATGAAATCCACCTTCCCTCTTTTTTTTTTTTTTTTTAATATATTTTATTGATTTTTTACAGAGAGGAAGAGAGAGAGATAGAGAGTTAGAAACATCGATGAGAGAGAAACATCGATCAGCTGCCTCCTGCATATCTCCCACTGGGGATGTGCCTGCAACCCAGGTACATGCCCTTGACCGGAATAGAACCTGGGACCTTTCAGTCCACAGGCCGACGCTCTATCCCAGGGGTGGGCAAACTTTTTGACTCAAGGGCCACAATGGGTTCTTAAACTGGACCGGGGTGGGGGCCGGAACAAAAGCATGGATGGAGTGTTTGTGTGAGCTAATATAAATTCAAAGTAAACATCATTACATAAAAGGGTACGGTCTTTTTTTTTTTTTTTTTTTTTTAGTTTTATTCATTACAAACGGGCCGGATCCGGCCCCGGGCCGTAGTTTGCCCACGGCTGGTCTATCCACTGAGCCAAACCGGTTTCGGCGACCTTCCCTCTGTTTAACAAGTATCCTGAATATTTTCTTCTTATAAGGACACCAGTTATATTAGATTAATGGATCACCCTACTCCAAGGTAACCTAATCTTAATTAGTTATATCTGTAATGACCTTGGTCCTGGAAGTTAGGATTTCAATGTGTCTTTTGGGGAGACACAATAAAACCCATAACAGGTCACCTCACTATTTCTGCATAAAACAGGAGAGTGGTCATTCTAATGTTGCTTCATACACTTTCATCCCTTCTTCCGGCAGTGGGCCACCTCTTCCTGTCCCGTGGGAGAGCATTACAGTCACATGTCTCAATGTTTTGGTCACCGATGGACCTCATGCATATGCGATGGTGGTCCTATGAGATTATAATGGAGCTGAAAAACTTCAATCGCCTAGTGACATAGTAGCCATCCTGACTTTGAAACACAACATATTGCTCACGTGTTTGTGGGGATGCTGGTGTATAAAAGTGGCACATGTGCCCTAGCTGGTTTGGCTCAGTGGCTAGAGCGTCGGCCTGGGGACTCAAAGGTCCTGGGTTCGATTTCAGTCAAGGTCACATGCCTGGGTTGCGGCTCCATCCCCAGTAAGGGGTGTACAGAAGGCAGCTGATCAATGATTCTCTCTCATCATTGATGTTTCTATCTCTCTCTCTCCCTCTCCCTTCCTCTTTGAATTTAATAAGAATATATTTTTTAAAAAGTGGCCCATGCAATTATGCACAGTACATGATACTTGATAATGATAATCAATGACTATGTAATGGTTTATGTATTCATTACACTATACTTATCTGGTTATTTTTAAGGGTACTCTTTCTGCCCAGCTGGTATGGCTCAGTGGTTGAGTATTGACCTATGAACCAGGAGGTCACAGTTCAATTCCTGGTCAGGGCACATGCCTGGGTTGCAGGTTGGATCCCCAGTGGAGGGTGTGCAGGAGGCTCCAATCAATGATTCTCTCTCATCATTGATGTTTATCTCTCTCTCTCCCTCTCCCTTCCTCTCTGAAATCAATAAAAATATATTTAAAAAATAAAGGGTACTCTTTCTAACTATAAAAAGTTTGGGTGCTCTCCCTCCTGGGAGCACTGCTCCCACTGTTCTTCCCCCACAGGCAGGCATCGCCTAAACTCTAAGGGACCCCAGAGGCTTGCAACCAGGGCAGCAATGGGCAGCAGCAGCTTATCCTGGGAACCCCCTGAACTGTCCCCAGTGTCCCCCTTTCTCCGACTTCTTAGTGCGCCAAAGCAGCCCAGCTGAGGCTCATTTCCCCACCCAGTCCCTCTCCTGTTATCCTAGGCCTTTGCTTGTTTCAGTGTCCCCAGCTTTAATAAATTAAATGTCCTCTAAAAAATAAGTTTTCTATAAAACAGTATGTATGCTGTGTTATGCCACAGGCAGCAGCCTCATACACTCCATATTTACCGCATAATTTCTTTCATGCTAGATTTACTCTCCTGTTGTTTTATACAGTAACATGCTGTACAGGCTTATAGCCTAGGAGCAATAGGCTGTACCATATAGCCTAGGTGTGTAGTAAGTAGGCTAGGCCCGTGGTCGGCAAACCGCGGCTTGCGAGCCACATGAGGCTCTTTGGCCCCTTGAGTGGGGCTCTTCCACAAAATACCACGTGCGGGCGCACGTACAGTAGATTGAAACTTCGTGGCCCATGCGCAGAAGTTGGTTTTCGGCCTGGGCGAGTCTATTTTGAAGAAGTACTGTTGATATTTGGCTCTGTTGACTAATGAGTTTGCCAACCACTGGGCTAGGCCATCTAGGTTTGTATAAATGCACTCGGTGATGTTCGCACAACAACAAAATCACCTAATGACATATTTCTCATTGCCGCTGTGTGCACATGACTGTCTACCCCACCACTCCAAGCCTGGGAATCCACACCCTTGGCTACATAAGACTGGATGTCACCCACGCAGAGCATGTGGCTGCTCTACTTCTCTCGGATGGTTCTAAGTAGAGCTGGTAGGGGAGAGCTCTTCCTCTCTGGGATGTGGAACTCGGGCATGAAATCTTGGCCCTGCCCTGATCGGTTTGGCTCAGTGGATAGAGCGTTGGCCTGCGAACTGAGAGGTCCCGGGTTTGATTGCGGTCAAGGGCATGTACCTTGGTTGCAGGCACATCCCCAGTAGGAGGTGTGCAGGAGACAGCTGATTGATGTTTCTCTCTCATCGATGTTTCAAACTCTCTATCCTTCTCCCTTCCTCTCTGTAAAAAATCAATAAAATATATTTTTTTTAAAAAAAGAAATCTTGGCCCTGCTGCATGGGAAGAATTCTGCAGGTAGAGAAATGACTCTTATGGTACAGGAGGAGAGGCTCTGAGATGAAGTGCAGAGAGTGAGAGCCAGAGAGCTTGCAGGTTCCTGCTTCTATTGTAAAATATATATTTTTACTGATTTCAGAGAGGAAGAGAGAGGGAGAGAGAGAGAAACATCGATGATGAGAGAATCATTGATCCACTGCCTCCAGCATGTCTCCTACTGGGGATCGAGCCTGCAATTTAGGCATGTGCCCGGACTGGGAATTGAACCATGACCTCCTGTTTCAGTGGTCGATGCTCAACCACTGAGCCACGCCAGCCAGGCTGGTTTCTGCTTCTAGATCCACCCCCCCCCCCCCCCCCCGCCCCGGGCTCAGTACTGCCCTTCAGGGGTCACAAGCACCAATCAGGTCTCCTCTGTACTTAAACGGGTTTGAGTTGGGTTTTATCACTAGGAAGGAAGAGTCCTAAGGGATACATGCAGCGCAGTGAAGACGGAAAAGATGGAACTTTAAGTGGATCCTGGAGGGCTTCACCATTTAGGAAGGATAATATCTGCCCAGAGGAGCAAGGGAACTGGGTGCAGAGTGGACAGAAATACTTGGGGGACACTTTCAGGACTGAGGTAGGAATTTGGGTATTAAAGTTCAACTGGGCTTGATTGTGCCCTTGTGGGACCTGAAGACACTTGAATGAGAATTGAGAAGGCAAATTATCAAAACAGTGGTTGGCGAGCCTAGAATCCTCACAAGGGGGATCTACACGAGCTACACTTAAATATTTACTGGCTTCAGGCTCTGATGTCTGTTTCCACGGTAGAGTATGCTATTAGGAAGACATTAATTTATTCATCATTCAGCAAATATTTATAAGCGTCTATTATGTCTCAGGCACTTTAGTAAGGATGAGTATTTAGTGTACACAAAAGACAGGTGATTTCTGCTCCACGAAGCTTTTCAGTCTACGGTAAAAAAAAAAGATATTTAACAAATATACTGGTAAGTATATAATTGCAAATTGGAGTAAATAGTACAAAGGAAAGGTTATGAGAAGTAATTATGAGGAACCTATTTTATTAATTTATTTTTTAACATTTTGTTTTGTTCATTTTCACCTGAAGATATTTTTCCATTGATTTTTAGAGAGAGAGGAGGGAGAGGGAGAGAGAGAAACATTGATGTGACAGAGACACATCGACTGGTTGCCTCCCGCATGTGCCCCGACCAGGGCCTGGGATCAAGACTGCAAACAAGGTACATGCCCTTGACCAGAATCGAACCCAGGACCCTTCAGTCCTCAGGCCAATGCTCTATCCACTGAGCCAAACTGGCCAGGGCAACATTTTTTATTTGTTAATTTTTTTTCAATTATGGTTTACATTCAATATTATTTTGTATTAATTTCAGGTGTAATGAAGGAACCTATTTTAGATTTTAGATGGGAAGGTTAAGAAAGGTCTCTCTGAGGAGAGAAAATTGAGACCTGAAGGTGAGCACAAGTCAGCCAGGAAACAAGTGTATTAGGGAGAGGAATGATAAGGCAAGAGAAGGGAAGGGAATTCCATGCAAAGAAAATAGTGTATGCAAAGGGCCTGCAGCCAGAAGGAGGTTGCCTAGAAACGAAAGAGAAGCCTGGCTGAAGTATAATTAAGGAGGGAAGAGAGTGGCTTGAGAACAGCCTGGAGAGATAGGCAAAGGCTCTAGATAAGGATTCTTGAGTCTGTCCTAACTGCAATGGAGAGCCACTGAAGAATCGTAGTTAGTGTTCCAAACTACCTTTTTAAAAAAGAAAATGAATTGAAGAAGGACGTGAGAGCTAAGAGAGACCAGTCAGGAGGCTGTGTGCAGTAGTTCAGAGGAGAGAAGATGACAGCTTGGGAGACTCTGGATGTGAAATACATGTTGCAGGTAGAACTGATGGTGTTATCGTCGTAATTAGCTAATTTATTAATATTAATAATAGGGAGAGAGCAAAGGGGAGGCCAGACATTGTAGGCATGGTCATCTGGGCAGCTTCACCAGGAAGCTACAGCTTCACGCTCCCCAGGGAACCACCTGTCCATTCCCTGCAGATCACTGCAGAAGGGATTGAGCAAAGGGGGAGGTGGGCACATGCGCAGTGAAATTGGGGTGATGTAGGGAAGGTGCTTGCCTGGGGAACAATAGAGTGATGAGAAGGGTGGAACCACTGCAAGGGTATGAAATCTTGGAAGGTTGTGTGAATCCCCAGACAGGAATTCCCTCTCTCTTGTTCTCCTTATTCCCCTCCCTTGCTCTGTTACCCACACTCACTGTGCACTCGCCTGTCGTTTCACCATAGCCATGTGGCCGTAGCAGTAACATGGCCCATGGCTGTGCAAACCCCAGCATGGCCTGCAGCTGGGAACACAGGCTAAGCTATCCAGATGCTGGACTGGACTTCAATATGCAACAGTAATTCTGGGCAGGGGTCTTCATTCTGGCCCTGCTGAAGACAAGTTTGGACTTCTTCCATGGCAAGACGGGTCGAAATGGGACCTTAGAGGGGAACCCCCTTAATTTCACATCGTCAACAAAGCTTTCCACAAAATCCCATCCTCCCGTGGGCGTCTCAGGAAATTCTTTTCCCTGCGGTACCTGAAGAACAGTGGCACTAGGCCTGGTGTGGCTATGGTAGGTGACAGAGTGGGAGGCATTAAGAATGACTTTCAGGTTATTGGCTTGAGCTGCTGGTAGTTGGTGGTGCCATTAATTGAACTGCGAAATAATGAAGAAAGATGTTGCAAGGCAAAGGGCAAGGAAGATCAAAGAGTTATGTTGGTTTTTAACATGTTAGGCCTCTAGGACTTCCAAGTAGAGATATTCAATACTAGTTGGATATGTGAGTCTCATATGATATAGGAAAGATCCGGGCTGGTGGTATAAATCTGTGAATCACTTGGGGGGGGGGGCGGGGGAGGAAGCAATAGGAATGGATGACCCTGCCTAGGAAGAGGGACTAGGGACTGTGCTCAGAACACAAGCTCATATGTTGTTAGTGAAGGAAACTGAAAGGTAACACCAGGCAGTGGCAGAAAAACCAGGAGAGTGTCGTGTCACAGACTCCAAAAGAGAGTGTTATAAGGAGCCACCGGTCACATGTCTCAGTTGCCAAGAAGTCAGTAGGATGAGGATTGAAAAGTGTTTATTGGGTTTGGCAAACAGAAGGGCTTTGATGACCTCATCAGGAGTGTTCTCAGTGGAGCGGTGGGGGTATGAGCTAGACTGGAATGGGTTGAAGAGTGAATGGGAGGTGGGCAATGGAGTCAGAAAATGCAGACAGTGCTTTCAAAACCTCTATTTATGGCAGGGAAATGAAATAGTACCTCAAAAGAGAATGTGAGGTCAAGAAGGGGAGGATTCAACTATGGGAGTTACTAGAGCATATTTGAATGCAAATGGGAATAATTCCAACTGAGCAAGAGGATAAAAATGCGCGGGGAGTACAAGACAGGACCCTAGAGAAGGCTCGAGAGGACACACTCGCCTCTGCACAGCGCTGAGGTGGGCAACCTCAACATCTGCCTCTATCTTCTCTCTGCTTTTGTTGCTGACCAACAATCTTCCCTCCTTACCCCACGCCTCTGATTGACATAAAAATGCTTCATTTTCATTAATATTTTTTACTTTCTTCATTTAAACTGTGAGCCAGAATCTTTAAAGGAGTCAGCAGCCCTGGCTAGTGTGGCTCAGTCGGTTGAGTATCATCCCATGCACTGAAAGGTCACTGGTTTGATTCTCTAAAATTATGTAAAAACAAATTTTTTCAAAAGGTGACAGCTTATCTTTGTGCTCGTTCCATTGCATTTTAATTTTATAGCTTAGTCCTTTGGGAAGTATTGCCGTCTTTCTTAGGTACTATACTGATGAGAAATTTTCTGTCTCCATGTACCAACTCTAGTTTGTAGGCGATTGCCTAAGTGGTGTGATTGGAACAGCCTAGTAAAATTTATCCTTGCCCCAAAGTATCATTTAGTAAGAACTAATAATAATAAACTTAAGTATAGGAGTTACCTTTAATAAGCATCTTAATTTCACAGATATTACCTCATTTAATCTTCATAAGAGTTCTGTGAGGTAGGATTTGTTATGATCTCCATTTAACTGTGACCAGGAGACGTGAAGCAATTTGCAAGATTGCATAGCCAAGAAATGGCAGATCCTGGGTCGTCTAAACCCCAAATTTCACGAAGAGCTCTAGCTGGGTGTTTACACATGTAGTTTCATGGCCCTTGGGATTGATGTAGAGGACGAGAGAATCACAGATATTCTGAGCACTCCTTAGCCTTTAGGCAGAAGTAGGGAGGAGGGATGGAAGCAGCTTGTTTGTGGGCACAAATGTAAAGTTCGGCTCTGAAAAACCCTAGGACAGTGATGGCAAACCTGTGACACGCGAACGCATTTTTTTGGTTGATTTTTCTTTGTTAGATGGCATTTAAATATATAAAATAAATATGAAAAATATAAGTCTTTGTTTTACTATGGTTGCAAATATCAAAAAATTTCTATATGTGACACGGCACCAGAGTTAAGTTAGGGTTTTTCAAAATGCTGACACGCCGAGCTCAAAAGTTTCGCCATCACTGCCTTAGGAAGTGCCTTGAATTCATCGTTTGGGAGTCTCTCACAGATTAACCATCATTCCATAAATTTCAGCTCATGTTCTCACACGTTAAAATGAGACTGAGAAACAATCTGGATCCTGTGGACAATCAGACTGGAATTACGCATTTATTAACTGCAATTAACCAGGAGCAGGCTTATATTACTACTCTCCTGGTTCCAGATCACGGAGCGACAGGGAAAATAAAAGTTTCCCTCAACTTAATTTTCTGAGAACGGTGTTTGAAGTTGGGATGAGATAATGGATATAAAATCCCTTTGAGAACAGTATAGTCATGCTGCTGTTGGATGCACTTTTGGTGATGTTGGCAGGGAACTAGCAGTCCATTGGATTAGCCTAGAGCTCAGGACCTGTGAGCCAGCGAGCCCGCCTCCAACAAGCAGATGATACAGGCTGCTGTGGCTCCCTGCATCCCCCAACTGACTGGCCCATCCCTCTTTCATGACAGCAAGGAGATCAAAATGGAAGGTGAGTCGGATCCTTTGGAAGCTGTAAGGACAATTCAGAAGCCCAAGTTGATTCCCCCTTGTTTGTAGCAACTAAACAAATGTTGTGAGAAACATCTGCCGTGTAGGTGAGCTACAGAACTCCACACACACTTTGTGAGACAAACTGAGAAGAGGCATCCCTTCCTCGGGAAATGATCCTGTGTCAACTCAGCAAGAATCGTTTGTAATGCAGCCTCGTTAAAGGTGCAATATTTGGATTCCAAAGGACCAGGAGATAGTCCCATTTCCATCACTCACTCACTGTGAGACCTATCGTCATTTCTCTCAGGCTCCTTTTGCTCCGTGATAAAGTGGGAATGAAAGCAATAATGCTTAGCTCACAGGGATAGTGGGAAGTACAGAGAGAAAGTACTACTAGATAAAGTGCCTGGTGCTTTGTGTAATAGGGACCAAAATGAAACAATAATTCCCTTCCTCCCCAACCTCTACCTTAGCCATTGGTCTGCTGCTGAAATACAGGGAAGCGGGATCATAGACACTCTGAGAAAATGAGGAGGAATCAGTGGGGGTTTGAAAACGTTTTTTCCAGAGTGAACAAAGCTCTCATCTGGACAACTGGGGAGCTGTGGGTGTCCCCGAGGCTCAGGGCCCTGAGGGCTGTGAAGAGTGGTGTGCTTGCTCAGTGAGATTGGACCACAGGCTATAAAGCTTGTGTCACCGGTCACCGCTGACACATGAGATAAAGTCTGCCATATCGGCTTCTAGGTTCAAGGTTTTAATTCACCTTGGAGGGGCCGGAAGCATTTTGCAGCGAGTTTCACTGCTTGCTGGTCATCTTTCGTGAACTCATGTGCTTTTCATTTCTCAGAACCAGTTCATCAAGAGGAAAGACTAACGCCTGTGCCGTTGGCTTGTCTGGAGAAAACAAAGCCATTAATGATAGTTAACATATTAATTGCAGAGAGTGCTTCTTTAAGTTTCTGTTGGCAACAGGTTACCAGTCTAACAGAGTAAGTGAAGTGCATCCAGACTCAATTTAAAACCTGGCCAGGCAGGGTTTTTAATCTTCAGGCTTCAGGTTTTCGTTATGACAGTTGCCAAAACGGCCAGGCTTGTAATTTACAAGTAGTCCGCATGTGTCACTTAAAAAGAAACCCACACCTAAAAATAAAAATGAAACTCAGGAAAACACCAACCCAGATAAAGAAATCTTATGTCTCATGTAGAACGCTTGTAAACCTGGGATCACGGTTACACTAATTGCCTACATTCCAACTGATTAAAGTAAGCGCGTGAACCAGTCAGCCTGTCACTGCCCGGCGGAAAGGGACAATTCTCTCATGTTTCAGAAAATTTTCTCACATCAGGTCTTGCTCTTTTCTCTTATCCTGTCTGATGATTGTTCACATCTTAGGTAACAGACTGCTCTTCCTATAAGAGCCAGGGTAATACTTCCAATGGGATTACTTTTTCCTAAGGGCTTAGGTCATTGATTATGTCCATGCGGACCTTTGTTACATTGTGACACGTTGCAATCAGTTGTTAGAAACATGTGTGCCATTGTTATGGGCAGGACAAGGGTGAGATGCATAGTTGCAAACCATTGCCTCCAATCCTAAAACCTTGAACCTCTTTCTCACCCTCCCCCCCCAACCCCACATATCACAGTTGTAGACAATAAATAGGTTCCAATGAAAGTAACTTCAAAGGGTGATCTGATCATAAATTCCTAACTGGGCAGGTCATGGTGCATAGTCACACCCCAGACACATGACTTTTTTAGTAAAGGGTTTATCGTTGCCTTAAGCAAGACCTGTCCAGTTGTTTTTGTTCATCTAAGTTAACACATCTTTGAAGTACCCATTCTCCAGAGAGCACAGGATTTTGTTAACTCTCCTGTAACCCAACCCCCTCCTGCTTTCCTCCCACCTTTGTGTAATCTCATGTTCCCTCCTTATTTTCAAATGCATAAAAGAAGCTGCAAAACTGTTATTCTCTGGAGCATTTGAGATCTTGCTGCTACGCAATTGTCGTCCGTTTGGTTCAAATAAAATCTTTTTTTAAAAAATATATTTTATCAATTTTTTACAGAGAGGAAGGGAGAGAGATAGCCAGAAACATCGATGAGAGAGAACATCGACCAGCTGCCTCCTGCACATCTCCCACTGGGGATGTGCCCGCAACCCAGGTACATGCCCTTGACCGGAATCGAACCCGGGACCTTTCAGTCCGCAGGCCGACGCTCTATCCACTGAGCCAAACCGGTTTCGGCTCAAATAAAATCTTATAGAAATTATTTACAGGTTTTGATGTTTTTACATTGACACAGTCAATCACCAAATCCTGATAATGTTTTTTTAATTTTTTTTTTTTACATTATCCATTTTTCCTTAAACTTATGTGATGGTTAGTTTTACATGTCAATTTGACTAGGCTATAGTACCCAGTTATTTACTAATCTAAGTGTGTGTTGCTGTTATGGTATTTTGTAGATGTGGTTAACATCTATAACTAATTGTCTAAGTAAAGGAGAACATCTTTGATAATGTGGGTGGGCCTCATTCAACTCATTGAAAGGGGAGGGGAGGAAAACTTTTCTCTACCCTCTTAGGTTGTGTGAATGAGAGCTGCAAATTAAACTGACAAAGTCAGATTAACAGGAGGGAAAAAAGAGTTTATTTGCCTGCATAATGGATATATAGCAGGAGAACTCAGTCATGAGTAACTTGAAGAAGTGGTTAGAATTTGGGGCTTATATACTATCTTAATAAGTTGGGCGGGGGGATGGGAAAGGCACTTATGGAAAAACAAATGACCTTTTGGAAAGATAAATGAATTTTTCAAAGAATAAACAGGAGATAAGCATGTTTGTGATAATATTAATCTATATGGGTCTGAGTAATTTTCCCATCTCCTTCAGGGCCATAAAGAACCTCCCCTGTAGAATGGATCTGGGGTAGGTTTTATATTTTACTTGAGCCCCGGTGCACGAAATTCGTGCACGGTAGGGTGGGGGTGGGGGGGCGGTCATCAAGCAACAGATAATCTGAGCTTCTCCCACTTTTGAAAATGTGGCTTCATTTTTCACCATGAGTCTCAGAGGATGAGCTATCCTACTGCTTAAGACCAACTCATCTCCTTTGCTCCTGATTCTGCTCCTCGCTGTTTCCCCAGAACCTTACTCTATCAGACATGCTCTCTCTATTCCAACTGCTTCCTCAATTCACTGTTTCTATTCTCTCAACAAGTATTTATTGAGTGCCTACGATGTAGCATAAAATGCAACCCTGGGTCTCAGCCTATGAGTATGATCAAGTTCTTCACACACTAAAATGCAATAGAACATATAAACAGCAATTCTTGAACTTTTTTTTTCTTTATACTTTTTTTAATTTTTTTTTAAATTTTGTTTTATTACTTAAAGTATTACAAAGAGTATTACATGTCTCCTTTCTTTTCCCCCCGTCCTTGACCTTCCCCCTGTTCCCCCTACGCCCCCCCCCCCCCCCCCCCCGCCCCGCAGTGTCTTGTGAACATTGGTTATGCTTATATGCATGCATACAAGTCCTTCGGTTGATCTCTTTATTTTATTTTATTTTTTTAAAAATATATTCTATTGATTTTTTTACAGAGAGGAAGGGAGAGGGATAGAGAGTTAGAAACATCGACCAGCTACCTCCTGCACACCCCCTACTGGGGATGTTCCCGCAACCAAGGTACATGCCCTTGACTGAAATCGAACCTGGGACCCTTCAGCCCACAGGCTGACACTCTATCCACTGAGCTAAACCAGTTAGGGCGCTTCAGTTGATCTCTTACCCTCTCCTTGCCCCTCAGCCCTTCCTGGCCTTCCTGCTGTAGTTTGACAGTCTGTTCGATGTTGCTCTGCCTCTGTATCTATTTTTGTTCATCAGTTTATCATGGTCTTTATTACCCATAAATGAGTGAGATCATGTGGTATTTTTCTTTCATCAACTGGCTTATTTCACTTAGCATAATGCTCTCCAGTTCCATCCATGCTGTTGCAAATGGTAAGAATTTCTTCTTCAAACTTCTTGATCTTTCACCCTTCTCTAGCTTCTACTCTTTCTCCTTCCCTTCCTCAATTCAGATCTGATCCTCTTCCTCTCTAAGCTTGTTCATTTCCCAGTTTTCTCAATCTCAGTTCATGTGATCACCATCGAAATTAGAAACATGGGACTTATCTAGACTTTGTGCTCTCCTTCTTATACATTCAGTCAGTAACTAAGCACTTGTCTTCTCTCCTTGAAATCTCCCAAATCTGTCCTCTTCTTGTTCATTCTCATCCAGTTATGGTCCTTCACGATATTTTGCCTAAACTAGACAGCATTCTAATGTTAAGTGATAAGCCTGCCTCCAGTCTTACTTCCTTTTTTAAAAAAATATATATTTTATTGATTTTTTTACAGAGAGGAAGGAGAGGGATAGAGAGTTAGAAACATCGATGAGAGAGAAACATCGACCAGCTGCCTCCTGCACACCTCCTACTGGGGATGTGCCCACAACCAAGGTACATGCCCTTGACCAGAATCGAACCGGGGAACTTTCAGTCCGCAGGTCAACGCTCTATCCACTGAGCCAAACCAGTTAGGGCAAGTCTTACTTCCTTTTAATCCATCCTCCACACTGCACCTAGAATTAGATACTTAAAAAGATGAATTCAATCATGCCACTCCCATGCTTAAATGCTTTTAGTGATTCCCATTGCCTACGGCCTAAGTCCAAGCTCTCTATTAGCATGACTCACAGACTTCCATGACCTGACCAGACTTATGCCCCCAAATCTCAATCATGCACTTGCCACTGTCATCAGTCTGCACGTTTCTTCAACCTGGCATGCTATTGTACTCGTACACTTAAGGGCTTCTGCGTATGCTGTTCCTGCAGCTTGGAAAGCCCTGCCCATGTTTGTTCACCTGTCACCTCATATGCATCCTTCCAGACCCACTCAGGCAGCATTTTCTCCAAGCTTTCTCTGGACATCAGGCTGCTAAATAATCCAACTCTGTGCTCCCTTAGTACCTTCTGCATATTTTATCATATTATACTGAAATTATTTATCTATTCTGGTTTCCTTATAAGCCCTTGACGGGCACAGACCATCTGAACTCATATAGCAATAGTAGTGAGTATCATTTAATACAGACCTCATATAACTTTGTTTTGAGTATTTGGGTATTTACTTTTTATGTAATTGTTGTGTCTCCCTCATGGGGCTGAAAGCCCATTAAGGGCAAGGAAGTATATTTTATAACATTGTGTATCCTTATCACAGAGCGGATTATGTGCATAAGGATATTTACTAATAGTTACTATTGTAAGCTGTATTAAAAGCCACTTAAGTGTATTCTCTACTAACTTTGGGTCAGCTCTATCATCCCTATGTAACAAAAGCGGCCTATTTCAGGCCCAATCTAATTCCAACAATATTTTGAAATTCTTATGCTGATAATTAATATAAAGAATTGAGAAAAGTGAGGAATCAGCTAATCATACACACATACAAATACACACACAAATTTTTGTTGTTGTTATTGTAAAAGTATCAGGCTAACAGAGATAGTAACAAAAATAGGCTCTCTTAAAAGGCACTTCCTCTGGTAAGAAATACCACATTTTATGGTGCATATGTCATCAGTCCTGTTCAACCACATTCCTGGTGTGGTCTCCTGAAGTCCCATCCCCAGCTTAAAATATTTAATATGCCATGGTGTCATATTTTGGGGAGCATGTCCTGAACCTCATCACAGATGGTATTCCACAAAAAGAACTATTAGAACTAATAAATAAATTCAGCAAAGTAGCAGGATAAAAAAATCAAACCACAGAACCAGTTGGATTTCTACACACTAATAATAAACAGACTGACAAAGAAATAATGAAATAATTCCATGTGTAATAATATCACAAAGAATTAAATACTTAGGAATTAACTTAACCAGTGAAGTGAATTACTTGTACAATAAATATTGCTGAAAAAATTTAAAGAAGATATAAATAAATGGAAATATGTCTTATGTTCATGAATTGGAAGACTTAATATTGTTAAGATGTCAGTACTACCCAAAGTGATCTACAAATTCAATGCAATGTATTTATTTTTTAAAATTGCTTTTGAGAGAGAGAGGAAGGGGGAGAGAGAGAGAGAGAGATCAATTCATTGTTCCACTTACTTATGCATTCATTGGTTGATTTTTTTAAAAAAATTGAATGAGGACTTTATTTTTTTTTAACATTACAAACTCTCCTTTTCTGATAAGGTAGATCTTACACTCAAAGACAATCTTCAACAATTAAAAAAAATTAAAGGAGAAATCCATTGTTCATGAACAAGATTTTACAGTAATACCAGTAATGGCAGGAAACCAATACATTTCACAACCGAGTGGTTCAAAGTAAGTATCTAGAGCAGATTATAAAATCTGAAAGATGACATGAACTGGACAATGATGAAAACTCCTCGTAGTGCAGAACCGGGCTCTGACCGTACAGAACAAACGCTTGCATTGTGCCTCAGAAGACATTTTCATTAGTTTCACCAAGACATGGTGGCTTCCCCTCCTCCCAGTCTTTT
This sequence comes from Myotis yumanensis, assembly GCF_028538775.1. NCBI lineage: Eukaryota > Metazoa > Chordata > Mammalia > Chiroptera > Vespertilionidae > Myotis > Myotis yumanensis. Next base: position 176,061,290 of record NW_027223754.1, read on the forward strand.
GTACAAATCAGTAAGGCAAGTCTACAAAGGACCAGTAAAGCACAGGGGTACAGCAGCTGACCGGAGGAAATCTATGGAACTTCCTGTAGTCTAATATCTAGTAGCCTATAATGCAGACACTGGTGTGGCAAACTCTGTTTTGTTTTATTTTGAGTTTTTTTCAGCATCAACCTGCACCAAAGCACGAGAGGTTATTTCAAGTCATCATTGGTTGATTCTTGTATGTGCCCCGACTGGGGATTGAACCTGCAACCTTGGCATATCGGGACAATGCTCTAACCAACTCAACTACCTGGCTAGGGCCTTCAGTGCAATCTATATCAAAATCCCAATGATGCTTTTTCTTACAGAAATAGAAAAACTCATCCTAAAATTCATATGGGATCATAAAGGATCCTAAATAACCAAAAGACTTCAAAAAGAACAAAGCTGGAGGACTTACACTTCCTGGTTTCATAACTTACTACAAAGCTACTGTAATCAAAACAGTGTGGTATAGGTACTAAGACAGTCACATAGACCAATGAAATAGAATTGAAAGTCCAGAAATAAACCCTTGCATATACGATCAAGTGGTTTTTGACAAGAGTGCCAACCATTCAATGGGGAAAGGATAATCTTTGCCACAAATGGTACTGGGGAGACTGGATATCCACATACAGAGGAATGACTTTGGATTCTTACCTAACAACATATACAAAAATTAACTCAAAATGGATTAAAGACGGAAATTTAAGATCTAAAACTGTAAACCTCTTAGAGGATAACATAAGGCAAAAGCTTCATGACATTGGGTGTAGCAATGATCGTGGATGCAACATGCAAGGCACAGGAAACAAAAGAACAATGGGCAAATTGGACTTCATAAAAATTGAAACATATTCTGCATCAAAAGACAGTATCAACAGAATAAAAAGGCAACCAAAAATGGGAGAAAATATTTGCAAATTATATCTCTGATAGGGGATTAATATACAGGCTATATTTAGAACTCCTAAAACTCAACCACAAAAAAACACACACCTGATTCAAAAATGGGCAAACGACTTGAATAGACATTTCTCCCATGAAGATATACAAATATACTAATAAGCACATGAAAAGATGCTCAGCATCACTAATCTTCAGCAAAAAGCAATTCAAAGCTACAATGAGATACCACCTCACACCCATTAGAACGGTTAATATAAAAAAGACAGAAAGAAACAAATGTTGGAGAGGATGTAGAGAAATTGGAACCCTGCGTACTGTTAGTGGGAATGTAAAATGGTATAGCTCCTGTGGAAAACGGTATGGTAGTTCCTCAAAAAATTAAAAATATAATTACCATATCATTAAGCAATTCTTCTTCTGGGTATATATGCAAAAGAATAGGAAAAAGGGACTCTTAAAGAGGTATTTGTGGGGCTCCAGTGGCGCAATTGGTTAGCGCGCGGTACTTATAAGAGGTATTTGTACACTTATGTTCATAGTAGCATTATTCACAGTTGCAAAAATGTGAAAGCAATGGATGAATGGAGAAGCAAAATGTGATATAATGGAATATTATTTAGCCATAAAAAGGAAGAAAATTCTGACATACGCTACAATGTGAATAAACCTTGAGGATACGCTAAATAAAATAAAGCCAATCACAAAATGACAAATACTGTACCATTCCATTTTTATGAGATACTTAGAGTAGTTAAAATCATAGAGACATCTAGTAGCAGGGTGGTTGCTGGAGGGAGGGAGAATGGGGGTTGTTGTTTAATGGGTATAGAGTTTCAATTTTAAAATGTGAAAATAGTTATGGAGATGGATGGTGGTTATGGTTGCACAACCTTCTAAAAGTACTTAAAACCACTGAATTGTACTTTTAAAATGGTGAAGATAATACATTTTATATGTTTTACCACAATAAGAGAAAATTGGGAAAAAAATTCATGGGTGATTTTCATGCCCTCCAACGATTGACACTGTTAGATTTAGGTCTCCTTATCATTCAGAAACACAAGGTTGTACACGAATAACTTAAATAAAAGCAGAATTTTTTTTAAAAGCAGAAATTGATGTGCTCCTTAAGATGCACTGACAAAGTGTCAGTAGAATGAAGAGAAGGAAAATATTACTTCCTGTTTGGGAAATCAGGGAGAAGCTCTTGGAGGAGTAAAGTGGAATGAATCTGGAATTTGGACTCAAGGGACCTGCTTTCTTCTTTCACCTCCACCACTTACTATGACACATATGACACTAAATAAGCCTCATAACTGCTAAGGCCCATTTTTTCATATGTAAATGAGAAAGACTCACTTCTATATCACTGGATTATTGTGAAGATTTTAAACAATGAAGAGAGATAAAACGTGGAAGCACATAGAGTGATGCTACCTAGATCCAGAGCTGGCAATCAATACATGACAATTATGTCTGAACCTAAGCTGGCATTTGAAGGATGACTTGAAGGATGGGTAGGATTTAAACGATGGGAGATAAGGAAGGAAGGGAATTCTGGGCAGAAGGAAGAAGAGCTTTTAAGGACCGCGTGGTTTTATAGCTATTTATATGCATGTACCATACATAGTGTTTTGGAAGCTTTAAAGCCAATACAAGTATAGATCTTGAATTCATGAAGCTAACTTTAGTAATTCATTTGTGAAACTAATACAGACACTTTTTCTTTTAGTAATGTTGCTTGTATTCCTAATGTACTTCGTGTGTTTTAATAGCTGTTTTCTACTTTAATATATTTTGTATTATAAAGGTAATTGATGATCATAAAAGTTCAGAGAAAAATATTTTATAAAATAAAAATCGCCTCTCCCAGTTTCTTTCTCACTTCTATCATCAGAAGTAAAGGTGTTTAATATTGGGATATGGCTTGCAATCACTTTTGATGCATGTACAAATGCATATACTAGAGGCCCGGTGCACGAATTCATGCACAGGTGGGGTCCAGCCGGCCTGCCCCACTGGTGGGGAGGGGCCGTGGGAAGTTGTTCCAGTCGTTCCATCGTCGTTTGGCTTTTACATATATAGATATGCATTCATACATATATGTAAATAGGTATATTCCATACACACACACACACACACACACACACACACACACATACTTACTCCTTTTTACCCCTCAGATGAAATAATATTTTAACCTCTGTTCTGGAAATTGCTTTTCAACCACTAATTAGGGTGTTAATATCCTCCTATGTCAGTATGCATAAAGCAACCTCATTCATTTTTTTTTAACTGAATTTATTGGGGTGACATTGGTTCATAAAACCATACAGGTTTCAAGTGTACAACTCACAGCCTCATTCTTTGTGATAGCAGTATAGAATTCCATTTTATGGATGCTCCACCATTTATTTAACCAGTTCCCTGTTGATGAGCATTTGGGTTGTTTCCAATACAAATAGTGCTGGAATGTATGCCCTGTGTGAATGTACCTTAGGGGAAATTCCCAGAAATGGAACAAAAAAGAAGTTTTACATTTCAATAGATAATGCTAAATTGGTGTCTTAATGGAACAAATAATTTATACTCCCCAAATAGAGTATGAGAGTTTTTCTTTCCCTACATGGTCATCAAACCTGGATATTATCAAATAAATTTATTTACAATCAAATATAGATAAGTAGTGGTTGATTCTGTTTAAATTAAAATTACTAATATAGTTATCATAAAATTTATAAATAAGTAATCGTAGTTCAGCATCTTTCTGTGTGCTTTTATAGATACATAAACTTTTGCATCTATACTTTTAGATACTTTTATATTTTATGTTAGATATCTATACTTCACATACTTTTAGATGCGTTAACTTTTCATATTTTTACTCATATTAAGAAATTATTCCTTTATTTTATAAGGTTTTTTTTTCAGTTTGACTTTTTTTTCTTTGGCTATGTGGTAATTTTCCCTATGTATGAATTTTTAAATCTTATGTAGTTAAATTTGTTACTCTTTTAAGTCTTTTGAGTTCCCTCACTCGAGGATTAAAAAATTATTTATATACATTTTTAATTCTATTCTTTAATTACAACATTCTTTAAAAATAATATTCACTTTTGATCATATTGCTTACATCCATTATCATAAATGTTAATAGGAATATGTTTATGTTTGGTATATTTCTGTTCTCCAAATCAAGAATTTGGGCAAAGAAATAATGATTTAGTATATGAAATTCACTCTAACACAGCGGGCGATTGTTCTGATTTGAAAAAATGATGGAAGGTAAAATTTTAAAGAATGCATTTTTTTCCGAAATAGTCTTAGAACCCTCTATTCTCTTCCACAAAATCTTATTTTGTAGATTATTAGTTTAAGTATAGATTATATTGTTTCCATTAAAGTAGCGTTTTAGTTGTCAATAAATTGAGTACTAACATCCTTCCCTCCCTAATTTCAGCAAACCTGAGGATATGTTTCTTAATTCAATCCTACAAAGTAATTTAAATTATGTTAATATACTAAACCTTGCCTGTTAGGAAGATAGCATGCAATATGTTCTATTCTCTGTTAGTACTATCTTTTCTAACTTTTGCCACAAATGCAGTATGGTACATTCATTACCTCTATTTCATCTGTTTTGCTTTGTATTTCCATTTCTGGAACACTAAAGCACTGCTATATTAGCAGTATATCTAGATAAACTATTAATGGTTATATCATTTGACACATCAAAACGAATAACTTTCTCGCTGATCTGAGCTGTGAAAATTTATTCTATTTTTTAAAAAAATTGTGTAAAGAATTCAAATTAAAAAAATATTAAAAAGTTTTAAAAGTTAACTGTAAGAAAAATATTAAATTCTTTTAGATTCCTGGGTATTTTATACCCACGGTTCTTAGAAATAGCAATCCAGCATGTTGATGCTGTGGCATGCTTGTCTTCACTAATGATTAGAATATTAGAACAGGGGTTCTTCTAGTTCTGTCCTTTCCTACCACCCCAAGCAGTTGGCTGTCTCAAAAAACTTGTTTCTGAAGTTGCCACTGGTTCAATACTCTTTCCACTCTCCAAATCTCCATCTAATCGATAGTTTAACTTCATTTCCTCAAAGGTGCTTTCTCTTACCTCCAGATTAGATCAGACCCCCTGCCACACCTGTTTAGATTCACATTCCTTTTTCCCCCCTTTTATTTGTTACTGTTTGTAATGATATTTGTATGGTTATTTGGGTTGCCTGCCTCGCACATTTAGGGAAAGACTGTTTCTGCATTTCTTATCATTTTATTATCAGAGCCTGGCAATTCTATATACGAAGTATTTGTTGAATGAATGAATGAATGAATTCATGTCCAAGCTCAAATCCCACCCTCTTTACAAAAAACATTTCTAACTTCTCCAGCCATTGTGATAAATCCCTCTCTTGAATTTGAGGTGTTTGTGGTTGGTACCATTCATTTATCCTATGGAATCATAGATTCATAGAATTTAATAGGAGTTTAGAGGTAGCAAGTTTTATATTGTAAATGATGCAATTAATTGAAATACAATTCTTGGTTTTAGTTTGTGAATATCATCATTAGTGATTGGAAGTTGCCTCCTGAACCATCATCCTTGGACTATTCATAGTTTTAGTTTTTCTGATATTTAGCAAGTATCTACTTTCTTGTGATTTTCAAGACTAATTTGGTTCCTTAGCATAAAAAAGAATAAGCCCATTTGTTCTTCTAATGATGGTCCCTCAGATAGTCTGCTCTCCTGCTCAATCAAAACACAGCCCTCCTTTAATTATTGCTTTTATATTGTGGTTTCCAACTTCTTTCATCATTCTGGTTTACTCTCCTGTGATATCAGTTTAGTTTGTCAAGGTCCTTCTTAAAATAAAATTATGTTTGTTATTAGTAATTTTATTTTTTCTAAGTATGCTATTCAAATGTCATAAGATAGTAATAAAAGACTTAAAATTTCTAAAATTCAGAGGTTACTTTTTCTAAGAATAAATTTGTGATGGTTCTTTAAGTCTTTAAATTCAGAAATTTGAAAATATAATTTTGATTAAGTAATAGATACCGTTTTCTCGCAGCTGTTAACGGTTGTTGGAGGATTGCATAGATCACATAACCAATTCTATAACTTACTGTTTAAAATGATCTCACTTGCTCTGACCACTTGCTAGGTGAACTTCAAAGGGATTTAAACAAATAAGTAACAAAATACTGTTCTTGTTTTGGTCCGATAGGTTTACTCTTATAGTTATTACCTGCTAAGAAACCAAACCCAATGTTTAATAATAATAATCAGCTCTTTCCTGGGCTCAGCAAAAAATGTTTTGATGTGGTTGGTACCAGCCTCTGATGAGGGTATCAGCCTTCATTTAAAAAACAACCATTAGTTTGAGTTGTCATTACCAACATTACTAAATTGTTGATAATAACATTCATTACAAAGCAAGAATTGTCCTTTTCAGTCCTTTATATATAATTTATCCTCCGTTTCAAAAATATTGTAATATATTGTAAAGTTGCTGTCAACACGTCTCAAAAGAAGGCAACAAATGCTGCAAGAAGAAAAAGCAGCCAATAAAATAAAATAATATAGAAATAAATTAGAAGGGGGAGGGGGGACTTGAGCCTCTCCACTTCTGAAATGGTTTTACTATCTGGCACATAGTTACAATCATTAAATATTTGTTAAATGAATGAAAACATTCAAGCATTAGGGATAATTCCATAGCAGGGATGACATGTTATAAGCAAAATAATTGGCTTAACCAGAATATCTGGCAATTTATTTTCAATTTCAATTTTTACTATATTTTCCATTTCAATATTTTTGAGAACTCAGTATGAGTTAAACTGTAGTCACTAGAAACACTCAAATATTTTTCTAACATGATGTAATTCAATCTCCTATAATCCAAATTTATATTATAAATTCCTTCCTCTTTCTTTCCCTCCTTCTCTCTCTCCCTCCCTTACTTCCTTTCCTCCTTTCTAATGAAAAATTCACTTGGGCTATTTAGGTAACTAATTTAAAGTACCCTAAAATGAGCTATTGGCCCTGGGTAGAGTCAGCCATGTGTTCAAGCAACAAAATGAACAAAAGAAACTTTGGAATGCACCTGGATGTTAAGAAAATAACAGGTGGTTTAAAAAAAAAAAAAAAAGGCTAAGGAACTCAAATTTCTCTTCAAGGATTTTGTTGCTACCTTTCCTACAAAATTATCCAGATTACTTCTTGACCTCTACTTTGAGAGCAGAGGAAGTCTTGCTGTGTGATGTGTTACTCGGTAGCTAGCTCTGAAGTCTCCAGGTACTTTCTTACCTGAACGATATATTCGAAATACTGTAATTGCTTGCACATTTGAACCTATTCCATCCCTGGATTACAAAATATATATTCTCTACATAAACTTTAAAGAGAAAAGGCATTCGAGGTACATTTTAATATGTATATACTAGTAAATGTATATATTTTTATTTGTAGAAAATATATAGGCATATCCTGTAAGCAATAATTGTAGTTTTAAAAAAATTATAACATTTGCCATTTTCATACTTTCAAAAATATATACTAATTTCAAACTACTTTTGGAGAATCTGTCATAAACCAAATAAATACTTAAGACAATCCAGGAAACTTTAAAAAATTCTCTTCAAAAAGAAATTAGGAGTTTATGCTCAGGGGCCAGTTGGCCACCAACGAAAGCCCAGAAAGTTGTTAAGCCTATTCTGTTTTATTTATTATAAGGACAGGATTTATATCAGTCGAGATGACCACTATAAGTTCCAAACTCACTTTAGATTAAGTGCAAAAATTCTAAACTAAAGTTGTTTTGAACTGAGATAAATCTATAATAAATTTGAAAATGTCCATTGAATTATTATTTTACAAGCAATTAGAGTTTATCATTTGATGTGCACGCTGTTAGGCACTAGAATGCACAAAAAGGAATACAATATAAAATTTTTGCCCTTCGGGAGCTGGCATTTTAGTGAGAGGTGTCCAGTTTTTTCTCCTTTGCAGGTATTAAATATAGAGTTTTTATATACAATTATAGAAGTAGCATGTTACAGAACCTAAAGAAAAGAAGCATTAACTGAAGGTTTCAGAAGTGGGTTTGTGTTGTATATACTAGGGATTGGCTGTTGAATTAAAGTAGCGTTTTCAGAAGTGTCTATTTAAATCCATATTGTTGACACTACAGTGAAAGCAGTGAAACTTGTCAGCAGATGATTAAGTTTTATGGTTGATGTGCACCCTTTTGTAGCTTGGGACCAATATCAAGTTTCTGGGCAAATCATCCTTCCTCTCTCCCCACCCTCCATTTATCATTAAACCAGCTCCCCAGCCTGTTGGCGTTGTGTTCTCAGTATAAAGGTATTTCACAATAATTCCATTTTTCATTTTTCACTTATCAATCTGAGAAGAGTAGTTACTTCCATTTTTCTTTTTTATTTTTCCCCCTCCCAGGGCAAGAAGCGTTTAGATTGCTGGTTTATTTATATATTCCATAAGGGAAAGTCTGCACTCCACTGGCTACTTTTGCAATTCCCAAGACCACCAGTTAGTGGTATTATTTCTGGATGAGTGAAACGCCCTTAACAAGCAGCTGGGGGAGGAGTGTACAGCCCCAGGTCACTGGCTTTCCACCGACTAGTCTTTTAGGAAAGTGACACGGGTCCCACGGAAATTAACAACCCTTTAACTCGGACAGGCTTGACATCTTCAGGCCGAAGTGGAGATGAAAAATTGGATTCTTATGGGTTGGATTACTGTTTGAGGAGGGCAGGTGGGAGTTAGTGAATGGATAGACTATCAAATGGGGCTTTATTAAACGACTCATTAAAATGCACGAGAAAATAAACCTCTGCTGACTCCAGAGGATAAAAAAAAAAAGCTTCAAAAATCCAACTTCAAACAAAATTTAGGAAACGTAGGAGACCTATCAATGCAGTCTGGGTGCTTGCAAGACCACCCCCCGTCACCTCAGGCCAGAACCTGGGCACAGGTGTGAACTGAACAGTTTGCAAAACAGCTTTCAACACGGCGTTTCAACGCGAACTGTCTTTGCGCGCGACCTGGGAACTTCGGGGTGGCCAGCACGTCCCGCAGGCTAGCGCTCGCCCCGGTGGCTAACCTTTCCGCCATTCCCACCCCGCCACGCCCCCTTCGCCGCCGCCTCCATCCAGGAGGCGTTTGTTTATGTGACGTCATCCGTAGTAAGCAGTCCCCGCCCCTGGGTGCCTCCGGCCGCCGCGTTTCCCGCGCCGCGGCGCTTCTCCCCTTAAAAGGACAATAGAGGCGCCGGGAGCGCGCGCAGCCGCCGGGCCTCCTCGCCTCACCGCCCTCGACGCGCGCGCGCCCGTATGCAAATGAGCTCGATTCAGGAGAATTTTGTCCCGGGAGCCGCGCGTGCGCAGAGGGAAAGCGGAATCTACACCTTCCCGGCCAGCGGTAGCAACTGCAGAACTGCAGGAGACAATCTTTCTAGACAAGGCAGTTGAGGAGGAGGGAGCGAGTGGCGGGGGGGCTGGCCTGGCGTGCACTCCGCGCCTCGGGAACGTTACTGCGCGTGGAACGGCTGTTTTGGGAAGGTGAGTGACTCTAACCATTACTCCGGTGCAAAACTCTCCCTAGGCTTTGATTTCAGAGTGGCTTCTTTTTTCCTCTCATTTCATCGCCCCCACCTCCCCCAGCCCTTCCACACACACACACACACACGCACAGGAAGTTTTGTCTTGGAGATGGCATTGCGGGGAGCGCTGTTTTCGTGATTCCCCAGACCCCCGATCCTTTTGTATCCGCGCGTTTAGTGTGTCCCTTTTCACTGGGGAGGGGACCGGAGGCAAACCGAAAGTCTCGGGGTGGGGGAAGTGAGCGGAGCCTGGGAACGAGCGCGGAGTCGCTGGAGTTGGGGCATCCGCGGTAAAGGTGACAATGACTTTTTGTCAGCCGCCGCGTTCTCGGGCGCCGAGGAGCCCCGTGGCTGGAAGGCCCGAGAGGAAAACGACTCGCTGGCAATTGCGGAGGGGCCCCCGGGCCGGTGCGCGGTGGTGTGGGCGCGCGCCCGGGAGTGGTCGGGCTCCGCGGCTGCACCTCGTGGCTCAGTTCGTGGCAGCAGCCCCTAGCGCGTGGGGCGAGAAAGGTGGACCCTAAACGCCCTTCGCGGAGAAACTTAAGTTGCCGTGTGCACTCGCGAGCTGGCGGGCAGGAGGGGGGTTTAAAGCGGCCTCTGGGTCGGTGCCGGGGTGGCCAAGTGCACGCGGCGGGGCGTTGTTGGCCCAACTCCGGAGGGAGACGGATGCGACAATGAGAGCAGCACGCGGCCGCCCGCCCGCAGCCCGGGCTCCCCCCGCCTCGCCGCCTCCGGACCGCGCCCCAGCGGCGCTGCCGCCCGCGGTGCCGGGGGAGCCCCGAGTGGAGTTGGCCATGTAGTCACCTGTAGCGTCGCGGTGGGCGCCGCGGCCAGGGCTCTCCAGGGCCAGCGTGTGCACAGGCTTAAGATGGCCAGTCCGAGCCCCTGGACCTGGGGATGGAGGCAGCCGCGTTCCCTGCGCCCACGGGGCGGGAGAACTCCGCGGGGCACTGCTTTTTTGTGCCGAACATGACAGACCACGTGCTCGGAGCTGCGACCTGGTTTTCGTCGGAGTGTCCGGCTCCAGGGCAGCAGGGAGATGCGGGCGCTGCCGCGTCCGGCCGCCCGGCAGGACCATGTGATTTGCTGATGATGGCGTCCTGCCAGTTTAAAAAGCAGAGTGAAAGTCGCCAACTCGCGGCCGGTGTGGGGCGGGTCACCCGGGCGTTTCTCATCCAGGACGGGGCGAAACTTGGGGTGACACGGGCCTGCAGCCGAGGGGGAGGTCGGGAGGACGGGGCTCCGGTCGCGCGGGGTCCCGAGCCTTCCCGGGGTGATCGCCGAGGGTGTCGCCCCAGGGACACCATCCGACATCCCGAGGCTGCACGTAGGCAGCGCCGGGCTGGACAGAAAACAAAGAGCTGCATGTGCCCCTGCGGGCCCCGCCGGCGCTCGGGGCGGCTGCGGGCAGAGGGCCGCGCGGGCCGGGCCCCCTGAAGTTCGGGCGACTTTCGGGAGGGGCTTTTGTCTCCCTGCCCCTCGCGGGGAAACTTTGGCGGCGCGGCTCGGATGGGTGCCATGCGGGTGCGCGGGGAGGCGGCGGGCTTCCGCGCTCCGGGCGAGCGGGCGGGCGAAGGAGGCGGCATCTCGGGGTCCCCGCGCCCGGTGCGGCCACGGCCAAGGGACCGGGAGAGCGTGGCCCCGAGTTCTCGGCCCGTTACCCGCGGCCCGGAGCGTGCGTCTGGGAGGTCTGGGGCTTCGCCTTTGAAGTCGAACTGTTGCCATGTTTGAATTACGTCAGGGCAAAGCCATGAGGAGGAACAAGCCCCAGCAGCTCGGCGTGCGGGAGGGAGGCGCGGCCTGCGGGAGGCGCCGGGCTGGGCGGGCGGGCGGGCGCCGGCGGCGAGGGGCCCGTTGTTCCGGCGCAGGTGAGGGCGGAGGGACGCCGTGCCCCTCGGGCTGCCCTCGCCCCGGCCAGCAGCTCTCCCCTGCAACTTTCTTCCCGACCCGCGTTGTTTTATTTACCAATAGACCCAGCGGGGAGCTTTTCTGTTTGCTACCTCGGTGCCTCTTGCTTGGTGGTCACCGCGTGCCCAAGGGGGGGGGGGGGGTGCGCAGCTTGGGGACACACGAGGGCTGTGGGGCGGGGGGGCGGGGGGGGCCGGGGACCCGATTGCCATGGGAGGCAATTTGCTGCTTTCTGGGAAACCGGCGAGTGCGGCCAGCACCCCCATTCCCAGCAGCTGAGCCTCGGCCCGCACGTTCAGGGGACCCAGCCCCGACGACACGCAAAAAAGCCACCGTGGGGAAGTTTCGGGGCTCCGGGTGCGCGCTGCTGTTTTCTTTTGTGTGTGCGGGTGGGAGGGGGAGCCGGGAGGGCGAGGTTTGTTTGGGTTGGGATGGCGCTGGTGGTTTCTTTGGGTGGTAGAGCGCTGCAGAGTTTGCCCTGGTAACTATGACCCTAGGTTTCTTTGTTTTTATTTTCTTCCTCTAACGTCCGATTGCTAAGCTAAGAATTACTGCTTAGCCAAGCATGGTCCCCGTGGGGAGACAGTTTTACCTCCGTGATCCTATCCCCCCAACTCCTCATCTTGTCCTAAAGAAGGTTAATAACGCTTTTCTCCCTTTTTTTTTTTGAATAGTTAAAAAAAAAAAAAAAAAGGATTTGACCTTGTCAGTAAGCACCTGTTTTTGAGCTGGAGTTCGCCAGACTTGAAAAGCCTTTTAATAATTTATGTTGCAAAACCGAACACGTTTATTAATTGCTCAGTCTAAATAATTAAAGTATGGGAGTTCGTTTCTGGTGGAGTTGGAGAAAACCTGGTGGCATCTGAAGTATTTATATAATGATTTGGGGAAGGGGGGATAATTCTTGGCCCTAAAGGTATGCTTGGCTCTACGTCTGGCGATTGTTCGCTGTGTTATCTTGGGATGACCTTGAAGAAGCCTGCGCACAGGGAGTTGGGCCTCGGAGATTTGGTGTGGGGGCTGGGGAGGAAGCTGCTGGGAATGACTGTGGCTAGCCGTGCTGTCCCTGCTGGCCTCTTCCCCGTTCCTGGGAATTGTGGTTGACCTTCTGGTTACCCCTCTTAGATTTTCTTTTCAAGCTAACTTTTTTCTTTCCCCTTTTTTTGGTATGTGACCCCAGGCATAGCTCAGAAATTATGCTGGTTTGACACATGGATGCTTCTTTGGTATTTGGGGTTTGCCTGCAGTCTAGACATCCAATAAGCAGCCACCCTATCTGTTGCTTCTTTGCTGATTACGCCTGCATTCAGATGGCGTGCAAGGGTTAGAATCCAAAAGTAATCATCACCGGAAAAGAATATCCTCAGAGGCCACGCCCCCACACCTGAACAAATTGAAATCCAGTTTCTGCTTTTCATTGTTTTGTTATTAAACAATCACATTTCTCCCAAGTTTTGGTTCACCAAATTGCAGATACCCAAAGGCAAACAGTATCAGTAACAGTAAACTTCTGAAGTGAATACAAAGAGCATGTCAAGAAAATGAAAAGCTTTGGATTTAATAACTTGATGGCTTCCTTTGGGCAGTTATTTCTGGGGTCATGTGCTTAAAATGCACGTGAAGTACTTTGCAAATACACTGAGATTCTTTGTTTGTTTTTTCTTAATTAGTATTTTATGGTCAAGTTCCGGCGAGGATTTCAATATCCTGGGACATTTCAAATACAATATATAGACCTTAATAAAACTATTAAATTGCAGATATTTTTAATATCAGGGATATGTGCAACAGAGATTTGGTTTATCAAGGAGAATGAGCTGAGTGGGAAAGACACACAGCCAAGGTCTCTGCTGCCTTCCCTTTTTTCGTTACTTTTGCAGGAGGTTGGAAATAAAAAGTTTAATTGGTGGTTTATTCTAGAACCTCAGGCTGCTGTTGCTCAGTATTCTCAATTCTGTAGGTCTGGACCCTGGATAGTCACTTTTTCCCCAAAGTGGGAGTCAGGCCCTGGGAAAACCTGGCTCATGAGGCTCAAACTCGGGAAGATTTATGTCAGGAAAGCCATTTGAGAATGATTTTCTATGTAAAATAAATTTTTCACTGGGGAAAGCTTACTCTTATTTGAAATATAAACCAACTTTCTAAACTGTTATGGGGACATTAATTTACCATGCCAGGCACACGGTAGGTTGCTTTAAAAATAGGGCATTTCCTTTTTTCCTTAAGAGAAGCTAGGAATATGGTTGAGAAGGAAGGGAGCACATTTGTGGAGGCACTAGGTTAGTTGTTCAGAAGTCTCGGGGGTTAAAATGCCTAAATTCCAAAGCCCCGTACTCCTAAATAAGTCCCATTGTGGTCTCGTTATCTCATCTGCAAAGTTAGCAATGATGGGGTTCACAGGGTTGTAAATCATTAAGCAAGGAAGGTGCTTGGTAAATATTGGCTGTTATTCTCACAACTTTGGGAAGTAGACATTTTACAGAAGACAAAACTGAGGAAATATTCAGTAAATGATGAGTGGAAACAATGAGTCCCCCGCCCCCCCCACCTTCAGGAACTGGTTCTGGGAAGACACTACCTTCACTTCAGCTCCTGGTTCCCTATGCAGTTCTGATTCAACCATTTTACATCAAAAAGTCCTGTGGAAATCTAGAAAATGCCATTTTACTTCTTCCTGCTTTCTCTTGTTCACAAGAGTGTCCGGGAATTCCCACACTTAGTTTTGACTCGGGGTTATAAATTGAAAATATTTTCTTTGATTCTCCAGTTTCTCCTCTAATTGAATCAGCAACTAAGGTTTTCTGTATTATGGAAATAATCTGGAAATGCACCTCGTGCAAAAGAAGGGAGTTTGTTTTCAAGGGAGGGAGATTTCCTTTTTGCACTAAAAGTACAGAAGTCACAGGCACATGTACTGTTACATATTCAAGACCAAAGTTTCCATTGAACTAAAACAACTGATTGCTAGCTTGTACTTAGTTCTTTCCATCTATTATAAGTTTGATTTGGGTTAATGTTATTTTAATTTGGTTGATGCTAATGTATGCTGAGTTTAAATAGCTCTCATTTTGAGATTCATTTCTCCCACATTATTCTCCTAGCCTCCTCTTCCTCCTCATATGCTTACTTGAAATAAGCAAGAAATATTTTTTCTACCAATTGTTAGGAAAGCATTGAATTGTTTACTGCTAATCTTCTGTAATTAAAGTAATTGATTTGGTTTACATTTCCTGGAAGTCTGTAAGCCTCAAAACAATTTTTTCTTACAATGTTTTCTTAACGTTTTTTTAAACGTTAAAAATTACTCCAGTCAAAACATAAGTTTTTAGTCCAGCCGCCTCGGCTCAGTGCTTGAGCATCAACCTATGAACCAGGAGGTCTCAGTTTGATTCCCAATCAGGGCACATGCCTGGGTTGTGGGCTTGATCCCAGTAGGGGGCGTGCAAGAGGCAGCCGATCAATGACTCATCATTGATGTCTTTATCTCTCTCTCTCCCCCTCCCTCTTCCTTACTCTCTAAAATAAATAAAAGTATATTTTTTTAAAAAGACATCAGTTTTTAAATATACATGTTTTTAAATTTTAATTAAATTTATTGGGTTGACATTGGTTCTTAAAATCATACAGGTTTCAAGTGTACAACTGAAAAGAACTTCGCCCTTAATACACATCTTTATTGTAGACACATTTTCTTATTCATGCCTTTAAATTGTTCAGATCCATTTTGGCTCCACCACTCGAAGGGCAGTTAGTAAGTTTCACCTGTTTCTGTGTGCTGTGTATAGTCAGCACCTGGTTGTAATATAAGACTTAGTTCCTGCCCTACAACAGTTTACCACTGAGTAGAGGAGATAATATAGTAAATAAATATGTGAAATCCTGCGTGTTAGGTATTCTAATAAGGAATGGAAAGGTTTTGTAAAAAGAAATAATTCTTAAAGACATCCCCCCCCCCCCAATAAATAAAAAAAGAGTTTCCCAGGTTAAGGGGATGGAGGAGAAACCATCTCAAACAGAAAGAACAGCCTGAGATGTGTGGCTAGTTAGTAAAGTTGGTTTGACACTCCTGGAATATCAGAATTCCAAATTGGGAGCAGCTGGAAGGCAGGACCAGATCCTGCAAAGCTTTGAATTTCTTGCCAAGGATTTTAGATATTATCTTGAAGCCAGTGTTAGTACCTTGGAAGAGATGATTAATATTTGAACTTGAGTAAGATACCACCTGTTTGAAGAATGCAGGGAAATTAGTTATGAGGCCCTGACAGGAGTTCAAGCACCATGATGAGGGACAAACAGGCAGGGGTGGGAGGGACATGAAACTAGAGAAGTGAAGAAGCAGAATCTGTAAGGACTTCATCCATAGTGGATATGGTGGGGGCCGTGACCAGGATGCTAAGGGAGAGTCCAGTTGTAATATAAGAGTTCATAGTTTTTGTGTGACAGCATGGATGCTAACAGGTGAATACAGGAAGAGCACGCCTGGAAGACAAGATTAGGTAATCAATTTAGGGCATTTAAAGGTTAGGATCTCCAGTCCTTGTGTTGGCGCTTTGTTACAAATATTATTCAAAAGAGTAGGGATTTATCTTTTTTATAAAGAGAAATGGAATGGTCAGAGGGCTTAAGGAACTTTCTTGAGGTTAGACCAGATGTGTGCTACCATACCCCATTTCTTAACATTTTGTCAGTCTTAATGGGAGCACAGCTTCACAGGAAGGAGTGTGGTCCAGTTTCATGACCTTAACTCTCCCTGAAAAGGCTGAGTTCCTCTTTTCCCATAGACCTTGGCTTAAAAGAAAACCTTTAGAAATCATGTTCTACCTTCAGTTGGATTTGTTGTGCATGTCCTGGGACAGATAGAGTTTATATTTCTATAATGTGCAAGTCTCCAATTTAAGAAAATAAGTGGTATACATAGACTGATATTTTCATACTCTTGCTTCACAGCATCCCTGGAAAGTAGAAGTGAGATTTCACCCTAGTATTACAAAAGGGACAAATAAAATTAGAAGTGACTTTCTATTCAGTTGTAAAGATAAAAGCAGAAATAGACTCCAAATTCACTAATTACAGTGCTCTTTTCACCAGATTCACAATACTGTAGTTACATTTCCTAAGTGATCCCTTAAAAGCAAATAAATACTGCCCTGGTCAGGTGGCTCAGTTGGAGCATCTTCCCATACACCAAAAGGTTTTGGGTTCGATTCCAGTCAGGGCACATACCTAGGTAGTGGGTTCAGTCCCCAGTTGGGACATATATGGGAGGCAACCAATCCATGTTTCTCTCAATAAAAACATCCTCTGCCGAAACCGGTTTGGCTCAGTGGATAGAGTGTCAGCCTTCGGACTGAAAGGTCCCAGGTTCGATTCCGGTCAAGGGCATGTGCCTGGGTTGCGGGCACATCCCCAGTGGGAGATGTGCAGGAGGCAGCTGATCGATGTTTCTCTCCCATCGATGTTTCTAACTATCTCTCTCCCTTCCTCTCTGTAAAAAATCAATAAAATATATTTTTTAAAAAAACAAAAAAAACATCCTCTGGTGAAGAATTAAAAAAAAAAAAGTATCCTTGCTGGTTTGGCCCAGTGGATGGAGCATTGGCCTGTGGACTGAAGGGTTTGGGCTCGAATCCGGTCAAGGGCACAAGCCTGGGTTGGGGGGCATGCAGGAGGCAGCCAATCAATGATTCTCATCATTGATGTTTCTTCCATCTCTCCTTTCCCTTCAATAAAAAAAGTACATATATATTTTAAAGAGCAAATAAATACCACCTCTTCGACCATTATAATTTTCTTATCCACTGGAATTGCTCTTAATCTAGAACTGGGAGGCCCAGTATTTCTTTGCACTACCAAAATGGGAGGACGTAGTATTTTTTATATATATGCTATCTAAAACTCACAGACTTGGATTTGTGATTTAAAAAATAAAAATTTTAGAGAGGGAAGGAGATAGAGAGAGGGGAACATTGATGTGAGAGAGAAACATTGATGTGAGAAACATCCATTGATTTTCTCCCACATGCGCCCAGACCCAGTGATCAAACCACCAGCTTTTGGTGTATGAGACCACACTCCAACCAACTGAGCCACACTGGCCAGGGTGGATTTGTAATTAAAAAAAAAAATTATATCTAGCCCTGGCCAGTGTGGCTCAGTTGGTTGGGCACTGTGGTTCCGTGTACTGAGAGGTTACTGATTTGATTCCTAGTCAGGGCTCCGTCCCATTGTGGGGTGGGCAGGATGCAGCCCATCCATATTTCTCTCTTCTTCCTTCCTCTCTCTAACCACCCCCCCACCCCTCGCCAAAAAAAAACAAACCCCAAAACAAAACAAAACAATAAACTGTTCTTTAAAAAGGAAAGTTTTGAAACCTATGCTGTTTCAGCTGAAGACTTATTTCTGAGTTTGACCCTCTTTCCTGTAGGATGAGTTCTGGGCTCTTCTGCAAAGTGTGGGTTCCATAGGCAGCCACAGTTATACATACTTTACCACATAATTTTTCAAGGACTGGGTACATGCTTGGAGAGGCTGTTGGTAACAAGTGGGGTTCACCACCCTGTCTAACTTTGCCTCCAGGGAAACTTAAATTTGTCCCTGAAAAGAGAATAAATAAATTGAGAACCACTGATGCTGGGATGTGGGTTGGTATCTAGGCGCAGGTAAGAGGGAACAATAGTGTTTGATTGCCCCTTGGCTTTCCTTAAGCTCTGACGAAACATGCCTTCTTGTTGAATACCGCAACCAAGTGGCCTAGCAGCCTGAGAACACACAACACGGCAGTCCTGTTTGACCCCTTGTGCAGTGTTGCTCCAGTTACACTGTTGTTGTTTATTGGATCTTGTCCTTCTATGTGATTAAGGATAGCATACCATTGACTAAAATGATGTCAAGGGTAGCATTGTCAATTACAGCAATTCAAGGTTGCTCATAGCTTTTGATCGGTGTTTATTTCTCTTCCTTTCCCATCATCCTGTCATTTAAAGTTCAACCCTAAAGAAATGAGTCTCCTTCATTTCTAAGTTGTCTTTGGTTGCTTGGTTCCTTTTGTCTTTTTGTTCACCGCAGCTTCCTTCCCACTTGACAAATCTTTTGCTTGTCTCTTCTCAGCAGTTTCCTTCCCATTCTGCTCTCTGTCTATTCTGGTCTTACTAGTCTATTCTGTATTCTCTCCTGCTCAATATACTTCCTAATGTGTATCTCTTCATCTGTGGGTCTTTGAGGAAGTTGGTTTAAGCCTTTTCAGGTTCCTCTTTAGTTAAGTCAAGGTGTGATGGTAGCTTAAGGGTTTGGGGCATGGTACTCTTGAATTTAAAAAAAGCAGTATTAAAAAAAAAGCAATATAGAAAGGGAGTAAAGTGAAAGTAAACTTCCTTCATTCTTGCACCCCTCAGAGGCAACCACTAGCTACCAGTTTTTAAAAATCCATTTTTAAATGTCAGGTTTTTAAAGTTTGAGATCTCATTTTTTTTAAAAAACGCCATGGGATTATACTTTATAACTATGGTTCAACTTGCTTATTGCACAGGACAAAATATCTTGGCTAGTTCCCTCCCTGCACATGTTGTAGATACGTACTGCATTCTTTTTAAGGGCTGAAAATTTATAAGAGATCATCTTTGAGCTTAGAGTTATTTATCACAAGACTTTTCCTTGAATAATATCCCTTCAGTATTGGCTATTGCGGTGAAGATTCCTTTTCTTTCCCATTTATGTTATATTCCACTTAGTAAACTCACCTTATGTGTGTTGCATTAAATGTAAAATACAACATTGACCCTGATCTTTGGCTTCATAATCTCATTAGATTTGTTTCAAATAGTCTCCTTTGTATCTTTGTAGTCACCACACCTTTTCCTGTCTCAACACTAAGGTAACATTCCCCATCGTTTCATTAAGTTGATCATTAGATGTTTATGAAATTACAGCTTTAAAGTGGAAGAAATCTCAACGAATCAATCAAAACATGTTTCAAATGAATTGTTATGTTTTAAAAATTCACTTTTGTCAATATAAGGTGTTTTCTGACTTAGCTATTAAATGTAATCTTTTTAACTTTGGGAGATTGAACTAAATTGGACAGAATAGCAATTTTAGTGTGGCTGATTTGTCTTTAACTGTTATAGTATTGTAAAATTCTGTGGCTCTTTGGATGACAGTAGCCAAAAAAAAAAAAGTCAATGAAAGTTCTTCAAAAAACATGAAGAACATTATACAAATGACAGCTTTTCAAAAACGTTAATTGAGTATCTACTGACTGGCACTATTCTAGATGCTGAGGTTACAAAGATGAATAAAGACAGAAGAATTCCTAGCCCGGTCTATTTTTATTTTTAAACACAAGCTTATTGAGAAATAATTCACATACCATAACATAAAATTTACTCTAAAAGAGTACAATTCAGTGGCTTTTAGTATGTTTACAGAATTTTGTACCCATCACCACTATCTGAATTTTAGAAGACAAATGACAGTTTTTAATCAGCATTTTTAAGTCTTTCCTTATTTTTGGCTTTATCTCAAAGCTTAATTTTCTTCTGCTTTCCCTAAGCACACACATAAGGGTGAGATTGTATGTGGTCCACTCTCATGTGTAACTGTTCATCAATTAGGAAGCAGATGGTGTTAGCTTTCTTCTATTACTGGTAAAACATAGGGCTGAGTGACATGATGCTGTGAGAAAGATGCAAAAGTCATGAGTAGGTTTAGTAGCTGACAGTGCCATTGGAACAAATAAAATAGATTGTTCTGGAGGAATCATTTAATATTGCATAAATGCAGGACTAGGAAAGAAGTATTCTAAAGAACTATAGGTTTGTTGAAATAACAGACATCCCAAATTTACAATCAAGTTGTACCATACCCACCTTCTATCTATCTATCTATCTATCTATCTATCTATCTAATCTGTCGGGTGTGTGCATACATACACAGACACACACAAAGTAACTTGGTTTCAGAGCCATTTTGTGTGCTTGGTTTCCTTCCACAGATCAGGTAGGTGGGTTTTTTTGTTTTGTTTTTAATTTTTAAAAAAGCTTTAGGGCATCTATAGATTTTGTGAAAAATTTTTCATTTAATCTCTGGGCTCCCTAACGCTCACAGTGGTTAAAGCCAACCATTACTTAGTGGGGTTGCTGTAAACAAAGCCCGAAGTGAAACCCCTGTGTATTTGCTGCAGATTCCCAGGTGCCTCTCAAGTACTAAAATAAGCTCAGAAAAGTTTTAATGGGTTTATTAAATAATCATCCTTTAAAAGGTTCTTGCACTACTTGTCTGTTGTATTAGGATATGTGTCTGGCACTTTTACTGAATTTAGCACTTCCTAGAAGAGGGTGAACCCTAAGATTTAGATTCCCCTCAGATGTTTGGACAGAAGAATTTTTGTCAGTAAAAACCTAAGGTCACAGGGCTGCATAAAGGTTTACCAATCAGAAGACATCAAGCTATTTTATGTTCCCGGATGTCTTAAGAAAAAGACTTTTCAAACTGAAGAATGAAATATCTTGCAGGGGGGAACCGTTGGGCACGTTTTGTGGAGATCCCCCTGACAAAAGGAATCATTGGAAATGAACACACCGATTCACCGTAGCAGATGATGAAAAGGAAACCTCAGTGTTTCCTCAGTCTGAAGGCTAGAGCCCGTGCATTCCTTAGCAGCTTGTCAGCCTGATGACTGGCTTCTTGGCCAGATCCAGCCTCGGTGAAGGTAGTTCACATATTGGAGATGATCTGAATGCTGTACAGTTTTGATGGCATGTTTATTTGTGGGAGGATGGGATTGTGAGGGTAGAGATAGGAATCTGTCTTTTGTAGTAGGATTTGGTCTGTGTGTTAATGGAATGAACTGGCCTTTCTGCTGGACTTCCTTTGTCCTTGCTGAGAAGGGAGGCTGAAGTTTCCTAGGGCTATTGATGGAGCTGGCAACCGTAAGAGGAACTGTGGACTTTTGACCTTCTTGGTGGTAATGGAGGGTTAGGGGACTTTGAGAGCCCACAGGTTGGTGTGAGGATCAGAGAGTTGTGTTTCATTTTTGCTGCAAAACAGGAATATGCAAGTTAAAGCATTAACTTACACTTTCTTAGCACTTTTTAAAACAGTTCTATGATCCTGTGTCATTTGACATTGTTTTTTTTCTCAAAGCAATGGTTTTCTTCAGGAGGGCATTTTCTTTTCATTTATCATGAAGCCTGGTTGTTAGTTTGAAGAAAAATATCTGCCTTATTTCACAGGCCTCACTACACCTTTTTCCTGCTGTGTATAGAGCACCTTCCTCATTTTTTTCCTCTAAAAAAAAATAAAATTCCAAAGTATTTCATTTAACAACTATTTACTTAATCAGTTAAGAATATTTTGTTTTCTTGTTTTAACAATTCTTAAGTTGAAGTAACTGTTTAGACTTACTGAAATGACTCAGGAGCCTTCTGCCCCATCCCATCTCCCTTCCATCCCTGTGTCCCTCACCAACAAAAACATTAATGAACTTCTGATGAACAGTAGTCTCTGCTTAAAAGGAAAGCTCCAGTGTTGAGCTAATGAATTGCTAATAAAATATTTTCTTAGCCTCTGTCTGTATTTCAGAACCCCTCAATTTCATGCACACACAAACAAAATGCCTGGATATTTGGTTATTTCTCTGAATCACTTCCATAAATATTTGCTCTGGTATAGTAACCAGGATTGGAATGGAATGGGGTCAGGCAAGAGATTATTCAAAGAAAAATACTGAAGTTTTTGTTTTACGCATACATTTTAAAAAGAACTTTAAAAGGAGGATTGTGTTCTGTGGTTATAAGTCTCAAAACTATGGGCACAATCTCTCTTACTGATACTTTATTTTATATGATGCTTTTGTAATAATTTGTAATTGGTCTCTTACACACACCCACACCCTCTGGACTTGTCCATTGGGGTTTAGTTCCTATATTCATTGCCTTTTCATCACCTCTTTTCGTCCAGATGTTCTGGTAAAGCTGGCCCTTGGTTTGGATATTTTAAATTACTTCTAAGGTGCACATTTACTACTGTCCGCTACATTTTTGCTGTATCTAGCCCTAGAGCTATTTCTTCCTTTCTTGCTTGATGTTAAGATTTTTTTGACCATCGGAATCACAATTTATATGACTCTACATTTCTTGAACACCTGCCCAGTCCCACTGTTACTGTGCTCAGGCACAGAGCCTGGTAAAAGCTCGAAAAACCTCTGTAACAACTGTGAGGCAGACCAATGAGCTTATTCTTAATTCAACTTCATGATCTAAGAAATTATTGCTCTTATAGTCCAACCCTGGATTTTTGTGAATTTTACATCCTCCTTTCTGTAGTTTCAATTCAGGGCCCACTTGCCTGTTTAGGACTTCCCATTTATCATAGAAGAAATCCCCTCTCGTCTCCCATAGGGCAGAAGTTGTGTGTGTTGATGCGTTACTTGTATGCTTAGGATCAAATAATTAGTGGTCATGGTAAATGCTCAAAACTTCCCCAGAGGGGAATCACACGAATGCAGAGGTGCAAAATAAAGGGTGGTGCCTTAGCTTAAATGTTAAGGCACACCCTTCCTTGCGTATGATTCCATCGTTTTTATAGGATTGCGGACAGAGGTGTATATTCTACTTAAAACTTGATTTTTAAAAAAATGCCTCCCATCCCCTATTTTTAGAATGAGTGTTTGCCAGGAAGGTAGGAGTAGATGGTAGAGGCCTTGTTAAATAGCTGAGCTGTTCTGTGTGTTTTATATACCCTTGTCATGCTAGTGCCAAGAATGGAGGAAGATGCTAGAGGTCTTCCCCAGAGCCCCACTTTCTGGCCTGGCTGTGTAATACCAAGTTGCTGGGGGTGGGGTGGAGCAGAGAGCGCTCTCTCCTTTAGTGGTTTCTTGTTAATAGCCCTCAACCAAGCTGTGTCAATTCCCTTGGCTTTACAGACTATTGCCTAGAAGAAAAGATGTTTGGTTTTCACAAGCCAAAGATGTACCGAAGTATAGAAGGCTGCTGTATTTGCAGAGCTAAGTCCTCCAGTTCTCGATTCACGGACAGTAAACGCTATGAGAAGGATTTCCAGAGCTGTTTTGGGTAAGATCATCGGCTGTTTGTACCATTCTTAGCGTGAAATAGGTCACAGCATACAGAAATATTTCCCAGCAAGGCATTGGAGCAATGTGGCTAATATTTAAAATCACTTATGTTCTAATCTAGGCTGTTTTAAGGCCCTTGCTCTTAAAGGCAATCTAACATACTGACAGCCTACCTTTTTTCAGATTGTGAGGAACTACCGAATTAATTGGAACCAACTTCAAAGTTGTAACTAAATAAACCCTTTCTGTTCATTAATTTCAGTATGTATAAAGAGATTTAAAAATTTACCCTTATTTTCTCTTATAATTGCTATCCTCCAGTAGTTTTCTGTCATTTATATTGTTTTTCTAAATTATAGGAATATATTTTAACCTAACCTGCTGAGGATAGTAATAAGACTTATTGTTCTGCCCTGAAACCTGTCAGGGTATGTTAGCATTTATTTTATATAAATTTTCTTCGTTATCTTTTGACAATAATTCACTGCTTAGTGAAGTAGAATTTACTTTCCAACAAACCCTTGGATGAAATAAAATACATAATGTTGAACTAGTTCCCGTGTTAGAAATTAATTTCACCACTTTGTTTTTCTTATCAAAACATTTATTGATTATTTATTATTAATCCTAGACTTTGTATTTATTTTCAGGGTTGTCAAAAGAGTCCACTGACCTTGCCTTTTTAAATTACATTTTCCTCCTAATGTCTTCATTTCCAATTGTGTACATAATAAATATTATCAGTATTTTTCTGATGTATTTAATTCAGGATAAATGTAATAAATGAAAGCTCCTCAGAGATGTAACAACTTGGTGACTAGTTTCGTAGATTTTTTTTTCCCCTTATGCAGATATAATAACTTTTTTTTTGTCTAACACATTTTTTTTATTGCTTAAAATATTACAGAGCAGTACATTTGTCTCCTTTTTTTTCCCCTTGACCTTCCCCCAGCCTCCCCTACCCCCCAGTGTCTTGTGTCCATTGTACATAATAACTTTTTAAAAATTACAGTGCCTCTGGTTTTGTTTGTTGTGAAACTAGAATACCATCACACATTTTTTCCCCTTTATTATTATTACTTTTTTTCCTTCCTTTAATTCTCTCCCAAGAACATGTTTTTTATTGATTTTGAGAGAGAGAGAGAGAGACATCTATCGGTTGCTTTCTGCACTCGCCCCAACCCACATGCAAACCGAAACCTAGGCACATGCCCTGACTGGAATGCAGCCTGCAACCTTCTGGTGAATGGGACAGCGCTTCAACCAAACCGAGCCACCTGGCCAGGGCCATCACATGTTATTTTAAAGGATGGCATTTTGTTGCTTATGAAGCATCTATACATATTTCAAGAAAGATTGTTTAAAACTCTGGTGACCAGGATCTCTTCTAGGTCTAAATTTTACTATTATTCAATTTTAAAACATTATTTTGCAGCGTATAAAAATTTGGTTCATTGGATCTGGAAGTTAATTATATTTCCTAAATATACTACAGAAACAATGGAACTGGATCATCCCCGGTGATTAGAAATAGCATCTATGAACTTTTTTTCTAAAAGGAATGTACTTGCTTGAATTTTTTTAATGTAAAGGAGACCAATAAAGGCTTGGTTGTTTTCTTATCAGGTTGCATGAGACACGTTCAGGAGACATCTGTAATGCCTGTGTCCTGCTTGTGAAAAGATGGAAGAAATTGCCAGCAGGATCCAAAAAAAACTGGAATCACGTTAGTGCATCTGTCATCTTTCTCAATTATACCTGTTATATTTAAAGTAACATTAGTTTCCCCCTTATGTAGGAAGTAATAATGTTCCTAGGATGGAAAAATATGAAAAGAATAAAGAAAAACAGTTGCCACTTAGATAAAATTGCTTTACATTTTGTCTGTTTGGAAGCAAAATAGCTTGGTGTGGCATTTCCCTAAGGCTGTATCCACTACCCCCAGAAATTCACAATGTACATTTCACATATTTTTATGTTTAACTCAGAAATTCCTAGAGTTAATCAGATGAGCCTTTTTTTCATCTCTCAGGATGACATTTATCCTAACTCCTGTTGGTACTAATGAGCCTGTAGGTTTTTAATCAGGCCTGGATTTATCACCTCCTAGCTGTGAATTTTGTACAAGTTACATTTATTTGTAGAGCATAAAGATAATAGCTGTCTCAGAGCGGTTGTGAGAACTGAATGAGACAAAGTGTAACATAGTAATCATTCAATTAGATGAAAGCTGTTGTTACTCTGTGTTTAAATCTAGTTGAGGTCAAACTGGTGTATAAATGTGTGTTCTTCTGACCTTTCACTTTATAATTTCACTAGAATTCTTCATAAGATATATTTGACCAGAACAGCACCGAGTCTTAGTTAATTCTTCTGTTTGCTAGCTTTCAGAAGATTTATGGCATTTATACAACTTATTTGTTTTTAAGCGGGCAGTCATTTTATTCTTTACCTTTTCCCCTATACTTGCTTTACACTATCCTTTGGTGACTTACATTATAATGGTAGGTTTCTGAGGGTCTGTTAACTTATTAAAAAAAGGGTTTTTCTTTAATGCCTCATCTGGAAGAGATCCAAATTTTGATTTCGAAGGTGATGGCAACCTTTCATCATAAGGGTAGAAATCTGCAACTAGTAAAGATGAGTGAGTGCATGAGAAATGGGACCATACGAGCTGAACCCGTGTCCATGCTAGATGGGGGAGAACATGCATTGCCGTCATTTAACTGACTCAGGGATTAAGGGTGGGTAGTGAAAAGAGTTTACAACATAGGTCTGAACACCTTGATTTGAGTCTTGTCCCCCTCCCACTCACCCTGCCCTTTTCACTAGCCTAGGGAAATAAAGCGAAGTAAATAATTTAATTTCTCTTGTTTTCCTTCACTCTAAAATTGGAGTAACAAAAATATCCCCCTTACTGCTTTGTGGTGAAGGTAAAATCAAAAGTGTATGAAAGCTTTTTATAAACTACAAAACATCCTATAGAAATGATAGTTGTTAGATTTGATTTTTCTTAACCTCCATGGGCCATTCTCACCATATATAAATCTACTTAAAGTCTTTGTCCAGCAGACTCCTACTATTACCTACTTAAAAAAACAGGCAAACAAACCCCCACTATATAAACTATTCTTTATTTTTCCTTGATGTGCTGTAATTTTTGTTTATTTTTAAAATGTTACTTTTTAATTACAGTTTTCATTCAATATTATTTTATATTAATTTCAGGTGTACAGCATAATGGTTAGAGGTAAACTATTTTTAAATTTCATGTAATGATAAAAATAAAAAAGGTTCACACAGACTCTCAAACACTCTAATAGAAAACTGTGGTTCTGAAATTGGGCTCCTTCAAATACGCATTTGTCTGAACCAAGGGGAATACAGAGGTGTCATTTTAAAAATGGTATTAAATATTCAGTATTTTCTTCCAGGTGGTAGATGCAAGGGCAGGACCCAGCCTGAAGACTACACTGAAACCAAAGAAAGTGAAAACTCTATCTGGAAACAGGATAAAAAGCAACCAGATCAGCAAACTACAGAAGGAATTTAAACGTCATAGTAAGTTTGAAACTGAAACACAAAAGTACTCAAGAATAGTTGTTTTGTTTTTATTTTTGCCCAGAGGTGGCATATGCTATATATGGATCATTTTTTTCTTTTATTGCTTTTTTTAAAAAAGAGTGTTGGAAGGGGATTGTTGACTTGGTAGAGATATCATCTCTATGGAATCTTGGAACACTGTCCTTGATTTTGATGTCATGAAAATTCTTCCACAAACCAGCCACTTCTTCATATTGTGCTGAGGCCACTTTGCTCTCTTTACTGACATCTTAATTTTCTAGAAGATACATTTTTCAAGCTTGTTTACCTGATATTTTATGCATAAGGATATTGAGGCCTGAATATGTGTAGAAGGGAACATAAATAATTAGTGGATGATCTGAGACCAAAGCCCAGGAAAGTAACAGTAGAAATCATAACTCACCTAATGCAGTGAACTCAGCCTCAGTACTTTGGAATTTAGGAGTGTGTGTGTTTTGTGTAGAGTGATGGAAGGGCAAAGGAATGACAAATTAATACCCAGTTCATAAACTTGTATAGGAAGTCATTGTTGCATGTAGAGCACATGTAGTGGTACTTCTGTATGCAGGAATTTAGATTTAAGATTTTGAAAAGGAAATGCAGGGCATATAATGCTATTATGTGACATTTGTATCATCTCCCCTAGCGGGGGAAGATCTGAGGCAGTGCTGTTAAATCAAACACATTTGTGTTTCTGTAGTGAAACGGTATTCACATAGATGGAATAGATATTCACACAGTGTTCATGTAACTGGAATCAATAAACTGTACTATAAATAGGTTAGTCAGGTTTGGCTCCTTAATTATAGTTCAGGTCAGGCCAGATATAGTGACCACATGGGTTAGGAATACACTCTCCATTTTCAAAGCTTTTTCAGAATTGTAGATATGGGTTGTGGGTCAGAATTAGAGTTTTCAGGATTAAAAAAAATCTATAGACAAAATGTTATCAATCAATGCTTGTTTTGAAACAATGGAAAAACACAGTTAAATCTACTGATCTAGGTAGACTGAGAAAGGAAGGATAGCTGTCATCTCATGAGCACTTTGGTATATCTACCCAGCACTTCACATGCATAGTTATCGCCATGATTTCTGTGATAGAGATTAGCACTGGAGTGGTAATTTAACCCCTAGAGTGCCGCGGAGCGCAATCGCGCTCCTATCTTTCGCCAAAAGTGCCAGGACCACTATCAAAGCTTCGAAATGGCGTCCAGATCTAAGTCTGCTTTTATTAGTGATGATGATATTGCTAAATATGTCAATGTAGTAAAGGTTTCCTTAAGTTTTTGAATATGTAACTTCATTTACTTGCGATTCATATTTTTTTTCCTAAACTGCTGTAAAATCAGCAAAAATGCCTTGGCAATTTTAGCATAGTTCCTAGGATATTGGTTGGCACTCAGAGGGTTAACCTTGACCCAGGTCACTTAGTAAGTGGTAGAGATGGATTTGACCTCCTGTTTGTCTAACTTTAAAGCCTCGTGCTCTTTCTATACCATCCTGCTGACTGGTCTGGGGCACTATAACCAATATCTCAGAACTCCAAAGTCTTTCCAGATCTGCTGCTAACTTTGTGCTCTTGGGTAAGTAGGTGTTACCAGTCCTTAGTTATTCTGATGGTTTACAGAGTTGGGCAAAATTAGGTTTACAGATGTGAGATGCGAGACAGTTTATTCTTGTATTAGTATTTATTAATTTTGTATTTTCTTTTTCCAATCTATAATAAAATATATTGGGGTGCTATTAGAGAAGTCTGAAGAGGCTTCCTAGGGAAGGGTGACAATGAGCTTTGAAAAACACTGAAATTAGAAGTAAATCTTTTAGTCACATGCATTTCCTGTCATCGCCATCATTGTGCTCTGTCAGAATGTCCTGTTGGAGTTTTCATAAGAACAGCATAATAAATGTCTCTAGGTCAGTACTCCAGAATAATTAAGATTAAGAAACTTATGATCAGCAGTAAACACAAATTTAATTATGGTATCTAAGAGACTTATCCTTTGAAACTGGCACCAACTTAGGGAAATCAACATTTATCCAATCATACAAATACAATTTTAACATCTATATTAAGAATTACATAGCCCTGGCCGGTGTGGCTCAGTTGGTTGGGAGTTGTCCTGTGCACTGAAGGGTTGCTGGTTTGATTCCTGGTCAGGGCACATGCCCAGGATGCCGCTTGATGATCCCTTCCGGTGGGGGGGCCTATACAGGGTGTTCTACTCTCATATTGATGTTTCTCCCTCTCCCTTCCTCTCTCTAAAAATCAATTTAAAAAATTTTATATTTGAGACATTAGGTTGGCATTGGCAAATGAATTCCAAAATTACCACTTAAAATTCTAACTGAACATCTCCAGTCTTTTCAGAAAGCATTTCCTTTCTTTATACTGTCACAGGTGACTTATCCATTTATAATAATATTGTAGTAAGTAAACACTACCTTGTCATTATGAAGAAAAAAACTATGATCAGACAAAGATCATAATGTAGTTCTGGAAGACTATACATTCTTTCACTAAAAACAGTATATAACAGAACAGGTACTCTTTGAATGGCAGTAACATGTAATGATTTGGTTCTAGAAATGTTAATTTAGTTTCTGCTACATTAGAATTCTGTGTAGGTGTTCACAGTTTGGGAGCTAGGACGAAAAGAGCAATTATTTCTTGCTTACGTAGTAGAGACGCCTCAACATATAACATATATGTATGTATGTGTTACCACTGGACATTAACATGGAATTTAGAAAAAAATAAAGAAGACTGACCTATATAACCTAAGTATAAGGATGGACTTTATTTTTATTTCTTTGGACTTTATTTTTTTTTTAAAGTCTTTTGAGGACTACAAATTACAAAGTAAAAGCAGACTGCTACCTAGAAACCTGGTGAATACATTTTGCCTGTGCATGAAAACTTTATCAATGTTATCCATTTAACAATTTCACCCATTCACAATGGTTTGTATCAGTAATAATGCTCTCCTTCATAAGGCTACTATACACCTTTATTTCAAATTATACAACACACTAGAAGCCCGGTGCACGAAATTCATGCATGGGTGGTGGTGGGGGCGGGGGTTGTCCCTCAGCCCAGCCTGCACCCTCTCCAGTCTGGGACCCCTCGGGGATGTCTGACTGCCAGTTTAGGCCCTATCCCCGTCTCTCAACAATCCAGGACTGCTGGCTCCCAACCGCTCACCTGCCTGCCTGCCTGATTGCCCCTAACCACTTCTGCCTGCCAGCCTAATCACCCCCTAACCACTCCCCTGCCAGCCTGATTGATGCCTAACTGCTCCCCTGCCGGCCCGGTTGCCTCCAACTGCCCTGCCCTGAAGGCCCAGTCGCCCCCAACTTCCCTCCCCTGCCAGCCTGGTTGCCCCTAACTGCCCTCCCCTCCCGGCCTGGTCACCCCTTACTGCCCTCCCCTGCTGGCCTGGTTCCCCCCAACTGCCCTCCCTCCCCTGCCGGCCCGGTCACCCCTAACTGCTCTCCCCTGCCGGCTTGTACCCCCTCCAACTGCCCTCCCTCCCCTGCCGGCCATCTTGTGGGAGGGTGTGACGGTCAACTTGCATATTACCTCTTTATTATATAGGATTATTCTTTCCAGATGAACTATTAAACACTAAATTCTTTATTTATATATATATATATTATTGATTTTTTACAGAGAGGAAGGGAGAGAGATAGAGAGTTAGAAACATCGATCAGCTGCTTCCTGCACATCTCCCACTGGGGATGTGCCCGAAACCTAGGCACATGCCCTTGACCGGAATCAAACCTGGGACCTTTCAGTCCGCAAGCTGATGCTCTATCCACTGAGCCAAACCGGTTTCGGCAAACACTAAATTCTTATCTCATAAAAATAGCATCTTTGAAAGGGGCAATTTCCACTCAGCCTTTGGTGGCATTATTCCAAGCTATTTCTTTTAACTTTCAAAATGTTCACTTTTAAAAAAAATATATTTTATTGATTTTTTACAGAGAGGAAGGGAGAGGGATAGAGAGTTAGAAATATCGATGAGAGAGAAACATCGACCAGCTGCCTCCTGCACACCCCCTACTGGGGATGTGCCCGCAACCAAGGTACATGCCCTTGACTGGAATCGAACCTGGGACCCTTCAGTCCACAGGCGGATGCTCTATCCACTGAGCCAAACCAGTTAGGGCTTAAAATTTTCACTTTTAAGATGAAGTCTTTCCACCAAAAAGTATGGTCACATTTTGTTTTCTACTGACTGCATATATAGATGATGGCAGCGAGCAAGAAAAGACTAAAATTTAAAAGGCAGCCATTAAAATAAATGAATCAATTGTGTAGAAGAAACATTTGACCCGTGGCAGTTAACCAATAAAAGAGGGAGGGGGCAATTAGAGCATGTTAATAGCCAGATGTTTGAGTCATTAGTGAATATATTGAGTATGAAGTTGGTCCTATATGACCAAGTGGGAATATATCATTATCATTGCACTCCATTCTTTACATCAAATACTCTAAGCCAGTAGGAAATAAGAGTTATATTTAGAGTCCCAATTAGAACATGCTGGCATTTAACATTTTCAACAATTTACTGGGTTTGGTATAGTCATTTCCTTTAGTCACACTATTTTATGAAACCTTTCCTATTAATCTTAAGTGTATGACATATTTGTTAAATGACAAGACTTTCCTAAGGTACCATTGAAATGGTATGAGAAGAATACCCATTTGTTTTGTCTGGGAAGATGGAAAATGCAGTTTCTCAGTGGGAAAAAGCTCAACTGTCTTCTTCCCACCACCTCTGCCACATACGATTTCCCGAACACCTCACTTCCCAGCTTGTTCTCCATGTGGGGTTAAAAATGCAAGAAATACTAACACGTAAGCAATGGTCCAGATATTCAAAATTCACGTTAATTCAATTACTGTATATGAGATTTTCATTGATGAGGAGGGCTTTAGACGTACCAAATTATCACACAAATAACTGCTTTTTGGGACCTTGGATATTTTTATAGTTTAATATTGTATTATTTTCCATAAGAACAACTGTAGACCTAATTTTGCCTACTCTGTATTTAATCTTTGGCTAAAATATTTTAGTACCTTTCTAGTAAAATATTTTGCTAACATTAAGTATGTATGTTTTAATTATATATATTCCCTTCTTCACCAGCTATCTCCAAGGAGAAAAAAATGACTAATTCTACCCTTCATTCTCACTAGATGTTTTTGTTTGTTTGTTTGAAATCTCTCCACTTTTATTTTTTTTAATCTTTATTGTTGAAAGTATTAAAGATGTCTCTCCCCCCCGACCCTCATTGACCCCTTCTAACCTACTCCCACCATCAGTAGATGTTTTAATAAACATTTGGGAAATAGTAATTTTATTATACCACTTGACAGTGGTTAGAGGAATTGGTTATATTCATACATATATTCCTAGCTCCTTCGTTTAATTATAGGGAAAGTGACACGTTTGCCTTACTTAGAGAATATGCACAGTTAATTTTAGATTGGGGCTGGAAACTAAAAAATAAGTCTGTTTGAAAAGGAAAGATGTGTGGGTTTTGGAGATTCAGACTTACACTGGGTTTCCCAGGTGCATTGTGAATTGCTAGCACCTGTATGCAACGTACCAAACAGTTGTGACATATTTGAATTTTTATACAACACCCTCTGAATGGTTTCCTTGCCTCAGGTTATGTATTTGCTTCCGAGCATCTGCCTGTACCTGACCTGCGTTCCTCTTCCTGAGGCATTCTTTCCAAAGGCTTTGGACCTGAAGCTGGAAACTCTGAATCTGAGTTCTAGTTCTTGACACCTACAAATATGTGACCCCGGTGTCACTTAACATTGACTTAACCACAATTTCCTAATTAGAGAAAAGGGGATAATGAAAAAGGGTTTTAAAAAATGCAACAAATTCCTCTATAAATGTTAGCTATTTTTTGTCATCCTTCTTTCTAAAATCTGCAATGATTTCTGATTGCTACAGAATAAAGTTGAAAATCCCTAGCAAGTCCTTGAAGGTTCTATTTCAGAAGAATATTTGGACTGAGTAGATGCCTCCATGTGCGCAGTGTGTTCTGCTTCCACAGTTTTGCTCATTGCACCTACCTACGCCATGCCATGCTATCCAATTACTCTTTTGTGCCTTTCCAAACCCTGTTTAAAAATTTTGTTTAAATTGCAGTTCTTTGAAGAATTTCTAGACCTACATTCTAGAAGAGAGTTTTTCTTACAAAATGTGTTTGTATATCACAAGTATTAGATTAAACCATATGAAATTGCCATTTTTATAGGTTGGAAATGGTCAAATAACTGCACTTTCAAATGGTTCATAGATATTAAGCACTTCCTAATGTAGTGAGTTTTCTTTTTTGTATTTTTATTTAAATAACTAGTGGCCCAGTGTACAAAATTCGTGCGGGGCGGGGGGGGGGGGGGGGGGGGGGGAGTTGTCTCTCAGCCCGGCCTGCACCCTTTCACAATCCGGGACCTCTTGCTCCTAACCGCTCGCCTGCCTGCCTGCCTGCCTGATTGCCCCTAACCGCTTCTGCCTGCCAGCCTGATCACCCCCTAACTGCCCTCCCCTACCGCGACCCGCCTCCTCCACGCCACGCAGAGCCATGGGACCCCCAAGCTGTGTGTGTGGCCATCTTGTGGCGACCTTGTGCACAAGGGCCACCTAGGCTTTTATTAGTATAGATGTCTTTTTACTGATTTCAGAGAGGGAGAGAGAGATAGAAACATCAATCATTGATTGGCTGCCTCCTGCACGCCCACACTAGGGATTGAGCCTGCAATCCGGTCATGTGCCTTGACTGGGAATCGAATTGTGACCTCTTGATGCATAGGTCGATGCTCAACCACTGAGCCACACTGGCCAGGCAGGGTGAGAATTATTTTTATGAAGTTAAACTATTCATATATTAGAAATGAATGAGCATATTAGAACACTGATGGTGCTTTCTTTGTTTTAGTTACCTAATTTTATGTAAACTTTTGTCAATACAAAACACTTATGAGCTCTGTTCAAAAACGTTTTCTTTAGTCTGTTTCTTTCCATGCAGGATATGACACAGGGTTAGATGGCTAGTAGATACAGTAGGTCCTCGGGTTACATTCGAGATCCGTTCCTAAAGCGTGATGTAACGCGATTTTTCGCCGTAAGTCGGAACCCACCTACATAAGCACCTACGTCACTCACATGGAGCACATACACAGCAGTAATTAAGTGAAACAGTAAAAAAAGTTTAAAAGAAAGATTCCTGACCTTTACTTGTGGTAAATAAATAATAAAAATAAAGCACATATGTACATACGTCGAAATGACGGAACTTTTTTAAAAATAAATAAATGGGAGATGGTGACATAACCACAAAACAATGTACGTGGAGTCCGATGTAACCCGAGGATTGTCTGTACTTAATAAATATTTGATTGGTTCTTTGAATTGAAGGATTTCTCTATCCACCTGTGGGAGGGGAATAGTCTATTTATTTAATAAAATCTTTATTGTTGAAAGTATTACATATGTCCCTTTTTTCTCCCCTCAACCCTTTCTCCCCCGACCCTGCCCCAGGCCCTCACCACCCCACTGTATACATATATGCATGTATACAAATATGCATACAAGGTCTTTGGTTGATTACCTCCCACCCACCCACCCTCCCCCACTTTTGAGGGGGATAGTCTTTAACTAAAGGTAAGCTGTGTGGTAGGCTCAACCCCATTTATGACATTGCTCTGCTGTGGAATAGCAGCATAATGCCTTATAGCACAGTGACTATCAATTTGCTTTCCACTTCAGAAATTTATATGAAGTCTTCTGAGGGCAAAAATACTAAATCATACTTAGTTTGTATCTGATGAATTGCCTTATTATTAAATCGGGATCTATTGTAACATCATTTTTCTGTGTCTTTAGTTTTCAGAAGGCTTATTATGTGTCTTGGCTTTGATTTCTTTGGGTATATCCTGTTTAGGGTGTGCTCAACTTCTTGAACCTATAGGTTTATATCTGTTGCCAAGTTTTCAGCCATTATATTTCTTTGAGTATTTTTTCACCTCCGCCCTCTTTCTCCTTCCTTCCAGGACCACACTGACAGGTCTCTAAAGCTCTTTTCGTTTGTTTTCTCTGTGTTGTTCAGGTTGGGTAATTTCTGTTGTTTGTTCTTCCAGTTCACTGGTTGTTTTCTCTTTCCTCTACATTCTGCTGTTGAGCCTATCCAATTAGTTTTTTATTTCATTTATTGTATCTTTTTCAGTTCACATTTCAGTTCCACTTGGTTTTTCTTTATAGTGTCATCTTTTAAAAACTGAGACCTGGTATTTGCTGAGGCTCTGTTTTCATTTGTTTCAAGCATGTACCTAATGGTTTATTGAAGCATTTTTGTCATGGTTTACTTTAAAATTTTCATCAGATAATTTTGTCATCTCTGTCATTTTGGTGTTAACATCTACTTGCCTTTTCATTCAGTTTGAGATCTTCCAGGTACTGGATACGATATGATTTTTTATAGAAACCTGGAGTTTAAGAATTATGTTTTGAGATTGGATCTTATTTAAAACCTTCTGTTTTAACTGGCTTTTTTTTTTTTTTTTTTTTTTTTTTAATACTCCTCCAGGAGGGGATGTGGGGGAGGGATGCCACCTTGTTCCTGCCAGGTGGTGGTACAAATTCTCCACTCCGCCTCCATTGACATCTGAGGTGGGAGCTCCCCATGGCTGCCAGGTGGTGGGGAACTGAGGCTCCCACATGGTGGGGGGACCCTATTTCCGGTGGGCCATAGTGAAAGTCCTGACTCTTCAATAGGCTTCCCCTGACACACGCTGGCGGACATGTTGGGCTGCCTCAGAACAGGCTGGTGAGGATGGAAACCTAGGCTCCCCGCTTGGCCTTGGCCGAGGTGGGTGGGGTTGGGCCCGTTTTTTTCTGTGGTGTGCCAGGAGGAGAGCAGCTATTGTCTAACAAAAGTTTCCTGCCTTGCTAGGCTTCCCCTTTCCTGGTCTATAGCGAGAGCAGGCTTTTGTTGGCTTTAAAAAAAAATTGTCTGCATCCATAGGTATTTCTGGGTTGGCTATTTATGAGGCAACAAGAAAGCCCATAAAAGCTAGGGAACTCACTACCATGACCTTCCTTGGGTCTCAAGCTTTTCTAGCTGTTGACAACTTCCAGGGTCTTTAGGTTCATTTTTTAGGTAACGTTCAGGGCTTTTAGTTATGCTTATTAAAACCGGAGGAACAGAGCAAAGTATGTCTACTCTTACCTTCCAGGAAGCTTAAGTTCTCATATTGTTTTAGAGACACTTTAGTTAGTAGAAATGTCTTCAAGTATCAGTAGTGAATAGAAAAATAATTTTATTTTTGTTTATTTATTTCTTTTTACTAACTCATTCACAGTGTTTTATGCCAAGGTTTAGTTGCAATTGCATATAATGAAATAATATTTTGTTTTCTCTTTATTGCAGATTCTGATGCTCACAGTACCACCTCAAGTGCCTCCCCAGCTCAGTCTCCTTGTTACAGTAACCAGTCAGATGATGGCTCAGATACAGAGGTGGCTTCGGGCTCCAGCAGAACGCCAGTTTTTTCCTTTTTAGATCTCACGTACTGGAAAAGGTAAATGCAATAGAAAATACCTCACTAACCAACAAGCCTTCTTAATTACAGGCAACAGGTCCCCCCCCTTCCTTAGCAATTAAATGGCTGTTAGCACACATGCTTGGAGGTGGATTAAGCAAGAATTGAGCTGAGGGTTGGGATTTTGTGTTTTTTCCTATTTAAAAGGACTTAAAATGAAAATCATGTTAGGAAACCTGAATTTTCCCTGTAATGAAGTAGACTTAGGTATTCATTCTGACCAATTCATTCACTGAAAAAAGTAAAAGGGCTTGAAATACATACTTTTAAATTTTTTAAAAATGGCATTGAAAAGTGGGCAAGTTAATAAGGAATAAACAGGTCAATACTAAGTAAATGTGGGACTCCTGAGCCAGGAAGATGATAGGCTAGAAAAGAGAAAAATATTCAAAGAGAAAAGTGGTTAAGGATTTTCTAGTTCACAGATTTAGGAAGACTAACAAATTAAAAGCAAATAACCAGTTGTCTTA
This sequence comes from Myotis yumanensis, assembly GCF_028538775.1. NCBI lineage: Eukaryota > Metazoa > Chordata > Mammalia > Chiroptera > Vespertilionidae > Myotis > Myotis yumanensis. The sequence goes on from NW_027223754.1 coordinate 176,098,526, forward strand.
TGAGTAAAGAAAATTTATCCATAGACACATTATAGTGAAACTATAGAACATGAAAGACAAACAGACCTTTAAGCAGAGAGAAAACAGATATTACTTTCAAAGGAACAACAAACACAAATCTGAGCTCTCCACATGAATGAAGGAAGCCGGAAAACAATAGGTTGTTTTCTTCAGTGGCCCAAGAGTTAATGACTCTCAAACTAGAATTGTATACATGTAGCAAAAATATCTTCTTTAAATAAGGGCATAAGACTTTTTGACTAGTAAAAAAATTGAGAGTGGCTGCCAAGTTGACCCTCAATAATGAACATTCTGCAGCAGAGCAGGCAGAATAAAGAGACCCTATTTTGAAATATTGAGAAGGAAAATTAAAGACAGTAGCAAATATGGCTGGGCAGGTCAGTTGGTTAGAGCATTGTCCTGGTATACCAAGGTTGCAGGTTCGATTCCTGGTCAGGGCACATACAAGAAGCAACCAATGAATGCATAAATAGTGGAACAGCCCTAGCCAGCATGGCTCAGTGTTTAAAGCAGCAGCCTTTGCATCAGAGGGTCATGGATTCGATTCCCCAGCACAGGGGTCCTCAAACTTTTTAAACAGGGGGCCAGTTCACTGTCCCTCAGACCATTGGAGGGCCGGACTATAGTTTTTAAAAAAACTATGAACAAATTCCTATGCACACTGCACATATCTTATTTTGAAGTAAAAAAACAAAACGGGAACAAATACAATATTTGTATTTGCATGTGGCCCGCGGGCCGTAGTTTGAGGACCCCTGCCCCAGCATTTCTGATCCCAGCCCCTCTCCCCCGAGTCTGGGTGTGTTGGGGAGGCAACCAATTAATGTGTCTCTGTCACACCATGTTTCTCTCTCTTTCTCTCCCCCTCCCCCATCATTTCCACTCTTAAAAAACCAATGGAGCCCTGACCGGTTTGGCTCAGTGGACAGAGCATCGGCCTGTGGACTGAAGGGTCCCGGGTTCGATTCCAGTCAAGGGCATGTACCTTGGTTGCAAGCACATCCCCAGTAGGGGGGTGTGCAGGAGATAGCTGATCGATGTTTCTCTCTCATCGATGTTTTTAACTCTCTGTCCCTCTCCCTTCCTCTCTGTAAAAAATCAATAAAAAAATATATTTTAAAAAACCAATGGAAAAAATAGACTCCTTGGGTGAGGATTAAAAAAAAAGTGAAAAAACAAATTGGTGTTTTTCTTTCCCTCTCTTTCCCTTCCTCTTTTTTTTTTTTAAAAAAAAGAAGAAGAAGTAGCAAATACTTAGGTAAATTTCAACAAATGCTGATTACTTAAAATGACAATAGTTGTGGGATAAAGAAAAAGAATTACATGACAGCAATAGCATATAAGTCAAGGTAACAGAAGTGATAGCAGAAGTTAAAGTATGATAAGTGTCCTTTGCATTGTTGGAGGTAACAGAAGTTAAAAGTGTATAAATGTACTTTGCATTACTGAGAATAAACGTAGTGAATAACTTTAGAATGTGAATAATTAAGTATATAACCACAAAAAATTAATAAAAATAAGTACAAAATCTCCAGAGCAGAAAGGAAGGGCAGAGAATTTAATGATTGCAAAACAAAAATAGAAAACCTACCTATAGTTGTAAATTAAAAAACCATGGTTTCAAGAAGAAAGTATAGCCCTAACCAGTTTGGCTCAATGGATAGAGCATCGGCCTGCAGACTGAAGAGTCCCAGGTTCGATTCCGGTCAAGGGCATGTACCTTGGTTGCGGGCACATCCCCAGTAGGGCGTGTACAGGAGGCAGCTGATCGATGTTTCTAACTCTCTATCCCTCTCCCTTCCTCTCTGTAAAAAATCAATAAAATATATTTTTTTTAAAAAAGAAGAAAGTATAATATAAAATAGAAAATCTTCATAACTAAAAAATAAATGAAAAATACTACAAATCAAAACAGGTGGTATAACATTAAAGAGGTAAAAAGAGCGCCCTAGCTGGTTTGGTTTGGCTCAGTGGCCTGCAGACTGAAGGATCCCAGATTTGATTCTTGTCAAGGGCACATGCCCGGGTTGCGGGCTCACTCCCCTATAGGAGGCATCCAGGATGCAGCCGATCAATGATTCTCTCTCATCATTGGTGTTTCTATCTTTCTCTCCCTCTCCTTTCCTCTCTGAAATCAATAAAAATATATTAAAAATAAAAGAAGGTAAAAAAAGAAAAGTTATCCTCCTAATGCTTTTTATAAATGAATGACTAAAAGCAAATGAAGTGATATATATCCAATTTAAAGGTTAATGAAACCCAATATATGAAAAAATAAAAGCAAGGGATTCCTAAAGATAACAAGCAGAAATAAATGGAGTAGAAAGCCTATGGATAGGATCAATAAGGCTAAGAACTGGTTGCTGAAAATGACCTGACCAAAAAAATTACTAGAGATAATGCAGATCAAGAACAAGAGACACTATTTTAGCTAAGAAAAGGGAGATTTAGCTATAGCTAAAGCAGAAATTTAAAAGACAAAAAGACATTATAAACAACTACATGCCAATAAATTTGAACATTTATGTGAAGTATATACATTAGTGGAAAAAGACAGCTTACCAAAACTGTCTGAAGGAAAAATAAAAAACCCGACTAGCTCATAATAAGGCAATTGACTCGGTGGTTACAAGTTTTCCCTCAAACAATCCCATGCCCAGATATGCAAGTTCTCCCAAACACATCAGGAACAAATAAATGATAGTGATCTTGCAATTGGCTTTTCCAGATTACCGATAAAAGAGGGCATAGGCCCCAAGCATTCTATGAAGCTAACATAACTTTGACATCAAAACAGTATATCATGATCAGATTAGGTTACCCTAGAGATAGAAGATTGTTTTAAACATTAGAAAGTCAACTAATATAATTTGCCACACCAACAGTTTCTAAATGAGCAGAAAAAAAATGCCTATCATCTTAGTGATAAGTTGAAGGTCTTTGATAAATTTGAACATTCCTTAAAATAAAACTTAGCAAAAATAGGAATCGAAGGGAACCACATTGACATATTCAAGCAAAATTGAGCATATTCCCATTCTTATATCCTGACAACATAACCTAGAAAAAACCTTTAGATATATGCACTGATAATGTACAGCGTGTTTGTAATAACAAAAATCAGTCCCATCAAAAGGAGAATGGATAAATTGTGGTTTAGTCACATGGTGGAATACTGTACTAAGTTAAAATGAAATAAAGCTTTACCTAACTATGTATGAACCTCAGTTAATGCTGAGCAAAAAAAATTACAGTATTCCTTGTGGTTCCATATTTCTATATAAATACTATGCATAAAGTCAGTGTGATCTAATTTTATATACAGGGTGTGGCAAAAGTAGGTTTACAGTTGTGAGGCTGCATTATTGTATTATCTTCCATAATAACTGTAAACCTACTTGTCCCACCCTGTATATATCTGATTTTATATATGAGATAATTATATTTTATACACATAAAATATGCATATGTCTGAATGAGATAACTAAGCAATATGTTTAGAGATGCAAACACAGTAAAACCAGGAAGTATAAAAAGAACAAAGGAGTGCTAAACCTAAAATTAAGGAGGAAAGAATGAGGTAGGGTGGGAAGAGATTAGAGACAGGCAAACTGGGGGACTTCACAGGAAGTGATAATTTTTTTTCATTACAGTCTGTGAGGTATGGGTGTTATGTGTTGTCATTTTTTGAGTGCCGTTACGTATATATTTTATATCTACTAAATATTTAAATATAATAGAACTACCAGCTGTGTCAGCCTGGTTATGGTGGCTATTTTTCTTCAAGAGTTGGTGATTTTTGGAGGACACAGTTTACAAGTTTGGGAGCAGCCTTTGAAACTGACTGCTGTCTCCCAGTATGCCTTCTTTCCCCTTAATATCGGGTAAGATTCCAGTGTGGGATGTATGGGACCTGGGTACTTCCCATTACCTAGCCAGTGGGGTTTCTCTAGGAGCCCCCCCCCCCCCCCCCCCCGCCCCTTTTAATGTATTTTTATTGATTTCAGAGAGGAAGGGAGAGGGAGAGAAACATAAATGATGAGAGAGAATCATTGATTGGCTGCTTCCTGCATGCCCCACGCTGGGGATGGATCCCCCCGGGCATGGGTCCTGACGGGGGAATCAAACCGTGACCTCCTGGTCCATAGGTCGACACTCAACCATTGAACCACACTGGCCAGGCTTTGGGAGCCCTTTTTTGTTTTTTTTTTTGTTTGTTTTTTTTTAAAATATATTTTATTGATTTTTTACAGAGAGGAAGGGAGAGAGATAGAGAGTTAGAAACATCGATGGGAGAGAAACATCGACCAGCTGCCTCCTGCACATCTCCCATGGGGGATGTGCCCGCAACCCAGGTACATGCCCTTGACCGGAATCGAACCCGGGACCTTTCAGTCCGCAGGCCGACGCTCTATCCACTGAGCCAAACCGGTTTTGGCGAGGGAGCCCTTTTTTGGAATGTGAAAGTAGACCCTTTGGATCATGTTGTACTAGCTATTATAATGAGAGGTGTTTTTTTTTGTATCTCTGTTCTTCTGCCTTATTAATATATTTCGTTCTCTCCATTTTTCTTTTAGACAGAAAATATGTTGTGGGATTATCTATAAAGGCCGCTTTGGGGAAGTCCTCATTGACACGCACCTCTTCAAGCCTTGCTGCAGCAACAAGAAGGCTCCTGCGGAGAAGCCGGAGGAGCCCAGTCCAGAGCCTCTGCCCATCTCCACCCAGGAGTGGTGACTGAGGTGTATGTAGAAGGGGAACAGGAAATGATTGAAATTTTAGGGGGAAAAAACACCCAAAACACAGCAACAAAACGACCTTCCTGTTTTTCACTTGGATACCTGCTATTCTGCCAAAAGACAATTTCTAGAATAGTTCCAAATGGGTTATTTTTTCCTCCACTTCCACAAGTTCCACCAGCTCTGAAGCCAGTGTCTAGCTTACAAAAAGGAAAAACAGATGTGTACATAATATTTAAGATGCTGAGTATTTCATAGGAAAGCTGAATGCTGCTGTAAAGTGCTCTTTAAGTCTTTTTCTTTTAAATCCCCTTCTCATGAATGAAACTAGGGGGACTTCAGGGGACAGAGATGGGATTTGTTGTATGATAAACGTACGTAGTTTTAGTCTTTCTATATTGAGAAGCAGTGGTTGGGGCATTTTTAAAGATGGCTGACTACACTTGTTTTCCTTCATGATAATGAATTTGTCATAAACCAGTAACCTGGACTTGCCCCTCGAGGTAGTTGTTAATAATTTTAAAATGTTAAGGTCTTGCCAAGGTTCTGAGGATTCAAACCTGTACTACTGAATATTAAGCAGGACAGAATAAGCTCTCTGGTACAAATACCTTGAAGGAGTCATTTCTAAATATACAAAGAGGTAACTGGACTGTATATGTTGTATCCTGTGTCACCTCCTTCATATTGCTATTTGATGAAGATTTTAATTTATATGAAACTTCTAAAGCAGAATCGAAGCTCCTCTTGGGGAAATGTCAAGTCTTCAGGATAAGCAATCTTAATATAGATAGTACCAAAGCTTTATTTTACCACATGGGAGAGAACACACTCTATGAAACATGTTCAGATATCTGAAAAACGTGCAGGCTTTCAGGATAGCATAAAAATAACAAAGGTTGATGCTTCTGGGGGCACGCTTCTCAGAGGGCTCACCGAGTGTGTAAATAATTGACTTTGGCTCGTGTTGCTTACCGGTGACTTCATTGAAAATCTACACAATTCAGTTTTAGCTCTGGATTACTTCAGTTGACCTTTGTGAAGGTTTTATCTGTGTAGAGTGTTTGTTCAACTTGTTTTAATGTATGAGGGTTTTAGGGTCTCCCCCCACCACTATGTTAAAGTAAAATGCTAGTAAAAGGAAAGAGGTGTGTTAATGCTGAGTGGGTTTGGCTTTTTGTAGTTAGGTTTTCTGAACATTGAGATTTTAGATGATAAATCCTGAACGTGGGGCCCTTCGGTTCTAAAATTTTTATGAAAAGCCTGTTACTTGAACTCAAACCCAAGTACTCCCATTGCCTCTTTTCTATCAATTCAGGAAGAATATTACCAGTTCACACTTTTTCAGAACGAGGGAGGATCATTTGCCGGCCTTATAATAAAATGACTCGGTGCTTATTTTTAAAGCCTGATTTTAAAAATTGGATAGTATGAATAACAATAAGGAGTGAGCTACTTTTTATGGGCACCCTGTAGTTTTATAGTTCTTATTCTAAACTTAAAATTTTATATTCCTTTGGAAGAAACTATAAGCCACCATCTGTACAGACAACACAGTGGTTTGGGGCGCCGCTCCCACAGCCTCGAAGGTGTACTGCAAGTCTCAGCCATTCTCCTCTTCCTCCCGAGTTACTTTGAAATGGTCCTTTTTTTTATTTTTTTATTTTGTACATTTTGGCTACAGTGTCGGTGGTAGAATATACTATAATATGGATCATCTCTACTTCTGTATTTATTTATTTATTACTAGACCACAGTCAACCACAGTCTTCTTTTTCCCTTCCACCTCTCTTTGCCTGTAGGATGTACTGTATGTAGTCATGCACTTTGTATTAATATATTAGAAATCTACAAATCTGTTTTGTACTTTTTATACTGTTGAATACTTATACTCAAAACTTTTACTAGGTTATTGAATAAATTTAGTCTTATTAGAAAATAAAAGAGGCTGTTTTGTGGCTTTGTTTGTATAGTTGGTATGTAATAATACATTAGTTATGTTAGTTCCAAATAGACAGTCTGGTGATTTGACGTTTTTATACCTTACAAGTGACCACCCCATTAATTCTAATAATCATCCGTTACTGCAAACTTGACACAATGTTATTGACTATATTACCCTCACCTTTTCCACCCATCTCCCCACTCTCTCCCCTCTGGTAGCCATCCTTGTGGTCTCTATTTCTGAGGGTTGCTGGTTAGATTCCTGGTCAGGGCACATGCCCAGGTTTCAGAACTTACATTATCCACACTTCTATAACTTAATTGCTGCTTTGTTTGTGTGTTTGGTTGATTTATTTTAGATTACTCATGTAAGTAAAACCATATGGTGTTTGTCTTTTCTCTGACTTGCCTCACTTAGCATAATACCCTCTAGGTCCATTCATGTTGTTGCATATGGCAAGATTTTTAAAAAACACATATTTTTATTGATTTCAGAGAGGAAGGGAGAGAGAGAGAGAGAAACATCAATGATGAGAGAGAATCACTGATCAGCTGCCTCCTACACGCCCCCTACCGGCAATCGAGCCCACTACCAGGCATGTGCCCTTGAGCGGAATCGAAGCCGGGACCCTTCAGTCTGCAGGCCGACGCTCTATCCACTGAGCCAAACCAGCTAGGGTGCATATGGCAAGATTTAACCCTTTTTTATTGCTGTGTGATATTGCACTTCTTTACCCATCCCTCCACTGTTTTAATGTTTTTGATGTGATTTTATTGTCTATGGGCATAGTAGGAGGCATCATTGAGACTAGAGAAACTGTAAAATTGGATACAGGGAAAGGTGGATGTTGTCATTGGGTTCTCTAGTTCCTGGCCCTGGCCCTTATTAGCCATTTGAGTCACTGAATTCTGAGGGATCCAGATAGGTGCATCCAACTTTTCATATCAAAGTTGTGAAAACATCGCCTATGACCTGGGAAAAGTAGATCCTATAGGCCAAACGTTTTATACTGCAGTCAGGGTTTAAATTTGCTTTAGGATAGTCAGGTGGTTTTGCCAGCTATGGATCTTGTTACTATGAAGTTACTAAGTTAACTAACCTAGGGTAGTGGAAAGATGACTTACCTATATTATCTATTGCTGTGTAATAAATTACCACACGTTCAGTGGTTTGAAGGGCATTGATCTCAGTTTCTGTCCAGGCACAGTGTAGCTGGATTCTTTTCTTGGGGTCTCACAAGGCTGCAACAAGGTGTCAGCTGGGTTGCACTCCGATTAGGTGACGGGAATCGTCCACTTCCACACTCAACTTGACACCTGCCATCTCCCAACATGGCCATTTTCTGCATGGAGCTAGCTGCAGGTCCCCAGAGCTAGTCTGCTAGGGAGACCGTCTTCTGGGGTACAGACCACACAAGTGGAGGGAACTATGCATGAACGCCGAGAGGTGGGATGTAGGCATCACAAGGAGCACCTTAGAGCTGTGTCCGCCACAGCACCTCATTTTTTTAAACTGAATTACTTGAAATATAAGTGCTTTGTGTAGCAAGTAAAAAGAACACCCCTATGATCAAACACCTACTATGGGCAGGCAAGTTTAAACATTGTTTAAATAACCTTGCAAAGTAAAACAAAACAAAGCCTGTTTGCAGGTGAGTGGGGTGCAAGGAGGTCATGCAACTGAAATAAAGTCCGCTTTCCCAAAGCGCTTGCTCCAAACTGAACCCTGTCCCCGTGGTAGCTGTGGTGGGCGCCGTCTTACCTGCCCTTGGGGGTGGTTACCTGGGTCTCTTCCGAAGGCTGACAATGAGAGGCAAGCTTTACCCTTGCCGAGAGGTTGGCCTTGACTCTAAGTCAGTTAATCAAATTTTGTTTCTTAATATTTTAAAAAAATACATATTTTATTGATTTTTTTACAGAGAGGAAGGGAGAGGGATAGAGAGTCAGAAACATCGATGAGAGCGAAACATCGACCAGTTGCCTCCTGCACACCCCCCACTGGGGATGTGCCTGCAACCCAGGTACATGCCCTTGACCGGAACCGAACCTGGGACCTTTCAGTCCGCAGGCCGACGCTGTATCCACTGAGCCAAACCGGTTACGGCCTGTTTCTTAATTTTGATGTTGAAAGTACCCTTTATAGAATGTCTGTGGAGGAAATAGTCTCCAGGGGGCTTAGTCTAAAAGTAAGTGGAGGCAGCCAGACTGACTGCCAGCTCTGCAGTGAGGAGGGGGAGGCCCCGGGGAGCCGCTCGATTCAGAGTCCCTAGGACAGTTTCCTGATGCTTCACATCTATCATTGTGCCCCGCAACCATCCCGTGTGATGTTCCGTGAATGGGAAGGGAGGAGAAAGCCAAATTGGATCAAAGATAGATAATTTCACAGGCTCATGTTCTCAAAGACAGGACAGGATCTAAGGGTTCCAACAGTTTCTCGAGGGGTGGAGTTTGGTTACGCATTGTGTTGGAGAGAATGCTTCAGGTTTCAAATGTCTTGCATCCTGGTTAGAAACTGCGTATTGCATGTGGCGTAGGGGGGCCTTGGACATACTTAGTTGCAGGCTTCGGTGTAAAAGAGCTTAATCTTTCCGTTTAGAGAGACAGCAGATGTTGGCAAAGCCTGCCCGTGGTCTCCGTGTCTGAAAGGGAGGGGGTGTAATGGGCTGTTTTAGAACTACATTCTCCACACTGCTATAACTTACATTAGCGTAACACTGTCCCGCTATTGGCTTTCTGTAACTGCAAGGAAGAGTGGTTGTTGTATGTTTATACTTTCAAAATTTAAAGGCTCAAGCCCTGGCTGGTGTGGCTCGGTTGGTTGGACGTCGTCCTGTGCACCAAAGAGTTGCCGGTTCGACTCCTGGTCAGGGCACAAGCCCAGATTTCAGGCTCAATTCCCGGTAGGGAGCGGGCAGGAGGCGGCTAATCAGTGTTTTGCTTTCGTATGGTTTCTCTTTCCCCTTCCCTTCCTCTATAAAAATCAATTAAAAACCAATCTTAAAAAAGAAAATTAAAGACTCAAAAATCTGAAGATTCTGTAGCAAGTCACTGGTAGAGTTAAAATAGGAACCTGAACAATTAGGTCTTTTTTTTTTCTTTTCTTTTTTAAGGTAACAAGTGTATTCTTTGCCTCCAACCACTTTTTCTAGTACAGTCCCTTCCAATGTTGATTCTGCCCCTACCGCTCCAAGGATGGCTGATGGCTTTCTCACCGGGACATCCAATCCCTCATTTTACTCCCCCAGCCTCTTAGCAGCGCTTGTACCACTGACAGTTTCTTTCTTGAAATATTCTTGACTGATAGCATTGCAGTTTCCAGGTTTTCCTACCTCAGATGCCAGTGGCCCAGGGAGGATTCCTCTTCAGCCCTCTTCCCCGACCATCTCCCTTCCCACTGTCCCACATACCATCTGAACACGCAGCTGTCTCCCAAGTCTATCTTACTGGGATTGGATAATTTGAGGGAAGTTTAATGTGGGGACTTCACAAGGCTGTGCAAAGGGTGCAGGGAAACCCAACGGGAGTGCTGTTCCCAGGAGTGTAACACTGGGGCTAGTAATACGAGGTGCTATTAGGTTTGGAGAATGGGTGGGGGGAGTGGTTAAAGGAACCAGGAGTCAAGCTATGTAAGAAGGGCGGGATATTGGGGGAAACACTAGGGATAAATATTCCTGTCTCCAGATTGGCCAGCTCCGCCCTAGAGCTTGGCAACTCCTATTATTTTTTAGGCTTCAGTTTAGGCGTCTTGGGAAGGCTTCAGAACAACCACCACGCCCCCTTCTCCCCCAAATAAAACTTTATGCTGAGTAGGTTCCATGAAATTGGGACCATTTCTTTTTTCACCACTATCGCTCCCAGAGTCTAGCCCAGTAGTTATTAGTATGTAAGTAGGAGCATAATAAATATTAACTCACTGATTGATTACAATTTTGTATTCTCAGATGTCATGTTCATAGAAGAGTTGAATTTATGCTAAGGGCTTGTTGCATTTAAAAAATTTTTAAAGTTTTATATTTGAACATTTTTTTTACATATGTAAAAAAATGGAAGGGTACAATAGTCTAACCTTTCCCTAAGTCACTAACTTGAAGCATTTTACAACATGTACTTGATGTGTTTGTTTGACTGAATGTTGTGACAGTATGACACTTCCTCCCTGAATACTTAAGCATTCATCTCCTTAGAATAAGGATATTCTACATAAACCCACAATGCCCACAATAACTCAGTAATATTCAATACCAGAGGCCCGGTGCACAAAATTCATGCACAGGTAGGGTCCCTAGGCCTGGCTGGCAATCAGGGCCGATTGGGGCCTTCTGGCTGCCAGCCAGGGCCTTCCTTCCCAGGCTGCCAGCTGTGGCCGGGGCCTTCCTTCATTCTGTGCTGCCCCCGGTGGTCAGCACATGTCATAGCGAGTGATGGGTCTCCCGGTTGAACTCCCAAGGGGACACTTTGCATATTAGCCTTTTATATATATAGATGATCATCTTTCCCCATGGTTTGAAAATGTCTTTTGAAACTTTTCTCTCATCCAGGATGTAATCTAGGTCCATGCATGCTTTGGGTTATGTCTCTCCTCTTAATTTGGAAGAGTTGTTTCCCCCTTCCCTTTTTTCCCCATGACATTGAACATTTTGAAGTATCCTGATTCAGTTGTATAGTGTTCCAGATCCTGGACTTTTTATGGTTGTTTTCTTAGTAGACATGGATGACACGTTTTGGCAAGAATGAAACACAGGCTGTGTGGTGCATCTCTTGCATCATATCAAGAGCCTCACATTGTTGAGTTGCTCCACTCTTGGTGATGCTAAGATTGGTCCCTTCGTTGGGATGGTGACTGCTAGATCTTTCTATTTCAGAGTGATTATATATATATATATTCTAGAGGCCCGGTGCATAAAATTCGTGCACGGAGGGGGAGGGGGGAGGGTAACCCTCAGCCCAGCCTGTACCTTCTCCTGTGGGATCGGGCCTAAACGGGCAGTCAGACATCCCTCTCACAATCCAGGACTGCTGGCTCCCAACTGTTCGCCTGCCTGCCTACCTGATTGCCCCCTAACCACTCCCCTGCCAGCCTGATCGATGCCTAACTGCTCCCCTGCTGGCCCGGTTGCCCCCAACTGCTCTCCTCTGCGGGCCTGGTCCCTCCCAACTGTCCTCCCCTGCTGGCCTGGTCACCCCTAACTGCCCTCCCCTGCTGGCCTGATCACCCACAATTGCCCTCCCCTGAAGGCCATCTTGTGGCGGCCATATTGTGTGTTGGAGTGATGGTCAATTTGCATACTGGTCATGACTAATTAGCATATCTGGTCATGACTGAGGGTCTTGTGACCAATTTGCATATTACCCTTTTATAGGTGTACATATATATATGTGTGTGTGTGTGTGTGTGTGTGTGTGCGTGTGTGTGTGTGTATGTAAATCAATAGTCTGTGGGGTGATATTGTGAGACTTTTAAAATAACCTTGTACTCAAGTATTCATTGAGCACCTATGTTCAAGGCCCTACTAAGTGTCTAAATCAGCCGTGGGCAAACTACGGCCCGAGGGCCGGATCCAGCCCGTTTGAAATGAATAAAACTAAAAAAAAAAAAGACCGTACCCTTTTATGTAATGATGTTTACTTTGAATTTATATTAGTTCACACAAACACTCCATCCATGCTTTTGTTCCGGCCCTCCGGTCCAGTTTAAGAACCCATTGTGGCCCTCGAGTCAAAAAGTTTGCCCACCCCTGGTTTAAATAGTCCCTGACACTTGAGAACTGTAATCCTTAAGTCCTTTGAGAACCCTAGCTCACTAAGATTTTGTGCTTATTCTTGCCATTTCATTGCATTTCACTTACATTTTCTTGATTTCTCTGTGGCTCCCATTCAGAAGTAAAGATGTGGTGAATAGAGGGTAGGGTTTATGTTGGGCATGTGAACTTGTTAATATCACCAAGGCATAGATGAAAAACAATGAATTTGAGTCAGAAGACTTGAGTTCAGATCTTGGCTCTGGTACTTCGTGGCTTTATGACCTCTGATGATACCTCTTCTCTGAGCTCATTTCTTTCCCTGTAAACTGGGGGAAATTAATAGAGTTGTGGTAAGAATAAAACGAGAAAATGTATCATAAAGGACCTGGCCCGTGATGGGTGCCCCCAGTGATACATTTGTGTTACATTTGTTCTTTTAATCTAGCATTGAGGTCTATTTGGCATAGTAGGAATGAAAACTTTTTATTATCTATAGTTATGGCGGACACAGGAGAGGTCTCTTACAGTTCACATCAGATACATAACCCCTCGGAAAAAAAACAACAACCCTAAAGCTTTCTTAAGCGTCAGTGTTTAAAGGAGAAAATGTATTCACTATAGAATTATTATGCTTTGGCAGCACATGAATCCCAGGAATGGGAACTTGAAGAGAGGGCATGAAGTCATGCCAGGTATAATTAAGCTACACAAAAGTGTGCAGAAATCCAGGGAGTGGCCCACGCAGGCTCTCAGGATGATCTCTGAAGGGTGAAATTGGGCTGTGCTGTAACAGTACCGTGAAGCCAATTCATAAAGCGTGCTGAAATAGCACAACATACCTCTTAGCTTCAAGGCCCCAATCTCCAGAGAGTTTAAACCCGGCCAGCCTAGTCTCTTGGATCAACTCCAAGGGAGCACCAGTCCCATTGTAGCAGGAATGCTGCCCCATCCTCCACTGAGGCTGGCGCCAAAGACTGTGCCGCTGGGGCGCACAATTGCAGGGGGCGATTGGCTCTAGTAGCTGAGACTCTGCTTTTTAAACTCGTCATTAGACAGATTTCAGGTCTCTGTAACATTTTCTTTTCCCAATAAGCCAGTGATGAGGATGCAGCAGAAATATCTGGCTGTATAGAGAACCTCCTGGGGATGCCAATCTGTCAGTTGTTAAAACGAAGAAATCTGTTATAGTTCAACATAATTTCCATTTTCTTCTGAACTCAAACCATTTCATATATTCCCAGTAAACTGAATTATTGAGGAGGCTGCCATATAAAGTGTCAGAACTAAGTAAGCCCTTTGCTATTATTTAAATAAACATCAACTTTTCTATGTCGCTTCCCTTAACACATACGTATCACGATATGAATGTCCACGAGGGGGCGCTACTCACACATGCTACTCTGAGACTGTGATCCTCCAGGTAGGCACCCTCAGTTTACCTACCCAGTTAGTTGTGGAGCTGAAACTGAAGTTAATCCATTGCTTTATCCACCGTCAGCTAAATAGTTATTTTCACTTAAGTATAAGCCTTAGAAACATTTAAAATGTTTGGAGAACCCATTTCTATTTCCTTTTCACCAAGATAATTTAAAAAAAAAATATTTTATTGATTTTTTACAGAGAGGAAGGGAGAGAGATAGAGAGTTAGAAACATCCATCAGCTGCCTCCTGCACACCCCCTACTGGGAATGTGCCCACAACCGAGGTACATGCCCTTGACCGGAATCGAACCTGGGACCTTTCAGTCCGCAGGCCGACGCTCTACCCACTGAGCCAAACCGGTTAGGGCTCACCAAGATAATTTTAATTTTTAATACAAACTTAAAGTGAACCCTTAACCGCTTTCCACAGTTAATTTTAAATGATCACAAAACAGAAAGAGAATACAGGTGTACCCCTTGAAATGCCCTTACTCCAGAAGACTGCCATCGTGGGTAAACACATGCTCCTGTGGGACTCAGTTCTTGGATATCACAGATGCTGTGGCCATAATCCTGAAGGTTAGGGCCAGCCTGGACGTCTGTCCACTGTGTTTTTGGAGATTAAATTGATGTCATGCAATTGAGGCCAGAAGTTACCAAGCACCCACTCCATTCCCTCCCCTAGAGACCCTGATTGATCTGATTGCGACTGTAGCCTGTAGCTACTATCTGTACCATTGTGGTTTCCCAATAGTAAGCAAGGCTAGTCCATGGAGGATTAGCAAGTAAAAATTAAAACTCCTATTTCTGTTTATTTTTCTTCTTTTTTTTTCCTATTCCCATAATGTTATATTAGTTTGGGGTATACAGCAATAATTTGATATTTGCATATATTGCAACATGATTACAATAAATCTAGTTACCATTCGTCACCATACATAGTTACAAAAAATATTTTTCTTGTGATGAAAACTTTTAAGATCTATTTTCTTTTATTTTTAACGTTTTAATAATACTAGCATAGTGCTATATGTGTATAATATATTTTTAAAAATTAAGTGTAGATACTCATTTTTGATACTCAGTTGTGTCCTGCTCTGTATGTGTACAGCATGTCAATGAGAAGGTTACATTAAAAATACCTGAAGATCGCTGCTCTAGAGACCGTAGAGTGGTGGAGGGTTGGTAGTGGGGACTGTTTGTTTTCAGGAGCTCATTTTGGTGAAATATTAGAGAAAGTGGGCCTCCGGACCTCTCCTCCTCGGTCCGAAGGGAAGGAGGATGACAGCGGCCAGAGCTGTCTTATATTACATGCTTATCGAGCGGCTGTTTCCTCTCCCACAGGGTCATGTTTCCTCTCCCCTTCATCTCGTGGAGTGGTGTGCTTTTCAGAATGGGCTGTCCTCCCTCGGGAGTCAAGTTATTCAGCGTGCCTTGTCATTGATGGAAAAGAAAAGACACCCTGGTGTTACCTGGGGACTTCTAGGTTCCTCCTTTCCTCTCCCATTCAGTTGGACACCCACGATTCTCAGCCCCAAATTGTATTTTCTTAATCATGTTGAAACTCCATAGAAGATAAGTAGGAATGCTCAAACTGACCAAACTATTGAGTGTGCTGAAATGGGTGGGGACAGATAAAATTGCTTGCAGGGCTTTGTAAGGAAGGAAGGCTAAGTTATTTAGATTTAGCTGTTGTAATAAAGAAGCTACATGCCTGCCCTAACAGGATAGGTAACGGAGACTGCGAGGAAATAGTAGAAAGAGGTTCTCCCGGAGCAGAATCAATCAAGTCAGAACATTTTGGGAAAAATGACTAGTGGGTGGTAGAAACCGGGAACACTTGTTTCAGGGAAAAGGAATATGATTCCATAATATAGCGGTATGTTGCAAAGTTATTTCTTTGTTCAATCATCTGTTTAAGAAATATTGAATTCTTATTCCACACCAGGTGGACTGCACACTACCCTGCTCTCAGGCGCCTTGCAGTCTTGGGACGCACAGTAGGAAGCGCTCAGCGGGGTGAGTACAGGGTGCGGTGTCAGCGCTGGGAAGTGCTGACAAGTCCCGCCGGTTAGAGGGAGATGTCAGGTTACATTTACTGAGTATTTTTGTTCCAGGCTCTGTGCTCAGCACTTTAAAAATGACATTGGCTTTTTAAAACTATTCTCCTTTATTATTATTATTGTTTTCAATATATTTTTATTGATTTCAGAGAGGAAGGGAGAGGGAGAGAGAGAGAGAAACATTAATGATGAGAGAGAATCATTGGTCCGCTGCCTCCCGCACGCCTCATACTCAGGATCGAGCCTGCATCCCGGGCACATGCCCTGACTGGAATAGAACGGTGACCTCCTGGTTCATAGGATGCTCAACCACTGAGCCATGCCAGCTGGGCAAAATGACTCTACTTTAAAACTAAAGTTTTTAATGAACTCTAAGGTTGTCCTCATTTTACAGATGAGAAAACAGAGGCCCAGAAAAGCCAACTAGTAAGAAACAATTTTGATGCCAATACCAAGAATTTCTGTAAGTACAAATCTAAGAAAATAGAAACTAATTTAAAGAGTATCTATATCATAAAAGGCCTGGGGTCGTAATGCCGTAACGGCGTCACGTCCAAACAACCGGTCACCAGGAGGTGCATGGAGCACCTCTTGTGGGCCAGTACTCACGGCTTGCACGGGACTGGGGGTGTGGGGGGGCGTGCAGCGAAGAGGGCTCAGCAAGGCAGGTGCCAGGAGGGCGGGGGAGGGGAGTGTGGCGCGGGTCCCCAGGTGGCGAGCAGAGGTG
Organism: Myotis yumanensis; assembly: GCF_028538775.1. Lineage (NCBI taxonomy): Eukaryota > Metazoa > Chordata > Mammalia > Chiroptera > Vespertilionidae > Myotis > Myotis yumanensis. The sequence continues at coordinate 176,115,182 of NW_027223754.1, forward strand.
CTCCTGCTATGGGGGAGTGGTGGGGGTGCACGGGCCGGTGGGGGGGGGGGGGCGGCGGTGCATGGGGGAATGGCGTGAGCTGGAAGCATCGTGGGGCGCCAGCAGCGTCCACGGAGCGTGTGAGGCGTCTCCGGGCGGCGGACGGGCCCTGATGGCAGGCTAGGCCTAGGGGACTCTACACGCGCACGATTTAATTGTGCGCTGGGCCTTTAGTTTATAGATAAAAGAAACAATGTAGTCATTGAAAATGTAAGCTTCCCTGGGTAAATCGGTTTTCAAACCTTTTATCCGAGTATAATACATGAAGAGAAAGGCACGATCATAAATGTACAGTTCAGTGAATTTTAATAATGGGCACACATTTAACTTACTTCCATTTTAAGAAATGGAACATCACCAGTTTGCCAGAAGGCTCCCTCTGTTCCTTCCCTTGACTTTTAAAGATTCGCCCTGGCCCTGTAGCTCAGTTGGTTAGAGCATCATCCTAATATGCCAGTGGATTGTGGGTTTGGTCCTCGGTTAGGGCACATATAAGTATCAACTAATGAATCATAAGTAAGTGGAGCAACGATGTTTCTCTCTCTCTCTCCCTGTTCCTCTCTCTCTAAAATAAATCAATGAATAAAATTCAAAATATTATTACAATACAGATTAGTTTTGCCTCTTCATACTTTATGTATATGGAATTGTACAGCATGTCTTCTTTCTGTCTGCCTTTTTTTTTTTTTTTTTTTTGCTAACCCTTGTTTGTGAGAGTCATCTATATTGTGGCATATAGTTTTAGACCATTCTCCTTACTGTATGTTATTTTATCATGTGAACGTACCATACCTTTTTCTTAGATATTTGGGTAGCTTCGATGAGCATAGTAGCACGTGTCTTTTGGTGATCATATGGATGCATTTCTGTTTGGTACCTACCGCCTGGACTTATTGCATTATAGGCTATGCATTTGTTCTGTTTTAGGAGTTATTGGGAAATGGTTTTCCCAAGTGTCTGAATCATTTCGTACTCTACCAGCAGTGAGTGAGAGTCCAACTGTGCCACATCCTTGCTAGCATGTGGTATTTTGCATCTTTTCATTTTAGCCATTCTGGTCACATTTTAATTTTCATCCAAATATTCCTGATGACTGATCGGTTGAGTAACTTTTCATGTTTATTTATTTATTTATTTATTCATTCATTTATTTTTTACATTTTATTCTATTTTATTATGTATTTTTTTCTTTATTGATTAAGGTATTACATATGTGTCCTTATTGCCCCATTGCCCCCCCTCCCCCTGACTCATGCCCTCACCCCCCCTGGTATCTGTGTCCATTGGTTAGGCTTATATGCATGCATACAAGTCCTTTGGTTGATCTCTTCTGGAGCGGTCTCTCTTTTCCACCCCTCCAGAATGGAAAGAGAGTGGTCCGGTTCTTTGAGTAGGGACGGCTGGGAATTTGAGAAATATGAAAGAAAGAGACAGACACGAAGATGGAAGAAAAAAGCTGGGATCGGGTGGGACCACTGTCCTCTTCTTCTGATGGAGAGACAGGGACCCAGCACTGAAACTGAGTGTTTATTTTATACCCTCAATACCAGGAAGAAATGTCAGTTCTGGGCAGGACCGAGTACTATTCATTCCTGGTGTTTGGCTGGATTTACATAATAAAACCCACTCCCGGACACCTGGGCAAAAGTGAAGGTCAAGCTGAGAACACTTCTGTCTTTTTGGCAAAATGCGTATCCAGGACGTGGCTCTGCCTACCGCCCTGGATTCAGCTGACAATTTATTAAAGAAATGTCCATGTGCCTTCCCAGGGGCCCTCTACACTCTTCCCCTGACCCCCACCCTCCCCTAGCTTCCTTCTGAGTTTTGACGGCCTGATTGATGCTCTCTGTCTCTGGATCTGTTTTTGTTCATCAGTTTATGTTGTTCATTATATTCCATATATGAGTGAGATCATGTGATAGTTATCTTTCTCTGACTGGCTTATTTCGCTTAGCATAATGTTCTCTAGTTACATCCATGCTGTTGCAAATGGTAAGAACTCCTTTTTTACCGCAGTGTAGTATTCCATTGTAATTAGATTGTCTTACTGATTTGTAAGAGTTTTATATGTATTCTGTGTGTGTGTGTGTGTGTGTGTGTGTGTGTACATGTATAAATGGCAGATATTTTTCCCCACTCTGTAGGTTGCCTTTTAGATTTCTTAATAGTATCTTCTGAATAGTATCTTCTTAATTTTAATTTTGGCTGGTGTGTAGGGAGGTGTGTCTGGCTTGGTCAACCCTATGTTTTGAGGAACTGAGAACTGCTGAGTTTTCATATAATTCCAAACACTTTCAAACACATACCTGGGGTGGGATTGCTGTTGTTTTTTCTTGCTTTATTTGACACTAGAGGCCTGATGCACAAAATTCATGCAAGAGTAGGTCTTCCACCCAGTGATCCCACTTCTAGGAATATATCCCAAGAAAACAGAAACACCAATCAGAAAGGATATATGCACCCCTATGTTCATAGCAGCACAATTCACCATAGCTAAGATTTGGAAACAGCCTAAGTGCCCATCAGCAGATGAATGGATTAGAAAACTGTGGTACATCTACATGATGGAATACTATGCTGCTGTAAAAAAGAAGGAATTCTTACCATTTGCAACAGCATGGATGGAACTGGAGAGCATTATGCTAAGCGAAATAAGCCAGTCAATGAAAGAAAAATACCACATGATCTCACTCATTTATGGATAATTAAGACCATTATAAACTGATGAGCAAAAAGATATAGAGGCAGAGCAACATCGAACAGACTGTCAAACTACAGCGGGAAGGCCGGGGAGGGTTGGGGGGGTGGGTAAGAAATCAACCGAAGAACTTGTATGCATGCATATGAGCATAACCAATGGACGCAAGGCACTGGGGGGTATGGGAGGCTAGGGGAGGGTCAAGGGGAGAAAAAAAGGAGACATATATAATACTCTTTGTAATACTTTAAGCAATAAAACAATTAAAAAAAAAAAAAAAGTAGGTCTTCCTTCCCTGGCTGCCGGCACTGGCTTCCCTCTGGCACCCGGGACCCATGCTTCCCTCTGGCTGCCAGCAGGCACCCGGGACCCGGGCTTCCCTCACAGTCTGGCTTCGTCCAGAAGGTCATCTGAAAGGACATCTGAAAGGACATCCAGTCTAATTAGCATATTACACTTTTATTATTATAGACTAGAGGCCCGATGCATGAAATTCATGCAAGGGGCTCGGCCCTCGCAGCCCTGGCTGTCCCAGCCAGTCCTTGCAGCCCCAGCTTCATCCAGAAGGGCATCTGGATGGTTGTTCTGCTGTTTGGTCTAATTAGCGTATTAGCTCTTTATTATACAGGATAATTGACAAATAAAATTACAAAATATTTAAAGTGTACAATGTGATGGCTTGATAAACATAATACTTAAATGTATTATGAAAAGATTCCTTAATCAAGTTAATTGACACAGATGTTCTTGTTTTTAAATGTGTTTTTTAAAAAAATTGATTTTAGAGAAAGGAAGGGAGAGGGAGAGAGAGAGAGAAAAACATCAATGAGAGAGAATCATTGATTAGCTGCCTCCTGCAGACCCCCTACTGGGGATCGAGCCTACAATCCAGGCATGTGCCCTGACTGAGAATCTAACCATGACCTCCTGGTTCATGGGTCTACCTCAACCACTGAGCCACACCAGCCTGGCAAGATGTTCTTGAACTCACTCATACTAATTTATCATCTTTTTTCTTTATGGGTGATGTTTTTTTATGTCCTGTTTAAGAAATCTTTGTTATAGGTATACTGTTAAATGGACTTTATATGGAAAAGGAGGCTTTCCATTAATAGGCAGTGGAGGAAACAAATAGTGTCATATACAAAAATTATCTCAAAGTAGATCAAAGACTTAAATGTAAGAGCTAAAACTCTTAAAAGGAAGCCTAGGTGTACATCTTCATGGTCTTGGATTAGCAACAGTTTCTTAAATATGACACCAAAAGCACAAGCAATGAAAGAAAATAATAGATAAATTGGACTTCATAAAAATTAAAGGCCACTGTCGAGAAAGTGAAAACACAGCATATAGAATGGGAGAAATATTTGCAAAGAATACATCTGATAAGGGCATAGGAGCCAGAATATACAAAGAGCTTGTACAACCGACTGTAAAAAGACAGACAGCCCAATTAAAAATGGGTGAAGCATTTGAAGAGACATTTCTTTGAAGAGGACCAGTAAGCACATGAAAAGACCTTCAACGTTATTAGTCATTAGGAGATTGTAAATCAAAACCACAATTAGATACCACTTGGCACCTACTAGGATAGCTATAACAATCATTTTTAAAAGGAAAAATGGTGAGGATGGAGAAATTAGAATGCTTACACATTGCTGGTGGGAATGGAAAATGGTGCAACCACTGTGAAAACAGTTTGGTGGTTCCTCATAAAGTTAAAATGTTACCACATAACCCAGCAATTCCACTCCCAGGTATACACTGTACCCAAGAGAATTAAAAACACATTCCCACACAAAAATGGGAACAAAAATGTTCATAGTATCACTATTCGCAATAGTAGAAATGAGAAAGAACCCAAGTGTCCTCAGTTGATGAATGGATAAGCAAAAGTGGTATATCTATGTAATTGAATATTCTCCAGCCATAAAAAAGGAATGAAGTACCGATACAGGCCACAACATGGATGAATCTTGAAAACACTTTGCTAAGTGAAAGAAGCCAGACATAAAAGGACACATGTAGTGTAATTCCGTTCATGTAAAGTGTCCAGGATAGGTAAATTCATAGAGACAGGAAGGTTAGTGGTTCTTGGGGATTGGCAATAGGGGGAAATTGGGAGTGATTTCTAATAATATGGGGTTTCTTTTTGGGGTGATGGAACTATTCTGGAATTAGATACTGGCAATGGTTGCACAACCTTGTGGAAATACTAAAAACTTCTGAATTGTATACTCTAACATGCTTAAAGTGATAAATTTTGTTTTGTAAACTTTCTCTCAAAAATTGACAAAAAAATTAGCTACAAAGTTTGTTCAATCAATTGCTATTTTTTTTTATATTTTATTGATTTTTTTACAGAGAGGGAGGGAGAGAGATAGAGAGTTAGAAACATCGATGAGAGAGAAACATCCATCAGTTGCCTCCTGCACAGCCCCTACTGAGGATGTGCCCGCAACCAAGGTACATGCTCTTGACCGGACTCGAACCTGGGACCCTTGAGTCCGCAGGCTGACGCTCTATCCACTGAGCCAAACCGGTTAAGGCTCAATTGCTATTTTTAATATAAAAAAAGAAAAAATGTAAGTGTTCAATGATGGTTACTCTTTGAATTGTGCTAGAGCCATATGTACAAATTTGTAGAAATTAATTTATTGATATAAAAAGATGTTCATGATACTGAGTAAAGAAAAACCAATTATAAAATAATATTTAAGGAATGATCCTATATTTGGAAAACTATAGCAAAAACAAAAACAGCCCTGGCCCGTATGGCTCAGTTGGCTGGGCGTCAGTCATCCCATGCACCAAAAGGTGGCCAGTTCAATTCCCAGTCAGGGCACACGCCCAGGTTGTGGGCTCAGCCCCTGGTAGGGGGCACCCAGAAGCCGATTGATATTTCACTCTCACATCGATGTTTCTCTCTCTCTTTCCCTTTCTCTCTAAAAATCAATAAAAACATTCTTTAATAAACAAAATACACTAGAGAGTGAGAGACTGGAAGGGCATACACTAAAATTTAGATAGTTCTGGGCCAGTTTTTTTTTTTTTTTTTTGCCTCCTATTGTTCTCTGATTTTTCCACAATAAACTTACCTTATATATTTTTAAAGTTATGTTAAAAACAAAGGTCAAGAGCCACAGGAGTGTTCTTCATGGCAAAGTTGGTTTTAGCTCTAGCTCTGAAAGTTGCCTCCCCAGGTCTCCCTTCCTCTTTCTCTCTCCCACAACTAAGTTATGTGCAAGAACTGGCCAGTGGATGAGTCTGAAAGTTTTGCAGACCTGCACCTCTTTGGCTGGCCAAAGGTGCATTTTCCTCAGAGTCAGGAGAACACGAACATTGAAGGGGAAAGAGAAGGGTCTCCAGGTAATAAAGAAATAGATGTAAAAAAATGTCATTAGGCAAACGGTACCTATAACTGATAGACCGCCTGCTGCTGGACTGTGTCCTCAGGCCCTTCATACCTCCCTAGTGAAGGAACTCAAAGAGACCAGCGGGTTGACAATAAAATTGTTATGGCTGCACCTGGGAATGTTACTGTAATTATGGGTCTCTGAGCGCTTTCCTGCAAGTCCAGTTTTCAGATGTTTAAAACTACCCTCCACATTGAAACTTCGCACCTCCGACTGCAGCCCAGAGATTTCATTAACCACAACAGTGCCTTTTGATTGGGGAGAAAAGGAAAACAGGCTAAATATTTTATATTCTCCCACACTTTGATTTTTTTTAAAATATATTTTATTGATTTTTTACAGAGAGGAAGGGAGAGAGATAGAGAGTTAGAAACATCGATGAGAGAGAAACATCGATCAGCCACCTCCTGCACATCTCCCATGGGGATGTGCCCACAACCCAGGTACATGCCCTTGACCGGAATCGAACCTGGGACCTTTCAGTCCCCAGGCCGACGCTCTATCCACTGAGCCAAACCGGTTTTGGCCCACACTTTGATTTTAAAGTAAAACTTTTTGTATATTTAGCCAGCTTACAAACAATAGGAAACAACATTTCTAAAGCATTTTAAAATGACTGATGGAAGTTGAACATTCCTAAAAACTCCAGTAAATTATAAAATAATGTTTGCTATCAGCCACAGGGAAACTAGGAGACATTTATTCGCCCTTGACTAGTTGTATGACTTTGGAAGATTTGCGTAACCTCCGTGCTTTGTTTTTCTTTATGAAAAACGGGATCACAATAAAACCTGCTTCACTGTGGCAGCCGTGAGGTACAACACGAAGATTGCCCTTTAAGAAACGGACTTGCTGTTTCCGCTCTAAGGAGTCAGTGCTTTGGCTGTTAACACTTTTAGCTTCCCCCTCTGATTTTTTTTAAAAATACATTTTTATTGATTTCAGAGAGGAAGGGAGGGGGAGAGAGAGATAGAAACATCAATGATGAGAGAGAATCATAGATAGGCTGCCTCCTGCACACCCACCACTGGGGATGGAACCCGCAACCTGGGCATGTTCCCTGACTGGGAATCAAACTGTGACCTCCTGGTTCATAGGTCGATGCTCAACCAATGAGCCACACTGGCCTGGCAGCTTTTATAGTTTTTTAAGAGATTAGATTGGCTAGACTTTTTCTGTCATTCCCAAGCTTATTGGTTGTTTATTTGAAGTCATTTAAAAAATACCTTCTGTGATGTGATTCCCATCACCTTCCTACCTGGAAGCACCTATTAGATATTGATGGGTGCAGCTGGACAGCAGAGATTTTAGTAATCTTTTCTGCTTTTTGGTAAATGCAACACAAAATAAGCAACACAAATATCCACCGCTTGTTTACCATGAATGTGTACACTGGAGCACGTCCCATTTAGGTGGGGGCACACTCTATGACTAAGATTCACCAGAGAAGCTGGTCAGGCAGGTTTTTGCCTTGAACATCCTTGGTATTCGTTGGAATGTAAGAAATGCAACTTTGTCAGAAATATTCTCTCCAAAAATGTAACCCTCAGGACCGTCAGATACAATTTGACTCCTGGAGTCTTTGTGGCTAATACCAAGTCTATCTAAATAGAGTATCAGGTGTTCTATTCTTGGCTGCTTTTGGTTGTTGTTGTTTTTTTCTATAAGATGCTGGTTTTTGAAAGGGCGAGGGCTAGGCCCTCCACCTTGCCCCAGGGTAAAGGCTACACCCTCCATCTTGCCCCAAGGTAAGGGCTACACCCTCCATCTTGCCCCAGGGTAAGGGCTACATCCTCCATCTTACTTTGGCCACGTGCTTGGCAAGAAGGTTCTTCCCGGAAGTCTAAGACTCTGCTAGCCACACCCAGGAACAAGACATCAACTTGCGCCTGGCCAATCGGCAGAGCACAGTCCTTTCTCCTCCCCTTACTCCAACCCCCCCTTTAAAACCCGTCTCTAGGCGGGGTTCTGTCTCTCAGCCACTTGGTTTGCCATTGTGTCGGTGAGTCTGGTGGAGGGGAGCTCAAGCTAGCTTAAAATACAGATTCTTATGCTTTTGCATCGGATTGGCTGGCTCCCTCATGTGGTTTCTTGGGAATCTTGAAATCTGGGCATAACAGTTTTTCCTTGCCACAATGGTCTCTGGGCAGAAAAGGAAAGTCAGTTTACTTCTCAGTGATGGGCAGAGTAAAAGTGACCATGAGTCTATAGGAAAGGCACAGTGCTCTACTTGAGGGCAGTTACTGTTTATGTAGTCTTAATTTTCCACAATACTTAGCATTAGTGACTTGCATATTATAGTTTCTGAAAGTAAATATAGGGGATGTGTTAAAATGTGTGTGTGTGTGTGTGTGTGTGTGTGTGTGAACTGTGGAGTGAGCCATCATAGTTTATTAATTTTTATATGTTTATTTAAAAAATGTTTTTATTGATTTTAGAGAGACAGAAAGGGAGAGGAAGAGAGAAACATAGATATGAGAGAAACATAGATCAACTGCCTCCTGCACACCTCCTACTGGGGATAGAGCCTGTAACCCAAAATGGGAATTGAACCGGTGACCTTTAGGTGCATAAGACGCTCAACCAACTGAGCCACACTGGCCAGGTTTATGTGTTTATTATAAGGTTAAACGAAATGTACACATCCATGTTATGCCCAGATTTCAAGATCCCCAATAGACTACACCAGGCCGATTGGCCAGGCGATGGAGGGCGTAGTCCTCGCTCTTTCAATCCACAATATGTGGATTTGATTATCTTCAACATGGTAATCTCCTGGCTTTCACTATTATCAGGTTTATAACTTTCATCAAATCTTTGTTGTAATGTACCCCACGAATCACAGAAGGACGCCTCAAGAAGTCGAATTAAAGAGTCACATTTATTGCAATCTGGGACTATCAGGAGCCATTCCCCAAATCTCATAGTGATAAGATGGTGGCAAAACCAGACTTATATAGGCAAAGATCACAAAGGTATTGATTATATCTCAAGGTTTGGAATGAGGAACCTGGTTTGCAAAGAAGCAGTTTTCAGAAGCAGAAGCAGCATGTTAATTATAGTTTTGGGTCTTGGGGTCACAGAGTTGCCAGGGACACATTATCTAGAGCCTTTGGGTCTTGAGACCACTGAGTTGTCAGGAACACATTATCTAAAGCCCTCGGGTCTGGAATGAGGAACCTGGTCAGACTTAAGCATGTTATCTAAATTAGAGTTTTTGTTTTGGATCTCCGGAACACTGAGTCAACAGGGACACAGGGACACGTTAACTGGAGCCCTCTGACCTTGGGATAATTGTGCTGTCCTGTTTCCCAGGTACAGAAGAATGTACTTTCTAAAACCAGTAAGATAACAATCAATGGGATAGTCATTCAATCGAATGGGATGATGTATACAATTCAGAAAATCAAAATAACTTTTCTATTGTTAAGCCAAACAACAGGGTTAGAGTTAAACTACAGTTTCTACCTGAGATGGTTGCTACCATACTTCATCTTCAACTTCGTTAAGCAAACATTTTCTAAGGACTGGAATCCTTCAGCAGCAAGCATGGTCAGAGAGGGCACTGTTTGCTTTGCTCAGACTGAGCACCTGTTCTCTGGGGGTGCTAAGAGGCTCATCAGGAATATGACAACAGAAATAGATGCTCTCCCATTAAACTCTATGCTAAGGAACACATTCCCTAATTCTTGTAGCATTTAAGCCAATTTATTAGAATTCTGAAGAGGATTTGTATATGAAAACAGAATGGGAGGAGAAGACTGTTAAGATTCCTTTTGTATTACAAGAGAACTGTACTTGAGAATTAGATTCCTGAAATCAACAGCTTTTACTGCTTCATCAAGGACATTGGTAAGTGCAGCTGACGTTTTGGGCTGGTGCCTGGCTGTAGAGTACAGTGACTGTTCTACAGTGTGAAGTCACTGACTGGACTTGGTCTAAGGTGCCAGCAGTTTTCCCACCATTGCTTTTCCACCATCAGTGCAAATGTCAACAGAGTGAAAAGGCAAGTAATGTCTTTTATTATGAAAACAATCATTTTTAATCCACTCTGACAATTGAAGCAGGAATTTAGGGGGATATAGGCAGGCTTAGGGATTTTTTTAGAATTGGGGTCCATGGAAAAAACACAGGCCCACAGATTGGGAGAATATACATTTCCATAACACAAGGAAGCCAGGTGCAGTTGTATCTCCATAAGACAAGGGAGCAGCAACGGTTGCATTTACATAAGACAAGGGAACTGGAAGTAGCCAGGAAAGGTCTATAATAAAGAGAAGGAAGCCCTTCATTCAGATGGAAAAGAAGAAAGCCCAGAGGAATGGAAGGACTAGGAGGCAGGCGGGCCTTAGGAATCACTATAGTAACCAATTCGAAGGGGAATATTGACCAATCAGAGGGGATATCAGGACACAGGATCTGCAGCCTTTATAAGCCATAGGGAAAAGGAACTCAGTGGGACTCTTCCCCCTCCCTACATGGGAGTCTGTTCTTGGGACTCTTTCCCCTCCCTACGTGGGAGTCTGTACTTGTTCTTCAATAAATCTCCATCTTTGCTATACCACCTTCTGTCTGTGGATTCATTCTTCGATTCCGGTGGACAAAGAATCTGGGTTCCAGTCCAAAAATTCGGTATCACAATCATTTTCTTTTAGTTAATCTGTTTACAATTAATGTCATCACCAATGTATTTGCATTTAATTTAAATCTAGCATCTTCTATTTTATACCATGTGTTCTGTTCTTTTTTTCTAGCTTTTCTTGCTTTCTTTTAGATTAAACATTTTTTATTATTTCATTGCTCCCCCCATCCCTTAGCTTTGTTTGTTTACTATTCTTTTAGAGGTCACCCAAGACTTTTAACATGATTCCTTGATTAAAATTTTAATATGAATAAGTACTTTTCTCACTTCCTGGATAGTGTGAGGACTGAACAATTTTACTTCATTTACCTTTCTCCTGACTTAAAAAATTTTTTTTATTTTGAAAAAAATTTTACACCATCAAAACGTTGCAGTAATAGTGCAATAAACTTCTCCATACCCTTCATACTGATTCACCAATTGTTGACATTTTGCTCTCTCTCTTGCTGTTTTTAAAAAAATTTGTTGACAGTATTACAGATATCCCCCATTTCCCCCCCCCTTCCATTTTGCCACCCTCCATTCAGCCCTCTTAGTTTTGCTCTTAAAACCATTCAACTGATTGGACAAGGCCCACCCAGATTCTCAAGGATAATCTCCTTTACTTAAAGCCAATTGATTGTAAATGTTAACCATATCTAAAAAAAATACCTTCACCTAGATTAGTGTTTAGTTTAGTAAGTGGGTACTATGGCCTAGCCAATTTGACATATAAAACTAACCAACACAAAGCACATCCAGTTTCTTACTAGCTGTAGGTCAGGGAATATAATAGCCATCTATACTTTCCATCCGTCCATTCATTCATCATTCATTCATCCATCCATTCATTCGTCATTCATTCATTTCAGAACTATTTCCTGAGCACCAGCCATGTGCCAGACACTGTTAGGTGCATGGGTACATAGTCTAAGATTCAGACAACTGACTTACAAATAACTGTTACAATACAAACTATTTGTCAGTTGGAACCTTTTTGTAAATATTTAAGGCTGTTGCCTTATTTCTTTTTGACTTACTTTATTTTCTCCAGGACATAAACAGGAATGTATTCATTGTCATGGCTTTCACCAATCTCCTTGCATAGTTCCTTGTCAAATAAATATAAATATCTTCTATAAAAAAACTTTAAAAATGTTTTTATTGATTTTAGAGAGAGAAGAAGGGAGAGGGAGAGAAGCATTCACCAGTTGCCTCCGGCATGCCTCCCACTGGATTGAGCCTGCAACCCGGGCATGTGCCTTGACAGACTGGAATCAAACTGGTGACCTCTGGGAGCATGGGATGACGCTCAACCAACAGAGCCATGCCGGCCAGGGCTTTAAGGAAACATTTTAGTTAACCAATTTTTTGACCAGAAAGATTGAGCACAATGGAAGGGAAATCTCAGCCCAATTCAACAGCTTTCTTCCAAAAGCAGCAAGAGAAGACCCACTACATAAATGCTTTTCATGATTCTGCTTGTGTCACATTTGCTCATGTCTCGTTATCCAAAGTAAGTCACAAGGCCAGTCCAGGTCCAACAGGTGGGGAAAGAGACTCCACACGTTGATGAAAGTTGCAGCAAAGCATTCTGGGTCACAGGAGGCTTTCTCCATCATACTATGATCCTTGGTCACTTTTTAACATAAAGGGGAAAGATGGTGATTTAGAGTTAAATCAGGCAATCCTGATAACTCAAGCATAAAAAACAAAAACAAAAACAAACTCCTTTTAAACCCGGGTTATTAGTTGTCCCATTACATCAACCAGACACCTCCTCAACTGTGCTCTTTGTTTTCAAGACATTAGATCTGCAATTTAAATTACTGCCTCTTTCCTTTTTCCCTATGCATATAACCATGTCTTCAACCCTTGGAAAAATACCCATATTTCCTTCTTTTTTTGGATTATGCACCCTCTAAAAGATTACTTTGTCATTGAGATTCAAAATAAAACATTCTATTCACCTGGCAATGCCTTTTCATCTTTTTTTAAATAAGTAAATGGAAGATATATAATAGTTGCTATGGTAGTTATTCCCCCAACCCATGGGAAAATTACTTTTTTGCAATACAATGTGCTTGCTTTAAATTTGTTTTGTTTTGTTTTGTTTGTTAATCCTCACCCAAGGATGTTTTTCCATTGATTTTTTTTTTTTTTTGGGGGGGGGGGGGAGAGTAGAAGAGAGAGGGAAAGATATAGAGAAACATCGATGTGAGAGAAATACATCTGCTGGTTGACTGGTTGCCTCCTGCATGAGCCCTGACCAGGGCCCAGGCCAGGGAGGAGCCTGCAACCAAGGTACGTGCCCTTGATCGGAATCGAACCCAGGCCGATGCTCTATTCATTGAGCCAAACCGGCCAGGGCAAATTTTGGCAAGAAATAATGAAAATAGCCCTAGCTGGTTTGGCTTGGTGGATAGAGTGTTGGCCTGCGGACTGAAGGGTCCCAGGTTCGATTCCAGTCAAGGGCACATGCCCGGGTTGCAGGCTCGATCCCTGGTGGGGGGCATGCAGGGGGCAGCCGATCAATGATTCTCTCTCATCATTGATGTTTCTATCTCTCCCTCTCCCTTCCTCTCTAAAATACAATAATTTTTTTTTTTTTAATCCTGGGTATTTTAGCTCACTGGTGTGCCTGAGTGGTTAAGCATGGACCCAGGAACCAGGCAATCACAGTTTGATTTCCTGTCAGGGCACATGTCCGGGTTGCAGGCTCGATCCCCTGTAGGGGGCGTGCAGGAGGCAGCTGATCAATGTTTCTATCCCTCTCCTTTCCCCTCTCTCTAAAAAAAAATCAATAAAAACGTATCTTAAAAATGACATTAAGTAACTTAAAAAAAAGAAATAATGAAAATATATATCCTTTAACGAAGGTCTGCGGAGGACAGCTGAGTAGCTAAGATACTTAGCGAAGCAAATTCATCCACAAACATTCTCATTGTCCTGTGCACAAACCACGGGGACCTTGCCATGTGGCCCTGTGGACCTGGGAAGGTGACTGCAACTTTACAGAATGAGCGGATTGCTTGCTTCCCATTAGCAGACTTAAGCTCAGTGTTGTCATGGCTGTGTAATTGCTGGGGTCCAACCCCAGCAGGTCCAGGGATCCCCAAAGGTGTGGACGGAGTCGGCGAAGAAGGAATGACATGAAGGCAGTGTTCAGTTCATCAGCAGAGTTGGGTTCTCTAGCCAGGTTCTGTCTTGGTTCTCCAGCCAGGTTCAGTCGCCAGGTTCTGTAGCAAGGTTCTCCAGGCAGGTTCTATCCAGGTTCTCCTGCCATGTTCTGTCTAGGTTCTCCAGCCAAGTTCTGTAGCCAGGTTCTGTCCAGGATCTTTTGCCATGTTCTCTCACTAGGTTCTCTCTCTAGGTTCTGTCTCTAGGTTCTGTGTCTAGGTTCTGTATAGGATCTCCAGCCAAGTCCTGTCTCTAGGTTCTGTTCTCTGTTGTCTTGTTACATCTGTATTTATACCAGTTGATTTTAATCCTATCAATTTCTATTCCAAAGGTTAGGGTGTTTCATATCTCCATTCCAGGGAGTAAAGATTATGTAGCTTAAGTGTGATTGTTCGTAGTTAAAGTGATTAACTACCCACCTGGCACTTAGTTAAGGGGTTGTATCCCCTCCCTAACCTCAGGGAAAAATCCCCACCTGGGGAAACAACCTTTCTCGGAGAGGTGACCTTGGTTAAAACACATGGCGCTAAGGAGAGCAAACATATTAAGAACAATATGCTATATATGCCAGGTCCCTTGAAACATATGCTGTGCAGATGTTTCTTTCCTGCAGCGACTGTGTCAAGCAGCAAGGATGGACTGGCTTCCGGCACTTCCCTCCTTCCTTTCTTTTTAAAGAGAGAGGAAGGGAGGGAGAGGGAGAGGGGGAGAGAGAAACATTTATGTGAGAGAGAAACATGGATCAGTTGCTTCCCACAGATGCCCCTATTGGGGCTTGAACCTGAAATCTGGGTATGTGCCATGACTGGGTATCGAACCTGTCACCTTCGGTGCGTGGAACAACGCTCCAAACAACTGAGCCACACTGGCCAGGGGAGAGGATCATTTCTGATGTGCTACATATATACATAACCCATTATCCAGAGGTAGCTAGTCATTAATATTTTAGTGTGCTTTATTCTCATCTTTTCCATACATATAAATATATACACAAATATGAAAATTATATATGTTTTACATGATACTGTGATACAACATGTAAGAGGCCATCTGGCGTAGTGTTTAACAATGTCAGATAATCTAGGTTTGAATCCTGGCTCCTCCACTTCCTGATTGTGGTAACCTGGGCAGTGTGCTTCCCATCTCCGTCACTCCGTTCCCTTAGCTGTAGTATGGAGTAATATTAGTGATCTACTTTATAGGGTTATTTTGTGGATTAAGTTAGTTAATAATTATAAAGCACTTGGAACATTTCCTAGTGCATTATAAATGTTCAATATTATAATTATAAACAATTTTTACTTACCACATAACACCAGGGCATAAGCATTTCCAAAATAATATAAGACACTTAATGAACATATGACCAGAAAAATTGAGCACAATGAAGGACATTCCATTGTATAGCTATGCCATAATACTTTACCAGCTCCATTGCTGAATATTGTGTTTCCAAAGTGTTACTATTATTAATATTATCTGGATGAATATCTTCATGCATCAAATTTTGTCTGCATTTAATATTATTTGATTAGCCCTGGCCAGTGTTGCTCAGTTGGTTGGGTGTTGTCCTGTGCATGAAAAAGTTGCCAGTTGGATTCTCAATCAGGGCACATGTGCGGGTTGTGGGTTCTGTCCCTGGTGGGGGGCATGCAGGAGGCAGTCAATTGATATTTCACTCTCGTGTAGACGTTTCTCTTTCTCTTTCCCTTTCCCTTCTTCTCTCTCTAAAAATCAATATATATATGTATATATGTGAAAACATTTGGAAAGAGGTAAGAAAGATATTCATAAGCTCACTTTAGGTTTTGTTTGTCTAATCATCTATTGAAAGTATTTCTGAGTTTAAAAAATATGCTCATATCGACCAGATTTAGACACAATTAGTATACAGTGTCTGAGGCCGTGTAAAAGTATTTATTTGTAACTAGCTCCCTCTAGTGAAAATTATTTAAAATTGCATGGTTCATTTCTGAATTTCCTTTGAACTGGTAAAAAAATTTATATATATATTACTGATTTAAGAGAGGCAGAGAGAGAAAGAGAGAGAGAGAGAGAGATCAATGATGAGAGAGAATCATTTATCAGCTGCTTCCTGCATGCCCCCCACTGGGAATAGAGCCCACAACTGACCTGGTACAATATTTTGAGAACAATTTTTAATTTTAAAACCACAAATCTTTGAATTTTATTCTTTACAGAGTCCCTGATTAGAGACTGATGGATTTTTTTATTAGGCTTATTTTAGAAATTAATTTATGATTAAAAACAATTCAAAGAGTCCAGCCAGCATGCCTTAGTGGTTGAGCATCGACCTACGAACCAGGAAGCCACGGTTCAATTCTCGCTCAGGGCATGTGCCTGGATTTCGAGCTTGGTCCCCAGTGTGGGACATGCAGGAGGCAGCCAATCAATGATTCTCTCTCATCACTGATGTTTCTATCTCTCTCTTCCTCTCCCTTCCTCTCTGAAATAAATAAAAATACATTTTTAAAAAATTCAGACACAAATTAGCCCTGTCTCAACACCATCATTGCAACATTTTGGAGAAACAATAAAATGGAATTTAAAGATAGATTTTGGTAGAAAAGTAAAGTACTGACTGTTCTTGAGAAGTGGGTGTGGGGCACAAGAGAAAGATGGTGCTGAGGTTGCTCCAGAATTCAGGCTGAAAAGAATAACCTTGTTCACAGTTCACACACTGCTCGCACTCGTTCGTGTTGTTTTTTCCTTTGGGTATCCCAGGAGGTAGGTGTTATTCCCTTATGTTGCAGGTCAGGGAACAGTGTCAGCAGAGTAAGTGAGGTGCCCAGAGCTGAGAGCATGTGGGTGCTGTGGTGGGCGGCCGGGCCCCCTCAGGACTGAGGCGCTCCCTATTCCTCCAGCTCCAGGGCAGTTGTTGGCTGACGCCTCAGCTGCGTGCTCCCTGGAATTGTCCTCCACCAAAGGAAGAACCTCGCCCAAGGCTGTGTTCCCTTCCCAGGACAGTGTGTAGCCAAGCTCTGCTTCATCTGAGGCACAAAAGCTCAACCTGGGGTATCTCGGAGGGGCATCCCAGGTCCAGAGCTCCCCAAGCCACCCCCCGAGACCTGCACCTGCACTTGTCTTCTCGGCCCGGGCTCTGCCTTCACCACTCACAGGTTCTCCTTCTGCAAGGATCCCCAGTAACCTCCGCACGGAAACCTCCCTGTCTCAGGGTCTGTTTCCCGGTGACCCCAGCTGACGACAGCGGGTCCTGCAGAGGGCCCGAGGACCCCTCTCTAAAATGGGCTTTTGTTGCTGGTCCTGGCTGATGGGAAGCAGACCCTGCGGCTGGTGGCAGGGAACACGAGTAGCTCCAGGCAGGCCAGGCCAGAGCTGCTGTCAAAACTTCCACAAGCCCTAACCAGTTTGGCTCAGTGGATAGAGCATCGGCCTGTGGACTCAAGGGTCCCAGGTTCGATTCTGGTCAAGGGCATGTACCTTGGTTGCAGGCACATCCCCAGTAGAGGGTGTGCAGGAGGCAGCTGATCGATGTTTCTCTCTCATCAATGTTTCTAACTCTCTATCCCTCTCCCTCCCTCTCTGTAAAAAATCAATAAAATATATATATTTTTAAAAAACACAAACTTCCGCAGGCGGCTAACCGGGATGGTATACTGATGGCAGGCAATGCATGGCAGGTGCAGCATCTCAGTGGTTGAGAGTTTGGGGAGACACAGTCATGTAAGATGTTTGGAATGAGCTGGCTGCTGCTGGGGGCCGTGGATGCTTTGGAGAGAGGCGATAAGAGGCTGAGGATGATTGCTCACCGATAGGATGGGAAATGTGCTCCCGGGCTGTGTATAAATAGATGCTGACCTGGAGCCTGGTGGCAGTAAAGCTGAAGACCTATGTGTTACCCCACAGTGGGGTTCCAGAGAATGTTGGCTTAGCAACTCTGGCTGGTCCTTTGTGTCCAGGTCAGGACTCTAATTTGGAAGCAGGCAGACTCTAAGACTTTGGATGGGGTCATCTGGGTCGATGCACTAACGAGTCTGGAATCTCAGATTCCCAAGGGCCCCGGGGCCTGCGGAAGGGACCCACCCTCCCTGTGAAAGGTGAGTGCCTCTTGTTTATTTGCAGCTGACTCAGAGGATCCTGTCTTGCAAGACAACCCATGCCCTGCTCAGATGCATTCCCACCTCCTCCCCAGGCCATCAGACCCCAACTAGGGTCAGGTCGTGACCTAACCCGGCCAGAGATGTGCTGGGTTGGCTGAGGCAGAAGGGGACTATGCCAAGAGGCAATTGTAGGGCCCAGTCGGTCAGGAACTGCGAGTGTATGTTTGGGACGGGATCCTGAGGGTGCTGAGTCAGGGGGCACAGAAGATAACATCGGGGAGGGGAGAGCTTGTTGATGTGAGAGCCTTCTCTCATGGTACAGGATTTACACCTTGGCAAGCAGCCCAGGAGACGACGCCAATACATTGGACGTGGCCTCCTAGACTCCTGAAAGAAGTATCAGCTCACCTTAAAGGAGGTAGAACTGGAAACACTGCCGTGGCAAACGACGAAAGAAGGAATGGAAATGTCCGGAGAAGGGGGCGTGCCAGAGTGAATATGCTCCGTAGGCCAGAAAACCCACAGGACACGGAGGGCTCTCCATGTGCCCTGGTGGCCATTATGGCCTGTGAGAAGGGGGCCGTGTCCCTGGGGAGCTCTGGCCGCTTCTGCCCGGAGCTCTGAAGGCCAGGGCTGCTGGTGGGGGATGCTGTTACAGACGGGGCTCGCTGAGAGTACCCGGGAGCATAGGGTTCTGAAATAATAGAGGCTGGTGGCTGACCTCAACTGCCATAAGCAGGTGGGTGCAATGCTCGTAAGGAGCAGCTGAGAGCCCATTGGCTGTCAGCACAGAAGGACGGGGTGCAGGGTGAGGAACGGTTCTCACACCCGACACCCGGCTGCAGAACCACACCTCGGAGGCTCCGCGAGGCCTGAGGTTCCGCTGGGGGAGCTCTCCACTTTTGTTTTAACGGTTAGGCTTTCATTCTTGTTTTCTGTTACCGTCACTGGGTTTCTTTCAAACACATGCCTTTACCTGTCGGCGGCCTTTCTCCACCAGGATTTTAAGAGCAATTAAGGTCCAGAGCCCTATGGAGCTCATTAACTTTTCCCCCCTGCACCAGAATGGTGCCACCCACTCTAGACTCTAGATCAGTGGTTCTCAATCTTCCTAATGCCGCGACCCTTTAATACAGCTCCTCATGTTGTGGTGACCCCCAATTTCATTGTTACAAATTGAACATAAGTAAAGCATAGTGATTAATCATAAAAACAATATATAATTATATATGTGTTTTCCGATGGTCTTAGGCGACCCCTGTGAAAGGGTTGTTCGACCCCCAAAGGGGTCGCGACCCACAGGTTCAGAATCGCTGGTCTAGATTGACCCTTCTGGTGAGAACTGAGGGACAGCCCCTCAGATCAGGTGATGTGCTCTGAGGTTCAGGTGAACTCCAGGTGAGAAAAGCTGAAGTGTACCTATATCTTCGACTTTTTTTCACCTTTTCTTTTTTAAATTTATTGATTTATTTGAGAAAGAGAGAGAGAGAGATTTGTTGTTCCATTCATTCATGCACTCGTTGGTTGATTCTAGTATGTGCCCTTACCACAGATTGAACCTGAAACCTCAGGATGATGCTCTAACCAGCTGAGCTTGCAGGGGCTGGGGTTTCTTCACCTTTTCAAACAATGATTAATTCACCAAGGGGGTTTTGGCCATTCTTACATACCTTCTGTTTCTCAAGCTTTGAACTGGCTGTTATCCTTTCAATAGCTTTCACTCTATTTTCTCATCCTTCAGCAAAAATTTTTCCTTCCTTTCCCATCACTAGAATGCACTCTTTGAATTTCCTTCTCTTTGCAGAGGCTTCGCCTGCAGTCCCATCTCAAGGGATCCCCTTCACTTTCTTTTTCCCAGTCTTTTCAGACCACTAATTATTTTGTAATATTTATGTAAACACATATAAATAATCTAGTTAATTATGTCAATATAAAACTGTATGTACTTATTATTATTAGTGAGTATGAATCTCAGCCCCCAAACTCAAGTATACAAGAAGTAAAAGTTAAAAAAAATTTCTATAAGAGGAAAATTCCTGACTTTAAGCTCTAATTCTGCCTAAGTCTGAAGCTAAATTTCAGTCATCTCCAGGGCTCGCTACTGCTTCCATCCCCATGGGGGTTTGTTCAAGTTCATTTCCCAGGGTGAGGGTTACTCATCTGGTTTCTCTGGACACTGCTTCTCAGTCTCCTTTGCTGCCCCCCCCCCCCCCCTTCTGCTAGACCCTACATTTTGGGCCTAGCCCAGGGCTCTCTTCCCCATGTACGCTCTCTCCCTAGATAATCTCTTGCAATTCTTGGATGCTGAAGGAAACCAGAATATGCCACCCTAAAATATGCCTCTTTGAATTATTTTGAACTAAAGGCAATTAAGAATTGGCAAATGCAGGAAACGCTCTCTGTCCTCCTTCTCTCTGCCTAAAAGCAGGATGTAAGTTTTCCTTCATTGGAGATGATTAGTCTAGACCAGTGGTCGGCAAACTCATTAGTCAACAGAGCCAAATATCAACAGTACAACGATTGAAATTTCTTTTGAGAGGCAAATTTTTTAAACTTAAACTATATAGGTAGGTACATTGCTATTAACTTAATTAGGGTACTCCTAAGGCTTAGGAAGAGCCATACTCAAGGGGCCAAAGAGCCGCATGTGGCTCGAGAGCCGCAGTTTGCCGACCACAGGTCTAGACTTACAGCCAGAGAAGCAGCAGAGGGATTGCAAGCAAACCTTACTCCATTAGTTTCCTCCTGTATGCTGCCCTCGGAAGCCTAACATCACTTTCCTTTGTCCTGTCATTTCTCTACCAATTTTTTGTTCTTTGTTGAAGATGCTCTGTAAGTCAGAGTTCTAAGCTACCTCTTTGAGTTACTTTCACTTGTCTCTCTCATGTTTCTATGAGATATACATGCGAATAAACTTCCGTTAATCTGTCTTTTATTACAGAGGCCACAGCCGAGAACTTGGGAAGAATGAAAAATATTTCGTCCTCCTCTGCAATGCTAAGTATTATCTTTATGTTGATTTTTCCCAATCTTCAGGGAAAACATCTCCCCAGAACTCCAGTTGAGTATATCTTGACATTTCCACCTAGATGTCTAATTTCATCTCAGCCTTACTATTCAAAAGAGAAATCTTGGTTTTTAACCTTAGACATTTTCCTCCTCCTGTCTTCCTCAGTGGGTCAAGCTAAACACCCATGAGCCATCTTGGTAGCTCTGTTTTCTTCATCCAATTATTTAGTCAGTTCTCTAGGCCCTACCTCCAAAATATATCCCTGTTCGTTTACTTCCCTTCATCATCAGTGCTTTCACAATCTGTCTAAAGGTTTATCTTCATCCTTCACCTAGAATACAAGGGTATTGTGCTGATTTGTCTCCGTGCTTCACTTTTGCCTTCTCATAGTCATTATTTCATACAGCCACCAAAGAGTTTTACTCGGACTGAGACTAGGACTAAATGGTGAGACTGTGTCATAGCTCTGCTTACTACCTGTTATTTCCTTCCCATTACACTCGAAAGAAAAACCCAACCTCCTTTCCACCTTCGGTTCCCTAAGGGATCTGGCCCTTTGCTCTCCGCTCGAGTTGTATTTCCTATCATTCTCTCCCTTGCTGGTAGCTCTAGCCACATAGGTTTTCTCACCTCCCCACTCCCCTGTTTTAAAATAATAGAAGCTTATTTTTGTCTTAAGACGCTTGAACTTTCTATTCCTAAGATACTCTTACTCAGATGTTCATAAAGCTAGTTTATTGAGGGAGGAGGAGTTGAGAAAAAGAGAAGAATTAAGACGGTTTTTGGGGGTAGGATTTTGGTTTGATCAGCTTGGATGGGTGGACTGGGGGAGGAGAGAGGAAATTTGAGATGTCTATTATTAGCTTACATTAATGGAGTGCTTGAGGGCTGTATTCGTTAGCTATTGCTGCATAACAAATTATCCCTCACGAGGTGGCTTAAAACAATGAATGTTTATGTTCTCACAGTGTCCGTGGGTCAAGAATCTGGTTGTGGCTTAGCTGAGCCCTCCAGCTCTGGGGCTCTCACACAGCTACAGGTGTCTCAGGACTCAACTGGGAAGGATCCTCTTCCCAGCTGATTCTGGTGCTTGCTGGCAAAATTCATTTTCTTGCAGATTGTTTGACTGGGGCTTTATTTCCTCACAAACTCTCAGCCAGAGGTGTCTCTCAGTTCCCTGCCGCTGGGCCTCTCCACGGAGCAGCATCTCACAGCACAGGAGCTGGCTGTAGAGAGTGCTGGCTAGAGAGGAGTCAATCTTTTATAACCTAATCACAGAAGTTATAGTCAACCACTTTGGCCATATTTTATTTGTTTCAAGAAACAAGTCTTTAGGTCCAGCCCACACTCAAGGGGAAGGAATCACCACAAGAACTGAATAGCAAGAGTTGGGGATCACTGGGAGCTATGTCAGAAGCTGCCTACTGCAGGCACTCCTCTACTAGTAAATGCTCTGCATGTTTTAATTTAGTCCTTACAACACACCTTACGATAGACATGCTATTATTGTCTCCATTTCACAGATGAGGTGCCAGTAAGTAAAGTGAGTTGCCTGAAGCCACACAGCTGAAGTCAGTGGGGGACAGAGATTTGAACCTAGGCTGTCTGATTTCAGCATCTGTCTTAACTAGTTGGCAGCACTGCCTGAAGTGGAGGCGTCATGAGCTGGAGTCTAGACTTCTTGGGGGAGGATTGGGCTGGCCGAAGAGATGGAAAGATGAATGAACTAATCCTAAAATAAGAATCGCATCTGATTTCCAGTTTTTCTCTCTCTGGCACCCAGGCTCCTTCAGTGCCAAGGAGTATAAGTGTCTACTCAGGCGCCCTCTACAAAGGAGGTAAGAAAAAAATAGATTTAAAGCTTTTCTCCCATTACTCCTCCCTCCCTTCCTCCTTATCTTTCTCCCTCTCTCCTTCCCTCCCTCCCTCCCTTCCCTCCCTCCATTCCTTCCCTCCCTCCTTCCTTCCTTCCTTCCTTCCTTCCTTCCTTCCTTCCTTCCTTCCTTCCATAAATTCTGACTGCCAACTACGTGCTGGGGAAAGTACTAGATCCAGGAGAATATATTTTTAGCTCTCTGGATACAAAAGATGTATCATTTTGAGATGTTTTTAAACAACTGTAGTTTTTCCTAAAATCATCTACTGAACTGTCATCTACTTCAACTTGAACTGTCTTCCTATGAAATGTATCATCATTAAGTGTTGTGACAGGACTAGAAAATAAGCAATTTGTAAAGCACTTACACAAATTCTAACTGGGCTGGCTACTTTGGCTTCCTCTATTATTAAGCAAATCCTTAATTTAACAAATGATGTTGAAAATAATTTTACAATATTTCCAATTAAGTTAATTTTCACATTGCTTTTGTGTTCTTTGTCATCACATGTAGAATGATAAGAGTCTGTTTTACATATTATTAATGAATATGGGGTGTGCTTTTCCATTTGGGTCACTAATAGCTCACTATTATCTAATTTCAGAAATGAGTTCAATACTCAATCTACAAATTATAAAGTAAGCAACTTCTCTAAATCAACCACAGTTCAGAGTTAAAGCCCACATGCCAATTTTTCTACATTTGTAGCAATCCAAAACAAGCCAAAACTTCAACTAAATAGATTGGACAGAATTTAGAAGTTCATTAGCAAGAAGTTTGACCCATAACCAAGATAGGCCATCATAGAAATGAAGAAGAGATGAAATTGCACAGTTTATTTTTATTTTATTACTAGAGGCCTGGTGCACAAATTCGTGCACCAGTGGGGTCCCTCGGCCTGGCCTGAGGGATCGGGCCAAAACTGGCTCTCCGACATCCCCCAAGGGGTTCTGGATTGTGAGAGGGCACAGGCCAGGCCAAGGGACCCCACCAGTACACGATGGGGGCTGGGGAGGGACGTGGGAGGTTGACCAACTGGGGAGGGACCGCGGGAGGGCTCCAGGCCATGTCCACCCATCTCGCTCAGTCCTGATTGGCCAGACCCCAGCAGCAAGCTAACCTACCGGTCAGAGTATCTGCCCCCTGGTGGTCAGTGCACATCATAGCAAGTAATTGAGTGGCCTTAGCATATCATTAGCATATTATGCTTTGATTGATTGAATGGCTGACCGGATGACTGGACATTTACCATATTAGGCTTTTATTATATAGGATTATTATTTTTTTGTTAATCCTCACCCAAGGATATTTTTCCATTCATCTTTTAGAGAGACAGGGAAAGAAACATTGATGTGAAAGAAACACATCAATTGGTTGGCCTGGGCCAGGGAGAAGCCTGCAACCAAGGTACTTGCCCTTGACCATGCCCTTGATCAGAATTGAACCCAGGACCCTTTGGTTCACAGGCCGATGCTCTATCCAATAAGCCAAACCAGCTAGGGTGAAATTGCCCAATTTAAACCAACATTATCCACTCTCCAACTTATAGTTGGAGATCATTGAAGTGGCAACCCTGCTTTTTACTTAATAAAAGACTTAAAAGCAATGGGAAAATAATTGTACTGCTTTCTGCTGAATATTTAGACTATTACCAAGAGAAACATTTTGTAAAAACCAGCCTATGGTGAATATCAAGAAAGAAAGAGCCACCTGGGAAAATCTAACCAATTACAATTTTGATTAGCATATGAGCTACCATTTTGTTATACTGTGTCAACATAAGAAACATTTAAACCTGTAGAGAATTTTTGTGAGTTTATTTGAGCCAATGCTCCAGAGAATGTCAGTTTTGCACCTTATTTTATACATTACAATAAAAAGAGAAGATGTAAGTGGGTTACAGGTAATCCATTGGTGATAGATTGATAGATTAGGGAGGTGAGAGAAAGCAAAGATGGGGATTGGATAAAAAGTAAAATGATAGATGTTAGGGTCGCCTAAGGAGGACACACACAAGGCCAAAAGGAATGATACATTTATTAGGTCATCTGGATACGAGATGGGCTGAGCCCCAAAATGACACCAGCACCCAGGGATGGGGAGTCAGAGATTTTAAAGGACTCTAAGTGGGCTTTTTCTGGGCAGACAGAGAGTTCTCTGGGCAGGTCTGGAAGGGAACGATAATGGTCTTAGCAAGTGGAATGTGGTTTGAGCAAGTGGAATGTAGTCTAAGCAAAAGGGAATGTTGGTGGTAAAGTGTTCTAAAGGTCAGTTCCCCGGGGGGGAGGGGGGGGATTCAACGATTTGATTAGACCTAATAGACGTGTACATCTTTAACATAGGTGGATGCAGGAGAGTTATCCTAGATGCAAAAAGATAACAGACAGGCTTAAGGTGAAAACTGACCTTTGTCAGGGAAGATTCTAGCCTAGTACGTGACTACCCACCATAAACTGCTTTTAGTTAAAAAGTTTTTATTTCAGACCATTCTTCCTGGTTATTTCAGGTCTCCGAGTTTGTAAGGCTGCCTTGCAGGCCTCCCCTGAGCTTATCAGGTTCAGTATGTGGTCTCTTTTCATCCACAACTGCTAGGATATTCTGATTAAAAAGCAGACACACAACTATTTCTAAGGGATAAATCTGAGAGAATCTCACAATAGTTCCATTTGGCCATTAAAAAAATGTCATCATGTTGCTGCCATGGAAATATTCTGGTGATATACATGGCTAAATCTAGGAATTTGTCTATTAGAATTGTCAGAACTTGCTTAACAAAAGTGCTCATTTTTATGTGGCTAAGAGTCCAATACAGATATTCTCCAAAGATTGCCATCATCACCAGTCAAGTAAAATTAGCAGTCTAAGGGGTTCACTTAGCTGGGGACACTGCTCTCTGGGTTTCAATCAGTCTACCAGTTAAGGCCTTATGAGACATTGACTAGTGCTCAGCACGTTTGTGGGTGATATGGGGCTGTGGACGCCACACCTGCTGAACACCAAGATCTCAGGGGGAGTTTTATCAAATAAACCAACAGATTCCTTTGGTTCCTCTTCTGAAGATTCTCCTTGGTAGCTTCTGGCATGAGGCTCCCAGGAATCTGTTTTTGTTTTTTGTTTTAAAATATATTTCATTGATTTTTTTACAGAGAGGAAAGGAGAGGGATAGAGAGTTAGAAACATCGATGAGAGAGAAACATCGGTCAGCTGCCTCCTGCACACCCCCTACTGAGGATGTGCCCGCAACCAAGGTACATGCCCTTGACCGGAATCAAACCTGGGACCTTTCAGTCCGAGGCTGATGCTCTATCCACTGAGCCAAACCGGTTACGGCTATTTTTGTTTTTTAAAATATAATTTTATTGATTTCAGAGAGGAAGGGAGAGGGAGAGAGAGATAGAAACATCAACCATGAGAGACTTCATTGATCATTGATCAGCAGCCTCCTGTATGCCCCACACTGGGGATCAAGCCCCCAACCCATGCATATGCCCTGACCAGTAATTGAACCTTGACCTCCAGGTTCATAGGTCAATGCTCAACCACTGAGCTCTACTGGCCGGTTTTGTTTCACTTTTTAATGGAAATAACCCGAACACAAACTTTGTTCAGCACATTCTGTTTTTTTTTTTCTTCATTAGTTAGTGTTATTATAATGAACATTAACTGTTATATCTTACAACAAACAATAATATCATGGATTATTGAAGTCTGAAAACATGTTTGTCCATTAAATAATCTGGGATGTCTAGGATTTTTTCTTGTATTTATTTATTTTTATCTTTCCTCTTATCCTCAAACATATCCAAGCATCTTTTAAAATATTCTTACCTTGCTTCTAATTTTTTTTTGAGGTTGACAATATTTATTTTTACAAAGAGTATTACATATGTCTCCTTTTTTTTTCTCCCCTTGACCTTCCCCGGCCTCCCCTACCCCCCAGTGTCTTGCTTCTAATTTTTTGTTTTAAGTTGGGAAGGCTGGGAACACTGAAAACAAGTCTGTTAGAATATGTTCATAACATATACAACAAATTTACAGATTTTATTTTTTACTGACAATCTCAATGTTAGTAAGGTTGTATTAAAGTGAACACTTTCTGATGTTGGTTATGCAAGTGTTGATTAATGTAATTCTTTGGTAAAGCAATTTGACAATATATTCTTGAAATACTCATATTCCTTAGTATAACATTTTTTCTTCTAGAACTAATATAAGGAAATAATTTATTACAAAAATTATCTATAGTAAAGTTTGTTTTATCATTTGTATTAGCGGAAAATGAAAAACTATCTAAACATTTAATAATACAGGACATCTTAGGTAATTTATAGAAACTTATCAATGAAATTATAGCCATTAAAACTGATAGATACAGCCCAGCCAGTGTTGCTCAGTGGTTATGTACCAAGAGGTCACTGGTTCAATTCCCAGTCAGGGCACATACAAGAATCAACCAATGAATGCACAGCTAAGTGGAACAAGGAAAAGATGTTTCTCTCTCTCTAAAAAAAAAATCAATTGAAAAATTAAAAACACACACTGAAATATACAAAGATGTTGAAATAATTTTACTACACATGCATAAAATATAACATTAAATGAAGATGGCAATCCCTCTATCCATGGCAGAGGTTACAAATCCTATATAATAAAAGCATAGTATGCAAATTGTCCCCTTGACCAGGAGTTCTTCCGGGAGTTTGAGTGGGGGGAAGGGGGAGGGCTGGCCGGGGGAAGGGAGGGAGTACCTGGCCAGCTGCCTCCAGCCACTAGGGATCCTACCAGTGCACGAATTTCATGCACTGGGCCTCTAGTAATATAATAATAAGTTAAGTATTTATATAAGTTAACTAATTTAAACCTCACAAAACCCCAATAAAGAAAGTACTATTGTAATCTCCTTTGAATAGGCGAGGAAACTATTACTAAGTAACACAAATAATTGTCAGAGCTGGCATTCAAATCTCAGCAAGGCGGATCCAAGAGCATTGTTTCTTACCACTGGGGCTTTGAATAGGGACATCTCAGTTTATGCTGCGGTGCCAACATAATTATTCATGGTGCCCCATTTCATTCTCAGAGGTCCAATTTTTTTTCCCCCAAAATATATTTGATTGATTTTTTACAGAGAAGAAGGGAGAGGGATAGAGAGTTAGAAACATCGATGAGAGAAACATCGATCAGCTGCCTCCTGCACACACCCTACTGGGGATGTGCCGGCAACCAAGGTACATGCCCTTGACTGGAATTGAACCAGGGACCCTTCAGTCTTCAGGCCGAAGCTCTATCCACTGAGCCAAACCGGTCAGGGCTCAGAGGTCCAAATTAGATGAGAAACCACATGGCTACACTACTCTAGGTGCACAGTGTCATGCTAAAAAAAAAAATTAGAAAAGAAAAAGAAAGAGAAAGCAATTCTCAGTGGATCCGACACTGAGGATTTTCTGAGACCGAACGCATGTCGAATCTGATGGGAGAGGGAACTAGTAACCCAGAACATGACTAAAGTAAGGAAGTGTGTGATCATAAAGAATCAGTAACCAAGTGGGCCTTATGCCTGGAGGCTGGCACAGCTTGGTACATAACCATTGAGCAACACTGGCTGGGCTGGGGGCTTAGGGGCAACAATATAGGGAGTGCTGGGTGACTATAACAGGAACAGAGACTGCAGTTGTGATAGATTGCAAAAATGGTCACAATACATCTCCTACTACGAAGAGGTAGTATCTCTTCCCCTACCCCTTGAATCTGGGCTGGTCTTATGAGTCTCTTTGCTGAAAAGGATGTGATTGAAGTGATGCCAAGTGAGCTCTGAGCAGGCCTGGGCTGGCCTGGCGGAAGATGAGAGACGTTTGGAGAAGGACCGAGGTGCCCTAACCCACAGCCCGCTGCTACCTCTCAGGCATGCAAGTGAGGCCACCGAGGACCAGCCCGACCCCCTGCAGACCAGCTGATTGCCAATGCATGAGTAGGGCCACAGAGGAACTGCCCACAGAGCCCAAACTGCTGATCCACAGGTTGAAGGCTGGGTGTTATTTTGAGCCACTGAGCTTTGGGGTTGTCTAGGATGCAGCAAAAACTAACGAACACACCAGGAAACCCCTGCAAACAACTCCAACTTCCACTCCTCAAAGGGTTAGCAGGGTTTCCTTGGGGGTGTCTGTGCCGGACAAGAGCAATGCTGGAAACAGAAGGGCACTGGCTGGGTCTACAGTCACCTGGGCGAAAAAGATCACTGAGCCCAGAAAAACAGTCCTGACGTATCTTACCCGGTAAGGTGTGTGTGGTCTCTTCTTCTATAAGACAAATCATGCATATTGAGATATGCAAAACGAGACAAGAACAAAGTAAATTTTGCCAAAAATCTAAGAGAAATCGTTCTTTATCCGGAAATCATTCTTTTTTGTTATTTCATGTTGCTGTCGAAGAAAATCCTCCCATCAGGCCTATTCCCCTGTGTCACTCAAGTACTAGAATTACAACCCCGTGTTTCCACAGCCCATAATTTTTGCCCCTAGAGAGGTCATTAAAAGAGTTAGAACACTTTCCCATTTTGAAACAGACACTTGCTCATACCGCAAGTTTGGCTGTAAATTGCACCCAAACCCCTGTTTCATTGCTAAGATAGGTAAATGAGATTCGAACTGCTTACACATTTGCAAAAGTAACTCACCTCCCAAGCAGAAGGCAATATGTAGCATTGTTTTATGTATTTCTTTTTTATCGAGGTGAAATTCACATATAACAGAATTAATCATCGTAAAGTCTACAAGTCAGTGGCATTTAGTGTATTCACAATGTCATGTAACTACCACTTCTCTCTAGCTTTAATGCTTTTTAAAAAATATATATATTTTATTGATTTTTTTATGGAGAGGAAGGGAGAGGGATAGAGAGTTAGAAACATCGATGAGAGAGAAACATCGATCAGCTGCCTCCTGCACACCTCCCACTGGGGATGTGCCTGCAACCAAGGTACATGCCCTTGACCGGAATCAAACCTGGGACCTTTCAGTCCGCAGGCTGATGCTCTATCCACTGAGCCAAACCGGTTAGGGCACTTCAATGCTTTTTTATCACCCCAGAAAAACACCCATCATTAAGTACTCACTGTCCCCTCCTCTCATCCCCTGATAACCACTACTGTGCTGCCTCTGTGGGTGTGCCTATTCTGGATATATCATAAAAAAAGGAATCCCTCACTCAAGCAGACCTTTTGTCTCTGCTTTTTTCTTAGCATAATGTTTGCAGATTTCATCCAAGGTGTAGCATGCATCCGTACTCCCTGACTTGATATGACTACCTTATATTCCATTATATGTATGTGCCACAATATGCTTCAGCATGTTTCCATTGATGAGCATTTGGATTGTTTCCACCTGCAATAAACTGGGTTCCGTAGAGGGTATTCTTTGTATAACATTTGTTAGAATCAGTTTGGCCCTGAAAGTGTGATCTCTGTTGAGGGAGGATTCTCCCTTCCTTCTTTAATTTAGAATAAAGAAAACATGGTTGAAAATACAGTGTACTAAAGCAAACAAACAAACCCAAACTAGTCACTGTTTTTTGTGTTTTATTAAAAAATATTTTTATTGATTTCAGAGGGGAAGGGAGAGGGAGAGAGAGATAGAAACATCAATGATGAGAGAGAATCAATGATTGCCTGCCTCCTGCACACCCCCCACTGGGGAGAGAGGAAGGGAGAGGGAGATAGAAACATCAATGATGAGAGAGAATCATTGATTTCCTGCCTCCCGCATGCCCCCCCACTGGGGACTGAGCCCGCAACCTGGGCATGTGCCCCTGGCTGGAATCGAACCCAGGGCCTTTCAGTCCTTAGGCCAACGCTCTATCCACTGAGCAAAACCGGCCAGGACTAAAACCTAGTCATCGTTTAGGTTACATACCGTTAACCATACAGAATCAAAAGTGGCAGGGAACGTGCTTCTGCAAGCGCATACCTACATCCCTCGCCTCTCAGGTACCCATAAATTTGGACCGATGAGTGAATGTTGTATGAACCTGCTTTGCACCTTGGCACAGGGCTCACTCGGGCAAACAGCCCAGGCCCTTTTATTTCAGGCGCAGTTGCCCTGGCACCTCCCCTGCTCTGCCCACTGAGTCTCTCCCATGCACCAGACAGGTGGTAGTTCTGAGCTCTGTCAAAGGAAAAGACCAGCACTCCATACTTCTACAAAAAGCGGAATTTAATCCTTAGCCGGAGCACAGTCTCCCCGAGGAGAGCAGGGAGCTGATTACTTAGCGTTGGGGAAGTACGGAGCTGAGGGAGCGGTTGGTGGACGTTCAGAGGCAGCAGTGGGTTGAGGTCGGCTGTGGAAACCTGGTTGTTTAGATGAGAAGGATGTGCATTGGCTGACTTTCAGAAGCGTGTTCCCTTAGGCAAGTTGCCACTGATTCATTAAACCGAGGCAAGCTGTCATTGATCCATCAAACCAGTTTAGAACTGGTTCTGGTGGTTCCTTGTTGCCATAACTACGGAACGTTTCATCTTTTCTGAGGAGTGTGGGAACTTCTTAATTTACTTTGATTTTTCTAGGGGCGTGGGAAAATCATGTGTGTGGAGGACAGGCATGCAGTTCTGCACAGAGGCAGCACAGCAGCGAGGCCAAGGCCCAGGCTTCTCACTCCACCTGGCAGACTGGATACTTGCATTTAGCCCGGCTTTTTCTTGACTCTCCACCCAGAGTCTCATTCAGGGATTAAACATAAAGCCCTGAGGAAGAAGAGGACATGAGGTCAGACAACAGTAGGGAGTACAAGAGCCGCTGAGAGATGTCAATCAATTTTAGAAGCCAAATAGCAGATGGGCAGTTGCTAACTGATGGAGCAGACCAGGGAAAGCTGAAACCATACTGCTTGCCAAGCAGGAAGCCAAGAAGTAAAACCCTGCTTTAGAGCACTGGGCAATCTCAGGAATTGCGGTGCCAGTTATCGCTAAAGGCGGACTGAAACCAGAAAGATGGGTTGAAATCCTGTAAATGAAGAAGTTGGGCCCTGTATCGCTTTCCACACCACAGGCCAGAAGAGCATGGGAGGGCGTTGAATTGAGGGACTCCGAGGTCAGGCACAGGGAGAAGGCAGGGAGCGCTGCAGAAAGTGGGGGATTAAGTGGAAGCCGATATCTCGCCAAGTGAGATTCTGAGCCACTGTCCCTCACGTGGCTCCCAGAATGCTGGCAACCAGGTTGCCACCCACAGAGGCAAGGAACGGAGGCAGATCTCTCCCCGGGGAAAATGACCACCCAGGAAAACACCCAGAGATGTGGGAGGCGTCTCCTAGGGAAGGGCTGGGCCCCTGCCCAATCATTCTGCAATCAAGTCTACACACAGGGCTTCTTACTAGGTTTCAGTGTCTCACTCTTAAATATAAATGAATAAGCAAGATTTGCCAGTCATTTGGGGAAAGTCTTTGGCATGGAAAACATAGAGATAAGAGGCTTTGAAGGAAACGGAGACATAGAGGAATCAGAAAAATGAAGACGTATAACTTGTGGTCTCAAGCTGTTGCATTTACAAAGACAGAATGGATGTTTTTTAAAAGCCATGTTTACAAGACAACAACAACAACAAACACAACAATAGGCATCACATAAGAGCTGTATGACTATAGGGATATTATTTAACCTCTATGAGTCCTAATTTATTTTCCTATAAAATGGGGATAACAATAGTAACTAATACATAGTTGTCATGAGCATTAAGTAATTTAGTACATGAAATAAGTACATAGTGCTACTTTTTCATTTGCTATTTTACCATATTATATAGCAGGGCAGATGTCACCTTGTTATTTAGAGAGAAACATCAATGATGAGACTTCCATTGATCTGCTGCCTCCTGCACACCTCACACTGGGGAGTGAGCCGACGGCCCTAGCGTATGCCCTGACCAGGAATTGAACCATGACCTCCTGGTTCATAGGTTGATGCTTAACTGCTGAGCCACACTGGCTGGACAATAATTGCTACTTTTAAACTTATCAGATTCTTAGAAAGAAAAAATTGATCTATATAAGCAACATGGAAAAGCATGTTTATCTAACTCAAAAGTACTTTTAAAATTAAATGAGTAGTAATTATTTTTAAGAAAAAAGAGGACATTGTCAGCTTTTTAAAATAAAAAGGTGTGTGTGTGTGTGTGTGTGTGTGTGTGATATAGTGCAAAGCAACGTGCCTGGCCCATCTCAGCTCCTTCACCGCCTGGGGCGGGGGGAGGGGGGGGGCGCGGCGGGGTGGGTGGTGGGGAGAGAAGAGAGGAGAGATGCTTCAGTTCCTCAGCCTTTTCCTTGTCTGTGATGACCAAGGTATACAAGTACCTGCTGCATTCAGCTTTAAACTTCACATTATTCTTATTTTTCTTAATCTCAACAGTCTTGGCATCCTTTTGCTTGGCTGCGAGCAGAAAGTCCTTGATTTCCTCAGTTTTGTGGGGATGGTTACAAGGGGAAGGAGAGCAACGTTATCTACTGAGACACAATCTCCTACAAATGGTATGCTATGCTTATACAGACTGCACCTTATTGAGCTTGAAATTTAATTATTTTTGCTTTTGCATTCTTTCTTTCTTTCTTTAAGATCTCACACATTTATTACTGAACCAACCTATTCCAGGGGAAAAAAATCAACAGAGCAAAATCACAAGTTCATTAATCTTCTAATTAAAATGCCCCAACTGTCCAGACTCCAGACAGTAGCATCTTTTCAATCACTTACGGGTGTAGGCAACCTGGATACAGCATGTGAGTCATCTCTCATGTGTGATTTCTCATAGGTCCAGTTTGGTTCTTCTCCAATGTCTCCTCTTTGAGTTGTACCTGATTTTATTACCAGTTTTCATCCGAATCCATTGGGGAATGGGCCGATTCTGCTTTTGTTTCTTGGCCAGGAACCTGTTGATCCTGAAAGTCTTCTGGGAAGACACGGTGAAGGAGAAGTGAACGTGCGCACCTCGATGGTGGAGAAAGGTGCATTCTTCCTTTTTTAAAAAGATATGTTTTTATTGATTTTTTAGAGAGAGGGGAAGGGAGAGAGAATGAGAGATAGAAATATCGATGAGAAACATTGTTTGGCTACCTCCTGCACGCCCCCTACTGGGAATCCAGCCCATAACCAAGGCACCTGCCCTGATCAGAACATGGATCATTTGGGGCACCTCTTGGTTCAAGGGTGGGTGCTCAATCACTGAGCCACACTGGCCGGGCATGCTTTTGCATTCTTCTTGATTCATTTTCTGAATCCATGTTTGGAAATAAATCTGTATAGATTTATTCAGAATTATTCGATGTAGTGGAATATTTAGGATCTATGGCTAGATCTATAGGAACCAAGGGGTAGTTTTTTTTGGGTCAATCAGAAGGCAAACATTTCATGATTAATATGACTGAAATACCTTCTTTAGAATCATTATTAAATCAGGCTACAATAGGTATAACCTGTGCTGTGACTTTGGGCTTATTGATGAGAAAGTTGTCCTTCACATTTTTTTTTAAAGCTATGCCCACTGTTTTGGTTTTCCTAAAGGGTGAGAGTACAGCTTTCCTCCCCTCATCCTCAGTATCTTCACTTCTTTCTCTCATTATAAACAATGAAACAAATCAACAATCTAATATTTGCCTGGCCCTCAAGGACACATATGGGATTCAGAGATTCAAAGCAAAAAATGCAACATTAAGGTACATTATATCACTAGACACTGAAAAGAACACAGATAACAACTGGAAAAAATATTGTATCAAGAAATGTTAAACATCATGATGACTTTTGTGTGGGCTCAGCCAACACTTTTGAAACTTGGACCTTTGTTGCCTTGATTATAGTTCTGAGTTTTCTCTGTTCTTCTCTTGCCAGTCTAAATAATTTTTATCAGCCTCAGGGACAGAACCAAAACAATTCTATTTGGTGTAATAGCTGGACACATATTGGGGCCCAAGTATTGCTGGGTGGTACTGTCTCCCTCCCCCTCTTATTCGTTCGGTATGAGAAACACCATCCCTTCCTTTAGAAACACTGATGTATTTCCAGCCTTTTCTCTTAATTTTATGCAACCTTACCAAGATTTCTATCAGTTTTTTTCTCTGAGTGCCAATTCTTCTGTTTCAAAGCAGCAAATAAAACGGCCCCCCACTCCGTGTTTATGGCAATATTGGGGCATTCTGCTCTTAGAGGCTGAGTCTTTTCTTTGGACACGTGGCTTTTCCCCATCCTACTGTCAAGGATGGACTGACGGGGGGTTGGGGTGGGGTCAGAGGTGGGGGCAAAGGCACCCTTGCATTTCAAGAGTGCCCACCTACACCACCAGAGGCTCCAGCTCGGTTTAACTGGCAATTCCGCAAAGGGCCTACGGCCTTTACCGAGTGATCGAAATCACCTGTTCAAGGTCGCACATGCAATGATTCCGGTTTGCAATCAGCAAGGTCCCGTAGGACCTTGGTCGGCTCTTGGCTTCATACCGGCTCTACCTCGCGCCCCCAAACCTGCGCAAACGCGGGGAGACCGCGCCCTCTCGCGATTGCGTTCCCGCCGCGGCTGGACCTGGAACCAACGCCCCCCGGGCCAGGCTGCTGCTGCTGCGGCCGAGGCGGGGGCACCAGAGGAGGCGGTGTCGGACCGCACGGGGCTGCGCGCGCGGGCGCGTGGGGGGCGGGGGGCGCCTATATAAGCCACGCGCGCCTCAGCGCGCCGGCCTGGGAGGGAGCGCTGAGTCGGCGAGCGCCCGGCGCCGCGGACGCCGCCAGCTGGCCCGGGAGCGGAGAGGAAGGAGCCGGGAGCAGACGCCGGGGCGGGTGGCGCGGGTCCACCGACGGAGCTCTCCTGGCTCCCGCCCGACGTCAGAGGCCGGCCCGGGCTGCGGCACCCGCAGCGGCCTGCGGAGGTGAAGCCGGGCTGCGGCGGCTGCAGGAGGCGGCGGGCCTGGCAGGGTGGGCAGGGCTGGGCGGCCCCGGCCGCGGGGAAGTGGGGGGCGGCTCGGCATCCCCCGGGTGGGGCCCGCCCGGCGGTGGTCCTGGGTTTTTCTCGGGTGCTCCCCCTGGGGGGCGCCTGCAGAAGTGGCCCGGGCGGGTGCCTGGGCGTCCCGAGGGCTGGGGGAAGGGCGGGGGTCGGTGTCCCTGGGGCGCCTAGTGGCGGCGGGTGGAGGCGCCTCTCGCGCGGGCCCCTGCGGGGGTGTGGGATCAGCGCGGACACGCAGGGGGCTGGTCATGCCCTGAGTTTGGGGATGCTCCTGAGGGGGTGGGAGGGACACCTCCGATGCGCGGGACGAGGCGTGTGCGAAGGTCACTGACCGGGGCGTGTCAGGCTCCCCAAGATGACCCCTTAGCCAGTGGTTGGGTGTAGTTATGGGTTAGTTTCAACAAAACAGAAAACCAACTTAGGGCGCCGGTAGCCCGAGAGAGTAAGTTCCTCGCTACAAACGTGCAGTCGGGACGGACTTGCCTTGCTGGCCCCAGAGCAAAGGGAAGTTAGCCTTGTTCAAGAAGCTACTTTTCAGTTAGTGAGTGAGAGCTCTAAAAAATTGTGTGTTCTGGTTGGTTTGTTTTGTTTTGTTTTTTAGTTCTTTTCTTT
Organism: Myotis yumanensis; assembly: GCF_028538775.1. Classification (NCBI taxonomy): domain Eukaryota; kingdom Metazoa; phylum Chordata; class Mammalia; order Chiroptera; family Vespertilionidae; genus Myotis; species Myotis yumanensis. The sequence continues at coordinate 176,151,681 of NW_027223754.1, forward strand.
TTTTCTTTTCTTTTCTTATGTTGTTGTCAATGATTGGGCTTCAGGCTGGTGGTGAGGGGTAGGGTAAAGAGGGGAAAGCTTATTTTCTTGGTGTCATCACTGGACCATAGACATTCTTCAGAACGCAGACTGCTGTCATGAGGAAGCTCTGCAGCCATTGCTTGAGCAGCAGTCCTTCCTCGTGTGTGGAAAACGGAGTTTCTGGAAACATTCCCCGTGTTGTCGGTCTTGCCTGGTAAAGGTGCTAGTCCTTGGCGCTGATTGCCTTGCGCGCAGGGAGATGGAGGCGCGGCCTCTGAAGCAGCACTGAGCGCGGAGCTGGCTTCTGTGCAGGAGAATTTCGAGGGAGTGGGATGTTCCCCGGGAGGGGAACCCTGGATGGGCCCCTCTAGTCCTAATTTACGTTGATACTGAACTTTTCCCCCTTCCCTCCTTCAGGATCAGCTGTTTCAATGGTGCAGTTCTCTTCATCGCCTTTTGGTTACCAGTCACCTTCAGGCCATTCGGAGGAGGGAAGGGAGGGGACTATGAAGTCGGCCAAGCCCCAAGTGAACCACAGCCTTGGGGAAAGCCAGCGGGCCCTGAGCCCCTTGCAGTCTCCTCTCCGGTCCGCGGCCTCTCCTTCTCAAGCATATGAGACCTACATTGATAATGGACTCATATGCCTTAAACACAAAATTAGAAACATCGAGAAAAAGAAGGTAACTTTTTTCCCCCCTCCTTTCTCCTAGCCAGGCATATACACCATTTCAGGTAAGGGTTAAGGAACTGACATTTTGGCTTTTTATCAGGGCTCATAGATTACTTCCCAGAGATTTAACTAACCTTGGGATTTAGCTGGCTGAAAACATACAAGCAGGCTAAATATTGGATATATTAAACATGTTCTGTTTGATTTGTCAGCATGACTGAATACAAATATTCTTCATAGTAAAATTATGCATGCTACTGTTGAAATATTTGAAGAGCTAGCTACTTTAAGTCGGGTTAATTCCTTGAGTATAGTAGTAGTGTTTCTTTTCAGAGATTGCCTGATTTTTTAGCTCGTTTCCCGTGTGACTTTCTGCAGCAGTTGATATTGCAGTATAGATGCTGCAGTCATTGGAAGCTTTAATGATGGTGGAGCCAGAAAATGTTTCAGCACTAATTTTTGGGTTGCCAGGTGATCCTTTAAGATGGGTGGGTGAAAGCATTGTAGAGAGCCTTGCACAGGGACTCTGAGGTTATAATCAGACTAACGTTACAGTAGATGCTGATGTAAAGATCTCCACATCATTCCTCATTTCCTGAGTCATGTAGCCTGTGGAACAGTGCTGCACGTTGCTTTGTTGTGTCATGATTCTCTTTGCTCGTGATGATAAGGTGAGTCATTCACTCTCTGACCTAGGAACTCTTCAATATTTTTATGCCAAGACCTAGTTAAACCTTAGGAAAGTTGTTTGTAATGGAGGAGTGAGAAGAGATTTTTTTTTAAAAAAAGTCTGATTGACTGTTTCTTTTCCTTCTAAAAATGTTTTTTTTATTTAAAAAAATATACCCAGGAACATAGTGAAGAAGGGCCAGTTATGAGTAGCTTCTCTGTAGCCCTAGCTCTTGCCAGTTGTCTTTTGAATGCATAGAGTTGATCAGAGTGATAAGGTGAGTGTGCCTGGGTCAGCACAAATTCCCTGCCACTGTTGGAAACTAGTCAGGGCAGGACCTATTCAAAGCAGGATCTACTGATGGAGGAACTATGTGTGTAGGTATGCTTATCCTCTCTGGCTTCATGATACTGTCTCTTTGAATACCTATCTGACAATACCAAAGCTTTTATTTCAAGCTTCTGAGAAAACATCTTAAAGCTATAAAGCCAAATGGGAGGAGTCTAAATGTTCTTTTAGAATACCATCGTGGGCCATGTAATTTTCATGGGGACAATAAATGCAATTTATTTGTTGTGTGTTTACTTAAATATCAAATTTAATATAAAAATAGCTTCAGTTTGAGGCTACTATAATGCTAGAAAAGAAATCTTTTACATTTCTATACTTCCATTAAGAAGTTTTTTGTCTGACAAATGCCACAAAACTCAACAGGTGACTAACGGTTTAAGCATGAGGTTCGAGTAGGGTTTCTCAGCCTCAGCACTATTGACTTTTTAAAAATATATATATTTTTTATTGATTTCAGAGGGGAAGGGAGAGGGAGAGAGAGACAGAAACATCAATGATGAGAGAGAATCATTGATCAACTGCCTCCTGCATACCCCACACTGGGGATTGAGCCCATAACCTGGGCATGTGCCCCTGATTGGAATCTAACCTGGGACCCTTCAGTCCACAGGCTGATGCTCCATCCACTGAGCCAAACCAGCTAGGGTCAGCACTGTTGACTTTTGAGACTGGATAATTCTTTTTTTTTTCTTGAACACAGGAGAGTGGAGACTGGATAAGTCTTTGTTGTGTGGGGCTGTCCTGTGAATTGTAGGATGTTTAGCAACATCCCTGGTGTCTACCCACAAAATGCCAGTAGCATGCTCCACCTGTCTGCCATTCCCCCAGCTGTGATAACCAAAAGTATGTCCAGACATTGCCAGATATCCCTGGGGGACATATTGCCCTGATTGGGCACCACTTGGTTAAGGACATATGATTGACTAGTTAAGTCTTTGTAGTCTAAACATGTAGAGAGGCTATTAAGAGAAAAAAACCATTTTATTACTTTTGTAATACCAGACAAATGTTCATTTGTGTATGATATTTTTCCCCTAACTAGAACTCATGTACTCAGTTGCTGCGTGCTTTGTAGTAAAATGATACTTTTGCAGATTGATGGATTACTTTAGTAATTGTTTTCATAAGAAACAAAGTCTAGTATTTATTTGCTTGAGAATTTTATATCAGACTGTAATAGATGCAAGTTTCTCTTTTGTAGCTCAAATTGGAAGATTACAAGGATCGCCTGAAAAATGGAGAGCAACTTAATCCAGACCAATTGGTAAGTGATTTTATGATAATTTGGTCAGACTTGCTGGTTTCCTTTTCTTATTAAAACTGTAGATAGACTAGATGAGACTAAATATTTGATAGGCCAAAAAAGATCAGTGAAACCTGGCGCTTTTTTTTTAACCTAACTATAAATATTAGACTATTTATAACTTTTAAAAATGTTGTTTAACTTGTCCATGGTATACCTGGTAATTGCAAGTTTTATCTAATTTAGATGAGACTTTTTGCAATATAGAAATAAAAAAAATGTTTCATTGTTGTTTATCTTTTTGACTTGATCACATCTCCTGGCTAAGAAGGGACAAGTTAATCTAAAAGTTATTTGATCTAGCTTGTACATCTGTTGTCTTTTATCTTCTCAACAAAGATTTTTGGTTGTGTGTCATAGATACTGGTATTCAGGGACTTTCCCTGGCCACATTGACTGTTCTTCACTGGCTTGAATTTCTGTGATGTAGTAGATTATAGTTTTGCTGAGGCACAGATTTGAATTGTGTGAGCTCTGACAATGATGTGCTCACATAGCTTGTGAGAGGACTTAGCTGGACATCCAATATCTCAACATGGCTTTGTTTAAGTAGTCATAGTATCCTATATAATAAAAGGCTAATATGCAAATTGACCAAACAGTGGAACCACAGGTCACTATGACGTGCACTGACCACCAGGGGGCAGATGTTCAATGCAGGATATGCCCCCTGGTGGTCAGTGTGCTCCCACAAGGGGAGTGCCGCTCAGCCATAAGCCTCTGTGGCAGCGCTAAGGATGTCCGACTGCTGGCTTAAGACCACTCCCCGTGGGAAGCAGGCCTAAGCTGTCAGTTGGACATCCCTCGAGGGCTCCCGGACTGCAAGAGGGCGCAGGCCGGGCTGAGGGACACCCCTCCCCCACAGTACAAAAATTTCTTGCACCAGGGCCTCTAGTGTTCAATAATGTTTAGAGTGATAAACCTTTTCTTTGTGTAAATATCCTTAAAGAAAGTGTTCTGATAAGGTAGTATTGTTGATTTGGGGGTAATATTTGGGGGTAAGGATGGTGGTTCTCATGATAGCTCTCTAAAATACATCAAGGACATTGGTATATTTCAGAGCTCCAGCCAGAAAAACTTTAATCCCAATAATTCTTACCATCTTTATAACCACTTGTTGTTCTATAATATTAACTTTGATTTCTCTTTTGAGAAATATGCTGCCAACTGCCAATTTTATATTTGCCAATATATTAATTTTGTGAACTCTAGATTTCTTTATCCAGTTGCATATTTGACATCAGATTTTACCCTACCCGCCAAAACCTGTATCCCCTTTATCTTAGCTATGTCAGTTAATGGCTTGATGGGCTAGAAAAGCGGTTCTCAACCTGTGGGTCGCAACTCCTTTGGGAGTCGAACGACCCTTTCACAGGGGTCGCCTAAATACATCCTGCATATCAGATATTTACATTATGATTCATAACAGTAGCAAAATTACAGTTATGAAGAAGCAATGAAAATAATTTTATGGTTGGGGATCACCACAACATGAGGAACTGTATTAAAGGGTTGTGGCATTAGGAAGGTTGAGAACCACTGGACTAGAAGGATGGAGTTGGCAGAGAACCTTGGAAAATTTTTCATGTTTCTCTTTAGACTAGAGGCCCGGTGCATGAGATTCATGCATTCGGGGGGCGGGTCCCTCAGCCTGGCTTGCACCCTCTTGCAGTCTGGAAGCCCTCGGGGGATGTCTGACTGATGGCTTGGGCGCCCGCTGGCAGTTGGACATCCTTAGCGCTGCCACAGAGATAGGAGAGGCTCCCGCCACCACAGCTGTGCTCAACAGTTGTGAGCCCTGCTTCTGGCTGAGCGGTGCTCCCCCTGTGAGAGTGCACTGACCACCAGGGGGAAGCTCCTGCATTGAGTGTCTGCCCCCTGGTGGTCAGTGCATATAATTGTGACCAGTCCTTCTGCCTTTTGGTTGGTTTGCATAATTAGCCTTTTATTATTTAGGATTTTACATCTAGCCCATTAGCAAGTTTGATCAGTTCTTTAAAATAAATTTAGGAACTGACCATTTTTCATAAATTCTTCTTCTGTTATCCTGGCCCAAACCACATCATCTTTCATCTGCATTACTATAATAGCTTCCTCACAGGTTTTTCTGTCCTGCACTCTCCAAGTCTATTCTCAATATCGTAGCCTCAGTAATCCCGTTCACATGCAGGTCAGATGGTCATTCCTCTGCTCAAAAGTCCCCATTGGTTCCCATCAGGGTGGCAGTGTGAACTTACTGTGGCCTGCAAAGCCCTATAAAATAGGCTCCCTGTTTCCTTTTACATCTATTGCATTTCCTATCCTTTTCTCCCTTGTTACCTTCAACCTAGTTACACTGGCCTTCTCTGTTCCTCAAACATCCCAGGCACCCATCTGCCTCAGGGTTTTTGCATGTGTTGTTCCTTCTGCCTGAGATATTTTCCTCCTAGATGTCCAAATATTGGGGGTAAGGATGTGGAGCTCAGTTCCCACCTTCCTTCTGCTTTTGGTTGGAAGGTCATCCAGTAAGCCTGTCTTGACAACACGATACCTCTGTTTTCCCATTCACATTCCTTAGCTACTTTCCTTTCTTAAATTTTCTTCATAGAAGCACTTCTCTGACAAGCTGTAAAATTTTGTTTGTCCTTTCCTTGCAGTGTAATTTCCATTAGAAATTTTGTCTGTTCACTGCTGTTTTCCTAGTACTTAGAATAGTGTGTAGTATATAGTAGGCATGTAGGTGTGTGGGTTATTACATACCAGAGGCCCGGTGCATGAAAATTCGTGCAAGAGTAGGCCTCCCTTCCCCCAGCTGCTGGCATCAGCTTCCCTCTGGCACCTGGGACCTGGGCTTCTGTCCCCCGGCCGCCGGCAGGCACACAGGACATGGGCTGGCTTTCCTCTGGCCCTGGCTTAGTCAGGAAGGACGTCCAGAATGACATCTGGAAGACATCCGGTCTAATTAGCATATTACCCTTTTATTATTAAAGACTAGAGGCCCGGTGAACGACATTCGTGCACTAGGGAGTGTGGGGGTCCCTCAGTCCGATCTGCACCCTCTTCAATCTGGGAGCCCTCAGGGGAGCCCTCTCCAATCCGGGAGTTTCTGTCTGTCTTTACAATCATATGAGTGAATTGTCTGAGACCCCAACTCAGTTTGGTTTGTTGCTCACAGAATAATAGAGGCATTTTTTTTTCTTTGCTCCATTGGTGGAGATTTCCTGGAAGTTTTAGGATATCTTCCCTTTAATTTTTCCTCGACACTCTGACTTTACTTATGTCTTTCACCTTTGCTTTTTCTCCATCCCCCACCACAACAGTAACTTGCTCCAAGCTCACTTTGCTCTAGTGTCTAGGACAGTGATGGCGAACCTTTTGAGCTCGGCGTGTCAGCGTTTTGAAAAACCCTAACTTAACTCTGGTGCCGTGTCACATATAGAAAATTTTTGATGTTTGCAACCATAGTAAAACAAAAACTTATATTTTTGATATTTATTTTATATATTTAAATGCCATTTAACAAAGAAAAATCAACCAAAAAAATGAGTTTGCGTGTCACCTCTGACATGCGTGTGATAGGTTTGCCATCCCTGGTCTAGGAGATTTGTCTGCCACCAGAACTATGATTCCCAGCATTCTTGGTGCTCCCTGCGCTCTGGGCTTCCGCTTCCAGTCCTGCGGCTGCCACCAAAACTATTCCCAGAATTCTGGTGCTCCCCGCGATCTTGGTTTTCCTTTCCTGCTCTGTCTCTGTCCCATGGCCTCCCACTCTGCCAAGTCCTCCAAGCCACCAGCTCTCCCTCTCTGCTCTCCATCTGGCGGCTTGGGGAGCCAATTTCCCCAAGCCACTCCACTCTCCACTGGCTCTCCTGCTCTGCTTTCTGCCCAGCGCCTGTGTATGCAGGTTAATTTGCATACACACTCCTGATTGGCTGGTGAGCATAGTGGAGGGACAGTCAGTTTACATGTTTCTCTTTTATTATATAGGATAAATTTACTAAATATATGATGATTGAATATTAGGTTTCTAGATGTGATTAAGCATATGGCTTGTGTTACTTTTGAGAAATAACATCTCATACAAGCATTGTATATTTAAGGTATTTAGAAAATGCATTTAAGTCAGAAGAAGAAAAATCTATAATCTGACCTCTCGGAAAATAGCTGTCAATAGTGTAGTATTAAGAAGCTCTAAGTTTAGGTTTTAAAATTGGTACTAATTTACATAGCCCAGAAATTAGGAAAGATTAAAGAAGATGCAGTTTTTATTCACCCTGTCTTTCCTCTGTTCAGTTTTCATTTTACAAAATAATGATTGCTAATAGATTCTTATATATCTGTTCAGAGTTCCTTTAAACCTATATAAACAAACACATATTCTTCTTCCTGCCTTCTCTTTTTCCATTTTCTATATAACTTAGTTTAATGTAAATACTTAGGGGGCCTTTATTTTTGCTTCTTCCTTAAAAAAAAAATAAGACTATTTTTTGAGCAGTTACAGGTTCATAATAAAATTGAGCAGAAAGTATAGAGAAATTCATATACCCATCACCCCATGTTTGCACAACCTCCTTCACTATCAACATTTCATTACTAGAGTGGTGCATTTATTATCATTATAACTTATTATAATTAAACCTATGTTTATGCCCTGGCCAGTGTGGCTCAATTGGTTGAGTGTCATCTCGTGCACCGAAACGTTCATAGGTTTGATTCCCGGTCAGGGCATATGCCAGGTTGTGGGTTCGATCCCTGGTCAGGGCACTTATAGGAGGCAAGCAATCCATGTTTCTCTCTCACATCAATGTTTCTCTCTCTCACTCCCCTCCCTCCCTCTCTCTCTAAAAATCAATAAAAAACATTAAAAAAAGATTATTAAAAAAAATTCAGAGGGAAGGTGGAGGTTGGTGGGTGGGTGGGGAGAGATTAACCAAAGAACTTCTATGCATATATGCATATCCCATGGACACAGACAGTGTGGTAAAGGCCTGGGGGGGGGGTGCAGTGTGCAGGAGGTCAATGGGGAAAAAAAGGGGGACATCTGTAATACTTTCAACAATAAAGATTAAAAAACAGCAACCCACAAAACCAACCTATGTTTACACATCATCATCACTCCCAGTCCATAGTTTACGTTTCGGGTTCATTCTCGGTGTTGTACTTTCTGTGGGTTTGGGGAAATGTCTGAAGGCATGTATCCCACCATTATAGTATTGTACAAAATATCCCTGCCATAAAAATCCACTGTGTTCTACCTATTTGTCCACCCCTTTTAATATCATGTCAGTGTTTCCACAATGCACGGTCTTTACAGTTTGGTTGAATTGTTCTGTGAAACTATCTGAGCCTGTTTTTTTGGGGGGTGGGCATGGGGCTTGAGTTTTTTTTGGGGGGGGAATATTCTCTACTTTTTCTTTGGAAATTGTTATGTTTAGATTTTTTTTGGAGTCAACTTTTCCAAACTTTCCTTGAAATTTACTTATTTCATTCAGTTTCAAAAATTTATTTGCAAAGACTGGGGCAAAATAATTAAAAAATAAGTAAAATTCTGGGGTGGGGAGAGGGCAATGGGGGAAAAGGGACATATGTAATAATTTCAACAATAAAGACATTTAAAAATGAATAAAAAGTCATACCTTTAAAAAAATAAAGATGAGTAAACAACAACAAAAATTGAATCATAAAAATCAAAATAAAATAAAATTATATTTCTGTGTTACTTTGTGTTTGTTTCTAATTTTTTGTGTAGTTGTATTCCCTCAGTTCACTCTTAAGTTAGTGTTTTAAAAAAATTAAGCCAGATTTTAGACTTATTTTATTTTTCTCTTTTCCTTTTATCTTTATGCTTTTCTTAGTTTATTTGCTTCATTTTCTGAGTTGAGTGCTTAATTCATTTCCTCCCCCCCCCCCCCCCCTCCACTGATTGGTATTTAAGGCTGTAAATTTTCCTTCAAGTATTGCTTTCACTGTGTATTATGGGTTTGATACTGTAGTTTCAATATTTTTTGGCTAGAAATGTTATAATTTTAGTTTGTAATCCTCTAATCCAACAATTTTTGTAATATTGTAAGTAAAGCTTCCTATAATCTGCATGGCTGTTGTAACCTCTTTTGATAATATAACTCTTAAGTCAACCTGTAAAGACTAAGCTATAGACTGCTAAGATTTCACTAAGATTGCACACAAGCCTAGATTTCTCCTTTGAAATAGTAAGAAGAATGTCTTAATGATGTTTTCTAGAGTCCCATTTGTAACTTTAGTATTGATTTTGGTTTTTGTCTGGATTTGAAATGGAGTACCGAGATTCAAGTAAATGTTTGAGCAAAAAGAGAGAGGTACTTGATGCTTTCATTTCCACCAAAGTTTTTATTGTTAAAGAATTAGGATTTGGTGCCCATCCCTTGTTGCTAAACTCTGACCCTACTTTATATTTAATGCATAACACTAAGCTCATTAAGTAATGTGGAATCTTTTCTATAGTCTCACTGCTATTGGCCTAGTCAAGGCAAGCCACCTAAATGTTACATAAGCTTCCTAATTAATCTCCTTGTCTTGAGACCTCCTGTTCCAGTTCACCAGCTCTACTTCTCCTAGTGTTTTTTTCTTGAAACAGAAATCTCAGTATATGATTCTACTGAAAAGTTCTGAAATTCTGTTCAGAACTTTTAGCAAAAAGTTCTGAAATTCTGTTCAGAACTTTTAGCATATTTGAGGCTGTCTGAGATCATGATCTGAACTACTTTTTATTTATTCAACAAAAATATATTAAGTACCTACTCTGGGAGATACTGTGCTTATTGCTAGGGTTATAATTCCTAAGGACAAATTTGATGCTTGTCCTTATAGATATAATGTGATGGGGAAGAGAAGAAGGAAATAAGCAAATATACATGTGATGGATGTGAAGGTAAAGTACAGAATGACAATAGAGTGTAATCAGGAATCTAACCTAGTCTGGAGAGTTGAGGACAGCTTCTTTGAAAAAAGAAGTGCTTTAGTTAAGACCTAAAAATTGAATAGGGCCTACTTAGCCAGTTAAAGTGGAGAAAGAGAAAGAGCAGTGTAGGCAGATGCTAACATGTGTAAAGGCCCTGAGAAGGAAAATAACGTTTTTACAAAGGGCTTTCTAAGAAGGCCAGTATGGATGGAAGGATGAGCCTGGATGGGGAAAGGCACGTTATGCAGATCCTTGTATGGCATTTAAAGACTGTTTTTTTCCTAAGGGCATCAGAAATATTATAGATATGTTTGAAGCAGAGAATAACTACAAGGATCTTTAATGTTGTAGTTGAAAATTTCCTTTTTCTATGTGAAGAAAGTTTTGGAGATGGTAAAGATGGATGTAAGGAGACCAGATAAGGGTTGGCTGTAGTTTAAGTAAGAGATTTATGAGAGCTGTTTCCTAGGTGGTGGCAGAGGGGTTTGTGTAAAGTAGTGGGATTTGAGAGGTAAAATCAACATAGCTTGGTAACTGGATGTATGAGTAGAGGGACGAGCCAAGCGTGGTTTCCAAGTTCTTGAACAGTTGGATAGATGACAAAACCTTTTATATATTGGGCTTGGAAATACTAGGAAAGAAGAATGTTTTGGAATGGTGGGATGCAGAGCTCAACTTTGGACCACTGGTTTTCAGAGAGGAGAGAGTGGGAAGGCAGAGAGGAAGGAGGGAGGAAACGAGGGAGGAAGATGAGAGAAAGAGAGAACATCAATGTGAGAGAGACACATTGATTGGTTGCCTCCCACAGGCGCCCCAACCAGGGCTGGGGACTGAACCTGCAACCCAGGAACACTCCCGTTACCAGGAATCGAACCCGAGACCCTTCAGTGCAAGGGCTGATGCTCTAACCATTTAGCAACAGCGGCCGGGGCTACTTTGATGAATCTTATATATGTTAAGTGAGACACAGGTGCCAGATTTTTTTAGTGAACTAACTGTTTTCCAAAATTATTGTACCATTTAGTCAAATACTGGAGTTCCTATTGCTCTATATCTTTATAAAGAATTAGTATTATCAGACTTTCTTAAAAACAGCATTATTGAGTTATCATATACATAACAGAAAATTAATCCATTGTGAGCGTAGAATTCAGTGAGTCATAGTAAATTTGTAGAGCTATGTAATTGTTCCAACAGTCCAGTTTTAAAACATTTTTATAAACCCTTCCAAGTTCCCTTTTGTGCCCTTGTTTGCTTTTTATCTCTATAAATTTACCTTTTCTGGGTATTTCTTTCACATCTGGCTTCTTTGACTTAGAATTATGTTTTTGAGGTTCATCCATGTTAGAGCCTGTATCAGTAATTCAGTTTTTATTATTGCTGACAAGTATTTCTTTGTATGGTTTATATCACATTTTTGTTTATTCATTTACCAGTTGCTGGATATTTGGATTATTTTTATTTCGGGCTATAATAAATAATGCTACTATATAAATTTGCACACATGTCTTTATCTGGACATAATGTCTTCATTTATTATAGATAAATATCTAGAAAGGGAGTGCTATGCTATTTTGATTATGGAGGCTTTGTAATATATCTTTCTCTGGCCGGACACGTTTCTTATTCTGTTTCATATTGGCTCTTAGTTTTTCCATATGGATTTAAGTTCAAGTCCTATGAAAAACCTACTCCTCTAATTATCATCTTTATTCATCTGTGAAATCTTTAAAAAATTGTTTCTTTTAATTTGCAGTATTTCTTTAACAATCTTATTTAATTTTGCCTGTCATAGGTAATTGTTTACAAGTCTCTTCTACCATAATATACATTTCTTAAAGTTGCTTATTTATCTGTGTGATCCTAGTTTTGCTACTTGTGTAATATATTTGAGTAGTAAAATGAATATTGACAGGAATCCTGTTGGCTCAGTGCTCTTAAGAACCCAAGATCTCCCTGACTTTATAGATATCATCAACATTGTTATTATGGCTCAGATTTCTAGTATAAAATTTGAATTTTTAAATTTAACTTTACATACCTTCTAAATACTCTTTCTACTTTTTCAATTAGATATAGTAAATGTCTAATCCATAAAGTCTTAAATCTCCTCATGTTTTTAAGGAACACTTACTTTGACATATGTGTATTCAGAAGTTCACAGAATTGGTGTTTTCTCCTATTTGGTAGGAAGCAGTTGAGAAATATGAAGAAGTGCTACATAACTTAGAATTTGCCAAGGAGCTTCAGAAAACCTTCTCGGGGCTGAGCCAAGATGTGAGTATGTTTTCCTTAAAACCAGTTCCACCACTGATCTGGAAGAAAATGTCAGGGTCTGCTGATGGCACTTGGTTACCATCCATCTCATTCCTGCTGATATTTTATTGTTAATGGGGGTTGAGCATAGCTACTCCAGAACTCGTGTTTGCAGATTTCTGGAGCCTCCAGAGCAGCGGTCGCCAACCGGTGGTCCGTGGATCACTGGTGATCCGTGAGGTCCGAAAGGTTGGCGACCGCTGCTCCAGAGAACACAAATGATGTCTGGATATGAGACATTGTGAATAAAGTATTAGTTATCTAATTCATGTGTATTATTTCACTGTAGAATCATAGAAATCACTGAGAAGGGAATAAAAACTATGTTTATGGGTACATTCATTAAATATATGTTAGCATATAGGCCTGCACACTTATACATGATAGACTTTTAAGGTCAGCATTATTTAATGTATTAGGAAACATGGAATTGGTAGACTCTTCTGGAGACCAGGGCAGTTATTACCAGAAAGACTTAAGATTCATGTTAGAATTAATCTGGTCTCACCTGTTAGGTTCTCTATGTTGACGATTCAAACTTTTATCTCTGGCAAATTGAATCGGTAATTAATGTGAAATCTTAAGCATTCATTAATGAAGTATTCTTCACTGTTTTAGAATCTAAGAAGGCCCTTGAAAGATCATGTTCTAACAATTGAAATTTTTTTGTAAATTCATTTCTGTGTTGGGTAGCATACCTCATAAGATAGTCTCTTCTACTTTTTGGTTATTTTCTTCTTGTACAGTGAACTGAAATTCTCTTCTCCATTCCTCTGACATCAACCACTGGTGTACCCTGCCCCTCCAAAAAAAACAAAAAACCAAAAAAAACAAAAAAAAAAAAACAAAAAAACCCTCAAAACCCTGCCAAAACCCCAAAGCATACTTTCTAGGCTGAAGACATCTACCATCTTAATCCTTGTAACATAGTCCGGAGTTGCTCTCTTCTGGATGTCTGCCTTCATTAACTCTCAGAGGTAGTGTGTAAATCTAAAATAGCCTAGTGTAGAGGCACTACCTTCTGTTTTCTGGATATTTCTGTTAATGCAAGCCTAAGATGATATTAGTTCTTTTTGTTAATCACAACATATTTTAACTTATTGTTACTCATGAGTCACTTCATTTTAGTACTTACTGTTAATTCCACAGTTAGTAAATATTTATAGTCTGTTTTAGATACAATACTTTTTTTTTTTTTAATATATTTTATTGATTTTTTTACAGAGAGGAAGGGAGAGAGATAGAGAGTTAGAAACATCGATGAGAGAGAAACATCGATCAGCTGCCTTCTGCACATCTCCTACTGGGGATGTGCCCGCAACCCAGGTACATGCCCTTGACTGGAATCGAACCTGGGACTTTTCAGTCCGCAGGCCGACGCTCTATCCACTGAGCCAAACCGGTTTCGGCTAGATACAATACTTTTAAGTCAATTTGTTTTCTTGTATGATCAATTCTCCATTCCCTCCACCCCCAAATATGTTGTTTATTTAGTTTTGGTCCCTTTTACTCTAAAAAGATCATTCATATCAATCTTCTGTTTGGATGGTTGGAAGTATACTTTTAATACTTAAAAATTCTCCATTGACACTCTTTACTCAGACCCTATCAAATTTTAATTTTCCATATAGGACTTTATTTTTTAAATGTATGTTTTTTTTTGTTTTAAGATATAAATCTTTTTTAAAAAACACTTTCCATGTGCCAGGCACCTACAAAAATCCACTTGTTTTTACAGCAATCCAGGAAGTAGATATAAGTAGCCCCCATTTTTCAGATAAAGAATCTGAGACTCAGAACAAAAGGAACTTCTTCAAAGTCATGTGGCCAGGAAGTGGTAGAGTGAAGGTAGAGCTCTAATATTTTCACTCTTAAAAGCTGTGTTCTTTATTTTATGCCATAGATATGGTACCTGTATATTCACATGTTTTTCCACTGCCATGGTCTAGAGCAGTGATGGCGAACCTATGACACGCGTGTCAGAGGTGACACGTGAACTCATTTTTTTGGTTGATTTTCTTTGTTAAATAGCATTTAAATATATAAACTAAATATCAAACATATAAGTCTTTGTTTTACTATGGTTGCAAATATCAAAAAATTTCTATATGTGACACGGCACCAGAGTTAAGTTAGGGTTTTTCAAAATGTTGACACGCCGAGCTCAAAAGGTTCGTCATCACTGGTCTAGAGGTAGCTTCCAAGCCACCAGATTTTGTTATGTGTGAATTATTTTTCCTTATTTGCACAATAGGTGAGGTGCTAAAAAGTACTTGGGAGTGGGCCTTAATGAATCACGACCCTAGAAGTGCTTGTCAGTACCTTCCAGCCCAATAATTATTGGGCTCTTCTTTTACTAAGCTGTTTCTTTTGTCAAATCTCTTCTGTGATAGCCAGTTTTGCAGCTTGTGTAACATTTTCTTCTTTCCCTTCAGCCCAGCCACACCTCTCTTAGTCTGCGTGAAAGGAGCTCTGTCCCTTGCTGGGGATTTATCATTTTGCATCATGGTTCAGAAAATAAATTTGATTATTCAAGACTGTTGGTTGATAGCAGTTTATACTTCTTACCTTCTTATTTCAAACCAGTCCCCCACTGGAAGAAGAGAAGATGATGTAACCTGACTTCTTAGCTTCTATATAAATAAGGAGAAATAGGCTGTTGTCAGTGATGTTCGTGGCAGGAGCATCTGATTATAATCTAGGAGACAACAGGCTTTCTTACTTGATACTTGATTGACTTAGCAAATGTATGAAGTCTGTCACGTGTCCAGCTCTGTCCTGGGCACTAGTGATATATTGGTGAACAGCGGACATATAGTCTCAGTCATCATGGAGTTGAAGCCCGGGAAGGGGAAGGGGGAATGGCAAATAAATAAAAAGATAACCATTTAATGTAATAGATACTTGGATAGAGGAAGTTCAGGGTAGCATGAGCCCATAAGAACACCTAATCCAACCTTGGGAGATGGCTAACTAGAGATGTGAGGTTATCTTGTGCTACCATCTTGAAGATGCCCTTGACATAAGTTGCCTTTCCTTACACCATCATGAGACTGCATCCCAGAGGACCCCACTTGAATAGTTCGACGTGCATCCATATTTTTTCCTCCTCTCAAGCAGAAATGGACACTGCTGTAGTAGTTTGGTTAATTAGTATTGCAGTGAGTCCAAATTGAAGTCTTGGGAAAGATTTTCTGAGCCTTTGTCCTGGAGAAAATATGCTTACCCATTAACCCCCAACCAGCCTGTGCCTCATTCTCAAACTTTTATCTTCATCCCTTGTCTCCTGTCCCTGAGAATAACACAAGTCGAATTTATTAAGTTGCTTTCATAACATCTAGAAAGTTAGTTAATAATGCCATAATGAATATTTTTCCTGAGTTTTTTTCCTTCAGTCTTTATCTGTTAGGATTTATGAACATACACATCTCTTTCGTAGAGTTTTAAATACTGATGCTATATCAAAATAATTTAACCCACCTATAGGAAAAAGCATTTAGACTTTTGTTGTTGTTCTCTTGATCTTTATATCTTGGAAAATATCCAACATGAAGCAAATATTAAACCAGAAAAGCAACTATGGGAAGAAAAGAACTTTTAGGTTTCTTAGTGGAAATAGGTAGTACTTTTTATTGTTTGTTGTTGTTTTTTAACGGGAAGCCATGTATTATGTCAGACTTTAAGGTGTTGCAGTTCTAAGCTTTATAGTAGACAATAATTTTCCATATGTGTTTTGTCTGCTAAATATTGGAAGATACAAGCTCCATCAAGACTGGCACACAATTCTGAAAATATCTCTTTTTACTTTTAAAACAAGTCTGTTGGCTATGGTGTTTTTCCCGCATTACATTTATTAGGCGTTTTATTTCTGTTTAGTTTTCAATTCCTCACGCTTTAGCCAGTTGTCTTTGGTTGGTTGAAAACTGACTATTATAGTTTAAATATTCTTCTCCTGGAACATGAGATTAAAAAAATAACCCAAAACAGACTGAAGCATTTTCTTAAAATATTTGGTCTAAGAAGGCTTGATAATACTAAATATGGAAAAGTAAAACCTTGGATTGATGCAGATATCAGCAGTGGGTGCTGTGCTTCTCATTATGGTGATGTTGGAGGTACTAGATAGAGCCTGGAGTCGGCGGCAGATAATCTGGACTCCCTGGCCTCTGGTTACCGGAGACAAACCAGTTTATTACTCGGGGACTTCTTCAGCTGAAGGAGGAAGCAGGGTTAAATGAATGTATCAGTTTCACAGTCAGTGTCACATCCAGGGCTGGGTACAAATAGGTTTATAGTTGTAATACAAATAAGTAATACAAGCATAAACTCTGTGTTTTGGGTACTCACAACTATAAACTTCCTTTTGCCCACCCTGTATATGAGTTTTACCTTCTAATTTCAAGTCTCTGGGATTAGACTTTTTTAGACTACGGTGCTGCTAATACTCGGTGGTGAGAGTTGTCCATTTTAATTAGCATTTGTTTTAACAGCTACTTAAAGCTCAGAAGAAGGCCCAGAGAAGGGAGCACATGCTAAAACTTGAGGCTGAGAAGAAAAAACTTTGCACCATCCTCCAGCTTCAGTATGTATTACAGAACTTGACACAGGAACATGTGCAGAAGGACTTGAAGGAGGGCTTGAATGGTGCAGTGTGTTTGCCTTTAAAAGAACTTGACTACCTCATTAAATTTTCAAAACTGACCTGCCCTGAAAGAAATGAAAGTCTGAGGTAAGCCAATGAAAATATTTTTCTGAAGTAGAACACATAACACTTTAGTCTAGCTTTTGTAAATATAAAAAATGTATGTATGTAGTAATTAGGAAAACATTAATTTGATTCAACACGGGAAATGTTGGCCTGCCTAGACTCTGACAGGGTTGATAGACTATTAGGAGGAAAGTGAATTTGAATGACCTCATTAACCTACTTCTTTATTGTAACACGGATTTTAAAAAGTAATGACTGACCACCAAGTTTTAACCTTGTGCAAGTGTTAACCATAATACTAATTCTGCATTTTCTTAAATTTTTTTTTTTTTTGTAATTATCTCAGGCTGTTGTATTACCTGAGAGTCTTTGCCTTTTTACTGCTGTACTTAAAGTGGAGGTAAATAAAATTTACCTTGACCAGTATCATTAACATTTCAAAGGGAGAATTATTTGGTGTTTTTGTGCTGCGAATAAATACTGAGAAACAAACCTGATAATTAAAAATACCAAACCAGCAAATGGAGGCTGCTCAGTCCCCGCCCATACCCCCCCCCCCCACGTACCCCCCCGCCCCCCAGCTCACACACACACACAGTTATCCATTTTCTATTCTTGCTTTGAAGGAATAAGTTAGCTAATGAACAGCTCTCTAAGCCTTTCTTTGTTAGATATAGGCAATTCCAATGTTGTGTCTGTTAGCTATGCTAGTTAGACACAACATTGGAATAGCCTGTATCTAACTAAGGGTTAGATTTCAACTGCTATTGGAAATCAATCATGTATCAGGAAACCTAATAAAACTCAATTACCTATAGACAGCCGCATATATATATTTTTTATTCCTATTCTAATAGTCTACTCCAGCATCATTACCTGTTTGTTGTCTTCTCCTACTTCACTTTGGTGGGTTCAGGGAATGTAGCTTTAATATGTGAAATGCAAGTGATTATAATTTGAAAAATAAGCTGCTCTCTTTAAAGTTAAATACAGCTCTTAATATTTTCATTCCAATGTTCTTTTATGTAGGACATAGGCTTGATGATGAATGCTATGTCATTGACAGTTTTAAGCTCTTTTTGGATTATTCCTTAATAGTTGTATTTGGTAAAAGTCCTTATTTTGGTTGTTTTGAGGAAAAGTGCTTACAGTAGAAAACCATAAATGGGCAGTTAATCATCTTTTGTAAAATTTCCATTTTTCAAAGAGTAAAAAGATAAAATTCACATTGAATGTCTTGACTATTTATGGGTTAATTGTATAAATTGCACTACTCCATATATATAGACTAGAAGGCTGGTGCATGACATTTGTGCACTTGGGGGGGGGGTGGTGTCCCTCAGCCTGGCCTGTGCCCTCTCGCAGTCCAGGACCCCTCGGGGGATGTCCACCTGTCAGCTTAGGCCCGCTCCTCGCAGGGAGCAGGCCTAAGCCGGCAGGCAGACATCCCTTGAGGGGTCCTTAGCGCTGCCGTGGAGGCTGGAGAGGCTCCCGCCACCACTGCTGCGCTCGCTAGCCATGAGCCCAGCTTCTGGCTGAGTGGTGCTCCCCTTGTGGGAGCACACTGACCATCAAGGGGCAGCTCCTGCATTGAGCATCTGCCCTTTGGTGGTAGTGCGTGTCATAGTGACCAGTCGTTCAACCGTTCGGTCTATTTGCATATTAGCCCTTTATTATATAGGATATATATGTATCTCTAACGCCACTTTGTTCTGCTGCTGCTTTTTCTTATCAGTGTTGAAGACCAGATGGAGCAGTCATCCTTGTACTTTTGGGACCTTTTGGAAGGTAGTGAGAAAGCAGTGGTAGGAACGACATGTGAGTTTTCTCTACTCTGGACTTATGCAGTAAATACTAAACTTTATGTCTAGAAGTTTAGGATGATACTGGGGGCTGAAACTGCGTCAGTCCATCAGAACTTACTTGTCTGCAATACTATATTCATCGGGAGAATGATCTCTTTGTTTAGTTCTGCTAAAAGCAGCTGTTGTATAATTGCACTCATTAAAATGAAACCTAGGGAGAGTTTTCAAGTGGAAAGTCACTGTGATTTGGGAACAAGGGCTAACTAAGGTCTAGTGCTAACTTTAACACTGGAGAAATGGAGACCCTTTTAGAGTTTGGTTCTCTATTCTGAATAGTTGTACCTGTTCTATTTAAGCATTTTAAATCCACATATTGTTAATATCAAGACTTATCTACCAGATTTGCCTAAGAAATATATGAATGGTTTGGCTACATAGTCTACTGATGCATTGTTGTCTATTGATCTGGAAATGAGCTGAAGAGAAAGAGTTCTTTTGGCTTCCTAAATAGATGTTGGCCCAGTGCCCAAGTACAAAAGGCCAGACATGAAGTACATAGTTTTGTGTACTAGCTTAGGGTAATGAAAACTCATTCGAAGCTAGCAAACATTTTTGTTAATAGTGGTTGCTTCCTTTTTAAATACCCTAAGTATGTATAACTGTCACGAACTTTCTAAGTCCTTTCAAGTTTTGATCACAGAAATTTATTTCTTGGTTAGACTGCAAAATGATACAAATACTTTGGAAAATCATTTGGCAGTTTTTAAAAATAAAATTAAGTGTACACTTACTATATAACAAAGCAGATATATTTCTAATACCCAAGAGAACTGAAAACATATGTTCACATAAGTATTTGTACATGAATGTTCATACCAGCTTTATTCATAATAGCTCCAAACTGAACACAGCCCAGATGTACATCAGTTGATAATTGTTAAACAAAATGTGGTATATCCATACAGTGGAACCTACTCAGCAATAAGAAATGGAATGAAGTATTCATATATGCAACAGCATGGGTGAATCTAAAACTAATTATGTTGAGTGAAATAAGCCAGACAAAAAAAATGAGCACATATTATATGATTCCATTTATATGAAATTCTAGAAAAGACA
Organism: Myotis yumanensis; assembly: GCF_028538775.1. Classification (NCBI taxonomy): domain Eukaryota; kingdom Metazoa; phylum Chordata; class Mammalia; order Chiroptera; family Vespertilionidae; genus Myotis; species Myotis yumanensis. The sequence continues at coordinate 176,171,560 of NW_027223754.1, forward strand.
TAACTAGAATGAGAGCAGGTCAGTGGTTATCAGGGAGAGGGGGAAGGGGATTGATTACAAGAGGGATATGAAGGAACATTTTGAGTTGATAAAAATGTTCTGTATCTCTTTCTGGTGGAAGTAACACCAGAAATAACATGACTTTCTGTGCACTTCAAGTGGATGAATTTTTTTGTTTGTAAATTATATCTCAAAGTTGATTTTCTTTTAAAGAAAGACAAAAATCTATGTCATAGTACTCCTATGAAAGGAATAATAGACCCAAATCAAGTGTGGGGACTCAGCTTAATTTGGAATTATGGTTTTAGTAGATATTAAAAATGAAATAGACTTTAAACCTATTCATGGTGCAGTGATTTTAACATCATTTTAAGATTTTTCTTGATCATCAAAGGGTGATATGCTATGAGTGACATAAAGTATAACTCGAGTAAAGTCATAATCATGGAATTTTGTAGTTTAAAAATCTTTTAGAGATTGTCCAAGGTAGGGTTTTCTAATAGTTATGTTTGAGGAGCTTTTACTTCTGTAAAGCCTTCATGACTTGGGAAAGATATAGTAATTGTTAGTTATGATGTCTTGGAAGCAGATGGGAGAAATGACTTCCTTAAGCTCAGGGAATAATGTGTATTTTTGTAAAATATTTGAGACTTTGATAAGGATCTCTGATTTTTAGTCATTTTTCACATAGTAGAAATGGAGACCTTAAGTGACTTGCTAAACTTTGGGATTCTGATTGTTTAAATTCATATTGATTCAGCCTGACATAAAGATGGGCTGCATATTTATTTTTCATGGTACTGACTAGTTCTTTGAATCCCCTCTAAGGTAGAATGTTGTAATGACACTATAGGATAAAATTATGTTAGGATTTCTATTCCAAATAATTTCCCATGACCTTTTAGGTTATATGATAACTAAGTCTTCATCACTTTTTCTTAGACAAACATATGAAAGACCTACTGTCTAAATTGCTGAACTCAGGCTATTTTGAAAGTATCCCAGTTCCAAAAAATGCTCAGGAAAAAGAAGTATCACTGGAGGAAGAAATAAAATCAGAGAAGAGAAAACTGTTATTGAAGACGGAATCTGTCAGAGAGTCAGGTTTGTTGTGCTTTCTGAAATTCTGTAGAGTGGCTGCATTTTTAATGCCCAAATATGAGACAAATCACTGTGAAATGATTGCCATGTTTTAATTTGGTAGTGTGTACATGCATGGAAATCTTTACTTGTGGCAGGAAATCTTTACCTCACTTTAGGAAATATCACTAGGCTTTATTACCATGATTTACCTTCTATTAAGAGTGAACCTTACTAAAAATGTTAAGTTACACATTGTTACAAGAGAGTGTGCTGTTATAATGAGATATTATGGAGTTTGAATCTCTTTGTTAAACTAGTAGTAGGATAATTTCATTTGAAATTGTTTAAAATGTAAATTATAGTACAATCCAATACTGGAGTAGAATAAGAGTGTAAATAACCTAAGGTTAACATACTGATTAAGGAAAAAAGTGCCCAAATAAATATAATAATTCCAATCAAGGAAATATGCTCTTCAAAATTCAACTTTACTTGGGAAAGGAATATTTTGAGTAAATGGCACTTTTGCTTTTGTTTGTTGAAGCTGGATTTATTTAAGAAATATCACTTCTGTCCTAACCAGTTTGGCTCAATGGATAGAGCATCGGCCTGCAGACTGAAGGGTCCCAGGTTCGATTCCAGTCAAGGGCATGTACCTTGGTTGCGGGCACATACCCAGTAGGTAGTGTGCAGGAGGCAGCTGATCGATGTTTCTCTCTCATCGTTGTTTCTAACTCTCTATCCCTCTCCCTTCCTCTCTGTAAGAAATCATACTTAGTTATATTCCTGTTAATAAAAATATATATTTAAAAATTAAAAAAAAGAAATATCACTTCTGCCTGGCTGGTGTGCTCAGTGGTTGAGCGTCGACCTGTGAATCAGGAGGTCACGGTTTGATTCCTGGTCAGGGCACATGCCGGGCTTGCGGGCTCTATCCCCAGTGTGGGGCAGGCAGGAGGTGATCGCTCAATGATTCTCTCTCATCATTATTGTTTTTCTCTCTCTCTCTTCCTCTCTAAAATCAGTTAAATATATATATATATATATATATATATATATATATATATATATATATATATATATATATATATATATAAGAAATATCACTTCTAAGGAGGTAGTCCAGGCAGGGTTCTGGAAGCCACTTCCTGTTAGTTCCTAATACGAAATCCAGTGCTTCAGTATCTTCACTCCCTTACCCTCCCTCCAATCTTAAACTGGCTTGTAAGAGGCCTTTAAGGGCTATATTTCAAGCTGAGATGACTAATTATTACCCCATGGATACCGGAGCTGTAATTCCAGCTTGAAACAAGCTGTGTTTGGGTTAAGAGGAGATAATCTTGTTTTCCATCAGAAATCCGTTTTTAACTGTAACTTGACTTTAGATGAGGTGAGCTATTAGCTTCAGCTAGCCTCGGACCACAAGCTTTTGGCTAACAAACAATAGAATTACTCCTGCTATGAATCTTTTTTTTTTCTATAACTCCTCTGAGATATGTTGCTAGAATGAATTAGTTGTAATCAGTCTGAAAATGTATAGTTTACCTGTATTTCTTTTATCTTCCCAGAGTCTCTTATGGAATTTACACAGACAGAGATACAACCACAAGAGGTAAGGTACTGAAAGGTCATTTGCTGATTTTGGTTTTTGAGCTTTTGTGTAGCGTTGTGGTTGGAAATTCCTGCCCCGGAGGTATACTACTTAAGCTTGAATCCTGGCTCTGCAGTTTACTAGCCTAGTGACTTTGGGCAAGATATCTATGTCTGTTATTCTTATGCACAAGGTGGGATGAGAGTAATGCCTGCCTCATGTGGTTATTGTGAGGATTACAGGAGTCAGCTTAACTTCTACATTGCTTAGAATTTGGCCTGGCACACAATAACTGCTTGTGTTAGCTGTTATTGTTGTTGGCCCTTGTGTTAGAATTTAAAAATGGGTAGAATTTTGCTCTCTCCAAAATTTACTCAGATTAGTAATAGAAGAGGGTATTTGTTCTTTTCAAACTGACATTGAAATTCATAGAAACTGGAAAGGATGGGAGAGGCAACATCACAGTATTGAGGGATATATAATGGAAATAAAGAAAAGTCTGGTAATTTAAAAAACGTGAGGCTTAAGGTTAAGCAATATAACTTTGTTTAGTTGGACTGTCCTCTGCCTTAATGTTTAAGGGTGTCAGGTGAGTAGTCAGAAATATAAACTTCGATGTTTCCAAAGTAGCGATCTATACTTGACTCACCTAAGACTGCTAAGAACTGCACATCGTGGTCCCACATTTACTTGATTCAGGCTCTTTTATCAAGGTTATTCTGACTCTGCCAGTCAAATATAGATTGTTACTTTTCAAATATCAAAGTTTGTATTCCTGTTAATTGAGAGGGGAAAGGAATGGACAAAAAAGTAGGACAGTCTTTTCAAGTAGAATAAGAATAGAAATTTCCTGTTAGTAGAGTGGTTCAGACCAATGGACATAGGGATACTAAGAGAGTTCACTATCCCCCTCAAGGTCTTCTATACATTTAGTGACTCAGCACATTTTTTTCTCTGGTCTAGTTTCTTAACAGACGCTACATAGCAGAAGTAGATTATTCAAGCAAACAGCACGAAGAGCAACCTTGGGAAGCAGATTATGCTAGAAAACCAAATCTCCCCAAATGTTGGGATAAGCTTACTGAACCAGCTGGTGAGGAGAAGAAACAGGAATCCTTCAGGTCCTGGGAGCCTTCTGTTAAGCAGCAGGAGCTGGCAAGGCCTGCGGTTTCCTCAGAACAGAGGAAGCAAGAGATGGCCAAGCTCAGGTCCACTCTGCAGGAAGAGCAGAAGAAGCAGGATGTCTCTAAGCCCAAGCTAACTCCTAGCCAGTGGAAGCAAGAAACTCCCAAACCCAAAGCAGGATGCGTTCAAGAGGAACAAAAGAAGCAGGAGACACCAAGGCCTTGGCCAGTTCAACTGCAGAAAGAACAGGATCCAAAGAAGCAAACTGCAAAGTCTTGGACACCTTCCCTGCAGAGCGATCAGGACCTCAGCAAGTCATGGGCCGCTCCCATGTGTGAAGAACAGGATGCAAGGCAAGCAGAGACTCACAAATCCTGGGACAACAATGTGGAGCATCCAAAACACCCTTTAACACCACAATCACAGACTTCTCCAAAGTCCTGGGAGGTAGCTGCAGGAAGCCTCATACCAAATGACCAGCTGCTGCCCAGGAAGTTTAATGCAGAACCCAAAGATGTGAGTTGATCTCTATCAGTCTGTGCCTGGCAATGTAGACATAAATAAGGAGCTGTGGTAATGATAACTTTAGTTTTCTTAAAAAAAAAAAAAGAAATCAACAAAACCCATGTTAAATTAATGTGTACAGTATTTCACTTAACTCTTCAATGTGTAATTTATTGTTTTTCCTTAAAAATTGGAAATAGACCTAGTCAGTCTGTTGAGCCTAACCTGAGATGAAATTTCCACAATAAGGAAATACTGTTTTAATGCCAAAAATTTAATGACATGATATGACGTCAAAATAGTGGCTAGTTGAGACAAGACCATAATGTGAACAAGTGAGAGATATAAATGCATGTCCCAGGTGGGAGACTTGTTATCTTTCACCTGGTCCCTGGGTGACTTTTTCTGACAGAAGTTATATTTTTCTATGTTCTCTTGCTTCTCTTTCACTCATTCGTAGTCACTCAGATTAGCCTGTACTCTTTGAAGAAGGTACATGGTGGTTGCAGATATCCTGTAGTTGGAGAAAGGAAAATAAGAAGACTTATGATGTATAATCCTTTTATACAGTGCTAGTTAGTGTTATATTTTTATTAAATTGTAATTTATGTTCCATTATTTAAATGCAAACTTGGTCCCACCTTGTTTGCTAAGCAGTGTGAATGTTTTATCCTCCCAGTGTTCTTCCTCTCTAGTACTGTTCCTTACACTTCCGTGCCATTTTAGCCAAAAGTTTTCGGATAAACCTTTGGTGCTCCAACAGTGTGAAAAACATTTTGCTTGGGGAAATCAAAGCATTGCATTTTATAAATAAACTAGGGGCCCGGTGCACGAAATTCATGCACAGGGGGTGGGTCCCTCAGCCCTACCTGCACCCTCTCCAATCTGGGAGCCCTCAGGGGAGCCCTCTCCAATCTGGGAGTTTCTGTCTGTCTTTGCAATCATATGAGCGAATTGTCTGAGACCCCAACCCAGTTTAGTTTGGTACTCACAGAATAATAGAGGTCTTTTTTTTTCTTTGCTCCATTGGTGGAGATTTTCTAGAAGTTGCAGGATATCTTCCTTTTAATTTTTCCTCGACACTCTGACTTTACTTATGTCTTTCACCTTTGCTTTCCCTCTATCCCCCACCCACAACAGTAACTTGCTCCAGGCTCACTTTGCTCTAGTGTCTAGGACAGTGATGGTGAACCTTTTGAGCTCGGTGTGTCAGCATTTTGAAAAACCCTAACTTAACTCTGGTGCCGTGTCACATACAGAAATTTTTTGATATTTGCAACCATAGTAAAACAAAGATTTATATTTTTGATATTTATTTTATATATTTAAATGCCATTTAACAAAGAAAAATCAACCAAAAAAATGAGTTCGTGTGTCACCTCTGACAGGCGTGTCATAGGTTTGCCATCACTGGTCTAGGAGATCCCGCAACGTGTCTGCCACCAGAACTACGATTCCTAGCATTCCTGGTGCTCCCTGCACTCTGGGCTTCCTCTTCTGCTCCAGGGGCTGCAGAAACCAAAAGGACTGAGAAGTCCAGCCACCCCCAGGCTGGGCTGACAGGACCGGACACTCCAGTGGCGTCCCCGGGACCCCGGCTGCTTGGCGCCTGTGCGCATGTGCGTTGCCCACAGGCCCGCCATCTTTGTCGGATTAATTTGCATACTCACTCCTGATCGGCTGTGGGTGTCACAGAGAGGCGGTCAATTTACATATTTCTCTATTATTAGTATAGATTACCCCTACCTCCGTCCTACCCTTTTTTTTTTAAAAAAATTCTTTATTGGTTAAGGTATTACAAATGTGTCCTCATCCCCCCATTAACTCCCAACCTCCCCCCCTCCCCCTACTCATGCTCTCATCCCCCTGTTGTCCGCGTCCATTGGTTTGGCTTATATGCATGCATACAAGTCCTTTGGTTGATCTCTTCCCCTTACTCCCACCCTCCCCTACTTTCCCTCTGGGGATTGATAGTCTGATCGCTGTTTCTCTGTCTTTGGATCTGTCCCTGTTCATCAGTCTATGTTGTTCTCTATATTCCTCTATATTTCTCTATTATTAGTATAGATTACCCCTACCTCCGTCCTACCCTTGAAGAGAATTTTAGAGTTTACTGTCTCCTTCTGCTCTCCTCTATTCCTCTTTCTTCAGGTGCTAATATTAATTTTCATTTCTTCCTGACCCTGCAGAAGATTGATAGTGTTATTTCACTAACCAGATATCATCCACAGTAATTGTAATATATCATTTTGAGAAACTTATATTTAAAAACCCAGTTTTTGCCGGGCCAGTGTGGCTCAGTGGTTGAGCGTCAACCTATGAACCAGGAGGTCCAGGTTTGATTCTGGTCAAGGGCACATGCCTGGGTTGTGGGCTCGATCCCCACTGTGGGGTGTGCAGGAGGCAGCCGATCAATGATCCTCTCTCATCACTGATGTTTCTATCTCTTCCTTTCCTCTCTGAAATCAATAAAAATATATTTTTTAAAAAAGCCCTCAATGCTGATTTAAAACACCCAACTTAAAATTCCATTGGGTATAGCAGTGCTGAGCCTTTATCATACCAGAATATTGATACCATGACACTTGCAGAATAATTTGAAATCAGGGCTGTTTAGTTGTAAAGGTCAGAACTGATTTAATTTGCCTTTAGGGCACATTAGTTGCAAGGTCTCTCAGTGTCTGACAGGACACCTCTGTGTATAATTCAATATTTGTCTCTCTATCTGTCTTGCAAGCTCAGCTGTCTAGAACATGAGTAAGTACAGTCAAGGGCAAAATAGGGTTCACAAAAGACTAGATAACATGAAATTAAACACTAATGCTCATACTTTTCTCCTAAAGGAGCTTTTCATTCATTCACGTAGGGTCTATTAACTCTTATTTTATGGGATACTTTGATCAATTGAGCTGTGTGACTACTGAATACTAGTACATTAAAAGTTGGAGAAGAGGTGCTGGAGGGGAGAGGCATGCTGACAGCTGTAAGAAGTAACTATAAACAGGTTTAATTCAGGGTGTGCAGCAATCTAAAGCAGTTTAGCATGAGGGCTAACCACCTTATAAAAACCATTAGCCCCTCAAAGTATACTTACTTTATAACAAAACATAATAGTGTATTTCCTCAATTTTAGGATATATGTATACATTTTTACATATTAATGTTTCTGAAATCAGATACATCTTAAAAATGGGATGTATATTTAATGTAGTAGTAGTAATTTTTTCCATAGGAAAAAAAATCATTGGTGTGTCTCAGAGCCAGTGGCATCTTGGCCTAGAAGACATACAGTAATTGAAGTCCACAATGAAAGAACTTCCTTTCAAGCCTTGTTATTTTAGGTCTTCTCTTTATTTTAATTTTTAAATATTTTTATTGATTTCAGAGAGGAAGGGAGAGGGAGAGAGAGATAGAGACATCAGTGATGAGAGAGAATTATTTATCGGCTGCCACCTGTACGCCCCACACTGGGCATAGAGCCCGAAACCCAGGCATGTGCCTCGACCAGAATCGAACTGTGACCTCCTGGTTCACAGATTGACGCTCAACCACTGAGCTATCATGGCCGGGCCTTGGGTTTTCTCTTTAAAAAGAGGATGTTTTAGAAAGATTTCCATTAAAGTTATTCTGAAAGGGGGAAAAGTGTTTAAAGTTTGATTAAATTATTTAGAAAATGCATTTAGGTGGAAATTCTTTACCTGAGATAAATATGATAAATGAGCATTGCTATGTGTTTTGATTTCATTTAGATGTCATGACAGGCCAAGATTCCTAAATTAGGTTATCGAACTTGAATTTTACTCTTAATACATTATGCGTTTGTCTTGTAGGTGCCTAAGCCCATGCATCAATCTGTAGGTTCTTCCTCTCCTCTTCCAAAGGATCCAGTATTGAGGAAAGAAAAACTGCAGGATCTGATGACCCAGATTCAAGGAACCTGTAACTTTATGCAAGTATGAGTCATTATTGTATAAGTCGTTATTGAATGAATCTTAAATTATATTCATGGGGCTACTCGCTTCTGACCTGAAGTATTATAATGAGGTTGTTAAGAGCATAGATTCTGGTGTTCCAAAATGAGTACAAATCCTGGCTCTGCCACTTCCTAGCTCTGAGAGTTTAGGCAAGCTACTGCCTCGGTTTCCTTTAAGAATTAGGGTAATAGTTTCTATTTCTGTTTGTTGTAACAAAATGAATTAAACATGTAAAAAGCTTACAGTGCTTTTTATAGCTATGGGTCACCAGTAGTTTTCACTGAGATTGTGAGAACCTACTCTATGCTTGGTATTTTGGTAAGCGCCCTTGTATAGAGAAAATTATAAGACATTCATTGCCTTTAAGGAGTTTAGATTCCAGTTGTATAAGATTGTGAACATGTGTTAAGCCAATAGTTAAATGTTAAATTGTGCCATACAGACTCTTGCAGAATTTCAGAATAGTGTGATATTACTGAGGGATAAAGAAGACAAATAAGATATTCTTTTGTAGTAAAAAGATCTTGAGCTTGGAATTAGGTCCCTGTTTAAATCCCACTTCTACCAGTTTGCCAGCTGTAGAATCTATGGCAAGTTATTTCGCTTCCACCCCTCTACTTATTTGTACAATGGGGGAATTGCTTATCCTTCATATTATCTAAAGATAAATTAAAGAACTAAAATGATCACTACAAGTGTGTAGCTTAAGTATTCAAAATGTTGGAAACATTTCTGGGAGAACCAAGATAGGCAGATGGCAGAAGAGAATGGCTTCTCCTCATGAAAGTATTTAGTGCCATGAGCTAGTTTAGTGGTTGAGACAAAATAATTAGACCCTCTCATTGTTCAGGTATAATAAAAACGAGGGTTCAGTCTCTACTAGGATTAATGCCTAATTGTTTAAGACCTCAAGTCAGGAGTTTTGGTTTTTTTTCCAAGGCAGGCCTTATAATTACTATTGTAGTTTTAAAACTTGACACAGTCTTAAAGTTTGACAATTACTTTAGTTTTTCATTTTAACTCTTAATTTCTGCTTCTGTAAAGTCTTAAGTTATTAACCTTTTGAGATAGTTATTAGCTAGATTCCTATACCTAATAAACTGTGGACAACATCATGAATCATTTAATGGCAATAGCTCTTAAATGAATAATCTTTGTTTCTATTCATTATTTAAAAACTTGGCTTTAGGAATCTATTCTGGATTTTGACAAACCTTCAAGTGCAATTTCATCCTCACAGCTGCCTTCTGTTACTCCAGGGAGCCCAGCAGGTATGTAATCATTCTTGAGACTTGGAACAAAGAGCTGTAGGTCTAGCAATTAATTCTTTTACAAGTAATTTTATTCTAGATATCGTAAGGGTTAAACTGTGTCCATATGTTAATTTATTCTAAGTATCCATGTATTATCAGTTATATATGGGTAAATTCCCATTAGGATATTTGCATTTTAGAGAAAGTCTCCAGATGGGTGAATGGGAATGCACAATAGCTGTTTTTGCTGTTTTTTTCTGTTCTTGGAGTGAATTCTGAGTAGAACTTGCTTGACCCCTTTCAGCTGTATAAATCTAGCCTTGAGGCTCTTGGATCCTGACTATGAGTGAAGTTGCCTCAGTGATAATTAGTATACTGAGTAACGTAGTAATTAATGATGGAGCCTAGATTTGAATCTGGTCTGATGCTTCAAACTTTAGGCCTTTTGCTCTACACTAGTTTATCTCAGGGGAAGGGTGATGCAATCAAAGATGTAGCCCAGCTGTAGTAAGATTATACAGCAATTCCTGGCTGAAGTAAGGAAAAACTAGAGTAATTAACAAAACTGATGGATATTAACAAGGAAAAACCAAACTGAAACCAGGTAACTGAAAAGTACATTAATATGCATGATCAAAGAGGGAAAAAAAACCCTCAAGAGACAGATGACCTAGCTAAGATTTACTTTGAAACTTGAAACTTACATGAATAAATTAATTACTATTCATGATAGCTCAGATTTTATCTTTTCAGATTACTACCAGTCATTTTTATTTATTTATCTTTTATAAGCATTCTTTTAAAAAATATATTTTATTGATTTCAGAGAGGAAGAGAGAGGGAGAGAGAGATGGAAACATCAGTGATGAGAGAAAATCATTGATGGGCTGCCTCCTGCACGCCCATACTGGGGATTGAGCCTGCAACCCAGGCATGTGCACTGACCCATGGGGAATCGAACCGTGACCTCCTGGTTCACAGGTCGACACTCAACCACTGAGCCATGCTGGCTGGGCTTACCTGTTATTTTTAAAAGTCATATTTCTGTTCTTTTGGAGGCCTTGATATGCTGCTTCTGCCCATTTGACCTTGAAATATTATGTATCACAGATGGGACTAGTATCCTCCTCCTCTACATTTTCTCTGACTCTTGGTAGCGCTCTAATAGAAAACTCATGATAGACTTGAGACCTAGTCTTTTCAGCTACTTTTTTTTTTTTGTAAAGTATAAACTTTAGTTTCCACCCAGTTGATATGCATAAACTTTTCTCCTCGCTCAGTGGTTTACTGTTGATTTCACTCTCTGCAGCAACTACAGAACAAAATCTAACCAGTCAAAATGATTTTCTTCAAGAGCCATTACAGGTAACTTCTCCAAATTAATCTTTCATTTACTCTTCTTTGGTATTTAGGGAAAAAAACTCTTACTTTGGCAAGAATGACCAGACTTAGTGATTCTAATATACATGTCTAGTTTTTAGATTAAGTACAACCAGTCCTCAAAAGATTCCCTAATGACCATGGGGAAGACATAAATTATAACGGAGGAAGCTAGTTGACTTAGTAAGGAAAGAGCACACCTGAAGAATCCAGAGGTACCTTGTTTGGGAATTTTCCTTTGCTACTGAGCTACCTAAGTAACTTAATATAGCAGCATAGTGAAGTGTCTAAAGAAAGAAACTGATTTTTTAAAAAATATATTTTATTGATTTTTTACAGAGAGGAATAGAGAGTCAGAAACATCTATGGGAGAGAAACATTGATCAGCTGCCTCCTGCACACCTCCTATTGGGGATGTGCCCGCAACCAAGGTACATGCCCTTGACCAGCATCGAACCTGGGACCTTCCAGTCCGCAGGCCGACACTCTATCCACTGAGCCAAACCAGTTAGGGCAGAAACTGATTTTTTAAAATTCATGGTTAGCTATTGCCCCCTCCCCCAAATAGTTAACATTCTGGGGAACTAATTTTAACAAAACAACTTAGAGATATAAAGGGACAAGATCATTGATGTCTGTAAATGCCACGTTGCATTTCCATCAATGGTAAGTTCAAGTTTTCTGGTCATTATCCCTCTGAAAGCCTTATTGGTAATAGCTACTTGATAATAGCTACTTTGATAGTATATTAAATATTTTAACCAGGTGGGTCAATAATTGTCTTTCTTTTCAAAAACTTCTGAGAAAATCATATCATTTACTTACAGTGTGACACTGGTTTATATTTATTTTAATAAGGTATGGCTCCATTTTCAAACTGTGTTTGTTGGGCAAGGTCTCTCACCCCAGTCACTGCTGTAACTAACGAGCTCCATTTTATCTGTTTAGCTATTAGGGTTCCATTGACAAATTAATTACATTTTTTTTTTTTTTTGGAAAGCCACTGGCCTGGTGTAGTAGTTCTGGTCTGTAACATTATGTTTACTCATCAATACTTAAAATGACCTTCAGCTGGTGTACTTAAAGAACAATAATTTGGAATTAAGAGTTGCCATCATTTCTAAATAAATACTAATGCAAAAATGTTTATCTTTTTTGTTAACTGAATCTTTTAACTAAAATTCAAGTCTTTTAAATCTTAACTATCGAATGGCCTGAGTCGCCTTCACTTAGCATCTGTGAGTCTTTCTGTGGCTAGAGCCTCGTTATGCCTCCACCATAGCCAGTCCCACTTCTTTAGGGCAGTTGTCTAGGAGAGGGCCAGAAGAAAGGCCCCGTTTTAGAAACTCTCCAGTCTCATAATAGTTATAATATTTTGGTCAGATCCAAATTGTACCTGTTTGTTTAGTTACTAGAGGCCCGGTGCACAAAAATTTGTGCACTCGGGGGTTCCTCAGCCCGGCCTGTGCCCTCTCGCAGTCTGGGACCCCTCGGGGGATGTCCACCTGCTGGCTTAGGCCTGCTCCCCAGGGGATTGGGCCTAAGCTGGCAGTCAGACATCCCTCTGGAAGCCCAGGAGCCCTTGGGGGATGTCCTCTTGCCAGCGGGGAGCAGGCCTAAGCTGCAGTCAGACATCCTTAGCGCTGCTGAGGAGGCGGGAGAGGCTCCTGCTACCACCGCTGTGCTGGCAGCCGTCAGCCTGGCTTGTGGCTGAGCAGAGCTCCTCCTATGGGAGCACACTGACCACCAGGGGGCATCTCCTGCATTGAGCGTCTGCCCTCTGGTGGTCAATGTGTGTCATAGTGACCAGTCATTCCCAGTCATTCTGCTGTTAGGGTCAATTTGCACATTACCCTTTTATTATATAGGATATAAAATGTAAAGGATATATATATATATATATATATATATATATATATTTTTTTTTTTTTTTTTCCATAAGGCCTTTTGTAAACTTGGCCCCCATCTCCTTCCCAAGAAGTGTTATATCATGGTGACTCCTTTTAGAAGGTCATTGAACCATAACTGGTTTGATATTGGTTACCATTAATTAGTTTCCAGTTCACCCATTTTATTGCTTGGGCTTCTGAGAACCGCATCCATGCATTTAGGTAAAAGGAGTGGATTCACTGATATTTAAGACCTTGTGGGTCTCTCTCCGTTATATCTAATACCTGTTGTACCATCGAATTCCTAGCCACTCTCTTAGTTTGTTTGTTTGTTTGTTTTAAAGGGGAGAATGATGATTTTTATTTTTAAAAAAATATATTTTATTGGTTTTTTTACAGAGAGGAAGGGAGAGGGATAGAGAGTTAGAAACATCGATGAGAGAGAAACATCAATCAGCTGCCTCCTGCACACACCCTACTGGGCATGTGCCCGCAACCAAGGTACATGCCCTTGACCGGAATCGAACCTGGGACCCTTGAGTCTGCAGGCTGACGCTCTATCCACTGAGCCAAACCGGTTAGGGCTCTCTCTTAGTTTTCTATTGGTTACAGTTGTCACAGCCTTAGTTCTTACTCTGCTTTTTCCTAATTTTTATTTTATAACTATTATTAGCTTTAATTTTTTTGTTAGAATTTTGATGCCATTGTGATTTATACAGAGCTTATCCTTTCTATTTATATTTCTACCTACCTCTTTAAGATCCTGAGAGTACTCAGAGTAAAAACATAGTTACTATGATCCCTGGCAGAGCTATGCCTAGAGTGTTAAATGCGCCCTGAGCTCATCTTTCAGTGAATTGCTATTGAGTGCCAGAGTGAAAATCTAGCCCCAAGTTTCCAGGGCCAAGAATCTTGATAAGTGAAGATGGGATTAGATGTGCCCTTTGGCGACCAGGCCTGGAAAGGCAATGTAGCTGACTGCTTGGGTTTGAATCTCAGCTCTGCCACTTAATTTTGTGTGATCTTGGGTAAATGATTTAATCTTTCTTTTCCTCTGCCTGATTGTCAATAAAATGAGGATAGTAGTGTTCAAAGCCCCCACACTATCCAGGAAGTGGGAAAAGTACTTATTCATATTAAATTTTTAATCAAGGATTCATGTTAAAAGTCTTGGGTGACCTCTAAAAGAATAGTAAACAAAAAAACTAAAAGCTTACTGTTGGATTAGATGTTAGAGTGTGTGAAGTATTTAGCATTAGTGAGCTCTCAATAACAATAACATATTAAGAAGCCCAAGGCCCAAGAAATAGAATGTGAACAAAATGTGCCTTTTAAAAAAGTTTTATGTCTTCCTGTGTCCAGACTGCTGTTTCTCCAGTTACCAGTAGCTCAAGTGCTTGCTTGGTTACTACTGATCAGGCTTCTTCGGGATCTGAAACAGAGTTTATGCCCACAGAGACCCCTGAGGTAATAACGAGAGACTGATGGTCTCAATTTATTTTATGAATTACATGCACGATCCATTAAACAATGTGACATTTATACTGTACTACCATATTGCTTTCTGTAGGTGTGGTCCTGGAACTTACGCAGGTAGCTTTATGGTGGCTTTGCTATAAAGTAGACTTACTAGACTAGAGTCTTGCTTTATCAGATACAATAAATTTGTCCAAATTGTGTCAAAAAAGATGAAAATTTTTAGGTAGGATTAGGTCGTTTCTCACTGTATTTATATTGAAGAAATTCTGAGAAGAAAAATCTTTTTATTCATATAACTGTGAACACTCAATAACTTTATAGTGCTGCTATTAGCATTTATTCAATTGGAATGATTTACATTCTCTTTTTGCCTAATTTTGTCAAAAGTATTTTACAATATTTGTACTTTCAATTCTAAAGTGATTTTTTTTTTTTTTTTGCTAATAGTTTCAGTACTAATAAATCCTTATATAGATATAGCAAGATAGGATGATTTTGGGCTTTTTTTTGGTATTAATATATCAACTCAGGTTTCATTGGGTATGTGTGTTTTTTTGAACTATTGTATAAGAATGTGTATTTTTTACAGAATATAAGAAAATATAGATGAACTTTAGTTTTTGTGGTACTGATGTGGTCTAAATTGAAATTACTTGTTTCCTCGTTTTAAGAAGACAAAGTATTTGTTACCAAGAAAGTCATAGCTGTCTGCTTCATAACCTCATTGGGATTGAATTTTGGTAATTTTTTATGCCTTCTCTTAGATAAGAATTATTTAAATTAGATCAAGCTTGATTCTGTTAGGCAGCTGACTTAGAAGTCCACTAATAAGATTTTTAAATAGGAAAATGTTAACACTAACTCAGGAAGTAACCCAAGGTTTTCTAAAGCCTAATACTACTGAATGAATTTGATATAATTTAGACTTTTAACTTAATGGAAAATACCATTTCACGGTTTGAAAAGGACTAGATACTCCTGAAAAGTCCAGTCCCTCATCTGTTAGACCCGTAGTTTGCAAACCGCGGGTCGCAAGCCACATGCGGCTCTTTGGCTCCTTGAATGTGGCTCTTCCACAAAGTACCACGTGCAGGCGTGCATGTACAGTGCGATTGAAACTTCATGGCCCATGTGCAGAAGTCGGTATTTTGTGGAAGAGCCACACTGAAGGGGCCAAAGAGCCGCATGTGGCTCACGAGCCGCAGTTTGCCGAGCCGGTTTGCCGACCACTGTGTTAGACTGATTATTGGTGAGACTCTTTTGCTTAGTCAGCCAGCTGGGTGAAGCAGACGCTAGTGTGCATCCTCAGCAGATGAGGTTTGGAGTTGTAAGCAGAAGCTATTCTTTTGCATTCCTGTGTCCAGCTGTCGTCCAGTAGAACTTGCTGACTTATGCTGGTCTGGGTTGAGGGTATGTGAACTGCTTGCTGTACGGGAGGTGATTGGCTGATGCTGCATTTCTCCTCCCCAGGCAGCAGTTCCCCCAAGCAAACAGCCATCTTCACTGGCTTCTCCAAACTCTCCCATGTCAAAGGGCCCTGAACAGGGCTTCCCGTCACCTCCAGCAACTAGTAGTTCAGTGACCGTTGGCACAGCGCCCTTTCAAGCCATGCAGACAGTGAGTATGAACCGAGAATGATGATTGCAATTCATTGTTCCTGTTAAAAAGCCATTGTTTCTCTTACATCTGTTATTGGTTACGAGGTGAATAAATCTGCCATTGGGTTACTCTTATTCGGGCTGGTAGAGTTTACATTTGTCCGGTGGAAATATTGTTTGTGTTGGTCAAGTAAAACCTCAAGAATTTTGATGGGTGTTTTATCGGAGCATTTCCCCCTGTGTGAAAATCAGTAGCAGGCAAAGCTGAGGACCCCTAGGAAACAAATGAATGGTGTGGGTGAGGAACATAATTTTGTATGAACATCTAAATAATACCAACCATTTCTTTTTTTAAATATATTTTTATTTTTATTTAAAAATGTTTTTATTGATTTCAGAGGGAGGAAGGGAGAGGGAGAGAGAGACAGAAACATCAATGATGAGAGAGAATCATTGATTGGCTGCCTCTTGCATGCCTTGTCCTAGGGATGGAGCCCACACCCTGGTCATTGCCCTGACTGGGAATCGCACCGTGACCTCCTGTTCATGGATGGACGCTCAACCATTGAGCAACACGGGCCGGGCCTATACTAACCATTTCTAATATCACACTAGTGATGTTCCATTGCATCAAAACCAGACACAGAGGACACATACCGGGGTGTTCTATCATTGTTGAAACTTTCACTTGATTTAATCTTGATCTCATGTGTAAGTTTTTAGAGAATTATTCAGATATGTGTGGTATTTTGGATCACAGATTAAAATTGTAATCTAAATATTTTTATAGTATTATTACAACTAGGTTTCTATGTTCTTTAAAAACGGAATAGTATAAAACAGTTTTAGAAAAAGATCCACAAAAAGTCTGAGGCAATAAGTACCTTTCCTGATGGTGCTTAATGTCCCATTCCAGGTTCTTTGAGTGACAGTAGTGGGGCCAGTGGAGTGGCAATGGGGAATAGGCACAATGCAGGGAGATAGGCTGGTGAATTCAGAGACCTGAATTCACTGATCTTATTACTTCCTGCGTGGTCAGTTAGAACAGCTTAGTTTCTTTGCTTTCCCTCTTTCCCTGTCAGCCTATCTTGCACAGAATTGCCACATTGGTTTTGCTAACTTTTTCCTATTCCTAATTAAAAGCAAACAGTGGTCCATTACAGAATAAAATGGAAAGTCCTTTGTCCGACACTCAATAACTTCTGAAGTCTGGTATAACCTGCCAAACTAGTCCCCTGTGCTTGCCTTGTACATTCTTGCCACAACACCTTTTTGCTCATGCCAGTCTGTTTTCTCCACCTGTTTGAATTCTATCTAGTACAAATTGGTATTCGTTTGTTTATTCACTCACTCATTCATTCATTAAAAGCAGGTATTTTATGGAGCCAGTTTCTGGGGTTATAACTCACATGATAATTCTATGTTTAGCTTTTTGAGGAGCCACCATACTGCTTTCTACATGTAAAATGGGCTGCCCATTTTACATTCCTATTAGCAACCACGAGGATTCCAACTTGACCACAACCTTGCCAACACTTGGATTTTCTGTTTTTTAAAAACAATAGCCATCCTAATGGGTATGATGAAGTAGTATCTCAGTGTAATTTTGATTTCTATTTCCCTAATAACTAATGATGTTGAGCATTTTGTATGTGCTTATTGGTCATGAATCTTCTTTGGAGAAATGTTTATTCAAGTCCTTTGCCATCAAATAGAAGCTTTTGAATGTTGCCGAGTTTTGCTGGATGTCACCCTTAATTATTTTTTATGAAACTTCGCAAATGACTCAGCATACCCTTGTCTTTTAAGGTATTTAATGTTAATGCACCTCTGCCTCCACGGAAAGAGCAAGAAATAAAAGAATCCACCTGTTCACCTGGCTACAATCAAAGTTTTACCACAGCAAGTACACAAACACCACTCCAGTGCCAACTGCCAGCCATCCACGTGGAACAAACTGTTCTTTCTCAAGAGACTGGTAAGACCTTGGTGTATGGTATTTGAAGACTTAGATGACAGCTAATTGGAAAGCAACTCTGTAGTGTACTTTAGCAGTTCTTTCCCGAGCAGTGAGCATTATCTCTTTACATGTTCAATGTTGACAAATATTTGATGCTTTTTCCTCTGTTAAGTTCACCATTTTAACTTTTGTAAAAGTGGAAATTAGTTGACTTAGATGAATATATAGGCTCATATTTTTAAATCTGATTGTGTTGATTGCCATAGACAGTGGTTGAGGCAGATAGGGCATTGTCCAGTTGCTTTTATGAAGGTTTTGAAACCATTCTGTTAACTCTTTTAGCACAGACAGATGGCTATTTGGCCTTTGCTCTCTCCTTTTGTCTTACAATAAAAGCATTGGTTAATCAGACAATATAACTTAGTATGCTTATTCCACTGTTTGCTTAGAGATGAGAGGTTATTTTGATCTTTCATGCTATTGTAAATCATGAAAGAGTAAGCAACTTTGTGGTTATTTACTATTTTAAGAAGTACTTGTAAATTTTTAGTGTTGGTACGTCAGACCCCTAGTGAGTCTTCTAAAACTTAAACCTAATCAGATGAACTGAGTTTTCTGGGGACCTGGTTTATCACAGAGGTAGTAAATGTAAATCCCTGGACCTAGCCACAAATGACCTCATTCTGTTCTCACCTGTACTGTGAAGACGTAGGGCAGATAATTTACTGAAAGGATATTTTTGTCATATGCCTTCTCAATTACAGTAGTGATGAACATTCATTTTCTTTTACTCCCTGATCTGGAATAGTTAGCCTCTTTTTTTTCTTTAACTGTGGTAAAATATATATATAACATAGCATTTATCATTTTAACCATTTGTATGTATTGAGTTCTGTGGCATTAAGTACATTTAGATTGTTGTGCAGCCATCACCATCCTTCATATCTAGGACTTTCATCTTCTCCAACTGAAACTCTGTACTCATTTAACACTAACTCCTCATTCCCCTTTCCCTCCAAATGCTGGCAACCACCATTCTACTCTGTTGTATGAATTTGACTACTCTGGGTACTTACCTTATGTAAGTGCTATCACAATAGTTGTCCTTTTGTGATTGGCCTGTTTCACTCAGCATAATGTCAAGGCTCTTCGGTATTGTAGCTTGTGTCAGAATTTCCTTCCTTTCTAAGGCTGAATAATGTTCTATTTAAATACTAGTGCCCTGGTGCACAGATTCGTGCACATTAAATGGAAATTAATTAGAAGGTGGCCACAGGGTGGAACTGGGTGAGATGGGCTGGACATGCCCTGGAGCCAACCTCCTGTGGTCTCTCCCAGGCTGCCTGCACCAGGGGCTGCGCTGTGGCTCGAAGGGCATCTGTGGAGTGAGCAGGGTCCCTCTAGCAGGTGGGGTCCCTTGGCCTGGCCTGCAGGGATCGGGCTGAAACTGGCTCTCCAACATCCCCTGAGGGGTCCCAGATTGTGAGAGGGCGGTTCTTGGGTGACGCACCCCGTGTCCAGCTCCCTCCTCTCTGGTTCCGGGGTGTGTCACCTGAGAACCACTGCTGCCAAGTCACAGAAGCTCGGCAGCTCCTGCATTGAGTGTCTGCTCCTGGTGGTCAGTGTGTGTCATAGCTACCAGTTGGAGCATCTGCCCCCGTGGTGGTCATTATGCATCATAGCTACCGGTTGGACGGTCGGATGGTTGCTTAGCCTTTTATATATGTAGATATAGGGTGGGGCAAAGGTAGGTGTACAGTTGTGAGTACATGAAACAGAATTTATTCTTGTATTATTATTTATTGATTATTGTATTATTTTCCATATGAACAACTGTACACTTACCTTTGCCCCACCCTGTATGTATAGAGAGATTTCACACATACATAGCACCTGCATTTTTTAAAAAGGGAGGACATTGTATTAAACGTTTTGATATATAGTGACTTTTTAGTATAAAGAATATTGAATCTTTATTACAATTTAACTCTTGGACTTTAAAACTGTTTCTTTCAGCAGCAAGTTATCCTGATGGAACTATTCAAGTAAGCAATGGTAGCCTTGCCTTTTACCCAGCACAGACGAATGTGTTTCCCAGGCCCTCTCAACCATTCGTCAATAGCCGGGGATCTGTTAGAGGATGCACTCGAGGTGGGAGATTACTAACCAATACGTATCGGTCCCCGGGAGCTTATAAAGGTATGCTCTGGATAACATTGAATGATACTGAATTACTTTGTCTATGTATTAACTTGACTCAAACTATTTTTTACTTTACCTGTTTCTTTTTGTAGTTGTTATTTATAATGTAGTAAATAAGTTCCTATTTCTGCAAAATACAGTATTTAATACCCCTATTCTCTATAACAGAGAACTTTTTGTATGAAAGGCAGATTCATCCTGTTACTCTGATTTTCATATTTGAAATTTTTTTTTCATTTGTTAATTGACTTGATTGTTCAAAATGTGTCATAATTAGACAAAGCCCATTTTCTAGTGATTTGTGTATCAGTATGCCACAGATAAAAACATAAACTTTGAGACTGTAATAGTGATATTCTTTTTAGTTTTAAATGTAGTTCCAAGTATTCCAGTCACGCTTGGTGTTAGCAAAGTACTTTACACAGAAGCTTTAACTACCTACTTACCTTACCACTATTTCCCACCCCCACCAGCATTCTAGCAATAGTAAATTTCTGCAGGTGGCTTATTTGAAGTCAGCAATGTTTTATAAATGTGTGTCTTATTGTGGAAAGCAATATTAATAGAGTTTGCTTAACGAAGGCATAAATCTAATGTTGGCATTATAGGATCAGCTTTACTTTTAAAATGGTATACAGTTAGACTACTTAAAAGTTTAGTGTAACTTTGCTCATAATTTTATGTAAGTTGTTTATTTATTAGGTTTTGATACTTATAGAGGACCTCCTTCAGTTTCCAATGGAAATTATAGCCAGCTACAATTCCAAGCTAGAGAGTATCCTGGAACACCTTATTCCCAAAGGGTAAGAATAGTCGTCATAGTTGAATAGTAGTACAGTTGTTGATGCTAAGCTGGTGATTAAATTATAGCGCAGTCATGATTTTTTTTGTATAAGGCACTCTTAGTTTTAACTTGTAAGTATTGTGAAGAGTAAAGTTGGAAGCTTTTCTAATAACCTATAAATGACAACTTAGAAGGTTTGAAGGATTGTATTAATCGTGTTGTTTGTATTAACTCATTTACTCTTCCACCCTATAAGAGAAACTGGGGTTCAGAAACAAGTTAAATAACTCATCTAAGGTTACTCAGCAAGTAAACAGTAGAACTAAGATTAGAATGCAAATTTCTTAACTCTGGAGCCCATGATTTTAACTTTACTATATTGCCTTAAATTTAACTTTTCTAGATACCAAGTATAGCAAAGTCTTTTTTTTAAATTTTTTTAATTGATTTCCTAGAGGAAGGGAAAGGGGGAGATAGAAACATCAATGATGAGAGAGAATCATTGATTGAATCATTGATTGGCTGCCCCCACCCCCCCCACCCACACTGGGGTTGAGTCCTGACCAGGAATCGAACCATGATCTCTCAGTTCATAGGTCGATGCTCAACCAAAGCCAAACCAGTTAGGGCATAACTATGCTTTTTATGGGTTATATGGAGGCAGACTTTTACCATACTTGGAAGATAGTTTGAAATGTTGGCTCTTGAACATTTTTTCTGGAAGATAATAGATTACATTTCCAGGGTACAATATAATTCTTATCAATTCACCTGTCAAGACAAAACAAAGCCCTAACATACTTTGTAATTATCTTTAGAGTTTGGTTTATAAATAGAGCAAGATTTAAATAGTCTGTGTTCTTGCTTTATTATCTTCTATTTTTATTTTTTTTTTGAGATGAGGGACAGAGGATCATGCCATATTTTTTTTTAATAAAGATTTTTTAGAGAGGAAGGAAGAGAGAGAAAAAAACATTGATGTGAGAACAAAGCATCAATTGGCTGCCCCTGCATTGCCCTCAGCCGGGGATGGAGCCCACAACCTAGGCATGTGCCCTGACCAGGACTTCAACCAGTAACCTTTTGGTGCACAGGACAATGCCCAACCAACTGAGCCACACCAGCCAGGGAAGACCATGCCATATTTTTAAATCTCTCCCATTACTTAGCATTGTATCTTTTAAATAGCGTTCTCTAGATGCTTTATTGCAGAGGTACTCAAACTTTTTAAACAGGGGGCCAGTTCACTGTTCCTCAGACATTCCACACATGCGCACTGTGGGCCCGGGATGAGTCGGCTGCTAAGCAGGAAAGGCAGCGGCGGCAAAAACACCCGGCGGGCCGGATAAATGTTTTCGGCGGGCCGCATGTGGCCCACGGGCCATAGTTTGAGGACCCCTGCTTTATAGTTTTTGAAAGTATTAACCTATCTAGGTCCTGGCTGGGTAGCTCAGTTGGTTAGAGTGTTGTCCCGATATGCCAAGGTTGTGGGTTTGATCTCTGGTCAGGGCACATATAGAATCAACCAATGAATGCATAAATAAGTGGAACAACAAATCAATGCTTCTCTCTTTCTCTCTGCCCCCCCTCCCCCAAGTCAATAAAAATTTTTTTAAAAAAGTATTAACTTAACCAATTGGTGAGGTTCATTAACAGATGAAGCAAATATTGCTACTGTTGCCACTGTTTTTTTTGTTGTTGTTGTTATTTTTTATATTTTTTGTGTTTGGAGACATCTGAGCCTCTTCAGTTGCTGGAGAAAGCCAGTAAAGGGCTAAGAGGACTTTAATCTTAGAGAATGACCAGCCAGTCATCCTGGGTAATAACTAATTATTGTCTTATCTTTTTGGTAACATTTTAGGATAATTTCCAGCAGTGTTACAAGCGCGGAGGGACATCTGGTGGTCCTCGGGCAAATTCAAGAGGTAAGGACAATTAACTGAGTAGTTTATTTGCCCAACCGACCTCTTCCTCCGTCAAGTTCTCCCCAAATACACTGTTTTCAGCATTTATCTTGTGGCTTTCAGTTTGCTTATGTCGTAGTACTGGAGACCTGAGAAAGATATTAGACTACTTAGGCTGTGGAAATCAGTTTTCAGTTTAATTAAAAGTGTAAGTGTGTGTGTGTTTCAGTTTTCTTGACCCCAGCGCGTAATTTAACCTTAGATATACAGGGTGGGGCAAAAGCAGGTTTACAGTTGTGAGTATGTGAAACACAGGTTTTATTCTGGTATTTTATTGTATCATTTTCCATACAAACGACTGTAAACGTTACTTCTGCCCCATTCTGTATATTCACAATGCCGACTTCCAGTTGTTTCATGAAATGTTTCAGGAAGGTGGTTCTTGTAATAATGGGCACTTGCACATACTCTAGTTTCACTTCATTGATAGATAGGAGTAAAGATGGGAAATAAGCAACTTAAAATTAAGACACACAATTTAAGACTTGAAGCAAAAGTAGGAAACTTGTGATACTTTAAAAATTGTGGACAGTACTATTTAAAGATTCAGTGTAACCGAGGAAATCAAGAGTTACTAAAGATTAACTGGCTTTGTCACAGGAAAACAGTTTTTTTTTTTAAAACAGAGTAGCCAGTATTTGCATTGCCTTTGCCTTACACGTGAGCAGTGTTTGTACTGTGCTTAAAACATTTCACAATACCACATTGACTTGGAAATAAAAAACAAGCATTCATCATGGTATCATACCAAAATATCCTTGAATGGCTAGTAGTTCTAAAAGTTGGTTTTCTTATGCAATCTCAGTTTTCTTGAGTGTTTTTACATCAGAAACTTTGATTAGGTTTATCACTGAGGAATGTAGAACAATGAGAATTATGAGAGAAAGGTAAAGAAGCAAAGAGAATGTTCAAACCTGGGTTTTAGACTTTGCCAATAATCTTAACTAGGTAAATTATCCAAGCTTTTGGGAGCCTTATTTTTTTTTAATCTTAGTGGTATAAAATCCTAGTGCTGGAAAAGCCTTGAGAAGCATACTGTAGCTATACTTCCTTGCTTTTGTTTTGGAATTTACTGTAAATGTGTCCTTCTCTGTGTTTCAATAGCCGACTAATGTTAAATATTGTGTTCAAAGCTAACTGCTTCATTATGACAAACTCACTGTTGTTGATAAAACAGCAGGGTGGAGCGATTCTTCTCAGGTGAGCAGCCCAGAAAGAGACAACGAAACCTTTAACAGTGGTGACTCCGGACAAGGAGACTCCCGCAGCATGACCCCCGTGGATGTTCCCGTGACAAATCCAGCAGCCACCATCCTGCCGGTACATGTCTATCCCCTGCCTCAGCAGATGCGCGTTGCCTTCTCAGCAGCCAGGACCTCTAATCTCGCCCCCGGAACTTTAGACCAACCTATTGTGTTTGACCTTCTTCTGAACAACTTGGGAGAAACGTTTGACCTTCAGCTTGGTAGATTTAATTGCCCGGTGAATGGCACTTACGTTTTCATTTTTCACATGCTGAAGCTGGCAGTGAATGTGCCACTGTATGTTAACCTCATGAAGAACGAAGAGGTCTTGGTGTCTGCCTATGCCAATGACGGTGCTCCAGACCATGAAACCGCTAGCAATCACGCGATTCTTCAGCTCTTCCAGGGAGACCAGATATGGTTACGTTTGCACAGGGGAGCCATTTATGGAAGTAGTTGGAAATATTCTACATTTTCTGGCTACCTTCTTTATCAAGATTGAAAGTCAATGCACAATTGACAACAAAAGAATGGTGTTCTATATTAGTGGGGTTAAAGGAAAAGGTAGTCCTTGAACTTGTGAATAACTGGTTTAGGGAAATGTTCTCATTCCTAGAGGAAGGAGGAGGTCTTTATTTTTGTTTTCCTCCCCAAAGTGAAAAATTTGAAGCTGAATGACAATTAGCACTAATCTGGCACTTTATAAATTGTGATGTAGCCTTGCTAGTCAAGCTGTGAATGTATCTTGTTTGCACTTAACCCTTAACTGTATTAACGTTCAGCTTACTAAACTGACTGCCTCAAGTTCAGGCAAGTTATAATGCCTTGTTGTGCCTCAATAAAAAAGTTACATGCACCCTCGGTGTTCTTATTTGATTAAACTTTTAGTTGAGAGGTAAAATATTTGATTTTTAGTATCCATCATTGGTAACTCTTGAATAAGGGTATTTATGGGTTCATATTATTATGTGAAAATAATGCTCAGTGATTGAGCGTTGACCTATGAACCAGGAGGTCACGGTTCGATTCCCAGTCAGGGCATATGCTCAGGTTGTGGGCTCGATCCCCAATGTGGGGTGTGCAGGAAGCAGCTGATCAATGATTTTCTCTCGTCATTGATGTTTCTGTCTTTCTCTTCCTTCCTCTCTGAAATCAATAAAAAATATTTAAAAAGAAGCCTTTTATAGATAACAGTTCCTTTTAGAGCTACTTTTCTTTGATATTGTACGTGTCATTCATCTAAAGATATTTATCTGTTTTCCATTGGTTAAATCACATATTTTCCTTGAAGCTATCTTGCAGTAGGCCATGTATTATCCTTTAGTTATCTTCAGGTACCTAATACATGTATAATAATTCAAGATATAACAGGAGATACACAGATACTTCTGGTCCACCATTAGATTTATGCTTTCTAGTGGATTCTCAATCTGTAGAGCAAAATATTTAGTCATCAAAAAGCATAAGTCTGGGGCTGCCCAGACAATGTTTGTGTGGGCAGTGACAGCGTTCCCCAGTGTGTGGGGAGACCCTGGAAAGGGAAAGTTACCTGAAACTTGAGTCTCCAGAGCTTCTGAAGGTTGATTTCAGAGCCTGTTGCCTCTTTAGTCTGAGCTCCCACAACCAGATCCTACTTCACAAATGACCCTGGACAGTAATAAAACTATAAAAGCCTGAACCCAAACCCTGCCACCTTCATTGGTTCAGTGCTTTGACTTCCTTTTAAGGAGACCTAATGTGGAGAGATTAAAAATGGTGGCAGAGTAAGTGGATGCTGCACGGACATGCTCCCAGAAACAAACTGGAATTACAATTGGAATTACAACTAAACTTCCGGAATAATCAACAGAAGACTTGCAGGAGAGATCCCTGATACTCGAGGACCAAAAGTGGAGACCACATAGAGACTGGTAGGAGGGGTGGAGGCATGAAAGGGCTGGCCCAGCACCCATAGACGACAACTGGAGTTCGGGAGAAAGATCTCAGCTGTGGAGCGTTGC
This sequence comes from Myotis yumanensis, assembly GCF_028538775.1. Lineage (NCBI taxonomy): Eukaryota > Metazoa > Chordata > Mammalia > Chiroptera > Vespertilionidae > Myotis > Myotis yumanensis. The sequence goes on from NW_027223754.1 coordinate 176,197,590, forward strand.
CCCTGAGAACTCGGGGATCTAATCCCCAAGCTCCCACCTCTCTCCCAGCAGAGACCACCAAAACTGAGGAGGGTACCCATATAACATCTGGCTGTGAAAAGCAACAGGGTTGCTGTCTGCCAGGGAGTGACAGTTGAAAATTCAGGCACCCTCTTAAAGGACAAATGCACAAAATTCCCTGTGGAGCCACCCACCTTGTGCTCCAGCAGAGGGAGGGCAGAGTGGACTGGAGCTGTGTGAACAGAAGCCAGGATTGGGGACTCGGGTGTTAGGGCTCAGAAGGCAGACACCCTCAGTTTCCTGTGCTGAGTCATCCCCTCACACAGTGGAGGATTTCTTTCCCATACAGACATTTGCCTTGCCTGGGGAGAAGACAGTTGACCCACCTTATTGGAAAACACCTTGCCCTGAGGCAACTTAAGAGACTAAAAATAACAGCCTCCAGGCAGAAGCAACTGTCTACCCCCCCACCCCCCCGGGAAAAAAAAATTCAAAAAGAACCAAGATGGGGGCATAGGTAAATGCCTGTACTTGCTGCCTCCCACAACCACATCAAAATTACAACTAAAATACAGAACAGCTATCATCCAGAACCACGGGAAATTTGGCTGAGTGGAAGTATTACAACTAGAGAGGTAAAGAAGAAAGCACATTGAGACTGGTAGGAGGTGCGGAGGTGCGGAATGGGCTGGCACCCAGGTGTGCCACTTTTTTAATCGGGAGGGAGATACAAGCTCCCACTTGCTCTGAGCTCCAGTGCCAGGTGAGACTCTGGGGTACCCAGACACATACAGGGAGCAACTGGACTGTCTGGCATAGGGGAAGGAACACAGGGGCGGCTTTCTTACAGAAGGAGGTGTTTGCAATGGTTATTGTTCCTGTGCTGGGACCTCCCTGGTGCAGGGCCAACTGGCAGCCATTGCTGTTTGCTCCACCCTGGAGATTCCCTGAGACCCTACCCAATTTACAACCCCAACCAAGCTGTGTGCAGCGGCTTTTGCTTATGAATGGACTGTTCTTTCTCAGCCTAAAACCCGTCAAACAAGCTGCAGCTGGGTCAGGGAACCACAAAGCTATCAAAAGAAGGCCAAGGCCAGCACCAGCAGCAGCCTGCCTTGCTTCATAGCTGGACCTCGTCTGGTCACTTCCAAACCCAATACAAAGAGGAGGAATCTGCAGATCCCTCTGTAGCTCCTGCTGGGTGGCCCCAAGCAGTGGCTGACTTTGCACCTCCTTGTAGATCCAAGAGCCAGTGTACTCAGTGGTTAGTGTGAGACCATACCACATTACAACTCTTCACATCCATAAGTGACACACTCAAGTGGCAGACTCAGTGAGCACCAAAGCCCCACTGAAGTAAGTCCTTCCCCATAAGGTCGTCTCCTGCACAGCAGCTCTTCCATTGTAGACACAACTGGTTCTCATAGCCAATTGTCCTGGAGGTCAATTCCTCCTAGTGATACCAACAGCAATCAAGACTCAACTGCAACAAGACTGTGCACACAGCCCACACAGGGGTGCACCAAGAGTGTCCACCTCAGGTGACTGGGGAGGCTGAACCACTGGGCCCGATAGGACACCTACCACACAAGGCCACTCTATCAACTCAAGGAGACTTAGCAGCTACCCAATACATAGAAACAAACACAGGGAAGCAGCCAAAATGCGGAGACAAAGAAACATGTCACAAATGAAAGAAATGGAAGAAAGCAAACTACTGGATATAGAGTTCAAAACCACAGTTATAAGGTTACTCAAGAATCTTCTAGGAACCTTTGATGAATTTTGTGAGACCTTTAAGGATCTTCGTGAAAATGCAGAAAAAAAAAAAGAAAAAGGACCAGTCAGAAATTAAGCATACACTGACTGAAATAAAGAATAATATACAGAGATCCAACAGTAGACTAGAGGATACCAAGAATCAAGTCAAAGAGTTGAAATACAAGGAAGCAAAAAACACCCAACCGGAAAAGCAAAAACCAAAAAGAATCCAAAAATATGAAGATAGTGTAAGGAGCCTCTGGGACAGCTTCAAGCATACCAACATCCGAATTATGGGGTGCCAGCAGAAGAGAGAGAGCAAGATATTGAAAACCTATTTGAAGAAATAATGACAGAAAACTTTCCCTACCTGGTGAAAGAAATAGACTTGCAAGTCCAGGAAGCACAAGAACCCCAAACAAAAGGAATCCAAAGAAGACCACACCAAGACACATCATATTTAAAATGCCAAGAGCAAAAGACAAAGAGAAAATCTTAAAAGCAGCAAGCTGAAAACAGTTAATTACCTACAAGGGAGTACCCATACGACTGTCAGCTGATTTCTCAACAGAAACTATGCAGGCCAGAAGGGAGTGGCAAGAAATATTCAAAGGGATGAATAGCAAGAACCTACAACCAAGATTACTCTACCCAGCAAAGCTATCATTTAGAATTGAAGGTCAGATGAAGAGCTTCAGAGACAAGAAAAAGCTAAAGGAGTTCATCTCAACCAAACCAGTATGACATGAAATGCTGAAGGGTATTCTTAAGAAGAGGAGGAAGAAGAAAAATGTAAAGATAAAAAATTATGAACAACAAAGTGACAACAAATACATATCTATCAACAAGTGAATCTAAAAAATCTGATGAACAGAATAAAATGGTGAATGTAATAGAATCAGGGGCATGGAAATGGAGGGGACTGACAATTCTTGGGGGAAGGGGGTGTGGGAGGGTGCAGGAAGAGATTGGACACAAATCTTACATGCATGTATGCAGTACCTATGGATGTGGACAGTGGGGTGGCAAGGGCCTGGGATGCAGTGGGATCCGGGTGGAGGGGAGCTATGGGGGGATAAAAGAGGGACATCTGTAATAATCTGTACAGTAAAGATCAAAACAACAACAACAACTCTCACCACACCTGAAGATGATTGCATGGGGCCATACACACACATACACTTCTAGAGGGCTTTAATGGAGAGATTGACAACAATACAGTCATAGTAAGGGACTTTAACACCCTTCTGACTTCACTAGATAGATCTTCCAGACAAAAACTTAACAAGGAAACAGTGACTCTAAAGGTCACACTGGATCAGATGGATTTGACATTTATAGAACACTACAGGCCCAGTGCACAAAAATTTGTGCACTGGGGGGGGGGGGGGGGGGGGGGGGCCCAGCCCGGCCTGTGCCCTCTCACAGTCTGGGACCCCTCGGGAGATAATGACCTGCTGGCTTAGGCCTGCTCCCAGGTGGCAGAGGGCAGGCCCAATCCCTAGGTGCAGCCCCTGGTCAGGCTCAGAGCAGGGCCGATTGGGGAGTTGGGGCACCGCCCCATCATGCACAGAGCAGGGCAGATCGAGAGGTTGCGATGCCACCCTCAGTCACGCTCAGGGTAGAGCCGATTGGGGGGTTGGGGCACCACCCCCTGTCACACTCAAGGCAGGGCTGATCAGGGGGTTGGGGCGCTGCCCCCTGTCACTCACAGAGCAGGGCCGATCAGGGGGTTGGGGCTCCGTACCCTGTCACACACAGAGCAGGGTTGATGAGGGGGTTGGGGAGCTCCCCCCTGTCTCACACAGAGCCGAAGGGTAATCAGGGGATTGGGGAGCTCCCCCCTATCAGGCACAGAGCAGGGCTGATCAGGGGGTTGGGGCGCCTTCCCCTGTCACGAACAGAGCAGGGCGGATAGAGAGGTTGTGGCCCGCCCCCTGTCACACACAGAGCCGCAGGGTGATCAGGGGATTGGGGAGCTCCCCCCTATCAGGCACAGAGCAGGGCTGATCAGGGGGTTTGGATGCTGCCCCCTGTCACGCTGATCCCGGTGCTGGGAGCCTCGCTGCTCCACTGATCCCGGTGCCAGGGGGCATATTACCCTTTTACTATATAGGATAGAGGCCTGGTGCATGGGTAGGGGCTGGCTGATTTGCCCTGAAGGGTGTCCTGGATCAGGGTGGGGGTCCCCACTGGGGTGCCTGGCCAGTCTGGGTGAGGGGTTGAGGGCTGTTTTCCGGAAGCGGGTGACTGAAGCTCCCAACTACTCCTTTTTCTCTTTTTTTCTTTTTTTATTCTGGGCCAGCTTTAGCTCTGAGGCCTCGCTGCTGAAAACATCAATACAATGTTGCGGTCCGGCTGGCTGAAGCCCAGCTGATTGAAAGCCGGTTTCTGGGGTTTTGTTTAGCTTCTTATTTGCAACATAGTACATAGTTGCTTAGACTTGCAGCTGAGAGGCCGGCCAGTGAGGCGGGGAACGTTGGAGTTCGCAGTCACTGGAGCAAGCAAGCCTCCCTGCTCGCTTCAGTGCATGGCTGCCAGCTGCCATCTTGGCTGACAGTTAATTTGCATAAGGATATGCTGATTAGCCAATGGGAAGGGTAGCGGTTGTACTCTAATTACCATGTTTCTCTTTTATTAGTGTAGATTACACTTTGATTGGTTGGTTGATTGTTTTGCCGTTCAGTCTATTTGCATGTTATCCTTTTATTATATAGGACTAGTGGCCCAGTGCATGATGGGGTCCTTTGGCCTGGTTGGCGATTGGGACCGATTGCGGGGCCCGGCTGGCTAGGGGGAGGGACTGTGGGAGGTTGGCTGTGGGAGCACACTGACCACCAGGGGGCAGCTCCTGCATTGAGCATCTGCCTGCTGGTGGTCAGTGCACATCATAGCAACTGGTTGCCCAGTTGTTTGGTTGTTTGGTTGTTCGTCCCTTAGGCTTTTATTTATATAGATAGCTAATACTTTTGAGTAGGGTGTGGGTTTAGCAATGAAACCCTGAAGACATATTTAACTTTCCATGGTGTTAAATGTTAGTATAGTGTTCTCAAGATCGAGGATGTAATGTGATTCACTATTTAACAGAACCTTTTCAATTTATGGTAGGTATTTTGTGGACTAACGATATTAGTATTCCAGTTAAATAAATTAGTTATGGCTTTTATGTCTAGAACACAAACTAAAAAGTATACAGAAATGCAGAAATATGATCAGATGATTGAGGGGGAAACTTGATGTTTAGAAACTGTTGTTGATCAAGTTCAATGATGACTTTCAGCCGTTTTTACCCATTATGTTTTGTACTACATTAGGGTCTTTCACTTAGTCTTTCCCCCTTCACACAATCAATGTTTACTTAAAAGTGTGAGTGCCTATCTATTTTTTTTTAAATATATTTTATTGATTTTTCACAGAGAGGAAGGGAGAGAGTTAGAAAGCTAGAAACATCGATGAGAGAGAAACATCGACCAGCTGCCTCCTGCACACCTCCCACTGGGGATGTGCCCGCAACCCAGGTACACGCCCCCGACCGGAATCGAACCTGGGACCCTTCAGTCCGCAAGCCGACGCTCTATCCACTGAGCCAAACCGGTTTCGGCGCCTATCTATTTTTTAAGGTAAGCGTCACAATCAAGAAATTCATTAACTAAGGTATCTTCTCATAATAATTATGTTCTAGGAGAGTATTTTAAATGAAATAAATACTGATTTGTATAAAGACAGTGAGGTAGAAATTATTCTAAGGCTTATGAGAATGAAAAGACAAGATCTTTTTAAAAAAAATGTTTCTATTGATTTTAGAGAGAGAGGAAGGGAGAGGGAGAGAGAGAGAGAGAAACAGCAGCATCAGTCAGCTGCCTCCTGCATTCCATTGGATAGAGCTTGAGAGTTTGTTTTAATTAAGTCTGGGATAATACATGGAAGAATGTTACTATAAAAAACCTAAAACCTGCCATCTTTTACTAATATTTGCATTTCACCTCATCATTTAGAGAGTACTCTTATCTATGGTTTCTTATTTGCTCCTCACACGGCCCTTGTGAGGTCCACTCTGTTTTCGGGGATGGAAAATCGAGACTCTTGGAGACAGACTTTCTGAGGCCACTAGCAGAAGTGCCGGAGCCAGACTTGGCTCTCTCACGTCCAAACACAGCACGTCATTTTCTGCAGTACTTTCCCCTTTTCTTTCGTTCCAACCATATTCCCATTGCCATTTTGCACACACAAGTTTCCAGTGCACTACTCAGCTCTGCTGGGGCAAACCGGACACTGTGACTGGGCAAAGTGGACTCACTGGAGTCGTTCATAAGGTACAGATCCTGAAGTTGAGGTAGGATGACCCCCTTTCTACTGGGAAATGTAGAAAGCCTGAGGAAACAAACAGACAACCTGTGGAGAGGGAAAAAGCACACTAATTTGAAAGTAGATATTTTTTTTTTTAGTTCTAGTTAATGCTACTGTTTTTAGCTTCTATCCCTGCCCCCAACCACCTCATTTTAGTCCGGTGGTGAAGAAAGTTACTGTTCAGAAACTTCCTAACCCTCTATTATTTTAGCTTTCCTAGCACTGGTTTGTTTGTTTCTTTTAAAATTCCTCTTGAACTGTGAGGTCTGTCTCATCCTTTTCGTAAATCCTAGTCGGAGCTTTTGGTTACGTGCGACGTCTTAAAGGAGATTACAGTTGACTTCTATTAACAAAATACTAAAGATCTTACACTGATAAGATACATGTACACGCTCTTGCATATATTTCAGGTGCTATGATGTAGAGCTCTGCCAATATAGACACTTTCTGAGTAGAAGTATTTAATCACAAACTTTTCAGTATTCGCTTACAGTTTAATGTGGTCTAAAGGACAGACTGTTGAGCTAAAGGGAGGGATTTTTGTGCATTTTCTTCCATTTTCTCTTTACCATGTGGACTAGATTCAAGCCCTGGAACCGAGACCAGCGGATGAGCTGCTGCCCACAGATGGGGAGGACAGCTGTGCTGTTCCATTTAGACGACTAAAATGTTAACTCTCAAAAAAGGCCGCTGTGGCAGTGTTTACAGTAAAAAATCACTTTCTGTCATTTGAGCTGTAATCATGCCAGTATTCTCGCCGTGTGCTGTATTTCTAGGGTAATGGCATCCACTTCTGTGGTGTCACCTAACCTGTATGCCCAGATGACTCACAGTTTTCTAACTCTAGCCCTTTATTCCTTCTCCCTCGGCCAGAGCTTCCTGCCTTCTCACCCAGCTCTTTTGTGAGGGCCAGACGTGGATGTTCAGTTGTCACTGGAAATCTCTAGCTGTACAACCCATAAATAATTCTAGTTCAACATGTGCACAGATAAAGTCATTATTCGTTCAAAATCTAATACTCCTTCCATTTTTCTCTGGTTAATGATTTCCATAGGCCATCAAAGCTTGAAACTTTGGCACCAACCTTGACTTCCCTTTGTTACTTTGTATACCTAATCAGTCACAAATTCCTGTTTATTCAACCCGTGAAAGGTTTGATGTCTGCCTGTCTGTATTCTCACTGTAGATATCCTGTGTTAGACTCCTTATTTCTCTCACATGTTTGCATTTATTCATCCAACCAGTACATATTGGTTGCTTATTATGTGCCAGGCATAGTGTGAGACTGTCTCACTATGTCACTTTCTTTCATCAAAGCTGAATAAGGTTTCTTTTAACTAGAATACACTGATTATATTGTACCATGAGCAATGTGCTTATCTTATTTAATCTTCAGAGCAGCTCTTGGAAGCAGATGAGGAAACAGGCACAGAGAGGTGAGGCATAGACAAACCATGGCAATACAAGACAACATCGCTGGCTCAAATTCTGCCTTAAACATGGTGAGGATATCACACATATAGACATCCTTTCATGTTATGCAAAGAAATAAGAAAAGAGGGGACTCAAACAACGGACCAAATATAAGCTAAATATAAGCTATAGTTTAGGGGAAACTACTTTAAAACACTTGCAAAGAAATCTGAGAGCAGAATCAGATGTTTTTTTCCTGTTGCCGTAGACAATAATTTGACAGCATTGTTTTTTTAGTAACTTCTCTTCACTGAGTCTAAAGTGTAAGAGAGTTGATGTTCTTTTTTTAAAAAAATAATATATTTTTAATGATTTCAGATGGAAGGGAGAGGGAGAGAGAGAGAGAGAGAGAGAGAGAGAGAAACATCAGTGATGAGAATCATTGATCAGCTACCTCCTGCATGCCCCACAGTGGGGATGAGCCCGCAACCCGGGCATGTGCCCTTGATCGTGACCTCCTGGTTTATAGGTCGATGCCCAACCACTGAGCCATGACAGCTGGGCAACTCTCTCTCTTTTTTAAAAAAATATATTTTATTCATTTTTTACAGAGAGGAAGGGAGAGAGATAGAGAGCCAGAAACATCGATGAGAGAGAAACATCGATCAGCTGCCTCCTGCACATCTCCTACTGGGGATGTGCCCGCAACCCAGGTACATGCCCTTGACCGGAATCGAACCTGGGACCTTTCAGTCCGCAGGCCGACGCTCTATCCACTGAGCCAAACCGGTTTCGGCACAACTCTTTTTAATTATGTAGTTTGGTAGTTAAAATTTTTATTTTGGGATAATAGTAGATTCTCATGTAGTTCTAAGAAATAATACAGATGGATCCTGTGTACCCTTTATTCGATTTGCTTCAGCAGTAACATCTTGCAAAACTGCAGTACAATATTACATCCAGGGGTTTGAGACTGATACTTTCAAGATACAGAACATTCCCATCACCACAAGGATCCCTCCTGTTGGTCTTTTATAGTCACACCCACCTCCCTCTTGTTCCACCTCCACTTTAACCCCTCATCACCACGGATCTGTCATATATAATTTATTTTAAGAATGTTACATATGAAAAGTTACATGAATGGAATTAGCATGTGATCTTTTGGGACTGGCTTTTTTTCACTTAACATAATTCTCTGAAGACTTACCCAGGTTGTTGCATGTGCCATTCCTTTTGATACCTCAATAGTAGTCCACAGCATAGATGGCCCACAGTTTGTTTGCTTGCAGTTTCCTAGAGAGGCTGTACTATTTTACACACCTGCCAAAAATATATGCACGATCCAGTTTCTCTGCATCCTCACCAGCACTTGGTGGTGTCACTATTTTAAAAAATCTATGTTCTCCTTTTATGTTATTAGAATGACATCATCAGGTCTCTCCCTACTCCAAACCATCTTTAGTGCTACCAGAGTTCAGTTTTAGACATGTGCCTTAAAAGATTTGGGTCCATTCAGGTACACGTGTAGTAGGCACTTGGATACACCTCGTTTGAGGAAAGACATCTTAGTTAGAAGTAGTTTTGTGAGTTGTTCCTGTTGAGTTGGTGGAATAACTGTAAGTGGATGGAATGATGAAACTAGAATGGGTGGAAGAGAAAGAGACGTGGGCTGAGAAGGGAGTCCTGAGAAGCACCAGTGTATAAGAGTTGGGTGATCAAGTCACTAATCAAAGGGATAGGAATACATTCTTTAAGAGAAAATAAGGAAAGAGATGAAAAAGAAAGAAGAGCATATAATATCGGGCCAGATACCAGAGAGACTTTTTAAGATGAGAGCTGAAAATGTCTCTGGCATTTGGGACGATGTTTTCATGGGAGATAGAAACATCATAAAAACATCTGGAAATTGATGAAAAATCAATGTTGATTTTTGCTTGGCAATTTCAGTGGGGATAGCTGATAGAAGCATGAATAGGAAATGTGGAAGCAGAGACAATGAAGACTCTTCTTTGGAATGTAAAGTGAAAAAGAATTAACAATAATTAGCATTACTGAAAAAATATTTTTTAAACTGGGGAAAATGTGTTTAGGCAGAGGTTGAATCAATGGAGAAAAAAGTTTTACAAATCACCAACAATGAGCATGCAAGAATACCCAAAATTTAATGCAAAAACATATAGAAGAGAGACGAGATATTTACGAAGCAAGGTCCAAGAGGAGGTGGGTTCTGATTGAAGGGAAGGAGATTCATTTGTGTTTGAGTGAGTTGAGTCTGATGGCTTTGCTCATCTTTGCAGGGCTCGGTGAGAGGGGGTAGTTGCTGAAGGAGGGGAGATGATGCTGATCAAAGACATGGAATAGGATTGTTGAGACGGAGAGAGCAACACACATGTGTAATGGTTTCAACTTGCACAGTGGGTCAAGGGTAGACTTAAGAGTGAATTTGGAGTTTAATAGCAAAGAAGGATGTTAGTCAGCAACAAATAGACTAAGGAGAACTAAAAAAGTGATTGAGTTGGAAAACAGGTGTGGAATTAGAGAAAGAAAGAGAGATTTCAGAGGTCAAGGAGTTTTTTTGTTGTTGTCAATCCTCACCCACGGATATTTTCCCCTTTGATTTTTTTAGAAAGAGTGGAAGGGAAGTGGAGAGAGAGAGAGAGAGAGAGAGAGAGAGAGAGAAACATTGATGTGAGAGAGACATCAATTGGTTGCCTCCTGTACTCACCCAGACCCTGTGAGCCTGCAATTGAGGTACGTGCCTGTGCCCTTGACTGGAATCAAACTGGAGATACTTCAGTCCCCGGCCAATGCTCTAACCACTGAGAAAACCGGCTAGGACCAGAGGTCAAGGAGTTTTAGATTACTTATCATGAGGTCCAAGAGAGTGGGCTAAAGAAATAGTGCCGCTTTGAAAGGCACTGTGTTTTCTAAACTCCTGGAGTGCTAAGCAGTTTGTATTTTATATCTTGAAATTGATGAAAAATCATCAAGGAGGGGACATGACATTATTAACCTTTAAGAGACATGACTCTGGCCCTGGCTGGTGTGGCTCAGTTGGTTAGGCATTATCCTGTGCATGGAAGGGTTGCTGGTTCGATACCCAGTCAGGGCACATGCCCAGGTTGTGGTTCAATCCTTGGTAGGAGGCAGCCTATCCATGTTTGGCTTTCACATTGTTGTTTCTCTCTCTCCCTTCTTCTCTATCTAAAAATCAATAAAATGTTTAAAAAATGAAACATAACTCTGACGGCAGTGTGGAGAATGGATTAAAGAGGGGCAAAACTGGAAGCAATCTGAGACACACTCCCTGGGCACTTTGGTGCCCACTACATATATTCTAGCCCAGGGGTAGGCAAACTTTTTGACTCGAGGGCCACAAAGGGTTCTTAAACTGGACCGGAGGGCCGGAACAAAAGCATGGATGGAGTGTTTGTGTGAACTAATATAAATTCAAAGTAAACATCATGACATAAAAGGGTACGGTTTTTTTTTTTTTTTTTTTTTTTTTTTAGTTTTATTCATTTCAAACGGGCCGGATCCGGCCCGCGGGCCGTAGCTTGCCCACGGCTGTTCTAGCCTCTTGATTGAACCCAGTTAATTGAACCAATCTATCTTAATCATCTGCTCCTGGAAAGATCATATCCCTCAGATATATTTTGTCCACCATAAATATATAATCAGAACTCTCTTTCTGGTTAACCTCAGGAAAAACTAGCTCCTCACTATTTGTATGAAATTGTGGGGCCAGATGTGGCCATAATGCGTGGAACAGTATGACCCTTCAATGCCTTTCACTATTTTTCTGAGGAGGTCTGGACATTTTTCAGAAACTCAGGAGGCATGTAGTTCATTTCTCTGATCTCTGTATTTCCAGAGTTAATATACTTTATCTGTTTACATTTGTCTCTTTTATCAGATGGTAAATTCCTTCAGAGTAACCTGTGTCAAATTCATGTTGTTACAATGTGGGACCTGAATATTTCAGTCCTCTGGTTCAACGACCTGTTGAACAAGCGTTCAGTGACTGAATGAATGGAGGCCCTCACAGATCGAGGGGACCCTGTCCTTCTGTGGGCTGATCGCAAGGTCCCTGGAACAGACTCCGTGGTGATGCCCGAACAGCCCTTGGACTAACAAAAAGTGCCCGTCTATCCATTTAAGCTTAATTTGGAAGCAGCTGTAAAGAGACACCTCGCTAACTGCGAGAGGAGGGCGGGGCTTTCCGAGCGCAGCCGGCGGGGAGGCGGAGAGAGCCGAGTCCCTTCGGGCAGCGGCAGCGTCTGAGCCGCACCGCCGCACGCCGGCCGCTAGGGGGCGGGGAGGCGGGGAGAGCCGAGTCCCTTCGGGCAGCGGCAGAGTTTGAGCCGCACAGCCGCACGCCGGCCGCCAGGGGGCGCCGCCCTCGCCTCGCCGGGAGGAGGCCGCCGTAAAGCGCGCGCTGCTTCCTCTTCTCCCGCCTCCCGCCGACTGTCGTAAAAGGGTGAATGGAGAGCGAGTTGTCGGGGGTAGACAGGGAGGACAGGGGGCGCGGAGTCGGAGTGGCGCAGCAAGTGGCTGCAGGTGGCGACGGGGGCGGGGGCCGGGGAGTGAGGTAGTGCGGGGGTCACGCAGGAGGCAGCCGAGGGGTCCAGAGGAGGACGAAAGCTGCAGTCCGGCCTACGGGCCCGGGGGCCGCGGAGCCCCCCTCCCCCGGGGAGATGGACCTCAACCGGATCATCCAGGCGCTAAAGGGCACCATCGACCCGAAGCTGCGGATCGCGGCGGAGAACGAGCTCAACCAGGTGAGGCCGGGCCCGCGGCGCCCCCCGATCCCCACCCCCCGCCGGCGCCCAGCCCCACTCCGCCCCGCCCCCCCCGCCCCCCCTCGCCCCCGCCGCAGGGTGCGGGCGGCACCCCCGGGACCTCCCCGAGCGGCCCGCACCTGTGGCTGCCTTTGCATCCTCCGGTCCGCCCCGAGCCGTGAGTTCGGCGCCGGCTCCGCGGGAGGAAGCCTCGGCCGCCGGTGCGGGTGGCTCCGGGGCGACTGGAGTCCCGACGCGGGGACGCGGGTGGGAAAGTCACTTACAGTTCAGGTCCGAGCCCGGCGCTTCCGCAGACCCAGCCCCTCCCGGTGCGCGTCGCCTGCCTCGGTGGGGTTGGCCGGGCTGTGGGGCGCGGGTCGGCAGAGTCTGGGGGCGCTGGGGGGTGCCGCGGGGAAGGTGCCCCGGACAACGGAGGCAGGACCCGGGGGACCGCCTTCCGAAAGGCAAGCGCGAGGATGCGCGTGCGGAGGGGTTTCTTTGAAAACGAGTGAGACTTTGTTTTGCCCTCCATCCCCTGTTCTCACTCACCAGCCTTGAGCGTGATCCAGCTTCACCGCCGACATTGGGGAATGTCACCGAACCCCAATTCTAGCCCCTGTTTCCCTCCGCACCTGCAGGGGAATGTCACCGAACCCCAACTCTAGCCCCTGTTTCCCTCCGCACCTGCAGGGGAATGTCACCGAACCCCAATTCTAGGTCCTGTTTCCCTCCGCACCTGCAGGGGAATGCCACCGAACCCCAACTCTAGCCCCTGTTTCCCTCCGCACCTGCAGGGGAATGTCACCGAACCCCAACTCTAGCCCCTGTTTCCCTCCGCACCTGCAGGGGAATGTCACCGAACCCCAATTCTAGGTCCTGTTTCCCTCCGCACCTGCAGGGGAATGTCACCGAACCCCAACTCTAGCCCCTGTTTCCCTCCGCACCTGCAGGGGAATGTCACCGAACCCCAACTCTAGCCCCTGTTTCCCTCCGCACCTGCAGGGGAATGTCACCGAACCCCAACTCTAGGTCCTGTTTCCCTCCGCACCTGCAGGGGAATGTCACCGAACCCCAACTCTAGGTCCTGTTTCCCTCCGCACCTGCAGGGGAATGTCACCGAACCCCAACTCTAGCCCCTGTTTCCCTCCGCACCTGCAGGGGAATGTCACCGAACCCCAACTCTAGGTCCTGTTTCCCTCCGCACCTGCAGGGGAATGTCACCGAACCCCAACTCTAGCCCCTGTTTCCCTCCGCACCTGCAGGGGAATGTTACCGAACCCCAACTCTAGCCCCTGTTTCCCTCCGCACCTGCAGGGGAATGTCACCGAACCCCAACTCTAGCCCCTGTTTCCCTCCGCACCTGCAGGGGAATGTCACCGAACCCCAACTCTAGCCCCTGTTTCCCTCCGCACCTGCAGGCGAATGTCACCGAACCCCAACTCTAGCCCCTGTTTCCCTCCGCACCTGCAGGGGAATGTCACCGAACCCCAACTCTAGCCCCTGTTTCCCTCCGCACCTGCAGGGGAATGTTACCGAACCCCAACTCTAGGTCCTGTTTCCCTCCGCACCTGCAGGGGAATGTCACCGAACCCCAACTCTAGCCCCTGTTTCCCTCCGCACCTGCAGGGGTGCAGCCCAGCGCTCCCACGGAAAACACGGGTTCAGGCCCCCCCCCCTGCCCCCCCCCTCCCCCGGAGGCGATGACAGCTGCGGGAGGTGGTGCTAGTCCTTAAGCTACGATCCTAGATCCTAAACCGGGGCTTCTCCAAGCAGCGCCCGCATCACCCGGGAACTTGCTGGGAACACAAATGCCCGGGGGCACTCTGCGCTGAAGGAGGCGGGAGCTGGGGTTGGGGCCGGGTTGTGTTAAGTAGCCGGCAGGGGATCTGTGCTCCCTAAGCCTGAGGACTGGCCGAAGCAGCTGTTTCCGTCGGAGTTCAGGAAGGTGCCCCCTGGGCCGAGGTGACAGAAGTGCAGGCGTGCCTTGTGGATCTTTGGAAAGGATTGCTTTCGTGGGAAATCGGGGCGGAGTTTGCAATGACTGTGAATCCCGGATTCCCGGGAGATCCGAGGCAGAATGGAGAACACTGTGGGGGGGGGGGGGGCGTGGGGGGTGGGGGTGGGTGGGGGGGGTTGGGGTGGGGGGTGGCGTTGAACTGAAGCCTAAAGGGAATGGATTTCTTTTTTGAAAATACAAGGACTCCCACCCAGAATAGGAGAAAGTTAAAGCCAGCACCTGTCCCGGGCTTTAAGGACATGTCCACTCTGTTGATTGGTTAGAAAAGTGGTAACCCAGGGGTTGGTTAGGGGGAGCAGAGCTAGAGCTGAATGGGGACGCCATTAGCAGGACCGGGAGGCTTTACCTGTCTGTGACCCCCTCCTCCGCACAGTGGGCAGGATGTAACTTTGATACTGCCCTTCGGGAGCACGTCTTCGATGCCACATAGCCTCCCCTGCTTCTGTTAGCACGCCCTCGCTTTGTTTCTGATTCATCCGTACATACGTGCAGGTGACTTGATAGAAGTGGAAAAGGTAAGTGGGAGATCCTGTAGAACTAGAAGTGATATTTAGATTATATATTTTTCATGGTATTGCAACCCAAATGCATTCCATCCTTGCTCTGCCTTGCCTGCCCCGTATTCACTCAAGTCATCACAGACCACAATTTCCTTTGTAACCTCTAAAAGTTGCTTATGGCCCTAACCGGTTTGGCTCAGTGGATAGAGCGTCGGCCTGCGGACTCAAGGGTCCCAGGTTCTATTCCGGTCAAGGGCATGTACCTTGGTTGCAGGCACATCCCCAGTAGGGAGTGTGCAGGAGGCAGCTGATCGATGTTTCTCTCTCATCGATGTTTCTAACTCTCTATCCCTCTCCCTTCCTCTCTGTAAAAAAAAAAAAAATCAATAAAATATATAAAAAAAAATAAAAGTTGCTATGGCTGTGCCGCTCTCTAGCATTTATATGTCGTATAGTGCTTTGGGTTGTGATATCCTCTAAGTGTTTCTTTGAATGGTCTGTAAGTAGAAGACTAAGTTATGTCATATAACCTTACTAGAGGCCCGGTGCATGAAATTTGTGCATGGGGTGGGGGTGTGGTGTTGTCCCTTAGCCCAGCCTGCACCCTCTCGGAATCCGGGACTGCTGGCTCCCAACTGCTGGCCTGCCTGGCTCATTGCCCCTAACCCCTCAGCCTGCCTGCCTCATCGCCCCTAACTGCCTCTGCCTCTGCCCGCCTCCACGGATTCCTCCAGAAGGATATCCAGAATGACGTCTGGAAGGTCGTTCAGCTGTCTGGTCTAATTAGCATATTATGCTTTTATTATTATAGATAGCAAAACATGGTTATAATGTTGGGTTTTGTATGCTTATCCTTTACCAACATACTTTGCTGGATAAACAGGTGGGTAATCTACCCTAAGTGATTAGGGTCCAGCTCATTGATTTTAGTCTGGGTCTTCCCTCAGCAAATGTGCTCTGCATAGGAAATGGGGGCAGCATCTACAAAGTACTGATTGATTTGTCAGTTGCCATGTAGAAGGGGAATGCAGCTTTGAAACATAATAGTGTTCCAATGGATAAATTCTTATTTGGAGCTATATTTTTCTGTGGCCACCGCAGTATTTCTGTTACCAGTGACTGGTTCCTTGATTGCTATTTATGATATTGTTTGCATGGGCAGATGCATTTTTATTTTTATCTCAGGAGATTGAGAATGCTTCCTGTACATATTCCTCACCACCTCTCGACCCAGAAGTCCCTTGGAATGGGTAGATATGTTGCTTGAGTAACTCATTCAGAAAATTGTCTTCCTTTAGTAAATAATTCTCACCATGGCCTCAACAGGAAATAAAGATATGTGCTTTTATTGGCAAACTTTTATGCCCTGCTTTTCCATGAATCTATGGTATCCTTTTTATTGACCTTTAAGGAGTTTACTTGTATGAATAACATTTATTGAGTTATATTGCAAGGACTAGTACAAGACCGTGCTCTCAGAGAGTTTGCATTCTAGTGGAGGATACGGAAAAGCAATATAATTTCAGGTCATAAGTGCTATAAAGCCCCAGAGTGTGTTGGGATGTATAGAGGGTGGTCATTGTCTGAAGACGACATTGAGCAGAGACCTAGATGTCAGGAGTGAACCAGGTGAACTGGGAGGGAAGGGCAGGTTCAGTAGAAGCCTTTGGCTTGTCATGCTGGAGGACTAGGATAGTTAGTGCAGTTATGCTTTGCCATCATGCCTTGTTGGCGGCAGTGAGGCAGAGAATGGGAAAACATCAGGTCTTTGCTGTAAATGAATTCTCATAAAATGCAGAGTTTGCCTAAGCAAATAAACTCTTTATTTTCAGAAAACTTCACAGATACAAAGTAAATATCCTCAAGAAATCATTGCGAAATGCCTTCTCTCCACCCCCTTAGAAATGTGAAGCCCAGGTGGAAAAATAAATTGGATAAATATTTTGTGAGGAAAAGTAGTATGAGAATACATTGGAATTCATCATGGAATGTTTTAGCTGGCAAATTAACATAGATTAAATCAGGCAGAAAGGAAAAGATAAAAAGTTGCAGAAGTTCTTTGAAATGCAAACAGTTACAAAAAGAGGAGTTCTAAAATGTGTAAAATGGCAAGTGTTGAAATAAAAGTAGTTTCCACAATAACTATTTTTAAATAAGTAGCATTAATCTAGTATAAAGATTATTTTGTACTTATGTGTAATAAGATTTAAAAAATAAATACTAAACTACATAGGTTAGAATTAAACTATATAGATTAGAATTAAACTATATAGATATTTGATTCACTATAAGACCTTCCAGTATCTCAAAAGTTACGAACAGGAGTTATTTTATAATGTAAATGTAGAAGGTGCAAAAGATTGGGCTACATTTGTGTTAATCTTGATTCCTGTAAACTGCTGTTAAAAGAAATCTGTTTTCTTTAACAATACTTTAAAATTCTGGCAGTTTCAATTATGGGTAAAACAATATACTTTATATACAACAGATTTAAGATTCTGAGGTTTATAAGGGTGAAAGGAAGAACAATTTTAAGATAATTCAAAATTTTACTGAAGGATATAGAAAGGATTGGAAAGCATAATGCTCTTTCATGGAAAGGATTAATATTTTAAAGATGCCAGTTTTCTCTCTTTTTTTTAGTCAAACATCTTAATAAATGCTATCTATAATAATAAAAGCGTAATATGCTAATTAGGCTGGACAGCCAAACGACCTTCTGGATGTCATTCTGGACACTCTTCTGAAAGAAGCCGCAGCAGCGGGGGCCAAGGCAGAGGTGGTTAGGGGCTATGAGGCAGGCAGGCAGAGTGGTTAGGGGCGATGAGGCAGGCAGGCAGAGTGGTTAGGGGCGATGAGGCCGGCAGGGGAGCGCTTATGGGTGATGAAGCAGGCAGGCAAGCAGTTAGGGGTGATGAGGCAGGCAGGCAGAGTGGTTAGTGATCAGGCAGGCAGGCAGGAGAGCGGTCCGGAGCCAGCGGTCGGACATCCCCTGAGGGGTCCCGGATTACGAGAGAGTGCAGGCCAGGCTGAGGGACTCCCCCCTCCCCCTCCCCCCCCCCCCCCCCCCCGCATGAATTTTGTGCACCAGGCCTCTAGTTATAAATAAACGGATAGGAAAGGTGATAAGTTAAAAAGCTGAGTGGTGTGCCATGGTAGATCCAGGCTCCTGGGAGAAGGTAAACTGAACAGATTCTGCATCATATGTCTGGCTCTAGCCTTACTGAGAATTTAGGAGTGTTTTCTGGGATTGTCAGCCGGCAAGGCCAAGTCAAAGCTCTGGGAATATGGCAGGGCTGTAAGTAATATGGTCTAGGCACCAGACATCCGGTGGGAATATGGTCAGAAGGAATGGGCTTGCTCTTGATTTTTGTGTGCTTCTAAAGTCACCCTGACCAAACTCAGGAGTCAGTCAAGTTAGAACATGTCTGCGGGTGAAATGACCCAGGCGGCAGGCACTTATTTCATGAGCACAGGCTCACTTGGGCATTGCTAAATTTCAGATGCTTCAGCAGCAGAGCTGATGACAGCTCCGTGCGGTGAGGCACCCTCTTGCCATCTGGACTGCGTCCTCTCCAGGGCTCATGCACAGCTATTTAATGCGATCTTCTTTTCCTGTGCTGGATCTCCTGTTTTCTGAAGCACATGTTTTTCTGTTTTCTGTTTGTCAAAAATACCATAAACTAAATTAAAGCACAAATAAGCTGGGAAGAAACACTTGAAATGTATTGGTCCCCCCAAAAAGGTTGAGATTGTACATTCATAAATAGCTCATCGAACTTATTAAGACTAAAACAAATATTCCATTTACAAAAGGATAAAGGGAATAAGGAACTTGTAGAAAAACAAACAGGCAACACACAGGAACAATTCAACATAGAGGAAGTGCAATTTAAAACAGGAATAAGGTTTTTAAGTTTTTGCAGGCATGATAATCCCTACTTTGGGTAGACAAAACACACTCATTTACTACTGTTGCTATGGCAAATTGCTGCTCCCATTCTGGAGAGCATTATGACCATATATTTGAAAGAAACACACAACAAAACAAACAAATAAAAATGTTCAGATTCTTCATCAATTTATTCTAAGTTAATTTTTTTTTGACTTGAAGTATTTTAGTAATCTTCATTTTGGAGAATTTCTTTCACTTTAAAAGTTTTATTTACAGGAGTGTATTTAGTAACAGGTGCTAATAGTTATTCATTTATATTGCCCTATTTTATAAAATATTTCTTTGTAATTTCAGTCCTACAAGATTATCAATTTTGCCCCCAGTTTACTTCGGATTATAGTCTCTGACCATGTGGAATTCCCAGTGCGCCAGGCAGGTGAGTTGTTTTTTTATCTTTATAAACTTATTTATGGTGAAAGTAAAAGTAGAGTTTTATTTTAATTTTAAACATATTTGATTTCTTGAAGAAAAAAAAAAACACCAGGAAATGCACAAGAAGTATTTCTAATGGCTTAAAAAAATCACTTTCCTTTAACCTGGAACTTTAGGGGTAGAACTGAGTTCTTAAATCTCTCTTAGCTTTTTCTTTTTTCCTTTCTCTTCTATCTGTCAATCCCTTGCCTCGGTAACTTTGCTGTTTTCCCCCTTATCTTTCCTTATTTTAAGAGCTTCATCTCCCTAATTTTTTATGATTCCTGGAGGCCTAGCCTTTGGGCCCACAGATTAATATCATGAATTTATATATGTGAATTTATGTACTCCATCCGTGTATCAGATCACGGAGGTGTAAAGTATTGCACAGATGTTCCTAACCACGTGGTGAGGGAGCAGGACTTTTGTTTTAAACATGAAACTTACCTTTAAGTCTATGGGATCTGTGGTAGATTGGGGGTGGGAGGTGGAAGAGGGCATAGGGGGAATAAATGGTGATGGAAAAAAAATGAAATAAAATAAAGATTAAAAAAGATAAGCTGGCCATTAGAGCCCAAAAGGTAAAAAAAAGGGAGAAAGCCTTGGAAAATCATGAGTTCTGAAAAGATAGTAACTTCAAGATAAAGGAGATAAAATAATAATACTAATTAAAAAATAGTTAAAAGGGCTTTAAAAAAATTATTGAAGTGACATATACTCATTGTAAATAATTTGGGCATTATAGAAGAATACCAAGAAGAAAGTAAAAAAAGCTACTCAACATTCATTACTTATAAATGAGCATCATTAACACATGTGCATGTGTTAGGGTATAGCAATTGATGATGTTTTATAGAAATGGGGTTATACTCTACGTGCTGATAAAAGTATTTAATTTTACTTGAAATAATAATGAAAAAGTAAAGAATCATTCAGTTTTGGGAAAATATAACACTATGTATGATTTCCTGAAAGATCCCTTTGTAGATTAGAAAAAAAATCTATAGAAAACATTTGTATTGCAATTTTTACTTTAATA
The DNA here is from genome assembly GCF_028538775.1 of Myotis yumanensis. NCBI lineage: Eukaryota > Metazoa > Chordata > Mammalia > Chiroptera > Vespertilionidae > Myotis > Myotis yumanensis. The sequence continues at coordinate 176,217,817 of NW_027223754.1, forward strand.
AGGTTTGTAAGACTTCTATGTAAGTTTTTTGAAAGCATTACTCTCAGTTTTATTTAATTTTTGTTTTATAAAATAGGCTGTTCGGAAACTACATTTTTCTATTTTAAATAACTTAAGTAGGGCCATTCTGAAGTTCCTATGAAAGCTTTGTGGAAGTAGTATTTTTAAAGATTTTAAAGCAGTTTATTAAACTAATGTATTCTTTATATGGCATATAAACATTACAGAAAAACAGAATTTATACATTAGATTCCTCTTAATCTCACCCCCAAAGATAGCTGCCATCAGTTTAGGGGCATGTTCTCCAAATCTATTTTCCCCCCCATAGATATACTGGCATTATTATTATTATTATTATTATAATTATTATTATTATTACTAGAGGCCCGGTGCACAAAAATTTGTGCACTCGGGGCGGGGGAAGGGGGGGCCCCTCAGCCCGGCCTGTGCCCTCTTACAGTCTGGGACCCCTCGGGAGATAACGACCTGCTGGCTTAGGCCTGCTCCTGGGTGGCAGAGGGCAGGCCTAATCCCTAGGTGCAGCCCCTAGTCGGGCTCAGAGCAGGGCTGATTGGGGAGTTGGGGTGCCGCCCCCTGTCATGCACAGAGCAGGGCGGATCGGGAGGTTGTGATGCCACCCTCAGTCACGCTCAGGGTAGGGCCGATTGGGGGGTTGGGGCACCGCCCCCTATCACACTCAAGGCAGGGTCAATGGGGAGGTTGCGGCGCCACCCCCTGTGATGCACAGAGCAGGGCCAATCGGGGTTGGGGCGCTGCCCCTGTCACTCACAGAGCAGGGCCAATCAGGGGGTTGGGGCGCTGCCCCCTGTCACTCACAGAGCAGGGCCCATCAGGGGGACTGGGGCTCTGTACCCTGTCACACACAGAGCAGGGCCCATCAGGGGGTTGGGGAGCTCCTCCCTGTCACTCACAGAGCAGGGCCCATCAGGGGGACTGGGGCTCCGTACCCTGTCACACACAGAGCAGGGCCCATCAGGGGGTTGGGGAGCTCCTCCCTGTCATGCACAGAGCAGGGCCGATCAGGGGGTTGAGGAGCTCCCCTCTGTCACTCACAGAGTAGGGCCGATAGGGGAGTTGGGGCACCGCCCCCTGTCACACACAGAGCAGGGCGGATCAGGGGGTTGGGGGCGCTGCACCCTGTCACACTCAGGGCAGGGCCAATGGGGAGGTTATGGCTCTACCCTGTCGCACACAGAGCAAGGCCTATGGGGGCGGGGGGGAGGGAGTAGCGGCACCGCACCCTGTCACACACAGAGCAGGGCCGATCAGGGGATTGGGGAGCTCCCCCCTATCAGGCACAGAGCAGGGCCCGTGGGGGGGGGGGGTGGGTTGGGGTGCCGCACCCTGTCAAGCACAGAGCCCCAGGGCAATCAGGGGATTGGGGAGCTCCCCCTCTATCAGGCACAGAGCAGGGCTGATCAGGGGGTTGGGGCGCCTTTCCTTGTCACGAACAGAGCAGGGTGGATTGGGTGGTTGTGGCCCCGCCCCCTGTCACACACAGAGCTGCAGGGCGATCAGGGGGTTTGGTCGCTGCCCCCTGTTACGCTGATCCCGGTGCTGGGAGCCTCGCTGCTCCTCTGATCCCGGTGTCAGGAGGCATATTACCCTTTTACTATATAGAATAGAGGTCTGGTGCATGGGTGGGGGCCGGCTGGTTTGCCCTGTAGGGTGTCCTGGATCAGGGTGGGGGTCCCCACTGGGGTGCCTGGCCAGTCTGGGTGAGGGGCTGACGGCTGTTTTCCGGCTGGCGAGTGACTGAAGCCTCCAACCGCTCCTTGTTTTCTTTTTTTAATTTTTATTCTGGGCCAGCTTTAGCTCTGAGGCTTCGCTGCTGAAAACATCGATACAATATTGCAGTCCGGCTGGCTTTCAGTCCGGGTGGTTTCTGGGGTTTTGTTTAGCTTCTTATTTGCAACATAGTACATAGTTGCTTAGAGTTGCAGCTGAGAGGCCGGCAGCGGCAGGTGGGGAACATTGGAGTCCGCAGTCACTGGGGCAAGCAAGCTTCCCTGCTTGCTTCAGTGCATGGCTGCCAGCCGCCATCTTGGCTGACAGTTAATTTGCATAAGGATATGCTGATTAGCCAATGGGAAGGGTAGCAGTCGTACGCTAATTACCATGTTTCTCTTTTATTAGTGTAGATTATTTTGTTAATCCTCACCCAAGGATATTTTTCCATTGATTTTTAGAGAGAGTAGTAACTGAGGTATGTACGTGTCCTTGACAGAAATTGAAACCTGGGACCCTTCAGTCCCAAGGCCAATGCTCTATCCACTGAGCCAAACTGGCTAGGGCTATGCTGGCTTTAAAAAGTAACAAAGATCTGTTTATATTACATATGCTATTTTATAATTTCCTTTTTTAAATTTAACCATTGATGCTTGGAGAATTGTTCCATGTCAGTGCATATGCATTTCTTTGTACAGAACTGCCATACTTTATTTAAACAATTTGATGTTAATAGACATTTCCTTTATTGACCCTTATTATTGTTGTTATAGAGGCAATGCTCAAATGAGCATCCTTGGACATATATCTCTGGATACTTGTGGGAATATTTTCATAGAATAAATGACAAGAAACGGAACTGCTAGGTCAATGGATCTTAATGATGTTAACATTTAGAATTTTGAATCTTATCACCAAGTTGCTTCTGCTACATTTTCTATCAATAGTGCATTAGAATGCGAGGTTCCCCATATAATCACAAAACCATTTTAATCCCTATAGAATTGGACTTGAAAATAAGAAGCAACCTTCAGACAACAAAGATACACACATGGTAAAATCATGGACTTACTTATAATTCAGTCATTAAATGCTGTTAATTTTATAACTAGAAAATATTTTTATTATGGGCACCATACAAGATGGCCTATATAAAAGACACATTGTAAGATTTATAATTGCAAGATTTTCCATTTTTTATTGGCTGTCATGTTTAATTTTGAAGGGTTTAAGCCTTTCACGCTCTGACAAGCTGAATAAAGTTATCTTTTTGGTACTGCTATACTGGCATTTTTTTCTCTAATTTAGCTGCCATTTACTTGAAGAACATGGTGACACAGTACTGGCCGGACCGAGAACCTCCCCCGGGAGAAGCAATATTTCCATTCAACATTCACGAAAATGATCGCCAGCAAATACGTGATAACATTGTGGAAGGAATAATTCGGTCTCCAGATTTAGTGAGGTACATTAGACTATATCTACATGGTTAATAATAGAAAGTACAAAATATATGCATTGAGCGGGGAAGTTGGATTTAATCATCATCCTCAAGTTTGGTTTTTAAAAAGGTAAATTAATGAAGATGCGCACTCAGAGAATACTGTTTTGCTGATTTGTCTTTGCTTTTGTAATCCTTTGCAATATTTTGGGAAAGATTCAGTTGCTTTAAGTTGCCACAAAAAAGAGTTAAGGCAAAAATCGTCTTTAATTAAAATTGTTGTATAATTCCCTGCTGTGGAAATAACTATGTTTTTAGTTATGATCTCTTGACTTTTTTCTGTCTGCTTTTCTTTTTCCTGACACAGAGAAATTGACCTCTGGGAGTTTTAACCTACCACTTTTCTTAACACTTGGTCTCTCTTTCCATTCATTTTTATGAACTGAGTATCTTTTCCTTTGAAGGAGACAGGATAGAGTACGTATCAATAGAAGAATCACCTGTGTTTTTTTCACATTCGGCTTAGGTGCTGTAGAGCAACGCTGTCTGGGAGAGCGTTCTGCAGTGATGGGAATCTCCTATATTTGCGCTTAGCCGTGTGTTATACATGGTATCGAGTGCTTGAAGTGTGGCCCGTATAGCCGAGGAACTGAATTTTTAATTTAACTTTGATAAGTTCAGCGTGTGCACATGTAACTAATGGCTGCCCCTGTCAATTGGACAGCACCGCTCTAGAGTCATAAGGATTTTGCAGTCTTAAAATAGGAGAAACAAACTCTTTTCAACCTGAGCTAGTAATGAGATTTCTTTTGAAAATGGGGGAGGAGAATACATGAAACTGAGGTAGGGGAATGAAATTGTTTAATGTCAAGAGATTAGGTATAACTTTTCTCCTTGTGTCTAATGTACATTATGACATAAGCAGGAGAAGGGGAAGAAAGTGTGAGGAAGAAACAGTGAGGAAGGAGAAGAAACATTACACTGCTCTTGGTACAGTTACTTTGCTGAGAGGAGAAAGTAGGTGTACTGGTGAAAGAAAACCACCATTATTTTCATTGGTTGTCCGAGTGCCAAGCTGGGCAGTGGCTTCCCTATGGTGTAATCATGGATCTATTTCTTGTCAAAATCTTTACATTTTCAGATATCTCTGAGTCTTGCAGTGCTTCTACCTAGTAATGTAGGAAAGGATGGCCGCTCATAGCCATCCTTTGCTTGGTTGCAGTGAGAAGAGGGTTGGGAGGGTCAACCTGAAGATGAAATCTTTAAAAAGGGAAAGTTTCAGTTTTCTTGCATACAGATTTGACATATTGGTTGTTTGGGAACAGCTGCTGGTGGCACAAGGGGAGACCTTTATAACGAGACAGTTCTTTGTGGCTTTGCTTCTGTTATGTCCTGAAGCCTTGACTGTAATCACTTTGAAGAAATATGTTTAAAGTTTATTTCAGAGTTTTGCAAAGAAAAATTTTCAAACATATTTGGTTAACAAAGGAAAAGGCATTATTTTGTTTGTTTCATTTCAGTGAATCTAAGTTATTGGCTGTTTAACTCAACACACATGTTTATTTTTTTCACTGTGGAATCCTAAGTTAGCCAGGCTCACTTTCTGACCTTTTGCAAATGACCATGTAAGGACATATTGATAGTTTATAGAAGAGAGATTTTTTTTCTCCCCTGTATTTAGGATAAGACTGTTTGAAAGTCTTTATTTGTTTTTCTTAGGAAATGACCTGTTCTCTTTATTTTCAGTAAGTTGAGCTACTGAGGTTTGTCTTTCTAATACTGTTCTTTGTCCTCCCTCCTAGATATATAACTATATCATGTAGGTAAATAGGACTTAAAGTGATTTTATGTAAAATATTAGGGGTCTTTGAAACCTGATATTTATTAACCACTTAGATTTTGGACTTTCTCCCCCCCCCCCCCCCCCCCCCCCCCCATAGAGTCCAGTTAACAATGTGTCTCCGTGCCATCATTAAATGCGATTTCCCTGGTCACTGGCCAGCAGTAGTCGACAAGATAGACTATTACTTGCAGTCACAGAGCAGCGGAAGCTGGCTTGGCAGTTTATTATGTCTGTATCAACTGGTGAAGACATATGAGTAAGTTGATTTCCATTGGCTAAAAATACCAGCCTTGTGGTACTTAAAAAGAATTAAATTGCATAGACGGGTTGTGCTGGGTGTTCTGGGGGGATCAGGTTAGTTTGGCAAATGGTGGATAAGCACAAACATGTTTATTTACTACAGTTATTTAAAGACCCTTTAATCTGTGAATGTACATGCTAATCTTTGAGGCAGTGATACGATATGATATTGCAGTGCTTTTCAAAAATTATTTGCTAGTTTCAGAGGACCACTTATTAAGAGCTTTCCTGGGGAATTCTGATACAGAGGTATCTTAACATTTGTCTTCAAGTGAGCACATTATTAAGTACAGCAAACATTTAACTTTTTGGAGGCAAAATAGAAACTATTAAAGTTTCTTTGCTAGTGACTTTTTTGCATAAAAGCTGCTTGGGAGGTGGGAGACAAGTACGACGTTTAATAGCATTGCTTTCTGGTTTCGGAGAGGATTGCTACTTACACACGCAAAGTCCTGTAGACCTTTTTACAAGCTGGTTAGTTCATGCTCTGTAGAATTTTTAGAAGATATTTTAGATTTGTGGCAATTGAAGTGACCTAATGGCATGTACATTTGTAAACTACTTTAAAGTCTTAATTTAGGATATTGTGAGAAGGAATGTATTTCCCCACATTATTTGTTATATAAGAATATCTATTTAAACAGACATATCAAATTGTATTTTATAGGAAGGATTGTGGTATGATGAAAGTTAAATTAAATAGTAGAAAAATTTATTTAGGAAAGTCACAAAATAGACTTGAAACTAGTCTATTTATTTATAGTAAGATTTTCGGTATTCTGCCTAAAAGAGGGATGTGTTCTTTTGAAGTTCTTCCAAGTTTATTCTAACAATTCAAACAGAAATTGTAAGCCAATGGTTGGAATATTTTTGTTTGGCTAGCTCTATATAGTTTTTAAAATATGTATATATTTTTTCATTATTTATAGTTCTTTTGCAAGGGGGGGCAATTATTTTTCTCTCTTTTTGTTTTTGCTCATGTAGATATAAGAAAGCAGAGGAAAGAGAGCCTCTTATAGCAGCAATGCAAATATTTCTGCCTCGTATTCAACATCAAATCATGCAGCTCCTTCCTGATTCCTCACATTATTCTGTGTTACTACAGAAACAGATTTTGAAAATCTTTTATGCACTTGTTCAGGTAAGTGTCTATTGCAGAAGACAAATTTGGGGCCTTGCTTTTCTGCCTCACACATGGAAGATGCTCAATAAGTGTCAGTTATTGTTAACATTTCTTATATATTCTCACATGTATTTCTTTAAAAAAATCCTTATGGGAGAACAGGATCACAGAAATTAACCTGATTGTGCAAAGTTATCCGAGTGTCAGAGCTGAGAGTCAATGTCCGTATGGCTTGTACTTCAGTGTCTGAAGTGCTGGGTATGGGAGAACCAGGGGAGTTAACTGCCCTAGAACCTGATTACTTGACTCATCTGTCCATAGCATCTGCCTGTGAATTAGTTATGATTATAGGAGAAGAGGAAGGAAAAGAACATACTCCCTTTTAGTGGGAAATCATACTGATGGTAGTTTGTTTGCATTTGACCTAATTTAAAGCTAACAGAGTAGTTTTGCACTTTCAGAATATTTCACTTCAATAAAGATTTATATTTTTAGCCTTTTAACCTTTTAATAGAGATAGTTTGAGGCAGATTTTGTTTTCAGCTCAGCCTTTTTTGGGGAGAGAGGGAAGAGGGAAGGGAGAAGGAGGCAAATCTGAGGAGAGATAAGAAACTGGGATACTAGGAAAATATATTCTCCACCCTCTTTTTTCAAGTAATAGGGAAGGAAGATGTATGGTGCCTTTGCCTTTTTATTAAAGCACTGTTCAGAAATTTTCCTCAGGAGAATCACTTTACTCTGAGGCAAGCGTTCAGTGAGATGTTTTGCCATTAGATATAGTAATATCCCATTTATTCCCTTTTCTATTGGGAGAAGTATAGCCAGAAATCAGGAAGTCAACCAGAGGCTGATGAAATAATTGTCCCCAAACTTCTATGTCTACTTGAGCTAAGAGGGCAAAATCTAAAATGTTTTTTTTTCAACATATATAAGCTAAAAACCTAAAAAACTAGTGAAAAATCTCAACATTTTAAACGATTTTGGTTATCTATTATATGCTACTAAAGTAGTATGCTCCTGCTGGGTATCCTTGAAGCAGATTTAGAAGGCTTTCAGAGGTATAATTACAGTGATGGTGTAAGTAAAAAGTGATTGACAGTTTGGGAAGAGGCAGAAATACATGTTTTGAAAAGTATGACAAAATTAAATTGACTTTGTCTAGCATTTATTAAATACTAGAGGCCCGGTGCACAAAAATTTGTGCACTCGGGGGGAGGTGGGGTTCCTCAGCCTGGCCTGTGCCCTCTCACAGTCTGGGACCCCTCGAGAGATAATGACCTGCTGGCTTAGGCCTGCTCCCGGGTGGCAGAGGGCACGCCCAATCCCTAGGTGCAGCCTCTGGTCGGGCTCAGAGCAGGGCCGATTGGGGAGTTCGGGCACTGACCCTTGTCGTGCACAGAGCAGGGCGGATCGGGAGGTTGCGATGCCACCCTCAGTCACGCTCAGGGTAGGGCTGATTGGGGGGTTGGGGCACCGCCCCCTGTCACACTCAAGGCAGGGTTAATGGGGAGGTTGTGGCGCCACCCCCTGTCACGTACAGAGCAGGGCCAATTAGGGGGTTGGGGAGCTCCCCCCTGTCACGCACAGAGCAGGGCTGATCAGGGGGTTGAGGAGCTCCCCCCTGTCACTCACAGAGTAGGGCCGATAGGGGAGTTGGGACACCGCCCCGTCACACACAGAGCAGGGCGGATCAGAGGGTTGGGGGCGCTGTACCCTGTCACACTCAGGGCAGGGCCGATGGGGAGGTTATGGCTCTACCCTGTCACACACAGAGCAGGGCCCGTGGGGGGTGGGGGCTGGGCGATCAAGGGGTTGGGGAGCTCCCCCCTAACAGTCACAGAGCAGGGCTGATCAGGGGGTTTGGTCGCTGCCCCCTGTCACACTGATCCCGGTGCCAGGAGGCCTCGCGGCTCTGCTGATCCTGGTGCTGGGAGGCATATCACCCTTTTACTATATAGAATAGAGGCCTGGTGCATGGGTGGAGGCTGGCTGGTTTGCCCTGAAGGGTGTCCTGGATCAGGGTGGGGGTCCCCACTGGGGTGCCTGGCCAGTCTGGGTAAGGGGTTGAGGGCTGTTTTCAGGCTGGAGGGTGACTGAAGCTCCCAACCGCTCCTTGTTTTCTTTTTTTAATTTTTATTCTGGGCCAGCTTTAGCTCTGAGGCTTGGCTCCAACTCTTAGGCCTCGGCTGCTGAAAGCAGGTTTCTGGCCTTTGTTTACCTTCTGTATTTGAAACAATGTTGCGGTCCTGCTGGCTGAAGCCTGGCTGACTAAAGCAGGTTTCTGGGGTTTGGTTTAGCTTCTCTATTTGTTACAATGTTTCTTAGAGTTGCAGCTCAGAGGCTGGCAAGGCAGGCGGGGAGCTTGGCTTCCTCCGTCACTGAAGCAAGCAAGCCTCCCTGTTCGCTGCAAGCTGCCTGGCTGCCGGCCTCCATCTTGGCTGGCAGTTAATTTGCATATCTCCCTGATTAGCCAATGGGAAGGGTAGCGGAGGTACGGCTAATTACCATGTTTCTCTTTTATTAGATAGAACTAGAGGCCTGGTGCACAAAATTCATGCAGGAGGTGTGTGTGTCTCTCAGCCTGGCCTGCACCCCTCTCTCCAATCTGGGACCCTCGGGGCGGGAGGGTGTCTAACATCCCTCTCACAGTCCTGGATTGCTGGCTCCTAACTGCTCGCCTGCCTGCCTGCCTGATCATCCCTAACCACCTCTGCATGCTGGCCTGATTGCTCCCTAACTGCTCCCCTGCTGGCCTGATTGCTCCCTAACTGCCCTCCCCTGCTGCCCTGATTGCTCCCTAACTGCTCCCCTGCTGGCCTGATCACCCCTAACCGCCTCTGCCTTGGCCCCTACCACTGTGGCTTTATCCGGAAGTATGTCTGGAAGACGTCCGGTCTAATTAGCATATTACCCTTTTATTAGTATAGATTGTGTACAGAGCATTTGGGTACTTCATACATACTTTAATATGTATATATATATATATATATGTGTGTGTATATATATATATATATATATATATATATTACTGATTTTTTAGAGATGAAGGGAGAGAGATAGAGAGTTAGAAACATTGATGAGAGAGAAACATTGATCAGCTGCCTCCTGCACACACCCCCCACCCCCCTCTTACTGGGGATGTGCCCGAAACCAAGGTACATGCCCTTGACTGGAATCGAACCTGGGACCCTTGAGTCTGTAGGCCGACGATCTATCCACTGAGCCAAACCAGTTAGGACTTCATACATACTTTAGAACTTAGTTTGTCCAAAAGTGAACTCATGCTCTGGCCAGGTGGCTCAGTTGGTTGGAATGTCATTCATATACCAAAAAGGTTTCAGGTTCAATTCCTGGTCAGGGCACATACCTAGGTTGTGGGTTTGATCCCTGGTCAGGGCATGTATGGGAGGCAATCGATCAATGTCTGGTCAATGTCTGTCTCTCTTCATTCCTCTCTCTCTCTCTCTCTCTCTCTCTCTCTCTCAAATCAATAAACATATCCTCAGGTGAGGATAAAAAAAATGAACTCATTGTCATTCTCCCCCAACCCTCAGGCTGCTTCTCCTCTGTCCCGATCTCAAGCCCAAACTACCCATTGCACCAAGAGCATAGAGTGTGGACTTCTTAACATGGCCCACAAAACCCTTCATCTCTCCACCCTTCCTTTTGCCATTCTCACCTTTGTGCTTTACACCAGCCATGCTGTAATTCTTTTGGCTTCATGAACAGATCATGCCCTCTCTTCCAAGCCTTTAAAATACTGTATTTCTGCCTGGGGCACTCTTCTCCCCTTTACATCCTGGCCGATCTGTGCTCTTTCTCCAGGTCTCAGCTTTCACATCCTTCCAGAAAGTTATCCCTGCTACTACCAGGCTGGATTAGGTGGTCCTCTTGTATGCCGTCATCAATACTTCGCAGCTCTTACCTGTCCACCATATAACACCATAGTGTAATTCCTTGTTTATATATTTCCCCCCGCATCCCAACTAGAGTGTGAGTCTCCTTCTTATCATTATGTCCTTAGCATGTTGCAGGTTTTGGAAGGCATGGATGCAGAGACAGTATTGCCTCATCTCACTTTACTCACAGTGTAGCAAGGGGCACCTACAGTAATATAGTGGCTATGGTGTCCCACAGTGTAGATGAAAGTAGTTGAAAAAAAATGTTTCATGAGGTAAAGATTTTCATTAAAGTGGTTAAAATGAGTTCTCATTACAAAATAGGTAATTATGTGAGGTGATAGAGGGGTTAACTGTAGTAAAAATAATCTTACTGTAGTGAAAATAATCTTATTGTGGAAATCATTTCTCATATACAGGCAGTCCTTGGGTTATGTTGGACTCGACATACGTCATTTCGTGATTACGTCGCCATCTCCCATTTACAGTATTTATAAAAAAAAAAGTTCCGTCATTTCGACATATGTACATTTGTGCTTTATGTTTTTTATTATTTATTTACTACAAGTGAAGGTCAGGAATTGTTATCTCTCTTTTAAATTTATTTTACTGTTTCACTTCATTACTGCTGTGTATGTGCTCCATGTGAATGACGTAGGTGGGTTCTGACTTACGGTGAAAATCGCATTACGTTGCACCATAGGAATGAATCTCCTACGTAACTTGAGGACCTACTGTATATATGTATCAAATATCACATTGTGTACCTTAAATATACACACACAGTGTTATATGTCAATTATCTCCATATATAAAAGGCTAAGTGTCTATCTGTCCAACCGGTAACTATGTTGCGCACTGACCACCAGGGACAGATGCTCAACGCAGGAGCTGCCATGACATGCACTGGCCATTTAAAAATAAATGGCACCATGGACCTGGCGCTGACAAACCAACACTCGGCTTCCCCCAAGTGGGACACAGACCCTGCCACCACTCCGTAGCGACACCCCACCAAATTGCAGCCAATGCTGCCAAGACCCCATGGTGCAAAATGCGGCCCACAGCCCAGGCGAGCCTGGAAATGGTGACTGTGGGTGCCGGGTAATGACATCACATGACAACGCCCGGCTTTCTCTCCCTAGTGACTAGCCTCCTTGGAGTTTCTTCAGGCCAGGAACATGACTTGCTTTATATAGCCAGGTGCAAGCATTTTACAATTTAACCAAATGTTTGTGAAGCATTTTCCCATTCCTCATCTCATTTGATCCTCACAGCAGTCCTGGAGTAGGTAGATAGGAGACTTGGTGGAATCCTATTTTCTTTTTAGTAGCCAGAAAATGGAGATTTAGAAAGTTTAGAAACTTGACCCGACTGAAAAGAAGTAAGAAATGGTGGAACTTGAAAATGACTTCAGGTTTTCTCACTGTGCAGAATATAGTCAAACACTGCTACTGTTAAATATTTTGCCTTTTGTTCTCCCTGCATGATCTACAGTAATAATCTGCTTCGTGTTGATATTTACTGCTGTGTTGCTGACAATTACCTGAAAGAGAAGTTGGGGTGCTTCACTGGGCTGGAAAAAGTTTAGCTAAATCAGAAAGCAGGTCTAATTAAGCAAGTTTTTCTATATATATGTAAGAGGCTAAGTAGACTCGCGCATGCGCAATACATATAAAGTTCTTGCTGGCGCCAATTGCACTTGTGTTTTGATCTGTCATTGTTGATCGTGAATTTGGTTAACACTTCTATTTAGAGAAAGGGCCAATAGTGATATTAACATATTCCTTCTAATTAATTTCCTTTCACTATACATGAATCTGTGCATTGGGTCACTAGTATCTCAATAAAGTTGGGAAAAAAGTGGTTGAAGTGAAAAGTTTGACAAAGTGGTAAATGGTAAAAATCACTTACCTGGAATCTCACGCTGAATAAATGAGGCCCTACTGTATTAAATTTTTTTTTCATTTAAAATAGTAGCTCAGAGGAAACAATTCATAGAATATATACTTCTAGATTTAAAATTTTAAATTAAATTTTAGGTTGAACCATATGAAATTACTATTTTCATGGTCAAACGTTAGCCATTTCATGTATTTCAACCTTCCAGTAGAGCTGAGATTGCTGGCCTGTGGAGGGAGGCATGACTGCTGATGGTGGTGTTCTTTTGTTTTCAGTATGCACTGCCTCTTCAGCTGGTGAATAACCAAACCATGACAACGTGGATGGAGATCTTTCGAGCTATTATTGACAGGACAGTTCCCCCTGTAAGAAAGAGCTTCTGTTCCTAAGAAAAACTGTGAAAATGTGTGTTTGGGATATTTGTGGTAGACTGATTTATGATCTTAGCCTATCTGGGGAAAAAATTACTACTGTAGTAAAAATAATTAATAAAACATACTCATGTTGGGTCTGTCCAGGTAAGCAAAACTAATAAAATAACTACCTTTTTCCTACTAAAATGCTAAAAAACATTTTTGAGAACTGGTATTTATTCTTCTAGCCTTTTTTTTCTCTGTGTCTATATACAACCATCTTTTATTTATAAAAATGGTATATGTAGGCACTGATTTGAAATTTATTTTTCACTTAAAATCTTTTATAAATATTTTTTATGATACAAATGTTTTTAAACTCTATCATTTTTGTTGAATGCTTCATTTGCTGGGCATTTAGATTGTTTTAGTTTTTTAGTATTTTAACTATAAGGATGTAGTTTAAATTTTTATGCACATACATGATTATTTTCTTTGGATTGACTCCTGGAAGGTTTAAGACTTTGACAGATCTTGCAAAGTACTCTCCAGAAACATTGCCCTGGCTTACACTTCAATAATCAGTGACTGAGAATATTTTACATAAAAGTCTAAGTTGCCAGTGTGATGGGTGAAAGATGGTGTCTCATTTTTATCTGCAGTAACAGTGATGCTATAGTTCACTTATCAAATTAACTGAGATAACTAATCCAATTAAATTAAAGAATATAAAATATTTTAACATTTAAGGTTGTCTTCAAATGCACAGTACTTTTCTCTTATTCATATTTTGGGACAAATTATATTTAAGTTTAAATTATATACATAAATGCACAGAACTTATTGAACAGCTCAGTGAATTATGGCAAACATGCACTTGTGTTACTGTCACCCAGCTCCAGATGACATGGTAGGACCTTTCTGTCATCCCAGAGTTTCCTCAAATGAATTGGTATTTTGTATTTGTTTTCTACTTATTTGGGCCTTTTGAAGATGGGAGATAAATGTGAACAGCAGCATTGGTTAGTTGAAATTTACTTTGCTTATTTAATTTCTACCTTGCAATTTTTTAAGAAGGAATTTGCATTTATATGACAATCTAAATCCACAATTAATATTACTTGGTCTATAGCAAGATTTGTTCTGCCTGTTATTGACATAAACCTTTTGTTATGCAGAAATGTCATCTGGGTGTTTTTGTCCTTTTAGGAGACTATGCAAATTGATGAGGATGATCGACCAGAACTAGTCTGGTGGAAGTGTAAGAAGTGGGCGCTGCATATTGTAGCTCGTCTTTTTGAACGGTAATTCTCTGTATTAGATTTATGATCTTAAGTCAGTATCTAAGTATTGGATATAATAAAGTTGGATAGGTCCCTTGATGGCCCAGAGTATATGGTTATTTGTCTTTAGTGCCATAGAGGGCAAAAAGTCACTCTCTGTTTTAATTGTGATCATTGACTTTGAGATCATAATGAGGTGCTCAGTCTTCTCTGAGTCTTTCTATTTTTCTATAAAAAGAATGGAAAATGACATTGTTTAGCTTATTGGAAATATCCAGGAATTGTACAAGAAGGTGCTTAGTAATTCACTCCATAGGAAAGTTAGTCAAATTTAATTATAGAAGCATTTATTGGAAAACATGTTAGATATAACTTTATTTGAAATATTTCACATTTAGGGGATCATCGTTAATTAAATAGGTGGAAGTTTCTGTCTGAAATTTTAAGTATGACCCAGAGTCAAAGGATAGCTTTTCATGATTTCCTTTTGGGGCTTGTGAAAAGAAGAGAAAGTGTTAGTTTTCTGCCCCAATAGAATGCATCTTTCAACAAGGGACTGTATTTAAACTAGTGAATATGCTGGTTTAAACACTTCACAGTATTTAAACATTTTCTCTTTCTATTTTAAGATATGGAAGCCCAGGAAATGTCACAAAAGAATACTTTGAATTTTCTGAATTCTTTTTGAAAACCTATGCAGTGGGAATTCAGCAGGTAATAAACTTACGCTTTTAAAATAGAAGTAGTTAAGGCATTTCTATCTATATAAAAGTAGGTTACAAACATATTATCATGTTACATATTGATAGGGGATGAAATGGTAGCTCTAGGAGTTTAATGCACTGCCATCAGTTTTAGAACCAAGTGGCCTAGGCAGCTGCTACAAGAAGTGCCCTTCTAGACAGCTAGAGGCTGGACTCAAACCTTTTAAGTTTGTTGATCCTGCTGCAGCAGTCATCAGTATTAGATTGGATTCTTCTATTAACGTTCTGACTTCCTATGAGTTTCCTACCCTCTATTTCTTTGAGCCTCACCTCTTTATTCCAAGCTTTTATATAATGAGAGTTCATGGAATACGAATTGATCTATTTCAAGAGAAGCTGAGCTCAGAAGTTAAGAATTTCAGCTGAGAACTTACACATTTTTTTATAAAAGTTTGGGAACCATTTCTATGCAGTGAAAGAACAGCATCCATTTTTAGCCGGCATTGCTGAACACTGCAGAGATGATGGCAGGACTCGGACACTTTTATGAACCTGGATTTTACACAACTGAACTGAATTTGTTCTGAATTTATAAGTTCTGTACTTGTTTTGAAAGAACCCTTTTTTATTTATTCACCAGTTCATTTAATAGGCTTGCTATAGGGCAGAACTCTGGAGACCAGATATTAGAAGCCTTGGACTTTGTTTTATTACCTCTGACTGAGGGTCTTCGGGATAGTCATGGCTGATTTGGGCATGGTTCCTTCCATATAAACAATCTCTCTCTTTTTAATCTTTAAAAAAATAATTTCTCAGTTTTGTGTTATGTTTATAAAGACTTTCTGTTGTCTGAGATTCTAAAAGAAAATGCTTCCTTGTTTTCTTCTAGGAATTTTATGCTTTAATTTTTTTTTGTTTGTTTAAATATTTTGCCATCTAGAATTTATTTTGGTATGAAGTTTAGTTAGGGAATCAACTTCATTTTTGTTCAGAGGGTTAATATACTTGTCCCAATACTATTTATTTGAGTCCACGGCCGTACCACCCTGAACATGCCAGATGTTTTATATTTTTTTTTGATAATTTAACTCTTTTTCTCCTGGTTTGAAATGCATCTTTATCAAATGTTAAAATCTGTTTGTGCTGTCTTTTGCTGTATGGTTGTTTTCAATGTTCATTTAGTCAAGTCTGTTGTTGTTGTTTTTTTAACAGAAGTCTTAATGTATTTGAATAACTAGTATGTGGAATAGAGCGAAGACTTACTCTGAGTAGTTCCATAGGTTAGAAGTAGGACACATGGCTGGAAATTACAGTGAGGCACTGTTCCATATAACATGACCCTGTCTAATAATTAAAACTGCCCCAGAGCTTTCTCACAAAATACTGACTTCCCTTAACATCTGTTAGTTTTTATCTTTATGCATTCTGGGTTTTAGGTCATGCCTTAAATGCCCCTCCCCTTAACCTTAAAATTGTACATATTCTCTTTCTATTTTCCTATAGGTACTACTAAAAATTTTAGACCAATATAGACAGAAAGAGTACATCGCCCCTCGGGTTCTTCAGCAAGCATTCAACTATCTCAACCAAGGGGTTGTTCACTCTGTAACGTGGAAGCAGATGAAGCCACACATACAGGTGAGTGTCAGGGAGCAGTTCTCTAAAATTATCCTCTGGTTAAATTTGGTTTTCTAGACAAAGTGTTACTAATTCCATATTTTATGCTGATTGTATTTTTCCATTAATAATTACAAATGAGTGCAGTCATATCTGATATGAAGGGCTTGGAAATTTAAGTATGAGAAGAGTGAAAACTTCCAAGTTTTATGACTTGGATTCAGTTGACCTTGCTTAATTGTTTACTTAAAGATAGAATTCCACATTGTTATTTAATCAAAGGACAAATGAGAATGAAAAATTATAGGCCATTAATAAATAAATTCCTATTTGCATGCAGACAATTTTGGGTAATTCAACAATGTCAGAAATGGAAATTTTTCCCCTTAAAACTGTAAATTCTTGAATTCTAATCTCTAAGATGGTATCTAAAAAGAAAAAGAAATTCCTTTTCTTTGCCTTTGGTGTCCAGGTTAGAATTCATTTAGTGTTATCTTATTACACGTCTTAACATAATATTTTTTGCATTGTTTTCTGTGGACATCTTAATTATATTTGCCTAATCTCCTTGATCAAACAGGGATCATTTCATTGCAATTAATAGATAACTAGTTTCATTTTATTAGCTGTGTTTCTGTAAAGTAAGGATTAATTGCGATAGTATATTTTCTGCTTGATGGCTTTGACCTTAATTTTACATGACTGTAATGTAGGAATAAGAAACGGATCCTTAGGCTGAATTTTTTCTCTTAGAAATACTTAATTTATTTAAGAGATGGTTCTGTGGTTTTTGTTTTTTTTAATTCTCAAGCATGAGGACATGCTTGTTAATTTTAGAGAAAGAGGAAGGGAGAGAGAGAGAGAGAGAGACAGAGACATTGATCTGAGAGAGAAACATTGATCTTGCCTTCCCCGTGTGTGCCCTGACCGGGGATTAAACTCCGCACCTTTGGTGTATGGAATGATGCTCCAACCAACTGATCCACACTGGCCAGGGCGAGATGGTTCTGTTTTTACATATGTAATTGCTGGAGCACAAAAGGGCTTAGTAGAGCATTAGTAGCAGTGGACTTACAGATGTGGTTTTTTCTTTTCCCCCTGAAACCTGCATTTGTAGAGTAGGAAATTAGGTTTTTGTAAATGGAAGAAAAGAAAATTTTAATATTGTTGATATGTTGACATTTAGAACCAAAATGGAAATGTAAAAATGCTCAAAAAAGAAATATAATAGTAAATATAACCTTTGCTTGATATTTATTTCTTCTTAAAGAGTCAAGGTATGCTTACTACTGATTTGTTAGTAAAACTTTATTATCCTTTCTATTGCTTCAAAAAATAGCATTTACATTCATCTTTCTCTATATCTTTAATCAATTGTTTAAAAACAAACTTATATTTAACCCAACCCCTCACTCCCTCATCCCCTCACCTTCTACCCCCACTCTAAGCTCTTGCTTTCCTGCTCCCACCTTAGCTGCTGCAACCTTAATAGGAAGATTAATAGTGCAGTTTGGAAAACTAACATCATAAAGGCAGTCAGTAAATCCATTATTAGTGTTACCCAAATTTGAATAGATATACCCAGTTGCTGTTTTGTTTTTTTCCTTCTTAGAATATCTCTGAAGATGTGATTTTTTCTGTGATGTGTTATAAAGATGAGGATGAGGAGCTGTGGCAAGAAGATCCCTATGAGTACATAAGGATGAAATTCGGTAATCGAGATGATTTTTTTCCTCGTTAGTTCCCGGATACATAAAGTAATAGACCTAAATTTGTATTTTAAGGAGATTTTATTACTTTGTTAAATTCCCCAAGTTCTGCTTTGCACGATAACCTTTGAAACTCCTGAGAGTTTGATGTTCTGTTGAACCAATGAACTTGAGGCCTTTGGGTGGGGGAGATGAAAGCTGCTTTATGTATCCATGCTATGGGGCTGAAGCAGTCTTGGCGCCATCTGTAATCTTTTCTATTGTGATGCTGATCTGCAGGGACCATCCCTCTCTGAGCCTTTTGGGGTACCCATTTGTAGATTGGGCTATGCTCAGTCTGGCAGATCCTTTGGATTTCTGCATATCTTAAGAGCACCCCAATTTAGTTTGCCTCCTTATCTTAGAGATAAAGTTTTCCACAAGGGAATGAGATTACCCACAGTGGTTGCACTATGTGGCCCAGTTCTCTGGGAAGGGGAGGAGGGTCCATTTAGCTTGGATTTTCCTGGAAGCTCTTGAACTGTGTAGATTGCCTGAGTTCATTTCCATATCTCTGGTTTGAATTAATTGCTTCATGGAATACTCAAACCCTTCACATAGTGAAATGTTATTCGTGTACCTCAGTTTCTCCCACAACTTAGAGCTATCATAGGTCAGGGGCTGTATCTTATTTATTTGCTTTATTTTGCATTCTCCATTCCTTCTACATCTCTACAGTCCTCTACTAGTGTTTGCCTCTAGTATGTCTTCAATAAATGTTGAAATAAATAATTGATAAAACTGGCAATGCATTGCTTTCCCTTGTGGACCAGGTGTCTCTGGCTACTTGAGTTAAGCCTACTGGTATCGATGTTACTGGTGTAGATGCTAGATTGTTTTTACAGATGCTCTGTGTTAGTACTATTTGATTCAGTAAATGAGGAAGTGCCTCTTATCCAGAGACAAAGTACAGGAAAAGCCAACGAATGAGAAATCATATTTACCATTTGCTTTATCCCTCTGTTCTACTCTTTCCTTTTAAAAATCATTACACGTGGACATGATTTCCTCCCTTCCTGGTGCTTTTGTTTTTCTAGGAACAGAGTGATTAGCCAGTCTTCTCTTTGTCATTATATTCTTTCAGTGTTTTTCTTTTCTGTGATACCTTTATTTTTTGTAATGTGCAGAGTGTTTAGTTTTCAGAAAGCTACCATTATTTCACTTATTCTTCATATAAAATAAGATATGAAGTTTATAGAAATAAAATAATTAAGAGCTATGAGTGTTGATTGACAGAATTTACATTTTATTGACTAGAAGAGAATGTGGATAACTCAAGACTAGCTGAAATGCTTTTTCTTTAACCATTTCCTTCTGGGAATTAGAATGCAGTGGCTATTATTTGATACTAGAGGCCCGGTGCATGAAATTCGTGCACTTGGGGCGGGGGTGGGGGGTTTCCCCAGCCTGGCCTGTGCCCTCTCATAGTGTGGGAGCCCCACGATAGATCGCCCCAAAGAGGTAGGCCCCTCCCACCCATCCAGGGCTCCTCGATGGATTGCCCTAAAGAGGTAGGCTGAAGCCACAGGCCCCGTCTCCGTACCACACATGCAGCGTCAAGCCCCCACCCACCCACGTGCACCCGCAGCCCCGACTGCCCACTCATGCCCGCTGTGCATGCAGCCTCCTGGTGATTGCTCATTGGGGCATAAGGGCGTCATGGCATGAGGGCGTGACAACCACATAGGCCAGTGGTTCTCAACCTTTTGGCCCTTTCAGTACAGTTCCTCATGTTGTGACCCAACCATAAAGTTATTTTCGTTACCACTTCATAACTGTAATGTTGCTACTGTTATGAATCATAATGTAAATATCTGATATGCAGGATGGTCTTAGGCGACCCCTGTGAAAGGGTCGTTCGACTGCCAAAGGGGTCTCGACCCACAGGTTGAGAACCGCTGACATAGGCTTTTATTAATAGGATGTATATTTTACTTTGGGATAACTATAGGGAAGAACAGCTATGGCATTCGTTTTCTTTTTATATTTTTGTCACTTGCAGTTGTTTATATGAACAAAACTTTCCTATCTAAAGGTATTATCTGCTTCTAATAATGAAGCTTTTGGATTTGGTATAAAGTACAGGAGCTCAGGCTTTGATGTTAAGGCAACCTGGGTGTGGTGCTGGCGTGGTCACTCACTCGGGGGACTGTGGGCACAGCACTTAATGCCTCTGAGATGCAATGTTTTCAGCTATAAAGCAGGCAATGACAATAGTGCTGGATGGAGTAAATGGGATAATACACATAGTTAGTTATTTAACAGCTTAGTGTAGAATGCTACATGCTGGGAAAAACCTTAGTATAGTGCCTGCCACAGAGTAAGTACTCAGTAAATGTGAGTTGTTAGTATTATCATGTTTGTGTTTTATATTTTGAGGCAAAGAGGTAGATTTGGTTTTATTTTTATATTTAAATATGGATATATCAGATACTTAACAAGTTTTCATATTCTTACATAAAACTGCCTATTCTGAAATTTTCATGTAGTTAAGTGATCTGTTTTACATATGTGTATATTCAAACAGATACCCCTTGAATACTTGTTGACAGGACCAAGAGCTATCCAGCAGTCCCTCAGGACTTTTACACTTGCTGTTTCCTCTGCTTTATCTTTAGAGTTCCTTGTAGAGATTTCTCCTTCAATTTCTACTTAAGTGTTACCTTAATTGAGAATTGGAGAGGCTTTCCCTGACACCCTATTTAAAGTAGCACTTCACACTCTCTATGTTTCTCTTTACCCTGTTGTACATTTGTTCTTAGCCTGACCTATTATATGTGCATGTGTGTATATGTGTAGAATGTTCCTTACTCTCACCTTATAAACTCCAGGAACTGTTTTTGTTTGATCTTTGTGTCCCCAGAGCCTACAAACAATGCCTGGCACATAGTAAGCACTAAATAAATCTTTATTGTTTTTTGATAGAGATACAGCACTTTTCCTATCCTCTGTGAAGCAGCTATGCCTAAAATGTATTTAATATATTTCTTTACTACTAGGGGCCCAGTGCACAAATTTGTGCACGGTGTGGGCCGTGAGGCTGCAGTGGGCACAGGGGTGGGTCTCAGCCGATCCTCCACGCCCTTGCCTGGCCCCTCCCACCACGGCCCCGGTCCCCTGTCTGCCGGCTGCCCCGCTCCCATCCCTGCCACTCCCACACGCTGATAGCGCCGGCCCCGCTTGCACCCTCTGATGGCGCGAAGTGGTTGAGGCTGGCGCCAGGTGCCAGCAGTGAGTGTGAGTGGCGGCTCTGGTGCCTGCTCCGGGTGTGAGTGGGGCCATTGCTGGCAGTGGGTGTGAGAGGTGGCTGCCGGCCCTGATCGCCCCTCAGGAGCAGGGGGAGGTGGAGAAGCCCCGAGGGGCCATCTGGGCCAGTAGCCGCTGCTTGCACTTGCTGACGACGCTGAGCGATTGGGGCCGGTGCTGGGTGTCAGCAGCAGGTGTGAGTGGCTGCTACGGTGCCAACAGTGGGTGTGAGCAGGGCTGGCGCTGGCAGCAGGTGCGAGTGCTGGGCGGGACCGCAGTGCATGGGAGCAAAGAATTTTCAGTAACCACCAGAGGCCCTGATGACAGTGACCGGTGCCCCGCCTTGGTCTGGTGCCCCTGCTCACCTGCTCCACCATCCCGTCACAGCCAATGCCCGCCATGTTCCACGTGCGCCCCCTGGTGGTCAGCGCACATTATAGTGACCGGTTATTCGGTTGTTTGGTTGTTCTGCTGTTTGGTCTGTTTGCATATTAGGGTTATATATATGTGATTGTTTAAAAAGGTAAGCCCTGTAGAGTTTGATATATACTCTTGTGCATGAAAACACTTGATGATATACCCTTAGAGAAAACACTGACAATGTATCTTCTAGCTTTTTTTTATTCTGTAAAGCAATGTCATATGTGGACTGTTGTTTTTTTCTTAATTTTGGAATAGTGATTAATCAGATTTAAAATCCGTATTAAGTAATTGTATGTTTACTAAAATGGTTTAATCTTTTAAAATCTTAGACATTTTTGAAGATTATGCTTCTCCTACCACAGCAGCCCAGACTCTCTTATATACTGCTGCAAAGAAAAGAAAAGAGGTACATAGTTATTCTTTTTAAATCCTGTGTTGATTTGATACTCTAATATAACCCTAGTATTTGAAAAATTGTCTTACTAGTTATAATCTGTCACTTTAAGAATATTTTATTATCCTAGTAAGGGCAAAGGGTTATTTTGTTTTCTTCATTATAAATACTTTATGAAACACAGTAAAATGCTTTAATTTTGAAAATTTGTACATTTTATATAAATAATACTATAGTAATACAAGAAAAGCTAATGTAGACTGAAATGGATTCTTCTATTTCTTTAGGTCTTGCCAAAAATGATGGCATTCTGTTATCAAATCCTAACAGACCCGAACTTTGACCCGAGGAAGAAAGATGGAGCCCTGCATGTGATTGGTTCCCTAGCTGATATTTTATTGAAGGTTAAGTTACTTATAATTTAATTTACTTAAAACTGTGAAGCACTGCCAAATGTGAGAATATGAAAGTTACAGATAATTTAAAACTGGTGACTGCGTCTGCATAATTGAGTTGACTGTAAATATTCTTTTTGTCACCTGTATCTTGAGTTAAAAAGAACTTTTGACTTTGTTCTTACCAGAATCAATCAGTATCAAATTATATTTAAGGTACTGTTTTTGTCCCTTTTTTAAAAATTATATTTTTTATTGATTTCAACAAGGAAGGAAGAGGGAGAGAGAGAGAGAAATATCAATGATGAGAGAGAATCATTTTTTGGCTGCCTTCTGCACATCCCCCACTGGAGACTGAGCCTGCAACCTGGGCATGTGCCCTGATCAGGAATTGAACTGTGACCTCCTAGTTAAAATGTTGATACTCAACCACTGAGCCACACCGGATGGGCATCTTTAAAAAAAAAAATTTTTTTTAAAAAATTGACTTTAGAGAGAAAGAAGAAGGGAGGGAGGGAGAGAGAGAAACATTGATTGGCTGCCTCCTGCACACCCCCTCACCTGGGATCAAGCCCAAAATCTGATCGAACCAGCAACCTCTTGGTGCATGGGATGATGCTCAACCAACTGAACCACACAGGCCAGGGCTATTTTTGTCTTGTTTTAAAACATGCAATATATCAGTGAAATAGTTTTACAGAATTGGAAATAGAAGTATAGTAAGTGTAAGTCATAATAAACATACTTTATTAGGATATATAAGTTGAAACTTAATTTCTATTTCCTAACAGAAGAGTTTATTCAAAGATCAAATGGAGTTGTTGCTGCAGAATCATGTATTTCCATTATTGTTGTCGAATCTGGGATATCTTCGAGCTAGAGTAAGTTTTCCATATTTCCATTATATATCTTAAAATCTTAATTTTAAGATAATTATTGAACTAAATGTTTTTGGATAAATTGACACATATTGAGGCAAACTGACTAAAGAACAAACTAGTAGATAGAGGGATTTATGGATTTTAATTCCAACTGTTTTCATTTTTTATCCTACCCTCACTTCCTGCATATGCAAAACATGTAATGAGTGATGATGTTACTGCAATGGTACAATGGAAATTAAGAAACTAATTAATTTTCAGTGTCCAAAAAAAGCATGAAATTCTAGTTTAGCTAAAAACTTGATTATGATTTCCAGTATGTTAGGTAGATATACCTTAGTAGAGTGAAGAAATTAATAATCCATGTAAACTTATTTGTGTTCTAAGTGTGTATTACTTCTAGAATCAATATATTTTATGGAGAAAGAAATAAAAACAGAACTTTAATTTAAGAGCCTAGTATTTATAACTACATCAACACACAAATTTCTTGCTAAGCACAACATCTACACTAATAAAAGACAAACATGCAAATTGACCATACCTTCGCTACTCCTTAAGCCACGCCCACCAGCCAATCAGAGCAACTATATGCAAATTAACCCAACCAAGATGGCAGCCAGCAGCCATGGAGCTGGAGTGAGCAAGAGGCTTTGTTGCTCCAGTGATGGAGGAAGCCAAGCTTCCCGCGGCCGGCAGTAGCCTCCGCAAAAGACAACAAAGTTTCAATTATAGAAGCTAAATAAATCCCAGAATAAAAAAAGAAAAAAAAAAGAAAAAAAGGAGAGGCTGGGAGCTTCTGTCGCCGAAGGCTTGGCCAGCCTGAAAACAGCCCTCAGCCCCTCATCCAGGCTGGCCAGGCACCCCAGTGGGGACCCCCACCCTGAAGGGGGTGTGGACAGCCTGCAAACAGCCATCATCCCCTCACCCAGGCTGGCCAGGCACCCCAGCGGGACCCCCACCCTGATCCAGGACACCCTTCAGGGCAAACCAGCCAGCCCCCACCCGTGCACCAGGCCTCTATCCTATTTAATAAAAGGTAATATGCAAATTGACCCTAATAGCAGAACGACTGGGAATGACTGGTCACTATGACACACACTGACCACCAGGGGGCAGATGCTCAATGCAGGAGCTGTCCCTGGTGGTCAGTGCGCTCCCACAGGGGGAGCTCTACTCAGCCACAAGCCAGGCTGATGGCTGCCAGCACAGCGGTGGTGGCGGGAGTCTCTCCCGCCTCCTCAGCAGCACTAAGGATGTCCG
Organism: Myotis yumanensis; assembly: GCF_028538775.1. NCBI lineage: Eukaryota > Metazoa > Chordata > Mammalia > Chiroptera > Vespertilionidae > Myotis > Myotis yumanensis. Next base: position 176,242,381 of record NW_027223754.1, read on the forward strand.
ACTGCAGCTTAGGTCTGCTCCTTGCTGGTAAGTGGACATTCCCCGAGGGCTGCCAGGCTGCCAGAGGAATGTCTGACTGCCAGTTTGGGCCTGATACCCCAGGGAGCAGGCCTAAGCCAGCAGGTGGACATCCTCCAAAGGATCCCAGACTGCAAGAGGGCGTAGGCTGGGCTGAGGGACCCCCCTGAGTGCACAAATTTTTGTGCACCGGGCCTCTAATATATTAATAGTACCTTATGCATTTCAAAGCATTTTATAAACAGAAGATAATCATCATTTGAGAAATATTTGGGCAAATGTAGATTAGAGATGTTGAGGCCACACAAATATTTTTACAGGTAGACTTCTATCTTTGAGAGGATGTATAAATTGTAATTCTCTTGATAAAAATCTTTAGTAATTCAACTGTTGAATGTGTTTTATGCACGTAGAGAATTTAAGAAAGTAATATGATTTTGTGGTCTAGGAGTTTAAAATTTGGTAATCTACACAAGGTTTAAATTCTTTGTACCTATGTGAGTGAAAAAAAGGGAGTTTGCTGTAGTGTAAGGGAAAATAATGTTTCATTTGTTTGCTGTAAAGGCCAGCAAATAAATGTCAAACATTGGTTTGTAGTAGCTTTTACATGTAAATAATAAATTAGTTATGAATCATAATATTTATTAAAAGCATAAACAGGACTTTATTTTTCAGGGCAAGTTCTCTGAATTTATTCAGTACATGCTTCACAAACTTGAAGGCAATTCAAGTATAGGGGCTCGGATTTATGTTTGAAAAAGGGTGGACATTTTTTCCCCAGAGACATTTAAATTTGGCTCTGTTTTCTTTTTCCTGTGAAAAATGCTATTGCATATAGGTAATTTAGAAGTAATCAAACTGCCTTTTTAAAAAAACATAAAACAACAGAGAAATCCAGAAATTAGCAACTAAGGCTTATATGCTACCCTTTAAAAAACAAATAGTACGTGGTAGAATTAATGACATTTTAATTAGTAAGAAGTTATGCATGACATTATTATAGAATGCTGTAATCCTAATAGTTTCCTATTTACTTTCTCCTTATAACATAGTCGTGTTGGGTACTTCATGCATTTAGTTCTTTGAAGTTTCATAATGAGCTCAATCTAAGAAATGCACTTGAACTAGCAAAGAAGAGCTTGATTGAAGATAAGGAGATGCCCGTCAAAGTTGAAGCTGCCCTTGCTCTTCAGTCATTAATTTCTAACCAGACACAAGGTAAAGCCAAAAACACCTTTTAGAATATTTGTTTGTTTGTTTGTTTATTTATTTTTGGATGTGGCCTACTCAAATAGTCTTATTCATTTTCTTTCCTACTAAGAATAATTCTTTAAGTCTTAAGGTTTAGGGTTTAGATTTCTGAACTTTTGCCCCTCACAGTTTTATAGAAGTTTACTTTTGACCTTTTTTGGGTGTTCCTTTTGACTATGGTTTCCAGGAAACTTTTAGATTAGGGAACAAGTTGATAATTGTTGGGTATTAGGTGGACTGGGAATTAAGAGAACTGGTGTCTAATTTTGATTGTGCTACCAGTCTATCTACACTAATAAAAGAGAAAAATGGTAATTAGCGTACGACCGCTACCCTTCCCATTGGCTAATCAGCATATCCTTATGCAAATTAACTGTCAGTCAAGATGGCGGCCAGCAGCCAGGCAGCTGGAAGCGAACATGAGGCTTGCTTGCTCCCGTGACTGCAGACTCCAACGTTCCCCGCCTGCCTTGCAGGCCTCTGAGCTGGCAGTTTGAAACTTTGTAACAAATATGGCTGGGATCTCAGAGCTGAAGTTATACATTGTTTCGATTATAGAACGGCAAACAAACCAGCAGCGGAAGCCTCAGAGCTAGAGCCAGAGCTAAAGCTGGCCCAGAAGAAAAAAAAAAAGAAAAAAAGGAGTGGTTGGGAGCTTCAGTCAAAACTGCCAGCCTGAAAGCAGCCCTCAGCCCCTCACCCAGACTGGCCAGGCACCCCAGTGGGGACCCCCACCCTGAAGGGTGTGTGACCAGCTGCAAAGAGCCATCATCCCCTCACCCAGGGTGGCCAGGCACCCCAGTGGGGACCCCCACCCTGATCCAGGACACCCTTCAGGGCAAACCAGCCGGCCCCCACCCGTGCACCAGGCCTCTATCCTATATAGTAAAAGGGTAATATGCCTCCCAGCACCGGGATCAGTGGAGCCGAGAGGTCTCCTGGCACCAGATCAGCATGACAGGGTGCAGCGCCCAAACCCCCTGATTGCCCTGCGGCTCTGTGTGTGACAGGGTGTGGCATCCCAACCCCCTGATCGGCCCTGCTCTGTGTGTGACAGGGGGTGGCGCCCCCCCCCCCCGCGCCCCCCCCCACCCCATGGGCCCTGCTCTGTGTGTGACGGGGTAGAGCCATAACCTCCCCATCGGCCCTGCCCTGAGTGTGACAGTGGTGGCGCCCCAACCCCCTGATCCACCCTGCTCTGTGTGTGACAGGGGGCGGTGCCCTAACTCCCCTATCGGCCCTACTCTGTGCGTGACGGGGGAGCTTCCCAACCCCCTGATGGGTCCTGCTCTGTGCGTGACGGGGGGGGGGGGGCAGTACCCCAACCCCCTGATTGGCCCTGCTCTGTGCATCACAGGGGGTGGTGCCGCAACCTCCCCATTGACCCTACCTTGAGTGTGATAGGGGGCGGTGCCCCAACCCCCCAATCAGCCCTACCCTGAGCGTGACTGAGGGTGGCATCACAACCTCCCAATCCGCCCTGCTCTGTGCATGACAGGGGGCGGTGCCCCAACTCCCCAATCAGCCCTGCTCTGAGCCCGACCAGGGGCTGCACCTAGGGATTGGGCCTGCCCTCTGCCACCCAGGAGCAGGCCTAAGCCACCAGGTCGTTATCTCCCGAGGGGTCCCAGACTGCGAGAGGGCACAGGCCGGGCTGAGGAACCCCCCCTTCCCCCCCGAGTGCACAAATTTTTGTGCACCGGGCCTCTAGTATATATATAAAAGCCTAATATGCAAATTGTCCCCTCAAGAGTTCTACCGGGAGACCAGGAGTTTGATCGCTCGCTATGACGTGCGCTAACCACCAGGCGGCGGCATGGAATGAAGGAAGGCCCCGGCCAGCAGCCTGAAGGCCCCAATCGGCCCTGATTGCCGGCCAGGCATAGGGACCCTACCCATGCATGAATTTTGTGCAGCGGGCCTCTAGTTTGCATATAAAGCTCGGCAAGGCACATGATTTGTCATGACTTGGATATCTAATACATTTAAATTCAGGGGGTTGGAGTAGATAGCTTTAAGATCCTTTCAACTCTAGGATTCTGTGGTTCTGCTACTTCTGAAAGTAGCAAGTAATATTTCTAGTGAGTGATAACCCAGATATCTCATTTGTTTGTTTAGAAGAATATTCTGTCCAAAGTTCAAATAAACCTTTGAAAGTAAACATGCACCTAGTTTACCTCTAGTCAACAATGTTTTAATGGAGGTCTGAATATTGCATAAGAATATGAGGGGAGGAGGGTGAAAAGAGATGGGGTGGGGCAGGGGATGGGCACCATCAGCAGTGGGCATAGTTTTATGTACATTGTTTTTTATACTTATATCCTGGTGTCATATCCATGTTGTATAAGTCATGGGGGGCTGTTGGCATTTTGGTCAGGACAGTTCTCTCCTGTGCAGGACTGATTCTCTCTGTATTACTTAGGGGAATATTGATATATAGTGATGAAGATTATTTTGGTATAGCTTTGCAACTTACCACAGAGCAAGTATCTATTTAGAACCTATTACCCTGTGAGCAAGTTGATTCCTTTTATCACTTGTGAATGGCTAATTTTTTAGTGATTGTGTTTATTTTATTGGATTAGCTAAGGAGTATATGAAGCCACATGTGAGGCCTATTATGCAGGAGCTGTTGCACATTGTTAGAGAGACAGAAAATGACGATGTGACGAATGTTATCCAGAAGATGATATGTGAATACAGTCAAGAAATAGCCTCCATTGCTGTCGATATGACCCAACACTTGGTAAGACTGGGAGGGCTGTTTGATATAAAAGCCTTGACTAATCTAAATAAATTAAACTCCAAAATTTGGAGTTTGGTTTTATATGTAATTGTAATCCTATCTAGCCTGTAATAAAAGGCTAATATGCAAATCGACCGAATGGCAAAACGACTGGTTGCTATGATGCACACAGACCACCAGGGGGCAGATGCTCAATGCAGGAGCTGCCCCCTGGTGGTCAGTGTGTTCCCACAAGAGGAGTGCTGCTTAGCCAGAAGCCGGCCTCACAGCTGGTGAGTTCAGAGGCGGTGGCGGGAGCCTCTCCCACCTTTGTGGCAGTGCTAAGGATGTCCAACTGCCATCAATTGGACATTCCCCGAGGGATCCTGGACTGTGAGAGGGCGCAGGCTGGGCTGAGGGACCCCCCTCCCCCAGAGTGCACAAATTTTGTGCACTGGGCCTCTAGTGTTAATGTAAAAATGTTTGCTCTTCTAATTTTGACAGTATATATATTGATTTCAGAGAGGAAGGGAGAGGGAGAGAGAGAAACATCAATGATGAGAGAGAATCATAGATTGGCTGCCTCCCGCATGCCCCCACACTGGGGATGGAGCCAGTATGTCCCTTGACCGGGAATTGAACCGTGACCTCCTGGTTCATAGGTTGACACCCAACCACTGAGCCATGCCAGCTGGGCTCTTTTTTTTTCTAAGGTTCAAACAAGATAGTTTATTCCTCTCTTATATTAATAATAGCCTGGAGGAAGCAGGCAGGAAGACAAGGACCGTGGTTGGCAAACTGTGGCTCACGAGCCACATGCGGCTCTTTGGCCCCTTGAGTGTGGCTCTTCCTAAGCCTTAGGAGTATCCTAATTAAATTAATAACAATGTACCTACCTATATAGTTTAAGTTTAAAAAATTTGGCTCTCAAAAGAAATTTCAATCGTTGTACTGTTGATATTTGGCTCTGTTGACTAATGAGTTTGCCGACCTCTGCAGGACAATCCTAAGCTAAGTTACCAGCAACACACTTGAATTCAAGCCCACAGGGAGTGGAAAAAGAGGAGTTGGGAAGCAAGCAGTTTCCTTTGAAATTGTGACAAAGTTGTGCACACACTGCTCATGTCCTACTTGTCCCTGTGGGGTGAAGTTATTTTCTAGTCCATCTTTTTATTTGGTGTACTGCCTTTTTAGGTCCCAGTTTTACACAGAGATCTAGATCCACTTTCCATGTGAGCGCTCTGGTATTCATTTTCTATTTTCTGTATGTGAAGCCCAATATACCCCAAATTTCCAGGCCCCAGGGATAGGCCGAGGCCCTAGCAGAGCCATCAGTTTAAGCCCCAAGAGTTTCCCAACACTACTGCCTACAAAGCCCCAGGTTGTCTGGCCTTGCCATCTTGCTGCCCACATCTCTCTTCTCCCTCACATACCAGTCTCTAGCCCCTCTGGCTTCCTTGCTATTCTCAGAGGTCACCATGCTCTTTGCAACCTCCTGGCCTTTTCACATGCCACTCCCTCTAGATATTCATTTGGCTGGCTCCCTCCCCTCATTCTGCTCAGATGCCACCATCTCCAAGACTTTTGCTGACCACTGTGAGCAAAATAGCTCCTCATCACAACCCATTACCTACCTTTGACTTTCCCTTAGAGCACCCATAACTACTGACGTGGCATTGTATGTGTGTTTTTTAATGTATGGTCTAACTCTTCCACTAGCTATGAGCCTAGGTAGTTGATTTAGAAAGTAATTCTGGGGAATGGGAGTGGGGAAGTGACATGAACCGCAAAGGAGGAGAAGCCAATACCAGGTTATGCTATTGAGACCCTGTATACTTCAGCTGCTGGCTCCTTTGGTCAAATGTGGCCCCCTAGAGGTATTTAATTCCCCTGCACTTCTGGTTTGCACATGGATCAGAGAAGCTCTGGGGCAGGAAGCAAGGGCTCAAGCCTGAGGCAAGACCATGCCAGGTTGTGCCTGAGCAAACCTGGTGGAAGCCCTTGTGGAAGTGGTTGCTGCAGCAATGGCTATAGTGAGAGGTGGGGCCAAGGGACTATTGACAGTTAATTTCTATAGTTAAATCTAATAACATTTAAGATTAATGTATTTTATCTATAATATTCTGAGATTTCATAGTGATTTTGCCTTAATGTGAGCCTTCTAAATTTTCACTTTCTGGATTTTGAATCTTGAAACTCATTTTCTTCAGTTTTAGACAATTCTTGTTACTTCTTTGATGAATTTTTCTCTGCTCTTTTTTCTGTTCTATAGTTCTCATGTAGAGTATTGGGCCAAGACTGAGTTTCTGATTTCCTTACCTCTCTCTCCATATCTGTTCTTTTCGTTTCATTTTCTAGATGATTCCTTGACCTTGTCTTCTAAACCTTCTATCGAATTTTTCATTTGAGTATTATTAGATTTCAATTTTCCCAGATTTTGGATTTATTTGTTTAATGACAACCAGAGTTAAGTATTAGCTATCTGATTGTAATAGCTAAAGTATATATTTCACTCTAGTGGCCAGATAAGGGAAAAATGGCTATATTTAAAACATAACAACAAAATACATAATGTTGCTGACATTTATATGTGTGATGCTGCTCTTTTGCTAACATAATAGAGGGGTGGGTATAACTACTAATTGTTGAATATGTTTATTTTCATAGGCAGAGATATTTGGCAAAGTTCTTCAAAGTGATGAATATGAAGAAGTTGAAGACAAAACAGTAATGGCTATGGGAATTTTACATACCATTGATACTATCTTGACAGTTGTTGAAGATCATAAAGAGGTGGGATTTCTTTGTATTTTATTTTGTCATTATAGTAACTTTAACTGAAATTTATATGATCATGGGCACAATTTTAAAGTTGTGACTTTTAAATTGCTATTTAGTTATGTTGCTAGATTTTATAAATTATCCTCGAATTTTAAAGACACATATTAAAATAATTGATGGGAAATATTACTTGTGGTTATAAAATGTATACTATATCCCTTTTTTCTGAACTGAATGTACTTAAGTTCAGCACATGACATCTGCCAGGCTAGGTTTTTAGGGAATACTAAATTGTATAAGACATGAGCTCTGCCTTCTGAATCCATAGTGTAGTCTTCTCAGTGGAGAGTGATAGCCATCAGTCAGAGTGGCAAATATTACGTAATGGAACAAAATTCTGAGTAACAAATATTGTGAGGATGGAAGGGAAGAAGAGTTTAAAACATCATTTTCCCTGAACTGAATTCCAGAATAATATTGGGATAAGAATTGTGCAGACAGTCATCAAGTGCTTTCACATCCATTAGGTCAGGGGTGGGGAATGTCCGGCCCAGGGGCCGTATAAGGCCCCTGAAGTCATTTGTTCTGGCCCTGCCAAGGCATTAGGGGTGAGTTAATTAAATGTTTGACCAAATGTAGCAGGCTAAATTTTAGGTTGATCATTTTGTATGGCCTGCAAATGATGTTATAAATATCCAATGGCCCTTGGCAGTAAAAAGGTGCCCTACTCCTGCATTAGCTGATATAATGGTACCCACGTCACTATGAGTAGGATGGAGCACGTAATGGTAGTGCCATTTTGCAGAAGTGGAAAATAAGAGACTTGTTCATGGTCACCAGGTTTTGGGTTTGCAGTCAAATCATCCTGATGATATATCAGTGTATCTCCACCTAAAGCCCACTGCTCTCCTCCCCAAGTGTTATATAACCTTTCCTTAATTCAAATTAGATTGTGTTTTTCTGTGAGCTCAAGTTGACTTATTTAGCAATGATGGCAACTCTTGTTTTATACAGTGAGGATTTGGGAAAGCAGGTGCCAGTTCTTTTAATAGCATTGTGAAACCCTGTGGCTATTGATTTTTCTTGTGTTTACCACATACCAATACACGGTGACCAGATTCTTAAAAATGGTTCGATCTTCTTTTCCTGGGCTAGCCTTCTTTCACCTAAAAGGCTCAATGCGAATTTTAATTTCCATATTCATTATTTTAGTTTTGTATCCTTTTGAAACTATATGGGACTCTTGGAAACAGTGAGATGTTCCAAATTAAATCACAGCAAGTATACTTGAGGATGATTCTTTCACCTTATATGTAGAACTTGTATTTTAAATTTGAAGAGACCTGAGAAATCGCCTCATCCAGTTTTCCCAAGTATGTGTGTGGAGGACAGGAAGTGGTAGAATGAGCAGAAGGATTATTTTGAAAACAAAACAGCATTTTCTATTTTTGTTTTAATTTTTTTACTATTGATATTACATTTATTTTGAATTTCAAATAAAGTTAAAGGAGCACGAGAAGTTACTATGAGATTATCAAGGGAGGCAAGCCAGGGGTAAAACTGAAGAGCACTAATCATATCCATCTTCCTTACTTACAGATGAAAAAACTTAGCAACTTCAGCTAAATGGCTTACCTAGGTTTTAGAGCAGCGATTTTCAATGTTTTTTTTAACTCATGGCACACATAAAATAATAACTAAAATTCTGTGGCATACCAAAAATATACACTTTTTGCCTATCTGACAAAAAATATGTGTAATTTTGATTTATTGACATGGGACATCTATTGTTGTGTTGGCTGTTGTCAGTTTTAAATTTGACAGTCTAAGGGAGAAGAGGTCACTGCCCCTGACTACATAGTCAGGTATTGCGTGTTTGTGTGTGTGTGTGTGTGTGGCTTAAACAGCTAACATTTATTTCTCACAATTCTGAAGGCTGGGGCGTGTGTTTTTTTAAGTTCTGCTTCTTCTTTTTAATCCTCACCCGAGGATATACTTTTACTGATTTTTTTAGAGAGAGAGGAAGGGACAGGGAGAGATAGAGAAACATCAATGTGAGAGTGAAACATCAATCGATTGCAACCTGGGTATGTGCCCTGTCTGGGAATCAAATCTGCCACCTTTTGGTGTACAGGATGATGCCCAACCAACTGAGCCACACCAGCCAGGGCAGGTATTGCATGTTTCAGAAATTCTTGAGGCACACCAGTTTGCCTCTTGTGGCACGCACACTGGTTGAAAATCGCTGTCATAGATAATTAGGGGCAAAACAAGAACCAGAATCTTGTTTCTTGACTGCCTGTCCTATGACTAAATTTTAGCTTGTTAAAACATTTTTGAAAACATTATTTTTGAAAGGGGAAATCACATGTGAATGAATATATGTACAAATACTTCCTGTGTGAAGAGCACAAGTGAAAGTCTAAAACATCTTAAGCATGTGCAGTTTTTCTTAGTGGTTCTAAATATACAGAAAATGCTTAAATGGAAAAATTTGAATCATTTGAATTTCAAGACTGTAGTTTAAGTTGAATATTAAAGAATAATTTTGAAAGTTGAAATAGGGTACTTAGATGAAAAATGGAACCCATAATGGATTTTAATTTTTTCTTATTTAAAAAACATTTAGTACAAACATATGTTGAAAATTCAAAAGGTGTGAAAAGGAGGATGAGATCTCATCTCCCTAGACATCTCATCCTCCTCTCAAGGAGGTGGGCTCCTTTACCAGGTTTTTTGTATCTTTCCAGAGATTTTTCTCTACTATATTCAGGCAGAAAGTGAGTATGTGTATTTTTCTTTAATGAAAATGATAGCATACATTTTCATCTGCCACTTTTTACTTAATATTTCTTGGTGAGTCTTCCATATTAGTCAATAAAATTACATATTTTTAATAGTTGCATGATATCTCTTTGTATGATATACCCAATTTACTTAGCCGGTCCTTGTTAATGGATATAATTTAACTATCTCTTGTTAAGTGGACATTTGGTTGTTACTAATCACAAATGTTGCTGCAATGAAAAACTTTTTACATGTCATTTTGTACATGTAATAATATATTCAGAGGGAAAATTTCTTTAATTCAAATTTCTGGATCAAAAATACATGTATGAGTAGTTTCAAGGATATTGCTAAGGTGTCCTTCACGCTCCCTAAATCAATGTAAAGTCCCTACTTTTTGATCATCGCCAGTCTGATAGGTGAAAAGTGTTAATCCTGTGCTTAGAATTTGTATTCTTATTATGTATTAGAATAAACTTTTTTTAAGGTCAGGTCCATTTATATTTCTTTTGTTGTAATCTTTGCCTTTCTTTTTGTTACTATGATTTCATGTGAGGGGAATTTTATCTTTGTGTTATCTTTGAAAATATTTCCTTCAATTTTTCATTTATCTTTGACTTCCGCTTGCTCTATGCAGATATTTTTAATTTTTGATACCAAATGACTCAATATATTTATTTCTCCTTTCTGGGCTTTGAGTCATTTTCCTTCTTTAGGATTACACACAATTCTTTTGATATCTTCCAGTATTTTTCATGTCTGAAGTACAGTGGGGCCTTGACTTATGAGTGTCCCGACTAATGAGTTTTTTGAGATACCAGCTGTCTCTCGGCTGATTTTTTGCACTGAGTTGATAGGGTAATTTGAGTTAACGAGCTCCTTAACGAGCTCGGTCTCGGAATGAATTAAACTGGTAAGTCAAGGCCCCACTGTATTAACATTGAAATCTGATCTGTTAGGTCTCTATTTTGGTATAAAATATGAGCTAAGAAACTTATTTAATTCATAATTTTATTATAGATGTAATTCTCATTTCTATTATTGGTTTACTTTTCAGAATTTTCTGGTATTCTTTTTTTTTTTTTTTTTTTTTTTTTTTTTTAATTAAATCTTTATTGTTCAGATTATTACATTTGTTCCTCTTTTTTCCCCCCATAACTCCCCTCCTTCCAGCTCCCACCCCACCCTCCACCCTCACTCCCCACCCACTGTGTTCATCCATAGGTGCATGATTTTTGTCCAGTCACTTCCCGCATCTCCCACACCCCTTTTTCCCCCAAGAATAGTCAGTCCATTCCCTTTCTATGTCCCTGATTCTATTATAATCACCAGTTCATTCTGTACATCAGGTTATTTATTCACTTGATTCTTAGATTCATTTGTTGATAGATGCATGTTTGTTGTTCATAATTTGTATCTTTACCTTTTTCTTCTTCTTCCTCTTCTTAAAGGATACCTTTCAGCATTTCATATAATACTGGTTTGGCGGTGATGAACTCCTTTAGCTTTTCCTTATCTGTGAAGCTCTTTATCTGACCTTCAATTCTGAATGATAGCTTTGCTGGATAAAGTAATCTTGGTTGTAGGTTCTTGGTATTCAGCACTTTGAAAATTTCTTGCCATTCCCTTCTGGCCTGCAAAGTTTCTGTTGAGAAATCAGCTGACAGTCGTATGGGTATTCCCTTGTAGGTAATTGAGCCTCTTTCTCTTGCTGCTTTTAAGATTTTCTCTTTGTCTTTTGCTCTTGGCATTTTAATGATGATGTGTCTTGGTGTGGTCCTCTTTGGATTCCTTTTGTTTGGGGTTCTCTGCGCTTCTTGGACCTGTAAGTCCATTTCTTTCACCAGGTGGGGGAAGTTTTCTGCCATTATTTCTTGAAATAGGTTTTCAATATCTTGCTGTCTCTCATCTTCTGGCACTCCAATGACTCTGATATTAGACCGCTTAAAGCTGTCCCAGAGGCTCCTTACACTATCTTCACACTTTCGGATTCTTTTTTCATTTTGCTTTTCCAATTGGGTGTTTTTTGTCGAATCTTTGATTTGATTATTGTACTCCTCTGGTCTGCTATTGGGTATAATATTCTTTATTTCAGTCCGTGTATGCTTACTTTCTAATTTCTTTATCGTAGCATCGAGGGTCTCATTAGTTTTCGTGAGGTTCTGCACAAATTTATGGCAAGCCCTCAAAATTGCGATTCTTAGCTCCATATCCTCCATTTCTGTCATGTTTTTTTGTCTCCGCATCTTTTATGCTTTCTTGGTGCACCCCCTTGTGGTCTCTGTGCGCAGTCTTGTTCTAGCCAAGCCTTAATTGTTGTAGTTAACACTAGGGGGATTTGACCCTCAGGCCGGCTGGCTATAGTAATCAGCTGTGCGGAAAACTCTGTCTTCTGGGGAGGCGCTAATCCAGCCTTTGCCTGAGGCGATCAGCAAATGGCTGTGCGCAGGCTTTGGGCGGGGCGGGATCAACAGGGCGGGCGGAGGGAGCAGTTATGGCCACGCTCAGTCCCGTTCCCAGAGGCTCTGCTTCTCAGAACCCCGGCAGCCGCTGCAAACCTCGGAGAGAAAGCTGCCCTCAGGTTCCAACTGATGCCGGGTAATCCCGCTTCTCCCGTTTGAGTCTGGGTCCCTAGAGACTCGCCCGGATCTGGAGCCCAGAGTCTGAGACTCAGTCCCGACAGAAAACGACAACCGCGCCCTCAGCCACCAGCCCGCTTTCGCGCGCACCTCGGTACCTTTGTATTTTCCACACTGCGCCGCCTCTGAGCCTCGATTTGCTGTTCTCTTTCCTTCTAGTTGTAGAGTCTCTCTTCAGCCAGCCTTCCTGTGGTTCTGGGTGATGTCCGTTCAGTCTTTTAGTTGTATTTTTGAAATGGTTGTTTGCGGCAGCGGTCTCCGGTGTTTACCTACGCCGCCATCTTGGTCGACCCCCAATGATCTTTTCTGGTATTCTTGCGTGTTTAATTTTTCACACAGAGTTTAGCATTTTTTTTTAAAAAATATATTTTATTGATTTTTTAGAGAGGAAGGGAGAGAGATAGAGAGTTAGAAACATCGATGAGTGAGAAACATCCATCAGCTGCCTCCTGCACCTCTCCTACTGGGGATGTGCCCACAACCCAGGTACATGCCCTTGACCGGAATCGAACCTGGGACCTTTCAGTCCGGAGGCCGACGCTCTATCCACTGAGCCAAACCGGTTTCGGCCAGAGTTTAGCATTAACTTCTCAATTTCTCTCAAAAAAAGTCTTATTATTTTTATTGGGATAATATTAAATTTGTAGATGAACTTAAGGGTTAAAATGAATTTTAAACTGTTTAAATTTGTCTTTAGGTTACTCAGCAGTTAGAGAACATCTGTCTACGGATCATTGATCTTGTTTTACAGAAACATATAATTGGTAAGTTTGAGGGTTGAGTAAGAATGTAAATTGAAAATTAAAAAATATTTGATGAACTTTCAGTGCATTGTTAGTCCGTTAGATTCAAGAAGATGGACAATTTTGAGAGAGAAAAGATAGCATTCTCTTCAGTTTTTGGATATACTTTCTAATATCCGTATTTTCATTTAGGGAGAAACTTTAATGCATCCAGTTAAGAAGTTTTGGTCTTAAAATTTTTAAAGCGCAGAGAATTTTAAGTTTTACATTTCTAGAAATCAAGAACTGGGATGAGGTGAGGTTACTTTAGTCTGGGATTGAAAAATGTGAAGTGATGGTCGCATACCTTATCAGAAGTGTGAATTAATTGTGCTGCTCTCTATTATGGTGCTTCTGATTAGAATCAGTAACTAATGCTGGCTATTATAAACCAAAGGGAATTTGTAGAGGAGGCTACTTTTCCATGGTATCCAAGCAATTTGAAGATGCTAGCCTCCAAGGCATTTGGACATCAGGGAAGTGCAATCTGTACAATATACAGATAGAAAGATACAAGAAAAGCATGTTACTGCTTAAGAGCAGTTGTCCCCAAACTTTTTATTACTTAATAAAAATTAGTGAGAATTGAGCATGCACTTCTAATATATATGAATATATTTACATACATAAAAATAGAAATTCGAAAGGATAAGATTAAAAGTGTTCTAATACATTCTTCTTCCATCTAGTGGATTATCTTGCACACTGCCTAGGGTATATCCTCCTTATTTTTGAAGTCATTGCTGTAAAGCAGTAGTTCTTTTTTCTTTTCTTTTTTAATCCTCACCTGAGGATATTTTTTTCCATTGATTGTTTTTAGAGAAAGTAGGAAGGAGAGGAAGAGACAGAAACACCAATGTGAGAGAGACACATTGATTGGTTGCCTCCCGTATGCCCATGACCAGAGCTGGGAGCCTGCAACCGAGGTACATGTTGGTGACTGGAATCGAACCCTTCAGTCCACAGGCCGATGCTGTATCCCAGGAGCCAAACTGGCTAGGCTAGAGCAATAGTTGTTAAACTTTGGTGTGCGTAAGAACCGCTAAGGAGCTAGTTAACGTGAAAATTGCTGGACTGTATCCCAGAGGTTCTGATGCTTAGTTTGAGGCAGAGCCCAGGAATCTGCATTTTTACTGATTATTCCAAGTGATTCTCATGCAGGTGAAATAGTCATTAGAGATGCTTTTTGCTAATAGGATCTCTGGATACAAGTGCCTTTCTTTACTTTCTTACTAGAGCAAATGCAAAACAGGTAACAATCTAGTAGCCAGAAAAGAGTAGTCACTAGTAATTGCAGGAAATTAGGTGACTAATTTTTAAGCCCTAGCTATTATAAAAAAAAAAGGAATTCTTAAAGTGTTACACTAATGAACACAATGATTTATGTGACATGAGTAGAGTCTAATTTAACATGTTATTGCCCCCAAGGTCAATTTTTATAGCAAAGTATTAATTTGTATAAAGATTAGGTGAGTCAGGATATTACTATAGACCCCCCCTTATCCACGGGGGGTACATTCTAAGACCCTCATAAACACCTGAAACTGTGGATAATACCAAACCCTATATATAACTGTTTTTTTTTCTATAATGCACACCTATGATAAAGTTTAGTTTATAAATTAGGCACAGCAAGAGATTGACAACAACAATAAAATAGAACAATTATAATAATATACTGAAATAAAAGCTGTGAAACTATACATTCTAACAAGATATTTTCTTCTTTCCAGAATTCTATGAAGAAATTCTTTCCCTGGCATATAGTTTAACCTGCCGTGGTATTTCCCCTCAAATGTGGCAGCTTCTAGCTATATTATATGAGGTTTTTCAGCAGGATTGTTTTGAATATTTTACAGGTATGGTTTTGACCATGTAACATTTTTGCTTTTCTGAATCTAGATATTATTTCCTTTAATACTTGAAATAAAGACATAGATGATTTCAGTACCAATCAGAAAATAATTATTCTTATTTCTCTGTCAAGATTGGGGCTGTTGTAGCAGTGATTTTCAGCTTCAGGAATATAGGCAATGGGAGGGAGCCTGTGTTTCCTATGTATCTTAAATTAGTTTGCGATCAGAGAATATTTTCCGTACATTAATTCTATTAATATTTTCTGAATACTGACTATACTCCAAGCACTGTTCTAAGCTCAGCACTACAGCAGTGAACAAAATAGCCCTTGCTTTAAAAAAAAATATTTGAGAGAGGGAGAGGGAGAAACATTGATGTGAGAGGGAAACATGGATTGGCTGCCTCCTGCACGCCCTGTACTGGGGATTGAGCCTGCAACCTGGGCATGTGCCGGACCGGGAATCGCACCAGCAACCTTTCAGTGCATGGCAGGACATCCAACAAACTCAGCCACACCGACCAGGGCACCCTTGCTTATTTTTTTAAAAAATATATTTTATTGATTTTTTACAGAGAGGAAGGGAGAGGGATAGAGAGTTAGAAACATCGATGGGAGAGAAACATCGATCAGCTGCCTCCTGCACACCCCCAACTGGGGATGTGCCCGTAACCAAGGCACATGCCCTTGACTGGAATCGAACCCAGGACCCTTCAGTCTGCAGGCCGATGCTCTATCCACTGAGCCAAACCAGTCAGGGCCACCCTTGCTTTTTTGATGTCTTCATTCTAGTATGGGGAGAAGGGAAGGCATGGAAATGCACAGAGAAGGAAGAAAGTATGTAGTATGTCCGATGGTGGTGAGTACTGTGGAGAAGAATAATATTTAGAACAATCACTACATCAAATGATGAGCAATTTAAACTTTCTGATCCACGTTTTCTTTATCTATAAATAGGGTAGATTTATCACTTTTGTTTCTAGCATTTTGTAGTAGCAAGGGAGGATAGTAACGTGTGTGTGCAACAGAAATGTGGTTTCAGGGGGAATAATTTATTTCTTCTTTATTAGTCAAGTCTAACTGGGATTTTGAATTTTTTTCCAGACATGATGCCACTCCTGCATAATTATGTGACAATAGATACAAATACTTTACTGTCAAATCCAAAGCATTTAGAAATACTTTTCACCATGTGTAGAAAGGTAAGTGGTGTAGTGTTGACTCTTTCAATTTGTTTCTTATACATTTTGTTCTTCTGTATTGCCTTCATCAACATGTATTTGTCATTTTGTTTTTTTTAAATGAGATTGGAATTTTAATTTGAAAATTTCATATTGTGTGTTGTACTGAAGAACGTTTGCCACTCTTCTAGCTGTGTACTTTATAATGTTCAGAGGTAAATGATTTTCTTTGTGTTTTGATTTTTTTTTCTTTCAAAATTGCAAACTTGCTACTTGATTAAAGAAACGTGCTAGGAAAATAACCACACAGTTTGTTCTCATTGATTTTTCTTTTAATTGAATGTATATATTGGAAGTCACTAGATGTAGGACGTTAAGACAAAAGATTGAAATTGTTGGAAAAACAGCATCATTTAGATCAGTCCAGGATAATTTATAAGCAACATAATAGTACCTGTTAGATTTGTGCACTAACAGATGTCTACTGTGTTATTTTTGTCACAGGTTAGATTTGGCCTTCTATTATATCTGGGAAGCCTTAATGGCTAAATAATGTTTCCCTTCCATAGTAGAATATATATATATACATACACATACACATACACACACATATACATAAATATAAAACTGTATTGCATATAGTTGGCAGAGTTTATAAAGCTCAAATAGCCAGACCTAAAAGTTTGGCCTTGGAGTTGGGAGTAAAATACTCTGTACAACCTATTTTCCTCACTGGACAGGATGTGTTTCAGGATCTGCTAAGAGTGCTGAACCAATAATCAGTATCTGATTTAGGTCTCATTCAGTTAAAAAGAGCCTGGAAGATATGGGGAAGTCACTAAGTTTCATCGCATGTAAACTGAAGGAATAGAATCATGATTTTTAAAGATGCCTTTAGTCTAATAGCCCAGCTTGTTAATCATAATCACTTGGCATTCTTCAATTTTTCTTAAGTTACAGAAACAGATGCTAGTGAGAAAAAGAGGAAGAGAAAGCAACAAGTAGAAAACATAACAGTCCTACATGTTCCATTAGTAATATAGCAGATAGAATAAAAGTGATATTCACAATGATGTACTTACTAGTATACTTGCCAAGTAGTGAAAATGTTTCATATTCTTGGTTTTTAATAATAATACTTATTGAACTCTTACTGTATACCAAGTATTTCCTAAGCACTTTATAATTATAAGTTTATTTAATCTTTACAACATTATGAGGAAGGTATCACTTTTTTGTCAAAGAGGAGACCGAACCACAATTTCTTGCACTGTGCCTGAAGTTCAGTCAACTGTCCTAAGTCACAGTGTGTTGGAGCCAGATTTGTTCACAGAAAGTCTGGTTCCAGAGCTGAACTTAATTTAATTTTTAAGTCACTGAAATATATTTTGTTTTTTCTCCTTTTGATGGAGTGGGAGCAGGAAAACAAAACCAATCAACAAAAAAACCAAGTAAATGCAATTTTGGGAAAAAGAAGTGATTTTTTTTTCTTTCTGTAGCATACAGCCCCATGAGGTATATATATTATCATCCTCCTTTTACAGTAAGACAGAGAGAAGTTAAGTAGCTTTTTCCAAAACACAGTTACTAAGTGGCAGAGCTGGAATTTAAACCTAGGTCTTCTGATTCCAGAGCCCATTCACATTTAGAATCTAGATTTTAAACATATGGCCCTAGAGCAGTGGTTCTCAACCTTCTGGCCCTTTAAATACAGTTCCTCATGTTGTGACCCAACCATAAAATTATTTTCGTTGCTACTTCATAACTGTAATGTTGCTACTGTTATGAATCGTAATGTACATATCTGATATGCAGGATGGTCTTAGGCAACCCCTGTGAAAGGGTCGTTCGACCACCAAAGGGGTCGCGACCCACAGGTTGAGAACCGCTGCCCTAGAGGTAGAATTTTAGATTTATGTAAATAGAGTTGATTCTTGGCTTTGGCAGTTACCTGCTTACTATTCAACTTACTGTTCCATCTCTTTTCTAGCTTCCAACATTTTATAGCTGTCTTTCTTCTTTTTCTCCATCTTTGTGAATATATGCATCTAAAATTTCTTTATTATTTTAATGGCCTTTTGGAAAGGAATAAAATTAAATGGAAGTACTGAATCTGTTATCTTTACCTGGAATTTCTTTTTAATTCAGTTTTCTTAAATTGTATTTGTCTAGGAAATTATCCAGTTCATCTAAATTTTCAAATATAAAAGAAATAAAGAGCATTGCCCATACTATTCTCTTATTTTTAATCTCTCCTTTATTTGTATTTATATCTTTCATTCCTAATATTTTATTATTTGGTTTTCTTTGCTTTTTAAAAATAATTTTTAAAAATAAAAGTTGTCTAAATCTTTTTTCAATGAATCTGTTTTTGTTTCTGTTATCTCTTTTTGTCTATATATTTAATTTCTGTGTCAACTTTATTCTTTGGGTTAAGTTTGTTTTTTATGTGTTGTGTTTGAACTCATTAATTTTTCCATCTTTCTTAATTTTTAATGTAAGCATGCCTCTACAAATTCTCTTTAGGAAACCTTTAAAAGTGTACAATATTGAATTATGATTATTATTATGAAAAAATGGGTGCATATGGAAAGAATTAAAAAAGACTGGAAAAATTCAGGGTTTGTTTTATTGTTTAAAAGGAAGGTATTTTTAAAAAAATTATTTTATTGTTTTAGTGCTTTAAAGCGAAGCTTCATTTATCTAGATAATTAACTCATACATCCCACTTTATTAATCCAAAATTAAGTAAGTGAATTTTTACTCCTTATGTGGAATTAGGGTAGGTAAAGAAGGCAGATGGACTTTAACCTTTCCTTTTTGGGTTGACAAGGTAAACTTAAAAGCAAGCAAAGCTATGAGTTTAATGGCTGAATTTTTATGGGCTATTTGCTTCATGTGGACTCGATGAAGCTGAGCTAATTGTAATTGCGGCAGGTACTATATGGAGATGCAGGAGAAGATGCAGAATGTCATGCAGCCAAACTGCTTGAAGTCATCATTCTTCAGTGCAAAGGAAGGGGAATTGATCAGGTAATATATGTATGCAAAGCCTCTTACTGTATGTTTACATTTAAAATTTACATTTCTGATTGACTTTTGTTTACATTATGATGAAAATTAAAAAATTTTGGAAATTATCTTGTATTTTGCTTAGAAGGAGATACACAGAAAAATATGTAATAATTTAAGGGGCTATCAAGCAAATCATAAAGGAGATAAATGTGTAAATGTTACACAATTGGATTCCCAGAGATTTGAAACTTTCCTTTGTGTTTGTTATTGTAGTATTCACATTATTTTTTTAAAACAGAAATGAATATACTATGTAAAAAAGAAAAGTTTTGCCGAAACCTGTTTGGCTCAGTGGATAGAGCGTCGGCCTGCGGACTGAAAGGTCCCAGGTTCGATTCCGGTCAAGGGCATGTACCTTGGTTGCGGGCACATCCCCAGTGGGAGATGTGCAGGAGGCAGCTGATCGATGTTTCTAACTCTCTATCTCTCTCCCTTCCTCTCTGTAAAAAATCAATAAAATATATATATAAAAAAAGTTTTTGTTTACTGATTTTAAAAAGTATTATAAATTTTGAACAAGATTAATTTTTGATTGCTATTGTGGTGTGATAATCAATGACTGAGAAAAAACTGTTTAAGTGTTTAGGTAAAACTATGGAGTCATCTCTTCTTTCAGGCCTGTAACTTTTTATAACACCTTTATTGAGATAAAATTCATCATACAATTTATCTATTGAATGTGTATAGATTTGCCTATTCTAGACCTTTCACATAAATGAAATCGCATGTGATCCTTTGTGAATAACTTCTCTCTCTTAGCATAATTTTTTTTAAAGCATTGGCTTTATATATATATATTTCAGAGAAGAAGGGAGAGGGAGAGAGAGATAGAAACATCAATGATGAGAGAGAATCATTGATCGGCTGCCTCCTGCATACCCCCCACTGGGTATTGAGCCTGCAACCTGGGCATGTGCCTTTGACTGTAATTGAACCCCGGACGCTTCAGTCTGCAGGCCGATGCTCTATCCACTGAGCCAAATCGGCTACCGCTAGGGCAAGCATGTCAAACTTGTGGCCCACAGTGAATATTTTTGCAGCCTTGCCAATATAACGGTATGTAAGGGATGTTTTAATAAAAATTTTGTAACTTAATTTTTACAATATCCTATTATACATAATTATTAATAACGAACTACAATGTTCGCTAATGACTGATTACTATAATCGTGTTGCATTTATTTCCCTACGCACCTTACACGCAGGCGCACCATTTCTCTCCAGTAATACTAGCAGCAAATATTTTAGCAGCCAATTGCCACCTCATTAGTCGTGTACTGGACTTGTTTGGTGTGCACAACAGGAAATATTTTGCTTTCGGAGAACAAGAAAAATAGGTTTATTTGTGTTACGCTTATTAATTATTCAGTGTCTGGTAAATTAATGTTCAAGAAAAAAATACTAATTTTTATTAAAATGTTCAATTATTTTATGTTAATGATTACTCATTTATTTCAGCCCTTTGTATTTAGCATGTCTCTATCGAAATAAACCTACATTTCTATGAAAATTGAAGATTTTTTTTTTTTTGTGGCCCACATAAACATAAACCTTGTGTATTTGGCCTGTGTTAGCCTTTGAGTTTGACATGGTTGGGCTAGGGCTTAGCATGATGTTTTAAAGGCCCATCCTTGCGATAACATGTATCAGTATTCATTTCTTTTTATTGCCTAGTACTCCATTATATGGATATATCACAGTTTAGTTCTTCATCACTTGATGGGTATTTGGATTATTTCCATTTTTTGACTATCATGAATAATGTTATGAACATTTATATGCAAACTAGAGACCCGGTGCATGAAATTCATGCACTGAGGGGGGGAGTCCCTTAGCCTGGCCTGTGCCCTCTCACAGCCTGGGAACCCTTGGGGGATGTCCAACTGCCACAAAGGCGAGAGAGGCTCCCACCACCACTGCTGTGCTCGCCAGCCATGAGCCTGGCTTCTGGCTGAATGGCACCCCCCCCCCCGCCCCCCCCGTGGGAGTGCACTGACCACCAGGGGGCAGTTCCTGCGTTGAATGTCTACTCCCTGGTGGCCAGTGCGCATCATAGTGACTGGTCGTTCCGCTGTTGGGCTGAAACCGGCTCTGTGACTTCCCCAAGGGGTCCCGGGTTGCAAGAGGGCAAAGGACAGGCTGAGGGACCCCACTAGTGCATGATTGGGGCTGGAGAGGGATGCGGGATGTTGGCCAGCTTGGGAGGGATGTGGGAGGGCTCCAGGGCCCGTCTCACTCAGTCCTGATCGGCTGGACTCCAGCACAAGTAACCTACCAGTTGGAGCGTCTGCCCCCCTGGTGGTCAGTGCATGTCATAGCGACTGGTTGACCGGTCGACTGTCTGTCCCCTGGTGGTCAGTGCACATCATAGTGAGCAGTTGAGTGGCCTTAGCATATCATTAGCATATTATGCTTTTGGTTGAATGGACAACCAGACAACTGGGCACTTAGCATACTAGGCTTTTATTATATAGAATATTTGTGCAGACACATTTTTATTTCTCTTGGTATATATTTAGGAATGGTAATTCTATTGGTAATTCTATGTCTAACTATTTTAGGAACTGCCAAACTGTTTTCCAAAGTAGCTGTACCATTTCCCATTCCTATCAGCAATGAATGAGGGTTTCAATTTTTCCACATCCTCATGAACATTTGCTTTGTTTTCTTTGTTATAGTCATTCTAGTAGATGAGAAGTGGTATTGTTATCAGAGAATTGCGTGGATTGCCTTTCTCTGTTTCTAGTGAAAGTGGGATTCTTTGGGCGCTGCTGGAGTAAGCATTTCCGGAGGCCCCCACAGGAGGATGAGATGTGGTAGAAAGCTTTATTTGTGTGGAAATTACATCTCTCGGGTTGCAAAGTCCCATTTCCCTTAGCCAGTCCTGGAAAAGATGCAGCTGGGGATTTAGCAGAACTAAAAGCAAAGCCAGTGTCCAGAGTTTCTGCTCCATGGTGGTGCTGGGTCCAGTGTAACATCAGGCTAGTTCGAGTCCATCAGTCCATTGTGTGTGGGGTCCACATGGCTGTGGGCCATGTGGGCGAGTACAGAGCATGAAAGTCAGAAAGCCAGGAGTCAGGCCTGAGCAGCAATAGAGAGCAAGAGGCAAGAGAGCAAGAGAGAGAACTCCTTTGTTCAGCAACTTACCAGTATGTATTTCAATTTTTTTTTCCTCATTGACCCTCTCCAGCCCTACCCCACCCCCCTGCCCCTCCACCCCAGGCCTTTAGCACCCTATTGTCTGTGTCCATGGGTTATGCATATACGCATACAAGGTGTTTGAGGGTTCACTCTTGATGTACATTCTAGAGTTTGGACAAATTTATAATGACATAGTATATCCACCTTTATAGTAGCATATACAGTAGTTTCACTGCCCTAAAATTTCTCTGTTCTGCCTGTTCACCCATCCTCCTCCGAAACTGATTTTTTAAAATTTGCTTTTAAAATGAGCTTATTTTAAAACCTCAGAATTTTATATTACACAAATGATTTCAGTCCATCCATTGTTATTGAAAATAACGATTGGCAATTATTTCTAATAAAATTAGTTCATCAATATGCATTTTTGAGGTGGGGTCAGATGATTTTGCTTTATTGTACCAAGTCCACCCTGTTTTTCTTTAGTCTTTTTCTTTTACTTATACGAATAAGAATTTTCTTTCTCAAGAGAAATTCTAATCACATAATGCTTATTCTCAGCCCTATGCACTTCTCTCCCCAATTTGGTCTATTACCATAGTTATTTTACCTTAAACATGGGAGGCTGAGTTCATTATTTGGATTACTGCCACGACGTGGGTGTGGACTCTGTAGGACAGTCTCCAGCTAACTGGACTCTGCCCTGAAAAGGGAAGGAGACTTCTGGCACTGCTCTGGTATCTCTCTTTGGCCCTTTCATCACTCTTTTTTTTTTTTTGAGAATATAAATTTAATATCTCTCAAAATGATTTAAATAAGCAAAGGTTTTATTGCCATTAAGGGTATCTTATTTATTGATTATACTTTTTTTTTTTTAACAATATTCAGCTTTCTATAAAAGTTACTTGGTTTCTCTGTGTATGTTGATTCTCTTTTTGTGTTTTTCCTCTAGTGCATTCCCCTCTTTGTTCAGCTTGTTTTGGAGAGATTAACCCGAGGGGTCAAAACCAGCGAGCTCCGGACTATGTGTCTTCAGGTTGCGATTGCTGCCTTGTACTACAACCCCGATTTGCTGCTACATACCCTAGAGAGAATTCAGTTGCCTCACAACCCTGGACCTATAACTGTACAGTTTATAAATCAGTGGATGAATGATACAGATTGTTTTCTTGGGTAAGTGTTTTCTTAATTTTATACTGCATTTCTGTTTTTGGAAAGTTGAATTTTTAAAATGTACACATAATATGATATAGAAAGATAACTTTTATATCTTAAGAATTTTTAGTGTGTTGTTGACATATTTAATTTTTAGAGAGTTAGGGATGTGTTTCAGCAGTATAATCTAGTGGAAAGATTGCTGGCTTTGAAAATTAGGTATAGCCCTTCCCTACTTGTTTTTGACTCGTGGGTATTGTTATATCTCCATGTAACAAAAATTAAGTGTTCATCCTGATTCCATGACTATGAAGTGTTTGTGGGTAAAAACATTATAAATGGAGTCAAGTTTTAAGGAAGTTACCAGTCTGGTAAAGATGTAATGCAGTGTCCTGGGATATTGAACACCTTGCGGATCTCCAGGGAGCCTGTTCTCCAAGGTGAGGTCAGGGTTGTTAGTTGTAGGCCAGGAGCTGCCCTGGTAGGAGAGTCTGTACTTATGTGGAGCGCTCGCCTAGTTTTCTGACATAGGAAAAGTCAGATTCCAAAGTAGTTATATGCCCACCTTCAGTGACCCAACACATAGTAGTGACTGTGTTATGCTAGAATTGGAGCTAATTTGTTTAAAGCATTAGAAATAACGAATGTTCTTTTTAAGCTTTGTAAGATATCATTTGGAAAAATGTGCTCGTGAGCAAAGACTTCCAGCAGGAGAAATAGTTGGGAGACTGCGAAGTGGTGGGGAAATAAAGGAGGCCCAAATTACGAAGGTAGAACATCTTTATAAACTGCTGTGTTTATTCAAGTTATTCATTTTTGTAGGAAACTGGAATTTGGCCCTGCTTTCAATTTCTTATTAAAGCCTATAAGGGACCAACATACTTTAAAAAGAAATTGTGTTGCCTTCACTGGTTTGGCTCAGTGGATAGAGTGTTGGCCTGTGGACTGAATAGTCCCGGGTTTGATTCCAGTCAAGGGCACATGCCTGGGTTGTGGGCTAGATCCCCAGTAGCGGATGTGCAGGAGGCAGCTGATCAATGATTCTCTCTCATCATTGATGTTTCTCTCGCTCTCTCCCTTCCTCTCTGAAATCAATAAAAAAAAACATTAAAAAAAGAAAAGAAAAGAAATTGTGCTTCAAGTCATCTCTGACAAAGATTTAGAGCATAGGGATTTGGTCATTCACAATATGCAGTTGGTACTCTTGTCTCTTTATTAGCATCCATAAGCAGTTTTCTAAAGATAGAAAGGCTGTCTCAGCTATTGCATGGGCCGGGCATGCTTGGATTGGGCTTCCTTAGGTTCTTTAGAGCCCCACTTGATAATCATCTTTCCTGCTGTGATCCCTTTGACACCTGGTATGCACTACTAGTTAGGGCTACATGGATGAGAAAGCCCTCAGGGCAAGTATGCTCCTGTTAGAGCATACTACTTTGGCAGTAGTAACTTGAATGAATCAAGCAATGCAAATAATGAAGAATAACAGAAGCTTGATATATATTCATCATTGGGTTTGTTGTATATTACTCTCATTTTAAACAAACTGAATAACTGCAAATGAATTTTTGTTCATGCCAGAGTTTTCAGTGTTATGCCATATAGTAGTCTTTTTATTCTTAATATTTTTTAGTTTCAAACAACTTAGAAGAAACATTTAGTAGAAAAATGTATGTAATGTATATTGGTCAAACTTCTTTCCTTCATAATTAAATTTTCCTTGTCTTCTGTTATAGCAGAAGACATTTAATAGATTTACTTACAGATGTTAAGTTCAGAGTATTAGATACTGAGTTTTTGAAATAAATTTTGGTGCCTGGGGTTGTAAGAGTGTATCTGCCAAAAAACCTGGTAGACCAAGATAATAAAGACGAAGTCTAAGGAACTCTTCCCTTTTTCTCATAGGATAGGAATTTTATGCTGTCAAATATAGGTATTCCCGCTTTAATGAAACTTGTTATACCAAGGCTCTGATATAGCATTTATAATAATCATACATTGATAGTACAGTAAGATTCACTACTCTAATTGCAGAATCCCATAGATCTTTGATGATGATTGGTTTACAAAACTTCACTTACATAGGATTTCATAGAGTACAAAATGGGGGATATCTCTATATAATTTCAGGGAATGCACCTTAGAGTACACCTTTTTTAATTTCTTCAGAATTTGTCCTCATTCCTCACATGCACATTTATTTATCCTCCATAATTTGTAGGCATCATGACCGGAAGATGTGTATAATAGGACTGAGTATCCTCTTGGAATTGCAGAATCGACCTCCTGCAGTAGATGCTGTGGTGGCACAGATTGTGCCCTCAGTTCTCTTCCTTTTCCTTGGCCTGAAGCAGGTCTGTGCTACCAGACAACTGGGAAACCAAGGAGATCGCTTAAAAGCAAAGAAAACTGATATGGAAGAAAATGGTAAAGTCTTCTAATTGCAGTGAATGCTAGAATTGAATTTTATTTGAGCATGCATTTTCTTTGAATCTTAGTCTATTTAAGTTATTAAACAGATTTATATTCTTTGGCCTATTGCACATTTAACAGATAGTTTGGGTTTGGTTGACTTAATTATATCATGTGATATAAATTTATATTTGTTCACTTTTGACACATGATTTATTATTGAGCCTTGTGAATGTTGTACACCCTGGGAAATACATTTATAACAGGCTTAAATGATCTTGACAATAACTTAACAACCCAATATTTATTTATTTATTTATTTATCCCAACAGTCTCAGTGAAGGCAACAGTTATGTTAAATGAACCATTAGACTTAGAAGTGTCAGTACAGCAGATTCATGCTGAGTGCCTGGTTTTTGAAAAATGACTCTTAGGTAACTCATCATCAAAAATTATAATTGGGAGATATTTGTGATTTACATATTATATATTTAGAATAAAGTGCATAAATGAAGGTGATTTACTTGAGTCAGAATAAAATGTTAAGTCAAGAAAATTAGATCTTGCCCTGTTTGGTGTGTTCAGTGGTTAGAGCACTGGCCCTCAGATGGAAGGGTTTTGGGTTTGATTCCCAGTTAAGGGCACATACTTGGGTTTCAGGTTCAATTCCTGGCCCTGGTCAGAGTGTGTATGGGAGGCAACCAATTGATGTATGATGTTTCTCTTTCTCTCTCTCCCTGTCTCTCTCTTCCACTCTTTCTAAAAATTAATGGAAAAGATATCCTCTGGTGAGGATTAACAACAACAACAAAATAGAAAAGGAATATTAGGTCTTTATTTTAGTTAATGTTTTTGCAAGACTTCTTGCAAGGGCTCAGGAAGTAGTATTATCCAACTCCAAATGGAATTTTTCCTCTTTTGGTTAAAAACAAAAAGTTTTATGAAAAATATACAATTTTACTTTTGATGCTAAATTCTATGGAATTTTATATAGGTCTTTTGCAGTAATGTTCCTTTACTAGAAGTTTATTTTATTTTATTTTATTTTTTTGCTAAGTACTAGTATATGCCAACAATTATATAATTTTTTTTACTATGTTATGATGTTCTTTTTCTGATTTCTTGTATTGCCCACTTTTTATTGGCTTATAATTGATGACTTGAGGGAAATTTTTCTGCAATGTTCCAGACTCTCTTGTTGAATTTCTTACTAAAGTATAGAATGATTAACTAGCAAAAGTATTTCTTGCTGTCTTTGTTATTACACTTTTGCCATATCTATACATGGAGTCAAAATTGTGGTTTCTTGCCTTATTTCTAAAACTACCTTAGTTTAATCCTGGCATTTACTGTCTATTGCTTATTTACAATACTGGTCTAACTGATTGGAACAGATCAGCACTGAAAACAGAAATAGAGTCCATGGTGATAAACAATTCATCTTCTAACTTTTCAACCTACATGTAGCTAACTACCTATTTTATTTTTCCTTTACATTTCTATATTATTCTGTTGCTATTAGCAGAAAAGACCTCTTCACTCAAACATTTCTGAGCAATTCATAATCAAATTAGTTAATTGTTGAGATTCTCAGTGGGAGCTCATTGTTATTTAAAACACATTATATACTTAGTCAGGTAATTACACATATCTGTAGAATCACTAGCAGTGTGAAATCTGAATTCTTAACGATACAGGTGTTACTCTGTTGTGTTCAGGGACCATCAGCAGCGTTGCCATTGGCGACATAATAAAAGTTAAAGTTTCAGATTTAAAAAAAATAAAACACATGTACTGACTGCACGTTCATTTTATATCTTTTTTTTGACAAAAAAGTTAATTTGTGTATCTGTAGTTAAGTAATATTTTATATTAATGAACATGAGGCGACCATAACAAAACGCTAGTAATGTTCAGCTGGACTACAAATTTAGGCATAGTTTAAATTGTTTGCAGTGAGGAGGATAAAGTCATTTTCAGTTTAGCAAGCTACAGTAAAGATAAGATTTATTTTTATAATTTTATATGAAATTATGTGGTAGTTTTTCCATTTCCAGAATGTCATTTTCTCATTTATTTTATTCTATGGGATTTTATATATTGTTCTTATATGTTTTGATTCCTTCTCAATAATGAATGGATTCACAGAGGAGATTTCAAGTGATGAAGAGGAAGCGAATATAACTGCACAAGCCATGCAGTCTAAGAATGGGCGAGGTGAAGAAGAGGAGGAAGATGATGACGACTGGGATGAAGAGGTCTTAGAGGAAACTGCCCTTGAGGGATTCAGCACTCCACTTGACCTTGACAATAGTGTGGATGAATATCAATTTTTTACCCAAGCTCTGCTGGGTATGCCTTTATTCCCTAAATCTTCAGATATTTTTTCTAAATTCTTCCTTCATTCCCCTTTGTTAGAAGTTTTTTTTTTTACTATATAAGCAATTTATCAATTTTGTACAGCAAGGGACACTATACTAGTAAATACAGTTAAGGACTTATAAAAGATTGGGAGAAGATATTTAGCATATACATATATTACACTTAAGATTCACAGTTAACAGAAACCTCTACAAATGAATGAGACCAATAACCCAATATAAAAATGGGATATGTAAATGGGAAATTTATATAATGTAAATAATAAACCAATGAAAGTGTTTAGAAAATTATAAAATCATAATGAAAAAATTTTATTAATACAGATCTTTTTGTTTTATAGTTACACTAGAGGCCTGGTACACGGATTCGTGCACCAGTGGGGTCCCTTGGCCTGGCCTGTGGGGATGGGGCTGAAACCGGCTCTCTGACATCCCCCAAGGGGTCCCAGATTGCAAGAGGGTGGTTCTCAGGTGACGATCCCTGGAATCGGGCTCCCTCCTCTCTGGTTCCGGGTGTGTCACCCGAGAACCGCAGCTGCCAAGTCACCGCAGCTCGGCAGCTCCTGCGTTGAGCATCTGCCCCCTGGCGGTCAGTGTGCATTATAGTTACCGGTTGGCCGGTTGAATGGTTGGCTGGTCGCTTAGGCTTTTATATATCTTAGATATTATTTCTATAATTGTATCATAATTTATTTCCATTGATGAACATATGAATATTTCCAGTGTTTTTGCTATTATAAAGCAGTATTAAAGTGGGCACCCTTATGTATAAAATATTATTACCAACAAGGTAATGCTAGTACATAATATATTGGCATTATTTAGTGTTGCTACAAATATGTTAATGAAAATAAAACCACCTCTTTGTTTTGCTGAAATTTAGCAGGAACTAGAGGTAGAGAGTACAGGGAAGGACATTCTGAAGCACAGGGAAAATAAGGGCATAAGTGTGGAGCTGGGAATAGGGACGGGATGCTCTGAGGGAGTCGCTTCCACACACGGGTGTGCATCATGATGAGCAGAAGCTTTTAGGTCTTGGGTGGGATCTTGGGATATGTATTTTAAAATGCCCCTCAAGTGATAGGCAGTCATCTTTGGATCAGTATGTGACGGAAAGAAGCATATAGGTAAAAGACTAAGAAAGCAGCAGAGGATTGGGTGTGGAGAGGACATGGTTAAAGATGTTGGGGATT
Source organism: Myotis yumanensis (assembly GCF_028538775.1). Lineage (NCBI taxonomy): Eukaryota > Metazoa > Chordata > Mammalia > Chiroptera > Vespertilionidae > Myotis > Myotis yumanensis. Next base: position 176,271,754 of record NW_027223754.1, read on the forward strand.
TACAGTGGTTGACTAGGAGAGTCATGGAATTATGATGGAAATAGGGAGGTGAAGAGGGGTTGGGAGGTAAAATGTTAAATTTGTTTTCAGTTGTGCTGAATTTGAGGCAAGTTATCCAAATGGAAAGGTCCAGGAGCCTTAGGGAATGATTTTGCCTAAAGGTACAAATTTGAGTTCTTGGTATAGGCTTGATGCTGAAGCTGCAGGTGGCTTGAGAATTCTGGAGGAAAATGGTAACAAAAGAGTACAGGTGTTTCCCAAGATCTGGATTTTAGGGAGCATTCATAATTGGTAAAACCCTAGGAGGAAGAGGAGATGGTGAAGGAAGCAGAGAACTAGGTAAAGCAGAGATTTTCAATGTTGTTTGAAAGCCCCACATAGTTGGCTACTGAATGGATCCTCAGAAATAATCCATTGTTGGAATAAGTTTCATGACCTTGTGTTTGTCTGTACTTCCTGTCTCTCCCTGTCTGCGATGAGTTCATTATAATTAGATCTGTCATTAATGTCTGAAATAATAGTCACTGGGCTCCCTTATCTTTTCCTCCAACACCTACCACCTTCCCTCCAAATGCAACAGCTGTGCAGAATCGGGACGCTGCCTGGTACCAACTGCTGATGGCCCCGCTCAGTGAGGACCAGAGGAGAACGCTGCAGGAGGTGTACACTCTGGCAGAGCACCGGAGGACGGTGGCAGGTAGGCCAGTGTGGTCCTCAGATGATAGTGCATGGGTCAGAGTGCACCTACAATTGGCTTTTTAAATTGTTAGAGGCCAGCCTTTCAGGATAATAAGGAATTATTATTGTATGGTCTTTTTAAACTCATGATATCTTAACTTTATAAAACACTGTGCATTAATATGTGTCTTTTAGTGGTAGTGTCATTCGTATCCTCATCCTGTTTTCGACTAAAGGTAAGACATAGGGTTGGAATGAGTCTTGCTGAGGAGAGTGAATCAGCTGGATCACCCTCCTAAACATCTTAAGCACAGATGACCTGAGGTGCTTTATGGGTTCTTGCAAGGAGCTTGTATTCCTAGAAATGAAACTATTCACTTCTATTTGTTGGGCTTTACATGTTGGTGATTCTTGCTGATTTTCAGTTTTTGAGCTGGAGACATTATTTTATGCAGACATTATTATGGTCACTCCTAGGAAATCAATGGAAAGGATTTTGTAATTATAAAAATATTTTCCTGGGAAACATCATGGATAGGCATTTAGAGTTTAGAACCCAGGTTTTATTTTCATTTTTAAATATGTTTTTACTGATTTTTAGTGAGAGGAAGGGAGAGGCATAGAGAGATAGAAACATCCATCAATTGGCTGCCTCCTGCACGCCCCCAACTGGGGATTGAGCCAGCAATCTGGGCATGTGCCCTGACCGGGAATCAAATTAGAGACCTCCTGGTTCATGAGTTGAAACTCAACCAGTGAGCCACACTGGCCGGGCAGGAACCCAGGTTTTTTTCATTGACTTAGATTTTCAGTGCCACACAGATTCTCTTCCTGGTAGGAGAGGTCTGGGGGTCCTTTCAGCAGCAGAGATTATGGAGCTGACGGAACTCAACTTTGAGGCTTGTTTTCATTTTGCTCATTGTTAGCAAACAGTTTTTCCATGATGGTAAACATAATTACGTACTGCCCAGAGTCTGTTAAAGCTAATGCCCAGTAGGGCAGGGCACTTAATGCCATGAGTGACATTGCTTCACGCTGCTAAGTATAAAGAATCTGGCTCCTTTGAGGTGAATTCCAGCTTTGCACTTTAAATGCTCTTCTTCTCCCCCTTTCTCTTGGCAAATGCTAGAGGCAAAGAAGAAGATTGAACAACAGGGAGGCTTCACCTTTGAAAATAAAGGCGTCCTCTCCGCATTTAACTTTGGGACTATGCCCAGCAACAACTGAAAGATGGAACATCCACCGACCAAGACCAAGTGTCATCGGGAAATTTCACTTCACCAGGGGAATGTGCGATCAAGGGGAGGAAGGGCTGGGAGCTGCTGTTTGGCATCCTCCTGGCGTAGGGCAGTACTTTTATCCACTTTCCCCTTTGACCTTTCTCACCCTGAAATATGTATTTTAAGAAACTACTGTAATGTATGAAATTAAAGGAAAACAAAATCATTGGACTGAGAAGGACAAATCATATGCTCCAAAGGATGAATGACCAAGATGGTTTTAGAGGATTGGATCAATTGCACGTCTCAGGTTTTTGCCACGCAGAATCAGTGGATTTATGCAGATAACAGTGCCTTCTGTTGTACATGAATTATCTGAAAACATTTTTTTGGAGTGCATTGCGATTTTTTTTAAAGCATAAAACATATTTCTAGATATAATGTAAACTTTGGCGATATGTTGACTTATTCTGCATTTTACTATGTGAATTTACTGTTTGACAGTTAGCTCCAACTCACTCTGGTTTCAAAAACATCACCGCTCCCCTTGCTTACCCGGTGGCTGGGGCTTTCTTCAGGGGCTGTAACGTATGCACTGGCTCTGGGTTTTCATAAGATATTTTGTGACTGTTTTAAGTAGTGTCTTATTCCCTCTTCCACCATGCGTTTCAGCCCTGAAAGGGTGGTATTTCTTTTAGAGGCAGCAAATATGAGTATCAATTTTATTTATAACCTGAGAGAAGTTCAGGACTGAAAATTTCTTGGCAGCAAGTGGCAGGGACTTTTCAGTCACTGGAATGAAGAAGTCCAAGTATATTCTGAATCATGTACTTAATGATGCAGCGAATTGATAGTCATCCTAAAGCACATTGGACTTCTAGGGAACAGATACTCTATGAGCACGCTATCTTTCGGGATGGGGCTTGCGTTTTTAATAACTCATCATTCCAGCTGTGTTGGACCCGGTCCAAAGCATTTTGTAACAATGTTTTTTATCTAGGAAAAAGAGACCCAAATCTAACTTGTGGCTTTCTCATACATCTGTATTTTCTCCTGCCTAATTCATTCTAGTCTTTATTAGAGCTCAGTTTGGCTTCTTATATTTTTCAAGGGTGGGGGCTGTTGGTCAGGTTCACTCTTAGATGGTAATGATGATGTAAGCCCATTGAAAATATTGCAGATGAATTGACAGCTATTTTTCTGAGCGGATTAAAGACCCGTGTTTTCATTCAGTAAAGTGAAAGTGTATTGTCAGAACTTAATATATTATTGTATGTGATACAGTTTTCCATTGTTGTGAAAAGTCTGCAGCTGATATTTGCCTTCAGCAACTAGAGGAATTTCTCCAGGTGCTTCTCATCGTACCGTCTCTTACTAACTCTTTCTAGAATTTCAGGTTATTTAAGTAGTTTTTATAGAAGTGGCCCAAGAAACCATGCATTTCGGAGCTAAATGATCCCCTTTTGTCCTCTGTCCCTCTCTTCCCCAGGCTTTGATGGCGAGTATGCCAGCTGATGGCTAGAAGAGAAGGATTGGGGGTGGGGGTGGGGAGTTTATCTAACGCTTTGAAACGCTTCTTATTCTTCCCATGCCACAAATCATTTAATTTTAACGTAAATAGTATGCCTTCACACTGGATTGTCAAAGGCATGTGATTGCATTTTTGTAATGTGTTGTCTCCTGCAGTATTAAAGGGAAATAATTGTTAATGTGTATCATCCCATCCTGTTTTTGAAGCCAGGGTAGTTGTATAATTTTGTTACCAGCAGTACTAACCTGAATGTGATCTGGTTACCTTGGACATGCAGGAACTTATGTGAATGTACTGTAAAGTAAAATGCGGACTGATCCCCAGGATCCTGAACTTTTCTGTGTGTAATGTTTGCTGAAATGTGGCAGGTGATTCAAACCCCATAGTGTTTCCCTGACTTCTGGGGACCTGGCGCAAGGGGGCTCTCTGTCTGGGAAGTAACCAGGGCCCATCAGGAGCAGCTAAAGGGTGGGGCGTGGTTGGGACTTGAGAGCCCATCTCCTAAACCAGGACATCTGCCTGAGTGTGACAGAAGCTCTGGAAAGCAAAGGTCCCTTCCACAGCAGGACCTGGAGGGAAAGGAGGTGCTCAAACTGGAGCCGTTTTCTAATGGGCTGCCATCTAATTGGGAGCCATCACAACTGAGTGAAATGGGACATGCTGGCCTTTCAATTCTAAAATACTTACCTGGCATGGCCAATGAAGGGTGGTATTATAGCTCGTTTGGCTCCTTCTTCCCACTTATCATTTCTGTTAAGACCACACAGAGCCAGTAAATTATTAATTAGGAAAAATTCCCAAGCTAGAAAACAGTTATTTTAAATTGTCATTTAAGTAATATAGTGAATTATAGACCCGTTTTATGTTCAGCAGTTGAGACTGAAAACTAATAAATTCATGGAGGAAATCTGGGGAAAATTGGCCTGTGGTCAGAGACCACCGAAGTGTGTGTGTGTGGGTAATCCGGTCCCTGTTTGATGCTCTTCATTGAGATGAATGTGCAAGCGCTGATGGGTGGGTTGGCAGCTGGGCAGCCCACTAGTGAATAAGTCCACATAGTCAGTGAATAAAGGGTTGGACGAGGCTTTAGGAAGAATACCAATGAGGGCAACTGTGCCCAGGAGAGAGAGGGGGCGTATGCAGCAGAAAGCGAGCGGCTGGGCTGTGTTGTGGAGAAAAGGGAGTGCAAGGCTCTGCCATCAGGGGGAGGTGAGTGAATGCACCTGACCCTGGAGAGCACCCGAGAGGACCTTCCCTTGGGATATATCACCCAACTTGAAAATTACACAAGGAGATGGGTGCCTCGAAAGACCTAGAAACTGGAGGCTCCCAGAAGGATTTAGAATTTGCAGGGGGTTCAGAGCAGCTCACAGAGGAGAGACCTTATGGAGACTTTCCCCGAAGGACCTCCGTGGGCACGAAGGGAAAAGCCAAGGAGGATGAGGACTTCGCAGCAAGGCCTCCTGGGCAGCTTTCAGCTGTGGCCCAGTGTCCCACACCAAGCTCTTGTGAGTTTAGAGTGGCCCACCATCCCCACTACCCGGTGAGAGAGGGTAGTGCCCTCATTTCTCTTCCTTTGCAGCCACTCTCCTGGGAGCTGTGCAGCTTGACCTTCATCTGCTGGTCTCCAGACAGTCTGACTCCACTGGTCCTCTCTTTATGCATGCCAGTGGGCTGGAACTCCTTCAGAGGTTAACCTCTGGCCTTGGAATAAGCTCCCCATTCTTTTCTTTTTTAAAAATTGATTTTAGAGAGGAAGAAAGAGAGAGAAGGAGGGAGAGCAACATGGATGTGAGAGAGATACATCGATTGGGTGCCTCCTGTGCGCACCCCTGTGCAACCTAGTTATGTGCCCTGACTGGGAACCTGAGACCTTCCAGTGCAAGGGGGCAACACTCCAACCTCCTGAGCCACAGCAGCCAGGCTCCTCCTCTTTCACAGCACTTGTTTTGTTGTTGTTTCACCTTGAGCTGCTCATACCATTGATTATAAGTTTGAGGGTGGAGACATGCTTTACATAGTATTTTATACACATGTTGTCTACATACCCTGCATCTGGTGGTCAAGCATAATTAATATGAACAAATGCATGTATACGTGAGGTTCTGCCAATGGACTTGGAATTTGGAGGCATCTCGGAGGCCACAGATAGGATCTCAGAGTCAGGTAGGTTCCTGTGGAGGCACCTGGCTTTTAGGAGAAAACAAATTTGCAGCAGCAGCAGCAGCAGCAGCAGCAGCTGGGTGGTGAAGGAGATGGATGCCACTGAAGGTAAGAAGTGGTCTGCAGGTCACTGTGGCCCTGCTGATCCTCCCATTTCTGAGCCCAGCACCTAGGTTTTATGTGTAGCTGCGTCCTGGGCAGTGGAGTCCTCTTTTTTCAGACCTCTAGTTTCCATGACAAAGAATCCCTTTTCCTAACACTGGCTGTTTCTTTCCTTTCCCCTATGGGTTCATTAGCCTCTACTTAGTTTTTAAGAACCTGTTTGTTTATTAACCAGTTAATTATTTTGTAGGAAGCTCCCCTAAGACTGATCCCAGGCTCTCCGACTGTTTTGACCTCTCCTCTGGCATTCAGACTTTTAGAACCAATTGCCATCTCTTGAGGGTCACATGTAACTCAAACTCCAAATGTCCACATAAAAAAAATCATAGTTTTTACTCTTTATCTCCAACTCTACCCTCTCCCGGTGTTTCTTCATTGGTAGTACTAGTCACCCAGTTCTTGTTAGATAGTTGGGTGTCAATGTTGATGACTCCCACTTCTTCACTCCTCATACTGATTATCTCTTCAAAAATATTCTGAGTCTATTTCTTTCCGTATTATCTTACTGTAGGCCACCACCATTCCTTGCTGGAATATTCTAGTGTCCTCCAATCTGAGATCTCGTACCTGCTTGTGCCCCTCCTCACTGCCTTTGCCTATTTGCTAACGAGGCAGAATGATTTTCAAAATGCAGGTTTTGATTGTATCACTAACCCGAGAGATTAAGATCTCTCATTGGCTTTTAGAGTATAGATGAAATCATTAACCTGGCCAAGACACCCTGAGTGGTTGGGCCCTATTTCAACTATCTGTCCTGTGCTACTTCCTTAGCACCTTCCAGCTGCCTTTTTTCACCACCTCCGATTCACTGGTTTCTTCTCCCTCCTGGAGGTTCACAGACACGATTTTCTTTTCCTTCCCTCTGTTCTTTATCTGGTAAATTCCTCTTCACTTCAAAACAGAAATATTTCCTTAGAGAAGCTTTTCTGTTCTTAGGTCCCCTATGTCAATCATGTATCCCACTTATAATCAAATAATTGTGTAATATGAGCTTCTTGAGAGCCAAATCAGTATCCCACTCACTGCTGAAACCCAGCACCTAGCGTCATGCTTTGCTGGGGGTGGTTTTATCATTGGTAGCCTGCACCATCCAAACCCTGTCAAAGGAAGACTCCCTGGTAATAGCTAAGTTGGAGACGTCAGTGGGACGGAAAATATCCCACTTGAAATGGAATTACTTGCCCAATTTCAGTCAGACAAACATGTAAAGATGGTCAGTAATTTAGTTTACCCTTTGATCTGGTGACATTTAAACATTTCCTCAACATTTATTTGGTGGAGTTAAGGAGAAATTGATTTATTACTAATAAAACTTGAAAACGTCTATTTTCAGAATAAGAAATTTATAATATGCATTTATTACACACAGTTTTCCAAACCGGATAACCCAGTTTGGGTCATTCCCTATAACTAACACTGCAAATTCGATTTCATAATTTTTTAGCTCCCTGCTGCTGCTGCTGCTGTCAGACAACGTCAGCAGGTGGTATCAGGATTAGTAGCATTTTTACATAAAACAAAATGTCCAACGTTGGTAGACACCAGCAAGAAGTGTGCATTTCCTCATGAAGGCATTGCCTACTTCGGTGGAGCAAGAGCAGTTTTCGTTTCACCAGTTGCATGAGGAGTTGTATTTGGAAACCTCTGCTACCTGGGATCATGTTTCCAGGGAATTCCATGAGGCCTGAGCATCCTTACAGTTGGTGTGCAGGCTGCTCCCCAGCTGACCAGCCCTTAATGGGGCTGTGGCTGGGCCGTGGAGCCAGAGACTCTCTGAAGGCAGCAACAAACAAGCAGGTTGTTCACTCAACATGCCTACAACTGATGGCATTCAGCCTCTTTCAACCTGGGTTTGAAGACGATGCTATGACCCAAACCCAGCTGCAACTGCCAGGTGATGCTATCCCCCTCCTCCCCCCCGCCCCCCCATGATCCCGTTGCCTTATATGGATCCTCACCAGTGGTGGCCTTTGCTTGGCTGCTGTATTACAGGCTGTGATAATGACACACCACCCCACCTGCACCCCCACCCCCAAGATGTGGAAATCCTAATCCCCAGAATTTGTGAATGTAACCTTACAAGGCAACGGGGAATGAGGTTGCAGATAGAAATCAGTTTAATAATCAGCTGATCTCAATAAGGGAGGGTATTGTGGGTTTCCAGGTGTGCCCAATGTAATCACAAGGTTTCTTACACGTGGAAGAGGGAGGCAGAAGAGAAGGTCCGGGTGATGGGGTGTTAGGACGGAAGCCGGCATTGCTGGCTTTGAGGCTGGAGGAAGGGGGCCCTGAGCCAACAGAGCCTCCGGAAGCTGGAAAGGGCTTGGAGATGGATTATTTCCTGGAGCTTCCAGGAGGAATGCGGTCCTGTCAACAGCTTGATGTTAGCCCAGTGAGACCTGTCTGGGACTTCTGATCTTCAGAACTGTAAGATAGCAAATCTGTGCTTTACACCTTGATGTGTGTAGTAATTTGTTATAGCAGTGTTAGAAAACTAATATGCAGGCCCTGGTGGGGGCAGGTGCAGGAGGCTCAGCTCTGAACACTGAAATATGGATTAATATTTTGGGCTGGACATTTTAATTTCTAAATCAAGATAATGTGCAGTACAATGTGATTATGGGGCTTATTCCCTACATGTGATCAGAAAATTACTGGGCTGCTGGGTGTTTTCATCTAAAACAGTGGTTCTCAACCTTCTGGCCCTTTAAATACAGTTCCTCGTGTTGTGACCCAACCATAAAATTATTTTCGTTGCTACTTCATAACTGTAATGTTGCTACTGTTATGAATCGTAATGTAAATATCTGATATGCAGGATGGTCTTAGGCGACTCCTGTGAAAGGGTCGTTCAACCGCCAAAGGGGTCGCGACCCACAGGTTGAGAACCGCTGATCTAAAACCAGGGAGAAACTTTCTGCAGTAAATGGAATTTAGAGCAAGTGGAAGGTAAAGTAAATGTGCATTTTGCTTGTATTCCATAGGTTGTGATTGTTTCACGTCCCTCTTATAATAGGACAGTATCTAAACTCGTGTGAAACATTATATTTTGTGTTTAATGTATTCAAATACCTCTCGGTTCCCCACATTCTGAGGGAGTCTCCTTTGTGAGCTTTCCGTTTGGTTCTGTGAGAAATGAAGGTTTTTCCATTAAATGCCTTTCCTACTTCAGTTAGCGAGGCTGGCTGCTGCTGCAACTAAGAAGGCTAAGTGATTAGGAAACAAAAGAGCACATTTTATCTGGACCGCTGTGTGACTACAGATGGAATGTGCTTTGCTGATGGTAGCCAGCCTCCAAGATGAGCTCCATGGTCCTTCCTTGCTACCCTTTGGGTTGTTCACCTCCCACCAATGGACACATGAGCTAATTAAGAAGTAGATGCTTCAACCCTTGTCAAGTCTTCAGAGACTGCAGGCCTGGCTGACAGCTTGAAAACCTCATGAAGTGCCCGAAGTCACATCACCCAACTAAGCCACTCCTGGAACTCTGACTCTCAGACACTGTTGAGATAATAGATGATTGTTATTTTTAGCTGCTAAGTTTGGGGACAATTTGCCACTATATATGCCTAATTCAGAGTTCATTAAAACTCTCCTACACTTTGCAATTTGAATAGAGGCAATACACCCTGAACTGCTAGGCACACTATCAGTTATTTCTCATACAGGAGCCCTGGAGAGGGGCTGCTGGCATCTGACATGAGGCAGGACTAGGGAATCACCAACCCAGGATCCCACAAAAGGCTGAAACTGAAAAGTGAATATGATAACTGAATTTTTCTAAATGAGTCTTATTGTCTACTTTCAAACTAAGCTTTATCTGAAGACAGATATCACACAATCTGTAGGCTCAGTTTACATCTATTTTCAAATGGTAGGCATTTGTTCTCAGGGACTACCATTTATTTTTATTTAAAGTCAGTTTTATTTTTAATGTGCAGAATGTTTTACAAACGAAAAGGCATGATCTAATTTATAGGCTATATTTATATGGACATAAAACCCCTTTGCAGTTATGGCTGAATTAACTGTTCACATATGCAGACATTATCTCTGTTACACTGACTCCATGGTCAGCTTTTCTCACCCATGCAATTGAGACAGTTCTTCAATAGGTCGGTTTAACGTGCGTGACGAGCTTGCATTGCTGTAAAGCTATTCCTGTCTCTTTCAAAAGCATTCACAAGCCTGGCCATGCCTCTGACCCTAGGCTGTATTTTTACCATCTCAAGTTTATATTCAATTTGGAAATCTGATTTTCAGACACGTCTGGGTTTAGGATGTACTGTGGGGTTTGAACAGCAGAACACGATTCCTTGTGTAATGCAATAACTTGGGCATTGGCCTCCCTCGGCCTTTTGTTGGGCTGTCACTTGGCCGTGGTTATTTGGCGATGCTGTTAATGTTACTCTGCCATGCGGAGAACCACTAAATTAGAGGAATGGATTATGCTGTCAATCAGGTTTGACAGAACCTCCAAAGATTTGTGATGGAATGAAATCAACACGGTCTAGTGGTACTAACTATGATAAGCAGTAGACCTTAATAATTAAATGGCTAAAATGTAAAAATGCTGTAAAGTGCATTCTTTATGGGGGAGCTATTTTTCCACTGCACGCTTTTATAAGATTGTAAATGTGGTCCTCAGATACATACTCTCCTGCACTTTGCAATTTGAATAAAGGCAATAAAGTTAACTTATGATACTTTCAAAGCAAAGTTTAAGTGTGAATTTAAAGGCATTTGATGACATATATGTATATATGTGTACATATCTATATATGTATGTTTGTGTTTATATGTGTTTAAATATATACATCTATACATCCATCTATCCACACGGTTCAATGATGGGGTGCTTGAGAATTAAACTAACAAAGGATAATTAACAGGAGAAATGAGACAATTTTTATTAATATTCAGATGCATGGGAGTTCACAGAAAAGTAGTGAAAATTCAAAAAGGAGTTAGATTTAGGGGATTATATACCACTTTAACAAAGGAAAGCAGGTTTGGGCTTCAAGCAATGATAAAGTCATGGGAGAGTGACTAGGAGATATATGCAGAAAACTAATGGAAGATGAAAGGTATTTTAGTGAAGTCTGTTTATGCAGACTTATATACATGTTGACTGTTCATCTCCGGCGATAAGTTGCTCTCCCCCTGGTGGTGGGCATGACTTCACAGAGGGAAATGTATACCTGGCTTTCAGGTGGATTGCTTTGTCCTCAAAATAATTCTTATGACCCAGTGGCATATTCTGCAGTGACATATCCTGGTCCCCTTCAAGTGAATGCACCTTTGCATACTCTGCTATTTTGAAAGCTGTAGACATGTTCAGATGTCACAAGAAATAGAGAAAGAAACTTTATCTCAAGGAAAAATGTCTAAAAGTAAAAAAATAAAAATATGAGGTGGGCAGGACCTTGGCCAGCTTCTGCCTTTCTCATGAACAATGGGCAGTCAGGAGGAGCTGGCTGGCTGTTCACCTAACCCCGAGACTGCCTCCATTCTGTAACCAATACCAGGCACAAGGGCGGCTTTCTTGCCCTCAGAATTTCAAAAACTATTTTGCCTACACAAGTGTCTTGATGGTCTGTAAAACATTCTAAAGTTCTTAATTCTTGGTATGTCCTTTCTTGCTTTGGTAAAGAACATTTAGGGGCCAACATGATTTTAAAAGTTCATTGACACCAGTTTTTGCAAGCTTTTATATTCATTATCCTCATTTCTTTTCTCCTCCAGTTTCTAATTTTTCTTGAGATTACTCCTTATTTTCTCTTATCTGAAAATGTAGTTTGTATTAGAAACATGCCAACCTCATTAAATACCTGCTAGAATTTTAGAGATGGAATGATTGTTAGTCTGGTTCACTCTGAATATTTTGACCACTTAGTAAAGAGGAAGGAAAAGAGGAAGGGAAGAGAGATGTGGCCACAAAGTGGATAATGGTATAAATCATATTGCCATCATTTGGAGAGCCAGGAACAAAGTCAATTCCTTCCAGTGAACATGTCACCTCACCTGCACAGCTCCCAAGACCCTGACTGACATCAGAGCATGCCATGTGCTGTGTGTGTATAGGGTGGTGGCGGTGGTGGAGGGATGCTGGCGCTGATGCTGAAGGTGCCATGGTGAAGCACATTGAAGATGTGCATCTCTCTGTCCCACCTCTGCCTCAGGGACCTGCTTTGTGCTGGGTGCACAGTATTATTATCAGCACTTATAGTCAGTACTTATTGTTATCTTACTTGATACTCTGCCATTTTTTCCTCTGTAACAATAGAACATAGCCAATAAGAGATCATTCCTACAGCCCTCAAAGTAGAATATAAAGTGACTTCATCATCTTGTATTATTTCTCTCTCTTTCTCTCTCTCTTTCTCTCTCTCTCTCTCTCTCTCTCTCTCTCTCTATATATATATATATATATCAGGTATCTATCTATCATCTATCTATCTATCTATCTATCTATCTATCATCTGTCATCTATCTATCTATCATCTATCTAGAGAAGGGGTAGGTGTTATAAGAAACTGACTCACAGGATTATGGAGGGTGATATGCAGTCTGAAAGCTGAAGACTCAGGGGAGCCAATGGTGTAAGTTCCAGTCTGAGCAGGAAAAGACCAATGTCCCAGTGCAAAAATGGCGGAGAGAACAAATGATTCCTTCCTCCACATTTTTGTTCTGTTCAGGCTCTCAATGGATTGGATGATACCCACCTACAGATAGGAGGGCCGTCTGCTTTACTCAGTCTACAGATTCAAATACTAATCTCATCTGGAGACATCCTCACAGACACACCCAGAAATAGTGTTTAACCAAATACCTGGGCACCTCGTGGCCTGTCTAGTTGACACAGGAGATTAATCATCACTCACCTGCTTGTGAACGCAGCTCACTGTTATGGATTTAGGGTGGAGTGGAGAGAAAAAGTGTGGGAGAAGTGTGTCCGTGGTGAGCATGCCGGATGAACTTCTGCAGGATGACTTGAATTCTAATATTTTAGACATAAAAAATACTGGAAAGTTTTCTTCCTTTGGAAGCTAACAGCTGCCATCAACTTGACAGCAGTTCATGAAACAACTTGAAAATAGCAATCCTTAGGTTATCTTTATTTTTTGTTCCCAAAATTGCAGATGAGCTTTGTGACCTGAGACTCTTAAAAAACCTGCCAATTTCTGTTTTGATTTTGATGAAAATCAAAATCAAAGGGCAAAAGGTAAATGACCATGTTTTTGTTCTTAGAAATTAAGCTGAAGTATCATAGTAATATCTTATGATGGGATAGTTTCACGTTCCCTATTTAGGACATTAGCCAAGAACTAAATGATTCTCTGTTTTATAGAATTTTATAATTTTTAGAATTATTATTATTATATATTATTAATGAATTATTAGCAAAAGTTGTTCAGGCAGGAGAAGGGTAATTTTTCAAAAATAGTTTAGGGAATCTGAGTCTCTGTGTTTTGACACTGGCTTGTTTAGAGTTTATCTGAAGACTAGAAATTCGGCCGCCTGCCTTGGGGAATTGTACCCTCATAACTGTAATTCTGACATGTCTTTATTTTTAGTTTTTTTTTTAACTTTGAAATTTAGAATAAAAGCAGGGAGAAAGGAAGAAGAGAGATTATGCAAAATTATTTTACACTTTATTAATTATTATTAAGATTTATCTTTATTGTTGAAAGTATTACACTTGCTCCCCCAGTGGTCTCCCTCTATCCCTCACCCATTTCCACCCCACCCTGCTAGGCCTTCACTGCACTATTGTCTGTGTCCATAGGTTATACATATATGCATATAAGTTCTTTGGCTAATCTTCATTTTTAAAACCAAGTTATGTTGTTCTATATTTTTAAAATGCTCTATTTTTCAAAGGAAAATGGTTCTTAAAAAATAGTGCAGCTGTGCCTCAGATCATGCTGTAAAAATTTCAGAAAACTATGGTCATAAAGGAAACACTTAGAACATTTATAGGAGCAAAATCAAGTTGAAAATTTGAAACCAGTTGCCTGGGAAACTGCTGATTGGGTCTGGGGAGAGGGTGGCCATTTCTGGGATTTCTGATGAGGTTATTATAAACCTCTATTACCTCCTATTGTGAATATAATCCCACCCCCCTTCTGCTGGGCTCTGAAGAGAGAAAGGAATTTTGAAGGGCAAAGTAGTCCTGTCCCTGAGAGATGGGAAGCCGAAAGTTGCCAGCACTCTGGGAAATTCACAGTGGTGCTGGATGGTAGCTGGAAGGTCGGGATGGGGAGCTTGGCTGCCTCTTCTGCCCCAACTTCTATGATACATTTTGGGAAAACTGTATAGATCTCCATCTTTTAAAAAAAAATATATATATTTTATGGATTTCAGAGAAGAAGAGAGAGAGGGAGGGAGGGAGGGAGAGAGAGAGAGAGAGAAAGAGAGAGAGAGAGAGAGAGAGAGAGAAAGAGAAACATCAATGATGAGAGAGAATTACTGATAAGCTGCCTCCTGCACACCCCACATTGGAGATCAAGCCCACAACCTGGGCATGTGCCCTGAGCAGAAATTGAACTGTGGCCTCCTGGTTTATAGGTCGTCACTCAACCATTGAGCCATGCCAGCCGGGGGCTAGATCTTCTTACTAAGCACCTCTACATATTTGTTTGTTTCTGTTGATTATTAGCATATGGTCCTTATCTTTGCATGCTTAGTAATTTTTAATCAGATGCTGGAAATTGTATAAAAAAAATAGAGGTTCCAGGTGATGACGCCTTTCAATGGAGAAAGTTCAAACTTTTCCTCTGCTAAGAACATAGAATGGGAGAGAGGGAAACTCATTTTAATCCAATCAGGGTCTGAGTTGGGTTGGAGCCACATTGCAGTTCTAGGAAGATTCAGTCCACTTGTTTGCCCATCCCTAGGGCGTGTTCCTTCAGACTTTTAGTCAAGAGGTGGGGTGGTCTTTGTTTCTTAGCACCAATGAACTATGGGAGTGCTGCTGACTTGCTTTTCTGCCCTGCTTTGCAGAGGTCTCAGTTTAGCTCTTTAATCTCCCACCATTCACATCCTTGGAATTAGTTGAATGACTTGAAGGGAGAGGCCAGCTCTCAGGTTTCCCTTTTTGTCATTTTAGTCCTGAATGTTCACTAACAGCACCATGAGTTTCCCTGCCTCCCTAGCAGAAACCCCTCTGTCTGGACCAAGCTCAGATCCTCAGCCTTTAGCCTTTTCAATAGGTAGACATATATCTTATATTTCAGGAATCTTTTCTATGATTGTATTTTCACACATGTGTCCTGCTCCACGGTTTTGACTTTCTTCTATGCATATGCAGGATAACCCTTGCCTGTTTTCTGTATCTATAATTTTGTTTCAAATCCCTTCGATCTCTTTTTGTTTTGGTTTCATTTTGCTTGCTTTCCCCATTTTTTCCTCCTACCTCTTAGTGTGCTTTTCATAATATCTATTGTCCCTTGTGGTTTTAAGTAATTTATTATTTGCTTTGTTTGTTTTATTTCCTAAGTCCTGCCAGTTTCTCTTTCTCTTCTTCCTGTTATCTATCAACCTACCATCCATTGTCTCTTCCTTTTTTCTCTAGTTCTTCTATTTTGCTTTGCTGTCTTCCTTCATTGTTGTGATCTTATTTGAATACAGTTTTTATCTGACCTGTGACAACTCTTTCTGGTGGATTTTCATTTTTACAGGACACATTTTCTGTGCTTTCCCACATTTTTCTTATTGTATAGAATTTAAAAATTGATACGGTATCATTTATTTTTGTAATTCATATTTGAATGCATTGCATGTTCCTGAACCAGGTCCTGGCAGGTGATAAGGGAAGTGTGCATGAGTAGGGGCAGGGGTTACCTCCTCAGCTGGTGTAATGAGACACTTGTCTTAAAACCTCAAGTCTGTTTTTGTTTCTCCTGTATCACCTTCATTTGTATTAAATAGATATATTCTGATATACCATTTCATTCCTTTGTTGGTACTTTTTACTATATATCTTGTGAATTATTTTCTTAGTGGTTGCTCTGGGGATTACAATATGCATTTTAACATTAAACAATCTAGTTTATGTAGAATAACACTAACTTATTTACAATAGCATATATATATTTTGCTTCAATATAGTTCCTATTTCTCCCGCCTGGTGGTGAATTGTTTCTCTCTTGCTATGTTAAAAAGATTTCTATTTTCTCATGACAGTTTGAACATGAGGTGTCTAGGTGTGGATCTGTTGGAATTTATCTGCTTAGAATGTGTTGCGCTTCTTGGCTGTGTAGATCAGGCATGTCAAACTCGCAGCCCGCGGGCCACATGCCTTGTTTATTTGGCCCATGTTAGCCTTTGAGTTTGACATGCTTGGTGTAGATTAATGTTTTTCATCAAATGTGGGAAGTTTTCAGTCAATACTACTTCAAATCGCTGCCCCTCCTTCTTTTGTTCTTTAAATATGGCGCTTCTGTGTACGCTCCTCTGTGCTTCACCCTGTTCACTATGGTACCTATAGCCTGTTACATCCTTCTGCTTGCTTCACCAAATGCTATTTCTACCTGGGAAGGTGATCCTTCATTTTTAGAGGGTGTGCTGTAGGTGCTGCTTTTGATACTCACTACTCTGGGTACCCCTGGCACCTGCCACCATTCTCTCTCTTCCCCCGTCCTCTGAACCTATACAACCCCAGTCCTACCCACAGCAGGTCTCAGTCAGGGTGAGGTCCTCCCCTTCTGGGAGAATTCTTTTGCTGGTGATTTTGGAGGCCTATTGCCACCGCACCCCTCTGTACTCTCCGTTTATTCTCTTTTTAAACATATATTTTTATTGATTCCAAAGGGAAGATAGAGGTAGAGACATCAATGATGAGAGAGAACCATTGATCAGTTGCCTCCTGCACGCCCCCTGCTGGGCATCGAGCCTGCAACCCAGGCATGTGCCCTGACAGGGAATTGAACCGTGACCTCCTGGTTCATAGGTTGATGCTCAACCACTGAGCAACCCCAGCCAGGCTCTCCGATTATTCTCATTTCTGCCTTCTGCCTGGACTCCTGAAGAGTTCTGTTGAACTCAGCTGCTCTACAAACACTCCCATGCAATTTAGACTGAGAAGGTTTTCCCAGTTTCCTAGTTTCATGAAAATTGGATTTGTGGCTTTAAAAAATGCTTTGTGCTTTTCCCTGTGGTTTTTAAGAGAAATCATGGGAAGATTCATAATTAAATACCACCATAGTTATACCAAATGTCCTACAGATATGTTAAAAAATGTCTAGCATGTTTTTAAAATCCATTACACCTAACAGGTTTAGCTCAGTGGATAGAGCTTTGGCCTGTAGACTGAAGGGTCTCAGGTTCGATTTCGGTCAAGGGCGTGTACCTTGGTTGCTGGCACATCCCCAGTAGGGGGTGTGCAGGAGGCAGCTGATTGATGTTTCTCTCTCATCGATGTTTCTAACTCTCTATCCCTCTCCCCTCCTCTCTGTAAAAAAAAATCAATAAAATATATTAAAAATATATAAAATAAAATCTATTACAGTATTCAGAAGAAAGACAAGACAGATACAAAGTTGGCCCAAAGTTTTAGTCAGATGTTGTGACTATCATTTACTTCAGTGCACAACTTCCAAGGGGTTGGAGTCAGAGCGATGTTATATGTCTAAGTTGCATTTTGAGCAGGATTGGGAAAACCTCAACAGAGCCAACATCAAGTATGAGAGTATCATCATTCCTCAGTGATTTCCTTCCATTTATCTTGGAGAAAGAAGTCAGAGAGCAAAGAAAGACAAAAGGCAATGGAATTTTGCAAAGGGAATGGAAGTTGCAAATAGAGAAGATAGATGCTTTGGGCTAATGAGTAGGACAAAAGATTTATTTCTCTAATTAGATAAGCAAGCACATAAAGTGGATATAGGGGGCTTTGCTATAAAACATAATTTAGAGTCTTGTGATATTCTCAGAAAAATTTCAAGTTTATAAATCCAGATTAAGTCAAGTTTTAATTGATAAACTCTAAGTTAAAGAAGTGTCATGTAATTCTTTAATATATATATATAATTAATTTCAGAGAGGAAGGGAGAGGGAGAGAGAGAAACATCAATGATGAGAGAGAATCACCGATTGGCTGCCTCCTGCATGCCCCCCTCTGGGGATCGTGCCTGCAACCTGGGCATGTGCCCTAACAGGGAATCGAACCATGACCTCCTGGTTCATAGGTAGATGCTCAATCACTGAGCCACCGCAGCTGGGCTCATGTAATTCTTTTAAATCTTGCTAGGTATTATACTGTATTTAGCTAGTGTTCATTTTAACAAAAAATGCATACATGGCTGGATTATGAACCCCGTTATCTACCAGTTATTCATTTCAAACTCATTGTATTACTAGTACTGCATGCATCACCATCCCCCAGATGACAGGGACACTCTGCCAGTCTTGTGTGTTGGAGAAATAACCAACCAGCTTTATTAGCAACAAAAACATTAGAAAGTCTGAAGTGCCTTCACGACCTGGAATTCAGATACTCTATAAAAAGGTAGAGGAGATATATTTGTAAAAGGTGGATCGTTTCTATACGTATTTCTCCAAACCACAGTGTAGATGGATGACTGCTAATTCTTGACCCCTCAGTCCAGTCCTAAAAAACCCTGCTAAGTTAGTCAGGCTCTACCCCCAAATGCTGAGATGAGATGAGAGTGACAGCAATGTCTGCTGCTGTAGTGTGATCTCTCCAGAAGGATTCTTTCACCTTAGGCACAAGGTCAGTCCTAGGATCTCATTCTTCTTTTGCAAACATTACAATGCTTGACTTCAGTATAGGGCTTAAGGCCTCTTTTGTAATCTCATGTTGATGCAACGACTGCTTTGTATATGCTTTGACTTAGTTAAATGTGCTGGCATAGCTTGTAGATCTTTGAGTTCCAACAATAGCAATTGCTCTATGTACAGTGTAGCTGTTGAGCTGTTAATGCTTTTTCATGGTGGAATTATAGAACTGACTGATACTGAGATACTCTGAACACACAGGCATGGCTTCACTTGTCTGTACAATATTAAAAATATATATTAAAATATATTTGTATCTTAAAAAGTCATGTCTTTTTTATTTTGAAAACACTCAAATCTTGAGTTACAGACCAGTTTTTTTCATGATTTTTCATGAAACTTTAAAATATCCTATATAACAAAAGGGTAATATGCATATTGACCGAATGGTGGACTACCGGTTGCTATGATGCACACTGACCACCAGGGGGCAGATACTCAATGCAGGAGCTACCCCCTGGTGGTCAGTGTGCTTTCCACAGGGAGAGTGCCACTCAGCTAGAGCCTCTCCTGCCTCTGCGGCAGCGCTAAGGATGTCTGACCACTCGCTTAGGCCCACTCCCCATGGCTTAGGCCACGTCCTTGTGGGGAGTTCGGGCCTAAGCCGTTAGTCAGACATCCCCTGAGGGCTCCTGCACTACAAAAGGGCACAGGCTGGGCTGAGGGACTCGCTCCTCACTGCCTGAGTGCACAAATGTCATGCATCAGGCCTCTAGTAGTAAATAATATAACCCATTGATAATTTGTATTAGTTTTTACAAATGATAATTCAGGGACCTTTTCAATCCATTCATGGTAAGTGATATTTGAATGCTGCTTTTGAATTGGGCTCAAAATCATTAAAAAAAAATAGTAGCATGAGCACTAGCTGGTCTTGCTCAGTGGTTAGAGTGTCAGCTCACAGACTGAAGGGTCACAGGTTTTGATTCTGGTCAAGGGCACATACCTTGGTTGCAGGCTTGACCCCTGGTTCTGGTTGGGGTGCGTGCAGGAAACAACAAATCAATGTGTTTCTCTCACATTGATATTTCTCTCTCTCTGTCTCTCCCCCTCCCTTCCACTCTGTCTAAAAAAATCAATGGGAAAAGTATCCTCAGGTGAGGATTAACAGCAACAACAAAATAGCATGGGTTATTCTGGCTAAATTCTGGCTAAATTCTGGATCAACATACTCTTGAGGAGCAAAGCTGAGAGACTGTAGTGGAGAAGTAGTGTATGGGTAGGGAGAATTGAAAATAAGTGCTCTGAAGTGCTGAGATGCCTGAAAAGATTTAAAACAAAAATGGAAGAGTCCCTCAGGTAGCCAAAACAACAACAACAAACAAAAGCAGCAGCAACAACAAAAAGCCCCAAACCAAAAAACCACATGCCTGGAGATTGACTATTCAGGAAATACAGCCCCAAAGCAGGGTTACTAGTATTGTAACCCTCCCCACTCGGCACTGCCTGCCACACTCACAGCCCTCTTCTGAAGACAATGAGGGAGGCCAGATGCCTTTGTGGGGACTTAGGCAAAACTGTTCTAGAAAGAAACTCCATAGGGAGGGTAACAAAAGGATCAATTTGATGCTTTCATTATGATAAATATGGATTCCAGGAGATACTAATATGCAGAAATGGACGTTTTACCCCAATGGTTGCTGAGGCCTGGGCTGGTGGTGCCCGAGGCCTGCTGTGTAGTTGTCTTTGAGACCAAGAGGAAGATGATGACCTGTTAGACCTGTGCTCCTGGATCTTTGTGTGAGACCCTCATCACTGATGGTACCAGGCATCTCGTCATCCTGAAAAGCCCCTGCACACCAGAACCTACATGGCAACTTTCTTTTCAGACCAGAGAGAGCAAGAGATTGCAGGAGGAAGAGGAGAACAAGTTCTGAAGTCCCTGGTTCAGATTCTTCCCCCTGAGTCGAATCACTTTGTTCAGGTAGTACAACTACAGCCTGCCCTGTTTACCCAAGAGAGTTCTTACAAAGAGCCTATCAAACACGCTAAGATTTAAAAAGGAATAAGAGGTTGTACAAATGTTGTTATCATCTCTCAGCTAATAAAATATCTTTAACATTGTCTTTTATATATTTTGCCTCCCCTGGGCTGCAAGTAAGACATGAGATCTCCAGAGGGTGTTTAGTAAATGTCTGTTGCCTATATGATCATCTGGAAAACACGACCCTCAGGGTTCATTCAGAAGTGGAGCCACATTCAAAGAACAGAACAAATGGGAATTCAAATCACATGCAAATCAAACTCTAAGGCAGTTCTTACTAAAACCCCCTTTCCCTCCTATTCTCTAGCACTCTGCCACTCTGGGGCCTGTCATGGCCCCCCCACAGAAGGACCCTGTCCCTCACCCTTCCTGCCCCACCTCATACTCTCTAACCCATCCCTCCCCCTCCCCCAGCTCTCCCAGCCCTGTGCAGGGCCCTCCCCAAAGGTGAGAACCCCTAGGACGTGGGGCTCCTTCTTACTCTCACTGCTAACATCATGAGAAGAGACCTTTCACCCTCAGCTTCTTTTCCAAATTCTGCTCCCAAGAACCCAAATCCTGCTTTATCCTGCTCAGAGGGAGAGGGAGGAACTCAGTAGTGAGCAGAATCGGAACTTGACTGATTTGGCAGGAAGAAGGGCTGGTGATGCTGGTAGCAATCAAGGTTTTATTAGAATAAAGAAGTTCTGCCTTTTTCTGGCAAACTGAGAAAAGATGATTTCATCTTTGCATAAATTAATTTCATTTAACTGAGAAGTCATAAAAGTTTGGCATCTGTCTCACTATAATTTATTGGATTACAAATAGATTTTTGGGGGGCCAGAAGCTGCAGTTTGTTGAGTCATCATTCTTTTGTTCTATTTGCTGCTGCTTCATAGGCGGTGTCCAAATCGCAGGTTTTGGAATTAGGAAAGTGCTGAGCTGGGCATTTCGTAGCTAGGATGGGCAGTGAGGCTTGCAGTGAATTCTGCATAGAGGAGTAGAGGCCCTGGCTGAATGATCTCTCAGGTCTCAGCAGTGTTTGGCTGCCATCCTTTTTTCAATCAGTCTTCTTGAAGACAGAGGGAATTCAGGGATTTCAATTAGGAAAGAGTAGTAAAAAGGAGGAATCTGTTGCCCTCTGGGACAGCATGGGTGGACCTGGGAAATATTATGCACCAATTGTTTTCTCCAAAGAAATTCACTGAGGGTCCGCTCTGTGTCAACACACTCTCAACTCTCTGAAATTGCCTCACTATGGCGGCCTGTCTTATGCTTTCTTAGCACCTGGTGTTCACTGTATCTGGGTGCCTCAATAGAAACTTCTAATACAAGCTTATACTCATTTACCTTTTCGTGTGTCTGCTTTGCATCTAAAGCATTTCCCAATCTACCATAAACTCACTTCCCCCAACAAATGTCATTATTTTTCTTTTTTTTTCTAGTTGCTTTTGAGGTAAAACCTGTAAAAAATTTAAATTGTTATTGTACAGTATTTAAATTATCTTTCACAGTATCTGGCAGTTGGTGAGTACTCAATGCATGTTAGTTTCTGGTTTCCTTTGATACTAATCAGCACTGGACAGGGGTGGGGGGTGGAGAGTGGTATTTCTGAAGGGTTAGCTGTAATGTGGAATCTGAAACTATAGATAAACCTTTCATACTCTGTTACATTAAAATCCATTGGTCTATCTTGCACGGTGAATGAAGCTTTTACCCAGGGATGGTTTGTTAACAATACCATGCATTGTTCACTTAGAAAATGTGATTCACAGAGTTATGCAGATCTTCCCAATGCACATTTCATTATTCCACATGAAAAAAAAATCACATACATTGATATCACCACCAATCTCTCCCCCAAAAGCCATTGAGCATTGGGAAGCTGATGATGAATGCAAATGAATGCAGTAATAAACACACATTTTCCAAAATCCCAAGTTTTGCTTGAAAGTTGGAATTTTATCATTGGCAACAAATCTTATTAGTGATTTCCGTGAAAAGCTCACTGTTTATCTTTTGAGAGATTGTCTGCCAGATACCCAAGTGTGAGAAACCACGAGTCTCTCAGTGTGCCGTCAGGTTAAAATTGTGTCTGTGAATAAAGGGACCAGTGCACCTGCAGACAGGTGTGCGGGGCCTTCCCTGGGTCAGCTGTGGCTCTTTGGCTCACAGAAGGGTGTTAGGTGTCCTTTCCATGTTGCCACACAGAATATTAAAACGATGTGTACTCCAGAGCTGAAGTTTTATAAAATTAACATTTTTGACCGTTTCAAGGACATTCTCAAGTGAAACTGACATTTATTATTTATTTTTCAAAAATATGTTTTATTGATTTCAGAGAAGGGAGAGGGTGAGAGAGATAGAAACATCAAAGATGATAGAGAATCATTGATCGGCTGCCTCCTGCACGCCCCACACAGGATCAAGCCTGCAACCTGGGCATGTGCCCTGACTGGGAATCGAACCCTGACCGCCTGGTTTGTAGGTTGATGCTCAACTACTGAGCCTCATTGGCCAGGCCTGACATTTATTTTTTAATTGTGAGTGCCTGGTGGTGAAGAACGTGACTCCTAATACAATTTGCTGCCATGTCTGATTCATGCTAAGGTGTCAGCAGCTTCAGCCACCATTGCTTTTGCACCATCCCTACAAATCTCAATAGACGAAAAAGGCAAATAATCTATTAATATTATTTTGAAAATAGACTTCCTAGTCTCACAGGCCCCCCTAGGCACCCTCAGACCACCCTGAGAATTGCTGATGTAGAACATTCCCTCAATCCCAAAAAATCTTTTATGAGATTGACATTTTGACAAATTCAGGTCAACTCTGTAAAGAATGTCTCACAATTTGGATTTTCTGAGTTTTCCTTCATGCTTAGAATTCAGGTTAAATATTTTTGGCACAAATGCTGTACAGGTGATGTGTGCTTCCTATTCTATTTCATCAAGAAGCACTTACTGTGAGTTTGTCCAATTATTGATGATTCTACACTTTTTGTTTTTTACAATTTCAGTGAATTAATTGGGCAAGTGGGAATACTTTTTAAAGTGGCCCCTGTCTCCTTTTAACATGTCTCCATCAGTCTTTAAGCAATTCCTTGCTTTCTGGCATACAATATTGATGATTCACTTGCTTTCTGGCACACAATATTGATGATTCACTTTCTCCTTTCCCTGAAATCAGCCATTTGTCCAAGGATCTTTGGTTCCTTTTAGTGGGAATGGTATTTAGAAATCAAGATTGGGGCATTATTTGCACTTATTGCTAGGCGGGTGTCATTGCTGTTAGGCCCTTTCAGTAGACAGAGCTAGAATCTATCTATCTATCTATCTATCTATCTATCTATCTATCTATAATCTATCTATCATCTATCTATCTGGTAAATTGATCAATTTAGAATTACCTCATACATGCTACATGGATGAACTTCAAATATATTACATTGAGTAAATGAAGCCCTAAAAATATGCTCTACAGAACAGAACCAGAATCCTGGAGTCCCATTTGGCCCAGCTGAGCCCAATCTAGATCAGCTGAGCTGTAGCCCACCTTCAGATCTGTGAGTGAAAAATGCAATGGTGGTTTTTGCAAGCCCCTAAGATTTGGGGGTTGGTTGCTGTGCAATTATTTGTTTGTTATTGTAGCCAGAAATGAGGAATAAGAAAGAAAGCCAAGAGCATGTGATCTTGGAAGTTAAAAAGTGCCTCAAGGAGGGGTAGCCCTGAATTGTTTCAAACACCTGTGTTAAATCTATGACACTGCAGACTAGAAATGGACAATGAATTTAGCAGCATGAAGTTATCAGTGAACCTAATAAGAACAGTACCACAGGACTGGGGATGGATGGATGGAAAGTCCAATTAGAATAGGTCCAAGAGAGAATGGGAGATGAGGAATTGGAGACAGTGAGCTAGAAATATCTTTTAGGAGTTTTGGTGAAAAGAATAGAGTAGAAGCTGGAAAGGGAAGTGAGGTCCTATGAAAGTTTTGTGTTGTTTTAAATTTAGGAAGGTAGAAATAGCAGTGTGTTTGTATCCTGATAGGAAATCCAGAAGAGAGCAATAAGTGAGTGTGTGACAATGTCAGGGGTGATAGGGAGTTACTGGAGGGATGTCTGGCGTAGCAGGAGTGCATGGAATCTAGTGCTCCAAGGGCTTCTTCAGGGCAGACTCTAACGCGTGTCCCCCGCATCTCCCACCGTGCTGACTTCTCCCAGTGGTTCTCAACCTTCTTCATGCCGCGACCCTTTAATATAGTTCCTCATGTTGTGGTGACCCCCAACCATAAAATTATTTTCGTTGCTACTTCATAACTGTAACTTAGCTACTGTTACGAATCGTAATGTAAATATCTGATATGCAGGATGTATTTTCAGGGGTCGCGACCCACAGGTTGAGAACCACTGCAAAACTATGGGTGAATTTACTGGGTTGAACATATTTTCAAAAAGACTGGTGAACAGCAGTATGGTACCAACATTGTTGGGCCTGAAACCCAATTCAAGTGATGGCCCCTCCTCAGACTGATGCAGGCCTCATCAGAGCTTGGATACCACCTATGAAGAAGTGGCAGATTTCATCCAAATGGGTGGGTTGGGGGAGTGGGAAGGAGAGAATGATGGGCCAGCAATTGAAGCTTCTAATCCATTAAATGCAGGGGACACATGCCAAACTGTTATGGTTCTTTAGTTCAATCTGACTTATTTCCCTCAAATGGAATTCTTATCTCTGCAGAGTATTTGTCTTCCAATAAAAACAATTACCACCATCATCCAGCTCAAGACAACCTGAAATCACCGTAATCTCTAACTATTGTTTCCCACACACCCTCTTGTAGCGATCTCATGAGAGCCTCACAGTATCACTCACTCCCCAAGCAACTGCAAAATTTCCGGAGTGTTCATTCTGCGTAAGATCCTGTGAAGTCCTCTGGGCACCCACGCCTACAAGGATGGGTGATGTAGCTTACTTCTTTCATATCATTCCTAGAGCCAGACTCCCGGTAGGAATGTAATGCATGCTGACTTGACTATTCTCCATCCAATCATTCCATGGCATGGGACAAACATGGGTGAGTGTTCTGAGCTGAAGGAGGATCGCCAGATTTACAACAAACAAGCAAGCAGCTGCACACCCATTAAATTTGAATTTCAGGTAAAGAATATTTGAATTTTAGTATGGTATGTTTCTGGAGGGTCACACCAGCCTCCTCTTGGTAGCACTCACCAATTGGCTCTCCACTGGAGGATTTGCCCACTTTGATATATCTCACTGCTTCACGCATGAGTGCTTTTTTATTTGTGGACATTAAAGGCTGAATTAGAAATGGAATCAGATCCCCAGGTTGCAATTGTAGAGAAAGGTATAAATGAAGCCTGAAGTGAAACCAAGCATAAATGAATAAAACATTAGGCTTTTCTCCATTCCCTCTCCCTAGCTACCCTTTACCTGCTGCCCCGCTGGCTCCAGTTCAGCTTAATGATGTCATCCACAGACATGTCCATTTTGTAGGCCATGGTGGGTGCGGGAAGCCTCGAGGCCTGGAGGTGGGAAGCCTGGTCAGGGACCTGCGAAGGGAATGCCCAGAAGCATCAAGGTGAGGCTGGCAGCTGGTTTTCTAACTCTTATGCACAAGTGCCCCCCATAAACCTCCCACCGCTCCCACCTCGCTCGCTGGCCTAACCCCTGGACTCACTGGTGACTTCGAGCAGGTCACAAATCTGCATCTGGGTCCTTCCTTCTTCAAAGGCCCAGCGGAGAACCAGCCTCAGTCTAGCGCACTCCCCTGCTATCTGGAATCTGTGGACTTGGGGGAGACCAGGCGCCCTTATATAGAATGGAGCCACGCCTACTTGGAAATTCCCAGGGTGAGTCCCCAGGCACTCTCAGAGGGGCGGGATAGGGTGGGAGCAGATAGGGGCTGGGGGCATGACCTGCCACACCCATGAGGAGGAGGGGCAACAGGGCCTGTCACCAACCCTCATACCATCCCCCCCCCCATCTACCACATGGATATGGTCTCTGGAGGGTGCGTTTCCGTCAGAGAAGCGTTGGGAAAGTAGAAGGCGGCAGTTGCCTCTTCTGAAGAGGAATCCCCAAGTGAGGACTGGACCTCGAGATTCTGTTTCTCTCATCACTGTCATTCAAATCAGGTCTCCTAGGACTGGGTACTCCACGGTCAGTCGGTCCGTCGCGTTATCGGCCCTTGTGAAATGGCTGCTAAACGCATAGATAGACACACGCAGAGCTACAGAACACATTGCTCTAGCTCTTCTCCTCGGTGGACAGCGCACGGCCATCTGACTCCTCATGCACTGGAAAATGGACGGTCAGCATTCCCTGTTCCTGCTTGGTTTGTGAACATGAGTTTGGGAAGTCTCTCATCATAGCCAGAGGGAACACATGGATGTCAGTGTTGAGTGTTGAGGGTGGCCAGTTGGTCAAGAAGAGTGTCAGAAAGAGGATATGTTGGCATGAAGTAGAACTTGCTGACTCTCCTAGTGTCACGAAGCTTCCCACAAACACACACCTACGTGCTTTTGGATTCCGACTCTGGAAAGGCCAAAAGGAAATGTGCGGAGAAATAAAACAACATTTGTGTGTGTGTGTGTGTGGTGTGTATGTGTGTGGTGTGTGTGTGGTGTGTGTGTGTGTGTGTGTGTGTGTGTGTGTGTGAGGTGGAGGGGGTGGGTGTGGGGTCCTTTCGCCTTTGGGAGGTGACCCAAAGTGGAAGATACCATCCCTTCAGCACTAGAGTGGGGCTTTTGCCCCTACTGGGTGTCTCAGAGGCCCGGGGGCAAGCCTAGCAGAGAGCAGGAGCCCTGTACACACCACAGGAGGAGTTGTGCTGTGAAGGGTGATGACCCTTTGAAGGGAAACCACTGACCTTGTCATGAAGGGCTCTGCCGCACCCTGCACGCACAGGGAAAATTGGAATGGGTCTGCTCCCTCCCCATAAGCCCGCTTGGTTTCCGTGGACATCACCGGCTGTCACTTTGTGCTCGCCCGGGGTGCTGAGGTTCTAGGGTTGCTGGGTAAAATGGCGAACCTTTGGATCGCCCCACAAGGTTTGGAAATCAATTCGAGTGCCGCTGGAAACGCTTGCCTAGCACCCCCCTCAGGGCAAGTGTGGGACAGCGCCCAGGAATGCGGACCATGTCACGGCGGCCGCTCCCCAGGAGACCACGTGAAAGAAAGACGCCTCCGGCTCCGCGGGTGCCAGACCGCTCGGTGACACAAAGCAGCGTGGGAAGGAAAAGAAACGTAGACTTTTCGGAGACAAGAAGGATTTGTGGATTTTACCTTTATTTGTGCAAGTTAAAACAGGTGCGCGATCAGGGAAATAAAACCAAACCAACGAAAGCAAAACACGGGCTCAAGGTCAGGATTCACAAGCACAGTGGTTCTCAGGTCTCCCGCTGTGGACGGAGTCGGCGAGGAAGGAATGACGCGGAGACAGACGGCGTTCAGCTGATGAGCAGCGAAGCCAGGTTCTCCCGCCAGGTTGTCCAGGCCTATAGCTGGTGTCCGTCCTCGCGTTGTAAGCGTCCAGCTGGGCATCCAGCTCGTCCGCAGAGATCTGCTGCTTGGAACTCCGGCCGGTGGCCCGCCTCTGTCCCGGCTGCCACTGCGGGCGCCTCTGCGGGTGCCGCCACCGAAGCCTCCAGATCTTCGGTTCCTAGTCCTCCCGCCTCTGTTGACACTGGGTCCCGGCCTGCGCTGCGTGTCTCCGTGTGAGGTGAGGAGCTGGATGTTCATGGGGCGGCCGTCCAAGGAGACGCCGTGGTACCGCCGCATGGCTGTCAGGGCGTCTGCCTTCCGCTCAAAGTGCACGTGGGCCGATCCCAGGCTGCGGCCAGAGCGGTCGTAGTGCACGCCGGCCTTCTTCAGGGTCCCGCAGTCCGCAAACAGCTCCTGGATGTCCGCGTCGGACACTCCGAAGTCCAGGTTGGACACCAGCAGTTTGCCTCCTGTCTCCACGTTGGCGCCCCGCTGAAACCGCTCTCGAAATGGTCGTGTTGCCACTTGTGGAGAAGCTGTTTGGGCAGGCTGTAGGGCGCGGCCAGGTTCCTGCCTCTGCTGGCTGTAGTTGGCTCTGGCTCTTCTTCTGCCACTGAAATGCAAATTGCTCAGCACCAGGGCTGGTATCATATGTCCTCAGATGCAGCACCTGAAATGTGAGAGAGGAAATCTTCACCTGGGAGTGAGAGGACAGCTTCTCTGGTTTTGTCCTTGCTGATGTGAAGGCGAGTCCCCCATCACCTTTCTCACCCAGACTCACAGCGTGGCCGTTGAGAGGTTCCGCCACTACAATTGTTGTCCAGGTGGGGAGTCTGATGGTGACCTCTCCCCTTCTTCCCAGAATCCTCTGCCCCATCTGTTTTGTTTCTTTCCCAAGAGCTCTTCTAAGCTAGAGAGAGCTGCTGACGCAGATGACAAGTCAAAATGAAAGAACAGCCAAGTCTTACACTTACATTGGGCAGCCCAGAGGCTGAGGGAGAGAAAGCACCAGCTCTCCCTTGCTGCTGTTCCCTATGGGAAGGCTTGCTGGTCCAGGGTGGGTGGGCCAGTGGCAGTCTCACTGCTAAGGAAACCAGAACAAAAGTCTCCGGTCCTTTAATGGGGTAGAGGAGGGGAAGGCTAGGAGTGGGCAGGGATGGAGTACTGAGTCAGAGTGGAGAAAAATGGACAAAAGATAGCGCTTATTAGATAGAGCCAAAGTATTCAGCCCTCTTGACTAGAACAGTCATCGAGTGTAGTTCTTCTCTGGAAAAAACAAGAGTTGGGGGGAGGAAGAAGCAAGATTATTTACTAGTAAAAGGTCAGAAAGAAAAGAAAAAAGACAAGTCTCAGAAATGGAAAATAATATTTAAAGTGAAACTTGAGTATTGACATTTGAGAAGAACAGAAAAATAAGTCAATTAAGTTCTAGTGGGTATTTAGTTCACACCAGCTGGTTTGTGCTTGCTGTGTACTAACTGCTTCCTGGTCCATATGGTTCTATTTGTGATCAGTCAAATCATGGTGCTTCTTACTATTACAGCTTTCATTTATAGAAAAGCAAGGGATTTCTGATATTAAGCATCCAGATACAGAAAGCAGACCAGACTGCTAATTTCATTTTTAAACATCCATGCCATGGTCTTCAAAGAGTTCAATGAAAAGAAAGGTTTTAAATCATTTTGGAGAGAAGAAATACAGAAAGAGAAAACACAACAGGGGCCCTGGTCCACGTGGAAATGGGTTATTTCTTCCATCCTGACGGGCTGGGTTTCACCCACGTTCACCCAGGCCTGGGCTTGACCTGGATTTAGTTCCCCAGTGGCTTTATAGCTCTAAATACATAAGAACTATCATCAGATGAGGAAATGAGAAACTGTCTTTAACACTAGAGGGCTGTGTAAACCACTCTCTTCACAAACAATCATTTAAATGGTTAATACAATAATTATCAGTATTATTTACTATTATTTAAATAGTAGAAAACGAGTCACTATTATTTTCCAAAATGCCATGCCCAGCACAAGCTTTTGATTCTACAGTGTAGGAAGCTGGAATGTGTAATTTCCCTGCAGAGCTAATCTTGTGGACTCAAAGAGACTGAGACGCCTGCAGGGAATTCTGGGGATTTCTATTATAGTGCACTGTTTCCTGTTGGCCTTGACCTGTAAGAAAACTGTGGTTTTCAGCTGTTGTAAAAACTGCTTATAACGGAGTTGGTAAGAAAAACTTTTCCTTCCAATTTTTTTTATTGTGATAAAATACACTTAACATAAAATTTACCAAATTAACCATTTAAAGCATACAGTTCAGTAGTATAAATACTTTTATATTGTTGTGCTATCATTTCTCACCTCTCCCCATCCCCTCACAACCACCATTTTACTTTCTGTATCTATGAATTTGACTCGTCGGGTCACCTCAAATAAGTGGAATTACAATATTTGTCCTTTTGTGACTGGCTTATTTCACTTAGCATAATGCTCTCAAGGTTTATTCATGTCAGTAGCCTGTGTCAGAATTAAACTTCCTGCTTAAGGTTGAGTAATATTCCATTGTATGTATATACACATTTTGCTTATCCATTCATCCATTGATGAACACTTGGGTTGCTTCTACCTCTTAGCGATTATAAATAATGCTGCTATGAATATGGGTATGCAAATATCTCTTTGTGACTCTGCTTTCAATTCTTTTGAAGCAATTCCAGAAGTGGAGTTGCTTGAGCATATTATAATTTTATTTTCATTTTCTTGAGGGACTGCTATACTATTTTCCATAGCAGCTACAATATTTTATGTTCCCACAACAGTGCACTAAGTTTCCAGTCTCCCCATATCCTCACCAACACTTGTTATTTTCTGTTTTTTTTTTTAAAATTTTTTTGATTAAGTTATTACGTATGTGTCCTTATCCCCACTTTTTTTTTAATAGTAGCCATCCTAATGTGAGTGAGGTGGTATATTCTTGTACTTTTGTTTTCATTTTCCTAATGAGTAGTGATTGTGAGCATCTTTTTATGTGCTTATTGGCAATTTGTAGATCTTCTTTAAAGAAATGTCTATTTAAGTTCTTTGCCAGTTTTTGAATTGAATTGTTTCTCCTGTTGAATTCTATGAGTTCTCTGTCTCTTCTAGATATTAACCCCCTTTTAGATAGATGATTTGAAAATGTGTTCTCCTATTTTGTGGGTCACTTTAAATTTTACTCTGTTGATAGTGTCTTTTGATGCACAAAGTTTTTGATTTTCATAAAGTCCAATCTGTCTATTTTTTCTTTTGTTACCTGTGCCTTTGGTGCCATCTTCAAGAAGTCATTGCCAAATCCAATGTTGTGAATACGTTGCCCTGTAAAATCTTCTCATTGCCCCGCTGGTGGCGCAATGGGTGAGCACCAACCTATGAACCAGGAGGTTACAGCTCAATTCCTGGGTAGGGCACATGCCGGCATTGCAGGCTCGATCCCTAGTATAGAGGCAGCCGATAAATGATTCTCTCTCAGCACTGATGTTTCTCTCTCTCTCTCTCTCTCTCTCTCCCTTCTTCTCTGAAATCAATAAAAATATAGTAAAAAAAACCCCACTTTTCATTATCACAGAATCTTAGAATAATTGCCTAACCCAGCTCAAGACCCAATTTAGTAATATCTTTTATTTCATCACTAATCTGGTCACCTGGTCTATGCTTCTATATCTCCATGACAAGATGCTCAATACTTTAAAATATTTTTTAAAAAAATTTATTGATTTGAGAGAGAGAGAGGAAAGGAGAGAGGGGTGAGGGAGAGAGAGAGAAAGAGAGAGAGAGAAGGGGAGAGGGGAGGGAGAGAGAGAGAAACTTTGATTTGTTGTTCCATTATTTATACACTAGAGGCCCAGTGCATGAAATTCATGCATGAGTAGGGTCCCTAGGCCTGGCTGGCAATCAGGGCCAATCTGGTTCACCTGTTTATTAGGTCAGTTTTATTAAAATAAGAAATAGTGAAGAAATATGATCTTAAAAGAAACTGCTAAAATAAACCTGTAAGGCATGTTTTTGAGATTAATTACTATTTAACCAGAAAAGGAATATAGTGCAGTAGTTAAAACCCCAGGTTCAAATCTTTCTCTGTCACTTATTAGCTGTGTGACCTTGGACAAATTACGTAGTCTTTTTGTATATTAGTTTATTTGTAAGATGGAGCTAATCGCATTACCTATCTTAAAGGGCTGTTGCTGAACTTTAATTAGTTAGTACATATAAAGTTATTAGGATAGTGTATGTCATACATTAAGTACCTAACACATTTTAGCGGTTAGTATTAACTCAATGATTTACTCTCTGTATTTTTTCTTCCATATAATGATCATTTGATTCATTGGTCAATCAGCAGATACCTTTATTTCAAAGCAACGTCTTTATAATTTTAGTAACATACAACATATATACTTATAGGTTTATAATAAAATTGTGTTAGTAATAAGAAATTAAGAAGACTGGTATTGAAAATGTTTACCAGATAAAAGAACATCCAGGTAATTTCTACCTCAAATTTGACATTATCATCGCTATTGAGGGTTCACATTAAATTAATTTTTCCAACTATCTTTGCACTTGATTTTCAATATTTTAAGTCATTTTTTTTTCATTTTCATCCACAATTATATCACCTGGAATTTGATCCAAAATACAATTGGTGTGATCTTCAGATATCACAGATTCCAATTACGGGATTTGCCTAATGAAAGAAAAACACAAGGTGTGTCTGACTGCAAATGATCAATGAGCAGACTGTACACCTTTTATTTTGTGCTGTAAATATTAAACCCCTACCAGATGCAAAATGCAGTGTCATAAATATAGAAAGAAGCAGTCTGTCTCCTCAAAGAACTTCCAATCTAGTAGGAGACATAAAATGTACTCAAGGAGACCTAACACCACAACTCAATAGATTGACTTTCAAATTACTGGCATAGACAGTAAGTGTTTGCAGAGTCCAGAAGAAGCAAGGAAAGAGTAGCTGCACTGGTCAGGGAAAGCCTCCCAAGAGAGGAAGGAACAGGGTGCATCTTCGTGGATGGGTGCAATGAAGTCAGGGTGTGGTGGGCTATTGAAAGGACATGTGCAGGCACAGAGGGAGAAATGCCCAACGCACATGTAGGGATCAGTCGAGCTGGAAAGGAGGCTTTCGTAGGCAAACAAAGAGAAAGCTGAATAGGAGGTCCCATGGGATCCTAAATAATAAACTGAAAACCAAGTTAAACTATCATGTCAATTAACGATAAGATTCATCAGACAAACATGCCAATGAAGTTAGATTTTACTGCATATGCTTAAAGATCAGGGTATTGATATTCATTCATAAACTTATTGCCTTGACTCAATTAAATGTTTCTTCCAGAACTTTGTCAGGGAGGTTTTGCTTTTTTAGTGAGTTACTGTTTGTGAACAAAAGCTCAGGAGTTGCAAATTAAGACAGAGTGAAAGCATAGTAAGTAAAACGTGCTAAAACAATAAACGCTTACTTCTTATTCTTACGTATTAGCTGGCATGGTATGTCAGATAGCACAGTGGGGTGAGAATCAAAACACTCACATTCTTCATTCTTCTTGACTTTCTCATTGAGAAATCACCTGGCCCTGACAGAACAATTTCCCTGTACTCTTAGGTTTCCCATTTACAGATTGGTGACAGGGAGGTCATGTGATAGAGTTGAAAGAAAACAAGATTTGGGGTTGGATGTTTTGCTCTGATCCATGTCCATCGGGACCCTCCAACAGCCTCCTCACAGGTCCCTTTTGCCCACTCTGCAGCCAGCATTCCCTGCCCCTCCCTCCTACAGCCAGAGATCCCTTCAAAGCACAAATCTGACTGTCGCTCTTCTCCTTAAAATCTCAAAGATTCTCCCAGCAACTTCTGCGGCCCCATCTCATATTATGTCCTGTTCGTGCACGCTTATTCTTCAGACAGGCCACCCACTGCTGCCGCAGGGCCTTTGTGTGCACTATTTTGTTGCCTCTTTTCCCTAAACTTCTATTCATCACCCAGCCTAACCTCCATATCACTCCACTAGAACAGCTGACCTCTCACACCACTCCAGTCCCCTGATGATATGCTCCTTAGGGACCTTGCCACCCTTAATGACATCAGAGAGCATGGCTATAACTCTACATTGGTTTTGTGATGACTTGTTCAACATCTATTTCCTTCTCTGGACTGTAGGCTCCACAAAGACACAGGCAGTGTTTTTTTTTTTTTAAATTCTTATTATGCAATTCTTGGTACCCACACAGTGTCTAGTACATAACAGACGTTCAAAATGTTTGTTGAATTTGTGAATTTATTGCTTGCGTGGCTTTTACAATTGAGACAAGTAATAACAGCTTCTACCATAGGTGGTTCACCTGCTTTGAAGGATTGTAATCAAGATTAAATGTATCAACAAGAAGATGACAAGCCACATTGTGCACAAATGTTAGTTTTTATTTATTATAGAGATCACTGAGGACAAGATGAGATAATGCCACATAAAATCTTCAGCTCAGCGGTGAGCTGGAAGTGATACCTCAAATGGAAATCTAAGATTGAAAGTTTATCTGTGAAAAGCTTCCACAAGAGAGAATAATTTGCCAATTGACAATATTCAGGATTGTGCAGTGTTTTCAATGTGCAAATTCATGAATTATTTATGTCACTTATTTTTCTAATTTTGAGTTCAAACACACTGCCAAGAGGGGCTTTCTTATCGTGGTGCTCACTTGTGCTGCCTGTAGATTGCCTGTAGTATTTGAGGCTCCCAGCGTCCTCTGACACAGTGTGATTGAGCATCTTTCAGCTTTTGCCTGACCCATCATGGCCAAAACCTGAGCCTGCAAAACCACACTGACCTTGGCTTAGAAGACACTTTGTTATTACCTCACCAAATAAAGTGTCCCTGAAGAGAGGCATTGGGAAAATGCCTTAGGTCCACTATATTACACTATAATATCTATATTTTATATGCATATACTAACTATCCTATGTCATAAAAGCCTAATATGCTAAGTGTCTGACTGACCGTTGGACCAGTCACTATGATGTGCACTGACCACCAGGGGACAGATGCTCCAACTCGTAGGTTAGCTTGCTGCTGGGGTCTGGCTGATTGGGACTGGGTGAGATGGGCCAGACATGCCCTAGAGCCCTCCCATGTCCCTCCCCGGCTCCTATCGTGCACCGGTGGGGTCCCTTGGCCTGGCCTGTGGGGATTGGGCTGAAACCGGCTCTCCAACATCCCTTGAGGGGCCCTGGATTATGAGAGAGAGCAGGCCAGGCCGAGGGACCCCACTGATGCATGAATCTGTGCACCGGGCCTCTAGTATACTATATATACTATATAATAAAGAGGTAATATGCAAATTGACCATCACCCAACACACAAGATGGCAGCCCCAATGTGGACACAAGATGGCCACCACAAGATGGCCGGCAGGGGAGGGCAGTTGGGAGGTACCAGGCCTGTAAGGAGGGCAGTTGGGGTGGACCAGGCCTGCAGGGGAGGGCAGTTTGGGGCAATCAGGCCAGCAGGGGAGCAGTTAGGCGTTGATCAGGCTGGCAGGGGAGTGATTAGGGGGTGATCATGCTGGCAGGCAGATGCAGTTAGAGGCAATCAGGCAGGCAGGCAGGTGAGCAGTTAGGAGCCAGCAGTCCTGGATTGTGATAGGGATGTCCGACTGCCACTGGGATCAGGCCTAAACGGGCAGTTGGACATCCCTAGAGGGGTCCCAGATTGGAGAGGGTGCAGGTTGGGGTGAAGGACACCCCCCCAGTGCATGAATTTCATACACTTTGTTATTACCTCACCAAATAAAGTGTCCCTGAAGGGAGACATTGGGAAAATCAAAACATCTTGTTTGATTTTTGAGGTGTTTTAGTGGACATTTTTGTAGGCCAGTGATGGCGAACCTATGACACGCATGTCAGAGGTGACACACGAACTCATTTTTGGTTGATTTTTCTTTGTTAAATGGCACTTAAATATATAAAATAATATCAAAAATATAAATCTTTGTTTTACTATGGTTGCAAATATAAAAAAATTTCTATATGTGACACGGCACCAGAGTTAAGTTAGGGTTTTTCAAAATGCTTACACGCCGAGCTCAAAAGGTTCGCCATCACTGTTGTAGGCCAACATGCTAGCTGATATGACATTGAGATTATCAGTGACTCATTTATTCAAATATATACATCTGTTAAGAAAGAAGCATTTTGTCATTTGTACCATTTTTCAGCAGCTATGCTCTCTCTCCTTGACTGGCAGTCTCCTCAGGCTCACCATGGCCATGATGACTGAGGCTGGGTTCGATGGACTACTGGTAACGGGCACTGCCTTATCTGGAGAGTTTCTCACCTCTTATGAGTTGAAGATCAGAACAGTCCTTATTTGTATTATCCTACAAATATCCTACATTTCAAAAGGTCTAATTTTAGAATTAGGGAGGACTGTCCAGGGATTGAATCATGTGCCAATTGGTGCACGAATTTCGTGCCATGGGCCTCTAGTTACTATATAAGATGTATACATTTAATGTATATATTATATGTTATATTTGTTTATATATTTGTATATATAATGTACATATAGTACGTTGTATTTGTTTTTCTGACAAGAAATTTCAGCAACTATTGCTGTATGTACCACAGTTTATAGTTGTGTGTGTGTGTGTTTGTGTGTGTATCTAGCAAGTTTGGCCAAAAGAAACTTACAGAAATGGCTTGCACTTTTAAATAAAAAGTTAACTAAGTATGTCAAATCATGACCTACTGCCATAGTGCTAAATAATTTTTTAATGTTTTTCACACAGCAACCGTGTAAGAAAAGTTTCATTGATTGCATTTCTAATGACAAGAAAGACCTTACCATAAAATATTTTTTATGAGATCAAAAAGCAGTTTTGTGATTTTGGCAAATGGATCTAACATGAGTGGCACACTAATCTTTATAAAATGGATATACTGTCGTTATCCTGGTTCTGTTTTGAGGCTTATCAAAGCCTCCATATGTCATATGCTATACTCATTTCCCCAGTTCCCATTTTCCTTTAAAAAAAAATGTGTGGTGGCCTTCCACCCACCAGCATGGAGTCCCCGTGAGAAGGCTGAGGTGCCACAGCTTCCTGGTAAATTGGCAAACGCTGCCACTGTTGTAACTTAGCGCTCCCATGGGTGACTGAGGGCGATGATAGCATAGTCCCTCTAGGCGCCACCTGTGGCGTGCTGAGTTTTAAGAACAGAGCATAAAATTCCTTTTTAAAAATAAGCTACATTTCAAAAAGGTCTAAATTTAGAATTAGGGAGGACTGTCCAGGGATTGAATCATGTGCCAACATGGTCTTTGAGATTATGTCTAGAGAAAGGTTTAAGAAAAAGTTCATGATGTCTCCCTTTGTGTATAACAGTGCCTGCCTTGCTGAGCTACCAACACGGACCAGAGTCAATCCATCAAGGAGGGTAGACTTAATCTGAGCTCTCTACCATCCTTGTCTACTGCATTGTTAAAAGTGGCCAGTGCCATATGGGAATTCATTCCAGCTTTGGCTTCATTAACCCCATGTTCTAACCAGTCATTAGTTAGGATAACATTTATAATATTTTTTATATTATTCTCCTTGAGTAAGGAAATCAGTACCATCCAAATAGATGAAATTAGCAAATATCCTAAGAGCACATCTCCTCTGATTAATGTTTAATTAAAAAGTGGACAGGCAATGCTAAGGCCTCTAAGCAACTTGCAAAGCGAAGAAGAGGCATTTTGTCATTTGTGCCGTTTTTCAGCAGCTATGCTTTCTCTCCGTGACCGGCAGTCTCCTCAGGGTCACCATGGCCGTGATGACTGAGGCTGGGTTCGATGGACAGCTGGTAACGGGCACTGCCTTCTCTGGAGAGCTTCTCACCTCTTATGAGTTGAAGATCAGAACAGTCCTTATTTATAAAACACTGAAATTCTTCAATCTCTCTCTGGCATATCGTTTTTCCTCATTATTATAGAGCCGTACCATCAATTACTCAGTTTGTAAATTAGCTTGCTCTTTAAATTTTTCTCCTTGCCATTGCTTAAGACCATTTTACTATATACTTCTATCCTCCAATATGACAATAGTAAAGCAACAATAGTAATGATGACAATAGTTTTTATGTATAATAAAATTATGTACCTGATAATATAATTAATAAAAATTAAAATGTCTTGTTTGCTTTTTGAGGTGTTTTAGTAAACATTTTTGTAGGCCAACATGCTAGCTGATATGACATTTTGCGATTATCTATGACTCATTTATTCAAATATATGCATCTATTGAGAAAGAAAATCATTGTGCAGCCACTTCCAAGGGACTTTTTAAGTTACTATACTTAGCAAATATATTTGAAGATATTGCTTTTAATCAATGTGTGTCAATTAAAGTTTGAAACTTCTAAAGCTAAAATTTTATTTTAGTGATATTTACTTTAACAGTATTTTTTAAGTTTTTTTTTTTTAGTGTTAAGCATTTAAGAAAACATGTTTTTATTGATGTTAGAAAGAGAGGAAGAGAGATAGAAACATTAATGATAGAGAAACATCAATCGGCTGCCTCCTGCATGCCCCCTACTGGGATGGAGCCTACAACCTGGGCATGTGCCCTGACTGGGATTCAATCCAGTGAACTCTTGGTTCATGGGTCAACATTCAACCACTGAGCGACACCAGCAAGATCTTTAATCGGACTTTTAACCATATAATTATAACAGTACCTTTCATTTGTCTAGTGCAACATATAGGTTAAAACACTTGCATATGTGATCCTAGCAAGTATTTAAAAATTACATAGCTACCTAAAACCCCTTTGAATTATGAGATAAAATGAATAGACAAAGTTATGCTTCTGGGATACAGAAGCTAAAGCATAAAAGGTTTAGTACCTTGACAAAGATCCCCAGGGTAAGAGAAGTTCGGAGTGAGAAACAGAATCAGGTCTCTCTAGTCTAGATAGCCTCCGTTAAAAAAACTTCCTAGAGAGATTTCTGAACTGGGATAACTGTGCTTGATATACACTTCCCTAAGGAATGTTTATTCTTCGTACTATAATTTTTCCAGACATGTTGCCTTAGAAGGCAAGTTTGACTGGCAGGAGACAAGAGATGCCTCACTGACAAATTTGCATGCAACAGGTGGCAGGGGAGGAATTGGGGGAACTTCATAAATATGTAAACACAAAGGCAAAGAGAAAGTGTATTGTTGGCAAGATAAGTAGAGCCAATAGTGGGTTGGAGTAGAAGGAAGAAGATCAGGCTTTTCTCTTTAGCATTTTGGTTTTTAATTTCTTAATGTGTGTAACTCCTAGTTTGTATTATGTTGCTTATAGATGAGTAGGAAAAACATTGAGCAATTTTATATGCACAAATGGGCAGCTCAGCTTTAAAATAATTCATGATATAACTTACTTTCTAGAAAACAGAAGTGCTTCAAATGTGATTCACGTTTAAGTTTGGGCTTTCTAGACAATCCTTTACTCTAAGCCTCATAAATTTCCTCAGCTTCCTCAAATTGCTCTTTAAAAAAGTAGGAAAAAGAAAATAAAACTTGTTTGAATTTGTCCTACTGAAAAAATAATTAAAACTACAGTCTACTGCAGGCAGCCAGTCCATTAGTCAATGTGAATAAAACCATTCTCTTGCATTAAACTTGACATCTTTATTTTCATTATTTATAAGCATTCATTGCCTGCCAACAGTATATGGAGCTCTGCATAGATCATAAAAAAGAATTTTTGCCCAAGAGATTTTACATTAAATAAGATGAAATAAGTGTATTTTATATAGCACCTGCCATACAATAGCATCTGACCAATGATCATATTGCTTCCATAAGGTATTTTAAATAAGGAAAGAGAAAAAGGTATGAAGATTTGTATAATCTGTGGAAACTAGTGTCTAGCCGTGTACCGTGACCAGGTTCTGTAACTCTGTGGGGGTGCATTACAAGATCATGGATTTAAAAATGTGTATAAATGGTACTAACAGCAGATGACTGCTTCCTAAATCATCAAGAGCACTTCCCATGTCCTGCAGAGTTTGCCTTAGAGGTATGGTCACATGGCTGGGTGCATTTTACTGAGCTGAACTTGAAGATCTAGAGAAGTCACAGTCCCACAGTACATTGCAGCTGTCACCAGTGTGAGCTTCCTGCCGAGCCCCGTGTATTTTACTTCTGAGGCATTGTTTGGGTCACTGTCATTTTCTTCATAGATAGACCTGATCAGTGATCAATGTTACCTGATATTAACAAAACAGTTTCCCTTCATCTCACTGACCAGGCTTGACTAAGGCCATGCTGTGGTTCATGTTTAAGCCTGAGCTTTCTACTCAGTTCTTTATTGCAGCCTGATACATTGCCTCAGCTTCCTCAAATTGCTCTTTAAAAGAGAATAAAAAAGAAAATACATGATAAAAAACCCTGACTAAAATCAACTCTAATGGGAGAGGGAAGGTCAAATGGGAGAACTAACATTACTGACACCTACTATATACCAGGTACTGTGATAAACACTTACCATGCTGTGCTTGCATTTTTGTCAACATTAACTATGTTACCTCAACATTAACATCTATACCTCATGTCCATGTTACTAACTGTAAATCCAGCTATTAAGATTCTTGGAGTCTTATTTCCCAACAACTGTTTGAATGCATCATCTACTGCACATGGAAAATGGATGGCCTATTAGTTCTTTTTTTGCACATACATATCTCTTTCATTGGCACATCTAGAAGAAAAGAGTTGACACAGAACTAATTTCTCAATGACCTGAGTACAACCTCATCTCCCTAGAGGTCATGACCTTCCTTATCAGGCGACCTTCTAAGGCTTCAGAAAGAAAAAAGGCAAGACATTGTGATGCTTGGGCTGGTGAGTAGAGTGGCTGCTGTCATCCGCACTTTAGTGAGCAGACTGGGGCTCTGTCCCTGGAGGCAGTCACATTTCCTTTTAAAAGAACAACGAAGAGAGCCAATTACATGCTCTGTCTCATGAAGGTTTACCTGACTTTGCAGATACAAAGTCCCTCTGTCCTAAAATAGCACTTAGAGTGATGTCATGCTCAGAGAGAAAGGCCACAAGCTGAGGCCTATGTGAAAGGACATCTGGCTCTCTGGACACACCCGGGCCTAACCAAGCACATCTCTAAGATGGAAAAGGGCTCAACGTATTTGCTTGAAAAGACTAACCTTTAAGATGTGTGAGGCTTTTCTTCTCAGCCCAGTAACTCCCAATAAAAAAGGGTACTGACTACCTTTGGAACAGTGACTGCTCCACTGCGGCTGTTAAGGATGGGCAGTGCTTAAAGTTGCTTTTTAAAATCATTTCAAATGTTCATAGTTTCTTTTATCCTACCTTGCACAATTTGTACAGTTCTCTGGGGAGGTTTTCTTTCTTCTTCTTCTTCTTTTTATAATAGAAAATCTTTTTAATTTTTTTTTTTTAGATTTCTCTTTATCTATTTTTAAATTTTTTGTTGATTAAGTTATTACATATGTGTCCTTATCCTCACATTACCATCCCCCCCAACTCATGCCCTCACCCCCCTGTTGTCTTTGTCCATTGGTTAGGCCTATATGCTTGCATATAAGTCCTTTGGTTGATCTCTCCCCCTTACCCCTGCCCTCCCCTACCTTCCCTCTGAGGTTTGACAGTCTGATCGATGCTTCTCTGTCTCTGGATCTGTTTTTGTTCATCAGTTTATGTTGTTCATTATATTCCATAAATGAGTGAGATCATGTGATATTTATCTTTCTCTGACTGGCTAATTTCACTTAGCATAATGCTCTCCAGTTCCATCCATGCTGTTGCAAATGGCAAGAGTTCCTTCTTTTTTACCGCAGCGTAGTATTCCATTGTGTAATTTGTACCACAGTTTTTTAATCCACTCATCTACTGATAGGCACTTAGGCTGTTTCCAAAATCTGGGGAGGTTTTCTGTGGGTGAGGGTGCTCATGAAGACCCTTTACTTGGGACATTTCCTTAGCCCAAGGCTGGAGCACACTGAACCATTGCAGTTCACCAGGACCAACCTGTGCTTCCCACCCGGGCAGGATTCCCTCACTGACCCACCTCTAAATCCCACCTTCAGCACCTCTTCCTCTGTGGACTCTTCCTCGCTGCCCCCGCTGCAGGTCTTTGGCACCCCTCTGCCCGCCGGGATCGGTCACTTCCCAGCTAATATCACAGGCATTGTTGCCTCTCCTGAGGGCAGGAGCAGGCCTCACACCTCCTAAGCCAGAGAGTGCACACAACTAAACATGGGATGTTTAGTCTGGCCCACGAAATGAGTAAACATTTAAAAATTAGTTGCAAAGATTGAGAAATTTTACATAAAATTCCAGCCTTTGATTTCTCTAGAAAAAAATGGAAGATCTGACATCTCAAGACTCAGCCTTCCATAGGCACCATTACAGAAGCTGACTCTCCATTAAATGAGGCACAGGCGCTGCATTTGATTTAAATAACCCTCCCGTGGGTGCCGGAATGTGGGGCTTCTTGCTTCCGCAGGCTTTGCACGAGGTGCCCAAACTCATAGTTGAACGGACCACAGAGACAGCGCAGCAAGCTTATGTCCTCATTCACTAAGTCGCCTTGTTCATTTCTAGCTTCTGCCCCATTCTGAGGGCCTTGTAAACAGCCTGAGTAAATGTTTGACAACACGAAGTCCCTCTCACCACACCCAGGCCTGTCAGGGTGGAACCAGGTGTCCTGGAGAAGTCTATTTTAATTTTTCTTAAAAAAAAAAAAAGCCCTCTGGGGGTGTAGCTTCTTATCCCGAGCCATGCCCCTCCCCTATCTACTGGTTAAATATATGATAAGAACACTTATTTTATAAGCTTTTAGACATCAAACTATACGTTTTCACAAATAAGATCATGTCAGCGTTTTTTTTTTTTTTCTCCAGCTTTCCATGACAGCTGGCAAAATTGAGTTAACTAGAACTACTGAGGTTCCACCATCATGAAACAATGTCATGACGCCACAGCACAGTTCTGAAGGGCAGATGAAAGCCAGTGGCCCAGCACAAGGCCCACGGCCATATTCTCAAGATGCTCTGAGTATGGACATGTTTCATAACCTCATGCCAACTTGCTACTACTGACTATTCAACTAGAAAAATGAAAAGGGGAATGCAGAGTGATAATTAGATTAACATTTTCTCAGAAATGGCACCTTTAGCTTGTGAATAAAAATGTATTAGAGAGGCACATCAAGTATTGTCATGATTCAAATGTCATCCCATCTTACTAGACCTGTTATCATGAACTCACACAGTGGCACAGTAGCATCAAATGTGCTTTAAAAAAATCTATGGATACTTTAAATTTTAAAGGCATTATTTAAACTAAACTCTGTTTCCCG
This sequence comes from Myotis yumanensis, assembly GCF_028538775.1. NCBI lineage: Eukaryota > Metazoa > Chordata > Mammalia > Chiroptera > Vespertilionidae > Myotis > Myotis yumanensis. The sequence goes on from NW_027223754.1 coordinate 176,315,174, forward strand.
AAAAGTTATATTAAAATCAGTTCCCTGACATTGTAACTTTCAGAAGCAAAATTCAACACTAAATAACAGAGCAATTACTGGCTTTAATTTTATTCCCCCCCCCCCCCCACATTTTTGCTGATTAAAATAGGTGAAGACATCATCTTTTTTCACCTAAGATGTTTTGCTCCTATTTCTGAATTGGATTTCAATTTCAAAGTTTTAATGATAACAAGGGACCCCTAAACGATCATTCACAATAAGAGCAAATAATCTCTTCAGTCTCAGAACTCTGGTTCATTGGAAAGTGGTCTCAGTAGCCAGCTTTCTTCACTTTCTGTCATGATTCTAAATTTCTAGGAGTGGTTAAAGCTCTACTTATAAAATGCGTGAAGGGGAACCACTGAAGGAGGGAAAAATCCGATATTGATATGATTTACACAAAGCTTATTTTTGTAATCTCTGGGAAGGCAATGCATTATTTTTAAGTAGCCTAGTCCAATTTTTTAGTATTTTTGAATAGTCTAACAATTTTTAAGCAGTCAATTTCAAACAAGTTTGTTTTCTACTTAATTCATCAAATTAGAAGGTTCTGAACCAAGTCTGGCCATTTGCATTCTCAGTTGACACTGTGAGCTCAGAAGGAAAAGATGGGATACATATAGGACATGTTTGATTACAAACGCGTCTGACCAGCAGAACAGTTGTTGTGAGCAAGGGAGCATCCCTGAAAGGAGTCACTCACACACGTGTGTGTCTTTCCACGGTGCCAGGTTTATCAGGGGAGACCTCCCCAATAAGCCAGTAGAGTCACACGTGGAGGACACACAGAGGGGGAGCTTCGAGATAGAGGTGAGCAGAGCGAGGGTCCAGTGTGAAGTCCCTGTCGCTGGTGAGGATGGCAGGTGGAAAGGCGGGCATTGGCCTCAACCAGGTGGCTGAGTGGCAGCACGTGTCTGGTGGAGTGGAAGTCTGGCAGGGCTCCTAGCGTGACCCATGGTACAGACAAGCTCCAGCGCTGGGTGGTTGGAGCTCTCAGTTCTCATAGCCCACAAGGGGCAGAGGTCCTGCTCATATCGGTGTCCAGATGGAGTCCTTACCCGAGTGTTGAGACTTGAGGTTTTGGGCATTCCAGGCCCCTTGCAAAGGCATTATTGTTATACCCCATGACCTCAGGTTTTTGTTTTTTTGTTTGTGTGTGTGTGTGTGTGTGTGTGTTGTTGTTGTTAATCCTCATCCAAGGATATTTTTCCATTGATTTTTTAAAAGAGAGTAGAAGGGAGAAAGGGAATGGAGGAGAAAGAGAGAGAGAGAGAGAGAGAGAGAGAGAGAAATGATGTGAGAGACACATCGATTGGTTACCTCTGCATGTACCCTGACTAGAGTGGAGATTGAACCTGTAACCCAGGTACATGCCCTTGACCAGAAATCAAACCTGCCACCCTTTGGTGCGCAGGCTGATGCTCTAACCACTGAGCATGCCAGTCAGGGCCCCCATGACCTCAGTTTGACACAGCCCTTGACATAACGGTCATGGCTGGCAGCAACTCCAAGTTGGACTGTCAAAAGCATTCCAAAAGTCTGCTGCTCTTCCTCTAAGCAGCAGTCCCGACAGCCATGCTGCCTGCTGTACACAGAGTCTCCAGCCAGTCACCGCCTCACCACGAATCAGCCACGGGGACAGCACCTGAGGGGCAGCCTTCCGCCTGGGCTTCTCCTGTGGGCGGGAAACCTCTGCAGGTGGTGAAAATGAATGGGAGCCACGGGGAGGGAACAGGCCATACGAAGCACTCCTTTCTGATGTCAGCATCACCTGCTCTGGCATGCTTTTTATCTTGAGGAAGCAGAAGTGCAAAGTCCACCTTCTGAAGAAGGTAAAGGACCGTGGGCCACGCCAAAGTCCCGGGATAGCCAAGGCTAATGAGAGTGTGGAGGCCTTGCTGGTCGTATGCTGAACGGCCAAGGCCACTCTGAACACAGCTGCAAGGCCACAGCGACCTCACGGTACGCGGTGCCCTTCTGTAGCCAAAATGACTTATGTCATGGTTGGTAACTAGCCTTCTTTGTTTAAGGAGTAGAATACCTGGTACTGACCAGCTCATGAGCGAGAGAGGAGAGAAGAGCCTGAGCTGAGCTCTGGTACTGTTCCGTGTAAGGCTGAGAGCTCACAGAGAACTCAGCTATACCTACCATGTTAACCAGCCAGTATGCTGAGAGAGAAGCTCCGAGGTAGTTACTATGTGAGGCTCCAGACACTGGGCAGGGGAGACAGGAGAAGCTGCTGAGCCAGAGACTTCAGATACCGCTGTGATATGAGGCGGGGAGTTTAGAGGCAGCATGCGGCTGCTCAGATAATAGCTGTAGGTACAGAGGCTATTCGGGTGCTACTGCTTTGTGGGAAAGATGTCTTTGTTGAGCAGCCTGTGTATGGCTGTGGCTGTGGTCTTGGCTGTGAAGAACTGTTTTGTCTGGTGGCTATATGGCCACTGGCTTCTGCAATAAAGACTCATCCTTATACACCCACCACTTTTCATGGCTTCTCCGTCTAAACCTGGCGTCTAAGAAGGGGCTCGGACTCGGCACCTGTCCCTAGTGAACAGAAGATAAAGGAGGAACTTGGACTAAGTTCCCAGCAGTTAGTGTAGCGATAGGGTTTGAGAAGGAACCTACTCTGGTGTAGTCGGGAAGAATTTAGAAAAATATATGGACGTAGAGCAACTCAGAGCCCCAGAGCTCCGGCAATGCTCTTGCTGCATCTGACAAGGACTCCTGAAAGTTCTTTTCTCTCTTGGACAACTGATAGCAGTTGGAAAACGTTTCTTGTGACTTGGGTGGCAAAAGCTTGGAGGAGAAATGAACATTTGTTGAATGGATCTTGTAAGATAACATACAGAAGCGATAGGGTGTGGAATTCAAAGCGAATGAAGGGGAGATGGGCTTGGGGGCTGCCATCCCTGGAAACGGGCCTGGTGTCCTGACTTCACCCTCATGCACCTGAACTACCTCCTGGAAATCCTTTCCCTCGGGTTTGTAGCACCTGGAATCCCGAGTTATCTCTCCAACAGCCAGTTGACTTTCTTAGTTACCACCTCTCTAGGAAATTGAGGATCAATGGAAGTTCCCGTTTATGCTAATTATTTCTCTAAGAAGCCTGTGATTCAAGGCCCACCAATTAAGAAAAACAAAGCAGAGATACTGCTGCTTTTATGCTCTCCACAAAACAGTTCCCCCCACTCATCTGTCATGAAGTGGGCATTTTATGAGAAATGCTTTTCAGTATTTGCTCACTGGTTCATCTTTCCCACGGTTGTAATTTAACCTGGCATTCTTCCCACCCACCTACCCAGCAACTGTCCCCCCTTCCCCCAATCTGAGGTTTTCTCAGCACCCAGCAGAGTGTGACAAACACAACACAGTGACAATTTAAGCAAGAGAGAAATAACACTTTAAAGAGGAAATGCCAAGGCTTGTAAAAGTTAAAGGAAATGTGACATGAGCCATGAGCCACAAACACAGAGAGACAGCAGTCAGGAGACCATGAAAATGGAGGTGGTGGGAGGAGGAAGAGAGAGAGAGAGAGAGAGAGAGAGAGAGAGAGAGAGAGAGGGGAAAACCATGTGGTTAATTGCAGCGTCCTGTTTATCCAGATCCACATCATCCCAGACAGGTTTGCTTTCATTTCCTATCCTTCCAGGAACACTGTCCTTCTCTCTGTTCCTGGAATCCTTAAAGTGAAATACAGGTTATTTCAACTTGCCCAGAGAGGCATGAGTGTCTGAAAATATCCAAAGCATCATCCTTGTAGATGGAGAAATTGACCCTGGATACTGCTCTTAGATTTAATTGGTCCAATTTGCTTTTTTATTCTTGTGCTGGGTGAAGTCATATACCAAAATTCACGAAACGAAAACATTTGATTGAATGCGCTATTAAATGAATAGCTTTTAAACACAGTTCACAACCTGAGACTAGTAATAATTTATAGGTGGTCAGAGTCATAAAGAATGTTGACTTTTTCCCTTTTACTCTTGGCGACTATTTCCTTGGGCAGAACTAGGGAGCTTATAGTGTTTGTGTGCTTGTAAATGTTTAAAAGTCTATCTGTGAGTTTGGGTAACAGCCAGTTCTCAGAACTTAAGAAACATCGAAGGAGAATCTGTAAGTCAGAGACCACCCCCTTTCCTAGTCCAATAATTTACTTTCCTTTCTCAGTGTTTAATTTAAAAAAAAAAATTCTTTGCTGCTTTTTGACACAGTGATGCTGACACCGTCTGTTTGACAAGGTTTAGTCTTTAACTCCTATGACAATGCACAGTCATTGTTCTCTTACATGAGCTCCCTTCCTCTTCCCTTCCCTGCTCCACCAAACCTCATTACCTGTTATTTTTATGACCTTCGGCCAGCCAGTTCATTCTGTGCACCTCATCTGCACAATGAGAAGTTTACTAATATGCCTGCAAGGTTTATCTTCCAAAATTATTCTCCATTTTGCTCTAGCTGGTTTGGCTCAGTGGATAGAGTGTTGGCCTGCACACTGAAGGGTCTTGGGTTCAATTCCAGTCAAGGGCACGTACCTAGGTTGCAGGCTGTATGTATGGCCCTGGTCAGGGTTCATGTGGGCGACAACCAATGGATGTGTCTCTCTCACAGCAATGCTTCTGTCTCTCCCCCTGCCTCCCACTCTGTCTAAAAATCAATGGAAAAATATCCTCAGGTAAGGATTAACAAAATAAATAAACAAATAAATAAATAATAAATTAAAAAGTTATTCTTCATTTTCATTCACTCTCCTGAGAAATTTGCCTGTTTGATTTTTATTGTTTACATATAAAAAATCACAAATCTATATTTCCAGCCTCAATTTCTCTTGCTTTCAATTGTCCATATGCCATTACAATATAAATGTCCCATTAACATCAAGTTGGACACTGCCGGTGGAAGTGAAAATTGGTACTCTCTTTTGGAAGCAAATTAATATTGTGTCTTAAGAGTCATGAAACATATTCATAAATGTTGACTCAGGACTTCTAGAAATTCATCATAAGAAACAGTTCAAGATATATTTTTGGAAAGCCTGTAAACACAAGTATGTTTATATTGATAGCAATCTACATGACCAATAGCAAGGGAATTAAGTCACTTAAGATAAATTTATTTAATAAATACTAAAAAAACCCCTATTAAAATGTTTTAGTTCCATGTAGCCACACGGAAAATATGTGCAATGATATATATATTGTAATGTAATATAATAGTGTATAAAATGAACCATCTCCAAGGTTCCTGCAGGAAATATACCAAAATGATTATCATTATGTGACAGGTGGCAGATCAGATGAGAGTTTTTATTTTGTGTTCCTTATCCAAGCCTGCAATTATATTTTTATGCCATTTGTGTAACTGAAAAAAAAATCAATATGGAAAGCTGATCTAATTTCCAAGATTTTCCTAAAAATCTTGCTTCTCCCTGGCTTCCTTGTGGCTCACAGTAGCCACCTGTCTTCTCAGTCCTCTAGGAGTTCTGCTCTGGAATTCTTAATTTTCTGATTCTCTTTTCCTTTCACCTCTCATACTCCAACTATCCTCAAGTGCAGTGGAATCTTCTTCTCAGCAGATTTTACTCATCACCACCCTCTGCCCAAATCCAAGCTCTTAACCACTCTAGCAAGAATGTATTTAACAGCCCTCAATACCTTACATAGTTCCTCTCCTCATAAACCTACCTTTGTTCCCTATTACCTACCAATTTCAAGTTTGGACTCCACTGTTGATCTTACTACCCTTTTCTATATATCCACTGTTCAACTTCTTGTCTTGTATTATAAATATCTCCATCTCAAATTCTCTACTTTGGCTAGAAAACTCTGCTAAGTTGCAGTTCCATGTTTAAAAAAAACTTTTTTAAAAAATTTATTCCAGAGAGGAAGGGAGAGGGAGAAAGAGATAGAAACATCAATGATGAGAGAGAGTCACTGATGGGCTGCTTCCTGCATGGCACCCACTGGGGTTTGAGCCTGCAACCCAGGCATGTTCCCTGACCAGGAATCGAACCATTACCTCCTGGTTCATAGGTTGATGCCCAAGCATTGAGCAACACCAGCTGGGCTGCACTTTCATGCTTTGTACTCATCAATCTTCTTTCTAAGTGTCCTAATGAAATTCAAGTGTGATAAAGTGTTTGAAAAGTGGCACACAAACATTAGGTAATGTGTTCTTATGGATAGCATAATCCCTAAAGAATTATGGCTAGTGGCTAATATTTTTTCTAAATTTTAAAAATTTTGCAAAAACAGATTTAAAAATAACAGACTAGTGAACATAATATTAGTCATAGACAAAATACTAGGAAGGATTATGACACTCACAGTTTTGTTGTCACTGACGACAAGAAATGGCAGACAGCAAAGCAAAAAGAACAAGGCATTTCAGACTCACTTTGATAAAGTCCACTAGCCTCTATCAGGGGGATGCTTTCAGCACAGTATTTGACTAAGTAACCTTGACAGCTTTGTAGACAAGACTAAGAAATGTGAGCTGGATAATAATTACTTGGGTGAATTCATAGCTGGTTAAAAACTATACCAAGAATCTTGATTAAGAGAGAGATTAACTTGGAAAGAGGGCATGAATCTATCTTGTACTGATCTCTTTAGCATTTTTATCAATAACTTAAATAATCAGAAAATATTTACATCAAATTTGCCCAATTAAAATAGCTACAAAAGGATTGTTTACACAATGAATGTCAGGAAAAGATAGAAAAATAAGTCCCCCAAAGCCTAAAATTTTGGATTAATCTCAAGAAGATGAAATAAAGTAGAGGTAAATATGAATCCTTCAACTCAGGTATAAGAAATTGGCTACACGACTGCCAGATGGGTGAGGCTTGGTTTAACAGAAGTCCACGTGAAAAAAGAAAACATCAGAGGTTTCAGTTGACTGAGCCCCAAAGTCATATGGAGGCAAAACCCCCCAAAACAGCCTTTTTGAGTAGAATAATGATATAGGGCCCAGAGCCAGGGAAGCCAATATTTCACTTTACTCTAAATGTACTGAGCCAGAGCTTAAGAAAAATATTTTAATTTGAGGTGCATTATTTATTCATTTATTCTTTTAAATCTTCACCCGAGGATATGTTTATTGATTTTAGAGAAGGAGGAAGGGAAAGAGAGAGAAAAACATCGATTGGTTGCATCTCGCACCCACAACCTTTTGGTGCATGGGACAATGCTCCAACCGCCTGAGCCACCTGGCCAGGGCTGCATTATTTCTTTTAATTTTCATTATATATTATGAAACAAGCTGTTACGGGTAGAATTGTGTTCTCCCCAAATTTATATATTGAAGCCCCTACAGGGGCTTCCAAGACAGGGCCTTTGAAAAGGTGACTAAGTTAGGCCGCTAGAGCAGACTCTACTCCATGATGCCTGGTCTTATTATAAGAAGAACATAGGGAGATACCAGAGATGCACATGCACAGCGAAAGACCATGTCAACAGGTGGCCACCTGCCAGCCAAGGTGAGGGGCCTCAGAAGAAATCAACTTAGAAGACATCTTGATCGATCTTGGACTTCTAGGCTCCAGAACTCTGAGAAGATACATTTCTATTCTTTAAGCCACTTGGTCTGTGGTCTTTTATGGAAGTCCATAGGTCAGGATGTTTTTCCGAAGTAATGAGCAAAGCCTGAACTAATTAGTCCATATTTGTTGAATGAATGGCTAAAATCAAAATGATTGAAAAGGTGTTCAAGTAGGTACCATCAGTTCACACCCTCTCCCATTAGCTGCAGGTCTGAGTTAGCCCACATGAGCCACAGACAAGAATACCCTGCATCCTTTTGAAATTAATGTGAAACCAAGGGCCACACATTCAAAGTCTCAAAGCTTCTGCTAAGGGTGTTCAGTTCACACTGATGAAACTATTAGGGTTAAATAATATCCTGGTTAAATGGCATCAGCAGTTTAGAGTAAAAACAGCTGCAGGGTTTGGCAATATTATTACCTTTTGGCATCTGCTAGTTCCTTGTCTGTTAAATAGTCCTCAGGTGATGATCTAGAATCCTCTATGACAGGCTCCTAAATTTTTTCACATATTATAATCATGGAGAGTTTAAAAAACTCCTAATGACCAGGCCACACCCATATCAATCCAGATATCTGGGGGAGGAGCTGGGCAAAAATATTTTTAAAGGGATCCCTAGATTATCCTATTGTGTAGCAACGTTTGGGAACCACTGCTCTCTGACCCCCTTAGATGAGTAATCCCCAAATTTGAGGGCATAAGAATCACACGAAGTACTCGCTAAAATTCAGAGTCCTGAAGAGTTTCAGTAGGTCTGGGATGGGGCCCTAGAAATTGGCATAGGTGGTCATTTGTCACATTGAGAAACACTGCCTGAGTAAGCGTGCAGGGTTTGGGCCCATCAATTAATGCTTAATGTCAGATTAAATTGAACAAGATGCTAAAAGCTAAAGAAAAGATTCAAGAAGACTCCTAGGACAATGAGCCAAGGCCAAAGATCACAGTGGCTGGCTGGCTGGCTGGCTTGTTCCAACACCATACCTCTGGTTGCCAAGGTGACATGAGGTGGCTGGAGTTATTTGATGCCTAAATAGTCTCCTATAGTCTACAAAATGCACCCCCACCCCTGCACTTGTCTTTAATGTCAACTGTTTTTTGACAGTTGGGGGTGACGATGGGAAATGCTGCAATAGGAAGAAGTGATCTGTTCTGCATGTTCACTGTGAGCTAGTTCCCATGGTCTCCAAATAGGTATCATGACATGGATAAAACCTCCTACTACTTTAAAGACCCACTCTCTAAATACTCCCCAGGAATCTCCAGAAGGTGGAGAGTTGGGGGTAGGGTAGGACATGGCAGGACTAACTTCACCATGTGTTTTGTAAAAACAACACTTACTAGAAATCAGACCCCATTCAAAGGATATAAATGTTTTCATGAAACATTTGTAGTTTCCAAAGGGATTTTCCCTTTGTTTACCAGCAGTGACACTGCCTTCCCATGTGTTGAGTAAAAGCATTTTTGTCACCCCAGTTTTTTGTCTGTTTCAATAAAAGAAGTTTAGAAAAAGCAAATAAAGATTTACCACACTTTCCCACCCAGCAATTAAGGACTTGTTACTGTGTCCATTTAGGATGAGTTTCCAGCATTCCCTGTCTAAGGTTTCATGGTATTTTCATTTAAACTGAAAACAGATGCTTTGAAAAAGTATTGGTGTTTGGGGAGAATATAAGAAACGGCAATTACAGAATTAAATGGATTTAGCAAACCACTTGGTGGCAGTAAATGCCCTAGTAACTGCAGTCGGAATCTGAACTCCTGGGAGGGCTTCTCAATTTCTGTTTCTTTGTGTTGTCTTATTATTATTATTATTATTATTATTATTATTCCCCAAACAATGTCTCTCTCAAATGAAGAAGTGTGCTTTCTTCTTTTTTCCTAACTGACTGAATTATACATAAAGATTAGACATTGTGACTCTTTAAAAAAAATGGAATTTTGAGAGTTAAATGATAAAAAGTCTGAATGAGAGACTCTTGTATCTTGTTAGAGCACCCATCCAGCCTGAATAACCACTCACCTGTTATGTACAGAGAGAAGAAAATTTGATTACGTTCTGTGTAGCCTATGTGTTCAATATGTTACAATAACTTGCAAAAACATCTATTGTTCTACATGAACACCTTTCAACTTTCTCCAAAAATTTGTCATGGTACCGTCTTCATCTTTTGTCCTTTTTAAGGCAAGAGGGGGTGTGCCTAAAAATGTAATTTAATATATGAGTAACTAGATTAGGTGTCAACATATTTGGAATGAAAACATTTGAGTTTGGTCAGTGAAAAACTGTGATAGACTGGTTATTGATGACGTAAGTGGGTTTAATAGTTATGCTAGTCCTGGTAAAAATGACAAGTCATGTGAGTTTTTAGAACACTGAGCCCCAGTCCAGGACTGGTCAGTAACTGGCTGTGTAAGCCTGGGCAGGCCATGTGGTCTCCCAAAGCCTCTGTTCCTCATCTGAAAATTGGGTTGGGCAGAAAGACCCTAAGTGCATCCATTGGAAATACAATGGAAATATATCATCTAGTTTAGGAGGGGAGTCTTCTGAATAGACTCTATACACAAACTATATGTTAGAACTTTCTGGAGACTACAAATTCTTAATATATGGTGATAACAAATGAAACATTTTTCAGGTCAAAAATCACAGCAAGAGAGGAAATCAGTTGTTCCTCTCTCGCTTGGAGAATCCGTTACAACATCATGTTTGGGTCCCTGCAGCAGCAGCGAGAGGCAGCCCAGGAGCCCAGCCTGTGTGGTGTGATCAGAAAAGCTTTGGAGCTCTTCACTCTCCCCTGCTGCAGATGGAGGAATACAGGGGCTTCCCGACTTATGATGGGGTTTCACTCCAATAAACCCATCATAAATAGAAAATATTGTAAGTCAAAAATGCATTTATACCTACCTCATAGCCCAGCCCAGCCTACCTTAAACATGCTCAGAACACTTACATGAGCTACAGTTGGGCAAAATCACTTCATGCCCACCATCATGAGAGAGTATTATACCGCATTTTTGTAGCCTGGGAAAGATCACAATTAATATTCAAAGTTTAGTTTCTACTGAATGCATTGCTTTCACACCATTGTAAAGTTGAAAATTGTAAGTTGAACCATCATAAGTCGGGGATCATCTGTAGAATTATTTCAAAGTTCTGATTCTGGCCCTGGTTGGTGTTCTCAAAGCTTAGAGCATTGGCCTACACACCAAAGAGTCTCAGGTTTGATTCCCGGTCAAGGGCATGTGCCTGGGTTGCAAGTTCAATCCCCGGGCCTGGTCAGGGCAAGAGCAAGAGGCAACCAATTGATGTGTCTCTCTCATGTTTATGTTTCTCTCTCTTTCTCCTCCCTCCCTCCCTTCCACTTTCTCTATAATTCAATGGAAAAAATATCCTTGGGTGAGGATTAATAGAAATAAATAAATAAATAAAAGTTCAGACTCTGCACAGATAAGAAAAGAAGTGGAGATGACACACATAAAAGGCCTCACATGGGGTCTGAGAGGAAGTACTCTGTAATTTTAGTTCCAACCCTGTCCTTATTTGCTACTTTGAAATACTTTGTATTCACTAGATCTTTGAGGCCACTGCTTCTAAATCCCAGCAGTGCCACATTATGGATTTTTTCTTCATAGGTAGAGCCAGTTCTGTTAAGGGTGACTTGTAATGGACAAGGTGAAAAGTTAGTCGCAAATTTAAATTAATGTATGAAAATATTTATGCTAACCCATTCTATGACTGGAAGAAAAGAATTAAAAATAGTGCTCATCGACAGTAAACACACCAGCAGAAAACATACAGCTTTAATTATACTTAATGATCAAAGGCTAAAATTGGGAACAAGGAAAGGACGTCTATTCTTAGCACTTACACTCAATATTGTGCTGGAGGTCTTAGTCCGGAGAATAAGGCAAGAGAAAAAATTTAAAAGTACACAGATTAGACAAGAGGTAAATGGTCTTTATTCACAAATGGCATGATTGTATATGTAAAAAAATCCCAAGCACTCTACCAAGACAATAATAAAACCTACTAACACTAGCAAGTCAATTTAGCAAGCTTGCCAGATAGAAGATTAATATACTAAGATTGTCTTCCTATACACTAGCACTAAACAATTAAAAAAGGAATTTCAAAGATGCCATTTAAGTAGCATAAAACTATTTAGGGAAAATTTTAGCAAAATTATAGAACTTCTATATTGAAAATATAAAAACTTACTGAGAGAAAGAAATGCTAAACAGATGGAGAGATAAACCATGCTTATAAGTTGAAAAACTCATATTGGTGAGATGTCATTATTCCCAAATTGATCCAGAGAGTTGATAAAATTCCAATCAAAATCTGAGGAGTTTTTTTTTTAATAAATATATTTTATTGATTTTTTACAGAGAGGAAGGGAGAGGGATAGAGAGTTAGAAACATTGATGAGAGAGAAACATCGATCAGCTGCCTCCTGCACACCCTCTCCTGGGGATGTGCCTGCAACCAAGGTACATGCCCCTGACTGGAATAGAACCTGGGACCCTTCAGTCCGCAGGCTGACGCTTTATCCACTGAGCCAAACCAGTCAGGGCTCTGAGGAGTTTTTTTATAGAAACTGACAAATTGGCTCTCAAATATACATGGAAATGCAAAATATGTAGAATGGCCAAACAATCTTGAAGGACTTAACTGCTTGTGCTCGCTTCGTCAGCACATTTACTAAAATTGGAATGATACAGAGAAGATTAGCAAGGCCCCTGTGCAAGGATGACATGCAAATTCATAAAGCGTTTCATATTTTTAAGGAACCCTAGTGCACTGCTGGTGGGAACGCAAACTGGTGCAGCCACTGTGGAAGATAGTATGAAGTTTCCTCTAAAAGTTAAAAATGGAACTCCCATTTGACCCAGTGATCCCACTTCCAGGACTATATCCCAAGAAACCAGAAACACCAATCAGAAAGGATATATGCACCCCTATGTTCACAGCAACACAATTTACAATAGCTAAGATTTGGAAACAACCTAAGTGCCTATCAGCAGATGAGTGGATTAAAAAACTGTGGTACATCTACACAATGGAATACTACGCCGCTATAAAAAAAGAAGGAACTTTTACCATTTGCAACAGCATGGATGGAACTGGGGAACATTATGCTAAGTGAAATAAGCCAGTCAGAGAAAGGTAAATATCACTTGATCTTATTCATATGTGGGATATAATGATCAACATAATTTGATGAACAAGAATAGATCTAGAGACAAATGGCAGGGGAGGTGGGGGGTTAGAGAGCAACCAAAGGACTTGTATGCATGCATATTAGCATAACCAATGGACACAGACACTGGGTGGTGGGGCTTGCCCCGGGTGGGAATGGCTGAGGAAGGGGGGTGTCAATTGGGGAAAAAGGAGACATATGTAAAACTTTAGACAATAAATAAATTTTTTAAAAAAGAAAGACTTAAGTACTTGATTTTGAGACTTAATATAAAGCTACAGTTACCAAGACAGTGTGGTATTGGTATAAAAGTAAACATTTAGAATAATGAGCAGAATAAATTGACACAAATGTGACCAACTCATTTTTTGATAATGCAAAGGCAATTCAGTGGAGTAACCATAATCTTTTCATCAATATGCAAAAGACTTGAAAAGTCAACCTAAACCTCATCTCTTTATAGAATTGCACACCAAAAGAAAAAGTTATTTTTTACTGAACGCAAAGTTAAGGAACAGTGTGTTTAGGCACCTGTATCCTGAAGGGTTTAAGAGGCTAACACGGATATTATGTTTGGCGGAGTGTCTGCACATGATAACACTCAATAAATTTTAAAACCATTGTTTCTTTCCCACTAACCAGGCAGCTTTCCACCTGGCCTAAAAGTTCCATCTAGCAGATGACTAACAGATTCCTACAAAGGTGGGGAATTGTCTCCAGAAGGCACCGTTCAAATGGAAATATGGCTTCTTTAGTTGATCCTTGGGTTTAGGAGTTGAGAATCTTAGATTCTTAGTTACAATCACAGATTCTTAGAACTAGAGTGGTCTATGAAGGCATCCAGTCAACAGCTTCTTTCACTGATTCGAAAACTGAGTGTCAAAGAGGTTGTCAGTTACACGAGTCTATTCAACTGCAGTGGGAGGACATGGATGACTTTCTTCAGCCTGTTCTCTTTCTGAAAAATGAGGTTGATGATCCCTGTCCTACCAAACACTGAAAGGTTGGGTGCAGGAGAGAAGTGGAAGTGCCTTGTAAATGGACTTTTAAGTGTCAATTACTGTTGTACTTTTCATTTGGAAAAGGAGGGTAGTGGGAAGGGTGAGGGACAGAGAGCCCTGCAACACTGTTCAGCAGAGAGGTGGCACAGCATGAAAGGTGGTGAAAACAGGAGGTTGGTTGGACTTGCCCAAGATTGCTGCCCTATAGGGTGGGTAGTTATTATGAAAAGAGGGAACCTTATAGACAAGCAGCTCTCCCCAAGGGCAGTGTGATCCAAGGAATTTATAGTGTCTCAGTTTCTTGTTTGTTCGTTTTTCCCTCATGGCTCTCAATCTAAGTTTATTCATGTCTCTCTTCCTGGCTGACATAGAACTCACACTTTTAGGTTGGAAAGTGTTTTGATGATCTCAAGAGTCTCATATACAAATCTCAGCCTTCAGGGCAGGGTAAAACTGAGCCCAGGCTAGTTCAAGACAGGAAGTTGAGAAAATAGAGGAGGTAGAGGTAGACGGTGGGGTTTTATGTCTGGTAACCTAGAGTAAGATAATGAGTGCAAGAGGTGCGGGCCAATGAACGTCCCTTATTTCTCTGATTCTTTTCATTGAATTACTCCTTTCTCAACTTGCATCCTGATTCGTGAGTTGTTTCAAGTTATCACGGAAGATAGAGTAAATCTTAAGAATTAGAATTCTTTTCATGTGGAAATAATGTACAAATTTTGAGAGAGTAGGGAAGCATTTTTATCACCATTTTACAGATAACTCAGCTTTATATAAAAAGCTGAGCATAGGTAAACAAAAATGCAAATGAAAGCATAATTCAAGTGAACTAAAACAGTTCTCACTTTGCAAAAAATTGTAAATGAAACTCTCTGTAACATTCTATTTGATTAATTTTGAATATCCCTGTTGATTTATTTTCTCCTGACAGCAAGCATGAGGCTTCTGGATCAAAGGCAGGCTGATGAGCTGCTCACAGAACATCTTAGTGTGGGTTTGCCATGCCCCAGTTCTCCTTCTGGCAGTGTGATGGGGCGGATGTCACCCTGTGTGTGCAGGGTCCATAGTCTAGGAGAGGACCGCTGAAATGATGAAACTGAAGCTTAAAGGTATAGGGTTAAAGGTACTGAAAGAGGGAGAGAAACTTTATCTTTTATTTTTTAAAGATTTTTATTGATTTCAGAAAGGAAGGGAGAGGGTGAGAGAGATAGAAACATCAATGATGAGAGAGAATTATTGATCGGCTGCCCCCTGCAACTCCCCCACTGGGGATGGAGCCTGCAACCAGGGCATGTGCCCTGACCGGGAATCAGACCATTAACTCCTGGTTCGTAGGTTGATGGTCAACCACAGAGCCACTCCGGTAGGGCGAGAAAAACTTAATCTTTTTAATGTGAACAAACCCTCTATTGAATAGAAAATCAGGTTTCTAGGTGTTACCACTCTTTGGAATATAAATGTATGGCTCAGAATTTTATTACATTTTGAAATATAAATAAGTGCCTCCAGGGGGAGATAAACCTGTACATTTCTCAGGAGTAATTCACTATTCCTAACTTCCAAGGCATGGTCACTACTGGTCAGCCATCCCTTAACCCAGTTTGTCAGGAATTTTTGTTCAAGAAACCTTGAAAATATTAGCGATTTCTCAACACCACAAAATGTATTGGGGTAGAATCGTATTTCCCATTCATTGACAAGTGATCTTGGCTCTATGGATTCTAGGGAACTTCAGATGAAAAGTAGGAAAGTTTGAACTTTAGTCTTCAGTTTCAGGAAAAAATAACAAATATTATGCCTAAGAATTTACAGAATAAAGTTAGAATTATTTGTAACATTAATTACAAATTTAAAAATTCTATTACAATAGTCACATCCTTGAGAGACTTGTGCTCATCCATAAAAAGTTTATGCTAATCTTGCCTACATTCAGGACATAGAATTTGTTTTACATTCTTGTTTCCAACTATAAGCAGCAGTAATTGGTGTAAATGAAGGATGCCAGCAGGGAAACCTGTTCCTAATCAGCCCCTCACGCTGGAACGGTGCTGCACAGAATATGAATGGATTAGTTTCAAGGTCAGTGAAATGGTCACAGAAGAAACCTAAAGTATTTAAATAATACTCAGTGTGGTCTGCTTGCTCTGAAAAGGCCCAAAGCTGGCCTACCATATGGTTCCAAGGACCCAAATTATACTTATTCCCAATATTATCAGATATTCCCAAATAAGGTATAAGGCTAGGATGTTCTGGAAGACCAATGTCTTATTTAGACTTTGGGTTGGACAGAGCTTTACAGTTCTTTCAAGATCCAGGTCATCAATAAAGAAGGGCCAGCAGTGTCCCAGCCCTGAGGGGGCCCAGGAAGGCAGCAGAGTGTGCTAGTTCCACTCACGGTTTGCTCTTGAGCTTCGAGCACTTTACTCACCTCCCAATTTAAAGGTAAAATCAGGGTGTGATACACATATAAATGAAACAGATGTTAAAGATTTTGTTTAACTCATGAATCAATGAGAGAACCAGTAACATGTTGTAACCAGTTCAGAGAAGAATTCAGGGGACTGTTGAGATGAATTTACAAATGGAAGCAGAACTGGTCAGTATCCACAGGGCACTAATCACTTGCATTCTGCTGGAAATAATTTGCATTTCCACGGATGAGAATCATTTGCATTGTATCAGACCTCTACAAGTCTTTCACAATTTTCTGGACACATACTAGGATTATGCTCTTATAGGGTAAAAATATAAAAGTTAGCAGCCGAGAGAGGTAAACAAAATCTCAAATAAATCAGTAAAACTGAGCAAATAAAAATCAAATAGAAAAGTCTTTCTTTCTGCCTTTGGGCTATTGCTGTGATTTAGAATCACATATATCTTAAGGAATGTGTGTTAAAGTTCAGAGTTATCTATATTTGGATGATCCCTGCTGTTTTCTTGGTCACCTCTCAGGGATTCTGGTTCAGGAAATGTGAACTAATTTTGTCTCTGTAAGAAAGATATAGAAAAGATGCTTTTCTACAGAGAAGTAAACATACATTATTATAAAGGTAAATATAAATTTCTGCACTGGAGTGGCATCTGAGCAGCATGGAGTCGTGGATAAGGAAGTGAGCAGGAATCAAAGGGCATGGATTCAAGCTCGAATCTTCCACAACCAAGACCAAAGTCACATAATATTGCTGAACCCCCAAGTCTTTATATTTCAATGGGAATGGTTATAATTCCATCAATCTCAACAGGTTGTTGTAAAGATGAAATTAAATAATGAATATAGAAGAAACATAAAGTATTATTTAAAAATGTTAGCTATGACCACAGTATTAATCTACTTGATTGAGTTAGCTACTGATAATACAATCTATATCTGAAGGGGCAGGTGGTAAAGCAGGTTGGCAAACCTAACCCTGAAACTAATTTGCTGCATGATTCTGAACAAATTCTTGAACTTTCAGGGCTTTCATGGCCTCTTTGTCCCTTTTTATTTCACAGACTAATTGTGAGGTTCTAATGAAATAATGACTGGCACTCAAAAAACGACAAAGCATACAAATATAAGCCATTGTCAGTAGCTTGGCTCAACAACAGGGACTGATGAAACTAGAGACATTTTTCCTTTATTGGCTACCTAATGATAACCTTTATTGCAAAAATAACCATTTCCATGCTCAAAAGAATCAAATTTCCCCCCTAAATTTTATCCACATGTACTAAAGATAATATGTGATTTACAAAGGAAACTTCACAGTATCATTATCTTGTCTAGGACTTGGGAAATGAAACATAAGAGATCCCTGCTATTGTTTTCATTTGGAGCCACACTTAGCACAATGTTATAATCATTAACAGAAGGAAACCTTCCATTACAATGAAGTGGCATTTATAACCAGGTCATAAAAGCTGCTTTAGGAAGAATTGTACACACACACACACACACACACTCACATGAGTCTTGAAATAATAAATATTTTAATGATATAGTATGTATGGTCCAGGAACCCAAAAAGTCATTGAAAGAAAATTTCCCCCCAATTTTTATGTTATTTGGTCCATAAGCAGGACATATTGAAATACTGCAGTGATTTAAAAAAAGTAAGTGGCCATAACTTAAAAATAGCAGAGTAAAGTAATAAGCATCATATGGTATTAAACCTAAATAATAAAGCAACAACTAGTTTTTCTTCTCTTTGTCAATTATGTCTCAATAAAGCTGGAAAAAAATAACTACCACACATCTCCTCTCATTCTTTGATTCCCTTCTATTTTCTTAGGGAATTTCACAATGCAAAAATTGTAGAGCTTTCACAGCATGTACTTCTGTATTCAATTTAATCATTTTTGATGGTACCAAATTATAACAATATCATCTAATTTTCAACTTCCTTAGCTTGTACTGAGTTACATTTTTTCCACTTTTCAAAAATAGGAGTTTATTAGCATCTTTTCTTCTGTAATGTACTCCCCTTGTTTTTTGCTCCAAAAAGATAGATGAAGCTATTCTTTAACATAAATGATAAAATCTATCTCCTTGTAGTTAGCATGTTAAGATTATTTCGTGATTAACTCAAATCAATGCTTCTCTTAACATGGGGGCCAAAGATTAATACACAAACACACACACAGATTAGCAAGAGGGAGAAGCCTCTGAGTGAATATGCCTCTAAAAATAAATAAAAAGGCAGGAAAAAAGATGCATTACATTCAAATATAGAGGCAATTAAGTCAATTCTACTACTGCAAAGAAAAAAGGACATCAGCTACACAGTAACCTGAAAGGAGATGGTAAGGAGGCAGATAACAGGCCATACAGGGAGCCATTGAGAATGTAGTGATGAAAGACAGAAAGGAAGGCACCTGTGTCAAGCAATGTATATGTCTGCTCACCTGGGCAACCACAGCTTTCCCAGGAATAGACTGATCCAACAAAATCATTTTTCCTAAAGAAGCTTAGGTACATATCTGAGAAAACTATACATCCGTATACACAGTAAGAATTCTAGAATAATTATTGGTTAAGATGGCACATAAACATTCATACATTAAAAAGGCAAACCTAGTTTATTGCCATATTCAAAATAGTTTATTAAATTGTGAGTTTTTAAAAAATACATTTTATTGATTTTTTACAGAGAGGAAGGGAGAGAGATAGAGAGTTAGAAACATCGATGAGAGAGAAACATCGATCAGCTGCCTCCTGCACATCTCCTACTGGGGATGTGCCCACAACCCAGGTACATGCCCCTGACCAGAACCGAACCTGGGACCTTTCAGTCCACAGGCTGATGCTCTATCCATTGAGCCAAACCGGTTTTCGGCAAATTGTGAGTTTTAAAAGAAAACCCTTCAAGTTATTTTTAAAGTTTAATGTTAATTTCAGTTTTACATCTTTGTAGATAAAATGGGGTGTAACAATCGCATGATATGGGATGGTCAAAGTTCTGATAAGTTATTTTGACTTATTTAAACAAAAGACCCTGGTAAGTACTTTAAGATGCACAAAAAATGAGCAAGGGTATATCTCGGCCTCCAGAAGTTTACAAAATGGAAACCATTTCAGCATCTGCAGTGATTACTAACATACTAACACGTAGACATGAACATATCAATACTTTCCCTTATTCCAACCATTTTTAAATTTGTTTTGCCATATATGTTATTTTTAACGTGACTTTTAGGTTCAGAAGTTCAACCCTATTCCCACCACTACTGCTGAGAAATCACTTCCCCCAGGGCTATTGCCACCATTGATAACAATACAAGGTGCAGAACTCTACTTGTCACCCAGACTTCAGCGACCTTGATTGCATTAGCATCCTTGAGGGAACAGTGAGTGAAAAGCCAGCACCACTGATGATGTCTAGGAGTCATTCATGAGGGCAAAGTTACCACAATAACTGCAGGTAAATCTCACTTCATTTCCTACTTCTTAGATCATATTGTTGTAGTCATGCTGTTTAGTTACAACAGCTTAAAGTAACTGTTTCTTTTTCTAAACTAGTCTTCCATGTATATCCATGGTATCTTTTGTGTTGGGAAAATACTGCCAAAGAAGAGTTTCTAGGGAAATTCTGAATACTCTAGTCCAGTGGTTCTTAACCTTCCTAATGCCGCGACCCTTTAATACAGTTCCTTATGTTGTGGTGACCCCCCAATTTCATTGTTACAAATTGAACATAATTAAAGTATAGTGATTAATCACAAAAACAATATGTAATTATATATGTGTTTTCCGATGGTCTTAGGTGACCCCTGTGAAAGGGCTGTTCGACCCCCAAAGGGGTCAAGACCCACAGGTTGAGGACCGCTGCTCTAGTCCCTTTTGGAAGAGTCACAACAGTAGATTAGTATATTCATGATTCTCATAACAAAGGAACCTAGTTATCTGTGCTTACCTCAGCATTTCCCAAGTTTACTTGACCATTGAACTCACTCCTGTCCAAACTTAATGAGTAGTATGAACATCCCTCAGAACTTGTATTTCCAGGAAGACATAGGATAGATGCTTCTCTTGATTGACAAGGGATAGAATCAATTCAGATGATCCTTCCAAAGCTTGAAAGCCCTAATAAGCTCCAGGAAGAGGCCTCGGCACCACAATTAAGTGAGTGGAGAAGGAATCACAAGGCCACCTGATCAATGGTGGATGTTCACTTACTTAGTGAGGAGATTTCCGAGGTGTAGTAAGAGCCCAGTTGTGTTGAGAATGTGGCTGGAGAGCCCCCTGATAGTGCATCTTTGCCTGTGCTGTGTATCTGGTCAAGGTTCCAGGATTTTTCAGGATGGTTGCATGCTGTGGATACAGCCTGAAATTGTATAAATGCTCAGCCATGATTGCTTAAACATTTTTAAGTTTGGTACAGTTTTCTTTTTTTAAATCCAGGTATCCTACAACCCAAGGAAAACACTGAATTCTTCCCTTACCCTCTCTTCAGAATGTGTATGCCTATGCCAATCTTTACGCTCAACTTCTTTTGTGTAAAAAAATAAAGCAATTTAATGTGGTTTATATATTTTTCTGCCGGAGGCAGACAAATTTGCCAGGAGAGCATAGATTTGCCACACAGTAGTGTAAATGTAAGCCCAAAGTAATGCTAAGATTTAGAAATACTACACAAAGCTACCATGATTAAAGTAAAATCCAACCTTTTATGGCTTATAGAGTTATTGGCAAGTTCTTTTGGTAGAAGATTTCTCTTGAGGTGTTGAATTTCTGTCTGGTGGGATTCTGACAGCTTGCTCACGGAGTGTCCTCTATTTACACACGGGGGTGGGAGTTCTTTGGTTTATCTACGAGGGATTTATGTAAATGTCTTTACAATGCGTGAAAGCAGCAGTATGAAGCAAGAAAGGCATATCAAATTTATAAAACTAAGTATGAAATAAATTATAATATAAAAACAAAAATAATTTCTATTCCTAAAATGGTTCTTCATCTGGCCTTACTATTTTGTCTCATTTTCCCCTCCTTTGGCTGTGAGAGTCTACCTCCTACCTCCTCTGATGTTATTTCCAGCATGACAATTGTTGTAAAACATATAAAAATAAAAACATTGAGCAAAGGGGGAAAATGAGGCTGGAAAGAGACTCTGCTTGGATGTAGTGTGCAGGTGATGTTTTGTTGAGCTGTACATTTGAAACTTGTATGGTTTTGTTAACCAACGCCACCCCAATAAATTCAATTAAAAATATTAAACAATGCATAATGATGTTAAAAAAGAAAAAGAAAAAGCCAGCAACTCCCAAAGTTCAAAAGCAAATGCAAAGGAGTGCTGGATGTCCAGCACTAAAGAACATTTGTGCTGATGTAGGAAAGCAAGGGAATCTGCTTACTTCCTAAACAAGAAAGAAGCCAAAATGACCACAGCTACTAATTTAGATGTTTCTGCTGCATTTAGAGCGGACATGTTTGGCAATCTAATAGGTTCTCTCCATCTCTGTCACCCAAGGAACAAAACTGCAGCGGCCTTTAGTGTAGAAAAGCTGAGATGAAGAAAACAAATGGAATAAAACAAATGCTGCTCTTGCCCTGTTCTTTCCTACCTAAGAAGATCAGTTTAATTTTGGAGCAGAAGGAGTTCTTCTTGAAAGGCCAAGGAAGTCATTGTTGCAACAGCGTAAAGGGCCCACACGCAGCTTGGACACATAAGAGGCAGCCAGAACAGGCCCTGTAACCTCCTTGTGCACACCTTTCCTTGGCAGGCAATCCTCAGCCCTTCTCTGTCCCCAAGCACACTGTGAGCCCTAACTGAGGGACAGCAGGTCCAAGTGATGTCTCTAAAAGGAGTTCGAATTATGCTAAGTGAAATTAGCCAGTCAGAGAAAGATAAATACCACATGATCTCACTCATTTGTGGAATATAGAGAACAACATAGACTGATGAACAGGGACAGATCCAAAGACAGAGAAACAGCGATCAGACTATCAATCCCCAGAGGGAAAGTAGGGGAGGGAGGGGGTAAGGGGAAGAGATCAACTAAAGGACTTGTATGCATGCATATAAGCCAAACCAATGGACATGGACAACAGGGGGATGAGAGCATGAGTGTGTGTGGGGGGGGGGGGGGGTTGGGGGTTAATGGGGGGATGAGGACACATTTGTAATACCTTAACCAATAAAGAAATTTTTAAAAAAAGGAGTTAGAAGTTATTGCAACTATGACAGGAGGCATAACATACTCTTGTGTTCCATGCCTGTGAAAGATCTGGGTATCTTAGACACAAAAACTACTTTGTTATTCCCTGGAAGTGATTATAAAGAGCATATCCCAGGCTCTTAAATCAGGACTTACTGATTTAAGGAAAGCTCTGTGACCTGTAATAGATTTAGGGGATGTCCTGTGAACACCATGAGGGCAATTCCTAGGTTCGTTTTCTCAGATGACAAGTAGTTATAGAAAGCCTACTTGGGGCATTTCCCTCTGATCACAGAGGAGGTAATTTCTTTTTTTTTTCCTTAATCCTCACCTGGGCATATTTTCTCCATTGATTTCCAGAGAGAATGAGAGGGAGGGTGAAGGGAGGGGGGAGGGGAGAGAGAGAGAGAGAGAGAGAGGGAGAGAGAGAGAGAAAGTGTGAGAGCGACATATGGCACACAGATAGGCCTGGGGACAATCCCACAACCGAGGTATGTTTCCTTGATTAGGAATTGAACCTGTGACCCTTTAGTCCCCTGGCGGATGTTCTAAATACTGAGTCAAACCAACCAGGGCACAGAAGAGGTAATTCCTTAAAACCTGATCTTTTCCTTATTTCTCCGTGTTTTATGGCCTTTGAAATAAACATCTGAGGTGAAAGTACTAACTAGGGGAAAGATCAAACCAAAGTCGATGAGAGCTTGCTTGGCCAATGGGCTCACCCATCTGTTAAGATGCCTGTCCCCGTATCCCACAGCTGCCCTCTCCAGCTGGCTCTCAATGCCTTTCTGGGACTTTATAGTCACATATGATCCCACTGTCCTTAAAATCATCACATTCGCTGACTACAGTTTTTCTCTTCCTTTTCTTCTTCTTCTTCTTTTTTTTTTTAACCTGAAACAGAAAATAAGTTCATCCTTGAGCTCTCAAAACCAGACACAAACATCAAGAAGGAGAAAGAAAGAAAGAAAAAAGAGCTCTGTGAGCACAGAAAACCTTTTTGCTCAAAGTCAGAGTAGAGACTTTGTTTGAACAAATAGCCCCCAAATTAGAATTGGCTTGCCGGCATTTACTGTAATCGACTGATTCTATTACCAAGCTGTAGCGGTAACATCGAGGGAGATCTGGATAATGTGTAGACATTTTTCGTTTCTGGTAATGACGTAGGCCTGTAAGTAATATCCTGTCTCTCTCTAGGTATTTGATTAGTACAAATTTCTGCGGCTTCACCCAACCATAGGTGAGCACTACATCATTTAGGAAACAAAGCTGTATTTTATTAAAAATATTCTTCCACAACCAGGTAAAAGATAGCACTTTTGAGTTTTTGCTAAATTTAGTTTTAGGAAACATATCTTTTTCTCCCACTTACCTCAGACCCATGCAATGGTAAAACCTACTTTGTGTTTTTACCTTTAGTTGACTGTGGGCTTGAATTATGTGGGAGCTTAGATCTTCAGAAAAGTCAAGTGGGGATCATTTCTACTGGAAAGATGAATAATTTAAGAGGTGTCTCTGTTTCTGCATCAATTGTCAAAAGATCTAAAGAAACTCAGAGTCCCACTGGTATAAAAAACAAATACTTCACTGACTTGGAAAATACTAGTGATTTTTAGTCTACTTTTGAAGACTAGCTGTGAACAGCCACTGCTTTTGGTTGCCCTCAACTTTTAAAAAAGTCATTTTTCCTTTAAGATGAATTAAAACTATATATTATGTCCTGGTCAGTGTGACTCAGTTGGTTGAGCATTGTCCTGTGCATGGAAAAGTTGCGGGTTTGATTCCTGGTCAGGGCACATGTCCCGGTTGAGGGCTTGACCCCAAGTAAGGGGCAGCTGATTAATGTTCTGCTCTCAAGTAGATTTTTTTTCTCTCTCTCTCTCCCTCTCCCTTTCTTTCTCTCTAAAAAAAAAAAAAAAAAAAAAAAATCAATAAAGAAAAATCTTAATTTTTTTAAAATTATAAGAGCCTACCCAGTATTTTCAAGTAATAAACCTTATTGTTAAAAGACAAATATAAATACAAGATAAATAGTTGGAGGAGTTGCACAGAAAAGGAACACATAGAGAATAAATAATTTGTTATGAAAAAGACTTCCACTTTATTAAAAATTTTTTACTTAGATATTGGAAACTTAAATGTTTGATAAGTACTATATATCTACAATAATAAAAGTGTAATATGCTAATTAGACCAGATAGCCAAATGACTGGACATCCTTCCGGACAAAGCCGGGCTGTGAGGGCTGAGCCCCTTGCACGAATTTTGTGCATTGGGCCTCCAGTATATGTATACATATTTAAGGGGATATCACTTTGCGTCTAACTATATTTCATTGAGCAGAAGTAGTTAAGTAAGTAGGCAAGAAAATTATTTCCTTCCCTCCTAGCCATTGTATTTGCTTAAGGGAAAAATAAAATTTAGGAATAAAGGATAATAAAGACCAAATGATCTAAAATAGTGGTGATGAGATTTTACATTTATCTTATACTTTGCAATTTATACTCTCCCATCATATATTATCTCATTTACTTGTCCTTTTTCTCAGGAAAAAATTATTTTGCCTACTTTACAGTTGAGGAAACCAAATCTAGGAGAAACTAAGTAAATTATAATAAACAAACAAAAACTAGTATATCAGAAGCACATGTGTTTAGAAGTGTTAAGAGGCAGATGATTCTGATATATCTACTTGTTTTCTGGACATGAGTACTGACTTATGCTTCAGTACAACTGTGACAACTGCCCTCTGAGCTATAATCAGAATGCTCAACAGTCACATAGCATATGCTATATGTAAATATGCTGCTACCAGTTATCTTCAATGTGGAATAATTGCTGCTTTTTCTCCTTAGTCAATTTGTTCAACTGTAGCATTTCAGAGAAGAATACTGAAATAGAAGTTAAATATATCTAAAAAATCTGGGCCAATAAGATTATTTCTTTAACTGGAAAATTTTGCTTCCCATAACACAAAGTGAACATATCGCTGAACGTTATAGCCATAATTGAAAGCCTTTTAAAATCAATAACACTCAGTGAGTAAGACTTGGCTTAC
Source organism: Myotis yumanensis (assembly GCF_028538775.1). Lineage (NCBI taxonomy): Eukaryota > Metazoa > Chordata > Mammalia > Chiroptera > Vespertilionidae > Myotis > Myotis yumanensis. The sequence goes on from NW_027223754.1 coordinate 176,340,630, forward strand.
CCGGTGTTATATAAAAATTAAATTAAAATACAAAATGCTTTTGGTTCTACTATTTTTAAGCTCTGTCTTTGAGTAAAGCTCTATAGGCTTGAGTCTCAAAAAATAATAAAAAAATAAAAAGGAGAGAATTACATACTAGTCCATACATAGGTTAGCAATTGGTGAAATTTATATAACTGAAGTTCAGATTTTTTATGTCAAGAATTTAGAGTTTGCACAATTTATTTAAGAGTTATGGATGTCATCAGTTTTTCATTGTTCAAATGATTTGTAATTCCATGCTGAACTAAAATAGCTTCATGTGCCCAACTGGTGTGGTTCATTGGTTGAGGGTCAACCTATGAACCAGGAGGTCATGGTTCGATTCCTGGTCAAGGCACATGCCAAGGTTGTGAGCTTGACCCCAGTTGGGGGCATGCAGGAGGCAGCCGATCCATGATTCTCTCTCATCATTGATGTTGCTATCTTTCTCCCTCTCCCTTCCTCTCTGAAATCAATAAAAATATTTTAAAAAATAAAATTGCCTCATGTGCCATAGTTTGTAATTTCCCCTTTTCTGTGTATACATCCAGATTTACTTGCCTGATTTCTATTCCCAGATCTTATTTTTTTTAAATTTTTTTGGGGGGGATGGATTTTATTTTATTTTTTAATTAAATCTTTATTGTTCAGATTATTACAGTTGTTTCTCTTTTTTTCCCCCCATAGCTCTCCTCCACCCAGTTCCCACCCCTCTGCCCTTACCCCTCCCACTGTCCTCATCCATAGGTGTACGATTTTTGTCCAGTCTCTTCCTGCACCCCCACACCCCTTTCCCCCCAAGAATTGTCAGTCCACTCCCCTTCCATGCCCCTGGTTCTATTATATTCACCAGTTTACTCTGTTCATCAGATTTTTTATTCACTTGATTTTTAGATTCACTTGTTGATAGATATGTATTTGCTGTTCATAATTTTTATCTATACCTTTTTCTTCTTCCTCTTCTTACAGAATACCTTTCAGCATTTCATATAATGCTGGTTTGGTGGTGATGAACTCCTTTAGCTTTTTCTTATCTGTGAAGCTCTTTATCTGACCTTCAATTCTGCATGATAGCTTTGCTGGATAAAGTAATCTTGGTTGTAGGTTCTTGGTATTCATCACTTTGAATATTTCTTGCCACTCTCTTCTGGCCTGCATAGTTTCTGTTGAGAAATCAGCTGACAGTCGTATGGGTACTCCCTTGTAGGTAACTGACTTTCTTTCTCTTGCTGCTTTTAGGATACTCTCTTTGTCTTTTGCTCTTGGCATTTTAATTATGATGTGTCTTGGTGTGGTCCTCTTTGGACTCCTTTTGTTTGGGGTTCTCTGCGCTTCCTGGACTCATACGTCTATTTCTTTCACCAGGTAGGGGAAGTTTTCTGTCATTATTTCTTCAAATAGGTTTTCAATATCTTGCCCTCTCTCTTCTTCTGACACCCCTATAATTCTGATGTTGGTATGCTTGAAGTTGTCCCAGAGGCTCCTTACACTATCTTCATATTTTTGGATTCTTTTTTCTTTTTGCTTTTCTGGTTGGGTATTTTTTGTTTCTTCATATTTCAAATCTTTGACTTGATTCTTGGGATCCTCTTGTCTGCTGTTGGATCTCTGTATATTATTCTTTATTTCAGTCAGTGTATGCTTAATTTCTAGTTGGTCTTTTTTCATATCCTCCAGGGTCTCACTAAATTTATCAGCGGTTTCCAGAAAATTCTTGAAAAACCTTATAACCATGGTTTTGAACTCTATATCCAATAGTTTGCTTTCCTCCATTTCTGTCATTTGTGACCTGTTTCTTTGTCTCTGCATTTTTTAATGCTTCCCTGTGTTGGTAGAGTGGCTTTGTGTGCTAGGTGCCCTATAGGGCCCAGTGGTTCAGCCTCCCCAATTACCTGAGGTGGACACTCTTGGTACACAGTCTTGTTGTAGTTAAGCCTTGGTTGTTGTAGTTATCACTGGGAGGAATTGACCTCTAGGCCAATTGGCTGTGAGAATCAGCTGTGTCTGCAGTGGGAGAACTTCTGTGCTGAAGACACCCTTCTGAGGCAAGCCTTGCTTCAGTGGGGCTTTGGTTCTCACTGAGTCTGCCCCCTGAGTGTGTCCCTTATGGATCTGAGGAGTTGTATTCTGGATGGTCCTACTCTGACCACTGGGTACACTAGCTTTTGGATCTAAGGAGGTGCTAATTTATTTTATTTTTTAAATATATTTTATTGATTTTTCACAGAGAGGAAGGAAGAGAGAGAGTTAGAAACATCGATGAGAGAGAAACACCGATCAGCCGCCCCCTGCACACCTCCTACTGGGGATGTGCCCACAACCCAGGTACATGCCCTTGACCAGAATCAAACCCGGGACCCTTCAGTCTGTAGGCCCATGCTCTATCCAGTGAGCCAAACCGGTTTTGGCAGGAGGTGCTAATTTAGCCTCTTCCTGAGGCTACCCAGCAGGAGCTACAAAGAGATCTTTAGATTCCCCTTCCTTTTTGGGGGTTTGGAGGTGCCCAGATGAGGCCCAGCTGTGAGGCAATGCAAGCTGCTGTGGGGCCTTGAGCCTTCTCTTGGATGTTCTGGGTCTGTCTGGCTCAGCTGCAATTTGTTAGGTAATTTTCAGATCGCAAAGGGCCAGGGCATTCATATGCAAAAGCCTCTGCCAGCAGCCTGGGTGGGGTGGGGTCTTAGGGGATCAGCAGGGTGGAGCAAGCAGCTATGGCTGATCCTCAGCCCTGCCCTAAGGGGCCCCGTGTCTCAGTGTCTTGGTAATTGCTGCAAGCACCTCTGAGGGAAAGCCACCCTCAAATTCCGAATTCTGCCTGCTGCCAGACAGTCCAGTTTCTCCCCGTATGAGTCCTGGGTCCCCAGAGACTTCCTGCAACTGGAGTTCAGAGCAGTCGGGAGCTTGTGACTCCCTGCTGATTCAAAAAGACAACCGCGTCCTCAAGTGCCAGCCCCTTTCCGCCCGCACGCTCGAGCCTCTGTACCTCTGAACTTTACTTCCGCAGCTCCTCTGAGTCTCAGTGTGCTTTTCTCTTTCCTTCTAGTTGTAGAATTTCCACTCAGCAAGCCTTCCTGTAGTTCTGGATGATGTCCGTTTTGTCTTTTCGTTGTATTTTTGAAGTTGTTGTGGGAGGCAGCAATTTCCGGTGTTTACCTATGCCGCCATCTTGGTTTCCATCCCAGATCTTATTTATTGGAGGTTAACTATTCTTAAGGTTAGATATTTACTTTCAATTTCCTGTTGAGAAAAAAAACCAAAGAGGAAAACATGACTGCCAAAAGAACAACAACAACAGCAAAGCAACCAAACCCCTTCAGAAAAACCCACTCATAAATCCTGCATTTTTCAGGACTATAAATGACCCCAGACAAACTCAGTGTTAGGAGGTGGCACTGTACTATCACTGTTAGTCTTCCTTTGCTCTGTGGGGGTAGACATTGGTGGGTGGGAAGGTAGGGGTGGGGGGCTAGGGGGGTTCCTTCCTTCCTTATCCCCAGGAAGTAATAATCAACCAACCTACCCTAAATGCAGCATGGTATAACTAGGGTGATCCAGAAAACCTCCCTCCTGTTTAGTTGCCAACCCAATTTAGAGTGAAACCATGGCTGAAGAATCAGAAAATGAGTCCTCTAAACAGAAAGTAGGGAATTTAATTAAATTCTTTCTTAAAAGCACCATCACACTTCTCTGCTCCTGCGAACAATGTTGTGAATATAACCTAACCTTTTCTTGTTGTGGGGCCAGGATGGGTGGGAAGTGGCTTTGGTGAAGTGGAAAGAGAACTGGATTGGGAGTCAGAAGCCCTGGGCTCTGTTATGAATATGACACTTTCTAGCTGTGTGGGTTGGATTTGTGCCTGTAACTTGGGTTCTTTCCCTGTAATAGCAGAGCCAATAGAGTCTCTCCCTAGGTGCCTGGGGAACCTCTGAAATGATCTGTGTAAAAGTTCCAAAGGCCACCCCTGCTCCATTCAATTCTAACAAGTGTGGTCGTTTCTCTTCTGAGCCTGTTTCCTACACCCAGTTTATTTTAGGGTCCTTGAGTCTTTCATGCAGAGCTGGAGGGGAGCCCAGGCAGCTGCAGAACCTCCAGGCTGATTCAGTTGTTCCCACAGGCTTCATGAACCTGGGCCAGGCTGAAACATCAGCTCTCCATTTCCCCGGTGACGTTCTCATCTTCAGAACAAGCCTTATTCTTGCTCCCTTCAGTCAATGTCATCTGTTATTTCTTCATTCACTGAGTGAAGACTAGAATAATCTTGTATCCATCCGTTTCCACCATGCTGTGTGTTGGGTGTGAAGGACGCATGCAAGAATGTTCTTTATTGGGAGTGCCTTCCAAAATGTGCCAATCCTTCTTCATTCAAAGCAGATGACCCTCACAGACACCAAACCAATTTTTTTCCATGCCTCTTCGTTGCACTTAAAATCAAATGGAATTCCAGGCAGACACAAGTAAAGAAAGAGCTGCAGCAGTGACGCCCCATGAACCTCACAGGATGGGGCCCACACTGAAGAGGGAGTGCTGATATTGGAGTTGAAGTGCATTGGGACAGGGACAACAAGGATGACAGACAGAAAGATCTACACTCAAGTAGGGGAGGTCGGGAATTTTAGGGCCCTACACAAAAGCCTCACACAGAAAGCTCTGTGCAGTGAGAAAGCTACCTGGGACTGTGGCTCATTCGAAAGGTCAGGAAAACAAATTTCACATAAACAGGAATAGCATAGTTTCAAGGGCAAATAACACCCAAAGCTATTATAAAAGTAATTAGTGGCCTGGTGCACGAAATTTGTGCACATTAGAGGAAACATTTTAATATTGCTATTTTCCCTTTATAATAGAAGTATCAGAGATGAAAGAAAATTAGTAAAATGTATATGAAAATCTTCCTCCTGTCAGAGTCTGGGGCGCACTGCGGGACCCAGAGTCAAGTCCCTGCCCACTCGTGGTGCCTCAAAATTGCGCGAGAACCAGACCCAGCTGGCCACACCCCGATTGTGTGAGATCCAGACTCGCCTGGCCCCACCCTTGTCAAGTCACGTCAGGCGGGGGAGCGCAGCCTCAGGGCCCCCATCAAGCCCTGCAGGGTGGGGGGAGCAGCTTCAGGTCCCCCAGCCTGGCACCGGGCAGGGGGCGTGGCCTGAGATTCTCCCAGCCTGGCACCGGGGTGGGGGGCGTGGCCTGAGGTTCCCCACCCTGGCACCGGGGCAGGGGATGTGGCCTGAGGTGCCCTGTCAAGCCCCACCAGGCGGGGGGCCCAGCACCACGCAGCCTCAGGTCCCTGCTGATTGCTCTTTAAGGCTCATTACAGGAACTCAGCCTTTGCTGTGGGTGCAGCCATCTTGTGTTAGGGAATCCCTGCCTCCACTGTAGGTGCAGCCATCTTGACCATTACAGTGTGACGGTCAATTTGCATATTCTCTATTTATTAGATAAGATAATAAACAAAGTGACATGTGTGGAGAAAATGAATGCATACCAGAAAGATGTGTCCAGAACCCCGATAAAAACTATAACTTATTATTTCAAAATGGGCTGAAAGTGATATAAGACATGAGGATCATAAATCAGAATTAGAAAAACAGAAATGATGTGACTGAATTCAGGAAATAATTTGAAATAAAAGCCAAAAAAAGTCAGTTTAGAAATGAATTCTAAACAAGAAGAAACACAGGAACAAGTAAACACAATAGATACACCCTTAGAAGAAATGGAGAGTACAGAAAAAAAAATTAATGTGAAATACTTTAGAAAAAAATATTTTTTTTTATTTCAGACAATTCCATGTTAAACAACAACAACAACCCAGTACTAGATGGAGTGTTCATGTATTCAACAAAATATTTATTGTAGTCCTGCATGTGCCGGATACTGTCCCCTGTGCTGAGACATAAAAGTATCTGCTCTTCTAGTGGAGGGAGCTAGACAATTAACAAACAGTAAGTAAAACTGTCAGGGTGGTGAGTGCTGTGGAGGAAAATCAGGGGAGAGGGAGAGGAAGTGCTGAGGGTGGGGTGTCCCGATTTAAGTAGGGTGGTCAGGGAAGGCTTCATGGAGGAGGTGGCAGAAGTCCTGAGGGAAGCATGGAGGTGAGCCATGCAGATGTGAGGGGAAAAGCACTCTCTCGGGGCAGGGGGACCTGCAAGTGCAAAAGCCCAGAGGCAGGGCTGTGCCTGGGGAGCTCCAGGAGCAGCAAACAGCCCACTGAGGCTGGAACTGAGGGGATGAGAAGCAAGCAGTGGGCTATGGGGACAGGAGGGATGGGCAATGGAGACAGGAGGGGAAAGACTAGGGGGTGTTCAGACTGATGTGAGGACTTCGACTTTGACTCTGGATGTGGTGGGCCAGTGCCAGGCTCTGAGCAGAAGAGTGACTTGAACCCTGAGGCTGCCAGGTGAGAATTGATGGGGCAGAGACAGACAAGGAGGCAGGGAGACCAGTGGGCGTCAGGCAGTGAACCAGGCTGGAGAGAATGGTGGTGCCAATGGGGATGGATGCAGGAGCAGTGGAGAGCAGAGATGTAGTTTGATTCTAAATGTAATAATAGCACAGAACTTACCAGTTGGCACCAGCCATTGTTAAGTACTTAACTTGAATTAACTGATTCAATTCTCACAAGAACTCTGCAAGGTAGCTAGTATCAATATCCCCATTCTCACAGACAATCCAAACAACCCCTTGACAAAATTGCCTAATGGACTCATAATAGGTCATCCGTTATGCTAGTTTTTGACGTGCAAGAGTGATTTGAGGCAAAAAAAAGGTTTTGAGTGAAAATCATAGTGCTTTGATTTTAAGATGTATCTAGACATGTGACCACTGTGTAACTGAAATAACTCTATTAAAAAAAATGCTTCTTGGATTTTGATCAAGACTGCCAGACTTAACACAATGCATATAGTGAGAATGTAATGCCATCAAAAAGGAGACACAAAAAAATAATGTCAAGTTTCCAAATGAGACCATAAATGATATTCCATTCTCTAAATGTGAGCAGCAATGTGGTAATAACCCCATTCCGGCAGAGGAGCCGTCTCTGTGTGTTAAACCCTGGCAACAAGTGGTGCTGGAATTTTAATTCCTTCCAGAAACACATGCCAGCTGGCATATGAGGCCACCTGTAGTTATGGGAATTACTTTAAAAGTTCATTCAAAATAGGCATGTAAATAAGGCAGTGTTTTTTCCTGCTCATTGGGTCCTAGTTTCTTTCTTTCTTTCTTTCTTTCTTTCTTTCTTTCTTTCTTTCTTTCTTTCTTTCTTTCTTTCTTTCTTTCTTTCTTTCTTTCTTGATTAATGTATTACATATATGTCCTTTTCCCCCCATTGCCCTCCCCGCCCCGCTCATGCCCTTACTCCTCTGTTGTCTGTGTCCATTGGTTAGGCCTATATGCATGCATACAAATCCTTTGGTTGACCTCTCCCCCTTACCCCCACCCTCCCCTACATTCCCTCTGAGGTTTGACAGTCTGATCAATGCTTCTCTGTCCCTGGATCTGTTTTTGTTCACCAGTTCATGTTGTTTATTATATTCCACAAATGAGTAAGATCATATATTTATCGTTCTCTAATTGACTTATTTCACTTAGCATAATACTCCCCAGGACCATCCATGCTGTTCCAAATGGTAGGAGTTCCTTCCTTTTTACAGCAGCATAGTATTCCATTGTGTAGATGTACTAGTTTTTTAATCCACTCATCTGCTGATGGGCACTTATGCTGTTTCCAAATCTTAGCTATTGTAAATTGTGCTGCTGTGAACATAAGGGTGCATATATCCTTTCTGATTGGTATTTCTAGTTTCTTGGGATATATTCCTAGAGGTGGGATCACTGGGTCAAATGGGAGTTCCATTTTTAGTTTTTTGAGGAAACTCCATACTGTTCTCCACAGTGGCTGCAACAGTTTGCATTCCCACCAGCAGTGAAGGAGGATTCCTTTTTCTCCACATCCTCACCAGCACTTGGCATTTGTTGATTTGTTGATGATAGCCATTCTGACAGGTGTGAGATGATACCTCATTTGGGTCCTAGTTTTTACCAACTACATACATTTTATCGAACACACTCTTCATAGACAACTTTTATAAGAATACTGGAGGCCCGATGCATGAAGATTCATGCAATAATGGGCCTTCCTTCCCCTGGCTGCTGGCACAGCCTTTGCTCCAGCCCAGAGCCCCCTTTCTGCCATCATTCTGGCCCAGAGCCGCCTTTCCGCCTTCCCACGCTGCCCAGATGCCCGGAGCAGCTGGAGCGGTATGGAATGCCTGCATCGTTGCCATGGCGACAATACAAGTGCCCCACTCTGCCCCCGGTAGCTTTGCATCTGCATATGCAAATTAATCTGCCAGCTTTTTTTGGGGTAATTTGCATACTCACTCCTGATTGGCTGGTGGGCATTGTGAAGGTATGGTCAATTTGCATCTTTCTATTTTATTAGTGTAGATTTTTAAACGCACTTTGGATATTATAAAAAAGTAGGTCAGTTTGCACTTGCAATTAACTTTTGTTATATTTCATTACAGCTCTAATGATATGTTTCTGTACTATTCACCCATTTTTTTCTTTTTGGAATACGTTTTTTTTTTTCTTATTGAAAAGATATACATGCAAGTCTTATGCAGTTTTCTTGAGGAGTTCCAATTGTCAACACAGGAAGGATAATGAAGTACTATATCAATTGGCATAATTATTATAACAAGCCTCCACTGTATGCATTAAATGAGTTTTAATAACAATGTCAGCCTTTTCCTTCACAATGTTTTAGTAAATTAATACTTTAAACAACAACAAAAAAGGAGCCCAGCTGGCATGACTCTGTGGTTGAGTGTTGACCTATGAACCAGGAGGTCATGATTCGATTTCTGGTCAGGGCACATGCCTGGGTTGCGGACTCGATCCCCAGTGTGGGGCATGCAGGAAGCAGCCAATCAATGATTCTTTCATCATTGATGTTTCTATCTCTCTCTCCCTCTCTCTTCCTCTCTGAAATCTATAAAAAATATGTATGTACTAGAGGTCCGGTGCGTGAAATTCATGCACAGGTAGGATCCCTAGGCCTGGCCGGCGATTAGGGCCGATCTGCGGGGCGACCAGTGGGGTGATGTGGGGGCGGTCCCTGCCGGCACCTGCCTTGGCTGGCCTGGTGCCGCCTGCTCGCCAGCCTGCCCTCCACTGCTGCCAGTCGGGGCCTGCGGGATGGGGGCAGCTCCTGCATTGAGCATCTGCCCCCTGGTAGTCAGTGCATGTCATAGCGACCAGTCGTTCCACCGTTCGGTCAATTTGCATATTAGGCTTTTATTATATAGGAAAAAAGTAGGGCAGGGTTTCCTTCATATAGAATCATTAAAAGTATGGTCCTTTCTTTTCAGTGATACCAACAGAACACCATCAGGAACTGCAATTCTGTTTGCACAGTTTTCTTTCCTTTTAGAGCAGTGGTTTTCAACCTTCTGGCCCTTTAAATACAGTTCCTCATGTTGTGACCCAACCATAAAATTATTTTTGTTGCTACTTCATAACTGTAATGTTGCTACTGTTATGAATCATAATGTAAATATCTGATATGCATCTTGCATATCAGGATGGTCTTAGGCGACCCCTGTGAAAGGGTCGTTTGACCGCCAAGGGGTCGCGACCCACAGGTTGAGAACCACTGTTTTAGAGGCTCTGCTCTGGATATCAACAGCAGACACCTAAATTAGGAGCATATAAGCCATCCTAAGGGTCCCTGGTGGCCCAGGCATAGTCGATCTATTACAGGGCAGGGTAATGTATCTCCAGTTGGACTGCAATATTGGTTGATTTACTGTTTATTTTGCTCTGAAACCATACATGGGAAGATGAAAACAGTTGTCTGGGTGACTGAGGATCTCAGCCTCTCCTCAAGATTAAATCCTGCACATGCTGCTATCCGAACACCTGGGGCACATCAGCAAAGCTTTGGGCGCTGGTGCTGCGGGAGCATTATGGGAGTGGAGTGGCAGGAGGGACCTCTAGGTGAACAAATGTTCAGTGGAAAATGGGGTAATAGTCTGGTGACATGGGAGAGACCAGCCTGACTCACAGGGAAGCAGCAAACCTTATTCTGTAATCCCCGATGCAGGGTTCTTGACCAGCTGAAAAGAACCAATAATTGTCGTCCAGAGAGTCTGAACAGTAGTAGACTACAGTTTTTAGTATTTTACCTATAGCATATGTATTGCACCTATAGTAGAAACTCTTTTAAATAACCTCCACTACAAAGAGTCACCACGTTAGCAGACATTGTCCAGCCCTCAGTGGAGTTTAGCTGTGCCCTAGTAAGCCCTTGAGGAAGTGCCGGGCTCCTTAGAAAGCCTGTGTACCTCTGTGCCCACTGGTTGAGCTGTTTGATTGCCAAGAGTCACTTCATGTTCATTCCTAAGTTTATTCAGTTGCTCTTTTTATTGTAATTATACAATTTAGTGAAACATTCTATAAATGGATAAAATCTGAGTGTGGAAAGAGTTGCCATTTCTATGAAAACCAAGTCAGTGCTTCGGAAAGAATGAAAAAAGTGAAGCTGCCAAAAATAGAAAACTGCTGTTTGATTAGGTGTTGATGAGACAACTTGCGAAAGACTGAAGGGAAAAAAAAATCCTGAAACCTTGGGTTCTCGACTCAACTGACTTGTGAGTCTTTAAATGTTCATTCCACTTTAAAGATGCACCAGCTGATGATAACCAGAGGGGATGCATTCTGGGTATGGTGTATGTGAGAACGATGATTCAGTTTTGCAATCGATGGGCTCTTATTAAAATGCCTTGGCCTGACTTTAAAGTGTGGGCCAATGTACATTTGTATGGGTCAGGTTAAAAGAAAATGATTAAGGTTAAGTATTATTTGATTCATGGTTCTCCATTTAAAACTAACTTTTTATATTAATCAAGCAGCTCATGAAGGGGCATCTTCGGCACTTTACCCAGGCAGGGCCCCTATGGCTCCTTTTGGAGTTCTGGGATGAGGCACTGTGTTGGGAGAGCTCGTGCAGGAAGAGCTGAGACACTGGGTGGTCTAGCCAGTGGTCGGCAAACTCATTAGTCAACAGAGCCAAATAGCAACAGTACAACGATTGAAATTCCTTTTGAGAGCCAAATTTTTTAAACTTAAAATATATAGGTAGGTACATTGTTATTAACTTAATTAGGGTACTCCTAAGGCTTAGGAAGAGCCACACTCAAGGGTCCAAAGAGCCGCATGTGGCTTGCGAGCCGCAGTTTGCCGACCACTGGCTAGTCTTTCCACTCTGGCTGTATGAGGTGGAATGGCAGAAACCTTCCCAGGGTAACCGTGTGACCAGAAAGCTTTGGGGGAATATGGCAGATCCTCCTGGGTCAGCAGACAGAATCCCAAGCCTTAGGGAAGCCAGAGCAGGTATAAACACGAGAGCTGCCTTGCAAAACGAAGCTAATATTCTTGCTTACTAAAAATGAAGGGAAGTGTTTTGACTTTTTCTTTTTTTCCCGATGACTTAGGTTTTAAACTGAAAGTGTAACTTTCAATGCAATATTTCTTCAGAGAAAGTTTTCCCATGCTATTTAAATACACCTAAATGGCCTAGCCAGTGTGGTTCAGTGGTTGAGCATTGACCTATGAGCCAGGAGGTCACAGTTCCATTCCTGGTCAGGGCACATGCCTGGTTTTTTAGCTCAATCCCCAGTAGGGGGCGTGCAGGAGGCAGCTGATCAAAGATTTTCTCTCATCATTGATGTTTCTATCTCTCTCTCCCTCTCCCTTCCTCTCTGAAATCAATAAAAAATATATTTAAAACAAAAAAACTTTACCTAAATGGGTCATGCCCAGAGGGAAGGGGGCAGAGGTAATTTTCAATATTGTAAAAATAAAAGAAAAATTTAAGATACAGAATGGTCATGTTGTATATAATTGCCAGTTTTACACTAGGTTAGCGGGAGAAATGTAAGTTAGCCCAAAAGTGACTGATTGGCAATAAATACAATTCAAATGACTAATGTCACTATTGCTTTTGGAATCTGCCCACTGGTTAGCCCTGTAACAATGATTGTTGAAAGGACTTCAGAAGCTTTATCCTTGCAATTCCCCGTTACTCCTTGTTTTGCTGTGTGCAAACATGGAAAGAATTAGATAAACAGAGATGGGAGAGGGGATTAGGTACGTGGAAAGAAAAGGAATTCTTTCCTCAGCAACTTTTATGTAGAATTAGCAATATCAAAATAAAGGCAATTTTCAATCACCCAAAGTAAATGATCACCCAAATAATGAAGAATCCTAGCATTTACCCCCTTTCTTTGTAACGCTGATAAAGACACCAACATCTGTTGAATCTTCCTAACAGGGGCCTCTGTACAAACCAGTTTAAGGGTGGTCTGAGAGGACGAAACATCTCATTAATCACTATGCGGTATATTTATAAGTTTGTTTTCATCTCTCAGGAAACAGGTTTTTCACATTTAATAAAACAACCTTTATTTTTATGGTTTTTCTGGAGATAAGCTCAAAGTGTTCCACTGACTGCTATAATTCTTTAAAATTAACCACCAGTGAATCATACTCACTTTATATCCTTATCCCAAATGACTTAGAGTCTGCCTTATTATTTTTGTTTGAACCTGATAGGAAATAGATTTTAAGAATAGAAAATACGGTACTAAAACCTTTCCTTTCAGCCTATATTTTTTTCAGGTAAACACAGTGCACATCCGGGTAGAACTTTAGAAAACAGAGCCTTCATCTCTTAAGAGAAATATATTATCCTATTATGTGTACCTATTGGTATATGTGTTTCAAGCATCTACGGACGTGGAACTGTATTAGGCAACTCGGCCACATTCTGTGGGCCAGCCTGTGGGCACAGCATCCTCCTGAAAAGGCTTCTATGAGCATCACAGTATTCAATGAGCCTCCACCTTGCTTTACTGCACTGTCACACATTTTATTTGCCATGTCTCCACATTTTTAAGGTCAGATATATTTCTTACCTGGAATCTTGAAAGATGGTAGCCATGAAAACTCTGCATTGAGATACAAAAAGAATGCCTGAGAGCCACTGCAGCAATGGGCTTTGCCTCAGAATGAAATAAAGTCAGGGCCTCAGCGTGCTTGATATCCTGCGGCCCAGTGGGAGGTGTGAGGAGAGCATCCCAACCCTGTACCTGGAAAGACATAAATACCGGGGTGGGCAAAAGTAGGTTTACAATCGGGAGTACGCGAAACAGTTTATTCTTGTCGTACCTGCTGTTTATTAATTATTATATTATTTATTTGTATTCTAACTGGAAACCAACTTTTGCCCACCCCTGTATATATGTTTTTAAAAAGCCTTAAATTCCAAACATGGCAATAAAGTCCCTTCTCGTTTTACTCCTTTTTTCTGCTGTAAAAAGCTTTCTTGTTTCCATTTGGTTCACTGCATCGGAGAGGGCTTCAGGGTGGTTAAAAGAATGACTAGTGGTTTCAGGGAGAGGCTCAGGCAAAAGCCAGCGACCAGGGGCCCCTCAAAGGCCTCTGGGCTCCAATGGTTGCCTGACCTGCGAGGGGGCCGGCCAGCCTGAGGATGTTAGTCAGGTGATGCCCATCTTCTTGATGAGTTTCACCTCCTCACCCAAGAAGTGGTTCTTCAGGAAGTCACGGAGCTGAGGGTCTGTGGGGGTAGAACCCAGGGCCTGCAGCTCCAAAAGAGCCTGGTTCAGGCTCCTCTCCAAGGCCAGGGCAGCTTCCATGGCGTCCTGAGTTTTACCCACTCATCCTGGGAAGGCTTCAGCACGTTCTGGAAGAGAACATGACCACGTGCTGGTTTGCATCTTTAAGAGACACTCAGCGCCCTTGAACGTCTTTGCCAACTCATGGAAGAAGTGGCCCGCGCCCTCAAGAGCCACATTGTCTTGGTTGAAATAGAAGCCCAGAGGAAGGTAGGTGCGGGAGGCCTGCAGATGCAGGTTGGCCAGGCGGGTGGCCGCAGCCTCCAGCTCAGTGTAATAATTCTGACCAATTTGGGAGCTCACGGTTGTTTGGAAACAGGAGTTAAGGTAAAACAAAAACAAAAATGGCGTTGGCTGGTTTCGGAGGGTGAGGATGGCTGAGGTGGTTCTGAAGGTGGTGACTGGAAAAGAGGTTGGAGGGTGGTCGGAGGCTGGAAGAAGGAATGTCCCTAGGTCTGCTCTGTCCAAGCACTGTTGAGGCAAGAGACAGATGCGGGGGGATGCCAAGGGCACTGCCTCATTATACTCTTAATCTAACATGACCTGGTAGGGCATCTTAATTACTTTCAGATGTCTCCATAGAAATCTTTCTCAAGCAGTGGGAGACTTAGAGTTTTTCATATATATAACATTAATGGTTCACTAGAATACATGACCTGAGAACTAACCAGTGTTTTGTTTTTTTTAAAAAAATCTTTATTGTTGAGAATATTAGAGATGTCCCTCCTTTGCCCCCCTCCACCCGGTTCCTGCCCCGCCCCAGGTCTTCACCACACTACTGTCTGTGTCCATGGGTTATGCATATATGCATACAAGTTCTTTGGCTGATCTCTTCCTCCTCCCCCTTCCCTCTGAGATTCATCAGTCTGTTCCATGTTTCTATGCTGCTGGTTCTATTTTGTTCCTCAGTTTATTTTGTTCATTAGATTCCACATATAAGTGAGATCATGTGATATTTGTCTTTCTCTGAGAGGTCCCTTCATGTTGTCTCAAAGGGTAATAGATCCTTCTTTTTTACAGTTGCATAGTGTTTGCCTGCATATATGTACTCAATAGAATGTCACTTCATTACATAAAGTGTAGCAGTGGAAACTTTGCAGAAAAAAACTAAGAGTTAAAAGCAAGGTGGAGTCACTACATGTATAACAGACTTGAACACTGAGCCATAAGACTCAGAATCTAAGACCTATACCACCTCCAGGGAGGTGTTGTCACACACCAAGGCCCCCCCCCCCCCCCCCCCACTGGGAAGGGTGAGTGAAATGCAAGGCCTGAAAGGCACAACAGCAACAGCCCATATGGTGCATGGTGCTTACTTACAGTGCTACCACTGTAGTGGGAGATCGCTTCTCTGTTTTGACCTTGATCCTTCAGGACATTGGCATAGTTGTGGTGAACCTGGGTATTGTGGGGCAGAGTTTGAACTCCAGACCTAGAATTAATAAATTAAAAAAAAAAGAGCAACAAAGGATATTCCTTAGGCATGTTGTCAGTTTCTGTCACGTTTACTCAGTTTCATGAATCTGTGTTTGTAGTAAGTTTTTCTAAGTTAAGACCTTTGATTTTTGTGAATTGTATACGACAATAAATATGCCTATAGGTAACATGATGAGAAAGGTATCTAAACAAACATGCTATGTGCATGTGAACAAAATGCCCTTAGCATGGAAACCTAAGGGTCTCCATGTGTCAGAGACACACACACCTGGAGCCAGGTTGGGGCTCTGTTATCTCACCTGAGGCATCTCTGGGAGCACAGCAGGGCCCATTTCTAGACCCGAGGGCACAGCATAGCTAGGGTCACACTCTCAATTATCAGGCCCGTCTGGCTTTCCCAATTTGGGGTGCAGTGGGCAGAAGATGGGACATCACTGGGTCTACGCTGCTGTTGCTGCAAAACTTGGCCCGCAGGGGCCAATCACAGACACTCCTCCTCCTGGAAGGAGGCAGGCATTAGGCAAACCTTTTTTCCTTTGATGT
This sequence comes from Myotis yumanensis, assembly GCF_028538775.1. Taxonomy (NCBI): domain Eukaryota; kingdom Metazoa; phylum Chordata; class Mammalia; order Chiroptera; family Vespertilionidae; genus Myotis; species Myotis yumanensis. The sequence continues at coordinate 176,356,328 of NW_027223754.1, forward strand.
CTATCCATCTAAAAGGGGGCAGACTTTTTAATCTATAAGCTCAAAAGAGAACCAAAGCAGGAAAAGATTAAATGGTTTTCATAAAAGGAGAATAACCCCAAACCGCAACCTCCTCTGTAAAAGATCAGATCTACTGTGCGGTGCCCCTTTGTTCTCTGCCTTCTTTCCCTTTGTTCTTCCCCACCATTCTGGCTGCCTTCAGTGTAAGGACCCCTGCCACGGGTGTGTGCGCAAGACTCTCCCACCCCCTCCCTGCCTGCAAGGGTTACCCCATCCTCCTTCACACGCACAGTTCTCAGGGTGTCTGTTGGAAGGAAAACACATTCCAGGCCCAGGAGTGTGCATGGGACTGGAAGTTCCTTAATTACCCAATAGTAGTGGGTAGTAAAGTTGTGCTTGTTAGAGGTAATTATCACATGCTGGCCAGGCCAGAATGTACTCTGTGTTCAAAATGGACTTGGACTTCCAAGTGAACAAAGAAAGGAAAAGGTCGAAAGGCGTGTGCGGCCCAGAGCAGAATCGTTAATAGGGGAAAATTTCAGAAGTGACATGGTTCGGACAAATGAATTTGCAAGCATTTGAAAATCAGAGTAATTCAATATATATGCACTAGAGGCCCAGTGCACGAAATTCATGCACTGGGGATGGGTAGGGGGTCCCTTAGTCCAGCATGTGCCCTCTTGCAGTCCGGGACCCCTCCCTTGTTACTGCCCAGCTGCTTGCTGCTTCCTACCACTTGGCTTGCTGCTCCTTAGTGCTGCCACAAAGGCCTCGGGTCTGCTGGGTGCCATGCCTGCCGGTTTGTGTCTCTGATACCCCCAGCAGCCCCAGCACCAAGGTGGCGGGCCTTGGAGCTGCTGGGTACAGGCCCCCCGTTGTGTGTTTGTGTCTTCTATCAGGCCCCCAGCAGCCCCAGCACCACCTAAATAACTTAAGGGAAACTTTATTTAGTCTTCTTTTAAAAGCAATCTAGTTTAAAAATGAGTTGCAGTTAAGACAGAACAAAGAACATGGTACCTAAGAGTGAGATAGACTGACAGAGGAGAGGCTGGGCACTGGTCAGGGGCTACATGCCAACTGTTCTCCACCTGGGAAATGATGTAAAATTGGTTTCTTTAGTTTTCTGCTTAATCGTCTTCTCCAGCACTGAGGTCAGAGGAGCCGCCTTCCAGCCCGTAGGCTGCTTCTCAGAGTCGGAAATTTCACCATAGGCCTCTGCCTAGGACACGACCTCTGCACCCCCAGGGTGCATAAACACGCAGGGCTTGCATCAGGATCCACTGATCCTGGGGCCGGGAGGCCTCTCGGCTCCACTGATCCCCGGGTCGGGAGGCCTCTCAGCTCCACTGATCCCCGGGCCGGGAGGCCTCGAGGCTCCGCTGATCCCCAGGCTGGGAGGCCTCTTGGCTCTGCTGATCCAGGCAGCCGGGAGGCCTCTCGGCTCCGCTGATCCCAGGGCCCTGAGGCCTCTCGGCTCCACTGATCCCCGGGCAGTGAGGCCTCTCTGCTCTGCGGCTTCAGGGCTGTTTGGCTTCGCTCTACCGCTTGGAGCCTGAGTATGCAGATTAACCGCCATCTTTTAGCTTCTACTTGAAACATTGTATCTTTTGGAGCTGTTGCTTCAGGAGCTCAGAGCCCCGCAGCTGCAGGCGGGAACCTTGGTTTTCTCTATCGCTGGGGCAACCAAGCATCCTGTTCTCAGCTGCCTGGCTGCCCGCCGCCATCTTGGCTGACAGTTAATTTGCATATACTCACTGATTAGCCAATGAAAAGGGTAGTGGTCATACGCCAATTACCATGTTTCTCTTTTATTAGTGGTTCACTATGTGCTAAGCACCTTGCTAGGGGCTGGGCACAGTCAGAAGGGCTGGAAACCTGGGCAATTACTAAACGGGTTATTAGAGTGGTAACAGGGAGCCATGGGAGCTGAGAAGAGGAGGCTTAACCCAGACCAGGGGGCCAGGGGAAGCTTCTGGGAGCCAGGGTCAGCAAAGCTGGGACTTTAAGAATGGATTGAAATTAGCTTCTAGAGGGGAAGAGGTGGCGGTGGGGGTGCAGAGTACAAGTAGAAAGGAGGGTGTAGGGCTTTTGAGGGACTGTAAGAAATTCAGCGTGGATGGATCTTAGAAGGCTGAGTCTGGGGGTGAAGAGACCTGAGAGGACCTGGGGGTCACACTGGAGGCTTTGGGATTCATGTGAAGTGCAGTATGAGTCAGTGGAATGTTTTAAACAGAGGAGTTGGAAAATTTTCTGTAATGGGCCAGAGAGTAAATATTTTGGGGGGGAGTCATATGATCACTGTTGTAGTATGGAAGCAGCTATAGAGAATACAGAAATAAGTGGGCATGGCTATGTTCCTATAGAACTTTACTTACAAAAATAGGTGGAGGGCTGGATTTGACCCAAAGCCTGTAGTTGGCTGACCCCTGGCTGAAGTGTTAATTTTTAAGTTATAGTGAGATCAAGTTCTTTGGGAGCCCATCAACTTTCTCTCAGTAAAATGGACAACTGGGCATCCTGTGTGGGATTATGTCCCAACCGTAGTCTCTCCTCCTGATTGAGGCCATGGGTTCTTAACTGTGGCCCACGGACACACTTAAGCAAGTTGAAGAGAATTCAAAGAAAAGTTATTTTATTATGTCTTTTTCTGTAGGGTGAAGACTCTGGAGGAAAAATTGATCAGTTTAAAAGTTATGTCAGTAGTTGTCTTAATCCAAACAACTGTAAGGCATGGGCTTTACCCAGGTGAGATGTCTTCATGTTTGGACATCAGATGGCTTCTTTCTAATAGGAATGAAAGCAAAGTCCTTGCAGCACAATTGTGAATTTTTCTTTCTTTCACTGAGTCTGATTTAGGTTGAAAAAATATAAAAAAAAAAGATTGTATATTCTCTGGCTTTTAAATCACATGTTCAAATTCTGCCTCTCCTCTTACCAGCAGAGTCAACCTGTGCTGGTTAGTCACTCTCGCCAGGCCTCAGGGTCCTTAGTGCAAAATGGGATTGCAAAGATTGAGTTAAAATGTGCAAGCCATTGAGCACACCATTCCAGTAAAGGGAAGCCCTCATTACTGGTATTAGGACACAGAGTTCTGGGTTCTCGTGTGTAAGGTTCTTGCCATTGAAAACTATGCGGGGTGGGGTGGGGTGGGGGAGAGCTGTCATCTGTTTCATCCTGATATCAGTCAGTGGGATCTCTTTTTGTGCAAAGATGCTCATTTAGAAAAGGTGGGACTTGGACCAGAATTTGGAATTTCTCTAAGACTAAGACCTATGCTAAAGTATTTGTAGATTTGTTTCTAGTGCTGCCAAGGTCTCAGTGAAGCCATGCATCTTAGGGATGGTCAAGTGGTTTATAATTTGGAATAGAGGAGAAAACTGAAGCAGGGGCTGTGTCAAAACATCATCTTTACCCAAACAGTTGACATTTCTTCTAATTTTGTGAAGTGGATTATGTTGAAATTGGCACTTCTACTGTACCACCATCCGCTTCATAAACCAATCTCAAGTCCAAGTTGTTACCTGTGCTTTTGACTGACTGTTCTTTGGAGTTTCCCACAACTCGCTCGCCTGCCTGCCTGCCTGCCAACCTGATCACTCCCTAACCACTCCCCTGCCAGCCTGGTCGCCCCTAACTGCCCTCCCCTGCTGGCTTGGTTGCCCCTAACTGTCCTCCCCTGAAAGCCTGGTCACCCCCAATTGCTCTCCCCTGCAGGCCTGGTTCCCCCCAACTGCCCTCCCCTGCAGGCCTGGCTGCCCCCAACTGCCCTCCCCTGCTGGCCTGATTGTCCACAACTGCCCTCCCCTGCCGGCCATCTTGTGGTGGCCATCTTTGACCACATGGGGGTGGCCATCTTGGAGTGATGGTCAATTTGCATATCACTGCTTTATTATATAGGACTAGAGGCCCGGTGCACAAAAATTTGTGCACTCGGGGCAGGGGGGTGTCCCTCAGCCCGGCCTGTGCCCTCTCGCAGTCTGGGACCCCTTGGGAGATAACGACCTGCTGGCTTAGGCCTGCTCCTGGGTGGCAGAGGGCAGGCCCAATCCCTAGGTGCAGCCCCTGGTCGGGCTCAGAGTAGGGCCAATTGGGGAGTTGGGGCACTGCCCCCTGTCATGCACAGAGTAGGGAGGATCGGGAGGTTGTGATGCCACCCTCAGTCACGCTCAGGGTAGGGCTGATTAGGGGGTTGGGCACCGCCCCCCTATCACACTCAAGGCAGGGTCAATGGGGAGGTTGCAGCACCACCCCCTGTGATGCACAGAGCAGGGCCAATCAGGGGGTTGGGGCGCTGCCCCCTGTCACTCACAGAGCAGGGCCAATCAGGGGTTTGGGGCACTTCCCTCCCCCCCCCCCCCCCCCCGTCACACACAGAGCAGGGCCCATCAGGGGGTTGGGGCGCCACCACTGTCACATTCAGGGCAGGGCCGATGGGGAGGTTATGGCTCTACCCTGTCACAGACAGAGCAGGGCCCGCGGGGGGGGGGGGGCGCGGGGGGGGGGGCGCCACCCCCTGTCACACACAGAGCAGGGCCGATCAGGGGGTTGGGATGCCACACCCTGTCACATACAGAGCCACAGGGTGATCAGGGGGTTTGGGCGCTGCACCCTGTCATGCTGATCTGGTGCCAGGAGACCTCTCGGCTCCACTGATCCCGGTGCTGGGAGGCATATTACCCTTTTACTATATAGGATAGAGGCCGGGGGCCAGCTGGTTTACCCTGAAGGGTGTCCTGGATCAGGGTGGGGGTCCCCACTGGGGTGCCTGGCCACCCTGGGTGAGGGGATGATGGCTCTTTGCAGCTGGTCATACACCCTTCAGGGTGGGGGTCCCCACTGGGGTGCCTGGCCAGTCTGGGTGAGGGGCTGAGGGCTGCTTTCAGGCTGGCAGTTTTGACTGAAGCTCCCAACCACTCCTTTCTTTCTTTTTTTTTTTTTCTTCTGGGCAAGCTTTAGCTCTGGCTCTAGCTCTGAGGCTTCCACTGCTGGTTTGTTTGCCGTTCTGTAATCGAAACAATGTATAACTTCAGCTCTGAGATCCCAGCCGGCTATATTTGTTACAAAGTTTCAAACTGCCAGCTCAGAGGCCTGCAAGTCAGGCAGGGAATGTTGGAGTCTGCAGTCACGGGAGCAAGCAAGCCTCATGTTCCCTTCCAGCTGCCTGGCTGCCGGCCGCCATCTTGGCTGACAGTTAATTTGCATAAGGATATGCTGATTAGCCAATGGGAAGGGTAGCAGTCGTACGCTAATTACCATTTTTCTCTTTTATTAGTGTAGATGGTTTAGCAGAATAGAGTATAAATAATAGTTGTCATTTTTTGGCACCCCAGAACCTATTCCCACTTTGTAGCCACTCTTACCAGCAGAGTCAACATGTATAGGTTCTCTGCTCTCTCCATCATGGAGTCCTCTAGGACAGTGGTCGGCAAACTGCGGCCCCTTGAGTGTGGCTCTTCCACAAAATACCACACGTGAGCGCGCACGTACAGTGCGATTGAAACTTCATGGCCACACTCAAGGGGCCAAAAGGCCACATGTGGCTCACGAGCCGCAGTTTGCCGACCACTGCTCTAGGAGAACAAGCCAGTCATTTAACTCAGCTGGTAGGGATGAGGGGATGTGGGCTGAATTCAACCTCAGCTAATGAGATTCCCTCTACCAACACTTCAATGTGAGGAGAGACAAAAGTGGTAGAAGTTTACCCATTTTTTTCAGTGACTATGCTTAGTGACGATGCTCAGAGCTTACTGCTAAGCTCCTGCTGTAACACAATATCACAGACTGAGTGGCTTGAACAATAGATGTTTATTTTCTCACAGTTCTGGAGGCTGGAAGTCAATGTCAAGGTGCTGGCAGATTTGGTTTCTTCTGAGGCCTCTCTCCCATGCTTGCAGATGGCCACCTTCTCATTGTGTACTCATATGATCCTTCTTCTATGCATGTGCATCCCTGATGTCCTTCTGTGTGTCCTAATCTCCTCTTCTTATAAGGATACTCTTAGATTGGATTAAGGTTTCCAAAATATCTTCATTTTAACCTAATCACCTCTTAGAAAACCCAAACACAGTCATATTCTAAGGTGCTGGGGTTAGGACTTCAACATTATGAGTTTTGGGGGAACACAATTTAGCCCATAACATCTCTCATTTCTTTTTTTTTTTTTTTTTTAGTATTACAAAGGGTATTACATATGTCTCCTTTTTTTCCCCTCACCCTTGACAACCCCCTGGCCTCCCCTACCCCCCAGTGACTTATGTCCATTGGTTATGCTTATATGCATGCATATAAGTCCTTCAGTTGATCTCTTACCCCCCTTCTGCCCCCCTACCCTCCCTGGCCTTCCCGCTGCAGTTTGACAGTCTGTTTGAGGCAGCTCTGCCTCTGTATCTATTTTTGTTCATAAGTTTATAATGGTTTTTATTATCCATGAATGAGTGAGATCATGTGGTATTTTTCCTTCATTGACTGGCTTGTTTCACTTAGCATAATGCTCTCCATCCATGCCATTGCAAATGGTAAGAGTTCCTTCTTTTTCACAGCAGCATAGTATTCCATTGTGTAGATGTACCACAGTTTTCTAATCCATTCATCTACTGAGGGGCACTTAGGCTGTTTCCAGATCTTAGCTATGGTGAATTGTGCTGCTATGAACATATGGGTGCATAGATCCTTTCTGATTGGTGTTTTTGGTTTCTTGGGATATATTCCTAGAAGTGGGATCACAGGGTCAAATGGAAGTTCCATTTTTAGTTTTTTGAGGAAGCTCCATACTGTCTTTCATAGTGGCTGCACCAGTCTGCATTCCCACCAGCAGTGCACAAGTGTTCCTTTTTCTCCACATCCTCATTTTCTGTATTGTCGTTTGTTGATTTGTTGATGATAGCCATTCTGACAGGTGTGAGATGGTACCTCATTGTTGTTTTGATTTGCATTTCTCAGATGATTAGTGACTTTGAGTATGTTTTCATATGTCTCTTGGCTTTCTGAATGTCCTCTTTTGAAAGGTGTCTATTTAGATCCTTTGCCCATTTTTTGACTGGATTGTTTATCTTCCTTTTGTTAAGTTGTATGAGTTCCCTATAAATTTTGGAGATTAGGCCTTTATCAGATATGACATTGGCAAATATGTTTTCCCATGCAGTGGGCTTTCTTGTTGTTTTGTTGATGGTTTCTTTTACTGTGCAGAAACTTTTTATTTTGATGTAGTCCCATTTGTTCATTTTCTCTTTAGTTTCAACTGCCCTAGGAGCTGTATCAGTGAAGAAATTGCTTTGTCATATGTCTGAGATTTTGTTGCCTTTGGATTCTTCTAGAATCTTTATGGTTTCCTGTTGTACATTTAAGTCCTTTATCCATTTTGAGTTTATTCTTGTGTATGGTGTAAGTTGGTGGTCTAGTTTCATTTTCTTGCATGTATCTGTCCAATTTTCCCAACACCATTTATTGAAGAGACTATCTTGGCTCCATTGTATGTTCTTGCCTTCTTTGTCAAATATTAATTGGGCATATTGGTTCGGGCTGATTTCTGGGCTCTCTATTCTATTCCATTGATCTATATGTCTGTTCTTGTGCCAGTACCAGGCAGTTTTGAGAACAGTGGCTTTGTAATACAGCTTGATATCTGGTATTGAGATCCCACCTACTTTGTTTTTTCTCAAGATCGCTGCAGCTATTTGGGGTCTTTTTTTATTCCAGATGAATTTTTGGAGAGTTCGTTCTAGATCTGTGAAGTATGCTGTTGGTATTTTAATGGGAAGTGCGTTGAATTTATAGATTGCTTTGGGTAGTATGGACATTTTAATGATGTTGATTCTACCAATCCATGAACATGGTATGTTCTTCCATCTGTTTATGTCTTCCTCTATCTCTTATTTCAACTTCCTGTAGTTTTATGAATAGAGGTCTTTTACCTCTTTAGTTAAGTTTATTCCTAGGTAGCTTAATTTTTTTGGTGTGATGGTAAATGGGATTTTTTTTAGTCTCTCTTTCTGAAAGTTCACTATTGGTGTATATCAATGCCATAGATTTCTTGGGGTTAATTTTGTATCCTGCTACATTGCCAAATTCATGTATTAAGTCTAGTAGTTTTTTGATGGAGTCTCTAGGGTTTTGTATGTATAATATCATGTCATCTGCAAATAAGGACAGTTTTACTTCCTCTTTTCCAATTTGGATGCCTTTTATTTCTTCTTCTTGTCTAATTGCAATGGCTAATACTTTCAGTACTATGTTGAACAGGAGTGGTGAGAGTGGGAATCCCTGTCTTGTTCCTGTTCTTAGGGGAAATGGTGTTAGTTTTTGTCCATTGAGTATGATGTTGGCTGTGGGCTTGTCATATATGGCTTTTATTATGTTGAGGTATGATCCTTCTACTCCCACCTTGCTGAGAGTTTTTATCAAAAATGGGTGTTGGATTTTGTCAAATGCTTTTTCTGCATCAATTGATATGACCATGTGGTTTTTTTCTTTCAATTTGTTTATGTGATGTATCACGTTTATTGATTTTCGGATATTGTACCATCCTTGCATCCCTGGGATAAATCCTACTTGGTCATGGTGTATGATCTTTCTAATGTACTGCTGGATCCGATTTGTTAAGATTTTGTTGAGGATTTTGGCATCTATGTTCATGAGGGATATTGGCCTGTAATTCTCTTTCATTGTGTTGTCTTTACCTGGTTTTGGTATTAGGGTGATGCTGGCTTCAAAGAATGAGCTTGGAAGTGTTCCTTCCTCTTAAATTTTTTGTAGTAGTCTGAGGGGGATAGATTTTAGTTCTTCCTTGAATGTTTGGTAAAACTCCCCTGTGAAGCCGTCTGGTCCTGGGCTTTTGTTTGCTGGAAGCTTTTTGATGACTGCTTCAATTTCTTCCATAGTTATTGGCCTATTGAGATTTTTAGATTCTTCCTGATTGAGTTTTGGAATGTTGTATTTTTCTAGGAATTTGTCCATTCCTCCAGGTTGTCTAGTTTGTTGGAGTAGAGTTGTCCATAGTATTGTTTAACAATCATTTGTATTTCTGTGGGGTCTGTTGTTATTTCACCTCTATCATTTCTAATTTTGTTTATTTGGGTCCTCTCTCTTTGCTTCTTGGTGAGCCTGGTTAGAGGTTTGTCAATCTTGTTTATCCTTTCAAAGAACCAGCTCTTGGTTTCATTGATTTTCTGTATTGTTTTTTTGGTCTCTATGTCATTTATTTCTGCTCTAATCTTTATTATCTCCTTCCTTCTGCTCACTCTGGAGTTTTCTTGTTGCTCTCTTTCTAATTCTTTGAGATATAGAGTTAGATGAGTTACTACCATTTTTTCTTTTCTTTTCTTTTTTTTTTTTTTTTTGAGATAGGCCTGTAGAGCTATAAACTACCCTCTCAGGACTGCTTTCATTGCATCCCATAGGTTTTGGATTGTTGTGTTTTCATTGTCATTAGTTTCCAGGATGTTTTTAATTTCTTCTTTGATCTCATTGGTAACCCAATCAATATTTAATAACATGCTATTCAGCTTCCAAGTATTTGAGTATTTTGGGTTGTTTTTATTGTAGTTTATTTCTAATATTATGCCATTGTAGTCTGAGAAGATGCTTGGTGTGATTTCAATCTTCTTGAATTTGGGGAGACTTTGTTTGTGACCCAATATGTGGTCTATTTTTGAATGTGTCTTATGAGCACTTGAGTAGAATGTATATTCTGTGGCTTTGGGATGAAGCATTCTGAAGATGTCAATTAAGTCCATCTGATCTAGTGAGTCATTTAGGATTGCTGTTTCTTTGCTGATTGTTTGTCTAGAGGACTTATCCAGTGATGTCAATGGTGTATTAAAGTCCCCTACTATGATTGTATTGCTGTCGATCTCTCCTTTGATATCTTCCAGGAGTTTTTTTTATGTATTTGGGTGCTCCTGCATTGGGTGCATATATGTTTGTCAGGGTTATATCTTCTTGTTGTATTGATCTCTTTAGTATTATGAAGTGGCCTTCCTTATCTCTTGTATGGCCTTCACTTTGAGGTCTATTTTGTCTGATATAAGTATTGCTACCCCAGCTTTCTTCTCATTTCCATTTGCCTGAAAGATATTTTTCCATCCCTTCACTTTCAGTCTGTGTCAGTCCCTTCTTCTGAGGTGGGTCTCTTGTAGACAGCAAATGTATGGGTCATGTTTTTTTATCCATTCAGCCACTCAATGTCTTTTGGTTGGAGCATTTAGTCCGTTTACATTTAAAGTTATTATTGAAAGGTACTTGTTTGTAGCCATTCATTTTTTTGTGTGGCTGTTTTCTTTCTGAGCTTTTTATTTCTTCTTTTTTACACCAGTCCCTTTAGCATTTCTTGCATTGCTGGCTTGGTGGTGATAAACTCCCTTAGCCTTTTTTTGTCTGTGAAGCTTCTTGTTTCCCCTTCAATTTTGAATGATAGCCTTGCTGGATAGAGTATTCTTGGATTCAGTCCTTTGCTTTGCATCACTTTGTAAATTTCTGTCCATTCTTTTCTGGCCTGATGTGTTTCTGTTGAAAAATCATTTGCTAATCTAATGGGAGATCCCTTGTATGTAACTTTCTGTCTCTCTCTTGCAGTCTGTAAGATTCTCTCTTTGTCCTGAGCATTTGCCATGGTAATTATGATGTGTCTTGGTGTGGGTCTTTTCGGGTTCACCTTGTTTGGGACTCTCTGTGCTTGTGTGACTTTTTTCTTCCCCACCTCAGGGAAGTTTTCTGATATTATTTCTTCGAATAGGTTTTCTAATCCTTGTTCCTCTTTCTGTTGTTCTGGCACCCCTATTATTCGTATGTTGTTTCGTTTCACGTTGTCCCAAAGCTCCCTTAGGCTCTCCTCCTGTCTTTTAATTTTTTTCTCCAATTGTAGTACAGTTTGGGTGTGTTTTGCTTCCTTGTCTTCTAATTCACTAATTCGGCCCTCCACTTCTCCTAGTCTACTGTTGATACTTTCAATGGTGTTTTTTATTGCAGCTATATCGCTCTTCATTTCTGCTTGGGTCTTATATAAGTTATTGATTTTTTCATCTTTTTCTTCTTGCTTCTTGCATAAGTTGTTGATTTTTTCATCTGTTTCTTCTTGCTTCTTGCATAAGTTGTTGATTTTTTCCTCCATCCGGTTTATGCACTCTAGGACCCTTATTCTGAATTCTTTTTCTGTCATGTTGCATGCCTCTGTATCACTTAGCTGCTTTTCTGGTGAGTCCTCCTTTTCTTTCCTTTAGGGGTTTCTTTGTCTACTCATGTTTCATCTCACTGACATATCTAGATGTTGAGTCATTCAGTGGCTGCTCCCTGGGTGGCAGTGGCTCCTTGGGCTATGGTTGCTCCTTGGGCAGTTGCAGTAGCAGCTGCTCCTCAGTTGTCAGCAGCTCCTCTGGTGGGTGTTGTTCACCGCTGTGGTGGCTCTTCTGGCTGGTGGGGGGAGGCTTCACATACAGCTGCTGTTCTTCAGACAGAGGGTGTGGTGATCAGGAGGCTGCTGTTGCTTGGATCTGCTGCGTTGATTTAAAGGCACAAAATACTTTCCAGGGGAGCTCTGCCCTTCCCGGCTACAAACCATCTCACCAGCTGAGTAATTTCGCCAATTCGGGGGGGTGTTATTAGTTTCAGCTGCTTCCTCCATTTGCTCCTCATTTCTTGTTTTCTACAAGTCAGCTCAACATCCCCTTAAATTCTGTGAGCTCCCCCAACCCTTGCAGTATATCCTTATTCTTTTTTTTAAAATATATTTTATTGATTTTTTACAGAGAGGAAGGGAGAGAGATAGAGAGTTAGAAACATCGATGAGAGAGAAACATCGATCAGCTGCCTCCTGCACATCTCCCACTGGGGATGTGCCCGCAACCCAGGCACATGCCCTTGACCGGAATTGAACCTGGGACCTTTCAGTCCGCAGGCCAACGCTCTATCCACTGAGCTAAACCGGTTTCAGCCATCCTTACTCTTTTAAATTAAATCTTTATTGTTCAGATTATTACAGTTGTTCCTCTTTTTCCCCCCATAGCTCCCCTCCACCCGGTTCCCACCCCACCCTCCGCCCTCACCCCCCTGCACTCTCCTCATCCATAGGTGTACAATTTTTGTCCAGTCTCTTCCCGCATCCCCCACACCCCTTTCCCCCCTGAGAATTGTCAGTCCACTCCCTTTCTATGCCCCTGATTCTATTATATTCATCAGTTTATTCTGTTCATCAGATTATTTATTCACTTGATTTTTAGATTCACTTGTTGATAGATGTGTATTTGTTGTTCATAATTTGTATCTTTACCTTTTTCTTCTTCTTCCTCTTCTTAAAGGATACCTTTCAGCATTTCATATAATACTGGTTTGGTGGTGATGAACTCCTTTAGCTTTTTCTTATCCGTGAAGCTCTTTATCTGACCTTCAATTCTGAATGATAGCTTTGCTGGGTAAAGTAATCTTGGTTGTAGGTTCTTGCTATTCATCACTTTGAATATTTCTTGCCACTCTCTTCTGGCTTGCATAGTTTCTGTTGAGAAATCAGCTGACAGTCGTATGCGTACTCCCTTGTAAGTAACTGGCTTTCTTTCTCTTGCTGCTTTTAAGATTCTCTCTTTGTCTTTTGCTCTTGGCATTTTAATGATGATGTGTCTTGGTGTGGTCCTCTTTGAATTCCTTTTGTTTGGGGTTCTTTGTGCTTCCTGGACTTGTAAGTCTATTTCTTTCACCAGGAAGGGGAAGTTTTCTGTCATTATTTCTTCAAATAGGTTTTCAATATCTTGCTTTCTCTGTTCTTCTGGCACTCCCATTGTCGTAAGTGTTTCCCTCCACGTCCTGCGTGGTTCAGGGTTCGGGTCTGGAAGTGGAGCCGCACACAAATGAAATAGAAAAGACACAAAATAATTTGGGAATATGGGGGACCAGGCGAGCAAGTCCAACTCAGGGAGAAGGACTTCCCCTGTGCTCAGGCCTCACCAAGCTTTTATAGTGAGAGGTAAACAAGGTAGTGATTACCATAGTTACACAGTTCTTGTGAGTTTCACTTGTTTTGACCATGGTTATACTTCCTGCACTTCCTCATCCCATTAGCTTTCCCAGATAAGATCTAGGGAGTGTTATAAGGTCAAGCCTAATTATGCTAAGAGGACTGTGCCCTTTAAGCTAGGACTTGTTTGTGACTTTGCCAGCAGGTCAGTCCGAGGCTTAACCCTATATCAGTTTCCCACACCCCATAATTCGGATGTTGGTATGCTTGAAGTTGTCCCAGAGGCTCCTTACATTCTTTTCATATGTTTGGATACTTTTTTTCTTTTTGCTTTTCTGATTGGGTATTTTTTGTTTCTTCGTATTTCAAATCTTTGACTTATATCTTGTGATCCTCTAGTCTGCTGTTCGATCTCTGTATAATATTCTTTATTTCAGTCAATGTATGCTTAATTTCTAGTTGGTCCTTTTTCATATCCTCGAGGGTCTCACTAGATTTATCTGTGGTTTCTAAAATTTTTGAAAAACCTTATAACCGTGGTTTTGAACTCTATATCCAGTAGTTTGCTTTCCTCCATTTCTGTCATTTGTGACCTGTTTCTTTGTCTTCGCATTTTGTCTGCTTCTCTGTGTTGATAGTGTGGCTTTCTGTGCTAGGTATCCTATAGGGCCCATTGGCTCAGCCTCCCCAATTACCTGAGGTGGACACTTTTCGTGCACCCCTTTGTGGGCTCTGTGCACAGTCTTGTTGTAGTTAAGCCTTGATTATTGTAGGTATTACTGGGAGGAATTGACCTCCAGGCCAATCGGCTGTGTGAATCAGCTGTGTCTATGGTGGGATAACTTCTGTACTGGAGACACCCTTATGGGGCAAGACTTGCTTCAGTGGGGCTTTGGTGCTCACTGAGTCTGCCCCCTGAGTGTGTCCCTTATGGATGTGAGGAGTTGTAATCTGGATGGTTCCACTCTGACCACTGGGTACACTGGCTCTTGGATCTCTAAGGTGGTCCTAATTTAGCCTCTGCCTGAGGCTACCCAGCAGAAGCTACAGAGAGATCTGCAGATTCCTCTTCTTTGTTTGGGGTTTGTAGGTGCCCAGATGAGGCCCAGCTGTGAAGCAATGCAAGCTGCTGTGGGGCCTTGGGCCTTCTTTTGGAAGTTCTGAGTCTCTCTGACCCAGCTGCAGTTTGTTAGGTAATTTTAGATTGCAAAGGGCCAGGCCATTCATATGCAAAAGCCTCTGCACACAGCTTGGGTGGGACGGGGTCTCAGGGAATCAACAGGGTGGAGCAAACAGCTATGGCTGATCCTCAGCCCTGACCTAAGAGGCCCGGGTCTCAGTGTCCTGCGATAATCTCTGCAAGCACCTCTGAGAGAAAGCCGCCCTCGAGTTCCGCCAGATGCCAGACAGTCCAGTTTCTTCCCGTATGGGTCTGGGTCCCCAGAGACTTGCCCGGAACTGGAGTCAAAGCCGTTGGGAGCTTTTGTCTCCCTCCGATTGAAAAAGACAACTGTGTCCTCAGATGCTAGCCTTTTCCGAGTGCGCCTCTGTACCCCTGCACTTTACTTCCGCACCTCCTCTGAATCTCAGTGTGCTTTTCTCTTTCCTTCTAGTTGTAGAATTTCCACTAAGCCAGCCTTCCTGTGGTTCTGGATGATGTCTTTTTTTGTCTTTTAGTTGTATTTTTGTAGTGGTTGTGTGAGGCAGCAATTTCAGGTGTTTACCTATGCCGCCATCTTGGTTTCTCTCTATCCTTATTCTTATTTAAGTTATCCAAAGTCAGTTTTTTATTATTGCCACTATTGCCACTAATGCAAACCCAATGGAGCGTAGACTGGCAGACACTCCCATGGGATTATGTAAACCTGTATGTGGTGGAGCAGTTTGACATAGAAAGCTTCAGTCTTTCAGAACATTTTTCTCTTGTCGAAAGTTTGTTGAATTAAAATCTCCCTTCAGTGGCAGCTGGTGAGAGAGAGAGAGAGAGAGACGATGGGACTAGAATGATTGGGATGAACTGATGAGAGACTTGTGACTGGAATTACCAACAACATTTTAGTCTTCAGAACTTCCACTTATGAATTAATTTTGTCATTTATCTGTATAAGTGATGAAAGCTGCCAGGAATAACCAAATGACATTTTACACACTTTGTAATAGACACAACTCTTTCTCTGAGGCAATAGGGCAGGAAGAAAATGAAATAGAGCTTGTGAACAGATAGACCCTGAGGGCACTCATTCCCCATGACCTCTGCCTTCTTAGCAGAATGGAGATGGTACCTGTGAACCCTACTCCCTGACTTTAGGGACCTCACATGCTTATTTCATTGAGGAATCAGTCACCCACAGAGTGAGGTGATGGGGGAAGAGGAACAACTTTGCAGTGAGCAGTGGGGGACAGGGACATGCTGTGAGCCATGGACTAGAAATGAGCAAGTTTCAGTCACCACACAGTTGAGGGCAAAGAGAACAAATTCATGGGGAAACAGCCTATTTTTAAGACATTAGCCAGCAAGTGTTGTGCCTTTTTAATAGGAAAAAGAACATATTTTAGAGCAGGGGTTCTCAATCTTCTGGCCCTTTAAATACAGTTCCTCATGTTGTGACTCAACCATAAAATTATTTTCGTTGCTACTTCATAACTGTAATGTTGTTACTGTTATGAATCGTAATGTAAATATCTGATATGCAGGATGGTCTTAGGCGACCCCTGTGAAAGGGTCGTTCCACCCCCAAAGGAGTCGTGACCCACAGGTTGAGAACCGCTGTTTTAGAGGACTCTTTTCAAGGTTGGGAATTAGTGAATTAAGCACAAGGAAAACCAAGAGAGGCAGGTAAAGGGTAACAGATGGGATACTGGGCACACATCTGAAATGACCAACCACTGGGTACCAGCTGGAAAGGGAAGCAAGAAAAGCCAGGTTGATAGAATTGGCCAATTTGGGCTTCATGAGCACAGACAGTTAATTTAGAAGGATAAACGCCTGGAATAGGGAATAGACTGGCAGCCCGCTGGAGCTGGGAGGAGTTCAAATGGTGTAAGCAGACACCAGGTGAAGGTCCCTGTTGCTGGAAAAGTGGTGAAGCAGAAACCCCAGGAACTTGGCTAACATCCTAGAATACTCTTTAAAAACGTGTTGTTCTTTCTTCTTTCTGTGTGAACTCCTTTGTCAATTGCTTGGCTGAACAATGAAATAAGACTTATCTGTTTCATTCTGTTCATAGCTGATTTTGTAGCCCAGCTCATCATCAATACTGTTTTCATCTGAATTCACAGACTGAAATTTTCCTATAAGCCTTTTCTTCATAAAGCCCATGTTAGATTTCATATAATATCATTTGAAAAAACTAAAGTTAAGACCTCAATTATATTATAGCTTCCATTCGAGCTCTACTAAACTAAATTTTCTTGATTAACAAATATTACCAGACCCACACTACCTCATTTGTTTGGAAATAGATACATGTCAACAAAGAAATAAATGGGAACAGGTCTGTCACCAACACCAACAGCTCCAGAGAGACATCTTGGATCTCTAAGGAGGTGCTAATTTAGCCTCTGCCTGAGGCTACCCAGCAGGAGCTAAGGAGAGATCTGCAAATTCCTCTTCTTTGTTTGGGGTTTGTAGGTGCCCAGATGAGGCCCAGCTGTGAAGCAATGCAAGCTGCTGTGGGGCCTTGGGCCTTCTTTTGGAACCTTTGACCCATCTAATCATACCTGAATAGGGACTCTCTTGACGCCAAATGTCATCCTGTATAACAGTGAACACAGTCAGGGTGGAGGCTCCACCAGAATTTAGTCAAGTGCATGTACAAAAAGGATGTTTTGCCTGTGCTGGGAAACAGGGTGGGGAAACAGGGCTACTTTGGGGATGCAATGATATCCCCCTGAAAATTGTAAACCATATAACTAACTTTCATAGAGAGCTCATTCTTTTCCTGAGAAACATTCACGTATTAGTTCTCTAAAAGGCTGCACTAGAGTGTTAGCTAGTTCTTCATTATTGCAGAGCAGAGTAAGAGGTCTGTCTCAAGCACTATCATTGCCCTGGATTTCTGCAGTTTTCACAAAGATGTGGTGGCGAATGATTGCTGCTAAAATCCTGAATACACTCCAGCCACTCTTTCCCATTTAACTGTCAAGCTTCCAATTGGAGGGAAGCCACTGTAAATAGAGTGAGTGAGTACAAACGTTAGCTAATCCAACCTGCTCTGTGGCTGTTTCTGAAGCTGAGGTAATGAGCACCTTAGCTTCACAAGGATCTATTTGTTATACACTAAAGGACTGTCTCTCTGGACCTGTTGGTGTTGATGACAGAGGACAGGCCTCATAAGGATGAAATCATGAGCAGTAATTACCTGGGCATGTAAAGGACTCTCTCGGCCATCACAAAACCCACCCTGAAGAAAAGATTGCTGGCTGGGTTGAACGAGAAAACCAGGAACAACAAGCCCACCAAAACTTCCTTGTGCTCCACACAATAGTGAAGGACAAATTAATTTTGGACTAAATCCACTTCCATTGTTATTTACTCATTTCTTTCATTTTCAAGCTCTCATTGAAGGAATGAAAAGATTAGACCAATGTGAGCAGGAGAAACTTCATCTTTCCATTTTCAAGTGCCTCAACTTTAAAAGGAGACAAGTGGGGCCTAAGGCTCAGAGCCCAGCCCAGTGGGGCTGAGTTCCTGCCGGGACTGACTGGCAGACCCTGAGCGACGGATGAATAATTATTCTGATACCTGTTTTTGTGAAAGAGAGGGCTAAGGGACTGCTTGGCTATAGGAACCAAACAGCTCCATTTGCCTGCCTCCTTAGGCTTTTATTGTAACAACAGCTTGAAATAAAATGAACTATTAGATACTATCAGCAGGGTAAGCATCCTTGAGAAAACACATGTATCTGTGGTGTCTTTAAAACAAGGACATTTTGAAGTCTAAATATAAAGATTCCAGTAAAACACACAGGGGCTCAGACTTGTTTGGAAAAATCAAGGCAGGGTCTGTCTTCAGCAAGGTCCCTTAGAGGCCCCTGACCTTTCGGAGAATCCTCCTTACAGACTTTCCAAGCAATTCCTGTGCTTCCCCACAGGTTCCGAAGATCACTCTAGTTCTAAAAGTCAGTGTTATAAATTGTTACCCTGTGATGTGAGGCCACTGGGGGGCTGGTGAGGAGAACGTGGAGATTCCATAGTGGGAGCTTGGACATGTGGAGGCCATCACATTATATTCTTAGTGGGGAGTGCTGATCTGAAAAGGTAGGAAACAGGCCCATGCTTCTCTTTATTTTAAAACTAGAGGCCAGGTGCATGAAATTCATGATGGGTAGGGTCCCTAGGCCTGGCCAGTGATCAGGGCCAATCGGGGCCTTCTGGCTGCTGGCTGGGCCTCACTTCCCTGGCTGCCAGCTGCCAATCGGGGCCTTTCTTCATTCCGCGCCAGCCCCTGCTGATCAGCGCACATCATAGTGAGTGATTAGTCTCCCAGTTGAACTCCCATGGGGTCAATTTGCACTTAAGACCAGTGCAAACCATCTAATTTCTATGAAGGTAATTTTGAAAACGAATAATATTCACCAATGATTCTTCAACCTAAACTTAAATTGTCCATACTTTTTGTCTTTCCTCTCCTCCAATTAGCTTGGATTTAAGATATTTTAAGACATTTCTTTAAAATACATATGAGCATGCCAAGCAGAAAATTGGGAAGTTAGGTAAAAAATTTTCACTAGGACATGGCTAAATTTCCAAGGATAAGAAAAACTGTGGGGACAGCCCAATTCTGGATCTTGGAGATCACAGACCTGACAAAATTTTTTAAATGATGTTTATTTATTTTAGCCTGATATGTTTGGATGAAACTCAGAAAGTCTAAGGAATTAGAGGGACTTTGGGGCATTTTCCAAAGGAAATGCTTTGATTTTTAAAAAGTCTAATTTAATTTTTAGAAAAAGAGTGCAATGGAAACTGACTTCTTTCTAATTACCAGAGGAAAAGAAATAGAGATTAGAATTAAAGCACCTAATAATATAGCCACCAACAGCACACATATTTTATCCATGATCAACTATGTGACTTCAGGGAAATTACTTTTTTGAGCTTTATTTTTGATCAGTCAAAAATAAAGGTGTTGCTATCTTACCTATCCTATCTCATAACAGACTTGTGAAAACCAGAGGTGAAATATTAGTATATTTCCCGGGGCAACTCTTCTTTGGCTTCATTTTCCTTTTCTGGCTTGGAGGATACAGGGAAGTCTCCTTCTGAGCTGCAAAGAGAAATTCTTTCTCTTAACACTCCTCAAAGAGTCTCCAAGGTGACTGAATAGAGGCCAGACTGTCACTCAGCCACTACCAGCACAGCCAGTTTTTGTTCAATGCTATGAATTATCACAGATGAATTCCAGCTCCGGACAGAAGTGTAATGGAAGCTCCCGGGTGTCCCTTGCTCTTTTCAGAACATGGGGCCGAGCTGGGGGAAACAGAGACACACACATATGGCGGACACAGACACATAGACCCACACCAGGATATGGGCAAGAAAATCTGGTCGCAGTCTTTTTTATTTTAAATGTCTTTTTTATTAATTTTAGAGGGAGAGGAAAGGAGAGGGACAGAGAGAGAGAGAGAGAGAGAGAGAGAGAGAGAGAGAGAAACATCAATGAGAAACACTGATTGGCTGCCTCTTGCACGCCCCCTACTGGGGATTGAGCTGGCAACCCCTGCATGTGCCCTGACCAGGAATTGAACCGGTGAGCTCGGTGCATGGGGTGCTTGGAGCGATGCTCAACCAACCGAGTCATACCGGCCAGGGCTGGGGACAGTCTTAGGGTAAGAAAAATTAATAGCTGATTCTGAGAAGCCAAATCATTTCTGACGTATCTCTTAAGAACTTTGCATTCGTCTGTGTCTCTGATTTCGGATGAGACGGCCACAACACCTTGCTACAGCGGGAAAGGTCTCCTGTGACATGAGCACAGGGCTCTGTATCTCCGATGCAGACATACACAGACGACACACTTCACTTTTTCTTTCCTCTGAAAGCAACAAGACAAAGCTGATCTGGGACGGGAAAGGTTTGTTTCAGGATCTCAGCAGCCTGGCTGCCAGACCATACTCCACGCAGCTCAGGCAGTGATTCATTCCATGACTTTCATAAGCTCTGAAATTCACTGATAAATGTGAATGAAGAAAGGAAATAGCTGGGAGACAAAAGTAGATTTATACACTCCATTCTTCTCCCAATTCATTCCAAACTTGTTCAAGACCAAACTTTCTTCCCAATGATAGACCAGTGAAGGCAGATGAAAACCCACGTATTTATAAAATTACAAGACATAACCTCCCATTCTTCTATCACTTATTATTGATTGTCACCTAGAAAATGGTGCCTTTGCACTATAATCTGAGATCAATAAGGCAAAGAAACCCATTCTAATCTCCAGAGGTTCACTCACTTGGTGAAGATTCAAATATTTTAGAGCTGTAGGTCCTGAAGGCAGTCAGACGTTCATCATACTTTGTCAAGCAAGTATGGTGAGAGTCTTCTGGCTCCCGTCATGATATATAAAAGTAACAGTAAATCCAGTAAGCTTCTACGTTAGCAGCTAAACATAAAAGAGAGATTTACTTACATAACAGCTTCTGGAGGAGCTCCTATTAATACAGATTTGATTTCTGCTACCCTTGCTGCATTTATGCAAAGCAAAATATCTTCTATCTTCTTTGGACATAACCCAATTTCCTCTTTCTGAGGCAGATGGCGATAAAAGCATGATGGATTATTTGGCGTTTTAAGAGGTGTTTAAAAAGCTCCTTTCACAGATAACTCACTTAAAAGACTAGTTCACTTCCCCCCTAATTAAATGTACTTTCAAACAGCCTGCCTCCATAATTTAAAAGGGCAATGGTAATGGACTAATGAAATGTGGCAATGGATAAAAAAGGAAGCCCAGTTTAAAAATGGCACCAGACACCTGTATCTCTGAGAGCTCAGCAGTCATTCACATACATATTCGTCAACACATGGAAGATGCATCCATACAGGGACTGTGTTCCAACAAGTGCTATCAACCTAAATCTTTAAAGTCTATCCAAGAGAGAGAACAGTATAAAGTTTGTAAATGATCCACATGAGGCTTAAAAAATGTGGCAAAGACATGGTAAGAACTCAACCCAACGATCACTAATTGGGAGTTATTATTTTCCTAGAAAATTCCTTCAAGATGATAAGAACAAATGTTTGGCTAAAATGGTTTTCTAGCAACATTTGTCATTAAATTGTTACCAAAAAGGACCTTGTTAAATAAGGTCTTAAGTCTGTCTGTATATATAGTATCTGGATGTAGAGTCTACATTGTAGACAATTAGAATCCATGGGTCACAGTTACTAATGTCAAAAAGGATTGTGATAGATTTGAATGACTAGAATTTTCTAGTGACTCCAGAAGGCTGGCATGAAAATTATTCTCTCATTGGGTTGCTTTTTAATACCAAATACCAGAGCTCTGGTGTTGGAAATTAACCTAAGCCAATTTGGCTGCTTCAAGACTGTCAGGTTCTTTGTAAATACTGGTTGTCCTTGGTGTTTACAGCCAGATGGGATGTAACACTGACAGCAGGTCTTGGATAAAGTGCAGCCGGAAAGACAAACATTTATCAGCAAGCAAGCACAAAAAGAGTTTTCTGCCATCTGCTCTTGTGAGCTCAGGGAAGTCCCCACTCAGTCTTATGGTTTCCTACATCATCTTACAGGGAAAACTTTCTCTGAGGACAATGTGAGAATCATCTGAGGCAGAGCAGCCCACCTTCCAGTAAGGTCAGGCTAAGAGCCTTCTTGGAGCGGGGGACACGGGACCAAACAGACCCTGGGTTCTAGCTCCCTCAGGCTGCTGGGAGTACCAGTCTTAGACCCTTATCATTCAGTGGTGATGGTGCCTGTACACTCTTTCCAGCCACTCATCGTGTCCACCACTCGCTTCACCAGAATAAAATTGTTTTCTAACAACCTATACTGAAGAGTAAACATCTGGCATGGATTTTGACAACAATGGTGGAAGAGCAGGTGGAGTCCCCCCCAAAATACGGACTCCAGAGTACAGTACTTTACATGCTAGCCAACTACCTCTGAAACAAACATTAAAGCGAATCTCACAACATTGAGGCAGCACAATGTTGGCATGGGTGCATTTTTAAAGTGAATCGTCACACAGACATTCTAATGCCTCATTCTATGGTTTTGTCCTTCTCTATATACCTGTGTGCCTCTTTTAAAATCAATAGTCAACCAGGTGAACAGGTGAATTTCTTCCCACGACATTTT
Organism: Myotis yumanensis; assembly: GCF_028538775.1. Taxonomy (NCBI): domain Eukaryota; kingdom Metazoa; phylum Chordata; class Mammalia; order Chiroptera; family Vespertilionidae; genus Myotis; species Myotis yumanensis. The sequence goes on from NW_027223754.1 coordinate 176,378,586, forward strand.
ACACTTACTGTTGACTGGTTAGAAATGTGCTATAACTTTAAAACAAATGGTTCCAAAGGGATTTTTATTTAGGTAGTATTGTTAAAGGATAACTCTGTGAAGATCTGTTTGGTGGTGGTTATTCTTTATTTAATTTAATTTAAATTCTTTACTGTTGTGTTACACACGTCTCCCTTTCCCCCCATTGACCTCTTCCCACCTGCTCCCGCCCCAGCACATGCCCCCATCCCCCGACTGTCTATATCCATTGGTCATGCTTTTATATGCATGCATACAAGTCCTTTGGTTGATCTCTTGCCCCCTTCCATCCTCCCCGGCTTCCCTCTGAGGTTGGACAGTCTGTTCGATGCTTCTATGACTCTGAATCTATTTTTGTACATCAGTTTATGTTGTTCATTATATTCCACAAATGAGTGAGATCATGTGATATTTATCTTTCCCTGACTGGCTTATTTCGCTTATCATAATGCTCTTCATGTCCATCCACGCTGTTGCAAATGGTAAGAGTTCCTTCTTTTTGCAGCAGCGTAGTATTCCATTGTGTAGATGTACCACAGTTTTCTGATCCACTCATCTGCTGATGGGCACTTAGGTTGTTTCCAAATCTTAGCTATTGTACATTGTGCTGCTATGAACACAGGGGTGCATATATCCTTTCTGATTGGTGTTTCTAGTTTCTTGGGATATATTCCTAGAAGTGGGATTACTGGGTCAAATGGGAGTTCCAGCCCTAACTGGTTTGGCTCAGTGGATAGAGCGTTGGCCTGCGGAATGAAGGGTCCCAGGTTTGATTCCAGTCAAGGGCATGTACCTTGGTTGCGGGCACATCCCCAATAGGGGGTGTGCAGGAGGCAGCTGTTTCTCTCTCATCGATGTTTCTAACTCTCTACCCCTCTCCCTTCCTCTATGTAAAAAATCAATAAAATATATTTAATAACAAATGGGAGTTCCATTTTTAATTTTTTTGAGGAAACGTCATACTGTTCTCCACAGTGGCTGCCCCAGTTTGCATTCCCACCAGCAGTGCAAGAAGGTTCCCTTTTCTCCGCATCCTCGCCAGCACCTGTCATTTGTTGATTTGTTGACGATAGCCATTCTGACAGGCATGAGATGTTACCTCACTGTTGTTTTGATTTGCATGTCTCGGATGATTAGTGACTTTGAGCATGTTTTCATATGTCTCTTGGCCTTCTGTATGTCCACTTTGAAAAATGTCTATTTAAGTCCTTTACCCATTTTTTTTTATTGGATTGTTTATCTTCCTTTGGTTAAGTTGTATGAGTTCCCTGTAAATTTTGGAGATTAAACCCTTATCAGATGTAACATTGGCAAATATGTTCTCCCATGCAGTGGTCACTCTTGATTTGTTGATGGTTTCTCGGTTGTTATTATTCTTGAAGGTAGAGATAAGACAGGTTAGAAAAATTTTAAATAATCTACTGAAGGGGCCATTACAGGTCTGTACAATTGACCCACCCACTTTTATATGTTTAAACCAACACTTTTCAAATGATCTGAAAAGTATCTGATGACAGAATCTCTATTTTGAATCAAGCTTCTCAGTGCCCTGTGTAATGCCAGAACACACATTGAGAGCAGCTGGCAATGACTTATCCCAGACAGCATGAGTTTAAAAAGAAAAGTTTCCACTGAAGAAGAGGTCTCCACATAAAGCTTTCTCAAGAAAGCATCTCAGTATCTGGCAAACCTATCTAAAATACTTCCTTTTTGCAATTTTCAAACCTATTTCCTGCTCTTCTGTTCTCAGTGGAGGTGAGAGCAGCAGGTCACCATTTTCATGGTAAGAAATCATTATTTAGAGATGTTCACTGACTTCCTTGGCTGCAACAGCCAAGAGTCCAATTTATTAAATTAATCTAGGTTTTAATCACTAACAAGGAATAATCATCTTTGTGGCTCTACTTGGGATGCCATGGTGCTTAGTGACTGCTACAGAGTCAAAGTAAGCATATAAAGCAAAAATCACTCAATAGTCAAAATTACTTTGAAAATCTCGTAGAAAGGCTCCATGTTGGAGAATGATGTACCATAAGCTCCAGAGGCCAAACAAATGCCTAGTTCTTTGATTGAATACTAGAGTAAGACTTGTGTAAAGATGTCATGTTATATGAAAAATGCATATCTTTAAATATGAGCATCCCATTCTTCACAGCAAGATTCTCACACCATGAGGACTCACAGGAACTGAGATCACCTGAGAGAAGGACACATTCATCCCTCTCATCTGATCTCTCCTGGAACTACATTTCCTGAAGACAATAGCCACAAATTTACCTGCACTACTTAAGTTGCTCTCTTTCTTCCTCTTGCCTGTTGCTTTTTAAAATTTTTACTGATCTTGTATAAAGGATTTGTGTACATATACCTAGGCAATATAATTTTTATTCAAATTCAAAAGATAAATATATGCTCCTATACATATTTATATATAGATATACATGTAAATACATACATACTTATATTTTAAATTTCAATATATATACACATACATATATGGTAAATTTGTTAAATTTTGTTTTATTTCATTTCCATAAAACTTTCGTGTTACTTCAATAAATGTTCAGCAAAACCCACCATATGCAAAGAGTGAAGGGACTGTTGGGCAAAAAGATGAATACAGCATCACTCTGCTCCCAAAGACTTCAAATTGATGTAGGCAAGAGCACATAAAGCTACAATCCAAGTAAGGCTATGTTAAGTATCATAATTGGACAAAATTCACTTAATCATCTTAAAGGTCCTTTTCCCTATCCTCGGCAATGATTCTCCTAGTGATGCAGGGCCACTCACTATTCTTTCATTCAACAAAGTTGGATGCAGTGCCTCACATGTGCCAGACACGGTTCTAGGTTCCCTGGGAAACATCATTGAACCCCACAGAGAAACTTTTCTTTCATTTATGGAGCTGATATTCTAATTGGGATGGGGAGTGTGGTTTCAAGACACGACGAACACATAAGTAAATTATGTAACACATTAAAATATGATAAGTTTTATGGGGTGGGGAGGGGAAGCAGACATAGGGTACCTGGAATGCAGAGCTTTCGCGTGGGTGGGGGTTGGTTGCAAACCTACACAAGGGTGTTCAGGGAAGGCCTCATTGGGAAGAGGACAACTCAGCAGGGACGTGAAGGAGGAACTCCAGGGTGCAGTGTTCCTGGCAGAGGGTCCAGGCAAAGGCCGTAGGTGGGATGGCATATGCTGTATTTGTGGAACAGCGAGGAGGACAGTGTAGCTGGTGTGAAGTGAGCAGAGATGATATCAGGGCGGTAGTAGGACAAGTAATAGCATGGGGAAGTTGGGCTCAGACCAGGTCAGAGCTTGTATGTTTTTGTAAGTTTTTACTCAGAGTAAGATGGGAAGCTGCGGAAGGTTTGAAGCAAAGGAGTGACATGATCCGATGTGTTGTTTTGGTTGCTTTACTAAGAACAGACTGGGAGAGAATGCAAGTTTAGAAGCAAGGAGATAAGTTAGTAGAGAGTGTGGTGACTTGAACCAGGGTGGTACTAAGTGACCAGATTTTGAATATATTTTCTTTTTCTTTTTCTTTTTATTTTAATAATTTTTATTTCTTAAAGTATTACAAAGAGTATTACATATGTCTCCTTTTTTCCCCCCCTTGACATTCCCCCGGCCCCTACCCCCCGCCCCCCCCCGCCCCGTGTTCTTGTGTCCATTGGTTAATCTTATATGCATGCATATAAGTCCTTCAGTTGGTCTCTTAATCCCCCCCCAACCCTCCCCAGGCTTCCCACTGTAGTTTAACATTCTGTTCAATGTTGCTCTGCTTCTGTATCTACCCCAGTACATCAGTCCATACTGGTCCCCTTTATTTGTCCCAACCTCACTGGAGTAGTCTCAACCTCACCAGGGCCGTCTGAGCCTCACCAGGGCCGTTTCAACCTCACCGGGGCTGTCCCTACCTCACGGGGGCCGTTTCAACCTCACCGGGGTCGTCCCTACCTCACGGGGGCCGTTTCAACCTCACCGGGGTCGTCCCTACCACACCAGGGCCGTTTCGACCTGACCGGGGTCGTCCCTACCACACTGGGGCCGTTTTGACCTGACCAGGGTCGTCCCTACTTCACGGGGGCCGTTACAACCTCACCGGGGTCGTCCCTACCACACCGGGGCCGTTTCGACCTGACTGGGGTCATCCCTACCTCACGGGGGCCGTTACAACCTCACCGGGGTCGTCCCTACCTCACGGGGGCCGTTTCAACCTGACCGGGGTTGTCCCTACCACACCGGGGCCGTTTCGACCTGACCGGGGTCGTCCCTACCTCACGGGGGCCATTTCAACCTCACCGGGGTCGTCCCTACCACACCGGGGCCGTTTCGACCTGACTGGGGTCGTCCCTACCTCACGGGGGCTGTTTCAACCTCACCAGGGTCGTCCCTACCACACCGGGGCCGTTTCGACCTGACCGGGGTCGTCCCTACCACACCGGGGCCGTTTCAACCTCACCGGGGCCATCCCGACCTCACCGGGGCCATCCCAGCCTTACCAGGGAAACAGGAAGTTTGGCCCTCTGTCCCCTGCCGGCGGCTCCCCACCAGACAAAATCTCCAGGCGTTCCTGGTGGTTGAACATCCAGCACTCCTGCCCTCCACCAAGTGCACAGACTGCCTGTCTGCTGTCCCCCAGTGCCCCACAAGAGACTGGGACCAGTGGGCATGTTTGTGCGCTTGCTGGTACAGCAGTTCCACAGTGCCGGCCGAGTCAGGCCCAGCCCTGGCCGGCCCCGGACCCGACTCTGCCCCCCGATTGCGTCCCTCCCAGATGCAAGGAGCTGAAATCTGCATCCTGCTGGGATGGGCTCTGTACTTGGTGCCTCTGCACATCCTACTCAGTCTCAATGTGCTTCTTTCTATGCGAGGAGTTGAAATCTGCAGTTTGTTGGGTTGGGCTCTGTACTTGGTGTCACATCCTACTCAGTCTCAATGTTCTTTCTCTCCTTCCAGTTGTAGAGCTTCCACTGGGCCAACTTTCCCATGGTTCTGTATGATAGGTGTTTGTCTGATATTTGGTAGTTTCGATGTTGTTGTGTGAGGTAGCACGCACAGGTCTCTTCCTTATGCCGCCATCCTGGTTCTCCTGGGTCTGCTTCTTGAGTGTGTCTCCCATGGCTGCGAGCAGTTGAAGTCTGCAATTTGTTGGGATAGGCTGCAAAAGCGCAGGTGGGTCTTTTTGTGCACCTGGCACAGCTTGGATGGGGATGTAAATTGATTAGGGCTGAGACTCAGGGAGTCGCCATGGCGGAGCAAATTGCACTGGCTGAGTCTCCGCGGCCCCTTGATTCTCTGCCAGGGCTTTGTGTCCCCCAGTGCCGGTGAGCAGCTGTGCAACAGAGTCTCCCTCGCTTTCTGATGGCTGCAAGACTGTGCTGCCTCTCCCCGTAGGGTCTGGTGCCTCATGATCCCGCCTGAACCAGCTCAGTGGATTTGAAAGTTTGCAGAAGCAAAGGCGTTTCTACTTGTGAGTCTGGCACAGCCCAGATGGGAATGTAAATTGCGTAGGGCGGGGTCACAGGGAGTCGCCGGGGCGGAGACTCAGCGGCCCCTTGCCTATCCAGGACTCCAGGACTTTGCGTCCCCCAGTGCCGGCGAGCAGCCGAGCGCCAGAGCCTCCCTCGCTTTCTGACCGCTGGAAGGCCGTGCAGTCTCTCGCCTTGGGGCCTGGGGCCTCAGAGACCCGCCGGAACCAGCTCAGTGGATTTGAGAGTTTGTAAAAGCACAGTCATTCCCTCTTGTGCCTCTGGCACAGCCCTGAGGGTAGGGCGGGGTCACAGGGAGTCGCCAGCGTGGAGGAAATAGCGATGGCGGCGTCTCCGCGCCCCTCACCTCCCCGGGACACCAGGACTTCTTGTCCCTCAGTGCCGGCGAGCAGCCGAGTGTCAGAGCTTCCCTCGCTCTCCGCTCTCCGACCACTGCAAGGCCGTGGCAGCCTCTCCCTGTGGGATCTGGGGCCTCAGAGACCCGCCCTGAGCAAGCCCAGAGGATTCGAGGGTTCGTAAAAAACCGAGAATCCATTTGCAGCCCGCGTGGCGTGTGACTGCGTACCTCTGGTTTTGGTGCCTCCGTAGCTCCCACTCAGTCTCACTGCGCTTCTTTCTTTTCCTCCAGTTGTAGATCTCCCACTGGGCCAACTTCCCCATGGTTCTGAGTGGCGGTTGTTTACTTCATAGTTGATAGTTTCAATGATGCTGTGAGAGAGCAGCACACACAGGTCCGCTCCCTACGCCGCCATCTTGGTTCTCCAGATTTTGAATATATTTTCATGGAGGGGCCAAAAATATTTAGTGATGAACTTGAGAGAAAGAGGGATGCCAAACATTTTGGTCTGAGCAGCTGGTAATATGGCTTCCCCATCACCAAGAAGGAGGAGACTGTGGCCGGGGGTCAGGCTGTGACGGGAGACCAGGAGCACCGTGTTGACGGCTGTGATGTGTCTGATATTCAAGTAGAGATGCGTTTCCATTGCACCTTTATTTCTGAATACCCCAGGTCCCTCATGTATACTAACTCATAACATGTCAAGATGAAAGATAGAAGACCACGTAATCATCAAAACGTCAGAGTGTGGAAAGTAACATATAAAAGTTATATAATTACAAAGTTTCAGGGACAAAGCACCAACCCTCTATTAGGCAACTGCATCTTATCAGTGATTTCTGGAGATTGGTTTATGGCAGTTTTCTCCCCTAGAAGGTGTGCCCATCATGTTTGCCTCACTTTCATAGACACTTTAGACAGTATATTTAAGACTAAATTAAAACACTGTCAGAATCTGGTGATCAGTCAGGTCATCATCCAGTGCATTAAAAAATGTCCAGCAGGCTTTCTGTGTAGTGCACTTGCTTTAGCCGCTTTTATCCCTAATTATACCTTCCATGATTTTCTTAGGGTAGGAAAGGATGTGTTCCTTTAAATAGCATCTCATATCCTGAACAGAAATAGGAAGGACAGGGTGACTGCAGTTTATAAAAATGACTCTTGACCTTTAAAACAGTTTTCAAAAATTCAGAAGTATGGCAGGACTAAGTGGTAATGAGTTCCTATTATAAGATTTTGGAGCATTAAGTTAAGAAAAGTAAATTAGGCTTAAGAAACGGACTTCACCATTACAAATAGCAATATTTTTGGCACACTGAAATAATAATACCGATTATAAAATCTTGGTGAGAATCACAAAGAGTGAAAATTAAAAAAATTTAAATCAAGAAAAAGAGCAAAAGCTGGTGGTGTTCTCTACTCTTTCCATAACATAGTTATTCAATTTTTCCACCAGAACTTTGGGGGTTCTTTAAGGAATAAGAATAAACGTGAGAGGAACCCTAGTAAGTCATTTTGTTATTAAACGCTTTGACTCATGAAAATATATTTATCCTGTGAAGACAAATAAAAAGGGTTAAATTATTCAAGGAGGTGGGAAAACTGCCAGACCCAGGTCAAAAGACAAGCAGGTACAACACTTCGGGTACCATGGTCTGTTGTCTTACGTATAATCATAGGAAAAGGGATTTGCATAAAATTCAGCCCAGAATAAGGAGAATAACTTCAGAGGTGACAGACGAGTAACTGACACAAAGGAATGTCTTGGGAAAGACTTTGTTCAAGGGCCTCTGGCTTTCAGATAGCATAATAAATAGTTGCATTTTTAGTGTCCATTTTGTTCCATTTACCACCCTAGAGAGGAATGAAGAAATCAGCAATAGTAGAAGGAGGTTTATGAACAGCAACACAACAAAGTGATTCATTTCTTATTTCCTGTCATGTTTGCTAAATTTCCAAACTCCTTAAAAATGTCTCTATTGTTTTCCTTTTGTAGTTTGCATACTTAGGTGATGACTGAAATGCTCGTTTATAAATAAACCACTGAATTTTCCCATTCTTTGCTTTCCTTGGTAAACATTCATTTTTTTTAAATTATTTATTTTTAGAGAGAGAGAGCAAGGGAGAGGGAGAGAGAGAAACATCGATGTGAGAGCAAAACATTTATGGGCTACCTCCTGTACGTTCCCTAGGGATTGAGTCCATAACCCCGGACATGTGCCCTGAGCAGGAATCAAACTGGCAAACTTGTGGTGCACGGGACAATGCTCAACCGACTGAGCCACACCGGCCAGGGCAAACATTCATTTTTAACTAATAGAGTAGTTTTATGTGATGAGTCTGCCCTTCTGTTGCATTTGAATATACTGACTTCCCAAACTCTGCTTAAGCATTAAGAACCTGAAAGTATGTTACTATCCTTAGCTCTTATGACAAGAATTTAAAGAAGCTCCCTGTCAGATGAGGTGGAGGATGAAGGAGGTGGGGAGATGGAGGAATAATTTTCTTTGGCAACCATAACATCAGACACAGATTCTGATCATGGAAGCATGCCTGGACCTTGACATATAGAGACTCCAAAGAGGCAGTAAACTTTTTTCTTTTTAAAAAAAGTTTGGTTATTTCCACAAAATAGACACATGAGCCTTATTGTGCTCCTGGATTTAGGCTTAGACAATTTCATGATGATGGTGATGATGATGATGACAACAAAGACTATAAAGACAGTTGACATGCTCTCAATGCTCCCAGATGCCGGCCACTGTGCCCAGTGTCCTCCATGGGCTGCCTCCTGTACGCTCCCTAGCGATTGAGTCCATAACCCCGGACATGTGCCCTGAGCAGGCTCAGCCTCACATTGTAGGCTCAGCCTCACAATGACCCTACACTCTGGTTCAGGAACAAGGCTGAAGGAGGTGACACACAGAGGGTCAGTGGCAGAGCCTGGCCTCAGCCTCAGCCTCACCTCAGCTCAGTGCTAATCACTCTACCCCACAGCCTCCCCTCCTCCAGCCTCAGGACTCTTGATCTGGAACTTTGGGCAGTGCCCCTCCACATGCACATGTGGGCTGCCTCTGACATGTAGGGGAAACTGACTCTTGAATATCATCAGAGAATCAGGGGTATGAAATCTAGCATTCTGGGGATCTGACAGGGGTATCAGTCGTAATAAAATCAATTTACTGAAAAACAACAAAGGACTTGCACCAGCAATCATTCATTCCCCCTATTTTATAGCTGAGGAAATGGGAAACCTCACAGGTGAAGTGACTTGCCCAAAGTTAAACATCCCACTGGGATGGGAAGAATAGAAGGGACAAGTCAGGGTCCTTGAGGTGAGGAGATGTGCAAAAAGAGGCCTGGAAGAAGCACAGGAACCCAGTGGAATGTATATTAGTTAAGTTTTCTTCCTCCAATTAAAAAAAAATTCTTCTATGAGTTTATAAGTTCTTTGAAATCTCCTGTTCTTTAAATTATTTTTAATTTGTGGTTTTAGTTTGTATGTTTGAAATTTTATGCAAATGGTGTCATATTGTACATACTGTTTTGTAACCTCTTTTTCCACTCAACATGTTTTCATCATGCATACATGTTGATGCATTCATTTTAACAGCTGTGAGGCATTCCATGCATATATTCTATATCTTTTTACTTTTGTCTTAGATTAAAAACTGTCATGGAACACATAGAAATTTATTTTTAAGAGTGCCATCTGGAGTCAAGTCAGATTGTGTAACTCTTTGTGATTCATACAAATTCTCCTCCCTTTAGTCACTACCAGGATTTGTTCACCCCACTCCCACTTCCTGGCATATCCAATCCTAGAATTCTATCCCCCCTTTTCTCTACCATCTTCTTCCAATGGACTTGACTAACCCTGCCCATAGATCCTGGACATCCCCCTTCCATCCCAGAGTGTTCATCTCAGGACTTGAGCACCACCTGTGTGGCCTACTCAGAGCCTCTTTAGGAAACCCAACAGTAAAGTGATAGCGTCAAGAAATGTTTGAATTGGATGAAGGGGAGATTTCTAGAACTTTCTTAGCAATATGCACTCCCTCAATAAAAGTAAAGGAGGAGAAAGAACAAATAGTTAAATGCTATTAAGTATTCAAATGTAATGTCTAGAGAATGAGATTGAGTTACAAGGTTTTTTCACAGGAAGGTTGAGGGGAAAACCATTCAACAATCCCTACGTTGAAGACTACAGCAGAGACTCTGAGATAACTTATAGTACTAGTATACGAACAGACAAATCACTAAAAAAAAGACGAAGATTAGGAGAAAAAACATGTGTCTCGTGGGGCAGAGTTATTGACTGTTTGGAGCCACGGAGCATATTTTTCGTGCGAAGGCAATTTCCTAAGATTTTCACCCTGGCAATGAATCACTCTGTGGAGAACGGTAATGGCCATCAGTGGGAGGGAAGATGATGATGAATGTGCCCAGAGCCGTCAGATGACTAAGGAGAACTTGCAGAAAAGTCAGTGGACACTTTCCCAAGCTCTGCCTCTGAGCTTCACTCAGTACAGAGTAAGGGGGGGCCTGTCCCTGTTCCCTGGTGTATAGGCACTCAGGTTGGGTTTCACCTTCTCACCTGATTCCTCACATTCATCAAAAAATGTCTTGCCCTAACTGGTTTGGCTCAGTGGATAGAGCATCGGCCTGCGGATTCAAGGGTCCCAGGTTCGGTTCCGGTCAAGGGCATGTACCTTGGCTGCGGGCACATCCCCAGTGGGGGGTGTGCAGGAGGCAGCTGTTTGATGTTTCTCTCTCATCAATGTTTCTAACTCTCTATCCCTCTTCCTTCCTCTCTGTAAAAAATCAATAAAATATATTTAAAAAAAATATCTTCATGTGGTCCTTGGGTAATTCCCCCTCCCACTTTTCTTCGGCCGAAATTTCATCCTCCCATTACTTCTAAAGAAGCTGAAACAGAAGTCACAGTCACCATCCAGATGGGTAATTAACGTTAATCGGGCTCTGAGGGTCCATCTCCGAAGACTTGAAAGAACTGTTTTACACCTATCTGCTAGGTAGTCTGTGAGTCTTGTTATTGCTGATTTGAAAAGTATCTCAACTTTATTATTGCTTTTTTTTCTTTTTTAAAAAACTCTCACCTGGAAACATACTTTAATTGATTTCTGAGAGAGAGGAAGGGAGTGGAGAGAGGGAGAGAGAGAGAGAAAGAGGAAAGGGGAGGGGAGAGGAGAGGAGAAGAAGGGAGAAGAGGGGAGAGGATAGGATAGGATAGGATATATAATTGAGAGAGAAACATTGATTGGTTGCACGCACCCTGACTTGGGATCAAACCCACAACCTGGTTATGTGCTCTGAACGGGAATTGAATCCTCCACCCTTCGGTGTACTGGACAAGGCTCCAACAACTGAGCCATACCAGCCAGGGCTTTTCTAATGTATTTTAAATAAAAAAAGGTATTCTGCCAGCAAAGAGTTTTCACTTGCAACACTTACTGAGAGTCATTCATTCATCCTTCCATTTATTCAACTAACACATACTGAGCACTTACTGAGTGTTGTCACTATGCCAGCCAGGGTTGCAAAACAAACAAACAAACAAACCAATCTACTGACAAGACTTGGTTCCATGGTTAGGGAAGTTTGCATTCTGGTGGAGGAGTCAGATATTATTTAAGTTTACATATGTATGGGACCCTCAATTCCTATCACTTTTATATGATAGAGGGGAAGTGCAGAGCTTAAGGTGAGTGCGATGTGCAATGGAATCTCTTTCCCTTTTGAATAGTATCCTATTAGAGGAGAAATCCCAACTCCTTACCCTTTTAGTCATGTTCCCCATCTTTCTGACTCTATCGTCTCTCACTTCCATATATAAAACCCCCTGAGTAAACCAGCTTCTTAATTTTATTATGCCTTTGCTCACTTTCTTTTTCCCAATTGGAATGTTATTTCTCTAGTTCAGTTTACTACTTAGTATACTGTATATATCTATGTCAGGGCAATGGCTTGTCATATAGTACTTATACCCATAATCTACTCCACATCTTTTAAGGAATGAGATGAGGTATAATGAGCAAATAATTATTGCATGGTAATGTGGTAGACAGGCTCTAAGGTGGCTCCTTGATTCCTGCCTCCTATTGTTCACGTTTTTGTGCAATCCCCTCCCTTTGAGCTGAACTTGCTTCTAGCCATTAGGCTATGGCAAAGGTGATTACAAGATATTATATGTCTCTATCTTGCTTGTTGACTGATGCTAGAGATGTTCTCCCTCGAAGCTTTGAAGAAGTAACCTGCATGTTGTGAGCAAGCCTCTGGAGAGGGCCATGTGATGTATAGTTCCTCTAGTAACTGAGAGTGATTCCCAGCCACTAGCTAACAAGAATCTAGGGACCTTAGCCTCACAGTTACAAGATGAATTCTGCCAAGAGCTGAGTGAGTTTGGACATGAATTCATTCCCAGTCAAGCCTTCAGATGAGAAGCTAGCTTTGACCATCATCTTGATTGTAGCCTTGTAGAGGACCCAGCTAAGCCATACCTGGACTCCTAACCTACAGACACTGTGAGATAATAATGTGGGTTGTTTTAACTTGTTAAGTTTGTGGTAATTTGTCACATAGTAATAGATAAAGTGGCCTACATTCTATTTTTCCTTTCTTATTGGGGATATGAGGAGAGAGAGAGAGAGAGAGAGAGAGAGAGAGAGAGAGAGTTTTAATTGAAAATCTGTTTTTTGTGTGTTTTTTTTGGTGTGTGTGTGTGTAATATCTGTGTATTTCTAGGTTGATGGGGGCTGGGATACAAATGAATGTGGATAATAATTAAAAGTAAGGCTGAGAACAGGCATCTCTTCCCTTAGATAAGTGCAACAACCTCCCAAAGTGAGGCGATGCATTAGTACCACTGTACTCACCCTCCCCTCCATTTTCACCCAGTTGTCACTGGTCATCACCTTTGATGGTCAGGCTGTGGATTTGTCCCCAGGTGGACCTGAGAATTTGGCTTGTTTTCCAGGTCCTGGGAGCAATGGGCTATGATTTGTGTTGGTTATCATAGGATTGATGTGGGAAAAGATGGGTGGATATGTGGATAGATTGGGACAGATGATTTCCTCTATGGAAAAGAAAAAGTCTTCAAGTCACTCTGCTGAGGAGAACTCCACTGCTTCATATTCATGCATGAAGGACATCTCATTGTTCTCATTGTTAGGCAAGTCAGATCTCTCACACCCTCAACCCCGCCCAAGGTTTTCCATTTACAAGTATGACACATGACTAAAATAATTATAAAAGTAACCCCAAATCTCAAGGCACCCTGTGAGATCATAATGAAAAACCATTACAGAATAAATTACTCATAAATAGAATTCATTGATGTTTCTTCTTTTTGTGCAGGAAGACCACATTAGAAGACATTAGAAATAGAGAACTATAATAACAGATCAAGGGAATTAATTTTCTTAAACAGTCAAAATTAGACTGGCAATTTTCCTGATTTATGTCTCTATTTATTGCAAACCCACATGCTTTGTCCAGCTTGAATGTACAAGAATCATAAAGGGAAATCCAAGTGCATTTTCAGTCTATGGGCCTCCTGGGGTACAAGCATTAACTACTCATGGAAGAGAATGGAATAATCAGCCTCCAGTGCTTCAATACCCTTTATCTCTGCTGTACCTACATTCCAATGGAATGATTATCTTAATCACAATGTCGAGAGCAAATTAGTTCATTTAAAAATCATTATTGACAAAGAACTTAATCCAATACTGAATTTCTAAATTGATCTCTACATAAGTAAGATTTAATCCAGCCCTGTGGGGGTGTGAGTATTAGGAGGAAATGATGGAAAGAAGCAGGAGGGACCAAATTCTATGGTGTTCTTGTTCTCACAGTAATAAGGGCTGCATTCCTCTGAAGTACAAACAGATATGTTTTTCTGGCAAATAATAAATTACCACTCCAGTCGAAGTTTCTTAGGCTATGAAAAAATAGAAAACTAGAATCAATCACTAATTTCATCTTGTAATTATTTATTCTGAATAACAAAAGCTTCATTCTGAATCTTGACTCTTCTCAACTCTTGACAAAACTTTGGCAAAAATCTGTGTATGCTTTGTATCATCTAGCTACATGAATCCTCCAACCTGATGTTGAAGCAACCTAGAATATTCTGCAATGTGGAATGGTGTCTAATTCAAATTACTTCTCAAACATATAGAGTATGTGTTCGGTTTCAGTAAGGGTAAACATGTACTAGAGCAAATGTTCTATACTGGCCTCTGGAGGGTAAGGTTTAGGGAAGGGGAGATAATGAAGCTGGTATTTTATTTTAATTGCTGTTTTATCTCTCACATGTCTTGCTCTGTAGCTCTTAAAAATGTAGTTTAAATATAAGTAAAGAAATAAAATAATAAAGATAATTGTAACAGCACATTCTACCAGCCCCTCACCTCCCTGACTGATAGTAAGGTGGGCTGGCAGAAGAAGGTATTTGGTAATGTGGAGAAGAGACAAAGATTGCAAACATAAATATGCACCAAAACACGGCATTTAAAGGCAGCTAGAATTAGTAAAAGAAAGATATGTAGGCTCTTTACTGACTGAGGTTATTTCTCCCCTAATATTCACCCCAACTTTTACAAATACACAGAGAAGGATCTACAGAACCTAAATATTTTTCTCCCTAGTCTTGTCCCCCACCACCCATGGCCTGGCTCCATCAAGAAGAAAAGCAGACACAACCACCTGACTGTCCACAGTCACAGGCCAAGTGGAAAAAGCATGGCAGGAGAGGGGAGAGAAAATGAGGCTTAAAAAGATGGAGGCTTGATTCTGTAACACACACACACACACACACACACACACGCATGCGCACACTTGCGCACACACACACATATACTCACCCACACTCACCCACCCACACCACCACCACCACCACCCCCACCACCTCCCCTCTCTGATATGACTTTATATGGCTCTACTTCAGCTTCCTTGCTGGTCTGTGAGCACTCATACTTTTCTACCCCAGGGCCTTGGCACTTGATTTTTTCCTGTCTGGAATATTTTCCTCAAATAGATACATGGCTCACTCCTTTACTCTTGTATCATTGCTCCAATATCATGTTTTTGAGGCTTTCCCTGTTCTCTTTACAGCACTTATCAACACCTGACACACATTCGTACATCATGTAAGTATATGTAAAGACATAAATTAATATTTACTTAGATAAATGCATGTTATAAATGCACTTAACAATATACATATATATATATGTTTACACAGGTTTTTATAATCATTTATTATTTCAACTATAAGCTCAGTAAGAGCTGGCCTTCTCTTTTGTTTACTGCTGTGGTCTCATCAATTGGAAAAATGTGTAGCTCATTATAAGCATTCAATCCCTACTGAGTGACAGGTAGAAAGGAAGAGTAAGACAACAGAGAACAGAATCCCCCTATCAGCCAAGGTGAATTAGGTGCAACTGAGAGTTTACTCTAGGAGAAAATAAAATAATTATTTTATATTATTCTTTAAACTCTGTGTATATCTCTGTGTGTATGCTTGCTCATTCATAATTTTTTTCTAGTAACCAGCTCTATTTACATACTCTTTCAAAAATTTAAAGGACATAACTTTAAGGATAAAAATTTAAGGACTATAAAACCACTTCAAGGAAACTCTTATCAATATAGTACATATGTCATTTGGAAAACATTCTAGGCCAACATAGTTGTAATTACCGTATTGGTATTTTTGCATGCACCTCATCCATTGTTCATTTTTGCTACAGAAAAATGCTCATAAATCATTTTCTGTTTTCATAAATGTTTACTTTCACTGTTGAGATGCCCCAGAATCAGCCCCCTCAAGATCATGTCCTTTGTAACTAATCATCACACAGAACAAATAGCTATCTCTGCCTTGAGAGGTTGGTAATTAGTGGGAGAATCTGACTTCTCAAAATTCCAGTGTGTAAACAAACCAGGAAAAGAGAGAGAGGCCAAGGCATAAAAATATGATGTAGAAGCCAAATCCCTTTTCATAAACTCCAAAAGAGCAAAATATAGGGAGTGTAAGTGGCCTCAAAGGATTGCCAGATGGATTAGTTAATATTTGAAAGGAATTTTCAAAATAAAAGCTACCACAGGAGGGCTAAATCTTTCTATTAATCCAGCTGGAATGCTTTCTTGATTTTTTTCCATGCTGCCTTAAAAATCTTTGAAACAATTTCCACATGAAAAAAAAGGGCTAATGACCTTCCAAGGAGGAAATTTCACTCATTCATCACTTTATCAAAAACACTCTGGGGAGAGACAGGCTTGCCTGTGTGTGGCATCGGCTGCCATTACAAAAGTTCATATTTAACATACCTGACTGAGATGACAACCTGTGGGGACTCGGCACTCTCCTTAATTAGTTGGGATGGAGTCAAGAAAAATCCTTACCAACCCAGTGCTCCATTACATTTGCTCCCAAAGATCAATTATAATATAGCAGTCATGCCACACCATGAGCTAAGGCCAGATTCTAAGAATTCATATCCATTTCCAACATTTTATGATGCTGTTGAGTTAGTTCTTTTTAGAAGTTGTATATAGTTTGGTTAATAATATTTTGGCAACTAAAATCCAATTGAACAAAATGTACCAGTAGCTATTGGTCTGGAACACCCTTCCCAGCTCTTTCCACTTGATTTCTGCCCCTTTTCTCCTATTGGTTAGAAGTAGAAAATAATCAATAATGATCAGGTTGAAGGTAAATGAGAACAAATATTCATTCTTCCTACTCTCAAGCCTCAATGGATAAATGGGCTGAAAAAAGTGAAAATGAGGATGGGCATATTTCAGTGGTGTTTCTTTAGTCTTTCCTCTTCAAATGTTGTTTGTAAAATGTTAGATTACAAATGTTGAAGGCATGACTGTTGCTTTTTTCTTTGGGGCTTGAACCTTACTTGTCCTTGCATCCTTCCATAGTAAGGCTGGCTTACAGGGTCCAGGCTGATGCTATGTATCTACTAACTTAGTGATGACTCTTATGCTGACCAAACTTTGCAGGAAGATGGCACAGCTTTGTCACTCATCACACCTTCCTCCTGGATCTTAAAAAAATATCTAAAAACATTTCAGTCTCTTCCTCTTGAAATGCTGGATCTAGGCCAATGATCAGCAATGGCTGCTAAAAATACTAGATTGAAAGCTGATGGAAATGGTTCAGGCTGACAATACCAGAACTGACTAATTAAATTTAGCACCATAGTGCAGAAAACTAGACATTCTTCTGATGGAAAGACAAAAAAAATCTAGGACATATTCATGTCAAAAAAGCAATCAGAGGTTGATTTGAACAAGCCTTTAGGTCCAGCTACCAGTTTACAAGCAAATACGGGAAACAAAAGTATAAGTCAACTGATAACCCGGGGATATAACCAGCACAATCCAGAATGTGAAAAACTACAAAACAAATGACCCAGTTTCATCAATGGATGCATTGCAAGGAAAAAAGAAGAGGAACTATAGATTTAAGATAACTTAAAAGACTTCTCAAACAACTGAAACATGTTGATTTTGTTTAGATCCCGATTTGAACCAAACAACTACTGAAAATCATTTATAAAATAATTATCAGAGCAATTTAAACATTGATTGGATATATAATGATATTAAGAAATTATTAATTTTTAAAAGTGATATTTGTATTGAGGTTATGCTTTTTAAAAGGGTTCTTGTGTCTTAGAAATACATAATAACATGCATAATATTTATAAAATGATATGACCTCTGGGATTTGCTTCAAAATAATCCTGGGGGAGTGAGGTGAGATGGTAGAACACAGATGAAACAAGGCTGTGTATGTGTTGATTGTTGAAGCTGGGTCTGTGTACATGGGTTCAGTATGCTGTTCTCTCTACCTTTGTATGGATTGGATGTTTTCCTATCATAAACACTTAAAAAAATCAGGGGACCTGGAAAACAGAATTGCAATAGAAACATTTGCTTATTTTGTATCTGGCTGCAGCTTGAGCCATGGGATATTTACAGGTGTACAACACTATTCATTTTGATTTTAAGCTCTCTTTTGGTCTTGCCATGTGTGCTATCTTTGGCCTCTGTTGGCATTTTAAATTTACATTGTCTTATTGAAAAAAGGCAAATATACAAATATAGTATTTTTTAAAGTTACAATCTTAATGAAATTATTTAGATAGACATTTTAAATAAAATATATGCATTGTGAGGTTTTAAACAGCTGCTTCTGCAACACAAAAAAGGATTTAAAAAGAAAGTAAAAGTAAAATTAAAAGGGACATCCTTAATACTAGAGTCATGATTACCCAAAAGATTGTCCCCTCTTCAAACATATTCATTCCAAATGGAAACTGTTAGACACCCTTTACCTTTTCATTCATTTGAATTCAAGCCAATATTGCGAGTAAACTGTCTACATAGTATTTGAAAAGCTGGCAGAGCATAGCATTTTTTAAGCAGAAAGGAAGCCATTTGGAATCACTCCAAAACTAATTACATTTGGGAGAAAGGCTCTAGTAGAACCAGCTCCAATCAGAAACTAACATATTATCTTTGTAACTCATGACTTGTGTATTACTTTTTTAAGAATCATTTTCTATTTTTCAATTATAGTTGACATACAATATTATACTAGTTTCATGTATATACTCCAGAGATTAGATATTATATAACTTACTAAGTTATCATCCCCATAATCTCTCACCCATCTGACACCATACATAGTTATTAAAATATTATTGACTATATTCCCTATGTTGTACTTTATTTTCCCATAACTATTTTGTAACTACCAATTTGACTTCTTAATCCTTTCACCTTTTTCAGCCATCCCATCAATTCCCCTTCCATCTGGCAACTGGCAAAATGTTTTCTGTATCTATGAGTCTGTTTTTGTTCTGCTTGTTTAGTTTGTTTTTTAGTTACCTTTTTTTTTTTTTTCTTAACGAAGACTGTTGAACATTTCATATAATATGGTTTGGTGGTGATAAACTTCTTTAGCCTTTTTTGGTCTGGGAAGCTCTTTATCTGTCCTTCAATTTTAAATGATATGATCTCTTGGTTTTAGCAACATTCTTTAGGAACCCTCATCTGTGCAACTTTCTTGGCCCTGCTTCTGCACTGGATCATCCTCATTTTGGTTCTCCTAAGGTCTCAGAAGTGTGGATACAGTGATTGACAGATTGACAGATGTTCTGTATCTCCATCTAGTATAAGGTTTGCTTAGCAATTGCTGAGCAATTCTTTTTAGAATCTTATCCTTAGGCCCTGCACAAGTCTAGTCCTCCTGTGCTCTTCAACCCCTGGGCATCTCATGCTCAAAGGCTATGTTTCAGAGGCTGTTATGGATCTGAGAGCTGCTCTTTCTCTTTTTAAAAAACCCCTATTCATCATAAATCTTGGCTGTGTGGATCTGTCCTGTTCTAGAGCCAAGACACATCCAACCCAACATCCTTCTGGTCCTGGCACCAGCTCTAACCTTTCTTCCACCCAATTCCTGACATTAGGCAAAGCACTTGTTTTTGTTTCTCTAGGAGAGAGGCAGAGGAAAACAGGACTACAACTGGAAAAAATCTCCACTTTTATGCTATCTTTGGATTGATCTCTGCATCATGTGGTCTTTCTTCCTTGTCTTCCTTGCTGATCCTGCTCTCCAACTGACCTTGACAGGTTCTCTTCCCATTTCTTTCTCACCACTTATCTTCCCCCAAGTCCAGTGTCCACTGAGAGTCTTCCTTTCCTGCTGCCCAATCTCCCTTTCCTTCTCTTTATTTCTCACAATATTTAACTGAGTGGTTTCAAAAATGATTTTTCTTCTTTCTATACTGAGGATGGAGATCATGTTGTATTTCTCTTTCTATCCAACTGCTCCTAGAAATAAACTGAGATCTCAAATCTATTGTCTTAATTGCTTATAACTGCAAAGTGTGATGCATGTTATAATGGAAAAAGCATAGGATGATATATTGATACACAATAAAGTACCCTGATTTAATATGAGAGGATGTGGTCTTGCTTTCTTTGGTCTTATCTAGCAGAGTAAGAATTTTTAAGTTAATTGATAAAGATGAAGACTTAAACTATAAGAATGTCCCCACAAATTTAATGCACTTTTCAACTAAATAGATGCATACAAAATATAGAGAGAAAATTAGTAAGTAAAGAAAATTATATAAGCAAATGGTTTTGTTAGAAGTGACTTTAGAAGTCATCCAAACAGTGGGTAATAACCTTGTAGGGAATCCTTCTAGAATACTATTAAACAAATGTAGACAATTGAAATGGGACCCACTAGGGGCCATGGATGTCAGTCAATGATCCCTAATGCCATAATGCCTACTTAGAGTCAGAACTGCAGTGGAATTTTCCAAACAGAGCTCCAGCTTACCAAGTGTGGCAGTCCTTGAAATACTTAGTTGTGTTCAATAAATTCCAAAGACAAGATACATTCAATGTGAAAGAAATGTAGAAGTCAAACAAAATCCAGAATGTACTCTCTTGAGCCTTAGACTGGTATGTTTTCTAGGAGATGCATAATAGAAACTGTTTCTAAAGCCAGACAGATCCAAGATGTTTGGATATTTGTAAATTACACTAGAATTGTAAATCAGTACTAATATTACAACAAAACTTTATCTAGATTTCTTCCTGAGTAAGTGAGCTAAGATTCTTTTTGTTGTAAACAGAAACACAAGACTAAGACCAAAATGGCTGTTCTGCCCAAAGCATATTTTTCAGTCTAGTTCTGCAACTGAGAAATACATTAATTCAAGAGCATACAGAACAAGTGTTGAAACACAGGAGAAAAGATTTTAAAATTAGCATTTATTCTTTTTTCACTATGTAATGGGAATACAATTTTCTATAACAAATACAAAATTCAGGTATGAAGGAGGAAATAAGTTTCAACACTTGCAGAAAAATATGCCATTAAAATTTTTTATTGTTTAAAGTATTACAAATAGTAGTACATATGTCTCCTTTTCCCCCCATTGACCACCCCCGGCCCCCCACCCCCCAGCACATGCCTTCGCCCCCCTAGTATCTGTGTTCATTGGTTATGCTTATATGCATGCATACAAGTCCTGTGGTTGATCTCTTACATGCCCTCAACCCTCCCCTACTTTCCCACTGAAGTTTGACAGTCTGTTCGATGCTTCTTTGTCCCTGTATTTTTGTTCATCAATTTATGATGTTCATTATATTCCACAAATGAGTGCCACAACCTTTTGGAGCAGGGGTTCAGGATCAGAAGGAAGGGCCAATGCACAAATGAAAACACTAGACAAGAAATATGAATATAGAAGGCATGGGGGGGGGGGCAGGTGGAGACCTCTCTCTTGGAGAGGCACACTGAAACCTGGCCTTATCCGCTTTTTATTCAGTTTTAGATACACATCTTGCCTTCAGTAAAGTATGGCAAACAGGTAGCAGACAGACCATCTCTAAGGTCAATAAAGATCAGTAAGGTCCAGTAAACATTTACTTTGAGGCTACTAGGTCAGGAAATTGCTTCAAGCCACCATTATCTCAACACGAAACAATTGGTACTTAGCGTCAACCTGCTAATGCCCAAGGTCCATTGGCCTTTCGTGTTCCTTGGTGCACTCTTATGACAGTATTGGGAAAGCAGTGGCTTCCCGCAAATGAGTGAGATCATGTGATATTTATCTTTCTCTGACTGGCTTATTTTGCTTAGCATAATAATCTCAAGTTCCATCAATGCTGACGCAAATGGTAAGAATTCCTTTTTTTATAGCAGCATAGTATTCCATTGTGTAGATGTACCAAAGTTTTTTAATCCACTCATCTGCTGATGGGCACTTAGGCTGTTTCCAAATCTTAGCTATTGTACATTGTGCTGCTATGAACATAGGGGTGCATATATCCTTTCTGATTGGTGTTTCTGTCTTCTTGGGATATATTCCTAGAAGTGGGATTACTGGGTCAAAAGGAAGTTCCATTTTCAATTTTTTGAGGAAATGCCATACTGTTTTCCACAGTGGCTGCACTAGTCTGCATTCCCACCAGCAGTGCAAGAAGGTTGCTTTTTCTCCGCATCCTTGCCAGCACTTGCTGTTTGTTGATTTGTTGATGATAGCCATTCTGACATGTATGAGGTGGTACCTCATTGTTGTTTTGATCTGCATCTCTCAGATGATTAGTGACTTTGAGCATGTTTTCATATATCTCTTGATTTTTTTCATATATCTCATGATTTTCATATATCTCTCCATTTTTTTATTGGATTGTTTAGCTTCCTTTTGTTAAGTTGTATGAGTTCCCTATCACATAAAGAGAACTAAAACAATTTACTATTTCAAGAAAAAAAATTAAAGAAACCTAGGAAGAAATTTAAACAAGGAGGTAAAGGACCTGTACTCAGAAAATTATAGGATGCTGAAAAAAGAGATAGAGGAAGCCATAAACAAATGGAAGAATATACCATGTTCATGATTGGTAGAATCAACATCATTAAAATGTCCATACTACCCAAAGCAATCTGTAAATTCAATGCAATCCCCATTAAAATACCAATAGCACACTTCAAAGACCTAGAACAAACTCTCCAAAAATTAATATAGAATAAAAAAAGATCCCAAATAGCTGCAGCAATCTTGAGAAAGAAGAACAAAGTTGGAGGGATCACAATACCAGATATCAAGCTATATTACAAAGCCACTGTTCTCAAAACTGCCTGGCACTGGCACAAGAACAGACATATAGACCAGTGGAACAGAACAGAGAACCCAGAAATTGACCCAAGCCATTATGCTCAATTAATATTTGATAAAGAAGGCAAGAGAATACAATGGAGTCAAGAGTCTCTTCAATAAATGGTGTTGGGAAAATTGGACAGATACACGCAAAAAAAAAAAAAAGAAAAGAAAAAAAAAAACTAGACCACCAACTTACATCATACACAAAAATAAACTCAAAATGGATAAAAGACTTAAACGTAAGATGGGAAAACATAAAAATCTTAGAAGAAGCCATAGGCAACAAAAATCTTAGAAGAAGCCATAGCAGACATTTGTTGTAGTAATATCTTTACTGATACATCTCCTAGGGCAATGGAAACTCAGGAGAAAATAAACAAATGGGACTACATCAAAATAAAAGGCTTCTGCACAGCAAAAGAAACCATGAAGAAAACAGCAAGAAAGCCCACTGCATGGGAGAACATATTTGCCAATGTTATCTCTGATAAGGGTTTAATCTCCAAAATTTATAGTATGCCATTTAAAAAATATGGACTCTGGAGTCAGACTTCTGAGTTTCAAATGAAGCTTTCACCCTGTATGACCCTGTGCCCATGGCACTGGAGTTCTTGTAACATCAGTTTTGTCTTCTATAAAATTGAGATAATAATACTTACTTGATAGGCATGTAAATTAAAGAAAAGCATCCATGTAAAGTGCTTAGTGCTATATCTGGCACATTAAGAACTGAGCAAGAGAACCCAAAGGAAAAAGAAAAAGTACTTTCTCATGAGAGGCAGATAAGAAAGAACAGCACAATATGTTTTCATGTGCAAGTAAAATAAAGTACATAGGGACAAAAAGTTCTAAGAGAAAATTTCACATACTTCCAAAAGAAACAGAAAAATACAACCTAGTAAAGAAACCAGAGCAGTTCACCGCTGGCCTGAGCCTGTGTATTTGTTCTCGGTCCTTCCTTTTAGAGAAATTAAAAAACCAGACGGTAATGGAGCCAGTCACAGTAGTGACACCTTTGGAGCTATTTCCCTGCTTTCTGAAATATGTTTGAAATTTAAAAACTTTTAAATACCTTTTTATAACAAAATTAAAATGTTGCTATGAAACATTTTTAGTAATTGAACTTTAATTCTTTACTGTATACCTTTCTGTAAGATAGGTTAATTATGGTTGCTATGATATTCTAATGATATAGTGTAAATAAGCATAAGATATATTTAAAATATAAAATGCTTCACCATCATTGTGTCTATAAAGAAATGATGTGAAGAAAGAGAAATAATCCACAGTGTGAGGGCCAGTCCTCTTCTATAGATGTGACGATTAAGCTGCAACCAGAAGCATCAATAGTAGAATAGGATTAGTCAAAGGGAGGAGATTTTGATACTTTGACAGCAAATGGGAAGGACCTCTTACTGGTGTAATGATCAATGACATTCTTTTTCCCTCTTTAGAGAAGCAAAAAGAATTCAGTTGTTTTTTGCTTTTTTCTTATTCATATGCCTCAGTTCTACTGAACAATATTCATTCTTTAATCAAGCAGCTGTCACACTGCTAACTGGCTTCCAGACTGAGCTATTCCAAACACAGAACACCGCCTTGCCAGGTCTGCAGAAAAACATTAGGCCTGTTAGGACACAGCGGGTCTCTGGTTGTCATGTGGCTGCTCTGCTCCGGCTGCTCTTGCTATGCAGCCATTGGGACCCACCCTTGTTTTGGGGATGTCTCGGGACATGTGACTGAGACACCCAATGACGCTGATGTCCAGTGTTTGCCATCAACACAATTGAATGTCAACCTACCAGAATTCTTCACAGACCATTTCTAGAGAAGCAAGCATGAGAGGTAAAGTTTTTACATGGTAGGAAGGGAAAGTGTTTACACAGGAACTAGTTTTACCTGGTGATTGGAAAGGGGGACACAGAGCCATGAAAATGAAATGGTTTCCATGGGTCCAGCATGTGCGTGAGCACGGTGGTCGCCTTCCCCCTTAAATATGTGGACACTGTCTGCACTGTCATCTATGTTCTAACACAAAATGCTAGTGACACTGACTAGGATCCTAGTGTCACTGATTTAACTCAAGCTGTCAAAGGCAAGTAGCAGCATTTCTCTAACAATGCTGAGATGAGTGAGGAGGATGAGGAGTTGGGGCCCTGTGGGATAGTCAGGGACTTGGGGCTGAGGCAGAACTTAAAGAGCTGCTGGAGTTCTGCGTCACGTACAGGGCTGCCTCTTTGAGCCGCTTGTGTCTGGGAGGCCACTTCTCTCCAGCAGAACAAGGATTACCCTCCGAGAAAGCCTACATGGAAGAGAATCCCCCAATTCACCAGCCTGCTCACTGTATCCCTTCTTCTTACATCAGGTGGGACCACTGCCAACACGGGGGCGGGGGTGGGGGCAGCAGGGGAGGGCATGCCATTTTTGCATAAAGACACCCAGTAAACATTTTTATTCAAATAGGTTAACATCTCCAGGAAAGCTTAACTCCCAGCATGGGCTCAGCTTTAATGAGACATTCTCTCTTTCCAACTATATTTGCTCTTAACTAATGGACCCGTAAAGCCCCCCAGCCTCAGCGAGGACCAGAACAATGACTCATGCTGGCAGATGCTGAGCGGGAGGTTTCCTGGACTCAGGCAGAGAAAGCAGGCAGCCCCTGCCATACTCCTCACCCTTGAGTAGCCTGAGGAGTGTGCCATCCAGGTGTCATTCTAGTTCTCTTTCCATCCCTTCCCCGACTTGCCCACTTTCCCCACATTATAAAGAAAGGCATGCTTTTCATATATCCTGAATTTAACAATGGCCTCCTTCCCTGGAGGGTAACATCCTCTCAAAGTATCATGTAAACATTGGTGTTGACTGGTCAAAGTGGAGTAACAGGGACCAGATTAATCTTCCAATTGAATCCCCCCTCCCCCCAACTCCTCCCCTCGCCAAAGACAACATACATGAAACAACAGTTTTCAAGACACTGAACATTAGGGAATGAAGGACAGTGATCTCTGAGAGATAGGAAACACACAAGAATTCCTAGGCTGTGGTGCAGAGAGGGGAAACTGAGGTGGACTCCCTGAGCTGGAAGGCTGGAGCTGAGGCCAGGGACACAGGGCACCTGGGGTTTAGTGGGCAGAGCTGCACAGAGACAGGTCCTGGGAAGTCTACAGAGGTCTCCACTCCAGTAGTCAGCACATATGTGAGGAAACTACCCAAGATTCAGTAGCTTTGGGAAGGAACCAGCAAAAGGATTAGAGGGGATAGTGACTGGTCCTCATGTAAGACTGGGATCAATGCCTGTTTCCACCTGCCAGCTCAGAAACACTCATAATTCACAGGGCCTTGGGTAAAGTACTTAGGCAGAGCTTGCCTAGGTAGAGAGAAATAATTAGCCTAGGCCTGCCTATCAAATCATAAAGTAAGACTCAAAAGGAGAAAACTGTTTCAAGTAACTTAACTGCATAGCAGAATGAGCTCAAGAAAAGCAATAGAATGCAAACATTTCCATTGCCCAACAAGGTAATGTTTGTAATGTTTGGCATTCAGTCAAGATTACCAAGTTTGCAAAGAGGCAGGAAAGCACAACTCATAATGAGAAGACTATTCAGTCAATGGAAACTAACCCAGGACGTATGTTAGAATCAGAAGAGGAGGACATTAAAACAGTTATTATGTACCAAAAGCTTGTATAAGAATGTTCTAGCAACTCTATTCATAATAGCCATAGCTGGAATCTTTGCAATGTCCATTAATAGGACTATGGATAAACAGACTACCTAGTAATAAAAGAGAATGATTCTCGAAGAGGTGCAACAACACAATTGAATGTCAAAAACATTTTGCTGAGTGTAAAAAGCCAAACATAAAAATGTACCTATCATATAATGATTCCACTTATTTGAAATTCTCAAACGGGTAAAATTAATCTACGATGATAACAGTCAGATCAGTGGTTGCTTCTGAGATGGGGAGCTCACTGAGAAAAAAGAGAGGAAATTTTTACTGTGATAAAATATTCTTCATATTGTAGTGGTGTAGTTATAGTGGTGTACACATTGTAAAAATGGATCAAACTGTACAAGTTGTGCATTTCATGCAATAAAAGTTATTGTTAAACATGTTTAATGATTCAATAGAAAAATAGGCAGTTCATGTTTAAAAGAAAGTCAAATGGCCAGTGACAAACATATGAAAACTAGGGGCCCAGTGCACGAAATTCGTGCACAGGATGGGGGGTTCTCTCAGCTCAGCCTGCACCCTCTCCAATTGGGGATCCCTTAGGGGATGTCCGACTGCCGGTTTAGGCCCAATACCACAGGGATCGGGCCTAAACCGGCAGTCGGACATCCCTCTCATAATCTGGGACCGCTGGCTCCTAACTGCCTCTGCCTGCCTGCCTGATTGCCCCTAACCCCTCTGCCTGCCTGCCTGATCGCCCCTAAGCACTCTGCCTGCCTGATTGCCCCCAACTGCCCTTCCCTGCTGGCCTGATTTTGCCCACAACGGCCCTCCCCTGCCACCCTGGTTGCCCCCAACTGCCCTCCCCTGCCTTTCTGATCTGCCCCCAACGGCCCTCCCTTGCTGGCCTGATCTTTCCCCTAACTGCCCTCCTCTGCCGGCCTGATCTCACCCCCAACTGCCCTCTCCTCCCGGCCTGATTGCCACTAACCCCCTGCTGGCCTGGTCTCACTCTCAACTGCCCTCCCCTGTTGGCCTGATTGCCCCTAACTGCCTCTGCCTCAGCCCCCACCAGCATGGCTTTGTCCAAAGGAAGTCGGTCTAATTAGCATATTACCCTTTTATTATTATAGATAGATTATATAGGATAGGATTGCTTAAATGGGAGGGGGCCCTTTTTCAGCAGGAGGAGATGCTCTTGGCAGACAAAAACACATAATCCCTATATCTGGACTGATAGCCAGCCATATGCACTATACTGCCAAACTGGTCATGAAATAATGGAACCACTTTCTTACACCTTACACCAAACAGCTGTTGCCCTTTAAACCCCTCCTCAGCCCCCACCTTAGGTTCTGCCTTTGCAGTTTACTCAGATTAGATTCTGATTGGTCGGTTTCTATTACAGTCAGTGTCAGAAGCTCTGCCTCCTATGCAGCCATTGTCTCCTGGCACTTCACCCAGATTTGGTTCTGATTGGTTGGTTTCTAGCCAGTCAGTGTCAAAAGCTCTGCCTCCTAGGCAGCCATTGGCTCCTCGCACTTCACCCAGATTTGGTTCTGATTGGTCAGTTTCTATGCCAGTCAGCGTCTCCAGGCCTATCTCTGGACCTGATCAAAGAGGCAGGGCTGATCAGCAGCCCCCACTGAGGCCAAAAGAGAAACAGAGGCTCAGCTTCTGGCGAAGCCCAGAAAGAAAGAGAGAATTAAGGGCTGATCAACAACTGCCATGGAGGCTGCAGATCAGACCCTGCCTCTCTCTCTGCAGGCCTCTCTCCGGGCCTAATCCACAGCCCCCTTGGCAGTCAGTGCTGGGTCACTGCACCGGCACTTGCTATAGTCAGTGCTGGGTCACCATGGCAACCCAGCACTGACTTCCAGTATTCGGTGGAGCCTTTGGTCCTTGTGGACATTAGGGACCCTGGCTCTTTATATATATAGACTGGCTCTTTATATATATATAGATATTCTTATTGTCATTAAAATACAGGAAAAAGTAAATTAAAATATCACTGATGTACTTACCACTTTGTATCAACCAAATTGGTGTATTTTAAAATTTGACACCATTTGATCACATCTCTGCTGATGGAATATAGATTGTTACAACCATTTTAGGAAACATTTTGGCTTACCTAGTGATGTTGAAGAAATGCATTTCTTGTAACTTGAAACACCATTCCTGGAATAGGAATTTTTCGGAAAAAATGTCTTGTGCATCAGAGACTTATAAATCTTATTTGTGATAGCATTGTCTGTGATAGCAAAAAAACCTGGAGATCAGTATTTATTTATATAATTATAAATAAACACTGGTATAGATACTGGTATAAATACTGGTATAGCCATACATTTGTTGAATACATTATATAGAAGTAGAACTTAATGAATTTCAGCTACATGAATAACATGGTGGAATCACAGGGGTATATTGTTGAGTGAGAAAAGCAAGTCTCCAAGAATACCTATAGTATTATTTAATCTATATATACTTCAAAAACAAACAGAACTAAAAGATATGTTGTTTAGAGATACAAACACATGGTAATACAATAAAAATGAAAATGAGAATAATTAATTCAATTCTAAACCATGGAGCTTGAGAAGGGAATAGAATTGGGAAAGGGAACACAATACAAAGGTATTCATTGCATGCCATTCTTTAAACTTTACATACATTCCACTAAAATTCTTTCTTGTTCACTGAATATTTAACACACAATTTACTAAAAAAGTGGATAAAAGAGAATAGAGAAGGGTAAACCAAAGAAGGTGAGGTAAAATTTTAAATCTTTACAAAACTTAATTGTAAACCTGCCAAGTTCTTCATGTGGAAATTTATCATTCAGAATTATAGGATCACCATGCAATAAAGATAGAACCGAAAGACTCTGAGTGAATAATGTTGTTTATAAAACAATGCACCCAGATAAATGTCAAGGTACTAGAAGCAGTCTTATTTATTCCAAGCTCATAATTAATTGAATGCCCTGTGCAGGCAAGATGCTCTAGCATAACGGTTTTTGTTATTTCTACAAAGATGTTCATTTGGTCTGCTATTTCACAATAGCCTATTATGTGCAAGTGGAATTCATCGTCGCATAACATTTCAAAGTCACCAGGAGTATACAGGAAATGACTTTCAGAATCGGGAGGGGTGGTGTGAAAACAATATGTAAGGTCCCCCCATTTTTATAGACAATTTTAGAGCAGTTTTAAGTCTATAGCACAATTGAATGGAAGGTACAGAGATTTCCCATATATCCTCTGCCCCCACACATGCTTAGCCTCCCCAATTATCAACATCTTCCACCAGGTTAGTACATTTGTCACAAATGATGCACCTATATTGACACATCAGTATCACTCAGAGTCCATACTTTGTCAGGTCCCATTTAAAAAACCCTCAAAATGTTATTCGGTTCTCTCTTAATACTAATGATCCTCAGTGCAAGCATGGATAAAGTGATGCTGGGAGGAAGTCCATTTGGATCTGGGTAACAGTTTGCCTTTGGAGGGGGATGAATTCCATTCTGACCTCTAACTTTTTGCAAGATCAAAGAAGTCTTCCTAGGCAGATCTACATTGACACATGATTTTAGGATTTCATGGCCTGACTGGGTTACCACGTATGGGCCCCAAAGGAAGAGAAAAACCAGGGGTATGATGGACCACGCTTGAGAAAG
This sequence comes from Myotis yumanensis, assembly GCF_028538775.1. Taxonomy (NCBI): domain Eukaryota; kingdom Metazoa; phylum Chordata; class Mammalia; order Chiroptera; family Vespertilionidae; genus Myotis; species Myotis yumanensis. The sequence goes on from NW_027223754.1 coordinate 176,408,532, forward strand.
GAAAGAACTTATTATCCACTAACTGAAATTCACATGGGGAAATGAAGACCCCCTAAGCACCAGTTCCCAATCAACAGTATGCAAAATGATCCAGGACATCAGCAACTCGGGACCACCAATTGCTGTCCATAAATTAAAATTTTGCTTCCTTGGCATGCAGTTATTTGGAAGAAGCTTTTAGTGCTAAGTTCTGAAAGATGCCAAGAAGTGTTTGATGGTAATGATCCAGTTTGATGTTGAGCCCAGCTCAAGCACAGAGCAGTTTTCAGTGAGCTTTTAGATGAACTCATCAGGGTAATTTCTCTTCTACTACACACTCTGGGGTTGGGTTCAGAATGAATAGCAACATTCTCCACTAATGGTTAGGAACTACTAATAGTGCTTTTAAAAAACAAAACCTCTCTCCTGCCCTTAACCTCTTCAACCTAGTGATGTTGAAGAAATGCATTTCTTGTAACTTGAAACACCACTCCTGGAATAGGAATTTTTCGGAAAAAATGTCTTGTGCATCAGAGACTTATAAATCTTATTTGTCTTCATGTGGAAATTTATCATTCAGAATTATAGGATCATTCAGAATTATAAGATGAGAAGTGTATTAGAAGAGACAAGATCACAGAATCAGAATTTATAACTTGAGAGAAGCTATTGGTCTCTCTGAGCCTGAGGTTGGCTTTCTCCTTCTCAACTCATAAGGTTGTTTATGCAGTAAACAAGTATAAAATTGTTTTAATAAAAAATGATTTTACAAGAATTATGATTGTTGGTTTAATACCACATACTGGAAGTTTCTTTTTCTCAGGTTCCAGCATCATCACAAGTCAAGGTGCAATGGTCTAACTGTAGCCATCATCAACGGATGACCGCAGTGTTTCTACCACCCAAGAAAGAGGAAGAATTTCATAACATTATGTGACCTAGCACATCACTAGGTAAAGAAAATTCATGGGAGAAAGAACTGAAGGCAGAGTGGGGGGAAAGATGAGGAACTCTTATAAACATTTGAAATAATCTTTAAAACAAAATGTTAAATGATATCCACTTTCCTGAAATGCGGTCTGAATTAAGAAAACTCCATAAATAATTGGTCATCCTATATAATAAAGATTTAATATGCAAATGGTCATTACACGGTGACTCTTAACAACCGACCACGTAAAGACTGGATTACGGATCAGCAGGAGGGTGCGGCAGTGAGCTACAAGCAGGCGGTAGAGATATAGGAGGGGGCAGGACAGCAAGCTATGAAGTGGGGATGGGGAGAAGTGGGGGGACGAAGGGAGCTACAGGAGGGCAGCAGCGAGCTACTGGCGCAGAACTACTAGTCTATTAATATTTAAATAATTGACATCTATTCATTCATTAGGTTTTACATTTTCATGAAGACATTTAAAATGATGGGGTGCGGAGGTTGTAAAACATGGCTGAACACTTTTCAAAGCATCTTCCATTGAAAGGTGGATCTTTGTCTTCTTCCCTTGACCCTCAGTGAATGTGTGGCTGCTCCAACCAATGCAGTGCCACTGAGGGGATGCCGTGGGAGTCTGAGGCTGCAGCTTCTACTGTGTTCACTGGGAACATTGGCTCTTGGAGTCTTGAGCCACTGTGAGAGAAGTCTGGCTATCCCATAATGCAATGTCAGAGAGACCACGTGTCAGATTCCCAGTCCAGTGGAGCCCATCCTTCAGGATTGTAGGCCCAGTGCTGACCGTGGGAGCCAAGAAGCTGTCTTGGAAGTGGATCCCCAGTCCCAGTCTCCAGGGTCATCGCTAGCCTTGCAGGTCACTGAGCCGAGGTTCCAGTAGACAGTGGAGCAGAGGGGAGCCTTCCCCACTGCGCCCTTTCTGAATGCCAAACCCACAGAATCCGTGAACATCATAAAGTGGTTGTTGCTTCACACCACTAAGATCTGGGATGGCTTGTTACGTAGCCAGAGGTGACTGAGATGGGGGTGTGGGTATCTATTCCACAAATATAAACCCACAAACTTCACTTGTAACTGATGGTCCCACTTTCTCCACATTCGATTCATTTGGTTACTTATCAAAGGCAGCAGCCGAATGAAGTTGAGAATGGCCTGAGACCAATCAATAAGAAAGGTGTGGAAAAACTCAGTGAGTTTCTCTCAGAACTGGTTTGTTGTTGATTGTGATGAATTGGTCTACTCAGAGCACAATGTGTGTGCAACACAAAACTCAGAAGTCCATCTTAGTACCATGAAATCTTTTTTTTTTTTTAATCAGAAGACCATACTTTTTATTTCCTCTAAGGTTGCATTTGTGTTAAACTTACAGAAGCATTTAGTTTCCAGAAGAGAAAAATTCATAAAAATCATTCATTTTCTCTAACAAAAGCCATCTAGGTAAGATTATGAACAGAATTTCTTAACAACATTATTCTAAAGTAACTAAATATGGAGGCAAGTACATTGTTGAAGCTGAGAAGTGTATTAGAAGAGACAAGATCACAGAATCAGAATTTATAACTTGAGAGAAGCTATTGGTCTCTCTGAGCCTAAGGTTGGCTTTCTCCTTCTCAACTCATAAGGTTGTGGCAAATAATTCATTGTGCTAATGAACGCAAAGGGCCTAACATAGGGTCTGACATATAATAGGTACTCAGTGAAAGTTAGTTTCCTCCTTGCTTACCCTTGTTTTTACCTTATCTCCCTCATGAAAACTTCTAAGGTACATTGATGCAAGCCCTCTGTTAATTGCATATGGTCATCTCACTAGTAAATGTTGCCTTAAACACAGAGGATTATTTGTGGTCAAATTAACTTATTTTACTTATTTATTTATTTATTTATTTATTTAAAATTCTTTATTGTTTAAAGTATTACATTTGCCTCCTTTTAAGACTGGGGAATTTTTGCAGTGATTCTTAGTTTGTGAGATAAAAGTGCAATGTGAAGATGAAACATTAAAATGACATGTAAAAGGGAGAGACCAAGATGGCGGCGTAGGTAAACACCGGAGACCGCTGCCGCAAACAACCATTTCAAAAATACAACTAAAAGACTGAACGGACATCACCCAGAACCACAGGAAGGCTGGCTGAAGAGAGACTCTACAACTAGAAGGAAAGAGAACAGCAAATCGAGGCTCAGAGGCGGTGCAGTGTGGAAAATACAAAGGTACCGAGGTGCGCGCGCAAAGCGGGCTGGTGGCTGAGGGCGCGGTTGTCGTTTTCTGCCGGGAGTGAGTCTCAGACTCTGGGCTCCAGATCCGGGCGAGTCTCTAGGGACCCAGACTCAAACGGGAGAAGCGGGATTATCCGGCACCAGTTGGGACCTGAGGGCAGCTTTCTCTCCGAGGTTTGCAGCGGCTGCCAGGGTTCTGAGAAGCAGAGCCTCTGGGAACGGGACTGAGCGTGGCCATAACTGCTCCCTCCGCCCGCCTGTTGATCCCGCCCCGCCCAAAGCCTGCGCACAGCCATTTGCCGATTGCCTCAGGCAAAGGCTGGATTAGCACCTCCCCAGAAGGCAGACGTTTTCCACACAGCTGATTTCCACAGCCAGCCGGCCTGGTGGTCAAACCCCTCTAGTGTTAACTACAACAATTAAGGCTTGGCTAGAACAAGACTGCGCACAGAGACCACAAGGGGGTGCACCAAGAAAGCATAAAAGATGCGGAGACAAAAAAACATGACAGAAATGGAGGATATGGAGCTAAGAATCGCAATTTTGAGGGCTTGCCATAAATTTGTGCAGAGCCTCACGAAAACTAATGAGACCCTCGATGCTACGATAAAGAAATTAGAAAGTAAGCATACACGGACTGAAATAAAGAATATTATACCCAATAGCAGACCAGAGGAGTACAATAATCAAACCAAAGATTCGACAAAAAACACCCAATTGGAAAAGCAAAATGAAAAAAGAATCCGAAAGTGTGAAGATAGTGTAAGGAGCCTCTGGGACAGCTTTAAGCGGTCTAATATCAGAGTCATTGGAGTGCCAGAAGATGAGAGACAGCAAGATATTGAAAACCTATTTCAAGAAATAATGGCAGAAAACTTCCCCCACCTGGAGAAAGAAATGGACTTACAGGTCCAAGAAGCGCAGAGAACCCCAAACAAAAGGAATCCAAAGAGGACCACACCAAGACACATCATCATTAAAATGCCAAGAGCAAAAGACAAAGAGAAAATCTTAAAAGCAGCAAGAGAAAGAGGCTCAATTACCTACAAGGGAATACCCATACGACTGTCAGCTGATTTCTCAACAGAAACTTTGCAGGCCAGAAGGGAATGGCAAGAAATATTCAAAGTGCTGAATACCAAGAACCTACAACCAAGGTTACTTTATCCAGCAAAGCTATCATTCAGAATTGAAGGTCAGATAAAGAGCTTCACAGATAAGGAAAAGCTAAAGGAGTTCATCACCGCCAAACCAGTATTATATGAAATGCTGAAAGGTATCCTTTAAGAAGAGGAAGAAGAAGAAAAAGGTAAAGATACAAATTATGAACAACAAACATGCATCTATCAACAAATGAATCTAAGAATCAAGTGAATAAATAACCTGATGTACAGAATGAACTGGTGATTATAATAGAATCAGGGACATAGAAAGGGAATAGACTGACTATTCTTGGGGGAAAAAGGGGTGTGGGAGATGCGGGAAGTGACTGGACAAAAATCATGCACCTATGGATGAACACAGTGGGTGGGGAGTGAGGGTGGAGGGTGGGGTGGGAGCTGGAAGGAGGGGAGTTATGGGGGGAAAAAAGAGGAACAAATGTAATAATCTGAACAATAAAGATTTAATTTAAAAAATAAAAAAAAAAAAAAAAAAAAAAAAAAAAATAAAATGACATGTAAAAGATTGGTTAACCATTCCAACAGTGAAGGTCATAATATTTATACGCTCCCACGAGGGGACTTAAATTAATACTTTGTGGTTTTAATTTAGTGCCTAACATGAAACTTTACTCCAAAACCTGTCTTACTTGATTTACTTGCCTATGTAAAGGCAATTACAAGACTTTTAAGATTCACTGAACTTCTAAGCCATGCCTTATTCACAAAAGGTAGAATATTTTGAGCAAAAACATCATAGTCACAGCTAAGTTCCATGAGAACAGGTTTTTGTTTTGTGGTTTGCTAGAAGAGTGCTTAGCATGTAGTAGGTGCTCAATAAATATTTATTGAATAAATGATTAAACATGAAAACCCTACAGGCTGAGCTACTGCAGAAAGAAAAGAAGAGAAGAAGTGTCCTTGAATTTCCTGAGACAAAAACTATCCTCATTGCATATTTTGGTCACTATTAAATGAAAGGGAATGCAAGAGACTATCTATCTAGAGACTATACTAAACATAACATATATAGTATGCATGTTATGTTATACTTATATATCAAACATAATATACTAGAGGCCCAGTGCACAGTCCCTGAGCCCAGCCTGCCCCTCTCACAGTTGGGGAGCCCTCAGTGGATGTCCTACTGATGGCCACAGTCTGGCATCGGAGGCTTGGAGCAGGCGCTGTGTGTGTGTGTGTGTGTGTGTGTGTGTGTGTGTGTGTCTGCTGGGGGCCTGCCCCCAGCCACACCGTGGAGGCTTGGAGCAGGCACCCCTCTGTGTTGATCTCTCAGGCTCCTGGCCTCCACTGCGTGTTGTTCTCTCCCTTGTGCTGTGGCCAGGGTGGGGTGCTGCCTACAGGCCGTGCTTTCCTGCTCATGGATCGCCACCACGACCCGGGAGAAGGCCCTCCTGCCTGCGGGTGCGCTTTGCTGCTCGCAGATCGCTGCGGCGACCGGGGAGCAGGCCTTGCTGGGGGCTGACTGTGGGCCGCACTTTCCTGCTTGAGGATCACCATGGCGACCCAGGAGCAGGCCCTCCTGGGTGCTGCCTGCAGGCTGCACTTTCCTGCTCGTGGATCACCACGGGGTCCTGGCTGGCGGTGGGGCTTAGGTGGCACACGGGGGCCCGGATGGCGGCCCGCCCTGTCTGCAGTATGCAAATTAGCCACCCTCTTTGTTGGTGGTTAATTTGCATATTGCTCCGATGGGCTGATGGGCGTAGAGAAGGTACGGTCAATTAGCATCTTTATCTTTTATTAGATAGGATAATACAACAAATCATGTTATAACTATACATAAATGTATTTGTTATTTATAAGTAAATATATATATTTATAATTAAGATAAGATTCGTCATAAAATTTACTGAGATTTCAAATGTAAAAGGGAAAATCTGTGGGCTTGAATTTGGTGTTTGGGGTAAGAAGGAGTGTATAATGTGGAGCAATACAGTGAAAAGGCAAAGTAAACTTAAATTTTACCTGATTGCAGGATGTATATCCTGAGTTCAGTGTTTCCATAATATATTAAGAGTTTTCTCCTTTCACACAATCACTAAGTGGGAAATGATATTCAGTAGGAAAAGATACTTTTCCTTAGGTTTGGTGATTCGTTCGCAGGCTTGTTTCAGCCTTCTAACCATGCCCCCAATACAAATTCATGTGAAGTAATTGTCATGAACCACTCTCAAAGTTAATACCAACAAAATTTCTACTTAACCTCCTTCCCATCTTGTAAAATGTGGCTCTACCATTATTTACAATACCTAGTATCAAATATATGACAGAGCCAAACCAGGATTTAAATCCCAGAGCCTCTGACTATAGAGTCCAAGTTCTTAAGTCATAGACTATATCCCTATACCTTAGAAGTTTTATTAAGCTTATGTAACCCATGTCCTACTTCAAAAGTGCAAGCATAGATTCCCCAAATAATTTTCATGTTGATAGCTTCCTTTTTTAAAAAAATATATTTTTATTGATTTCAGAGAAGAAGGGAGGGGGATAAAGAGAAACATCAATGATGAGAGAGAATCATTGATAGGCTTGTCCTGCACACCCCCTACTAGGGATTGAGCCCACAACTCAGGCATATTGAACCATGACCTCCTGGTTCATAGGTCAATGGTCAGCCACTGAGCCATACCGGCTGGGCGATAGCTTTCTTTTCAAAAGAGGGAGAGCTGCCCTCCTCACTCACTTGGTAAACATCTGGTATACTTTAGCAGGGCTGTGGCATGCTGTACAGTCAGGCTACTCTTCAAATTAGCTCAATGCTTGGAGATTAAAAAGAAAAAGCAAGCTATTGATGTTTGTTTTGCTTCATGTCTTAGCAAAAATGTCCCACCTAGAAGGCTATAAATGGAGCTGTTAGTGGACACAAACATGATCCCCTGCGGCATCCCACCCTTGAGAGTTTAACAGGAGACCTGTCACACATAGAGTGGGAAAAGAGCTGACTCACTGAGCTAACCCTTGCTGGGGCCTTGACTCCAATCCCCCATGCGTGGTGGAGCCTGAGTCTTGAGAGTCTGCATTTCCCACCAGCTGCTGGGTGGCTATACCAGCTAAGGCAGGCTGAGGATCTCTCTTTCTCAACATAGCTGTTCCTTCCATGGGAGGCAGGGGTACACGTGGACTAGTGACATTGTCTTTAGAGTCACACAAACGTGGGTTCAAACCCTGAGTACATCCTCATTAGCTGTTTCACTTTAGGCTGATTGTTCTTTAAGTCTTAATATCTTCCTCTGTAAAGTGAAAGTAGTAACAGCCCTTATCTTGTAGGGTTGTGTGAAGCTTGAGTGATGGTCAGCACTCAAGAAATATTCACGGTTTTGGCCAGTTAGACACTATTAGGCACTTTCATGGTGTTCTGAACTGTCCCTTTGTAACACTTGTCAATTGTAATCAATTGTACTGTAGCTAGCATGGGGTGTCTGCCTTCCCATCAGACTCTAAGCTCTTAGAGGGCAGTAATCTTATCTGGCTTGTGTTTGGATTTACTCCTAACATCCAGCAGAGTTTCAGGCACACAGGGCACACATTGAGTGAATGGCAGCTTTTGTGTATGCAGCGTTGCTGGATGTGTTAAATGTTTTGGAAAGCACAGAATTTGAAATTATGAGTAATGGGCCTTCTAAGCTACATGTCAGCAGTATCATTCCTTCCACAGGACTTCTCTGAGTTTATTATGAAGAAAGTCAAGTTGGATTTTCTCAAAGAGGAGAAAATTATCCTCTTTGAGAAAGACCTGGCTCAACAGAGACAGGATGAAAGAGGAGAAAGGAGTATAGGTCACAGTGGGCTGGAGAGTCCTGAGACCAGCGGAGACAAGACTTCAATGGGGACATTCAAACAGCTCTGGACTGGACCAATGAGAGAGCATATCTGCAGTCAGTTGTCACATCCTTTTGTGGTCAGTGAGGCAGAGCAGAAAGAAGTTAGGAGGCAGGAAGCAAGTGGGAAGCAAGTAGGGTTTATAGGATCAGTCTCTAAAAAGTAAGGTGGGCAGTGCAATTACTCCCATCAGTCAAGGAAAGGCATTCTCACCTAAGCCAAGGGGAGGCCCTCTGACTCAGGGCATTCAGGGCACATTGGGTCTCTGTAGTAAAATGCCTGCTCGGCATGAGCTTGGGTCAAAGTGATAACGGGGCTCCTTGCCTCTTTATCACACCCTGGGATTTATAGAGCGCCAGGCTATTAAACAGTCTCCAGTGATCACGTGCCCAGGCAGGAAGGTGATCAGAAGGTAATTTCTCATCTCAGCTTGTTGCCACTCACTAGCACTTCTGTCATGTTCTTGGCAAGGAGAATAAAGACATAGGAAAAATTTAAAAATCAGATAATTCAGATAAAATTTTTATTTGACAAGACAGGAGAGTAAATCACCTATAAAAAAGTTCAGTAGAGATAAGTTCTTATAATTACTGCTATTAAAGTCTGCATGCCAAATGGCTGCTATTTATGGATTTAATAGAGGAAGAAAATCATAGTGTGTGCTGAAACTTCTAATGTGCCTTAGCTGTTCTTATCATCAATAACCAACAGGTAAAATGCATATGCTTAATTAAAAAAATGAAAATAGACTACTAAATAAAGCTCTTATTTGAATATAACTTGTGACTAAAAAGTGTCAACTGATCTTCCTGTGTGGTTTATGGAATTCTAATAAGCTTAATTACTGGTGTCATGAGTTCCAACAGGCTTAATGCCTGGTGTCTTTGATATTAACAACAATGTGCCTCATTGCCTTCTAGTCACAGCAGGGGCTCCACACTGGGAAGGAGGAGGAGGGGCTAAGAGGCTGTAAGGTGGGGCACAGGTCTGGGAATGAGGAAAAGGTGTTTAGGGCCAAAGATGTGTGGCTTCTTCTCATTGGTCCATCTTCAGCTATACAATATATCCCTGCAATTATGGCATAAGACAACATAAGAGCTTTCCTTCTACGATTGCTTGCCTGAAGTCAAATCAAGGATACAAAATGGATCTTTGAAATACATGGTTATACCGATTTTTCACGCTGAATTACCACAAAATCAGGTACTGGGGCCAGTATTCACCTGTTGGGATCAGTATCACTGGCCTTCGTAGATCTGGGGTGTCATGCTTGCCCACTCATGTGACACCAGATCACTGCTCCAGTCAATAGGACTGGCTCAGTGTTCTTTTCCCACTACCTCTTTCTCCTCTGCTTAAATCTTGTGCAACCCAGCTGTTAGCAACACCTGTGGGCCTGGGCAAGCTCACTGGCAACCTCACCAGGAGGCTGCTCACTCTGCAGCTAGCAGTTTTTGGGGTGCTCAGACTAGGAGCCACAGAGTCCCTGATGAGTAGGCCACCACAAATGACCAAACTACAAGTGGCAGGATTAACATGGAGGAGACATAAAGAGGTACAACGAATCCAGGATTCAAAGCACAATGACAGAGATCCATTCCTACTTGGCCACTGTCTAATCCAAGTCACACTCAATGAGCCTCAGTTCCTTTATATGAACTGCAAATGAAAACATGTAGAATTCTGGCTCTATTTTTTTGTAACTCAGGCCTGTCCATATCAGTGCATATAAAATTGTGCAGGCATGTATACTTCACAACATACAGGCTTCATGACACCCCTACAATATAATAACTACCCACTGGGAAAGCATGAAGGAACAAGATTAAACCAAAGAGTGGGGAAGTAATCCTCTTTTGTAATCAGGGACTTTAAATGTTTTTTTTAAATTTTTTAATTTTTTTATTGATTTCAGATAGGCAGGGAGAGGGGGAGAGAGATAGAAACATCAATGATGAGAGGGAATCATTAATTGGCTGTCTCCTGCACCCCCCCGCCCCCCCCCCCCCCCGCCACCACTGGGGATCGAGCCCTCAACCTGGGTATGTGTGTTGATGGGGAATCAAACTATGACCTCTTGGTTTATAGGTCGATGCTCAACCATTGAGCCATACCAGCCAGGCTAATCAGGGACTTTAAGTTTACTTTGATTTAAGACTTCCACAGCACCACTTCATTTCACCAGGTCTAAACTGGTTCAGGGCAGTGTTTCTCGTTTGTGAGAGCATCTTGTACAGATGCTGGTCAATAAACTGAGCCAAAGACCAGAATTCACAAACTGGAATGAGGCGTCCCTTCAGTGAGCACATCAGCATCATCTGTTCTCATGTCCTGTCACTGGTCCCCGGGAAGCTCCCAAGCTTTTCCCTGCAGAGGAGCTGTACCTCTATCTTGGTAGATGCTCATAGTCACAGAGATTTAACAATGACTTTACAGAGGGAGGAGTTGAGGAGGGGTGGCACAGGACTTTAATACTTAATTTAATTTTCAACTTCCTTCTATGGAGAGTCAATTTGCATGATCAAAATTCACTCACTCAACTATTTTTTTCTTAAGCAGTTCTTGAGCAAAGGCTGAGTGCAGCCACCATGCTGGACCTGGGATATCAGGGTGATTAAAGTAAGTGGTTGAGAAGAGAGAGGCAGGAATGACTAAGCGTAGTGCACTGCTAAAATTAAGGCACATTTTCAGAGATGTGCATAGCAGATGAACGGAATAATTCTGTTAAAAGTAGAGGTGGGATATGGTTCAGGCAGTGCTTCTAAGATGAAGGCATATTTTGAGTGAACTCTTAAATGGCGAACCAGAGTTCACTAAGGGAAGGAGCGGGGGTCACAGTTAAAACAGACAAAAGAGCAGGTGGGGAATCGATTACCAATTAAGAGCAGATAATAATTTTCTGAGAAATATGTTAGTCATAACCCTCATAATAAACCCGCTTTGAGAGGAAATTTAATGAGCATGGGTGCCAGAGCTAGATCACCCAAGATTGAAATGCACAATCCTTCACCTTCTAGTTATCCATGTACAAGTGGCTTCTTAAACTTTCTCAATCTCAGCTTGTCATCTTAAAATGAGCAAAACACCTCTCGCCTCCCACTTCATGTGATTGTTGTATTCAGTGAGAGAAAGGACACAAAGTAGATGCTCCATAAATCTTGATGGATCTCTCTCTTCTCCTTTCCACTTCATAGAAAGAGGTGGGGCCACAAACATTGGCTCTGCTTCATTGAGTGTTTGGGAAATTATGTTATTAATTTAAAACTCACATAAACCCTGGCCAGGTAGATCAGTTGGTTAGAGTGCAGATACATCAAGATTGCGGGTTCAATCCCTAGTCAGGGCACATACAAGAAGCAACCAATGAATGCATAGATAAGTGGAACAACAAGTCTCTCTCTCTCCCTCTCTCTCTCTCTCTCTCTCTCTCTTTCTCTCTCTCTCCTTCACCTCTCTAAAGTCAATCAATAAAATAATTAGAAAGGAAATAAAATTTCACATGGATGTTGCTATAAATTAACTTTATTACAGTGTGCTAAATCTATTATAAATAAAATAAAAATAAATTTAATTATATGCATACATATAGGTTGACACCAAGTCACATAAAAAATTCTTTACTGACTTACACCAAAAATACCATGAACACAGACAAATATTTTCACTGGGAGCAAAGAGCTGAAAGCTATTATAGTGCTGCTGCTAGAACACGATTTAAAGGAGGCGGGCAGGGGAGGGTGGTGTCACCGTGGTGTCAAGACCCAGCTCCAATTCACAGTCTGTAAGGCCATGATTGTGAGCAGAGCAGCTTCGAGGCCCAGATTTGCTCTGTATGCACAGGGGTTCCTCGAGTACTTAGATCCACATCACCTGCAGGGCCTCCTGAAGGTTAAACAGAGAACCAGGCTCACCAGCAATGAGATACTGGAGCAAAGCCAGGGCCTTGACCTAGAGCAGTGGTTCTCAACCTTGGCTGCACATTAGAGTCAACTGGGAATCTTTTTAAAATCCTGATTTCTCCAGAATGAGGCCTAGAACTCAGGATTTAAAAAAGATTCCCAGGTGATGCCCTAACTGGTTTGGCTCAGTGGATAGAGCGTCGGCCTGCGGACTGAAAGGTCCCAGGTTCGATTCCGGTCAAGGGCATGTGCCTTGGTTGCGGGCACGTCCCCGGTGGGGGGTGTGCAGGAGGCAGCTGATTGATGTTTCTCTCTCATCGATGTTTCTAACTCTCTGTCCCTCTCCCTTCCTCTCTGTAAAAAAAAAATCAATAAAATATATTTTAAAAAAAAGATTCCCAGGTGATTCTAATGTGCAGCCAAGGTTGAGAACCACTAACCTAGAGTGACATCATCACAGTACGAATGAACACATGCAAAACACAGGGAACATGGTGACCTGCAAATGCTACAGGGAGTAGCTACTTGGATCGAGGCGATCATGAATCAGGCAAGCCTGGCAAATGCTTAAGTGATGCCCCAGAGACTTTTCTTCTCATCCCACAGTCCAGTTAGGAGCTACTGGGAAGCTGCCACAGCAGCAGAAAGTACCGGTTGAATATTTTCTGCATAAAGACTGTAATGTCTCATGTAGCAGAGGCCCAGAGAGGAAAATAGCATTAGAGCTGCTAGCACTGGTGCCAGATATAAAACCAATTATATGTCAGTGAACATACTGGGAAGGAGCTGTTCATCTGGCCTCTTCAGCTACACCTGACATTCAGACACAAACACCAAGCCTTTAGTGAGCATCTACCCTATGTTCCAGCTGGTGCTGGTAATGAGGGAGAGATTAGGGTTCTGACAGATAAGGTGCTGGTAATCAACAAATGTCAGTCTACATACCATGTTCAGTAATTGAGTGTTTTATTTCAGTAAACAAACTTTTCCCATGTCCCTCCTATTTGCTACCATGCCAATGGGAGGGATACAACCTGTCTCGAGGAATTTGCACTTTGGAGGGGATTCAAAAAACAAGGTATTAATATTATAGCAGGAAACTGCACATGCCATCAAGAGAAGGCACAGGAAGACAGAAGTAATGGGAGTAGTTTGGACTGGAGGATCTGGGAAAGCTACATGTAAGAGCTGGTCTGTGAACTGAGTAATGGAAGACAAGGAGGATTTCAGGAAGCAGAAGTGAAGGCAACGTCTATTCAAGGCCAGAAAGAAAAAGATGCATTCCAGGCCGAGGAAACAAAAGTGGCTAAGGAACAGGGATCTAAAGCAACATGGCACGTTTCCAGAGGGGGAGGCACAGGGCATCTGGTAAATCAGTGGTTCTCAACCTTGGCTGCACATTAGAATCACCTGGGAATCTTTTTTAAAATCCTGATTTCTGGGCCTCATCCTCCGGAAGTTCTGTTTCTTTGTTATGGGGTGGGGCCACAACATTAGTAACAAAGAAACAGAACTTCCGGAGGATGAGGCCCAGAAATCAGGATTTTAAAAAGATTCCCAGGTGATTCTAATGTGCAGCCAAGGTTGAGAACCACTGGAGTACATGAAAGGGTAGGTACTGAGGAAGAGTGATGAGAGGCAAAGCTGGAAGTGAAATTGGGGCTCGAATAGGAAAAGCCTTGAATGTCACAGTAAGACAGTGGACTTCATTCTTTTATAAGAAAATGCTAAATTATAAGGAATAAAAAAAGGAATTGGTCAACTCATGGTCCAAGAGAAATGCATGCAAATGGGCAACACAGGCTGCCATGACCTGGGAGATGGATGGAGCTGGGCAAACTTCATATGCCATCTGCACTGTCAGGAGACACCTCTATGCGTCACCAGGCCTGATGTGTGCGTGGGGACAGGATCCCTGAAGTGCCGAGCAGTCTCTGCTGGCACGGAGCATGTGCAGGAATATTTATGGAAAGAATGAGTAAATGAACAGATTCTTCCCTGCCTACCCAAGTTGGAATCAATTTCTCTCCCTGCTGAGGTTCTTGTTTGTACACAATAATCTGCTAGCTTAGTTATTTTTATGTTCTTTTGCTTTTGTGAACTCTCAACAGCTTGTGGGCAGGGACCAATGTGTGCCTGCTACACACCCTCCTGGTACCCCCAAAAGTGCCTTGCACCCAGTGGGCACTTACTGAATCATTGCTGAGAGTCTAATTAATAAGGCAGTTGAAATACTCCAAGGAAGCCAGATAAATACCAAAAAAGGTGTTTTTTTTTTTTTTTAAATTTCCCATCCTTCCTTTTCTCAGTTATGGCCTATTTTTTTTGTTCCTGATTTAACAAAGGGAAATTATTTCTCATTACCCCTTTTATTCCTGCATGATTTAAACATTTTAAAATATAATTTATCCTTATGTTTTGTACAAAGTACATCTCTTCCTTTTTTTCTCTTCCTCTTTAGAAACCTGAACTGAGATTTACTTTTTAAAAACGAGTCTCTTGTTTTTAATTTCCCAGTGTAATTGGTCTCCCAACAATTTTCTGACTTCTTCTTACACTTCTCCCGTCTTATGAATGCAAATGGCCTTCTCCAACATCCTTCCCTAAATGAATATTTGCTCCCAGGATCTTTTGCTCCTTTTCTGTTATGCCCATAGATTCTTTTCATTTAGCACCCAAACCTGCTGAAACTTTTAAACAGGCTATTTTACTAATAGGATTTTCCTTAGAATCCAACCTACACCCTATGAACTTGAGATCACTCTGCCCAAGGTCACCCGAAGTTTCATGCACTCTCAGCAAGTGTTGTACTAAGATGTTTACCTGCCCTACACATTTGATCCTTCTCCTACTAATTGTTCTAAGGTACTCTAAGCACTATTTTCCACTTGACTAAAAAAAACAAAACAACCACTTTTCAGAAATTCTATAGCGTTTACAGCAGAAGCATTTTACCTTTTTGCTTCATAAAAGAATTTTTAAAAATGCTCTCTCATCTTTTAGATGAATGTTTAAATATGCCTCATAATTTTAAATAGAAAGGATTTTCAGTTCATTGTGTATCTGACATTTTAAAATAAAACCTTAATATCACTGTGTTAAATGTACTCAGTGGAATCTAAATGCCACAGGGATGTGAAACTCCTTCATCTTTCATTTGTACAAATGTGAAGAAACTCTTCCTTAGTAGCTGGGATATTTTACATTCTTCTTTTTCCCTCGAAAGAAATATTTCTGTTCCATTATTCCTACTTTTTCTTGTTGGAATATGTATTATTCTGGAAAAATCTTGTATTAATTGCTTTATTTCTTTCTATAGATATGTATATAAGTTTAACAATTTTAATTTCCTGCAGCTGTAAGGCTGTAATGGTTTAAGCAGTGTTTAATTTGACTTAAGTTGTCATTACCTTTGTTATTAATACATATTTGATCAAACCACACACACAACACATTTTGATAATGAAATATAAATGTAGAGATGCACTTTTGGGGCTGTTGATCTTCTATCTGTAGATGAATATTACCTATTGGTAGAACAAAACAGTGGGCAGTATAAACAATTTTTTTCCTTTTTTTTTAACAGATTGCTCATGCACATGAGGATGGGAGAAATTGTAAGGTGGCAATGACTCAGTTCTTTGAACTCCTTTCAAAGTTCCAAAATTCACATAGTGGCTTATCATCAAAAATTGTTTTTAATGTTGTAGCAGCTGACAACTCAATTCCTTTGTTGAAAGCAAATAAGTGGAACCCACCTGATGCAAAATGATTTATAACTGTTATTAGAGTCATTTATTGGCCCAATTCATGGGAAATATTCCATAAGGCTTTACCTTTGGCAAAGGAATTTTTACTTATATCTAATATCTGTCACTTAGAGTCAACTTGATTAATCCATCAAACTTAGAATGGGTTGTAAAATGGAAATACTGTTATTTTCCTACATCTTTAAAAGAATACTTTAAAAATATAAAATATTTTAAATAAAACATTTAAAAATATCTTCTTCTATATATATAAAACCCAAATATGCAAATAGACCGAACAGCAGAACAACTGAACAAATGGTTGCTATGACATGTGCTGACCACCAGGGGGAGTGTGCGAAACATGGCGGGCTTCAGCAGTAGGCGGCAGAGCATGGAACATGGTGGGTGTTGGCCATGGCAGGATGGTGGCACAGGTAAGCGGGGGCACCAGACCAAGGTGGGGCACCAGTCGCTGTCATCGGGGAGAGCCTCTGGTGGTTATTGAAAATTCTTTGCTTCCAGCGCCTCAGTCCTATCTGGTACTTGCACCTGCTGCTGGCCCAGCCCCACTTGCACCCGCTGCCAGCACCCAGTGCCGGCCCCAATCGCCCTTCAGGGCTTCTCCACCTCCCTCTGCTCCTGAGGAGTGATTGGGGTTGGTAGCTGCCTCTCACACCCACTGCCAGCGCCAGCCCTGCTCACACTCGCTGCCAGCACTTGGCACTGGCCTGATCGCTCAGCGTTGTCAGCGGGTGTGAGTGGTAAGCTGTTGGTCCTGATCACTCTGAGGGCTTCTCCACCTCCCCCTGCTCCTGAGGGGCGATTGGGGCAGCAGCCACCACTTGCACCCACTGCTGGCGCCAGCCCCAATTGCTCTGTGCCATCAGCAGGTGTGAGCAGGGCTGGTGCCATCAGTGTGTGGGAGCTGCAGCAGCAGTAGTAAGGCTGCTGGAGAGAGGGGTCTGGGAGCTGTGGTGGGAGGGGCCAGGCTGGGGCGCAGAGGATGGGCTGAGACCTGCCCCTGTGCCCACCGCAGCCTCACAGCCCACAATTCCTTTCAAGATGCATGAATTTGTGCACTGGGCCCCTAGTATTTATTATAATTTGCATATAATACAAATATTAAAGATTCTCATTAAAACATGGAGACTTAACTTATTCAATTTATGAAGGATATCTACCAGCTTAATGAACAAAGTCAGTTTTTATTATGAAACCAATTGCAAATCAGATGTGCTTTCTGCCACTAAGTCTAGTTTCATATTTTTAATTCTAATAAACCTGTGATACCCATTTTTATGATAACTATTTCCCTTCTGAATTCAGAACATTCCCAACACAGGCCAAAAAAGCCCGATTTCTTAATGCCATGCTTTACCCTTTTGAGAAAGAGACTGGGAGAAAGAGATGCGGTGTACTTTGGTGTTTCTGGGCCTTGATGAAGGAGGTTTTGTTGACCTGAGCACTTCAAATTGTCTTTTTGCTGGTGCCTCAGGTTTTTGCATCAGAGTTGTAAGTGAGGACTTAGTACTGGGTGAGTGAGAGGACTTAGTACTGGATGAGTGAGAATGCTGACTTATGTTTATAAAGAAAAGAAGTTCTCTAGCCCGGCCGGTGTGGCTCAGTGGTTGAGCATTGACCTATGAACCAGGGGATCATGGTTCAATTCCTGGTCAGGGCACATGCCTGCGTTGTGGGTTTGATCCCCAGAAGGGGGCATGCAAGAGGCAGCCAATCAATGATTCTCATCACTGATCTCTCTCTCTCTCTCTCTCTCTCTCTCTCTCTCTTCCTCTCTGAAATCAATATATATATATATATATATGAAGCCCTCTGTGAACAGGGAAGAGGGAGCAGATAATCATTGTGGTGCCATGCCTATGGTATGTTCTCAGGCTGGTCAATTTTACAAAGTGTACAGATGGAAGTTAAGGCTCTGGGAACTGATTTCCTAGAGTGTGTCATGCCCACGTGTCCCCAGGGAAGACTTTGTCCCACTTGAGATGCACAGGTAGCTTTTCCAGCTGGCTTAGCGTAGACTGCCTATGGTTTTTGTGTTGGGCATATGGGTGGGAGCCAGACAATTCCATCCCAGTGCATCATCAGCAGAAGGTTAAAGACAGAATCTCTCTACCTTCGAAATCAATAGCTTCATTTTTGTTCCCCCAGATGAACTGGAATTCTTATGTAAAGTAACCTGGAATATAATATCTAGGTAACACAGTCTGCCGTACTAACTTTTTTATAGTCTTCTCACAGCATTCATGAGTCTGCATCATAAATACTATGAACAGAAAGGCAGGGTGAGGAAAAGGTAAAATATAAATTTAGAGCAAGAATAGTGAGTCAGCTTGTTAGTAGGCACCTCAACTGATGCTTGCTGCTTAAAACACCTTAGGGTACCAATTTTCTGCAATAAAAGACTGTGGGCCTTTATTCATATGTGTAATGATTATGATGTTTAATAACTTTAAAGGATCTGTTCATCTTGTATGTTCAATAAAGGCAATTGTTCTCACAAAGATAAATTGCAAGCAGGTATGTGGTATATCATTTATAAAGATAGGGAAAATGCTTTAGTGGCTTTTTAATTCCGGTTCACCAGTTATTATTTGAATTCAAGTAGAAAGAAAAAAAAATCAATTTAGCTTTGTCTGTCATTGAGTTCTTCGGTGTGAATGGAGTACACAGTGAAAAGCAATACGTAACAAAAGCAAGTTCACAATTCTTGACAGCTTTTTCACAGTTATATATCAGCTGAAGAGCCACAGGCAGTGTAAAATTATATTTACTGAATAGAAGTAGGATTGGTTTATGGTTGTCAAAAATATTTTTTTAGCTGGGGAAACACACCCAAATAAAGAATCTGCATTAGCTATAAAGAAATTATAAATACCATTAAAATGCCATGAGAAAAGCAGAAAAAATTCGATCATTTATAAAGATAAGCTATTCAAAGGGTCAGTGGAAATTATTCCCAACATCCAATTATTCTATAAATTTGAGTATGTATTATTTTTCTGTATCCCATATGGTGGGGAGGCCTCTGCAAACACAGTAGCGAGTCAGCCTGTTACTAGGCACCTCAAGTGATGCTTGCTGCTTCAAACACCTCGGGGTACAAATTTTCAAAAATTGTGGGTGTCATGGAAGGAACAGGAAGAAGGGCGCTGAGCCATTTTTTTCTCATCACTCCACGTGTAATGCAACCCAAACCCAAAATACTTCAACTCTCTCATTGCACGGTTCTTCCTGAGCAAATGACAGCCCCAAAGGCAAGTCCTGCAGAGCTGGAGGTGAGTCTCAGCTGCTGGTGATGATTTCCTTTGTGATCATAACGGAGCTGGGAAAAAACAGGCACAAATGTTTTTTGCCATCATGGTGCCTCCAGGAACCAACCTCCCAGGCTATGCATATGGAGGCACTATTAGTTGCCACCTCACCAGGACGCTTCAGGGCATCCGAGAGCTTATTGACAGTTATAGCTGAAATAAACAGAATGAGCAAACATGGAACTTTCAGAATTTTCACGAAAGGCCCTTTTATAGAAATACCCACTCATCTGAGACCCTGAATTGTAAGATTGCAGTAGTCAAACCAGCCCTCCACCTCCCCCCGCTAATAAAAAAAGAAAGGAGCACAATATGTAATGTCTTTAAACATTTCTTGAGCTAGAGATCCAATAAAAAGAGATTTCTGAAGTTTGCATTAAATTACCAAGTCATAACGTTCCCAACTGAACCAATGTTTTTGCAGGAGGGGAAATACACACATAGAAAGCATGATGTGTGTGTGTGGGGTGACATATACCCTAACAGATATTGTCTATTAATGTCTACACATGAAAGCATTTCATGTGGCCGAAACCGGTTTGGCTCAGTGGATAGAGCGTCGGCCTGCGGACTGAAAGGTCCCGGGTTCGATTCCGGTCAAGGGCATGTACCTTGGTTGCGGGCGCATCCCCAGTGGGGAGTGTGCAGGAGGCAGCTGGTCGATGTTTCTCTCTCATCGATGTTTCTAACTCTCTGTCCCTCTCCCTTCCTCTCTGTAAAAAAAAAAATCAATAAAATATATTAAAAAAAAAAAAAAAGAAAGCATTTCATGTGTAGTCCAGTCTTTACCTAGTACCTTCACTTACTTTTGTTATGCAAATTCCTCCTTTTTTGGTAAATTGCCTCTGGAAGTCAAAGTCTAGACTAGCACTATCCAAAAAAAATATATTGTATGTTGTCACATATGTAATTGTAAATGTTTTAGTAACCATGTTAAAAATAAAAAAGAGGGTAGTAAAATTAATATTAAAATGTATTTTAATTAAGTCAATATGTTCAGTATGTCATTTCAACCTGTAATCAATATCAAAAAATCACTGATATTTTATATTCTTTTATAATCACTTCCATTCATTTTGAAAAAGGATGTTTGCCAACAGCTTCAGTAAAATCTGCATCTTAATGGGAAGAACATTTTCAAACTACAGATATATTCATTCCCCTACACTACAGTATCCCACTCTCTTAAAAATTACTGATGCGTAATTGATAGTGAAAAAAAATCTTTGAGTACCATTTCTATCATAGTTTTTAGGTTTTTATCACTTGGTGCTTCCTTATTCCTACCACATATGCCCACATATTCTGAGTAAAATATCCTCGGGAACTTCTTAGAACCTGATTTTAATAATCATTTATGAGTAAAAAATATGTTTTTCCCTCTACTTCTGAGTGTAAATAAAACATCAAATTTCTTTAGGCCTACAGACAACTTGCTGAAAATTTCCCAAGAAAAGTGAGAATATATACTTCAAAATTAAACTCAAGGCTCCCTTCTTAACAATATACGAAACAATAATGTCACTTATTTAATGCAGACAACTTATTTTTAAAAACAACTAGTGTTTAGTCGCAATTACAATAGCTGGAGTCAATTCCAAATGTTTGCATGAAATTCTTGTTTCAGATATTTTTCTCACTGTGTGCTCACTGTGGCTGTGTTGGAGCAAGTAAGAGGCCTTCTGTGGACAGGGAGTCTTAGAGGAACAAAACATGTAGGCCCATCATTACAGAATTAGGCTAGAGTTTGCGTTTATTGGAATAAAAGCAGCAAAAGCGACTATGTCAACCTGGAAGAACAATGACAACATAGGCACCATTCAGTCTTTCCCACGTTTTCTAGCCGTGTTCCTCACTGAAAGCCAAGGTATTGACTTACTTGTCGACCTTCAGTTTAACTTCTAAATGGCAAGCTGGAGCTTTGTGTGACTACTGATGTGCAACTTACACCAGGAGCAGGTTAGGTGAAGTTGGTTGGACTCACTACCTTGGGATGGTTGATATTAGTCAGGGAAATAATTATAAATTGTAAATTTATTGTAAAAATGCTCAACATATTCTAAAATTAGAAGAGGGTTTATCTTTCAGCTAAATTCAGATGTGTGGAGAAAAAGTAGTAAGTGATTAAGTAATAAGACTCATTTACATACGGGGAACTATCTGATGACCGATCACTGCAGGAAAGATTGTAATAATTCTGGGTGGTGTATTGTCCATTTCCAGAGGGGAAAATGGTTCTCTGGGAAAGACTCACTTCCTTTAGAAATCCCCTGTGGCTTTGGCTGAGTCCTCTCCTTTGAGCCCGTGAACACAGGCACAGGCACACACGCTCACACGTGCTTTAAAAAAAACTTTCCTTCTCAATAATGTTCCATATCCTTTTAAGCAGGGGGGTCGGGGGAGGGCGGAGGCCCAGGAAGGAAATGTGCAAGATGTGGTGTGTACTTGGACCCTGTCATTAACATTCCCAATTTGTTGAGTGGTTTCCACGTTTCCCAGAGGTCCTCATCCCGTGAAAGCTGATGAATGGGCTGACAGAGCCTTCTAGACTTGTGTTGCTATAACATGAGCCAAGTGCCTGGAAACAATAAACACAGCAATTATGTAAGAGGTTTACCTGCAAGAAAAGCCAGGAACATAAAAACCTTTTTTACTTTCCCACCCCAAACCTCTTCTTTTCTCTCGGTCCCAGGAGGGGTTGGGAGGACTGTATCCTGTCAAGTTAATTGAGTGTGACAGTCAATGTACTCTCAGCAGCAGCCTCGGTACTGATTCCAAGGGAAGGACCACTGGAGCAGGAGTCAGAAGAGCTGGGCTCTGGGCTGGCCACAGTGGAGGCTTCCTGTCAGGAAAGCTGAAGGCACTGCTTCAGGGGTAAGTGTCAGGTCTTTTCTTCTGAAACCTTGGACGGAGGCATCTAGTGATGATTTAAAAAGCAATGCTTCTGGCTCCAGTAGCCTCTACGAACCTAGAGAAGGCTCCTCCATAGTTAAGTCCATCAGAGCTGGTCCAGGCATTGTCCACACACTGCATTCTCAGAGGGCTGTGCCTTCAAACGGGGTCTTTTAACGTTACAAGAGAAGAAGGGATGTGTGTCCTGGGCACAGTGCCCTAAAGAGGCACTCAGCAGAAGGAGGTCTGGACTAAAGTGCTGTGAGGGGCTTCTAGGGGGTCTTTGTCCCACAAGTCAGTTTTGGACCAGTAACCAATTAATTTTAACCCTAACTCTGAAAGGCCCCATCCAAGTCCACAGCCTGTCAGGTACTTTCTGATTTAAGATGCATAGAACTATATCGATTCTGCTTACCATTACCATTTCTTCTTTGGCAAACTAAACTTTGGCACATAGTATTTTATACTCATGTTCACACGGTTACTCCTTATCTGTTCCAAATGTTAAATAACCATAAATTTAAAATAAACTATATTGATGACTTAAGAAAATAAGGATACTTTCTTTAAATGGTATTTTGGTTAAATAATGGACCAGATCTTATTCTGAAACTTTCTATTTTTATTTTTAGGGTGTAAAAATCATAAGCCTTAAACTCAGTGTCAGTATATATAGCCATGTGGCAGGATAACCCAATGAATTCCCTATGATATGATAGCACGATGTAAACATTCACTCAACAATGAGAAAGGAGGAATTTCCCCCCACCCCCTCTCCCATTCAAGAGGGTGAGCAGGCTCTTGGTCTAGAGCAGTGGTTCTCAACCTTCTGGCCCTTTAAATATAGTTCCTCATGTTGTGACCAAACCATAAAATTATTTTCATTGCTACTTCATAACTGTAATGTTGCTACTGTTATGAATCATAATGTAAATATCTGATATGCAGGATGGTCTTAGGCAACCCCTGTGAAAGGGTCGTTCGACCACCAAAGGGGTCGCGACCCACAAGTTGAGAACCGCTGGTCTAGAGGCATAAAGTTCCCTTGTCTCAGGGCAGGTTAGCAGTCCTTTTTTTTTTTTTTAAATATATTTTTTTTATTGATTTCAGAAAGGAAGGGAAAGGGGGAGAGAGATAGAAACATCAATGATGAGAGAGAATTATTGATCGGCTGCTCCTTTATGGGGATTGAGCCTAAAACCTGGGCATGTGCCCTTACCAGGAATCCAACCGTGACCTCCTGGTTCATAGGTCAATGCTCAACCACTGAGCCACACCAGTAGAGTGGTTAGGAACATTTTTAAAGCTCAGGCTTAAGAAGGTGAAGGAGAGAAGGCAAACCAATTATTTTTCCTTTTTTTTTCTAATCCTAGGTGTTCACTGGTAGAGACTTATCTGCCCCAATCCTAGGAGGTGCAGGACATTGATGCCTGGGGCATGAACTCACAGTGCTTCAGCCTTAAAGGACTCCAGTCTTAGTAGGACCACTAGCCAAGCCATGTGGTCACAGAAGCAGTGGGTGCCATATGTAACAGGACTGTGAATAGCAATGACGCCTACCTTTGAGGCAGGACCTGAGCTTTAACATCAAGTGACCCTCTTGGTGGGAACCATGATGGACTTGAGACCAGAGGCACCCCTTTAATTTTCCTGCATTGTATCCATCCCTCAAGCTTCTTGTCAGTTAAGATATTAGACATCTTCCCAATACATGCAGATTTGACTTGATTTGGCAAAGTTAAGTGCAATGATTCGTGTACCCATGTACTGGGGAGAGAGAGTGTATACGTATTAATGAGGAGCTAGGGGTTTCCTTCCCCACTTTCCTGCCCTATGGCTAAAATGACTGTTTCTTAACTAAGGAGCAGCAATCACTGCAGGACCTGAGCAGGAGTGACCACTAATAGGGGAACTAAAGGGAATAAGGTCAGCATAGAGCTGAAGGCAAGTGTAAGTCCAAATGTAAATTTTAATCAGAATAATTTGGGTTTGCCTAGAAGCTAATGGATGGGATACCCAGCCGCAAACAGCAGATAGTCCATGATGTACTTGCTAAGAATGCTGGAATGAAAAGTGGTTTGGACCTTGGTTGGTTCCACTTTTACCTTAGAAAACTGGTAATAAGCTATAGGCCACAGATGAAGACACAACTCCCAGATCTACCCAGGAATACTCCTAACCTTCATTCCTGGGTCTGGGCCCATACTTCTGCCCTTGACCTAGATACTTGCTCCAAAGCTGCAAAGTGTTGGTCACCATTAAGTTCTCATTGTTCAGAGCAGTGATGGAAAGCCCAACCGGGGTCATCTTTCCAAGCCAGAGATGGAAGTCGGAGGACAGGCTGGCCACCAGGAAGAGGCAGAGTGGACATCCTTGGGGTCAGGACCTGTGAGAGGCGCGTGAACCCTGGCCACCTGTCATGAGGTCTTTCCAGAGAGAAGCTCAGATTGTACTGGCTCGGCCTCCCGTCTCCTGTCTAACCCTCTTCCTTCATCACCTCCAGGCCTCTGCTGGCAGCCGCACTTTCCAGACTGATTGGTCCCATTAACTCAGTTTCAAATGGTGATTTCTGTCTATATAGATGAGTGAGCATTTTCCTTAGTTGCATCTCATTTTACTAACATCACTAATTTCTCTGCTTTCTTGCATCCAATCAATCATTTCACTTCAACTGCGAATTTTATTAATGAGTCATTCACTCCCTTTTCCAGATCATTAGTGAAGATGTCAAGTTCTGACTGGACCTAATACCAATTCCCACCACTCCACACTGGCTTCCTTGAGAGTTCCTTGGGGAGGCATTCATCACTCTCATACATGTGCCTTCATTATCCCAAGCTGGTTTTAACGCTTTTTGTTAACTAATTTTTAAACACTTTTGGAAACATAGCTATTAACATTTCCCCAAGAAGCTCCATTTGGGGTGGGGGTGAAGGGACAGATGGCTACATGATACATAGCACAACATACATAATCATGACATTTTAGCTGCCACAAAGTGCACATTGCAGGCTCATTCATTCATTCACTTTTGTCAGCTATAACTCTCTCTGCTTTTTATGCTGTCCCAACACTCACCCTTGTCTATTGATGTGCCTTTTCTATGGACAGAAGCTTCTGATTTCAGTATACCTTCTTGGCTAGTTCTAGGGTATTTTATGAAAATTAGCAGGTTATTGAAGGACTGTGAATCCCACACAGGTGGCTAACGTTTAACTTTGAACAAGCCAAAGGTTTCATGGCCAGAAGAACAGGAATTATTTCCTGGGCTTTACTTGCTTGTTTTCGTTCACTGTCAGTGTAAACATGGTTCTAAATTTGTGGCTTAAATACAAGGAAATAAACCATTAGATGAGGTTGATCTTTCCTTTCTTTGTATTTTGAGGTTGCTAGGTACTGAACGTGTTCAAGTTCCGGGCATGCCTCCTCACCAGCCTTTTCATCTTTGATATGACCCCTGAAGCACCTTTCTTCTTCTATTAAAATACTTTAAAAAACCAAAGCTTGGTGTAATGAAAGCTGAATATAAAATCAGTTCTGTGCTATCATTTGAACATGTAAAAATATTCATTTGAACACAAGTTGAAAGGAAAAAAATAAGAAAAGCTTGATTTGCTAAGGTTGTATAACTCAGTAAATTATTCTTTATTTTAGAATAATTTTCTTTAACATTATAAAAAGAGTTATTTATGCAGCATGCTCTTATATATTCCAGGTTAGGATATATTCTTCCAAAACTGTGAACATTAGGGGTGTTTACAATCTCTTTAGGGAAAGATATTCCTCCCAAATCTTTCAGTTTGGAGCCCAAAGTGAAAATGGATCTCCAATTAGCCAAATGCGGTGGCATTTCCTGAGCAAAACCAAGAAAAGTTTCCCAGGTAATAGACCCTCTGATGCTGCAGCTTTCCCACCTCATCCAGGTATCCTGTGGGCTTGTCCATGTGATCAGTAAACCGTTCAGGAATGTTAGTCACCTCTTCCATGTACGCATGCTCCAGCTACAGTGATGCTGATTTAATTTAATTTAAATTAAGTTGTTAAATTACTTTATGCTAAATAGTATAGCATAGTGTAACATATTATAGTATTCATATAGTTTATATGGATGTGTATCCATGTATGGATAATAATTGTGGTATATTACATTGTATGTTATATGTTAGAGTGGTGTATTATGGTTTAGCATAACATAGTGTGATATGATATAGTACAGTAGGGCATACTTGAACCTAGCATATGGTAATATAGTAAAGTATATATTAGAGTGGTATATTCTAGAGTAGTCCAGTACAGTACAGAGCTGCAGAATTGTGGGGAGCCGGCACGGCCATGGCATACTCAGCCCCAGGGTGCCTTATGTGCCATGCCAGCTCAGCCTGGTTCAGTGACCCTGAGTGGGGGGGGTGAGAGGATTGAGAAAAGACAGACAAGAGGATGAAAGCTGGGTCTTGGTGGGACGCTGCTCCCTGATGAGGAGACAGCGCCAGCGCCCACAAGCTGTGTCTTTATTTTATAGCAGATGCCATGAGGCAAAGTAGGGGCGTGATCATGTTGTTTACAGCATTCTCGTGAGTTTCAACCTCACTTAACTACATGCACCAGAACTATATCACAAGGCACGTGGGGCTATGTGTTCGGACCATAGGTTCAAGCTTACAACCACAGCTGTTGGCTATGATTGTGCTGGGAGGGCCCTGCCCTTCCAGCTGGGACTTGCACGTGGCAATGAGAGGACCCTGTCCTATCATTAGTCCGAGGCTTAAACTTGGCCAAAACACTGTAGCTGCGTCCCATACAGAATAGTTAGAACAACAACTTTGGAATCACAGGCTAACTTTTCAAATTGTGGTCCCATCATATATTAGGTGAATGATCTTGAGCCCGTTACTTAATGTTTCCAAGCTCCAGTTTCAACATCTGAAAAATGTGGAGGAAGAATACTTACCATGCAGTGTGAGGATTAAGTAGTGAGGATCACGAAAGTGATGCACGTGAATAGTAAGCACTGACAGTTCATAAGCCCTCAATACCCACTCCCATTTCATGTGCCTCACTGCCAGTGGGGCGAGTGATGGCAGTCCCAGCTTTAAGAAAAGTGCCTTGCTAAAAGCATCTAATAAGATTTGGCTAGGACACGACTCAGGAGTGGCTGGGTATTTCCTATTTACTTCTTACGCCTAACATCCTAAGTGAACCTCCCAATCACTTACTGTATTTCACAGAGACAGGAAATGACCCTGGAAGGAGATGGAGCTATTACCTCTTGGCGTTACTGATGAGCTCAGGAGAGAAGGGTTTTTAGAATTTCTCGTAAATGATAAGTAGCCGCAGTCCTCTGTGTCTTGGGAAATGCAATCTAACACCATAAACAAGGGCTGTATTTTATTTTGTAGTTCTCTCTTCCAAAACATCGGGAAGGAAACGCTTCAGATGTGCTAAAAGATTTGCTCCCTAGAATAATGAAAGCAAGGAATGGGAAGAACCAGAAAGCCCAGTGACAAATACTGTGGGAACCAACCATTTAAGACATTAAAGTGAGTACAGATACATTTGCCACAGATTTCTTTCTGACTTGACTACTCACACTGCCCTTAACCCTAGCTGGCTCTGATATGTCTCAGAGTTGGAAGTGCTTGGCCAAGACGTTTGTACTCAAAAGCAAATTTTTGCTAAAGGATCACACAGGGCTCAAGAATTCACGGACTATGGAGATAGATAAGAAATGTGTAGGTTTTATATATTTAGGGTTAATTTTATTTTTAAAAATAAGATGTAATGAAAAGCACATTAAAATGCCCTGGCGAGTATTACCAATGGTTAGAGCGTCAGACTGCACACCTGAGGGTCTCGGGTTTGATTCCCGGTCAAGGGCATGTACCTGGGTTGCAGATTCGAACCCTGGCCCCGTCAGGGTGCATGTGTAAGGCAACCAATCGATGTGTCTCTTTCGCGTGGATGTTTCTCTCCTTCTCTCCCCCCTACCCCCCTTTCCCTCCCTCCACTCTCTGTAAAAAATCAATGGAAAAAATATACTTGGGTGAGGATTAACAAAAACCACAACAGCAACAACGAAAAAGCACACTGACATGAGATTAGGAGACTGAATTCAGTGCCTAATTTGACATTTCTTAGTGTTGTGACTGTGGGAAGTTTCTAAGCCCCTGTTCCCACACCTGTATTACTGAACAAAAATCACTGCCCTTCCCTGTCATCCAGAGGAGTTGTGATGATCAAATGAGACCACGTATATGAGGCTACCGTGAAAAGTGAAAAATACTGCGTGCTGGCCTCATTGTCCTTATTAAAAGAGGAGGAGAGAGGCAGGAGGAGAAAGTGGGAAGGGGAAGGGCTTTGGAAACAGACAGGCTTGTGTTCCGTAGCAACTTTCCCCCTCCTCTTAGTAGCTTTGTGGCCACAAGAAAGTCACTTAACTTTTCATGCCAGAGTTTCCTCATAGGTAAAAATGGAGTTACTAAGCACTATCTCATAGCTGTTTGAAGGATTAAGAGGGATAATGCAGGTAAACGCCTAGATATTTTTGTTTGCTGTTTTTAAGCCAGGTCCCATGCCCCTGAGTGTGCCAGGCCTATTTCTTAATCATAAAAGCACTGACATTTGGGGAAGCCAAGGGGTGGGCTCAGGTTTATTGAGCCATAGAGCAGCAGATACAGAATTCCTGCTAAAATTCTATTGATCAAATTATTTAACAAATTGCTTTTGAAATATTTAAGAATCCAGGACATTGAAAGACTCAAACTATGACTATAGCTTCAGAAAACAATGAAATACAGCTTACAATTTAACACTAAGAAACAATTAGAAAGCTTACAGTCTTTTAGAGGCTTTTTTTCTCTCATGTTGGATGATTTTCCTGCAGCTACATTTCAACTAAGCTTCAAATGCACTCATCTTTCTCTTTCAGATCAAGTTTTCTGTGTTAAAAGTGGGGGGAGTGGTGAGATTCAGAGAGCTTTAGGTTTCCTAAGCAAACCAGATATATCTAAGAGAAGCCTGAAGGTTTGTGCCTCTCCCAGTGACTGGAACTAAGCCAGAAAAGTAACCCATCTGCTTTCCACTGAGGTTATTATTACTGTTATTGTTTGGTCCTCTGGTATGCACCAGGAGCCTCTGGAGCAAGCTTACAATGAGGCTGGGTAATGTCCTCTTGACTTATCTCAGTTCCAGCAAAGCCAAACTTTTGTGTAACTGTTATCTGCTTTAATCTCTCAGTCATAGGTTTCAGTGGAAACTTTAAAATAAATAGGAAAACATCACATCTGATTTTTATCATATGAAGCTAAGGAGAATGTCTGTCTTATAATGATACTCTCAATGGAACTAGGACTCTCTTACTACTTTTGAAACCTCCGTTGCATCTGCACTTGAAGGGAAGTGATGAGGAAGACCAATGCCGCTTAGAATCCAGCCTAGGGTGGGCCGAGACCCACATCGCTCCTGTTGAGAGAATGTTGGGACAGCTATAGTTGTGTGGTGTCAAAGAAGTGTTTGGGACTTGACAAGCTTAGAAACCTTTCCCAGCTTATTTGGACATATTAGAGGTATTCCTATATTTTCCATGTGTACTGGGTCTATTTTTCATGTGTTATATGAGAAAGACAGTGGCCTAGTTCTATTTGAGCTACTGTAAGTTTCTCTGATCTACATACAAGATAGGACCTGGGCTCAATCAGGAGAGCAGCTTCCACTAACATATCCTGTTACTGAGCTATGAATCTTTAAATAATGTGAGTTGTTTAGGCATTCAGATAACAAAAGCTGAGGTAGTGCAAGACAGGGCCATGAGTGGCCTCAGTCACATTGCCCTAATTGACTTAATACATTTTAAATTACTAATGAGATACAGGGTGTTTTGCAGCTCAGGAATAATAATGAACTGAAACACATATGTGTGCACACACGCTCACATACTTACACATACACATACTACACACATGTGAAACTTTCTACAGTGATTACTTTAAACATTTTAAAGATACAAGTTAGTACTACCTCTATGTTTCTAAACATAAAGTGATAGTATCTTTCAGCACCATGAGATCTCTTTTGTAAATAATTTTTTAAACTTTTTGTTGTATAGTTTACATATGGTAAAATGTACCTCTTAAAAGGTACAGTTCAGTGTTTTGACAAATACAAATCCCATGTGAACTCCACTCCAATGAAGATACAGAATGTACTCTGTATCTTTTATCACTTTGAATAACGCTTTTGAAATTTCAGTCATACCATTTTATTTGTTAGTGGTTGGTTCTACTTTATTGCTGTTAATAATCTCTGTCTTCCTATGCTGGAAGTCCTCTTTCTCATCTACACTAATGTGTTTAACTTACAGGGTTAGCAAATGTAGGTTTGTATGGAAAATAATATAATAATTAATAAATAATAATACAAGAATAAACTGTTTTGCATACAGCTGTAAACCTACTTTGCCCCATCCTGTATTTGTTTTATCCCGTGAAACACAAATTATTTCAGAATTATCTTGTAGTTCATTAACCTTGTTCTGATCATATTTCTTCCTATTTTTTTAACTGAAAGATGGGACTGTGTAGTAAGTCATGCTTTTAAAGGGCAACTGGGGCTGCAAAAGTTGGGCCAAATGGATGCCACGGCAACTGAGCTTGGCTTTGATAATTTCCTAGGGATATGGCCGCTCCATTCTTTGTAAGCTGTGTACTTTGAAGTGACCTTTGCTTGGTTCTAGTGGCTTTACAGATTTGCTATCATATTAACAAATGTCACTGAACATGTAAACTGCTGTAATAAAAATAGAACAGGTTTTGTTTAATAAATCCTTACTCTACATGTTTGTGCATGTTATACCATATCTCATTTTATTCTGAAAATAGTTATGCAAAACACCTCTTACTGAGCACCTAATGACTATCAGCTCTTAAGAAGCTTATAGTCTAGGGAGAAGGCAGACATTAATGAAAGTATGATCCTTGTGATGCTAATACTGGGAGCACATATCAGGGGGACCAAATCTAGTCTCAGGGGCAACTAAGACCTAGCTGAAGAAGTGACCTTTTAGCAGGGCCCCAAAGGACGAGGAGAGCTAACCACGCCAGAAAAGGGACTAGGAGTGTTGCCATATGAACAACATGTATGCAGGCCTGGAAGTGAAAGGCCTGGCAAGTAGGAGGTATTGGTAAAGTTTTTGTGTATTTGAAATCCAGACTTGAAGGCTAAGGGGGGCCAGCTGAGCCCAGCTGTGCGTGAGCTGGGACCAGAACCACTGCGGAAGCCTGCAGTTGGGAGTGGGTTTTGAATATTGCCCATTCTGGAATGGCAGTGATGCTGTACAGGCACCTATGTATGAGGATTCAGAGAAATGAATGCCAGTGGGTTCTGGTAAGAGAATTCAAAGGGGAAAAAAGTCCACTGGTTTCTCATGTTGATCATTGGAATAACATGATGTCAACTTACTTATGACATTCACTTTATAAATTCCTTTATTATTAAAATTCTAATTAATATTCTCCACCCCTGGGAAAATAATTCTTGGTATTTCTGAGGTAGAATTCAGAGGACATATTAAGTTGGGTGGACAGGTTTCTACCATGATCCTGTCTTAGCTAAATAGAGTTTAATTTGCAAATGTTAATCTGATACTTTTCACAGATGATATTTATTTTAAAAAGTTAATGGTTACCACACAGAATACTTCTGTGTGCAAAAAAGTAAGAAACTGGTTTAAAAAAAACAGTCTATGATAAATATCTGTGTATTGTAAGGGCAACATTTACATTGAAAATTGCACCTTAGTTTTGCATTTATAGTAAGCGAATAAATCCAGTATTGCAGATTCTCAAGGCAATTGTTGGGAGACCAAGACAAGTGTGGTCATTAATCATATTGTGAAACCAGACATAGCAGAAAAAGAATTGAAATGAAATTCACTGAACTAACATAGCACATACAGAAAAGTGTATAGACTGCCTGGTTCAGTATGAGATTAAAGTAATGTTTGTGTATCTGTTCTGACCAAGAATAGAGATCAATGATGAAGAAAACATTATAACTTTCTTCTTGAAATGAACAGGTTAGGAATGAAGGGAATATGACTTATATGTTGCCATTATTTTAAAAAATAAGATTAAGTGATCATTCACATTGGTATGAATATAATATTATGGAGGTTAAAATATAGGTGGAGACTGAGAATTGGGTGCTTGACCTAATTCCAACAAATGTTTACTCCAAGAATATGTACTTACTATGTTGAAATAATACAACATTAGAAATAGACGAAGATGTTAATCATCAATGAGCTATCCGTTTGATAAAAAAAAAATTTTATGGTTTCTTTCTGTTGCTAGAAAGGACTTCTAGTTACAAATTGGGGTTTTAGAAACCTTATAAATGTGGAAGAGATTGAAAAACTTGGTGTTACGGTGTCACGGCTGCTGTTCTACAGCCTTTGACTGGTCTTTCTTCCCTTCAGTGTGTTCCTCACCCACCGGGGGAATGGCATTCCTCAAAGGGCTTTTCTCATGCCATTTCCTGGGCTGGGGATCTGCAGAGGCCCCCTTTGTTTTATTACTTTAGTCCCAATTCTTCTACCTGCCTTGGGGACCATCACTACTTTCTTTTCACCAACAATCAGTTCCTATTTTTAAACATGAGTGATCTCTAAGTTTCATAGATTAATTCAGCAAATATTTATTGAGGAAAGGCAACATCAGATGAAAGTTTTGGAAAGATCATGCTGGATCGGGGCTGGGTGTGCCAAGGGGAGCTGTGGCATGGTCTGTCGGAGCCTGTGCAAGAGTCCTGGTGGGAGATGATGAGGGCTTAAAGCAGGGTCTTGGCCATGGAGATGGAGTCAAAATAAATAATTCTGTAATCAGTTTAGGAGGTGGGTATCCCCCACACTTATCAGAAATGCATTGTTTCTAAGTTTTCTACCAGTTCATTTACCTTGAATTCCCACTTGAATGACCATGTCTAGCTATGTGACCCACCACTCTAGCTGTGAATGTCCAAAAGCCTATTACTAATTTGTTTTTTCCCATTTCCAAAAGATGTGGATGAAAAAGGGGCCACATACTACATCTGACATGCTCAGGGGATGCCTGACAAACCCAGAAACCAGAAGTAACCACACAGAGTGCTATGAACATAAAAATCTCTAACTAAAAGGGCTCATGGTGGGTAGCCACCAGTGATGGCGAACCTATGACACGCGTGTCAGAGGTGATATGCGAACTCATTTTTTTTGTTGATTTTTCTTTGTTAGATGGCATTTAAATATATAAAATAAATATCAAAAATATGAGTCTTTGTTTTACTATGGTTGCAAATATCAAAAAATTTCTATATGTGACACGGCACCAGAGTTAAGTTAGGGTTTTTCAAAATGCTGACACACCGAGCTCAAAAGGTTCGCCATCACTGGTAGCCACAGTCTAGGCCTGGAGCTTCCTTGACAAAGGCCTTTGAAATTGCTTATTGCCTTTGTGCTTCTAAAATAACATATCTTTGAAGTGTCAGAGCAGTGTTTTTCCCAGACTCCTCGAAGGCGCAACCGCATGTGGCCAGAGCAGGAGACCACAGAACCCTTCACTGTACTTGTTGCCCACATACCGTCTCAATGTGCTGGAAATGTTAACTATCCTGCACCCACCAATGGAAGAGAAGTGCAAGTCTCTTCTTTTTGCTATTTATCCAATTGCAGAGATATTCCTGATTTGCTTTCTCCTGATTCCCTAATCTACCAACAACGCATTTCATGCAACCTCCTTACATCTCCTCCTTTGATTCCAATGCATAAAGTAAGCGGCAAAACCTCCACTCTCCAGAACATTTTTTCAATCTGTTGAGATTTTGCTTCTGTGAAATTGTCATCAGTTTGACTCAAATAAACTCTTATAAGACTTTTTCTTAGGCTGGACATTCTTTCGTTGGCAACAGAATAAAATAATAGTACCTGCTGTACATAGTTGTTTTAAGGCTTAAATGGTTCAAAGCTTGTGAAGATTTTTAGCTTAATGCCTGCCATATAATAAAAACCCAACAAAAGTTAGCTACCCTTATTGCTACCACGTCTTTCCTGATGAATTTAGAGCATTTGGTTTATGTATAGAACAAAACCATTTTATCTTTGAGCTGAAAGAGGCATTAGAAACTGTCCCATTGTTTTCTTTCATTTACACATATAGAAATGTAGGCACAGGGGTGGGGAAGGTGAGAGTTCCTCAGTGGTAGTTCCAGAAACAGAGTCTTCCATCTCCAAGGTCAGTGGATTTTTGCTCTGGACCACAGACCGTGGTTGTACACCAATGTGTGCTTTTATTTCAGGCAAAATTTAAGCAACTCCAGGGTGTGGCCCCTCCTCTGTTGATTGGCCCAGTGCTCAGCCCAAAGCTTTGCACCAAAACGCTTACTGTAATGTGGAATGAAATTTGATGCTTTTATGTTACAAATTATATTAAACAGATTTATGGGTTAAACCATTTTCAGTTCCTACTTGCCACATAATGGGAGAGATTAAAGCAACCTAATGAGTAATATTTTATTTAATAACCATCTCACCAGGTGTATTTTCTGAATTATTAGCTCTAATACTTCCTAACAATCTAATGTCGGAACTGCTCCCTGGGAGGAATTGAGGCACTTCTGGGGCTGTGACAATAGGGTTAGGAGTCTACTCAGGTGAGCACTTGCAAATTTGCTCTTCCAGTTTACTGGGCCCTGAGGGAGGATCTGGGTCAGCAACTGGGGCCTTTGTGATTTCTTGCATAAGTTCCTTCACTGAGTCAGTGGTGTAACAAGAGCTAGAGATAGAGAGAGACACAGAGAGATAGAGATAGAGAGACAGATAGGGAGAGATTTATTCCTTTGGATTCCTGTATTAAGAAAACTTTTTACATAATTTGTTATTTGTTCTGTGTGATTATAGAAAACTGAGCCTTTCTTGTAAGTGGCCTAATTGGGATGTGTAGACTGTTTATGGTCCCACGGCATAACACGGAGATTCAATTTGCCCAGCTACTTAGTATTCACTGAGGTGATGATTCTAAGACTTACCACAGGGAAATAAATGTATTCACAGGTACCATCTTAAAAAACTTTAGCCCTCAGTTTATCGTATAAACAATTTTTCGTATTACCTGTGCCTCCTTTTTCTTACTCCCCTGATTCTGTATTATCTTTCTTATTCTCAATGTCTACATTTTTATTTCCATCTTCTCTTATTTATTTTCCTCACCTCAGATTTTAACAATAAACTTCGTTGTTAAAGTTTTCAAATTATCCCCCAAACAATAATAACTATGATAGCAAAAGACTGTCATATTTTTCTTAGAATATCTAACTTGAAGAATACCAATTGTATAGACTGATGGAACTCTAGACTTGGAAGTGACGTGAGAGAGTCTGACGGTAGTCTGGCTCTTCTTGTTGTCCAGAGCCTGCTCATCTGGTTTGCCCCTTGAAGTAGATTGAATTATGGCCCCAAAGATATCCCTGGAAACTGCTAATGTTGCCTAACTTGGAAAAAGGGGTTCTGCAGGTGTAATTAAGTTAAAGATCTAGGATGGGTAAATAATTCTAGATTATCTGGGTGAGCACTAAGTGCAATTACAGGGGTTCTCATAAGAGAGAGGCAGTGGAACGTGTGTAGGGTAAACAACAGCTTTCATTTTTGTGGTTATTTTTAATGCTGCAATTGGTACTCATTGTCTTAACTCCTCCATTATCCATTCTAAATCCTCACCTTCACCTTTCACTTCTACAGGTCTTGGTGGTTTAATCTGTGGGATATTGTGAGTTACAATAATAATAATAATAATAACAACTATATATATATGTCTTTTTCCAGAACAGAGCTTCTAAAACCTGTGGAAAATCCCTAAGTGATAAGAGATATAAAGGTGAAAAGAGTGTCCTTTGTTATTCAAAACAAGCCCCCCCTTTTTAAAATTTATTTTTCAATTACAGTTACATGCAATATTATTTTGTATTAGTTTCATGTTTATAGCACTGTAGTCAGACAATCATATACTTTACAAAACGATCCCCCTGATATTTCAAGTACCCATCTGGCCTTACACATAGTTATTGCAATATTATTGGCTTATTCCCTATGCTGTACTTTACATCCCTGTGACTGTTTTGTAACTGCCAATTTGTAGTTCTTAATCTCTTACCTTTTTCACCCAGATCCCCAACGTCCCTCCCCTCTTGCAATGATCAGTCTGTTCTCTATACCTACAATTTTTTTTCTTGCAATGATCAGTCTGTTCTCCATACCTACAATTTTTTTTCTATTTTGCTTGTTCCTTTATTTTTTCCCTTAGATTCCATAAATAAGTGACTTTCAACCACATTTTAGTTTATGTTGATGAATTTTGGAAAGCACCAAAGGATGGGGGGCTGGTTGCCAGGGGAACCAGCCAGGTGAGTAGAGGGCCTGAATTTTCAGCTCCGCTCTCTTGACCTCCTGGGAGGGGAGAGAGGTTGGAGGTTGAATTCATCACCAATGACCAATAATTTTATCAGTGAAGTCTATGCAATAAATCCTCCATAAAAACCCCTAACTGGACTTCAGAGAGCTTTTGATTGGTGAACACTTGGAGGTGCTGGGAGCCTGGCCTGCCTGGAGAAAGCATAGAAACTCCACACTCTTTCCACTGTAACTTGCTCTTCTGAGTTGTATCCTTTTACATTAAATAAGCAATCTAGTAAGTAAACTGTTTTTCCTGAGTTCTACGAGCCATGCTAGCAAATTATTAAACCCAAGGAGGGGACTGTGGGACCCTCCCATTTATAGCCAGTAAGTCAGAAGCACAGGTGACAACCTGGACTTGCACTGGCTTCTGAGGTGGAGGCAGTTTTGTGGGACTGAGCCCTTAACTTGTGGGGTTTGATGCTGTCTCTAGGTAATAGTGTCAGGATTGAGTTATATTATAGGACTAGAGGCCCAATGCACAAAATTCGTGCACTGGGGGAGGGTCCCTCAGCCTAGCCTGTGCCCTCTCGCAGTCTGGGAGCCCCACAATCGAATGCCCTGCAGAGGGAGGCCCCGCCCACCTGCCACAGTGCTGCTGGCCAGGTAGCCTGGGCCTCCCTCTGTGGGGCGATGGTGGGGCCCCCAACCAATCACATCACACCTGCCCTGGCTGGCCTGGTGCCAGTGCATGTCATAGCATGATCAGATGGTTGTTCTGCTATTCGGCCGTTCGATCGATTTGCATATTATACTTTTATTATTATAGATACCCAACTGGTGTTGAAGAATTGCTTGGCGTGGGAAAAACCCACATACATTTGGTGGAAAAAGTGGAAAGTGTAGTGTAGAAAAAGATCACCATCTCCTTCTTAGACCAGCATTGCTGTGAATGTCATTTACAGTTACATTTGGGCAAGGAAATACCAAGAGGCATCACCCGACTTTGTCACATGTTTCCCTCTGCTTCATTAAGGAAGAGCAGTCTTGTCTCATCCTCCTGACCAGGGTCAATTGGATACATGCTACCCCTGGAAGGGGAAGATGGCCTTGGTTGAGATGATTCTGAAGAGAACTGGCACCTGAGGGCTTCCTGCCTGCTAGGCTCCCAGGAACTGGGGAAACAAATCCTGCAGCTCTGAGGGAAGGTCTGGGGGACTACTATTCCCATGCAGCAGTGGTCCTTTACAATGGACCTGAAAGAGTTAACAGACTTTCAAACGGAGAGACTTAGCTAGTGCATGGCACCCTGGGATATCAAACTATTGACAGCTTATAACTCACACTTTAAAAGAAAAACGACCTTTGAAGAAGACAGGGAGGATTAGGAGCCGAAGCCAGATGACTCCCACAGTTCTTTGGGTGTGGTTAGCAGGAACAGTTCAAACCCCTGCAAAGCTCAGGGAATAATAATCAGTCCTAAGTGATCATTTGGAGAAGGAAGAGGAATTTGCCTGGCATCTCTCAGGTTGCCTGAAGAGTTTAAATAAAAAATAAATGGGATATGTTGCAGAAGCCAATTCAGCGTTGAGACCCAAAACAAAAATCGAAACTGGGTTATTTTAACAGTCAATGGCGCCTCTGGACAACCCGGGCAGGGTGGGCAGGCAGCCCACGGCCAGGGAGACGCTTTCTCCTGCTTTTCGGAAAGGGGCTTGGGACACTCATTTCCTCGGGGTCCCCTCCACGGACGCAGCGCCGGGTGGGGGACAGAAAGGCCTGGGAAGGGGTGCGGACAGGGCGAGGGGACGCGAGCACGGTGGGTGCGGGCGGGAGAGCGTTTCCCGCGTCCCCGGCTCCGGCGCTGCTGTTGTCCGGGGTGCTGAAACCCGGGGACTTCCCGGGGGCAGCGGCCACTTTTCTGTCTGAGAGAGGGGCGCGGGGATTTGGGCCCCAGCTAAGCCCGCCCTGGCCCGGGGCCCGAGGTGCTGCCAGATGAGGTCCTCCCCAGCCGGTTATGGGAAGGAGAGAAAGGGGCTGGGGTGAGCATAGCCGGGCAGGGCAGGCGGGACCCCGGGTGCCCATTCTTTGCCTCTCTGGGTGGCCCTGTGCCAGGACCCCCACTCCCCCCGAGCGGGAAGTACTGCTACCGGCTGCCCAGGGCACAGCGTCCGTGGTCTAAGCACCACTGCGAATTGACGGGTGTCTCTCTCTCTCTCTCTCTCTCTCTCTCTCACTTTAATGCCCAGCAACTTGTTGGACTGATTTTTTTTTCTTTCTCTTTTTCCTTTACTGCCTTCCTTCCCTCCATGCCCGCTGCCAGTCACTGTCCTGTTAGCTCCTCGCGCGGTCTTCTCTGGGCGTCTGGGCCTGGTTTGCCAGGCAAAACACAGACGCCCTGTGTTTACAGGCTGATCCTAGCGCCCGCCTGCCGCGGTCCCAGGGGGCTCCCTGTGGAGCTGGAATGGGCTTTCCCTGAGGTCGCATCCCGCGGCTCTTCCTTAGGTGCGGCCTGGGACACATCCCCACCCCACCCACCAGACCCGCCCTACCGACCTACCGACCTACGGCCGCAGAGGACCTGCGCCGCCTCTGCGGCCTCGGTTGGATGGGTGGGGGCGCTGCTTCCCAGCTGGGAATTTTTTGTAGGTTCCTGGGCAACATTGCAGATGCTGAGAAGGAAGCACTTTGGAGAAAGGGGATCCCGACCCTTTGGTGCTCTCGGGGCCTCACCAATCCTAAAAAATGTTCGCCATCAAGATTGAACAGATGCAAAGTAAAGGAACACAGAGGCGTGCAGGCTTCCCAGTGCTGGCCTCCCAATCGAAATAGTTTTTGTTTATTTTTGTTTCAGCATTTCTGTTGTCATGGTCCAGCATTTTTAGTGTGAATAATTTACTAGTGCATAAAACAACCATGATGCCCCCTTCCGCATGATCTTTTTTTAAAAAAAATTTTTTTTATTGATTGCAGAGAGGAAGGAAGAGGGAGAGAGAGATAGAAACATCAATGATGAGAATGAGAATCATTGATCAGCTGCCTCCTGCTTGCCTCCTACTGGGGATGGAGCCCTCAACCCAGGCACGTGCCCTTGGCTAGAATTGAACAAGGACCAGCCAATCGACAGGCAGATGCTCTATCCACTGAGCCAAACTGACTAGGGCTCCCCCCATGGCCTTAATGACAAGTCCTCGTTGGATTGTTAGCAGTGCCATTATATACCAATGAGGAAAGGAAGTCTTCCTCAGGAAGAAAGAATTACGGAAGGTGTAGGTGACCTTTAGGTTGTTTGCCTTAAATGCATATACTAGTAGACCATCCTCAGTTATCAGAAAAATCTTACTGGGCCCAGAGAACCACATCTCCCTGTTACAGATGGACAAATACACTGTTAATTCATTCAATCAATCAATCAATCATTCAAGAAATATTTATAACATTTATGTGCTTATGATACTTATAACTTATTGTGTAGTTATTCTTCCAGCCCTTGGGGTAAGGGTCTGCAGTGATATAGCTCAGGGAAAGCAGGATTGAAGGCAATGGAAGTTTTACAGAGAAAAATTAATTATTACCTGAGGCATCCAGAGATGATGAGTGAATGACTAGAGACTGAATGTGTATGCCTTAGATTTCAGCTTGGTGTGCAGGAGAAAAATGGGAGTGTGATACTCCTGGGTAATGGGATGCTCCTGTGTATCATCTGGCGAGGCTCTGGATGAAGGCATCTTCTGGAGCCTTCTATTCTTTATCAACTAAGTAATTTTCTCACTTCTTTGGGAGCAGTATATATTTTTCCTAACTTTGAGCACTCAGTTATCCCACTTAAAAAATAAAAAAGGAACATTTGGTGGTGCCAATGGCATCTCCCCCACCCCCACTTCCAATACACACACATAATAATCCATTTTTTTCTGTTTAATAGGCTCTGTTTGATCTGACCCTTGGTGACCTCTGGGATGTAATCTTCTATGCACCTCCAACTTGCTCACTCCAAACTCTTGTTGTATTCTAGATCCCTTGTTCCTTGTATATTCCAAGTGCATTCAAGCACACTGCCCTTTCAGGGGCCTGCACATTCTGCTTTCTCTTCCCCCAGATGTTCTCCAGGGCTGTCCCCAGTATAATAATGTAAGCTCCATGAGGTGTGTCCCTAGGCCCTAGAACAGGTCCTTGCACACAGAATCGATGCTCACTGAATGTTCATGAAGAATGATTACTTTTGTGAATATTTAGGAACTTTTCCAGATAATTAATAAGGTTGCCTCTTTCTTTTTTTTTTTTTTAAAATTGTTGGTGTAAAGTTACCTTGTTCCTATTTCCTAACTAGGATGGCTCTGGACATCCCAGAGTCCTGGTTCCTGTGCAGTGAAGGAGCAGCTCTGATTTTCGGGAAGGCACTTGTGGCTTTCAGCTGCAACCTGCTCTGGCTGCAATGCTCCGTGGAAGGGGAGGATCTTCAGCACTTCCTCCTGGACAGCATATTGAAGCATGACTGTTGTTGGACCCTGCTTTAAAGTTTGTCTATAAAGACCCAGAACTACAGGGAATTCTCGTCCTACCCCACTCAGTCTGAACTAAATTCCTGTCATGTTGGTAACCTGCTTTCTGGAGGAGGGTCAATTTTTTTTGTTCTCTCAGTCAACAAGTAGGAAAGCCAGGGAATGTCCCTTCCTCTTGGATTA
This sequence comes from Myotis yumanensis, assembly GCF_028538775.1. NCBI lineage: Eukaryota > Metazoa > Chordata > Mammalia > Chiroptera > Vespertilionidae > Myotis > Myotis yumanensis. The sequence goes on from NW_027223754.1 coordinate 176,449,650, forward strand.
ACTAGAATATGAGGGACTGAAAATAGCTTCTCCTCAAAGCAGTTAACATGAATCCCTGCTCCTGGCAGTACTCCACCGATCACCAACCTTTAAGAGAAAAACAAACAAACAAATAAAAACCTTTGCTAAACCCTATCAACCCTGCAATAACTTTTAAAGTGGATTATTAATGTTTTTTTATGTAACTTGTATTATTTTCTGACTTTCTTTTTTTCCCCCTGGGACTTTCCACCTTCTACATGGAGTTAGTGATCTTTCTTGTCCTTGGTCCCCACACCTCTTTGATGCAGTTGTTGCTGTAAATACTAAGGTGACAATAGTGACAGTAACTGCCCCTGAATTTGGCCATGAGTTTGGGCACCTCTCCACCAGCTCCCCTTCCTCTTTCCCTATGGTCCTCCCATCCCTTTTCTTTAAAGGCATGTGAGGATGTCATGCATTAAACTTGGATCACAACCATGAACTTTGCTTTCACCTCTAAGTGCTCTGCATGTTTGCATTGGTGCCTGGGAGTCATATCCTTTTGTACTTCAGATACATGAAGTGAAGATGATTTGCTGATTTTTCCTGGTACAGATTCCTGGGAGGAATGCAGAAGAAGAGCAATCAAAGTGATTGAGGGCCAGAGGGACTCTCCTCAGAGGAAAAACAAGAAGAACCAGATGTTATGTATTGGGTGAATGCTCTAAGGAGACCATGGAAACCACTTATAAGCATCTGAGAGCTGTGATGATGGCAAGAGAAGGGGAAGAAGAAAGGCCAGCGGCTTTAGAGAAAGACAGGGGGATGTGCTGTGTGTTTAATATCGGGCTGCGGCAACTCTCTCAGGAAGTGTTGTAGAACCCATCATTTCAGACACTGAAAACAGATGATAAAAGAGTATATTTCTTTTTTCTTGTTGGAATTTTAGCTTAAATGGCAGTGAATGTGTGTTGAGTTACCAGACAGAGCTGGGTTTGGCTGGAAAGTGTGGCTGTTGACCCTCTGTACCAGGGGTCCTCACACTAGGGCCCACGGGCCACATGCGGCCCGCCGAAAACATTTATCTGGCCCGCCGGGTGTTTTTGCTGCCGCTGTGTGCATAGGAATTTGTTCATAGTTTTTTTTAAACTATAGTCCGGCCCTCCAACGGTCTGAGGGACAGTGAACTGGCCCCCTGTTTAAAAAGTTTGAGGACCCCAGCTACCATGCGTTTAAGTTGGTAGACCTGTGCTTATTGTCTTGGAACTGCCTGCCTTCGTTTAACTGAGATGCTTAGTAAACAGGCAGATCTCTGGGCTCCCCTCCAGATGCAGTGAATTTAGTATTTATGGAGTGGGGTTTAGGAAATCTGCAGTCATAGGATTTACTCCCGGGGAGTCTCAGATACTTAGAAACGTAAGAACCATGGGTATATGTAGCACAAAGAGTTTGACATTTTTCACTTGTATTAATTCAATTTAATGCTCACAGCTACTCTATGAATTATGTTCTATTATTATTTAAAATAAACACACGTGGAAACTGAGGCACAGAAAATTTGAGTGACTTGCCCAATTGACACAAATAAGAAGGGTCAGAGGCAGATTGCCCTCACCTGACAGTCTGGCTCCTAATTCCATGCTCTTAACACTACACCAGGCCGTCTCCTTGAGGATAGTTAACTAAAATCCTGTTGGCTTTATGGGGTGGAACAGCAGGGGAGATGGTTTGCCCTTCCCTTCATCAAAGGTAGATTTATCTTTGCCTTTTGTTTTTAAACAGAGGCAAATGAGTGATTCAAGGCCCTCTCTGCCTGTGAAATGTGTGTGAGCATGTGGTGAAATCAACTTTGAGTGGAAAAACCTGGATTTGCCATTTGTTCTGACAGCAAAAGTTTGAGAGAGCTTTAATTTTGATAAGTGGCACCTGCAATTGAAACAGGGCGGAGCTTTCATGAGGTTATTTATTGCTTTTCCAAAAATTAGGTTGAGATTACCTGCTTGCAAAAGTAGTTCAACTCTAAGGCTGACACACTGATCTTGGTGTTGGACACAAACTGTTGAGCAAGACAGATGAAGTTCCTGCCCACAGGTACTTAATAATCTACAAATTAGGTTGAACCATATGAAATTGCTAGTATGTACGAGTTTTTTGAATTTCAGAAATGGCATTTTCATGTGGCTCAACTTCATAGCAGGGGGAGGCAGACAACAAACAAATGTATAAATGAATAAATAAGGAAAACTAAAGTGATACAAGCTTGTGCCAGTTATCAAGCTATTTGCTTTGGTCTCTGAACCTTTCTCTACTCATTTTTTGTGTTGCTGAGGATGGGTCTGTGCAAACCACACTTCTGCTTTGCCAACTGGATCCCTACTTAGATCTGTCAATGGAGACAGGAGAGAGAGAAAGAGAGAGAGAGAGAGAGAGAGAGAGAGAGAGAGAGAGAGAGAGAGAGAAATGCCGGAGAAGTGACTCTTCTTTCCTGTCTGCTTCCTCACCTTCCTGTCTGCTGTGAACATCAGTCACCCCATGCAGGCTTCTTGCTGCAGCCACGGTGCCTCCCTGTAGCAGCAGCTGAATCACAGCCGCCTCCTCTGAGATCTTTATTTCAGCTCTGCCAGGTCCCTATTCTGAGCTTCTTCTTTTGAATAATTCCAACCTCTTTCATTTCTTTGTTCAGCCCTATGAATTATGTTCTAGGGTTAGAACCTGCTTCCAGTAGTTGATACATTATGGTTTTTTCCCCGCTGTTTTTGGTATTGAACATATTTTATTTCTTATGTTGGTTATGGGGATATAGAAAGTTTATCATATTATTCTCTATATAATTTATTATGGAATATTTTCACATAACTTAAAAATAAAAGGTAAAAAAGTGATTTTTATACTTTTGGGATATAGTTGGCTAGGCTATTTCAATTCCTTTCCTTCCAACTCAGTTTTCCCTACTTAAAATTTTTTTCCAATTACAGTTTACATTAAATATCTTTTGTATTAGTTTCAGGTGTATTTTTTTCCCCCCAATTACCTAGTAAACAACTTCAGACCTGGTTAACATAATATTAAATTCTCTCTTAAAATACTTAGCATGGCTTTTGTTTCCTGGGGGCGGGGATGTATGTCTCATCTTCTGAGGGTCATACAGAAATTAAAATCGGGCAATGTGAGAAATGACAACTTAAAATTGAGCGGTCAGAGAAGGCTTCAGCAGAGGTAATGTTTAACCTAAAAGACAAAAAGTGTGTGCTTGTGTGAGGGCCATTCCGGCAAAGGATGCAGCTAGTTCAAAAGCATTAAGATGGAAGCCAGACAGGGAGTTTTCATTTGGTTGTAGTAAGTTGGAGGGTGTAGAGCAGAAGAATGGAGTGATTTAAATTATGTTTTAAAAATTCATTGTGACTTTGTGTGGAAATGAATTGTAGGGAGTGAGAATAAAAATATACAACTGGCTAGGAGGTGTTTGCTGGGTCCAGGTGAGAGGTGATGGTGGCTTCAACCTGGTGGCAGTAATAGAGATGGTGAGAAGTAGAGACAAATTGGGGACATGCTTTGGAGAAGTTAAAAAGGACCCAACAAAACTAATGTAGGGGGGTCAGGAAAAGAGAGGAATTGAGGAAAACTTGCAACACAATGTGTATGTGTGAGTTTGCATGAACTCTTCATTAATCCCACTCCCCTATCCATGCATATATACACATACACTTATTACCCCCCTCCCCATATCCATTTACTCACACCCATACACTCACACACATTTATCCACTTACCCATATAGGGGGAAGGAAGAAATTTCCTCTGCCTTCCTGGGTTCTTCCAGCTGTTCTAATCATTAAATCTACATGAGACAGATTAGCAAGAGAAAAATAACCACATTTAATTACATATGCACATATGGGAACCCTATATATGTGAGAGAGCCAGAGATCCTACATGCACGAGAGGTTCAGAGACAGAGAGTTAAAATGAGGTATATATGACATTCTGAGATCAGGATGAAGTAAGCAAGGCACCTTGGAGCTTCAGAGGGGAGGGAGCTCATTTGCAGGAGGATGAGAAGAGCAGATGTTCATTCATTAGAAGTTTTCCCTGCCCGAGAGCTAGGTCATAAAAAGTTATTTCTGGTGATAACTCTTATGCGCAAGGCCCCAATTTAAGACCTTGAAGGGAGAGGTAAAAGTTTCTCTCAAGCCTGCAGGGTCTCCATTGCCTTTGGCTCCAAATAGTGCACATGCCTCAGTGCTCATCTTGGGGGGCATGTTCTGAATCCCTTTACTCACATACTGGAGGTTTCCATTTCAGATGACATGGACCATAAGTCACTGCTCTTTGCAAGTCCTACCAGTCTACCTTAGTGGGCTTTCATCTAGCTCACCTTTCTCCATCTTAGATACCTAGGCTCCGAAGAAAGCTGAGTTACACAGAAGCTTTTCCAACATACAAGTGGGCCAAGCCTTGTTATAGAGCACTGGGGTTAGATCCTTCCCAACATTTAATTATTCTGGCTTTTGGTGGACACATGATTACTTCAGTGTATTCCAGTGGGAATGTAAATGAAGTGGACAACCAAGACCTCCACTACTCTCATTAGATTGACTTGCTAAACTATAATCTGGGATGTTCAAAATTCTGTAGGTAGCACGTTATCCACATAATAGGTATTTAGTATAAGCATATGCCATATATAAACTCTAGACTTCCAGATTCTCAAATCGTTTGGCACAGAGGAAGTGTTTGCATGAGAGAAGCATGCCAAGGGCACGAGAATAAAGACATGTACTATTGTTTTGATAAAATAGCTTGGAGTCTAGACAGTATGAACAACTTTAATGAGAGTTTCTATGTTCTCCTCCATGCCTTTTACCCTTTGCTCTTCATCATCTGCATGTACATTTCTTAGTTGGGAATTTATAGCCTGTTTAAAAAAAACATCAAAGACAACCTTTAGAAGTTTCTGTTCAACATTTCTATCTCAGGATTTTCTTTTTTTAAAAGTGAACAATAGGTTTCTCCTCTTTTTCTCTTTTTTATTAGTATATTTGTAATCTTAATATTCAGCTACTCAGTTCAGTAGGGATTTATATTAGTAATCCTCTATAATAAAAGGGTAATATACAAATTGACCGAACAGTGGAATGACCAGTCGCTATGACATGCACTGACCATCGGGGGCAGACGCTCGATGCAGGAGCTGCCCCCAGCCTACAGGCCCCGATTGACCGAATGGGGCCTGCCGGCCAACCTCTTGGTCCCTTTCCTTGGCTGGCAGGCTCCGATTGCCCGATGAGAAACAGGGAACTGGGGGTGGGTAGTGGCAGATGCGGGTGGTACCAGTCCAAGGCCCCTGCCCTGCCAGTCCCCCTACACACAGAGGGTGACTGGCGGTGGAGGGGTAGGGCTGGCAAGCATGTGGGAATGGCCAACCTCTTGTTCCCTCCCCTTGGCCTGCAGGCTCGGATCACCTGATGGCGAATGGAGAACTGGTGGTGGGTGGTGGTGGGGATGGGGCCAGCTGCTGGCAGCAGGGGAAGATGTCCCTGATTGCAAGTCAGGCCTAGGGACCATACCCATGCATGAATTTCGTGCATCAAGCCTCTAGTCTTTTAATAAAATTTCCAAATAGTTATGGTTTTGCCTATCTCTTTAAATCTCAGCAGAAGCTACTGATGTCTTCTGATGGCCTGAGGATTCCTTCATAGGGCAGTAATTAGATGATGTGTATATATGTATAATCTGGAAGGTTGATTCCTTGTGGAACCCTAGGTGAGAGGACACACTCATGCCTGGTTTGTCCCAGTTACAGGTATATCACAGCAGGACAAGCTCAGTGATTTCCTCCCTCATCTTTGGTCTCTGTGACTCTGACCCAGAAAGCACTACATGACTTGTCTTTGAAAATTCAGCAGGTTAGGAAGAGCCTGACAGTGTAAGCTCAGGAGTGGGAGGGCTGGGAGTGCACTATGTGTGGGATGAGGAAGGAACTGGGTCAGCATCTGCCGCGTGCTGTGTATCTGGAATCAGAGTTTCTTGAAATATTATTGTACTGTATTTGCAGTTATTTCTTGCAATTTGGTTTAGAACAAAAAAGGATATTTACTCAAATATATAGAATAACAGGTTTTAGAGTAATTCTTAACTTATTAATGGAATAGCTGTCTTTATAAATAACAGATTCCCTCTGCTTTCCCTGTTTGGAATGTTTTGAATGCAAGAATCACATTGCATTCAAAACATGTATTTTTGTGCAGCAAATATTTTTTACTGCCTAGCGACTCTTGTGTTGACACACATTTGTGACAAAACAGGCTGCAAGAATCATGGACTTTTGTTAATGGTGTTGCTTGTTGCTATTTACTCTGTTCATACTGAAGTGGTAAGTATAATTGGAATATGGAATAGTAGACCTAAAATACAGTAAAAATGAAATTGATCCTCCCCCCCATCTCAAAATCAAATGTTCCACTTGAATTGAAATATCATGTGATGAGCAGGGAACAAAAATTCCACTGGTTTCTGTATCTTTAATAAATCATTAGCTGGATCTACTTGACAGCTTCCCTTTATTAGTGTTCAAAATTGCATTTATTGTACTCCCAGGACCAACTGCTTTTCTAATTAACTACCATTATCATTATAAGTAAGAACAAAGACTATAGTTTTTATTGCAGAAACTTCAAGATCCTTAGTGTTTTAAGCAGCAAGCATCCTTTGAGTTGTCTAACATGCTGGATTATTATTCTTGTTCTTAAATTTATGCATTTTTTCACTATATAGTTACAATATTTTTAATGCAGAACTGTGAATACCCGGTAATCACCAAAGAAAGTAGACATGGCATTCTTCAAATGAGAAAGACAGAAAGAATTATGTGACCTGTTTGTCTAGAAAGCACAAATCTCCTCTCTACCACTTAGCAATTGTGTGACTTTGAACAAATAATTTATACTTGTTATGCCTCAGTTTCCTTGTGTGTAAAATGGAGATGATAATGGCACCTGTCTCACAGGGATGTTGTAATGATTATACATGTAAAGTGCCTGGCACATTAACTGTTTACTATTATCATCAAATAGTTCATTCCTATTAACCAGACTTGTATATAATTGCTGGTATGTCAAATTAGCCTAGGGCTAAACTTTTAACTTTCGAAAATATCGAATAATTTTTATTCTTTACCAAGATTCAAAGATATTCACAAATTTTAGAAGTGCTAAGTTTTGTATAAATAGCAACAAGATATTACTTTTTGTTCCACTTGTTTTTTTCTATGGAAAAAATATTCAAGTGGGCACCTAATTGCAAAAAAAAAAAAAAAAAAGGAAGAAAAGAAAACAAAATAAGAAAGTATAGTTATTCTAGCTCAATGACCTTCCTTTGATCATACACCAAGATAGTGTTTTGAGACTACTTTTTTTTTCCTGTCACAGTACCCACAGCTAATTTACACTAACCCAGCTGGGGTCATGTATTGTTGAGAAAACACAAAGACTTTATAAGGGATGCGGTTGGGAATAAATGAACACATTTCTAGTGCCTCAGTGTCCATTTTCCTACAATTGTTTGAGTGGACCGGCAACAGTGACATTGGACTAGTTCTTTCTCTTCTCTCTTCCACAGTTGCCTTGATCTCAGTTTACAAACATAAGACATGCCTCTACCTAGAGTAGTGTTGTGCTGCAAGTGTAAACACTTTGTTGGCCCCAGACAAGCACACAACTTGTCAGCAAACCTTCCTTTCATTTGCTATTATTTTTGTTATAATTAATGATCTTTGTTTTTTGTTCAGCACTTAACAATGAAGTGATACTTCCCATTACTCCCTCATTGAAACCCTCCTTTCAACAACATCTTTGTATCCCCTACTATATTCTTGTTTCTGTAAAGCAGCGGTTCTCAACCTGTGAGTCGTGACCATTGGAAAACACATATAGCATATCATATATTTACATTACGATTCATAACAGTAGCAAAATTACAGTTATGAAGTAGCAACAAAAACAACTTTATGGTTGGGGGTCACCACAACATGAGGAACTGTATTAAAGGGTCGCGGCATTAGGAAGGTTGAGAACCACTGCTAAAGCATGTCATTGGAAATAGGATCCAGGCATACATCAGAGACATTGTGGGGTTCAGTTCCAGATCACCACAATACTGTGAGTCATAATGGTTTTGCACATGGAGGGTCTTGCTTTTGATTTGTAAAAACTGCAGCATCTGTGAATCACAGTAAAGTGAAATACAATAAAAGGGGACATGCCTGTATTTGTCTTATGTCAGTGTTGGCATAAATGAAATTCAGAAGGGAGCTGGTTGTTATAGGGACTTATGAAAATACATTTATTTGAATTTAAAAATGAAGTCAGCTTTCTTTTTTCACAGGAAGAAGTCTTATTTGGCCAATTGATTTGATAATGAAGAATGACTTTGTCTATTATATTGTATGGAGAGTATTTCCATTATTGCTTTAATCTACAGCTCAACAGCTTTGATGAAAATATATTCAAAGTACATGTTAGGGAGACACTTTCCCCTGAATAGTTCATGTTCCAGCAGAATCTGAGCCTTCTGAGCAGAGGAAATGTTTGGATAGCAAACAACCTTGGAAGCTAGAGATAGTGTATTCCTCAGGAGAGAGTTAGAGATATCCCCCACCCCCCAAATATGTTGGCTAAATAAGGTGCTTTTTATGTAAAAGAATAACAGGTGTGAGTGATAATATTTTCTTAAGTGTTGGCAAAGCTTTTTTTATGGACTTTCCAGAATCTGAAAAATGAATGAATCTAAGAACAGGGTAGTAAGTATGGTGGATTCCAATCATTTACTTTCAACCAAATGGAATGGGGATCTAATGAGTTGTTACCTGATAGCTTAACAAATATATGTTTGATCATAGACCATTATATAATTTTTGGCATATAACATGGGAAGAGCTCAAAGAATTAAGTCATTGCGGTAACACAATCCCTCCTACTTTCACTAGTTCATGTGAACAATCTATAGAGACAAGAACTAGTAGAGTTGATGCTGCATGCTCTCTACTTCCAGAAATAAGTAATAGTGATCTCAGAGACAAGAAGTAACAAACAAAACCAAACCCAAAACATTCAAAAGCCACCTCCATCTTGTTGAAGATGCATATTTATATTTAACACTTAGTTTTAAAGATTATAACATATTTATGTTAAGTTGATAGTGTATTAACAATAACAGTAATGATAACTTCATCCAAAATAATTTTTAACACTTATAAAGCCTTATGGTCAAAAGGAAAAAAATAAATTTATGTGCATATTTTGATACAGAGAAATAGGACAATCAACAAAAGAATTTCAAGCATGAAAATATGTTACAGTAAGAAAAAATGCCAAGAGGGAAATGTAATGGAAATATAACTTTCAGGAGGAAAAGGGGATATAAAATGTGGTTGTTAACTTTTATGTAAATAGAAGATCATGGGCTTCAGTTGTTATTGCATTTAGATATCATGAGGTACAGTGATTAGGTGATATCACTTTTATAATACGAGCACTTAGGATACATTAGAAATAACATCATTTCAAGTAATTAAAACAATGATGAAAAAATTTAGGTATTTATTTCAAAAGGTGAAATTGAATACAATTTAAAAAATTCTTTTAGAAAATACATGAGGATAAAAGACCCAAGACCCATACTTTAAGTTCTATAGAATGTCCCATGACAATCTCTGTAGGCAGTCTTCCTATTTTTAAAGTAGAGCTCAAACACAGTTTTAGTATGGTTAAAATCTGTGCTAATAGCAGTGTGAGGATAATTATTGGAAGAAAGAATAAGTGAATAGGGCAGGTAACTCTCTGGGCTCAAAGCTTGCAGAGAGGGAGTGCATTAAACCATGGGAGACTTGGGCAATATGATCATAAGCTGATAGAATTTAAATTGAAGACTAAGAAAGTTAAATATCCTATTAGTAAAATGACCTTTTAAAAAGGGTTCTACATACTTTGGCACTAATAGAAAAGAATCCATGGAAACAAGATAGAGAGCAAAGTACTTGGAGAGTTGGACATTTACTTAGGAAAATGTTAGAGAAGGCCATTTGCATTCACAGAAGATGGGAGGGGTGTAGGAAGGAGGTGAAAAACTTGTTTGAGGAATCAAATTACACTAGGAAATGAAAAAGAGAAGACTCATTTAAGTAGACTCCAGTTCAGATGCATTTTATGGATGACAAAGGGATGGAAAAGTACACACACACACACACACACACACACATAAACACATACACACAAGGGAGTATCACTTCATTGTTAAGTGGTGAACAAAAACCAAAGATCATAAATGATAACAAAAATAATGGCAAATCTATCAATCATTTTTTAAGTTTTATTGAGATATATCAGCATACAACATTGTGCAACATGATGATTTGATACATGTATATATTGTGAAAAGATTGTCACAATTTAGTTAATATCTGTCACCTCATGTAGTTACAAATTTTTTGTGTGATGAGAACTTTTAAGGTCTACTTTTCTAGCAACTTTTATATATACATTATAGTATTGTTACCTATAGTCACCATACTGTACTTTTCATAAACAGGAATTATTTGTCTTATAACTAGAAGTTTTTACCTTTTAACTACTTCCATCAATTTCCCACACTCATCTCTGGCAACCACCAATCCCTTCTCTATAAGTTCAGTTTTTTTTAGATTCCACATATAAATGAGATCATACAGTATTTGTCTTTCTCTGTCTGACTTATTTCACTTATCATACTGTCCTGAAGGTCCATCAATGTTGTCATAATGACAGGGTTTCATTTTTATGACTGAATAATATGCCATTGCGTATCTTCCTTACCCATTGGTGGACACTTAGCTTGTTTCCGTGTCTTGGCTATTGTAAATAACACTGTGGTGAACATGGGAATGCAGCCATTTCTTCAACATAGTAATTTCATTTCCTTTGGCTATACACCCAGAAATGAACAGCAGATTTAAATAGTTTTTTTTGGCAAAGATGAACATGTTGATGAGATATAATTAGCCTATTTTATCTTCCACATTATTTATACACTCAACAAATAATGAGTAACTTCTGTTTCAAGGCACTCTGCTAGGTGTCAGGGGGTGTGAATAGCCACAGCCTGGTTCCTGCCCATCAATTGCCCACAGTCTCAGAGAAAAACACAGAAGCCTATAAATGGCTACAGGAACAAGCAGTCTGCTGTGATACAAACAAGAGAAACAATTTTAAAATTGGGTAGACGGGGGAAATTCCTTTACTCCTTGTCATCACAAGTATTCACATCCACACTACAAGTCAGACAGCACTGAGGGGAGCTGGGATGCAGCGATAGAGATGGACCCCGGCCCCACCCTCCTGGTGATACTGATCCTCAGAGGGGCATGTAAAGTCTCCCTAGTGGTAGTAGCTTGTAGTTCGAAGCAGAAGTACTTTTCCCCCATTACCTGCATTTTTTTTTTTATCATCTTGAGTTGGTTTTTCTGCGATTCCTAGCACTTCACAATTTAGCACTTCTTTTTAATACAACTAATTCCACACGTCTCAGCATGCATTCCAGACTTTCCATAGTGTGGCCCCAACTTCCCTTCCAGCTTTGCCTCTTGTGATCCTCCCTCACTCCTTTCATTCACTTGCTTCTCTTGTCACTCTACCTATGCTTCCCCTTCCAGAAACACCCCATACTGTTGTAGACACGTGTTCCTTTGCTCCTCTTGCTTACTTTGCTTAGAATGCAACTTTTTCTTTCTGGCCTTGAATGCATATTTCCTTGACTTCTGCTTGTTTGAAATACTCCTCCTCTGTCCTCAGCTCACAGGCCAGCTCTTCCATGAAGCCTTCCCAGGTCTTCAGTCTACATTTCTCCCTTTCTTCAGTGTCTTCCCATGGCACTTAGTACTCTTTATTAAAGTGTGTGTAGTTTCCAGGTGTCTTGACTGTCCCTCAGATCTTAAACTCCTTGCACAGTACCTGACAAATAGGTGGTACTTACCATAAATTTTTTTTGTTCATTGAGTAAAGCACTCAATTGTTGAACTGCTGGAGTTGACTAATTGAACCACAGTGTGTGCCTCATGTAGACGTATAGTGGTTGATTGCTGGCATCTTGTTTTTCAGAAATCTGACCCCATCCTCCAAGAGGACCCAGAAAGAATGAAGCACAGGTAAGTGCTCGATGCTTGGTGCTTGTGTCTGAGTGAACTGAGGTGGCTGAGGAGGCCAGATGGACAGCCCTTCTCAGTGTGTTCACTCATATGGTAATTGGCTTTCAGACTGGCATCAGTGTTCGCAACTCTGACCCTTTTTTGCTCTCTCACTCTCTGCTCTGGGGATGCTACAGTCTTTATGGTGGGGTTCGTGGGGCTGGCACATTGTGCGGATGCCATGGCCTCCCAGAAGTGCCTGACTGGACTGTGAAGTGACGAGAAGTGCTTCAGGATGTCACTAAAGCATGAGCCATGCTTGCCCAGTTTGTGATCGCCTCATTCCAATTTGCTACACCCAGGAGCACTTGCAGGTCATGGTGTTGTCTGTATGTCCACATGTGCAGTGAATGTTCATCCAGACCCAGGCTCCTGGCTTTGCTCCAGGATCTCATTGCTGGTGAGCCTGGTTCTCTGTTTAACCTTCAGGAGGCCCTGTAGGTGATGCGGAGCTAAGTGCTTGAGGAGCCCCTGTGCACACAGAGCAGATCTTGGCCTTGCAGCTGCTCTGCTCACAATCATGGTCTTCCAGACTGTGAGTTGGAGCTGGGTCTTGACACCATGGTGACACCACCCTCCCCTGCCCGCCTCCTTTAAATTGTGCCGGCCTTCCTGATTTCCACTTCCTCTCAGATTCACGGATCAATGGTTTTTGTGTTCTAGCAGCAGCACTATAATAGCTTTCAGTTCTCTGCTCCCAGTGAAAATATTCAACTATGCACAGAGTTTTCCTGGTTGTTATAATGATCTATTGCTGTATTGCAAACTACTTAAAGTGTAGTGGCTTAAAATATTTTATTATTATTCTGTATCTGTGATTCTGTGGGTCAGGAATTCAGAGCATAGGAAGGATGATTTATCTCTGCCTCATCTCTTGGGGCCTCATCTGTGTTGCTTTAAATAGCTGAAGGCTGGAATGACTACAGGCAGTGGGGGCATAGCTGGGCTTCTTACATAAAGGTCTTGGGCTCTAAGGATTAGTTTCCAAGGGATAGTGGATGGAAGCTGCCAGTCTCTTATGTTCTGGTCCTGGGAACTGGCACTACTTTCATCATATTTAGTAAGTCATAGTGAGTCCCAGGGCCAGCTCAGGTTCAGGACTGAATACTGGGCAGAGTTGGCACACTGGGATCTCTTTGGAGATAAGCTTTCATGTTGGTATATGTTGGTATAGAATTTCTCTTTATGTGTGACTTGATATCAGTACATATGTGCACATACAATTAAGTTGATTTCATATAGATTTATAACTAACATATTTATTAAGTTAATAAAGGTAACCAAAAACAGCATCCAATGAAACCTGACTTACTAAGATGATGTCTACAAGCTACACAGGAAAACTTCTCTCCTTGCTTTGTGGCCCACTTTCTTAATCTAAAGGGAATGGAGGAGAGAAAGACATTGATATTTATGGCACACTTCCAATGTAACCTGTGAATTTTGCATGTTATCCCATTTAATACAATTGTATGAAGTTTCTTACATGTACAGATCAGATCACCAAGTAGGTGATTACAAAAATGACCACAAATTCTTCCCTTATTATGAGGTGGGGGACTCTACTTCTCCAGCCTTTGAATTTGTGCTGGTGTCATGCCCTGCTTTGTCCCATAGAATGGATGCAGTAGGGGACGTTCTGAGCTTGGGCTACAAAAGGTTTTGTGCATACTTTTCTCTCCCTCTTTGAACCCTGTCACCGTGTGAACAAGCCCAGGTCACCTGCTGGAGGATGAGAGGAGGAGAGAGCATACACAGCACAAAGGAACTGTCCTAGCTGAGGCCCCAGACATGGGAGAGAGATCAGCCAAATCAGTAGTACCTACATGGTTGTGGGCCGGAGATTCACCAATTGAGCCCACAGAGCCAGAAGAACCACCCAGCGGAACTATATCCAAATTGCCGACCAACACAATCCTGTGCTAAATAAAAAATCTTCAGCCACTAGATGTTGGGGGTGGTTTAATATCCAGGAAAAGCTCACTGAGCCATGAACTCAGGGAGTTTAAAGTAAAATTGTATCCATGGGTTTTCAGCTAAAAAGTACTGAAAATTTATAATAATGACAACTATTTGTAACAGTGGAGAGTGACTCTAAACCTTGTGTCATGTGTATTTGAGCTGAACGCCTATGTGTAGCTTGCACTTGGGTATATAATTTCCTTGTACCTCGAGCTGATATGGGCAAGTCTGAATTATAAAAAGATTTAGACAAAATATAGCCTTGAAATTAATGACACATTTCCAAGAGTTCAGCTTTACCCAGAGGAGGCTTGGGAATTTTACTGACCTGGCAGAGCATTAGTCTATGTGTTGATGGTCTCCTTTGGTATATGATATATTTGATACCTTTATTATTTTCTTATCACTTTTTATAATTGAAAATATATCATTTGTTTGTTTTGTTTCTGTTAATCCTTCCCCGAGGATATTTTTCCATTGATATTTTAGGGAGAGTGGAAGAGAGAGGGAAAGACAGAGAAAAACATCAATGTGAGAGAAAGACATCAATTGGTTGTCTCCTGCACGAGCCCCAACCAGGGCCCAGGCTGGGGAGGAGCCTGCAACTATGAGACATGCCCTTGACCAGAATCAAAATGGGGACCCTTTGGTCCACAGGCTGAGGCTCTATCCACTGAGAAAAACTGGCTAGGGATAAAATATATTCTTAAACATGTATGGAATATCTGGAGCACATTCCAAGACTCTAAGTTTCTACATAACACAGTTTAACAACTTGTTATCTAAAATGTTAATGTTACTTACCCAAAAGTTATTTGTACCTGGTTCAAACTTTTTGCAAGACTAGTTAGTGAGGTATGTACCAAAAATTTCAGAAGGTCTGGGGATAAGAGGATAGAGGCTGTATTCTTATTTATTCATTTATTATTATTATTATTTTTTTTATTGTTTAAGGTATTACAAATAATAGTACATATGTCTCCTTTTTTGTTTCCCCCATTGACTTCCCCCAGCCTCCCCTAACCCCCGGAACTTGCCCTCGCCCCCCCGCCACCCAGTGTCTTGCGTCTATTTGTTGTGCTTATATGCATGCATACAAGTCCTTCGGTTGATCTCTTACATCCCCCAACCCTCCCCTACCTTCCTTCTGTAATTTGACAGTCTGTTTGGTGCTTCTTTGATGGAGGCTGTATTCTTGACCTCTAGTGTAAAGTTCTTATGTGCACCCTTAGGTGATTCAGGTTCTATGCTGGGTACTGCTGAGCTGTCTAAGTAACATCTTCCCATTGGCCGCTGTTCCCCATGGCAGGCTGCTACCTTGCACTGTGCGGATGAGAGGGATGATGACCAGAGTTTGTCATCACAGATGCCCTTGACCTGTCTGTGATGCAGGGCTGGGCAAGTATTGATGAGTTTTCTGGGGAGTTTCAATATCAAGTGACCCAGCAGATGGGTAAATATTGTATTTGAGTCTCTAGTCTCAGCTTATGTTAAATTTAGGTAATGTCTATGACCTCAGGATCTGGCATGAAACAAATACAGTTAAACCAAATAGGAAGAGTAGAGTGATATAGCATACTTCATAGGTGATCAATTGGGCTACTGGGTATTTTGAAAGTAACTAGCTCATCCAGAAAGTTCTTGCCTCATCATCTATCCAGAGTAATCACATCAGATTCAGGCAGCTGCACCCATGTGCAAAGCAGTAGGCTAACTTTTTAAATTATAGTCCACAGTGGGAAGATACTAACCTACTTGACACCCATTTCCTGCCCACAAGTTAATTAATAGAGTGGAGTTGGACTGTTTGCTCATCCCAGGGAGAGAACAGGTGGTGACCACTTCTGCTTCATTGGGTTCACACTGATGGCGAAGAACAGTCTGTCAAGGCTAATCATTTTGGTTAATATTTTGTTTTTTTGTTTTTTTTAAAAATCTGTGAAGGTAGATAAAGGATTTTTTCCTGTCTGTTGCCATAGCATTGCATAGACAACACAATAGCAGTCCATAACTGAAAAAAGAGAAAAGAAAAGAAAAGAAAAAAATGCTGGTAGCCAGTAGCTTTTTAATTTGTGAAGGAAAAATAAGATTTGTGTTTATAGTCAAACCCTTTTTCCTTTTCAGTGGAGTAAATCCACCCTTCAGTTAGAACCAGTTAATAGGCTTTAAGTTTTAGCATTATAAGAAAACTGGATTATACTAGAAAAAAAGATAGCGAATGGAAGAATTGGGGACATGATTATTTAGATAATAAAAATAGTAATTGTAGCATTGCAGTTTTATAAGTCTTTATGGTTTCAAAAATACAGATTGTGCCATTTGTCTTTATTTTCCCCTATGAAGTGAACAGGGCAGAGATTTCCCTCACTTTAGAGTCGAAGTCACTGAGGTTAGATGACTACTGCTGGTTGCTTTCTGGGACACAGACATAATTTAGTGGGCAGCATGTTTTTTAAGAATCAATCCATGTGGAAGCGGGTAGGAGGAAGCAGGATAAGACAGAGGGAATTGCTGATATGTGATACAGGCCCCGTGACAGCCTAGGCCAGTGATGGCGAACCTATGACATGAGGTGACACGCGAACTCATTTTTTTGGTTGATTTTTCTTTGTTAAATGGCATTTAAATATATAAAGTAAATATCAAAAATATAAATCTTTGTTTTACTATGGTTGCAAATATCAAAAAATTTCTGTATGTGACACGGTACCAGAGTTAAGTTAGGGTTTTTCAAAATGCTGACACGCTGAGCTCAAAAGGTTCGCCATCACTGGCCTAGGCTGACCTGATGGAGAGCTCTCTAGCTAGAATGGCCCTTCAGATTGGTCCTGAGTTTGGCTGAGATGGCCAGGCCATCGATCAGTCATTGGATGCAGGCCACTCTGAGGAGGGCCATGACCTTGGACGAGGCAGCACTCTGTCTCTATGGCAATCCTTGGATAGTTTGCTTGACAGCACTCTCAGCATTTAAGTGAGTTATTTCCTACAAGGAGATTTGGGCAATTCACTCCTGACAATGCTGAATCCAGTTTTTCCTATTCATCTGGGATTGGCTGTTCTAAAATTCCAGTGGATTTCTTCCTGGGGGGAACTTGAGGGAGGACTATGAATGAGATGAAACCATAACTTCACTGCTGGAGTTGGTCTCAGGGCCACAATTTCTTTAGTACCCATTCTTCCTCTTATATTCGGCTAGCACCTCTGTGCATCTTAGTGGTTTACCTGGTGGCCAGACCCAGGCCCTTATCACCCAAGAATCAGCCCTGATCATCATGTTCTTCTAAGGTCTGGTTGCTCCACTTGCCCAATTAATAAAAATTAAGCAAGGAGGTTCCAAAAGGCATGCTGGTGGACTGCCTGGACGCCAAACAGCCCTCTCTATTTCTATTGTGCAACAGCAACCTCACCACTTACTGATGATCAGGTACAGTTATTCCTGCTTAGAATGGTGACTCTTCTCGCCTGCTGGTCCCTTGGCACAAGGAGCCTGAAGTGCCCAGGCAGCAGTTATAGCTAACCAAAGGGGTTCTTTGTGTATCCTTTGGCAGAAGTAGAGAGGAAGAGAGAGATTGAGGGTGGGAAAAAGCAAAAAAGAGGTACCCCACTGACTGGAGCAGCAATCTGGGACCCACCACATGGGATGGGTGAGGATGTTCTCCTCAGATCAGTTGGTGCTGGCTCCCAGTAGGAAGATGTTGCCCTGAGATCTATCTCTGCGATAACTAGGCATGAAGATTAAGTATAATCAGGACTTGAAAAAAATCTATCTTGTAGCCTGCATGGTGTGATTAAGCTACTGGTTTTGTCACATTGATGTTCAAAATAACTAACGAAACGTCACTTTGCTTCTGGCTCTTTATGTATGAGTGTGTATCCCAATTCTTCTCCAGGGTCTGATGTATCCTGTCTTCAGGGCTTTCTTAGGGCCCACTGTGGGGGCCCCAGCTTCACAATTTCAGTGGTGACTCCTGCCTCTAAATAGGTGATGCAGCAAAAGGTGCTGCTGACCCTGGAGGCTGTGTCTTCCTCCAGTGATGCTGCTGAAGAAAACTGCCCCAGCCCGGCTGGCATGGCTCAGTGGTTGAGCGTCAACCTATGAACCAGGAAGTCAAGGGCACATGCCCAGGTTGTGGGCTCGATCCCCAGTAGGGGGTGTGCAGGAGGCAGCTGATCAACGATTCTCTCTCATCATTGATGTTTCTATCTCTCTCCCTCTCCCATCCTCTCTGAAATTGATAAAAATATATTTTAAAAAAACCCAAAAAACTGCCCCAAACAGTCTGGGCATTGCTTCTTACAAGTTTGCAGAGGTTCAGTTTGAACTGTAGGGCACACTCTTTACTTCCTTATCATACATCATATTCAAACTACAGCAAAACTTTATTTAGAGCCCATTTAACTAAAAAAAAGTATAAAACATAGGCATTTTAATGTGTGGGGAATTGATAAGAATGTCCTGACTAAGCATATTGGAAGTTGAAGCATATACTGAAAATTTCTTTCCCTATTAAATCCCAAAATAGCAACCATTTGACATGAGGACTCTAAATCAGTAATTATAAGGCAACATCACTTTTGATCTTTTTCTTTTTGTGGCTGATTTATCCTCCTAACTTGTCAGTTGAAGAACGTTACCTTAAAAATATTCCTTTTCTTTTTCTCAACATTTCCCACTTCTTTCTTCTCCCTGAAATGAAGATGACAGCAGCTCTATTGAATGTCAACAAGCTGAGATGTGTCATTAAATTTTAATCACCTTCCTGCCTGTGAAGTTGATAATTGGAGATCATTTAATGGAGCCTGCTGCTCTGTCAGCTCTCTGTAAATCCCAGCCATTTGAAAAAGGCTAAGAGCCCAGTTCTCATTAGAAGCCAAGCTCAGCTCAAGCACGGATTTTGTGCCAAATGCCCCAGTACCCAAATGCCATGAGCCTGAGGACCTCCCTGGGGCTCATATGAGATTTTCTTTCTTTTCTTTCCCCTTAACCGATTGAACAATTATAATGTAATGTCATGTGGAAATTGGCAGACCAGCCTTACTTTAACAGAGACTGAGCTATTGATCTTTGCTTTCCTCTTTCTTCTCAAATACACTCAAAAGATTTCTCCTAGCTTTGTTCTACTTTGCTCTAGGCAGCAAATGGATGTGACAACTAACTGTTCTCTCTCGTCTGGTCCAGTCCAGAGCTGTTTTAATTTTATCTGTCAAATAGTGTCTCTTGTGGTCTTTCGACTCTCCAGCCAATGGTCATCTACACGTCCTACTCTTTTTCATCACATCTCCATAGAGTCAGGCTTTTTATCCAAAGGGTATAACTCTTTCTTCTATTTTACAAACCATCCTTGACCTTCATCATAACAAACTACCAAGCCTGTAGCAGGAATTAGGCCGCTGATATGTAGCTTAGGAGCCTTATAGCTCAGTTTCCAATTTTGTCCTTTGAAAGTAACTTTAGCCCTCACATTCCACATCTCTGCGTTAGTGGAGGCACTCACTCATTCTTCCTTAATCTATTCACTCAACATAGATTTGTTTTGTACAGGGCACTCTGCTAGCATTAAAGGTATAGATGAGAACAAAACATATCGTTCTTGTCCTTGAAGAGCTTTTAAATGGGTGAGGAGACAGATATCACATAAGTATTACATGAACACTTGTAATAGTTGTTATACTTGCTATAAAGGAAGCATGCACAGTATAATAGGGAGACCAGGCCAACAACGGTATTTAATATTCCTTGAGTCCTAGCTATGCATCAGGCACTGTGCTGCACTATTGCAGGTATGAAGTTATTGAATGCCTGCAATTAGCCTGTTATCCTTGTTTTATACAGAGGGAAACAGAGGCACAGAAAGTAACCTCCCAAGAGTCACATGGTCTGAACGTATCTGTTCATACTCACAGCAACATCATGTGAGAATTCCTTTTGTGCTTCCTCTTCACCAATACTTTGTGATATTAGCTATTTAATTTTTGACAATCTGATAGGCACGAGGTAATATCTCAGTACGGTTCAAGAAAGAAAATGTAACTGTAGTAAACTGTGAAGCAGTGATGAACAGTATTTACATGGCCATAATAAGGAGATGTGAAAACTGACTTAACTGAGTGTTCCGAAACCATCGTCTTTGGAAGATGCAGGGGAACGGAAGTGCCTGTTTGTATGTGTGTACACGTGGTGGTTAGTAAAGATGATGTAAGGTGGCCAAATCCTAGTTTCCATAGAAAGAAGTCAATGTGATAATGCTTAAAAATGAAAAATCAGTCCTAGTAGTATACTTGTGTTATTTTAAAACATGGAGGTAAATACTACTACTACTAATAATAATAAAAGAGGAATGAAAAGATGTGAAAATGTTTGCTTTTAGGGAGCAGGACTCTAGGAAGGGGCAGGTAGGCCAGGGAACTGTTGTTTCTTTCTGCAAGCCTTGTTATTCTGCTGAGTTTGTTTTCCCTCAATTCCATGGGTAATCAGGGGCTCTGGGGTCATCCATCAGGGCATCCCACAGCCGCATGGCAGCCCCCAGCCCTCCCCGCTGCCAGCACACCCTCTCAGGAAGCCAGAAGCATGGTTTCTTCACAGAGGAGCCTTGAGTGGCTGCCACTCCCCATTGCCACCAGTACCCAAGGGCTGTGGAGTCCCCACGTATGCTTGAGCTGTGGGGTCTGCGATGAGGTACTGGGCTGGGAACCTCATCTGTGTGTGTTAATGCTTATTGTCCCCTAGTGAAGTATATGATGACTGGAGAAGTGAAGCACTAGGTCAGTTCTTTGTGACCTCCCAGTGTTTCCCTCCCTCCAACCCTTCTCCCTTGCTCTTTCTTCCTTTCTTCATTTCCTAAATTAGATCGGAAAGCAAGCAGTAGCGGAAGGGGAGAAAGAAGCAAGCAGTCGTCCAGCTGTCTGCTCTCATTTAGAAACAGGGGAGTGAGGTGTGGGCCTGTGAAAGCTCAATTAAGAAGAACAAACATTTTCCTGCCTCCCCGTGGAAGAGCTCCGGGCATCAGAGAAGAGGCGCCCTTAGATTTCTGGGGGAGGCAAGGATTCTACTTCCCCCCTGCTCTGCCTCTCCCTGGTCTTTGTGTTAGAAAAGAATTTATTACAGCACAAGGAGGGGAGGAAGCCCAGGGGACTCGCTTCTAAGAAATGTTTGTGAAGAGGTAAGAAAATGCTTTTAGAGCACACGCTTTCCAAAGCCTTTGTAGTTTCACTGTTGTCTTCTTTGATCCAGCTATGAAGACTGACATAGATTTACCTGCTCAGGTGTCCACTCAATTAGGCTGCTTCTGATGGACAAGTAAGAATTTTAATAAGTACAAAGTTTTATTTATAGTGTTAGTATTTTACCACTTCAGGTTATGTTTTCTGTGCAGTCCCGAAAACCCCCTCTTTTCCTGATCTTTGTTCCTAGTTATTCCCTCCTGTTTTTATCCACTCAGTTCTTTTATCCTATTAGCTATTCATTCAATAAATATTTTTAAAGCATCTACCATGAGCCTGGAATACTCCAGGCACCAGGGATGCCCTGAGGACTAAGGAAGACAAGGTCTCTGCCCCCCCTCCCCTGCCCCCCTATAGCTTTCCTTCCTGTAGAGGAAGCCGGGCGCTGGCAATCAGCATTGAACCCACGCTGGTGAGCACTGTGAGAGCAGGGACCTTGCCCCTTTTTGCTCACAGTGTATTCCTGCACAGAGCCTGGCAAATGGTAGCTGCTCGAATGCTCGTGAAATGAATCAATGAACGAGCGGGTGGTAAGACACTGCTGGGAGTGAGTGTAGAACACTTTCAGTACATTGGCCTATGGATAGAGGGGAAAGGATATTAGCTGGAGCAATGGAAGGTTTTATATTCATTTGAAATTTAATGGACAAGGGATTCCTGAAGCTGGTTATAGTTACAGGGGGAAAAAAAATCTTAAGAAGGACTGTTGAAATGGGTTGGGCCAGGAGGGTACCTGACAGAATGAGGTTCTACAGGAGGGGGTGGGGAGGATGAGCAGAGTTTGGGGGATAGGGAAGAGGAGGAGGAGGAGGAGGAGGAGGAGGAGGAGGATGTGATACAGGGTGTGTGCTACGCTCTTAGGGATATTTTCTCATGGAACCATCACAATAGCCATTTGGGATTGATATTACCATTCTCAATGTACATGTGAGGTGACTGAGGGTCTGAGAAGTGAAATCTCTAACAGGTTCCAAGTGAGTAAGTGGTAGCATGGGCTTGTGTCCGGAACCTGTACCTTTACCGCTAGGCTATGCTGTGGGCAGGTTGCGGTTTGGAGTGTGGGCAAGGAGTTAGCATAGGTGAGGAGTCAGGTGGTGCGCTTTGAGGTTGTTTTCATGTTTAATCCCAAGCACCAGCAATTAGAGGGTGAGATATCTGGACTGCTATCCACAAACCATGGGACAGTTTACAGGTGGTCATGTTCATGAGCAAGGAGGAGAACTTCTTTCTTTTGAAAAGAAAACTGTCATGGTTTTATGTATATTGTCAGAGTATTTGGAATCTTGTTCTTTTGTAGCAGGAGCTAGACTGTGTTTAATTAAGAAGTCTGAAGAGGGCACATGTCTATTACTTCACGCTCTGCCAATGCAGGCAGAGGGCTGGTTTCAACCATGATTCCAGCACTTCTCAGGCCAGTTATTTCCTCTCTCCGGGCTTTGGTTTCTTCGTGTGTAAAATGACAGCGACAATAATACCTGCCTCAGGAGAGGTCGAGGGCTAACTGTGACAGCGTATATCTAAACTCCTAGCACAGAGGTAACTGCTCCCTAATGGGACTATCACATTATCTTTGTTTCATTTTCATTACTATTGTTTTCCTGTAAACATGTCTTAGTCACCTTGGAACAGAATACCACAGACTGGGTGGTTTCAAAACAGAAATGGATTTCTCACAGTTCTGGAGGCCAAGAAGTCCAAGATCCAGGTACTGGCTGATTCATTTCCCCAGTGAGGGCTGTATTCCTGGCTTGCAGATGGCTTCCTTCTCACTGTGTCCTCACATGAGGCAGAAGGAGAGGGAGAGGGAGAGAGCGAGGACAAAGTAGGGAGAGGGAGAGAAGGCAAGCTTCTTGGTTTTATTTTTATAAGGGAACCAATCCCATCATGTGGGCCCCACACTTATCTCATCAAAGTTTAATTACCTCTCAATGTTCCTACCACAAAATGCCATCACCTGAGGGGTTAGGGTGTCAACATATGAGCTTTTGGGGAACACAATACAGTGCATAGCAAAGCATGAATGCATTGTGATATATGGTGGATCAGAGATTCTAAGATACATAGATTGGGAATGAAGAAATGAAGTTGTGTGGGTTTTTGTTGTTGTTGAGTTCATTTATTTGTGAGTGCAGTTTCTGTGTAAAACCCCAGGGTGAAATCACATTGAGCTTATTACTCTGAGGCTGACACAGATCGGACTAAATACTTTATCTGGTAAATAAAATATGGGTTACAGATGTCATCACACATGGGGAAAATCCTTTCCTTTTCATTGCATTTACTTAGTTGCCTAATTTTATTTTCTTTGGCTTAAGAGTAGAATTTATTGTATTGGCAATCTTGGACTGTGTGTGTACACAGCTCTGGGTCAAAAGAAGTTTCTTTACTACTATCTTTTCCTTGAACTGCTACTTCAGAAATAAGAAATGCTTTGTATTTACTCTTTTCCCACCTGAACGATTTGTCAAATTAATGCACACATCCCCCCCTTAACATTAGAAAGCTCAGGGGTTTGTATATGAAGTCTCATCTTTATTTTCCTTATTTCTAATCACGTGTGAGTGTGTTTCATATTTTGATGACAGTCGCCACAATATACATTGAGATAGTTCTTGGCTCAGTGAACTCATGGGTGTTTATTTTCTTCTCTGCAGTGGCCTGTGCTGGAGGGCCTCTCGTATTCCCTGATTGATTTAACAATATTTCCTGAGTGTCTGTTACATGGCAGGCATCATTCTAGGTGTTCGGGATGTGGCAGTCAATGAAACAACATCCTGCTCTCATGGAACTCAGCGGTTGATGGCCACTAGGATTTGCTTAAAATGGGCTGATTTTCTGACTTTGGTGGATGAAACATTGGTGAGATTTCTACTTAGTGAATCTTTAACACTCTTTAATTACCTTGCAAAAAAGCATGTAAATCAAGTTACTGAGACAGGATTTGATTCAGTGTCATATTTGGCACTAAAGGAAAATTGTAAGGTGTGTACAATTAGGGACTATAAGGAGGCATATCATATTTCAATTGGTACCATTGGAATGAGTAACCGTCTTGGTCTGTTCAGGCTGCTGTAACTAAATACCATAGACCCGATGGCTTATAAGCAGCAGGAGTCTATTTCTCACGGTGCTGGAGGCTGGAAGTCTAAGATGGATGTGTTAGCAGGTTTGATGTCTGGTGTGGGCCCACTTCCTGTTTCATCTTCTTGCTGTGTTCTCACGGGGCGGAAGGGGAACATTCTCATTTTTTCAGCCCCTTCTAAGGCATGAAACCCATTCATGAGGGATCCACTCTCTTGGAATAATTACCTCCCAAAGGCCCCACCTCCAAATGTTATCCCACTGGGGATTTAGGCTTCAACATATGAATTCTAGAGGGTCATACACATTCAGCCCACTGCAGAAACCAAACTCTAAGTGTCATTTTAATATTTTATTTTTCTAGACCTTGTGCTTTGTTCCTTTCTCCCCACAGTAGAAAACACTGTATAAATTATCCTCTTATTATTTAATATCTCCTTAGGTGGAATGTTAAAGTTTTATTCATACATATGCTAGGAGAGGCCAAATGCATTTCAGACCACTCTTATCAGCATTACTGGTTGGAGAGGGACTTGGTGAGGTAGGGCAGTGAGATTTGTAAGGGATAGAAAAAAACAAAACTTGTGATTAAATTATGTATTGTTCATAAATAACATTTCATTCTGCAAGACTGTCTTTAACCTGTTATTCCTCCTTTCTGTATTTTAAACACCTTTTCCTGTTGGCTCAATTTAGATGAGTAGTTCTTGACTTTATTTAGCTGCTCCCTATCAAAAGTGAAAAAATGAATGAACAAGGTGCGAAGTTAAATAATGAGTTCCCACAGAACATATAGCCACTTGTTAAAGTGATGTTTGTGGAATGATGTTTGCCTAATGGATTAATCTCTTCACTTTAAAGTGTTTTGATAAAAGTTTGAGCCTAATTAATAAGTAAATGTTCTTAATTCAGAGCACAAGTAATGACATGAAAGGGGATCTAATTTCAAAATTTTTGAAAACTTTTTATTCCCTCCCGAATTTCAATGTGTTTCTTCCGATTTCCTTCCATTTATTTTCATATGAAATTTCTTGCTAAAAGATATCTTAGAACATATGTTGCTATGAAAGTTTTATTTTATAGGGAGAGAAATGTTCCAGTCTTTAGTCCTAGACTTTATGATGGCCGTTATCAAGACCGTTATTTGTTAAGTCGACAAAGCAGAAGGTGGTGGTGGGCACTTAAGGGAGCAGTAACTTCGCTGCAGCATTTGTTACTGGTACAAACCAAAACTATTAGAATACCATTTATTATTTCTATATTTGAACTTCATAATTAATTGTATACACAGAATTGTTATGTTAATGAATAAACCCATTTATTATTATGGAATGTCTCTTTTTATCAACAGTAATATGATTTGTTCAGAAGTTCAAGTAGTCTGATATTAATATAGCCCAGTGATGGTGAACCTATGACACGCATGTCAGAGGTGACATGCGAACTCATTTTTTTGGTTGATTTTTCTTTGTTAAATGGCATTTAAATATATAAAATAAATATAAAAAATATAAGTCTTTGTTTTACTATGGTTGCAAATATCAAAAAATTTCTATATGTGACACGGCACCAGAGTTAAGTTAGGGTTTTTCAAAATGCTGACACGCCGAGCTCAAAAGGTTCGCCATCACTGATATAGCCATACCTGCTTTCATGTATTTATTTTTAAATGTATTTTTAATTGTTGATAGTATTACAGATGTCTCCCATTTATCTCTCTTTGCACCCATCCACCTGGCCCATGCCCCACCCCAGGGCTTCACTGTCCTGTTGTCTGTACCCATGGGCTATGCATATATGCATATAAGTTCTTTGGTTAATGTCTTCCTGTTTTCCCTACCCCCTTCCCTCTGAGATTTGTCAGTCTGGTCCTCTTCTTGGTTCTGTACATTTCCATATAAATTTTAGAGTCACTTTGTCATTTTTTTAAAACTTTATTTTATTTTTCATCACCATTTATCCCCTCTTCCACGTCCATCCCCTCCCCACAATCTTAATTAGTATTTGCATAGTATATTTTCCCCATCCTTTTGATCTATGTGTATTTATTGATTAAATATATTTTTATTGATTTTGGAGAGGGAGAGAGAGATAGAAACATCAATGATGAGAGAGAATCATTGATCGGTTGCCTCCTGCAAGCCACCCCACTGGGGATTGAGCCTGCAACACAGGCATGTGTTCTGACCCAGAATTGAACTCTGACCTCCTGGTTCATAGGTTGACACTCAACCACCTAGCCATACTGGCAGGGCTCTGTGTTTTTTATATTTAGTCAGTTTCCTTTAAAAAGTATGTAATTAGGTCTTGTGTTTTTCGTCCAATTGAACAATCTCTGCCTTTAATTGAGGTGTTTATGCCATTAATGGAATTGTAGATATGTTTGTATTTAAACCTGCCATCTTTTCTATCTCATTCTAGTTATTTTCTATGTGCCTCAATTGTTCCTGTTCCTTTGTTTCTCTTTTATCATCTTCATTTTGAGTATTTTTATGATTATATTTATGTCCCCTATTTAATTATTAGTTTTTCATCTTTTTAATTACTTGGGTTGTTCTATAGTTTTCAATACCAATCTTTAACTATGACAGTTCACTTTCAAATAATATTATAGGACTTGTATTGTGCAAGACTCTTACCTTAGTATACTTTTATTTCCTCTTCTTTTCCTTCATGCTATAGCTCTCACACATTTTAAAGAGATTAAAGTGAAGAAAATGTCTATCATATTTACCCACATTTTTTCTTTTCTCATGCCCTTTATTTCTTTATTTTTATCTGGTATAAGCTTCCTCCTGCCTGAAGAACATTGTATAACATTTCTTGATGTGTAGGTCTGCTGGTGATTAATTCTCTCAGCTTTTGTTTTCCTGGGAAATTCTTCATTTGCCCTCTTTTTTGGAAGGTATTTTCACTGCATATAGAATTCTGACTTGACCAATTTTTTCTTTCAATTCTTTGAGGTTGTGACTCCTGTGTCTTCTGCTTGCCTAATTTCTGACAAGACATCTGTTTCACTTCCTATCTTTGTGCATCTGTAGAAATGTTTCTTTTTCTCTGGCTAGTGTCAAGATTTCCCCTTTATCTCTGGGTTTCAGCAGTTTGACTACGATGTCCTCAGTGGGGTTTTCTTGGTATTTATACTGTGTAGACTCCCTGAACTTCTTGGATCTGTGGTTTGTTGTCTTTTGCTAATATTGAAAATTCTCTCTTCAAATACTCTTTCTGTCCTACTCTCTTTTATCCTTTTGGCACTGCAAGTACATGTATGTTAAATTATCTGATATCATCCTACATCTCTTGGATGGTATGTTCTTTATTTTCCTCACTCTTTTTTATCCTTTGTGACTAAGTTGGGATAATTCCTATTGGCCTATTTTCAAATTCATTAATTCTGTTTTGCTCTAATGTGTCTAGTCTGTTGATAAATCCGTCCAAGGAATGCTCTGTTATAGATGTGTATGCGTGTGTGTTTGTATTTATATGTTATAGAATATCTATTTGATTCCTTTTTATAGTTTCTATCTCTCTGATGAAACTTCCTACTTGGGAAAGCCATGTTGTCTACTTTTTTCACTAAATCCTTTAACACTTCAATTGTAATTATTTTAATGTTCCTGTCTGTCTGGTGGCTCTAACATCTGAGTCATTTCTGGGTTTGTTGACTGCTTTGTTATATGTCTTTTGTTATTTTCCCTTTTGTGTGTCATAATTTTTCATTGGATGCTGGACTTACTTTTCAAAGAGTAGAAAAGATGGAGGTAAATACTACTTATACCTGGAATTGGTGCGTGGCCTCTTCTGTCAGGCCCCGAGTACCTACCAGTAGTGAACAGGGTTTGTTGTTGCTATAGTTACCTTCAGGGCACCTGTCTTCAAATTTCCCAGAATGGAGGGCAGCTGACACTTGGTGCTTAGCATGAGGCCTGCATCAGGGTAGGGTTTTTCCCAGGGCTCCTGTTCTGCTCTCGGGTATCAGCAGGCCCTGCAGACCTGAGCTACACATGGGTATTTTTCTATGGTCTTATTCCTCCCAAGCTGCAGATTGTTAAAGCTGCCTATTTGGTAAAGGGTTGTGGTGAGGGCTAATGGGCTTTTTTTGCTTCTCCTGTTGTAGCCTTAGTCTTAGGGAGGGCCTTGTTCACCTGCATTTTTGGGGTGGAGCTTTCTTAGAGTTTCAGATCTATGTCCTAACTACAAGTCGCCCTTCTTTTCCCCTTTGCTCCTCCCCTATCTCCTACCCATAGCCATAGTTTGACCTACATCTGTGAGGGGGTTTTGAAGGGTGAGTGGGGACACATGCCCTGTAAGCCTCTGCTTTGGATCACACAGCTGTCCCACCCCCCCCTCAGCTGCAGGTCCCCTTGGCTGCTAGCCCTCCTCCCCCCACTCTGTACCTTGTCCAAGAACAGGGGCAAAGGGTTTCTACCCCATGCTTCATATGAGATGGGGTTTAGTGCCTGTTCCACTGAGGGGGCTTGTGCTGGTACCTTCTCTGTCCCATCCTGTGAATCTACAGGAAAAACCCTAAGATAAAAGCTGGTCAATGAGCATATATTCCCTTAGATCTGGGGCTCCCAGACGTCTAAACTGACAGGCTAGTGTCTATTTACCATTTCAGAATTTGTTATGATTTCACCCAGTTTTTGTTTTTTTACTTACCTTAATGGTTGGTAATCTCTTCCTCTCACACTATGCCAAAATTGAAACAGTTCGTGTGCCATTACTTCTCAGAGGAGCTTGTCAACCTTCAGATTTCAGTGTAACCTGTTTGCTTTAAAATAATTTATAAGTAACCCTTCACAACATATCCTATTATTTGAATTTAATAATTCTGATACCTCTATGACCTTTTCCCAATTTTATCCAGTTGCATAAACAATATTTTATATTGTTTACAAAATAGTTTCATTTTATAAAATAATTAACTATACATAGATTCTTGCTACTACTGAGGCCCCTGAGGTAAAGACATTCTTAGTGCATGATAAGGCATTGGAGAGGTAGTAGGGTGATAATGACCAGGCAAATGTCCCTAACTAGGAAAGGTTAACTGGGAGCATGTCCAGATATCATTTTATCATAGGAGAAACATAAATGATGAGAGCCATTGAGAAGTTTATAAAAGAAACTTCACTAGTCTTGTATTGTTAGTTTTCTAAATTATGAGCCATCTTCTTTTGGGGATTATCATTAGGGAAGAGGGTTTTGTTCTAAAATCCTGCTTCTATTGCTTTTTGGGTTGGTTGATTTATCCAAGCTGGACCCTCAAATTCCTTTATAGTGCAAAGCAGAGAGTACATTATATATATACTAGAGGCCCGGTGCATGAAAATTCATGCACTGGAGGGGAGGGGTCCCTCAGCCCAGCCTGCCCCTTCTCACAGTCTGGGAGCCCTCAGGGGTGGGAGGTGACCCGGCGATCAGGGAAAGGCGACGTCCCCATCACACCTCTGCTGCTGCCACTGCCAGCAGCGCAAGCCTCTACTGGCCCTGGTTACCTGAGCTTCGGGTGGCCCTGGCCGCCATCCAAGGCTTGCCTGTGCCTCGGGCTGGCCCTGGGTGGCTGGGGGGCTAAGGGGACTGGGGGACTCCAGAGGCAGGCATGCGGCAAGGCCAGGCTGGCCTCAGGGTGGGCCCAGCCTTGCCATGCACCTGCCACTCCAGCAGGGCTGAGGGGACTGGGCATCACCATTTTGTGGCTGTGGGTGCCACCATCTTTGAGGGTGTGTCAGTCAATTAGCATATTCCCTCCTTTTTGGCTGTGGGCACCACCATCTTTTGTGATGGCGTGAGGGCCAATTAGCACATTCCCTCTTTATTAGATAGGATTATATACACTGAGTGGCCAGATTATTATGACCAGCCAGATTATTGTGACCATCCCATCAGTACTTCATTGGGCCACCTTTTGCCTTCAATACTGCGGCGATTCTTCTTGGCATTGACTCCACAAGATGTTGAAAGGTGATGCAAGGAATCTGACACCATGCCTGATGAATAGCACTGTCCAGTTCTGTGAGATTTGATGGTTGTGGAACCAGCTGCCTGATGGCTCTTTTAACTTCGTCCCACAAATGCTCAATTGGATTGAGATCTGGTGATTGTGGGGCCACCTAAGCAAGATAAAGTCTCCCTCATGTTCTTGAAACCACTCCTGCACAATACGAGCACCGTGGCATGGCACATTGTCTTGTTGGAAGAAGCCATCTCCATTGGGATACACCATCAATATGATAGGATGAACTTGATCAGCAACAATACTTAGGTGTATTGTGCTATTCAGATGTTTATAATGGTCTGGCCCTCTAGCAACTTCAGCGGGAAATTATAGCTGATTTGCCTACAAACGTCAGGTGGTCATAATAATCTGGCCACTCAGTGTGTATATCTATATCTATATCTATATCTTTATATTACATTATATTATTTATGTTATAGATATCTCCTAATTGAGTCACCAAAATATGTAGTAAAACACGAATTACATTGATATATTCATTTAAAAAGCTTATTTACAACTTTGTTAAAATGACTCAACACTAAAGTGGTTCATTTAAATAAAATGCTTCTTGGCTTCATTCAGAAATTAGCACTAAAAGCTTCTTCCAAATAAATCACATGCTAAAGAGACAAAATTTCTTTAATTTATCCGTAGCATTTGGTAGAGGTTCTAGTTACTGCTGTACTTGGTTCATTTTGCTTAATGTTAATTGGGTACTGGTGCTTGGCATTTTTGATCACCCATGTGAATTTCAGTCAGTGGAAGATAAATTCCTTCCTTTCTCAGTTGAAATTAATTAAATGTATGCATCTGCTTTCTAATAAATGCCCAGGATCATGTATTGAAAGAGATGCTCTCAGATTATAGGCATTGGTATGCAATTCAGTTACTGTCATAACAACTTCTTGGTGAGTATCCCAGTCTCAAGCTTTTCCATCAGTCACCATTTGGAATTCTCTATCTCTGGTTTAGAGGCACAATTTGATGATCATCAAACATCTCTCCATTCTTTTGAAAAATACAAACTAGCTCTTTCCCCCCTCTTTTTCTTTTTCCCTGTTTTCCTTAAAATTTTCTTCTTCCTTTTCATGTAGCTGGTAGAAAGGTTGTGATTATAAAAACAATCTTAGTTTATGTTGTAAAAATTCAAATTATATAGTTATAGTTCTTTCATGAGAACATAATTCTAGAATAGGCAGGAAATCCTTGTGATCCCAAATTACTTGGTTAAAAACTCTAACATTTTGACCCTATTAACCAATGCCACCTCAATAAATTAAATTAAATAAAACCCCTAACTTTTCCCCCATGAAATCATATCACATTTTGAATACTGAGTGATACTCTGTTTTGTAGAGAGTTTGTGACAGAATGCTAGATATGCACATTTGAAAAATTAAAAACAAAACAAAACATGAAGAGTTTAGAGGGTCTTTTTTTCATCTAAGAAAATTGGAATTGTGTATTAAAAAATAACAGAATATAAATATTTTATAATTAAGTAACAAGAATCATAATTCATGATCATGATTATCAACCAATAACCATTATAGTGACTGCCATACTATCAACTGAGTGTTTACTAAAGGGTGGGAACTGTGTTAATTGTTTTAACTTATGCTAATAGATCTTAAATTTTTGCAATTACAAAAGCATATGAAGTGTGCAGTATACGGAGTGGTTAAGAACATAAATTCAAGAGTGTCTGGGTGCTTATTCACGTCCACTCTTTGTCAGGTATCTGATCATGGGCAAATTTCTTTAACTTTTTGTGCCTCAGGTTCCTAATGTGTACAAGAGCAAAAATACTAGTACCCATAGGGTTGTTATGAGGAATAATGAGATAACACATGAAAAGGCTTACAACCATCTGATTCACAGGGGCAGCTAGTGAGTAGTGGTAGGACTTCCCCATGTGTATTTTATGCTAAGTCAACATTGAAAAATTGTTGTTGAGAACCATATTCTTTCTGAAGTGCTCCCTCCTCTGTCACATTCATTAGGGAAAATGTCTGGATTTTACACATTAATAATATGTTATTTTCTCTCTTTTGATGAGCTTATAGCATTTGAAAGGAAGCAAAAATAGAGTGTAAATAAATAGAAAATAAAAAGCATTTTGGGAAAATGTAAAGTCATCAGTGTTTAGAATGCTCATGGAATGCCTGGGTAACACTCATTCCTAACAGAAGGGTGTATTTGTTTAACTAATGAACACCATACTCATTATAAATTGATTGAAAAAAACAACTTAGGCTTATTCTTCATTTTTCTGTGACTAACAGTTAAAAAAAAATGCCCTTTTGATATTTTTGGAGTCTCTTTGGAATAAAGAGGCATTAGTTAAATAAAAACATCATTAGGTTGAAGTGTAAGAAATAAAGATATAAAGTTTACCAATATTTAGATAAATAAACTTTATTTTCATATAGGAAGCTATTTTTTTTGTATGTACACTTTAAAAATATTAATACTGTTTGTATTATGCAAATCATGGTCTTCATTATCCTATCTAAGAAAAGGGTAATATGCAAATTAACCATCACTCCATCACAAAATGGCGGCGCTCAGGCCCCTCAGCCCTGCCGGAATCCCCCAGTCCTGGGGGGTGGGGGTGGCTGCCAAGAGTGGGCAGCATGAGCACCCTGGCAGAATGCTTGTTTCATTGCTGTGGCAACGAGGCAAGTGTTCTGCCCCAGTCACAGAGGGCTTCTAGGCCGTGGAGAGCCTCTGGGCAGTGGGTGTGGAGAGGTCAGGCCCCGCAGAGAGCAGAGAACCATGGGGAGTGGATCTAAGCCGTGACAGCTCCTGGATTGGAGAGGGCTCCCCTGAGGGCTCCCAAATTGGAGAGGGTGCAGGTGGGGCTGAGGGACCCACCCCCGTGAACAAATTTCGTGCACTGGGCCTCTAGTTTATATATAATCTAGAAAATGCATATTGATTTTGAAATCATTCTAAGCAGCAGGCTCTATGAGAAGACTGACATTAAGGATTTGCCCTTAACAATTTAACCTCTAAAGTAGTGGTGAAGTATTTCAAGAGAACATAAATCTTGATTTCTAGGGAATGGAGGCAACTAATTTATCATAATGTGAAAAAGAAAGGAAACAAACTTAACCATCCAGATTTGGGTAGGTGAAAGGATAATGTTTGTGTTGAAATTAAGGGCTGGCATCCTGCTGCATCCAGTGAATAATCAATAAATTTATTTATTGATTGATAGAGCTTTATGTAACAGATAATTGTCTTTATCATAGATTTTTAAAAAGTACTTTTTTTCTGCCATACCTGGTTTGGCTCAGGGAATAGAGCATCAGCCTATGGACTGAAAAGTCCCAGATTCGATTCCCATCAAGGGCACATGCCCAGGTTGCAGGCTTGGTCCCCAGTAGAGGGCGTGCAGGAGGCAGCTGATCAATGATTCTCTCATCACTAATGTTTCTATCTCTCTCTCTTTTCCTCTCTGAAATCAATAAAAATATATTTAAAAAATGTTTTTTTCTTTTATATTGAAATTATTGGGGAGACATTGGTTAATAAAAGTATATATATTTCAAGAATATGATTCATCTGTATATTATATTGTGTGTTCACTATTCCAAGTCAAGTCTCCTTCCATCACCATTTATGTCCCCTCTTCTACCTCCCTCCATCCCACTTTCCCTCTGGTAATCACCATCCTGTTGTCTGTGTCTATGAGGTTTTTTTTTATTAATCTTCACCCAAGGATATTTTCCATTGAATTTTAGAGAGAGTGGAAGGGAGGGGGAGAGAGAGTGAGAGAAACATCATTGTGAGAGAGACACATCGATTGGTTGCCTCCTACTAGGGTCAGGGATCGAACCTGTAACCGAGGTATGTGCCCTTGACTAGAATTGAACCCAGGACCCTTCATTCTGACTGCCAATGCTCTATCCACTGAATCAAACCGGCTAGGGCTATTTTTTCTCTTTTATACTTTTTATTTAGCTTTAAGTAATTTTTATTTTTGACCAATGGTGAAAGGAATTATATACTTCAAATATGAGGAACCTATATTAATGGTTAAAATGATTGCTTATTTAATTTGAAAACTGAAATCTTGATTTTTATGGAAAGAAAATGAGTGCTTATCTTTTACATCTCCATTCAAAGCACCTAATTTACAGCTGAGATGGAGAGCCCCTCAGAGCCTCTTTAATACCTCCTTTAAGGTGCTATCATTGTGAAGACTATGAGAACAGAATGTCTGAAATTCAGTAGGTCCTCGGGTTACGTCAGAGATCCTTTCCTACAGCGCAACGTAATGTGATTTTTGCCATAAGTCGGAACCCACATACATAAGCACCTACGTCACTCACATGGAGCACATACATAGCAGTAATGAAGTGAAACAGTAAAAAAAAAATTTAAAATAAAGATAATAATTTCTGACCTTTACTTGTGATACATAAATAATAAAAAACATAAAGCATATATGTACATACATTGAAATGACAGAACTTTTTTTTAATGAATACATGGGAGATGGCGAGTAACCATGAACCATGCCTGTACATGGACTTTTATTATTAACCCTCATTGCTACCTTTGATCTGCAGGATATAAAACCACTGTTTGGTTTTGTTCTTCTAAAAGTTCATGTCACAACATAGATCTTTCCCTGATTGTGCTTGAGTCAGTAGTATAAGAAAGCATGTTGGGTACGAGAGGAAATGGCTTGCCCGGTAGGAAACCTAGACTCTACTGTGAATCTCACTTTCTATATGACCTGGGGCCAGTTTTCTCACCTCTCTGGATCTCCTTGTTCTCATCTTTAAAATAGTGGCAGTTAGAGGAAGTTAACATTTTTGAATACCTTCTAAGGTCCTTCTATACCTAAAACCTTATAAAACTGTACTGCTATTTTTTTTTCTTTTAAAAATTGCTATTCTTTCAATGGTGGGTACAATATTGGAGGTTCTGCTGGGTGTTGGGGGCTGAGAGGGAATCCTTGTTCTGACCTAATTCAGCAAAAGACACTCATTGGCTCATTTGAGTAACAGATACATATTCATCACTTATTGTATACTAGAGACTGGTGCATGAAATTCATGTACAGGTAGGGTCCCTAGGCCTGATCGGCTATCAGGGCCAATCAGGTTCCCCACCTCCTCCTTCCCTCACTCCCTCAGCTCCCAGCTACTAACGCTGCTGGTCGCCCGCCATGTTCCATGCCGTCCCCTGTTGGTCAGCACATGTCATAGCGAGCGATCGTACTCCCAGTCTCCCAACGAACTGCCAAGGGGGAAGTTTGCATATTAGCCGCGTGTGTGTGTGTGTGTGTGTGTGTGTGTGTGTGTGTGTTTTAGGGATCATTTTCTTGTTAAAAACAAAAATGTTTTTCAGATTGTTTAAGCAAATTTGTTGGAAAGATACAAAAGAATCTCACAGAACCCAAGGTTGCATGTGTGATCCTGGTTTCTGGACACAGGAAATGGTAAATAAAATTTATTTTTTGCCTCTTCAAGGATGGGTGCCTTCCCTCTTGCTTTTTGTCCACACGATCTTCCTTTTCCTCCTCTCTTCAAAGATTGGCTTTTCCTAATGTGTTGAGCATAGCGTTGCCTCCATCCCAGCCTTGCATGGTGTGTTTGTCTTGAAAAGAGATAAACTAGATTTACTCTGTTCTGATTTCAGGTTCTCATAAAAGAGACTGTTCCAGCATTATTTAGAGGTCTGCTTATACTCAAGTGGGCAAGTCATATAAATAAAAAGTACAATGATAGATGCATGTGCAAAGTGCTTTGAAACCACAGGATGGGATGCATCTTACCCAACTTGAGGTATTTAACTGGAGCTGAGTCCTAATAGACCCTGAGCTGAGGAAAGGTGGGGGAGTCTCTAGGCAGAAAGTGAAGCATGAGTGAGGTATGCAACTGCAAAGTGTGTGTGCCCGGCAGCAGACAGCTCAGGCCTTGAATAGTGGGCTGAGAAGCCCTGTCATGGAGGAAGTTCAGGGAGATACCAAGGAGACTCCTGTCCCTGGCAACAAATGTGGTGACATGCTCATCTTTGATTTAGATTTCTATGTGAAAAAACATGATCCAAAGTCAGAGGAACATATTATCTAAATGTGAAGATTAAAAATATTCAAGCCACTTGATTTTGTTATTTTTAAACAATTAACTGGCAATGACAGTTAATTGTTGATCAATAATTCTGATTTTTACCGTAATTGAATCCTGCCTATTCATGAAAGTTCAATATTAACTAGCTCTTAATTTTTTTCTTGTACCTATTTGTAGCTTGAAATAATTTTAATATTTAAACATGGTTTTAGAAGCCTTCAGGGTATGATTTTATTCTACAGGATGGAGAAACTATGCCATTATTTGTACCTATTAATTTATTTGACCCTTTAAAATTTTGTTTTTCCTCCAAAGAAAGTAAAAACAAATGGGAAATTTCTTTATTATTTATCCACTCTCTAAGTTTATAATTTAATTTCTAGCTTCTAATTACTTTCGTTTTGTTTTTTTTTTAACACTTTCAGTTGGCGACAGTTGGGTAAAACGACAGCTGTCTACTGGCCAGGGAGATCTGAGACCTTGGTTGGAAGAGGACAAATATGTGCCCACACAGTTGATAATTAGAAATAAAATGAATACATTGGCAGTAATGTCTTGTTTCCTTGTTATTACAAATACATTAAGCATTCATCACCTAATTTTTAAAGTTTATATTACATCTAATTATGATAATGTTATCATAATAAAATAGCAGCTAGTTTATGTTGAATAAGGTGCATTAGAGTGAATTCCCTTGAAGAGTAGGGGAAACAACAGCAAATGTATTTCATTAGTGTTCTGTCCGTGAAAATTAAAATTAAAAGGCCATTCATTAAACACACTTCCATCTGGACTCTTCTTGTGTACCTGGCTAGTATGTAAAACTCAACTAATTATGTGGTTTGGCTTGGATTTAACTTATGCTCTTTGCATCCAGGCAGCTGGTAAACTTGGTACTAGAGCAGATCATTGCTTATTTACTTGGCAAAGAAAATAAACAGATGTTAAGGTAAATATATTTTTCTGGCTTGGTCCTTAGGAAGCTCTGTAGCCTAATTTGACTGTGTTTTCTTAAGGGATGTAGTAAGTGCAGCTCAACAGCAGACTGCATCTATTAATTGTCAGGAATTCATTTTGATCAAGGTTATATGACAACGCCTATACTAGCAAACCTCTAAGAATTAGGGCTCGAATACTAAGAAACAGAATTTGGTTTTCATGTAAGGAGAATTGCATAGTGACTTGAATGGTCATATTGGTGTACTCTTTTTCTGAAAAGTGGTTCTGGAATGTCATGTCTTGTTTATTTTTAACAATGTTGGAGTAACATGGCTTAGTGAGTCAGAGTGCCAGTTTCAAGGCTTGACTTTATTAATGAGTAGTAGTAGCATGAATTTAGGTTATTTTCTCACTGTAAAAATGGGAGTAATGGGAATACAGCCTCAAGAGGTAGATGTGAGGTTTAAACAGGATTAAGTACAGAAATTGTTTAGCATAGGACTCAGCATAACTTAAAACATTCAATAGACATTCATAAGTGTTATTGCTGTTATTATTGTACTAGAGGCCTGGTGCACAAAATTTGTACACAGGTAGGGTCCCTAGGCCTGGCTGGTGATCAGGGCCAATCAGGGCCTTCTGGCTGCCGGCCAGGGTCTTCCTTTGTTCTGTGCCATCCCCTGGTAGTTAGCGCACATCATAGTGAGTGGTTGAATTCCTGGTCAGTCAAACTTCTGAGGGGACAATTTGCATATTATATAGGATTATAGTCCTCATGGAATTGACTAGTTTTTCTGAAATTGGGAATGGAGGATAGGGCATCAGACCAGTTTCCTATTTAAACTCTGATGCTATTTGTCAACTTCTTGAGAGTTTTGCATTAATTTTTCATTACTTCTCTCTATTGGGAAGGAAGGGGACATAACATGGGGTGTCTATATAAGTCAGAAATTAATGCATTAGCCTCCACCATGTCGCTGTGCAGTAGTTGTTTTTACCACAACACACATGTAAAAGGCAAGGCTCAGAAGTTTAAATTATTTGCACAGCATTGCAAAGCTAGAAAGTGGAAGTTGCAGGATTTGAGCCCAAATCTGCCTGATTCTACTCTGGCTGCCCCAAGTTCTAGAGATCGAAGCTTCATAGTGCCTTCTTAAGCAGTTGGAAACGTTCAAAGACATGGAGGGCATGGTTATCATCTATTTTTCTCCATATCCTGTTTGGCTTCAGCCTACATTTTACACATGTTGGGCACTGCTAATTTATTCTGCTGTTATCCATTTCATTATGACGCTGGAGATAAGTGGGATTTCACTGTACAGGGCCTTGGGCTCTACATTTTTCAGAAGAACCTTATTCACCTTGAAATAAAATATGAAATATGTCACAATTCTGTCTGTAAGCAGCCCTTTAACACATTTTTGAAGGCTGTCAAGTGACAGCCAGCTTGCTCATAGAATGAAGACGTGGGCCCTGATTATTACATCTGATTTTTGTGGTTGTTGTTGGATTATTCTGTTCCTCAGTGAAATAACTTTATGTGTAACATTTCTGGGAGATCTATATATATTGTTTTTTGTTTTGTGGAAAGCAAATAATTACTTTTATGGGCTTTTGGCCAAAACTTTTCAAAATGAATGCATGTCTGTGCAGGTGTTCACTGAAGGCATGCTTGAGCAATGCTTCACTGTAATTGGTCATGGCCGTGCCATAGTGAGTTATTAATTTCTTGAAAAAAAAAAAAAAGTGAGGCAGTTTAAAAAGGGGAAAAAGCAAATGTGGTCTAGTATGCCTCCTATTTGAAATGAAATGTTCTATAATTTTAATGTTTATAGTTTTCAATTCCTTATCTAGACTACACTGGTCCTTATTCCAGCATATTTACTCATAATTCTTTCCTAGGCTGCTTTTCCTCCCCCCCCCCCCCCCGCCGTTTTTCTGAAAAGTTAAAAAATTAGAAAAAAATACATAGAAAAATAAACACACAGCAAGAAAATTTTGAACAGTTGGAATTCTTCTAGACTCTCCAGGAAATGAAACATTGTAGATACAGCTAATATTTCCCTTAACTACATTAAAAATAAATCTCATTCCTTCCCCCTCTTCTCAGTGGTAACAACTATGGTAGGCTTGGTTTATAGACTCCCACTCACAGACTGCTTCTCTAAGACCTTGCCTATCTTTTCTAAATTATTGAGGAAACTACGTCAACCTTTGGTTAATCAGGCCATATAATCAGTTCCCTCATAAACAATGGATTGGAAGTGAAACAAAATATACTTTAGAAATGCCCAGGTTTTACCCAATCTTGGTCTCCTAAGTCTTTACGGTATTATGTGACCAAGTATTTTTTTTTTTTTTAATCTCAAATTACCCAGAAAGATCTATGCTGGTATAGCTGTAAATTCTTAATAATTGGCTTAGAGTAGGAAGTTGTTTCCCAGGCAACACTGAGATTATAAGAATCTAAAAAGTCTTAAACTTGTCCCTAAACTTCTATTCCCTCTCAGCATCTTCATGCAAGGATAACATGGAAGAGATTCTTACATTTTATTTTTTTCTGGTCACTAGATGGCCTTCACTTATCCCTGGTCCACCATGCCACTGGGAATTGCAAGTGGGAAGAGTTGCCCAGTGGCCCCAGGCCCTCTAGTTTGAGTAGAATGACAGGACCCATTTATTTAATGCATCTCATTTCCTTCTGCTTCCATTGCTACCAGAAGCCCAAACCTCTCAGGTTATGTGTCAACTACTTTATATACCTTTTAAACTTTCTTCAGATTATGGTCAGTAAAGGACATTAAAAATAAGTTCAATATATAGGTACTAATTTTAATAACTTTTGTAACTGAGAACCCACTGCTACTAGTAAATAATAGAGTACTTAAATGGCAATTTAAATCTAAGTTAGAAAAGGCTTTAAAACCCAAATATAAAACATAGGAAAACCACAACAATCTCTTTCCATCTGAGATTACTGATTTGGATTTGTCTTTTAGGTCTACTGAGCATCTCTGAACAGTGTTCCACATACTATAGGTATTCAATAAATACTTATTATATGGCTGTAAATGTGGATAATTTGCTAGATAAGTTGCTCTTTCTCATGGAGGTAAGAAGATACCCTGGGTGCTACAAATATGATAATATCATAAAATCATATTGAGGGAAAATGTTTAGAAAATTATTTAATTAGAAAACAATTTCTAGAAGTTTTAACTATGTCCCTTAGTTTTAGGGCAGGCCCTCATTTTTATTTTCATTTAGTCTACCTTCAGCTGTACCCAGTAGTGCTGCAGCAAACATTCCATGACTATGTGTCTGCCTTTGGCGAGCTTATCTCTAATTGACAAAATAAGTGATTACAATATAACGAGCAACTTGCTGCCTATTTTTTAAAATTTCAATATTGGTATTGTGAAGGGCAAAGTTGAAGGATTTGAAATGCCATGAAGGAGAAAGCAATCAACAGTGGAGGACATTTTGCTGGTACCTAATAAAGAACACTTGGAGGGATAGAGATGTGATAAATGATCAGCAAAATGCTGTTATTTTTCTTCTTAGACAGGTCCCCAGTGTGTGAGAGCCAGCTACAAGAATCAGGAATAAACGAGATATGACAATTCTCGTAACTACCTACATTGGAAAGAAATAAAGAATACGTTTTTCATTATTTAATTTATTTATTTCTTATTATTTAATCTTCACAATTCATAAAATCTGATGGAGCAAAGTTTGTTTTTGTATGATTTATACAACATACTAGTATACGACATTGATGTTTAATAAAAATAAAATTGGTTGTCATCTTTTAAACACAAAGCTATTGATACATATGTGGTAGATATCCTCAGTTTATAACTGTGTAAAATTAGAGTAATGGGAATGACTCACTTTCTGAAGGTCATAGGTAGGATAAAGTCTTAGACTATATTTTGTTCTTTTTTCTTTTCTTTCCTCTTCCGTCTCTCAAATATTGATAGTTGAAAAGAAAATTGAGCTAATCAGAACTGTCACTGTATTAACCATGTTGTTTTATGTGGTAAAATCAATAGCAGAATACTATTATTTAAATTACCATGGTTGTCCAAATATGTATATTGGGTTTTCTTTTTCATGAGCTAGCAGAAGGAAATTCTGTTGTCTGTCAAAAATAGAGACACATTTCCCCCACTTACATCTTTTAAAGGGAAAACGATGTCCACAAAATACAATGTAAGCCCCTTGAAGGCAGGGACTTTGTTCTATTTTCTCTTGTTTCCTTGGCACCTGTACCAGGTACATTGGAGCTCAATAAATTTTCTTTGAATGGTAAACAAACAAACAAAAATGCTCCAGCAATTATATTTTTAAATGCTTCTCTCAGTTACTCTGGCTCAGGAATTTGAGAGCCGCTTGGGGTCTCATGAGGTTGCCATTAGATGTCAGCTGAGTCTGCAGTCATCTGAAGGTTCAGCTTGGACTGACTCCCTCATATGGTTTCTTCACGGTGCTGCTTGAGTGTCCTCTCAACATGGCGACTGGCTTTCCTTTGAGTGAGCAGACAAAGAGAGCTAGGCAGATGCTGCAATTACTTTTATGACTAAATCTTGAAAATCATACACCATACTTGTGTATTCTATTGGTCACATATGCTAGACCTGATTCACTGCGGGGGAGGGGGGTTAGTGGGTACTACACAAGGTCTTGGACACTAAGAGACGAGAATCATTGCAGTGGTTCTCAACCTTCCTAATGCTGCGACCCTTTAATACAGTTCCTCATGTTGTGGTGACCCCCAACCATAAAATTATTTTCGTTGCTACTTCATAACTGTAATTTTGCTACTGTTATGAATAATAGTGTAAATATCTGATATGCAGGATGTATTTAGGCGACGCCTGTGAAAGGGTCGTTGACCCCAAAGGGGTCGCGACCCACAGGTTGAGAATCGCTGCTTTAGAGGCTGGTTACCATGACACATATGCTGACTGCTAAATGTTGGCATACCCCAGGTCTCTAAAGAGAGGTTTCTTTTCTTCTGTGTCTATCCAGCTCTCATCGAGTCTAATGGCTTTATATATCATCTATAAGCTGGTGACACTCAAGTTTATCTCCACTATTTAAATGCCCACTTGACATTTTCAGTTATATTTCTTCTCAAATATTTTTCAAGCTTCCTCATC
The DNA here is from genome assembly GCF_028538775.1 of Myotis yumanensis. NCBI lineage: Eukaryota > Metazoa > Chordata > Mammalia > Chiroptera > Vespertilionidae > Myotis > Myotis yumanensis. The sequence continues at coordinate 176,492,286 of NW_027223754.1, forward strand.
TAAATAAATGGCATCAGCATCTGTCTAGTCACTCATACCAGACAGTAATCTGAGAGTAATCTTGAATTTTCCCCATTTCCCGATGAAATTGCTAATCATACCTTCAAGCACATCCCAAATGTTTGCACTTTGTTCTACCTCTGTTGCCATTATCCTAATTCAAGCTATCATTATTTCTCATCTCATCTAAATCAAAAGCTTCTAATTGGCCTTTCCATCTCTGTTAATTCATTATTCACCCATTAATCACAATGATATTTAAAAAGATTAATAGTATTTCTTAACCATACTTGCATACCTCTATCAGCTTCCCATTCCACTTAGAATGAGATCCCTCTTTCTCATCCTGCCTAAAAGGCCTTCCAGGAATGCCATGTGCACACCTCCAACCCCATATCCTACCACTTCTTCCCTTGCTTACAATATTCCACCTCATCACCCTGTTTTACAGTATGTTCTGCACCATACTTAACACCACTGCTATTTCCTGCTTCTTCTTTTTTTTAAAATATTTTTATTGATTTTTTACAGAGAGGAAGGGAGAGGGATAGAGAGTCAGAAACATTGATGAGAGAGAAACATCGATCAGCTGCCTCCTGCACACCTCCTACTGGGGATGTGCTCACAACCAAGGTACATGCCCTTGACCGGAATCAAACCTGGGACCCTTCAGTCCGCAGGCCGATGCTCTATCCACTGAGCTAAACCGGTTTTGGCTATTTCCTGCTTCTTCATTTGTTTGGTGTTCATACTTCTCAGTGGAATGTAAGCTCCATAAATGCAGACACATCAAGTGTCCTGCTCACTACTATATTCCCAGCTTTTGAAATAGTGCCTGGCTCATATTAAAGGCTCACAAATGTTTGCTGAATGAAAAAATTAAGAGTTGTTAATGGGTGATTCATTAAGGTATCCTTCTTGATATTATTTATATTGAATTACCCCTGGAATACTTAGGTTATCATAAGGGAAAAATTATCTAGGAACTATTTAGTTTGAGGTCAATTCTTTGGGATGTTGTAGTCCAGAGAAAACAATTCACAAGACATCTTTTTCTCTGTAAAGCAGATATTGACTTCTTTATATCAAACATCTGTCCTTCCTTTTATGTGTTCTGCTGTGAAAATTCTCTTTACTGCTCTTGGTATTTAGGCACATTTGCCTACATTTTAAGAATGTTGCAATTTCAGTTCTTGATAGTTATGTCTTTGGGGTGCTACAGATTGAAGACATCGTGTGTTAACAAAAATGCATATGCTTTTATGCTGTTTGCTAAGGCTTTTTTTCATTTGTAGAGTTATTCTCTACAGGTCTGGCTCTCAATTTTTATTGCCACATTTATTGTTAAACCTGGATCTACATTGTGGAGAAAACATTTAAATGTTTCTTTTTCCTGGCAAACCACCATAGTCTGTTTTTTGTTGTTGTTATCTTCAGACTGATCATTCTTCTTTGCTGCAAAGCACTGTGCTTTTCCTTTAGAATATCCCTGATATCCAGACCTCTATGAGACCCTTCTTTTAGCTCCTCTTAGCTCAAAATCTCTTTCCCTTTCATGCATGATCATTGCCCTCTACTTTGTCATTTAAGCCCATGTGCATTATTTTTCAATTAGGTTATTGATGTTGCTTAGTGATGTTCTATGATTCTGTTTCCCTTGCAGATAGCTTACTTTGCTTTTCTTCTATTTTATCACCCGAGACAGCATGCTGCACAGCTGACATTCAGTCTGGGTAGGTGCATACAGCTCTCCTGTTCATGCTTGCCAGACCCACCTGAGTCAACCAAGACTCTTAGGGACACACCCCACCTTGTGAGTTAACTTTCCTTCATTCCCATCACATTCTATGCCAGAAGGTTTATCAAATGTAGTCTTTTCTATCAAGTGAATTGTATAAACATCTATATATAATAGAGAAATATACTAGTTAACTGGAACGCCATAACGGGTCGACCAGAAAGGAGGAGGTTGCGCGCACAGTGTCTGGGGGCAGGGCGGCAGGGGCCTCTGCACGCCTGCACTGGGGGAGGGCCTGATCAGCAGCAAGGGCTGGAGAGTGAGGCAGGGTCGGACAGGCGACTGGAGGGTGGGCGATGCTGCGCGATTTCAAATCGTGAGATGGGCTCCCAGTTTATTTATATTTGTTTAACACCTACTAATCAGATACAATTCTGAATTCAATAAAAAGTGCCTCAGGGATTTTAGGCACATCCAGCGTAATGAATAAACTGGCTGTAACAGTAAAGGTTCTATCCAAGAAACAAAACCAGTAGCATGTCTATACCTGTATCTGTATGTCTCTGTAGCTCTATAATCTAGTTTACAGATATATAGTTGATCCTCATTTTTGGATTTTGTATTCGTGAATTCACCTACTTGTAAAATCTTTTGTAACCCCCACATCACTATTTGCAGTGCTCAGGGGTCACTCAGGAGCATGCAGAGAGCAGGGAAAAGCTTGAATTGCTTGCAGTGCATGCTCACAGCTGGGGTTGAACATGGCAATGGCTGCCTTCTGGTTTCAGCGCTCAGACTGTAAACAAGAGTCTTTTTCCAGTTTATCTAGTGCCATTTTCCATATTTTTGTTCTTCTCTCCTTCTCCTTCTCCTTCTCCTTCTTCTTCTTTTTTGATGATTTCTCAGTTTAAAGTTGACAAGCCAAGTTGACACATAAAACAAACCCTCACACTAACATTTATGGAGTCTTTCCTATGTGCAGGCACTGTTCACAATGCCTTAGGCTTACTTAACCCTCACAACAATCCTAGGCGATTGGTACTATCATTATCTGAATGTTACAGATGAAAACATGGAGGCATAAGTAAGCAGAAGGAACTTGCTCAAGGTCACATAGTAAGTGTGTAGTGAGGCTGGAAATCAAACCTCTGCAGCCTGGCTCCCTCGTCTCGCTCCTAACCAAGTCACTCACTCACCGTGTGTAAAGAGAAGTTAGCTATGGCAGGGCATCGCATAACTTCACAGGTGGACAAGATTTTTATGTTAAAGGTGCTACTGCCTTGGCCAACATTGAGGGCCATTTTTTTTTTTTTTTTTTTTTGTGGGGGGGGGAGACTCCAGCCTTCTGTGTGGAGGTTGCTCTCTCTTCTGTCATGAGCTTTTACCTCTGCCATCTAACCCAGGGTCAGCAGGATTCTGAATTTGATGAGACCACCATTATGATATAATTGGTTACTTCTTCCCCCCATTGATTTTTAGAGAGAGTGGAAGGTGGAAAGAAGGGGAGAATGAGGGAGGGAAGGAGAGAGAAGGGAGGGATGGAGAAAGGGAGGGAGGGAGGGAGGGAGGGAGGGAGAGAGAGAGAGAGAAAGAGAGAGAGATTGATTGGTTGCCTAATGCATAATCAAACCTGCAACCCAGGTTATGTACCCTTGACTGGAAATCAAACCTGCAACCCTCCAGTGTGTAGGCCGATGCTCCAACCACTGATCCACACCAGGCAGGGCATAATTGGTTATTCAAACTATCATGCATTTTTTAACCAGCCTGGAATAGGCTAATGCTTACAACAGAAACCAAATACTGTTGAGAAACAAAGTTCACAGAAGGACAATCACTGAATTATGTTCTGACAATGTTTACACAGAATTGGAATAACCCTAGAGGCCCCAGGTAATCTCTATAATCACAGTATGGCTTATGGTAGTTGTTAACCTCTAACTGCCTTGAGGCTGGAGGATCTGTGATTGCTGGAAATACAACTGTTTCAATTGTAAAAAGCAAAACAAGTCAAGATAGAAATGCAAATGATTAACTTCTGAAATGGAAATAAAATGAACTTAAATAAAATTGAGCTTCACACAAATTCGATAATGGCGGTCCAACATGCATAGCATGGGGAAATGTGGCACATTCCAAAAGATTGATTCTGTAGCTGTTTCCATAATTTGATTCAAAATTATTTGGGTTTTAGGCTGTCTGGTTTGTAGAATTCTCAAAATAACTTGTGCTCTTCCAGCTGATGGATGCTGGCCACCCATCTGCTTATGGAGGCAGCCCTGGAAAATGACTTGCAAACTGTGAGGGGAACTTAAGTATTGAAGTCCTAGGTCAGTGATGGTGAACCTATGACACAAGTATCAGAGGTGACATGCGAACTCATTTTTTTGTGACTTTTCTTTGTTAAATGGAATTTAAATATATAAAATAAATATCAAAAATATAAATCTTTGTTTTACTATGGTTGCAAATATCAAAAAATTTCTATATGTGACACGGCACCAGAGTTAAGTTAGGGTTTTTCAAAATGCTGACACGCCGAGCTCAAAAGGTTCGCCATCACTGCCCTAGGCAGAGGTTAGGCGTTCATCCATATGAAAAGTATGCTGTGTCCCTGCAGCCACGTGCAAAATCAGGCCAGGCCACCTCTTCTTCAGGTCAGCGAGGACTGTGGCCTCCTTAGATAGAGGCCGACCCAGGTGGGTGTTTGAGAAGACATACACCATCCCGGTGTGAGTCACGCTTCCCTGTCCCAAAGTATAAGAGGCTCGTGGAAGAGTGAAAAGACAGAATGTCAACACGTATCAGAAAGGAGTGAATCATGGTTTCAGGAGATAGCTTTCAGCTGCTTGGGAGGCAACAGATGTTTCAACATATATTTTAAAATGTGTCATATACTTAAGAGACTAAAAGAGAGTGGTTGATCATTGTACTATAAAAAGGCACAAAGACGTGAGCTCTATTCTTGGGAGTAGATTATATTTATTTTCTGCAGTGAAATGCTGGGTAGAGGTCTTCAAAGGAACATAAGTGAACCAACTCAGGTACATTAATGTTTCTGGGGGAAATGCCCTTAAAGATAGTAGGCCTATGTTGTCAAAGCAAAGAAATGGGGAGCTTCTCAAGATAAACAATAAAAGGGGCAGGCGATATAGAAGCAGGTGAAGAAAGGCAGGTGGTGTTGAGTGCAGAAAAATTACTGTTGGCAAAGGAGCAGAGGAGAAGGCTGACAAGGAGTGAGGACTTGGCTAGAGAAGTAGCTCAGAATGCGTTGAGGCCCACGCCAAGGCAAAAAGCCAACCTGATTGTAAATTTTGTCAGGTTGCAGAGGGAGAGGGAGAACGCCAGCTGTGTTCAGAAGATGGTAATTTTGACCAAAATTTGTTTCTCTGGGAGGAAAAGCGACGTGACGGGTGAACATCTGAGACCTTAGCTGACTCTTGCAGCTTCCCTATACACTAGCAATGGCTGTCAGCATCTGCTTTAAGGATAAAATGCAGGGTAATAACTAATGACTTCCTAGAGTACACAAAGGATTTCCCTGGGATTATGGCTTTTCTGATGGGTGAGTCAGTGAAGTAGGGAGGCCCTGGGCCTGGGGAGAGGACGTTGGCCCAAGTAATCACTTTTTCAGGGTGAGAAGTGGGGGGAGGAGAAGGTGATGTGTCTCTGGGTCAGACTACCTGGTTCACATGCAGTTTTGCTACCCACGTCATCCGTGATTTGGCAAGTTACTTAACCTTTTTGAACCTCAGTTTTCCCATATGTACAACGGGACTAATAACAACATCTCTCTCATAGGGTTGTTGGGATGATTAAACTAGATAATGCCCAGTGCTGGGCATGAAGTGGGGCCTGAAAGTGTTTACCAGTTTTGCCACCTTCCTAGTATGTCTGCTGTATGCCTGGTTATCTTTTGAAATATGCTTTACTTTATTTATCTCTTTTTAAGCCTCATAAGAAAATATGCAGTTTACTTTTATTATTTACATTTTTCTTTTACCTGTGAGAAAATTGAGTTCAGAGAAAATATCTTCTCAAGACTAATACATGTAGTCACTATTTGAATCTAGGTCTTTTTTTAAAAATGTATTTTTATTGATTTCAGAGAGGAAAGGACAGTGATAGAGAGATAGAAACATCAGTGATGAGAGGAAATCGGTTGCCTCCTGTACGCCCCACACTGGGGATCAAGCCCGAAACGGGGGCATGTGCCCTGACCTAAATTGAACTATAACCTCCTGGCTCATACCAGCTGGGCAGAATCTAGGTCATTATTGACCTATACGCTATGAAAGAAGTTTTTTCTTTTAATACTAGCAGGATTTCTCAGAGTTAGTTACTATTATCATCTCTGTTCCTACTCATCCACTAACGGATGATGTTTGTAAGAGAATCTGAGACCTAATATCCCATGACTTTTCTCTTTTGAATATCATCCCATCTTTCTTTCATATATATTTAGAGGACAGAATGTAGCATTGTGTATCATTGTTATTATACCTCCCATAAAGCGGGGAATTAAAAAGTAATCAGTCTCAAGGAGAATTTTCCCCCTGTTTGGATCAACATTAAGTAGAATTTTTAAAGTGGTTCCTGCCTTATTATTATAACTTTTTAATCCTCACTAGAGGATATTTTTCCATTGATTTTTTTCTTTTTTTTGTAAAGAGAGTGGAAGGGAGAGAGAGACAGAGAGAGAAACATCAATGTGAGAGAGGCACATCAATTAGTTGCCTCCCACATGCGCCCCATCAGTGTTGGGGATTGAGCTTGCAACCGAGGTACATACCCTTGACCGGAATCGAACCCAGAGCCCTTCAGTCCATGGGCCGATGCTCTATTTACTGAGCCAAATCGCCTAGGGCAGTTTTTGGCTTATTTATACTCCAAATAATCCTTACAAAGTTGACTATTAAGATGCAAGAGCATACGACTCATTATTACCCTCGTTACTGGCTCTTTTAAATGTGCACAATTTATTTTAATGTGGAACAGTTGGAGAAAAATCAGGTGAAACCTCTGTTGGCATCAAGAAATAATGAAATCATCCTTGTGCTAATACCCACCATCCTTTGTTGCAGATGGCAATGCCGTCACCCTCCAATGATCTTTCTCATAGATGGTTCTAACATCCTTGCCTGCAGTAAACCTGACTTTATTTTAAAGGCTAAATGGAATATAGGACATGATAGCATCTCCTCATCTCTAGGTATGGGTATTATTATTTTGTTGAAATTGTAGACAAATGTGGAAGATGGTTTTACTGGGCACTGGAGCCCAGAATTGTAAGTGGTAGATGCTACTAATACATTTAGTATAATCTCTCTGCCTCTTCTAGGAAGAAATGTGGCTGGTTTTTACAAAATGCATTTTGGAAAAACTACCTCGGAACTTTGTGTGTGGGATAATTCTTGAGAAGATGGTGGGTTGAGTTGTATGTCATCATTGGATCTGATAGGCAAGCTCCTCAAACTTCCTTTCTGTGTTTATTTTTAAAATCTCACTTCTCAAGTAAAATATTTTAACTGCCTTTTGATTTATTTGGAAAGAATAAATGGATTCAGATGGAATAATTATACTTTTTTTTCAACTTATAGCACCATTCATGCCCCCCCCCCCCCCCCACCTTAACTTGTCTCCTCTCTCTCCAGCCATTGATTCCAGGAATATTACCCTCATGTGGCTTTTCACCATCTTACCCTGAGTCCTTTTCCAGAGATTCTGCCATAGAACAAATGGTCTCTTTTCTGCCCACCGGGAAAGCACTCTTAATACAGAAAAAAGGGAAAGGTTTAATACAAAGAATAGATACAGTATATTCATCCTTCCAAAGGAGTGCCAGGCACTGGGCTAGGTCCAGAATGGAAACCCATGAGCTTGGGGTCATAGTGTCAGCAATAGAGCATATGTGGTACAGAAATAGATCTGTAACCAGATCGAAACACAGTGTACAGAGACACAAGAGGAAAAGAAGACATACTTACGTTAGCATAATTAGAAGAGGGTATATTCACCAAAGCAGATATAGGGCCCCATAGGGAATGGTGAAGTGCACCGGGCTACTGAGGGCAGTTTCTGTTATCACCCCGAGGCTTGAGGGGAGAGGAAAGAGAATAGTTACTCCAATTCAGAGGAGATACTTTTGTAGAAATGTCCCCTTGAGACTTGCAAGGAGTGGCACACCCATCTTGAGGCAACCTTGCAGGGAGGGTGCCACAGGAATATACCCTGACCTTCCTTTCCTCCTTTCCTACTATGTCCTGTTGAAACCAGACTGGAAGACGGAGGGCATGGGAGCAAATTGATGATTACATAGGGCAGGCTCCTGGGTAGAACAGAATGGAGAAAAGATCTTGGGGGAAATAGGAGACACTCTGCAAACACAGATAAGATGTCCTGCCAGCAAGAGCTCCTGGTCTAGCAGGGCATCGAGGAATAAATATACATGGACAGCCTGGCTTTGCACGGGCTCCAGAAATGGCAGACACAGCCAGCAATGGAGCACTGAGGACAGACACCTGACTCAGAGGGAGAGGGCTTGGAGGGGTCTCTGGGAGGCATTCCTCAACTCAGAATGACCAAATGCTTTCCCGGTGAGAAAACTAGCCGTGGACAGCTAGGAACTGGCCTGGCGCTCATAAGTGGGCCTAGGTATTCTGTTGCACATGAACAGTTTCATAGAACATGGACATCAGATCTTAATGGTCTGTGCTCTGATGGATCACGTCAAAAACAAAAGCATTCTGAAATCATGTCTGAACATAGATGGAAGCTTGAATGTTGCCCAAAGTACAAGAATGGCCAGATATTCCTCCGTCCTGCATACTATAAGTGCCTGCTGCTTCCTTACAAATTACAGGTTTAACTTTGCTTCATTTCTCCCACCTTGTTGATAAGATTTACCGAGAAACTCAATCATAGACAGCAGCCAATCCTGAGCAAAGCTCTTCCTTCCTACTCATAGTCACCTAATGCTGGCCCTAATCCTGTATAAACTCTCTTTCTGGCACCCCATAGTTCCCTAGTGTGTACTGTACTTCTCTTCAATGAATAATAAACTCAACTTATTCCACCATAAGTGTGTTCCTGGCAGTTTTTTTTTTTATTTTTTTTATTTATTTTTATTTTTTTATTTTTTTATTTTTCGCTTAAAGTATTACAAAGGGTATTACATAAGTGTCCTTTTTTCCCCCCCGCCCTTGACAAACCCCTACCCTCCCTTACCCCCCAGTGTCTTATGTCCATTAGTTATGCTTATATGCATGCATACAAGTCCTTCGGTTGAACTCTTACTCCCCTCCCTCCTGCCCCCCAACTCTCTCTGGCCTTCCCACTGCAGTTTGACAATCAGTTTGAGGCAGCTCTGCCTCTGTATCTATTATTGTTCAAAAGTTTGTAATGGTCTTTATTATCCATGAATGAGTGAGATCATGTGGTATTTTTCCTTCATTGACTGGCTTGTTTCACTTAGCATAATGCTCTCCAGTTCCATCCATGATGTTGCAAATGGTAGGAGTTCCTTCTTTTTAACAGCAGCATAGTATTCCATCGTGTAGATGTACCACAGTTTTCTAATCCATTCATCTACTGATGGGCACTTAGGCTGTTTCCAGATCTTAGCTATGGTGAATTGTGCTGCTATGAACATCTGGTTACATATATCCTTTCTGATTGGTGTTTCTGGTTTCTTGGGATATATTCCTAGTAGTGGGATCACAGGGTCAAATGGGAGTTCCATTTCCAATTTTTTGAGGAACCTCCATACTGCCTTCCATAGTGGCTGCACCAGTCTGCATTCCCACCAGCAGTGCACAAGTGTTCCTTTTTCTCCACATCCTCTCCAGCACTTGTCGTTTGTTGATTTGTTGATGGTGGCCATTCTGACAGGTGTGAGATGGTACCTCATTGTTGTTTTGATTTGCATCTCTCGGATGATTAGTGACTTTGAGCATGTTTTCATATGTCTCTTGGCTTTCTGAATGTCCTCTTTTGAAAGGTGTCTATTTAGATCCTTTGCCCATTTTTTGATTGGATTGTTTATCTTCTTTTTGTTAAGTTGTATGAGTTCCCTATAAATTTTGGAGATTAAGCCCTTATCAGATATGACGTTGGCAAATATGTTTTCCCAAGAGGTGGGTTTTCTTGTTGTTTTGTTGATGGTTTCTTTTGCTGTGCAGAAGCTTTTTATTTTGATGTAGTCCCATTTGTTCAGTTTCTCTTTAGTTTCAACTGCCCTAGGAGCTGTATCAGTGAAGAAATTGTTTTGGCATAAGTCTGAGATTTTGTTGCCTTTGTGTTCTTCTAGAATTTTTATGGTTTCCTGTCGTACATTTAAGTCCTTTATCCATTTTGAGTTTATTCTTGTGTATGGTGTAAGTTGGTGGTCTAGTTTCATTTTCTTGCATATATCTGTCCAATTTTCCCAACACCATTTATTGAAGAGACTATCTTGGCTCCATTGTATGTTCTTGCCTCCTTTGTCAAAAATTAATTGAGCATATTGGTTCGGGCTAATTTCTGGACTCTCTATTCTATTCCACTGGTCTATATGTCTGTTCTTGTGCCAGTACCAGGCAGTTTTGAGAACAGTGGCTTTGTAATACAGTTTGATATCTGGCATTGAGATCCCACCTACTTTGTTCTTTCTCAGGATCGCTGCAGCTATTCGGGGTCTTTTTTTATTCCAGATCAATTTTTGGAGAGTTCGTTCTAGATCTTTGAAGAAGGCCATTGGTATTTTAATGGGAAGTGCGTTGAATTTATAGATTGCTTTGGGTAGTATGGACATTTTAATGATGTTGATTCTACCAATCCAAGAACATGGTATGTTCTTCCATCTGTTTATGTCTTCCTCTATCTCTTTTTTCAACGTCCTGTAGTTTTCTGAGTAGAGGTCTTTAACCTCTTTAGTTAAGTTTATTCCTAGGTATCTTAATTTTTTTGGTGCGATGGTAAATGGGATTGTTTTTCTAATCTCTCTTTCTGAAAGTTCACTATTGGTGTATAGAAATGCCTCAGATTTCTTGGGGTTAATTTTGTATCCTGCTACATTGCCAAATTCATGTATTAAGTCTAGTAGTTTTTTGATGGAGTCTCTAGGGTTTTGTATGTATAATATCATGTCATCTGCAAATAAGGACAGTTTTACTTCCTCTTTTCCAATTTGGATGCCTTTTATTTCTTCTTCTTGCCTAATTGCAATGGCTAATACTTCCAGTACTATGTTGAACAGGAGTGGTGAGAGTGGGCATCCCTGTCTTGTTCCTGTTCTTAGGGGAAATGGTGTTAGTTTTTGTCCATTGAGTATGATGTTGGCTGTGGGCCTGTCATATATGGCTTTTATTATGTTGAGGTATGATCCTTCTATTCCCACCTTTCTGAGAGTTTTTATCAAAAATGGGTGTTGGATTTTGTCGAATGCTTTTTCTGCATCAATTGATATGACCATGTGGTTTTTTTCTTTCAATTTGTTTATGTGATGTATCACATTTATTGATTTACGGATGTTGTACCATCCTTGCATCTCTGGGATAAATCCTACTTGGTCATGGTGTATGATCCTTCTGATGTACTGCTGGATCCGATTTGCTAAGATTTTGTTGAGGATTTTGGCATCTATGTTCATGAGGGATATTGGCCTGTAATTCTCTTTCATTGTGATGTCTTTACCTGGTTTTGGTATTAGGGTGATGCTGGCTTCATAGAATGAGCTTGGAAGTGTTCCTTCCTCTTGAATTTTTTGTAGTAGTCTGAGGAGGGTAGGTTTTAGTTCTTCTTTGAATGTTTGGTAGAACTCCCCTGTGAAGCCGTCTGGCCCTGGGCTTTTGTTTGCTGGAAGCTTTCTGATGACTGCTTCAATTTCTTCCATAGTTATTGGCCTATTGAGGTTTTTAGATTCTTCCTGATTGAGTTTTGGAATGTTGTATTTTTCTAGGAATTTGTCCATTTCCTCCAGGTTGTCTAGTTTGTTGGAGTAGAGTTGCCCGTAGTATTGTTTAACAATCATTTGTATTTCTGTGGGGTCTGTTGTTATTTCGCCTCTATCATTTCTGATTTGGTGTATTTGGGACCTTTCTCTTTGCTTCTTGGTGAGCCTGGCTAGGGGTTTGTCAATCTTGTTTATCCTTTCAAAGAACCAGCTCTTGGTTTCATTGATTTTCTGTATTGTTTTTTTGGTCTCTATGTCATTGATTTCTGCTCTAATCTTTATTATCTCCTTCCTTCTGCTCACTCTGGGGTTTTCTTGTTGCTCTCTTTCTAATTCTTTGAGTTGTAGAGTTAGATGATTAACTACCATTTTTTCTTGTTTTTTGAGATAGGCCTGTAGAGCTATAAACTTCCCTCTCAGGACTGCTTTCATTGTGTCCCAGAGGTTTTGGATTGTTGTGTTTTCATTGTCATTAGTGTCCAGGATGTTTTTAATTTCTTCTTTGATGTCATCGGTAACCCAATCAATATTTAATAACATGCTATTCAGCTTCCAAGTGTTTGAGTATTTTGGGTTGTTTTTATTGTAGTTTATTTCTAACATTATGCCATCGTGGTCTGAGAAGATGCTTTTTATGATCTCAATCTTCTTGAATTTGTGGAGACTTTGCTTGTGACCCAATATGTGGTCTATTTTTGAATATGTCCCATGAGCACCTGAGAGGAATGTATATTCTGCAGCTGTGGGGTGTAGTGTTCTGAAGATGTCAATTAAGTCCATCTGATCTAGTGAGTCATTTAGGATTGCTGTTTCTTTGCTGATTGTTTGTCTAGCGGATTTATCCAGTGATGTCAATGGTGTATTAAAGTCCCCTACTATGATTGTGTTATTGTCGATATCTCCCCTGATATCTTCCAGAAGTTTTCTTATGTATGTGGGTGCTCCTGCATTGGGTGCATATATGTTTACCAGGGTTATATCTTCTTGTTGTATTGATCCCTTTAGTATTATGAAGTGGCCTTCCTTATCTCTGGTTATGGCCTTCACTTTGAGATGTATTTTGTCAGATATAAGTATTGCTACCCCAGCTTTCTTTTCCTTTCCATTTGCGTGAAAGATATTTTTCCATCCCTTCACTTTCAGTCTGTGTGAGTCCTTTTCAATGAGGTGGGTCTCTTGTAGACAGCAGATGTATGGGTCATGTTTTTTTATCCATTCAGCCACTCGATGTCTTTTATTTGGAGCATTTAGTCCATTTACATTTAAAGTTATTATTGAAAGGTACTTGTTTGTAGCCATTTCTTTTTTTTGTGTGTGTGTGGCTGTTTTCTTTCTGAGCTTGATATTTCTTCTTTTACACCAGTCCCTTTAGCATTTCTTGCATGGCTGGCTTGGTGGTGATAAACTCCCTTAGCCCTTTTTTGTCTGTGAAGCTTCTTATTTCCCCTTCAATTTTGAATGATAGCCTTGCTGGATAGAGTATTCTTGGATTCAGTCCTTTGCTTTGCATCACTTTGTAGATTTCCGTCCATTCTTTTCTGGCCTGATGTGTTTCTGTTGAGAAATCATTTGATAATCTAATGGGAGATCCCTTGTATGTTACTTTCCGTCTCTCTCTTGCAGCCTGTAAGATTCTCTCTTTATCCTGAACATTTGCCATGGTAATTATGATGTGTCTTGGTGTGGGTCTTTTCGGGTTCACCTTGTTTGGGACTCTCTGGGCTTGTGTGACTTTTTTCTTCCCCAGCTCAGGGAAGTTTTCTGATATTATTTCTTCGAATAGGTTTTCTAATCCATGTTCATCTTTCTGTTGTTCTGGCACCCCTATTATTCGTATGTTGCTTCGTTTCATGTTGTCCCAAAGTTCCCTTAGGCTCTCCTCCTGTCTTTTAATTTTTTTCTCCATTTGCAGTACAGTTTGAGTGTGTTTTGCTTCCTTGTCTTCTAATTCACTGAATCGGTCCTCCGCTTCTCCCAGTCTACTGTTGATACTTTCAATGGTGTTTTTTATTGCAGCTAAGTCGCTCTTCATTTCTTCTTGGGACTTACTTAAGTTGTTGATTTTTTCATCTGTTTCTTCTAGCTTCTTGCATACGTAGTTGAGTTTTTCATCTGTTTCTTCTTGCTTCTTGAACATCCGGTGCATGTACTCTAGGAACCTTATTCTGAATTCTTTTTCCGTCATGTTGCATATCTCTGTCTCACTTAGCTGCTTTTCTGGCGAGTCCTCCTTTTCTTTCCTTTGGGGGTTTCTTTGTCTACCCATGTTTGATCTCACTGACATTACTAGTTGTTGAATCGTTCAGTGGCTGGACCCTGGGTGGCAGTGGCTGCTCCCTGGGTGGCAGTGGCTCCTCGGTCTGTGGTTGCTCCTCGGGCGGTTGTGGTAGCAGCGGCTCCTCTGTTGATAGCAGGGCCTCTGATGGGTGCTGTTCACAGTTGTGGTGGCTCTTCTGGCTGGTGGAGGGAGGCTTCAGACGCAGCAACTGTTCCCCAGGCAGAGCGTGTGGTGATCAGGAGGCCGCCGTTGCTTGAATCTGTTGCGTTGATTTAGAGGCACAAAATACAACACAACAAGGCACAACGTACCAGGCACTGAACACTATTGTATTTACGATATTACTAACCCCAAATAAAGGTGGCCACCCGAGCTAAGAGAGTTGGGAGATAAGGGGGAAAGAAGAGAAAAAGGTAGAAGAGAAAAAAGAAAGAAAGAAAAAAAAAGGAGTGCAAAAATGAGATTGGAAAAGGGAGGGGAAAAAGAGGAGGAAAAAAAGAAAAAAAAAGAAAAAAAAGAAAAAAAAAGAAGAAGAAAAAAAGTAAGAGAGAAAAGAGAGTGAAGTGTAAAAGGGGGAGAGACTATTTATGTGAGGAGAAAACTCCTATAGGTCCGCCACTAATAACAACAAATTGCAGCAACAGATTCCTGGAGATGAATACAAACTACAAACAACCAATAATATCAAGCGACGCAAGGGGACAGAGAAGCGCAGAAATAACCAGGGGGGCGGGGGGGAGAGGGAGGGGCAGGAAAATAAAAAGAATAAGCAGTCTAACCTCACAAACGATCAAAAAAAGAAAAAAAAAAAAGAAAAACAATATACTCGTCAATCAGGCAAACAACGATAAAACAATAGAGAGAGAAAAGAAGAAGAAGAGAGAGAAAAAAAATGGATAGTGAAGGAAGATAAGGGAAAGGTGTATAAGGATTTAGAACAGGGGATTGGACATAGGATATTTAAGCAGGGTTAAATTTTGACAGAGGGTAAAAAGAATAGGGAAGATCTAAAGCTGGAGTAGGGTAAGAGAAACAGGACAGCAAAAGGGAAAAAGTGGGGAAGACTGTTTAGCACAGAGGCAAACTGAGGTAGAGAAAAATGTTGCTAAAGGAACGATGAAAATAGAATGGAGAACATTAGTCCCAAAATAAAATAAAGACAAGATAAGATGACACTTTAAAAACTGGTAAAATGGTAGCGGTAATAATACTAGTTAAAAATAAAAATGTAGTAGCTGAAAGGGCAAAATCGGGTGATGGAGAAAAAGAAAAAAGAAAAAGAAAAAAAAAAAAGAAAAAAAAATGTTTTCTTAGTTAAAAGGAGAAAAAGTAATTTAAAAAAATAAAAATAAAAATGTGCATTAATGCAGGTGCTTCAGATCTTCTACTCTTCTTATTGGCATGCCCGGAATTCAGGAGAATGTTGACTTTCCCTCTGATACACTGTTCCTCCTTGTTGCAAGCCACAGTCCTTAATGCCTTATCTGTATTTATAGAGGAGTCAGTTCGTGGCTCTGCCTCTGGGTGGCAGTGTGTCTGGGTTGACCTCCGAGGCTATAAGTTCTCTCCGACCAGTTCTCTATTGTACCTGAACCAGCTCCGCCCAGAGGTGGTTCCCCCGGCGCCACTCCCAGCTCTGTTTCCCAGGCTCCCCAAAATCAATCTTCCCCTACAAGCTCTGCTAGTGACCCCAACTGGGCACTCACATGCACTGGGCTCAACAATCAAACTCACAGAAGTAAGAGGAAGTATGTAAACTAGAGCCTGGGAAGCTGTTCGAACTCGCAGGGTTCCACCCTCCAGAACCGCGCGGAGTGTCTGCGCGCGCTCAAGCCCCTGGCAACAACAAGTAGCCGGCTATCAGGGAAACTCTGAGGCAGCCCTTTTGTCCAGTCCAACTATGGGCTCATTTATAGTGTTACCTT
Source organism: Myotis yumanensis (assembly GCF_028538775.1). Lineage (NCBI taxonomy): Eukaryota > Metazoa > Chordata > Mammalia > Chiroptera > Vespertilionidae > Myotis > Myotis yumanensis. The sequence goes on from NW_027223754.1 coordinate 176,508,158, forward strand.
CTGGCAGCAGCCCTGCGGGAGCCCTCCCCCCTTGCGAGACACGCTGGCCTCTATAGGCACGGATTTTGGAGAGCGCGGATTTTGGCGGACGCAGATTTCCCCCTGCGCCCGCGCGCGTGTTCCTCGCTCCAACCTGAACTGCGAACCGCACCTTTGAGGTAAGTCTAACCTTTCCGTGGAGGGGTGCAGGTCTCCCCTTGGCTCTTGCAGTCGCGCTGTTTGCGAATCGTTGCCTCCGGGTTAGTAGCCGATCTCTGGATGCTGGTAAACGCTGCCTGAGATGGCGCGGTCTCGCCGCTGCACTGGCGCCCAGAGGGAGGTTTCAGCCTCAATCTCTAACCATCCGCATTTTTTAGGAGTTTTCTGTCTTTCCTGGCTGCAGACTGTCTCTCAGCTGAACCTCCCCAGCTTGATCGGGCTGATTGTTACCCGTTTCAGCTGCTCGTCCCTATCTGGTCCGGGACGAAGCACCAACACGTCCGTCTAAGCCTCCGCCATTTTCTCCTCCTGAGGCATCTTCTCCTGGCAGTTTTTAGTGGAAGGGTAGTAACACTGGTTAAAAATGAGGAAGGACATTTAGGCTAATGGTGCAGCATGTAAAATTCATACAATGCAGACAATTTGATATATTGGAAAAGTTACAAGTAATTCACAATGGTTGGAGCAATTAATGTCCATTAGGGGCTGTAACAATGTCCCTATGTCTGTAATCAAAACTACAATGTACTCTTTCCTAGCTTGTGTAATTACTCGACAAAAAAGAAATAGCATGCATAAAGATTTGAAAAAGACATTATGTTTTGAAATAACCCAAAACTTACCTGTATGAAGAAATTAACAAAGTTACTAGATTTTTTTTATTGCAAAACTAAATAGATTCCTAGAGCTGCACTTTTCTAAATTTTGGGGGGTTGGGTGGAAACGTGGCTTGCTTTCTGAGTGTCCTAAACATGCTTGACCTCCTGGGTTATCCAGAACTCTAGGCGTAGTGGCAAAGGACGAACCTGGGATAGTGGCCCTTTTATATTGAGCCTGGAAGTTTTCTTTGTTCATTGAAGACACCTGGGAGTCACAATATTAAATCTTAAAAGCTTGCAAAATCCATTATTTTTTTAAGCAGAGGCATCTGTATGCAGAAGTTGATAACTTTTCTGATGTTTCCCCTGTCAAATCAACATAAAAATCACATAAAAATAATAATTGCTAAAACTCCTGTAGAATTTCCGTTATGCTAGGCATCATGCTAAGCACTTTCCATACATTCATTTGTCTACTCCTCACAAGAACCCTAGTAGGTAAGGATTGTGATGATTTTGCAGAGGAATTGAGAGACAGATGATTTAAGGAATTTGCTTAACTTGAAAGTGAAGAAGCAGTTGGTATTGGAACCCAGATCTGCTTTGCTGGGTTGGGAGAGTTAAACAGTGCTTTTCAAACCTTGATGTGCATGGAATCTTCTGGGGATCTTGCTTAGAAATAGTTCCTGGTTCAGTTGGCTTGAGATGGAGCCCAACACTGTTGCTCTGTGTTGTGTAGGGTGGAATGGAGGACCTGGAGTAGAAAAGTGGAGGCCAAGTCCCAGGAGAGGGCTCTGGCAGCTCAGCCCTTTAGTCTCTGCTGCTCCTTTTCCCGATGTGTGAAGTGGACAGGCTGGGTGGTTCCCAAGGCCCAGCTGAGCTTGGAAAATAGTGCAGCCCCCTGACTTCAGACTTCAGGGGCTCCTTTCAGCTCATTGGTGCAGTTTTCCTGGTCAAGACTGTCTGGGGAGGGGAAGGGAGAGGGGGGTGCTCTGGAGAGGGCACTGGTGTGGGCAGCTTCCTCCTCCCAGGGGCTGAGTTCAGAGGACAAGGCCTGAGCTTCTGGATGGACTGGGGCTGCTTTGTTCTCAGCTGTTTCTTTCTGAGTCTGAGAGGTCTCCCCAGCATCTGGGGCTGCATCCTGTTGCCCCCTGGATACTCATCCCCTGTCACAGCTGATTAGGGGTCTGGATCTAAAAACAGAGTCTGATAATCAAGGTACCACATGGTGTCATGTTGGTTGCACCCTGTAATTTCAGCTCCAAATTGTAATATTCCTATGAAGAAAGCTCTAGCAACTTAAAGCTCCCACTTCACTTAACTCTCAGTGTGGCCAGCTAGTGCTGTGCTTAAAACTCACAAATTTCAAGCTGCTTTTGTTTTTGTAATAGTGTGAGGACCTATGAATAGAAAGCGATAAATCCTCTTACAGCTTCAAAGAAGTTTCATTATTTGGTTCCCTGAGTCTCCAGGCATTGTACTATGATTTAGGGCCCCGTTTCCTGGTAATCCCCGGGTCTATATTCACTATGCAAATTGCAGATTTGTGTTTCAGATGATCAGGCTGGGCCCACCACCGTGGGCCTTTCTTCTTTCCCTTCCTGTTGCTTTGATCGTGCAGCGTGACAGCACACGCTCCATAAATTATGCAGAGGACTTCTCCAGATGCAGAGCCTCGGTGACATTATGTGTTATGGTTTCCATGCTGCATTTTGACATCTTGTGAAATTTAATTACATCTGATGAGGCTCCCCGCCCAGCCAGGCCAGAGCAGCAGGCCTATCCCCCTGCTGTGCTCAGCCAGGAGCGCCTCCTGGACGTTGTGGAAGGGAGAGGGGGTGTTTGCTGTCCTGTTACTATGTTTATGTAGTTCATTATCTCTTAACTCATCCAGGGCTAATTACAAGTCATGAAGATGTTTGTTCAGGGTAATCTTTTAAGCATACATTTAGTTTCCAAGCAGCAATAAGCCTTCCCATCATTTGAATGATTTCTATATTGGAAGTATTGAATGCCTGGGCTTTCTAATTTTTCCTGATCTGTGGTTAGGGATTTTTTTATTATGATGTGCCATTGATAATGTTTATTCCATACCTAATCAGGCATGGGATTTTTAGGATTGTTAAAGGGTAAAAGGTATAGAGTATCATAAGTTGATATAAAGATTGTGATGAGTGTGCTGAGAGAGAAATTGGGGTTCCAAAAACCCTTGAAAAAACACACACACACAGTTGGTCTGTATCTCTGTCCAGATGTCTGTCTTGGCTAAATGTTCCATTCCCACTTGAGTGGGAATCAATGGAAGAGAGCCAGGCAAAGCTAGGAAACCCTTCTTTAGGCTTTTCTTAAGATTGGAAAGATAGTGGAATCCTTGTTACTAGCAGAGTTAATACTATATTTAAATATCCCCCATATTGCTGCCAGCTGCTTTCATGTTGATTATAGTAAAAATAAAACATCTATAGAACAGGCAGAGTCTAGGGCAGAAATCGGGGTTGGTTTCATAAGTCAGGCTGCTTCTCCCTCCCAGGCCTCACCTCCTATATTTTATATTCTGTATTCTTATTCTATATTCTGTGTTCTATATTCCATATTCTACATTCTATGCTCTATACTTTAAATTCTATGTTCTACATTCTATATTCTATATCCTACATTCTATATTTTATACTCTACACTCTATATTCTATATTCTACGTTCTACATTCTATATTCTACATTCTATATTCTATATTCTATTATTTTCAGCCTAGCAGCCCCAGAGTGCAGGCAGCAGCTCTCCCAGGCTTGTGGGGTTGGATGGTGTCCTTGCGACTGTACTGTGTTTTCTGGAGCAGTGTTAGGTGAATCAGGACACAACTTATGGTTTTTCTATTCCTTTAGGGCTCATGCTTGTAAGTCAGTCTGGCCATGAAATCCTGAGTCTAGCTAGTGGCTCTGTATATGAAGACTTGGGCCAAAAATGGAATTTGTCTCTCTCTGTTATTTGGATTCAGATTCCCTTCCTTGAAATTGCACTTGCATGTTTATACACTTGTCTGCATTTTAAATGTGACTATTTGATTTAAAAAAGTAGGACCTATGTCACATTTTCCTCCCCCAACCCCAAATCAATTCCAGGGTAGTTCTGATGACTTTGACATGGTATATATGAAAAAAGGAATATATGTTCCCATAATAGCCAATTGTGAAATAGATCAAACGAGCATCTTTTTATACATGACAGGAATTTGATACGGTAACATCTTGTCTTCACAGAGCACTTGATTAAGATTTGTGGGGAGAGAATAATTTTATTGGCATTTATCTGGGTGCAGTGTTTTACAAATAAGATTATTCGCTAGTAGATTTTTTTTTAAAATTCTGCTTTTAGTACATGGTGAACTTCTGATTTAAAATAAGAAATGACAATGCCTAGAACTCAGCACAGGTATAGTTGCTATATATATGAAGCTTCAGAGGAAATCACCCTGCCACCCTTTGATTTTTTTCTAATAAAAAGCCTTTTATAGCATTTTATCTCACATTCTTTCATCTACTTTTGTGTTCTAAAGTATTGAATGTAAAACAAAAATTGTTAAAAAATACACTCGTTAGGTTTAGAGTTTTGAATGAATTCAGTAAATACCTCTGTATTGTAGTAGTACCTTTCTTCCAACCCATTCTCTTCCAACTGCCTCAGAGGATTTTGTTTGTTTTTTCTCTCTTTTTTATAATGGTTTTACCACATTTGTTTAAATCCATAAAATATAATTTTTAGTTTTTCATGGTTTGAAATTATATAAATTAAATCATTATTCTGTAGGAATTAGTTTTGAAATTGCTTTTTTACTCATCTTTATGTTCCTGAGATTCATCTACATTTTTGTTTTAGCTGTAGTTGATTCCTTTCAATGGCTATAGAATATTTAATTATAGGATTGTACTGTTATGTATCCATTATGCAATTGATAAGCATTTGGTTTCTCACTATTTTGTTACCACAGTTGTATTAAGAACAATTATTATGTGCTCATTGATGTAAGTGTACAAGACTTTCTCTAGTTAATATTCCTAGGATTGACATCTCTGAATCTTAGGGCATGGATACTATTAACATGACTGGCTGAACAGAATTTTTTCTAAGGTCGTTAGACAAATGTTCAGTCCCATCAGCCAAGTATATGCAGTCCAGTTGATTCAAATCTTTGCCAATACTTGCTGCTGTCAGACTTTAAAATTCTGACCAACCTGGTGGGAATGAAACTGTGCCATGGTGGTTTTCAACTTGTTTTTCTGTGAATACAAATGAGATTCAGCATATTTTCATAGTGTGCTATTGGCTATTAGAGTTTTCTTTTCTGTGAAGTGCCATTTTAAGCCTTTGCCCATTTTTCTATTGCATTGTTTTTATGGGCTGAATTGTGTCACCTGAAAATTCATATGCTGAAGTCCTAACCCCTAGTACTTCAGTGTATGACTATATTTGGAAATAAAATGTTTGAAGAGGTAGTTAAGTCAACATGAGGTTGTTAGGGTGGACTCTAATCCAATACAATTACTGTCCTGATAATAAGAAGAAATTTGGATACAGACAGGTACAGAGGGAAGATGATGTGAAGAGACAGGGAGAGGACAGCCATCTGCAGGCCCAGGAGAGAAGCTTCAGAGGAAATCACCCTGCCACCCTTTGATTTGGACATCTATGTCCAGAACTGTGGGAAAATAAACTTTTATTTACATAACTCAGTCTATGGTACTTTCCTGTGGCATTCTGAGCAAAGTAATAGTTATTATTTTTAACAACTTCCTCTATGGTTTGCATTACTGTGTCATTTAATAAATATGTTCTCCATCCCAAATTCACAAAGATTTATTCCTATGCTCTATTTCTAACAGTTTTTAGTTTTGCTTTTTTATATTTATACTTGAGGCTCCGTGCATGGATTCATGCACCAGTGGGGTCCCTTGGCCTGGCCTGCAATCCAGGATCCCTTGGGGGATGTTGGAGAGCCAGTTTCAGCCTGATCCCTGCAGGCCAGGCAAAGGGACTCCACCAGTGCACGAATCTGTGCACCGGGCCTCTAGTATGCATAGAAGATCTTTAATTAATCTCTTCCTGCCCTCCCCGCTCCCCACTTCCCTCTGAGATTCATCAATCTGTTCCATGTTTCCATGCCTGTGAGTTGAACATCTGCCCTCTGGTAGTCAGTGCATGTCATAGCGACTAGCCGAACAGTCATTTAGGTTTTTATATATATAGATCCTTAAGGAACCTGTAACTGATTTTTTTAGTGTGTATAGGGTAACCTGGGAGTGCAGTTATTCTTTCACTTTAAGAAAAAACAGTGATTGGAATATGATTTAGAAAAAAAGTCCAGCCCTTTCCCCAATGAAGTTTCCATATATCTGCGAGTCTGTTTTAGCTCTTCCTGTGTCAATACTACATGGTTTTAAGTATTATAGCTTCATATTATTGATGCTTGATACCATAGCTACTCTCAACTTAGTTTTTATCCCATTTTTTAATAAGTTTTTTGGTGCCAATCAGCAGGTGAGTGGATTAGAAAACTGGTACATCTACACAATGGAATACTATGCTGTAAAAGGAAGGAAGGAACTCCTACCATTTGCAACAGCATGGATAGACTTAGAGAGCATTATGCTAAGCAAAATAAATCAGTCAGAGAAAGATAAATATCACAGATCTCACTCATTTTTGGAATATAATAAGCACATAAACTGATGAACAAAAACAGATCCAGAGACAGAGAAGCACTGATCAGACCGTCAAACCTCAGAGGGAAGACAGGGGAGGGTGGGGGGAAGGGGGAGAGATCAACCAAACGACTTGTATGCATGCACATAAGCATAACCAATGGACACAGACACTAGGGGGTTGAGGGCACGAGAGGGGGTGGGGGGCAATGGGGGGGTAAGGACAAATATGTAATACCTTAATAAAGAAAAAATAAATTTAAAAAAGTTTATTAAATTGATTTTTAGAAACAGAGGAGGTAGAGGGAGGGAGGGAGGGAGGGAGGGAGGGAGAGAGGGAGAGAGAGAGAGAGAGAGAAAGAAACATTGATGTGAGGGAGAAATGTCCATTGGCTACCTCCCACGTGCCCCTATCAGGGGTTGAGCCTGCAACCCAGCATGCATCCTGAACAGGAATGGAACTAGCAACCTTTCAGTGCACGAGATGATGCCTAACCAGCTGAGTCACATTTCCCTATGGAGTCTTAGTTATTCCTGGATGTTAACTGTTTCCAATTGATAAGGTTTTGATTAAAATCATATTGAATTTATAGATCAAATTCAGGAGACTTTATTTCATTAAGATATTCAGTTTTTCTACAACTGCTAAGACTTGTGCTGTTTTAAGTGAAGTCAATGACTCTTGAATCAGGCATGCATGTCTTAAGCAACAATTTTAGTGACTCAACAAGCAGATTGTCTGGAAATAAATTCTAATTTTGTGCTCTGGCTCTTCACAAGGTATTTTAGGATCCCCTTTGTGCTGCTGCTTTTTATAGCATTCTGTATTTTTGAACTCATTGTTTAACATGCAGTTAAAAAGTCATTGTGATGTCAGGATGGCTATGCAATGCAGAATAAGTATCCTTTTCACAGTGAAACTTTTAATTTTTGGAATCAGGTAGCTTTCCCATTAATTTTTCATTCATTTTGAACTCTTGAATGTTCTTTGTATAAAACACCATGCAACTTTGTCTTCTTAGTATTTTTTTAAAATATATTTTTATTGATTTTTTACAGAGAGGAAGGGAGGGGGATAGAGAGTTAGAAACATCGATAAGAGAGAAACATCAATCAGCTGCCTCCTGCACACCCCCTACTGGGGATGTGCCCGCAACCAAGGTACATGCCCTTGACCAGAATCAAACCTGGGACCCTTCAGTCCATAGGCCGACGCTATATCCACTGAGCCAAACCAGTGAGGGGTCTTCTTAATATTTTGTATGTTTGGAGGACCTTTATTGAAATAATAATTGGTATATAGAAATTACACACAATGTATATAGTTTTGTGAGTTTGGACATATGTGTACACTCCTGTTACTATCACCCACAGTCAAGGTAATAAACATATCAATCACTTCCAAAAGTTTTCTTGTGTTTTGTTTTTGTAGTAAGAATATCTAACATGAGATCTATCTGCTTAACAATTTTTTAAGTGTATAATATATTATTGACGATTAGCACAATGTTGTACAGCAGCTCTCTGGAATTTACTCATCTTGTATAACTGTAACTTTATACCCATTGAATAGCAACTCCCTCTATCTCCCTCCAACCCCTGAAACCACCATTGCCTACTTCCATACATTTTAACTATTTTAGATGAAAGGAACATGCAATATTTGTCTTTCTGTGACTGATTTATTTAAAGTTGGCATGTCTTCTAGGTCTACCCATGTTGCTGCAAGTAGTAGAATTTTCTCTTTTCTAAAGGTTGATTAATATTCCATTGTATGTTGTATACCGCAATTTCTATATCCATTCATCTATTATGAACATTTTTGGGTATTTTCATATCTTGACTGTTGTGAATAATGCTTGGATGAAATGGGAGTCAACAGTCTCTTCAAGATCCCAATTTCAGTTCATTTGGACATATACCCAGAAACAGGATTGCTAGATCATATTATAGTCCTATTTTTAATATTTTGAGGAACCCCCATACTCTTTTCCATAGCAGCTGGACCACTTTACATTCTCAGAAACAGTGTACAGATGTTCCAGTTTCTCCAGATCCACCAGTTTGTTTGTTTTTTATTGCTTGTTTTTTGTTTTGGGTATCTGAAGAATGCAGATAGTCACCATGGCAGCATGGCTGCCTCCCCCCGCGCCCCCCCCCCTGCCCCCAACCAAGCAGCAGCATGTCAAGAACATTTTAAAATCTACCAACTTTTAATCTTATCAATGAACTCATATTTGTCAAATATAATAAAATACATAAACCTAATAATAGAGCAGCAGATGGTCTTTTACATGGTGACAAATTGCGTCTCTGGTTATTAAGCCCTGGGATTCATATCCACACTGTTGTCAGCGCTTAACAATGGTCGCTGACATCTACTGACTGCTTATTGTGTGCCACAGCTGTTTTGCAATGAGTTGTGCCACCTCATTGATTCTTGCAAGCACCATGTTAGGTAGTTTGGGCCATTACCCTATTTTCCTGATATGGAAATGGAGGTGAGGAGAGTTAAGCACTGGACTCAAGGTCACTTAATAATAAAAGGCAGAGAATTCAATTACATTTTTTAGCTATGAAATCACCAAATTTTTCTAATCAGCTGTCCATATACTCCCAAAGTAGAAACTGATGTAAATAGTTAATAAAAATCCAGATTTCCCCCCTGAATCCCACATTCTCCATTCTTTAATTCACCCTGTACTTACTGTCTCTACCTTAAAGCTTATCCTTTTTATTTCTCATAATCCTTATTTGTTCTTTGATTTTGTTGACTCCACTTACTTATCTTTTATTTTCCTCGCATTTGGTTTACTAATGTGAATTCAAAGAACATTGTGTAATTTCATTACAAATGTAATAGCTGTGTTAATAAGAAACATGTCTTACATAACATGCAGAAGATATTTTCCAATGTTTATACTTTTTTGTTCATTTTTATATATTTTTAAATTTAATTTTATTGTTTAAAGTATTACAAATAGTAGTACATATGTCTCCGTTTTTTTCCCCGATTGACCTTCCCCCAGCTTCCCCTACCTGCCGGCACATGCCAGTTTGCATTCCCACCAGCAGTGAAGGAGGGTTCCTTTTTCTCTGAATCTTCTCCAGCACTTGTCGTGTGTTGATTTGTTGATGATAGCCATTCTGACAGGTGTGAGGTGGTACCTCATTGTTGTTTTGATTTGCATCTCTCGGATGATTAGTGACTTTGAGCATGTTTTCATATGTCTCTTGGCTTTCTGAATGTCCTCTTTTGAAAGGTGTCTATTTAGGTCCTTTGCCCATTTTTTGATTGGATTGTTTATCTTCCTTTTGTTAAGTTGTATGAGTTCCCAGTAAATGTTGGAGATTAAACCCTTATCAGAGATAACATTGGCAAATATGTTCTCCCATGCAGTGGGCTTTCTTGTTGTTTTGTTGCTGGTTTCTTTTGCTGTGCAGAAGCTTTTTATTTTGATGTAGTCCCATTTGTTTATTTTCTCCTTAGTCTCTCTTGCCCTAGGATCTGTGTTTATAAAGATATTGCTATGACATATGTCTGCAATTTTTCTGCCTATAGAGTCTTATAGGATTTTTCCAATGCTTATACTTTTAAATTATTTTTTTTTGGAGTAGGAAATGCATGCACATGGCATTAGAAGTAAAATTCTAAATGTCCAAAAAAGTAGTAAGTGAAAAATAAGTCCTCTAGCCCCCTGTCCTTCAACTACTATTTTACTCCAGAGAGGGAACCACTGAGACCACATTAAGAATATATTGGAATGTAGAAAGGAGAAATTCAATACTTTGTGAAATACATTTGTCTCTCTTAGATGCTTAGTTTTTTTGTTTTGTTTTACATTATTGTCCTCTACTTGTTTTGATAGTTTTACATATCTTATGCATGGTAACTGGTATAATAATGCTTATTTTGAGAGGTTTAATTCATTATCAGTGATCTGCAATGTTTTGTAGAGTATTTAATTTTGGTAAGTGCTTGTCATTGCTTTGTCATAAATCTCTTGAAAGCTCAGGAGGCAACTTGCCTAATTGAAGTGCAATTATTAGTCTGTTAGATTATAATTCAATGCATATTTTGGGGAAAGAATGATAAACAGCTAACAACATTTTGAGAATTGCAGAGAAATTGCTAAATGACTATTACCTGTCACTTTCTAATTATAAGTGGGTGTTGCATGATACCTATAAGACTAGTATTATACCTAATATGAAGCATCAAAACTAAAGAAGGCAATTGCTAGCCTAATTTTAACCCTTAACAATTGGGTTTATTTTTTAGAATATATTTTTATTGATTTCAGAGAGAAGAAGAGAGAGAGGAAGAGAGAGAGAAACATCAATGATGAAAGAGAATCATTGATCAGCTACCTCCTATACACTCCCAACTGGGGACTGAGACAGCAATCTGGGCATGTGCCCTGACAGAGGTTCAAACCCTGACCTCCTGGTTCATGGGTCGACACTCAGCCATTGCCACACTAGGAAGGCAACTCTGAAGAACTGTTAAATGTATTTAGTACTTATTTTGTATGTGGTGAAACTTTTGTAATAGGATACAGAACAGAGTCACTTTTACTAAAACTGAGCCATTCCAGACAAGGTCAACATGCATAATTCAATTCAGACCTGGTATATTTCAAACTATTAGAGACCGAGGAATTGGATCTTGAAACTTTCCTGTTTTCTTGGACTGGGAATTTAAATTTTTGGTTTATGTACCTACTAAATCTTTACAAACTACACATGCCCTCACACATTTTTAAGTCAGTATCTTAAGTTTTTAATCATGTTAAGAGTTTATGAAGTATGTCATTTCTTATATACTGTAAATGTAGATGATTTAAAACAAAACTGTTTCATCGTGCTTTTAAATAATACCCAATAGAACCTAAATACTGGAATGATTTGTTATCTATCGGCATCCACTTTAACGATACAGGAATAAGAGGGTTTTGCAGTTATGGCAAAGTAAAGAATTTGGAGAAACCTCTCCATAACAACCAACTACAAGGCGGCACAAAATTGTGAGAAAACCTACTTCAGGGCAGGCAACTTAATAAAGATGGAAAAAAATATTGAGAAGCCTTTATTACTCAAATATGTCCTGAGGTAAGAACATCAGGATACCTGCAACCTTCCAGTGATCAGCAAACTCATTAGTCAACAGAGCCAAATATCAACAGTATAACGATTGAAATTTCTTTTGAAAGCAAAATTTTTTAAAACTTAAATTATATAGGTAGGTACATTGTTATTAACTTAATTAGGGTACTCCTAAGGCTTAGGAAGAGCCACACTCAAGGGGCCAAAGAGCCGCATGTGGCTCGCAAGCTGCAGTTTGCCAACCACAGGCGGCTGTTCCCAGCCACCTTGTCAGCTGTAGTTTTGCCAGCTTACCAGAGTAGAGATAGATCCAAAACAAACAAATACCTTTGCTGTTTGGGGGCAAACACTTTGGGGTGGGGAGCAAAATCACTGTTTTGCCAACTAAAACTTAAAACTCAGTGGAAACTTTGCTAGCCCAATGTCCTGTTCCTAGCTGAGGTGAGCCAGAAAGCCAGCAGAGAGATTCTGCAAGTGAAAGCGTCCTAGGAGGGCTGAGATAGGCTCTGTACTTGCGCCAGGTTGGACTGGAAAACTACACACACGCAAACAGCGAAAGTCAAGACAGACCTTAGAACTGGCTGTCACTGGGAGCAATTTGGAATGTGCTCCCTAAACCCCATGCAGATTAATTCACTGAAGATGGAAGGTGGATAGCCCAAGGTGGTAGGCGATGTCAGCCCAAATCATTAGTTAACTTCTAAGGTATGCAGACCTAGGAGCAACTCCTGGCAAATCAAGTAAAAAAAAAAAAGATAAAAAAATAAAAATAAGACTAAAAATGGAGCAAAGACATCAGAGGCTAATACTGCAGGGGAGACATTCCATAGTTTAAACCCAGGCAAGTTACGATGACAACAACAAAATTCTCAGAAAAATAAAATAGAGCTCATATAATTTTTACAAAATATCATCTGAAATGTCCAATTTTTAACCAAGATTTAGGCGACATGCAAAGAAATAAAATATGACTATTCAGGAAGAAAAAATAAATAACATTGAGAGGGACCAAGTGTTGGATTTATTAGACAAAATCTTCAAAGCTGCACTTACAAATATGTTCTCAAAGTTAAAGAAAATGATGTTTCAAGAATTAAAATATGACAATAACGCAACAAATAGGGAATATTATTAGAGAAAAAGAAGCTATAAAAGGAACCAACAGGAAATTCTAGAATTTAAAAAATACTAACTGAAATTATATACTCCCTGGAAGGTCTCAATAGCAGACCTGAGATGGTAGAAGATACATTCAGTGAATTTAAAGATAAATCAATAGAAAGTATTTAATCCAAAGATCAGGAGAAAAATAAGAAGGAAGAAAATATACAACCTGTGTATTTCCCATGTATGCTCAACTACTCCATCAACTTCCCTCATGAGAGCTGTGTTAGAAATATACTGTCATTTGCCATTTAAAGCTTGGGTTAAACTAAAAAAAAAAAGTCACCAATCCTAGGTCAATGCATTTAATTTCTTGGTATTAGAGCTTTCAGGAACAATGCAAAACATTTCCATTGATCTGAGGGAATAACACAGCAATCTTTTGAACTAAAAACCAGAAATCTGTTTCCCTTGTATGTTTCTTCTTCTTCGCCCCCAAACAAGCAGTTTCTATGTAAGTACTCTCCCTTTTCCCTTGTAAAATGTTTAATTTTCATATTTCCTACTCTGAAAATGGTCTTCTAAGATTCTGGTAGGGTTTTACAAGGACATGTGAAGTCCACGTTGATAACAAATATGTGACATCTGCACTGTTTGGTTCTCAACACGTGGTTCCCAAATAGGAGTGGGTCCCCATGGCTGCAGAGCAAGAGCAGCCGGAGCCAAGCAGCCACGTGACGCCCAGGTACAGGCTGTGCCCTAAGAGGCCTAACACTTTTCTGCAGACCCCAGCAAGGCGGTGCGGCTGTGTTTGGAGTAGCTCAGTCTGGAAGCCAGTTAGCAGTGTGGCAGCTGCTTGATTAAAGAATGCTGTTCAGTAGAATCAATGGCAAGAGAAATCAACTATAAACTCTGCTTGTTTCTCTAAGAAGGAACAGAGTGTGTTCTTGCACAGAAGGCCAGAGAGGTGTCTGTCTTATTTAGTGACAAGTTGTCAGAAAAACATCCCTCGGGCATATTCTGCCCTAATGTTGGACCTTCTCTTAGCAAATTAACCATTTCCTACTTGTTCAAGATAATTTGCCTCATGTTGTGAGTGCCTATCTTTCTGCGCATTATTTTCTTCACATACATTTTCATATGATGGTGAGACACTGGGGTAGGGTTTTATGTGCATTTATGTATGATATAAACCTTACAGGTCAGCATCAATAAACACTGAGTTACACTCTTACACAGCCCTATGAGGCCGTCATTATTCCTACTGCTATTATTATCTCCCCCCTTTTATGGCAGAGGAAAACAGGCTCTGAAAAGGTCAAATGCAGAGACCACGGTCCCTCACTTCAAAAAGGATTCAGATTCATTTGTATCTAAAAATTTGGCTCCATAGCCTATGTATTTTGTTTGTTTGTTTTTAATATATTTGTATTGATTTCAGAGAAGAAGGGAGAGGGAGAGGGAGAGAGATAGAAACATCAATGATGAGAGGGAATCATTGATCAGATGCCTCCTGCACGCCCCCTATCAGGGATTGAGCCCCCAGCCTGGGTGTGTGCCCTTGACCGGAATTAAACCTGGGACCCTTCAGTCTGCAGGCCAACACTCTATCCACTGAGCCAGACTGGCTAGGGCACATAGCCTATGTTTTAAAAATCACTCTATAAAATGGCATACCTAAACTTTGAAACTTTCCTCTGAATTTGAAACATATTTTTGGTTCTATGGTGTAAAACAAAAACAAAACAATGATTTCATTTCTTCCTCATTTACACACAGTTTTTGCAAAAGTATCATTTTGCTATTCCACACTTCACCAGTATCCTTTCTTTCTAATTTTCCTCCTACTAGGAGAACTATTATGGAAGCAGGTATACTTGCCAGAAACAGCACTTTCTGTCATTCCCATGTTTATAAGAGACATTAAATAGCTCACTTTACTCAGAAGAAAGTTAAGATAACATTTCGCTTGCCTTTGTTCTTATTTAAGATATGGATTTGATTTGCAAAAGTTCCAAACATCTTGAATCTGTGTGTTTTCTATAGAAAATTTCTCCTTTTTTTAGTTGCAGCTTCCAAAAGCAAGGTTTAAGAGAATATATTCTAGATTTATGTTTGGAGTCTTTTTTTTTTTTTTTTTAAGCGTCCTTCCTTTGGGATTTAGTTAGTTTTTCAGAGGACCTGCCATTCTGGGTATGCTGTAGGTCTGATTGAAAAGTTCTAACATACCCTGACTGTACACATATCTAAAAGTATAGTGAGAAACATGCTAGGGGACTGTTGGAAATTGGTGATTGGGAAAAGGGCTTTCAAAAGGAACAAGGACAGCACTGGGAGCAATAATAAGGCTCTGAATGGTTGCCTTGGAGCACAGAGTGCCCCAGGGTGGAGAACAGAGGAGAGTGAGACTTGAGTGGAGTGTAAGGGTGAGATGCTAAAAGGAGTACATAATAGCAGCTAAGAAAGCCCTGTTCTAGAAGGAGATAAAGTAGGCCAACCATCATCCATATGTCTCATGCACCTCTTGAGCAGCGGTTCTCAACCTGTGGGTCGCGACCCCTTTGGGGGTCGAACGACCCTTTCACAGGGGTCGCCTAAGACCATCGGAAAACACATATATAATTACATATTGTTTTTGTGATTAATCACTATGCTTTAATTATGTTCAATTTGTAACAATGAAAATACATCCTGCATATCAGACATTTACATTACGATTCATAACAGTAGCAAAATTACAGTTATGAAGTAGCAATGAAAATAATTTTATGGTTGGGGGTCACCACAACACGAGAGACTGTATTAAAGGGTCGAGGCATTAGGAAGGTTGAAAACCACTGCTCTTGAGGATAAAGATGAAACTGGCTGGGGTAGAAGCCAAGCCAAGAAAGGAGCATCACTATGCTCATCATAAGAGAGGAGGCCTTGGCGGTTGGGTGGCCTACACATATGGTCAGTCCTGGAGTGTGGCTCTAAAACCAAGATAGCCCCAAGTATCCACTTGTGTCTATTGA
Organism: Myotis yumanensis; assembly: GCF_028538775.1. Lineage (NCBI taxonomy): Eukaryota > Metazoa > Chordata > Mammalia > Chiroptera > Vespertilionidae > Myotis > Myotis yumanensis. The sequence goes on from NW_027223754.1 coordinate 176,523,876, forward strand.
GAGTCATTCAGCCTTTTTCCCAGTAATTGTTTTCCCCTACCGCCCCCCTGCCCCCGTATGTCTGCTTCATGAGACCCAAGATGACTCCCAGACATAACTGTTTCATCCTCTCAAGGACAGGAATTCTGACACCTCCATCCACCACAATCCCTAATCACATGCTCTCCACAACTAAAGTCCACTTTTCTGTTAGCAGGTTGTTTTTTGTTTGTTGTTTTTTTTTTTTTTTTTACTGTTATTGCTCTTTCCCCCACATTACACATCATAAATAAAGCCTGATCTATAGGCTTCGTTTCCCTTACTTTTTTTTTGAGTCAAAATTTAAAAACAAAACAAGAATAACAACAAAAACTCCATCTACTTAAAAAAAAATAGGATGGGGAGTTGGGGAATTTTGTAGAGTAAGAAACCACAACCCAGAAATGAAAGTTTACCAAGCATACCCTTAGAGAGTGTCATCAATAGTGTCAACAGTAAAATCCTGGGAACTAGGAATCTGATTCTAGTCATTCATTTCGAACAGAAATAATGATTTTTATGGATGACCATTCCCAAGTGGTTGATGAGTCCTGGAGTTAGTGTTCCAGATGAAAGCATCTGTTCTAAGCTCTGTTAAAGTACTTCCAGAATCGCTTCTTCACATCTCCACATTTCACTAAAGAAGCCAAACGCAGCTAGAAGTAATTACTTCAGCCAAGCCCTGATGCTAATGGCGCTTCCTTATTAGCTTTGTGGCTCAGTGAGGAGCCAGAGTATATTTTTAATGAGTTGAGAATGGTGATAAAATTAAAATGGAATGTTGGGCAGAAGGAATATGTAATCCTATTATACTAATGTCTCAACATAAAGGGAATATTGACGGGGACTGGATTACTTCTGCTCTTTTCTTTGTCTTTTATGTTCCAGGCTGCTTGAGCTCTTTCCCTTTGGGAAATGCACACTTCTCTCCCCAGCTACACCTTTCCCTTCCTGCAGGTGTCAGATCATATTGCAGCCTCTCCACGAAGCTCTTTCTGACCACCAGATGCATCTTCCCCTGAAAGCTGGTGGTGCTGGTGTTTGAGCACCAAAAACTCAGTTATGTGTTTCATGCCACAAGTCTCTCTCCTTCTGTGGCAGTGCCACGTCCAAAGCAGCCTCAATAGGTTGCTTTTATATTTAGAAAGCATAGAAAGAGGATATGTAGAGAACATGGGCAACATTCCATTTTGTTCAACATTTTTTGAGGGCTTATTGCCTTTGAGCACTGTGAGAAATAAAACAATTAACTGGAAGCCATTACTTTTACCCAAAATGTTATTGAAATATACAATCATATCACACTTACCAGGAACTCATCCAAAAGTATGTAATCATCTTCATAAACATCATCTGAACTCTTTCTAATGAGAGCACTAAAAGTGATCGAAGGTCTGAAAGACATAAAGTCATTCATTCATTCATCTATTCATTTATCCATCCACTTATTTAGAAGCATTAGTGTGTTAGGTGTTGGGACACAGATAAAAAACAGTTCCTAGATGAAGTTCCTGCTCTGATGGAGACTCTGTCTATGAATATAGGGAGACAAAACCCAGGTTAGAACCACATCATGAAGGACTGTGTATGCCATGCTAAGGCATTTGAATTTTATTCTGCATCCTGTGAGGAAATATTGAGAATGTTAAGCAAGGAAATAATGAGAATGATTTATGTACTAGAAAGATCTTTCCAGCATTATTAGGAGTGATAATAGCAGACTAGAGATATGGCAGACAAAATTTAGATATTGGGAGATCAGAAAAAGATAATCAGATATACAAGATAATCTCTCCAAACAGAACTCTTTAATAGGTATCTTGATCACCACTTGGGGAGCTGGAAATATTTCTGGCTGAATACTTGTACCAGTTTAAAATCTTTTAGGTCATATACATCAAAGATGATTAAAACAACTAGGAACTTCTTGGGTTTTGAAAAGGAATAAATTTTGAAAACAAAATTTTGGTCATAATTATATGCATTTTTATTAAAGTTATGTGCAATGAGAAGCTATATTTTTCGAGTTGGCTGACTTAAACATGGAACCGTTAAAAGTAAAGTGGCACTCAAATGGAGTTGAAAATATTTTATGGTTTTAATAGAACTTTTTTGTCTCTCATATAGGATTTTATTTTATTAATAAGACACTAAAATTCAGTTCATTTCCTTTATCTTTACTTTGTTCTCTTCCAAGAGTTGAAGTATTCATTTTCATATAAAAGAATATGTGTAGAAAAACAGTTTATAAAATTCAATAAAAGTAGTAAAATTTTTCTAGACATGTAGAGGGAACAATTTCACATGAGCAAAATTTCTTTGGTTAACACACCAGCGGAATGAACAGATCTTGTTCTGCACAGCTGTAACCTTCCCTGCTGTAACATTTGGTTAAAAGAAAAGAATTCCTTAGTCCAGACCCAGTTTCTTCACCTCCTTCCCCTCCTTCCTTGGAACAAATAGGACATTCCTAGGTTGAGCATCTTGTGGGGTCCATAGTTAAAGATTCTACTTGTGTACATAAACTTCGGTTGTCCTCTCCAGTTTTGATGGTAGATTTATAACCCCGCCTATCAAAAAGTCAAAATTCTGTTGCCTATTAGTCTTAATAAAGCAGCAGGAGTTTCCTGAAGGTAATCCTGACAAGCCTAATTGTTCACAGCTGGAGGGTGTAGGGTGGTTCCAGGCATTAGAGTTTAACCCTTTCTTTCCCCATTTCCCTCTTGACTTTACAAATAGGAGTTGGGCTGCAAGGACCTGTAACACAGATATTCATATTTTCATTATAGTGATGATCTGTTTAAACTCTGACAAGACAGTGAGATATTGATTTGGGTTTGGTGACTTAATTAATGCTATCTACACATGTTGGCTGCTTCACTGAATCGTGGCAACGTGAAGAAGCCATTCTGGAAGTAATTAACCACAGTGGGAGCACAATACGCCCACAAGAATGGTCAAAACAAAAGACTCACAATACCAAGTGTGAGGTTGTAAGGCCACTGGAACTCTCATGCATTTCTGGTGACATGTAAAATAGTATAACTATTTTTAAAAAATTGGTTGTTTTTAATAAAGTTAAATACTCTTAGCATAAGACCCAGCAATGCCATTCCTTTGGTATTTAACCAAGAGAAATGAAAACATGTATTCACTAAAAGACTTTTACATGAATATTTATGGGAGATTTATTAATAATACCCAAAGTGGAGACAACCCAAATGTCCATCAACAAATGAATGTATAAATAAACTGTGGCATATCCACACACTAGAAGCTATGAATTACGGATACATACCACAACATGGCTTCATCTTAAAAGCATAATGCTGAGTGAAAGAAACCAGGCCCCAAAGAGCATATGCTGTATGAATTTCTAGAATAGTCAAGTCTGACCTGTAGTGACAAAAAGCAGATCGTGGTTGCCTTGTGCAGGGGCAGTGGGGGAACTTTTGAGGGAGATGAAAATCTGTACATCTGTCAAAATATATCTAAGTAGATGCATTAAGTGTGTGCATTTTATTTCATGTAAATTATACCCAATAAAGTTGATTCAAAAAAGTAAAAAACACGATAAATATATGTAAATTTCATTGTTTTGTTTTGTTTTGTCTGTAAAAATAGGATTAATGTTAAAGGTTGCACAGTGTCCAGTATAAGAATATGTGACATAATGAAAAATTAATAGTAGAATATTTTTAGTCCAAGATATATGTTATGTTTGAATTCAGCTCTTAGAAGTCATTAAACTCTTGTTCATCCCATATCTTCCTTTTCTACTTATTTTAATAAAAGGAAACTATAACATATACTAGTGGCCCAGTGCACAAAATTCGTGCACATTAAAAGGGGATTAATTAGCCGAAACCGGTTTGGCTCAGTGGATAGAGCGTTGGCCTGTGGACTGAAGGGTCCCAGGTTTGATTCCGGTCAAGGGCATGTACCTTGGTTGTGGGCACATCCCCAGTAGGAGATGTGCAGGAGGCAGCTGATCGATGTTTCTTTCTCATCGATGTTTCTAACTCTCTATCTCTCTCCCTTCCTCTCTGTAAAAAATCAATAAAATACATTTTTTAAAAAAGGGATTAATTAGAGGAAATATTTTAATATTGCTATTTGCTCTTTGTTTATAATAGAAGTGTTAGAGATGAAAGACAATTGGTAAAATGTATATGAAAAGCTTCCTTTTGTCAGAGTGTGGGGCATGCTGTGGGACCCAGAGTCAAGTCCCTGCCCAACCACGGTGCCTCAAACTCACACGAGACCCAAATCCAGCCATCCCCACCACCATTGGGCAAGATCCAGACCCGGCTGGCCCCACCCTTGTCAAGCCCCACTGGGTGGGGGTGGTGTGCCCTGAGGTTCCCTGTCTAGCCCCAATGGGTGGGGGCATGGCCTGAGGTCTCCCGTCAAGTCCCCTGGCCTGATGACGGGGTGAGAGGCATGGCCTCAGGTCCTCCAGCCCAGCACTGGGGCAGGAGGTGCAGCCTGAGGTCCCCTGGCCTGGCACTGGGGTGGGGGGGCATGGCCTAAGGTCTCCTGTCAAGCCCCACCAGGCGGGGGGGGGGGGGGGGGCATAGCCTCAGTTCACTGCTGATTGCTTGTTAAGGCTCGTTATGGGAACTTGGCCTTCACTGTGGGTACAGCCATCTTGTGTTACGGAATCCCTGCCTCCACTGTGGATGCAGCCATCTTGACCATTATGAAGCGATGGTCAATTTGCATATTCCCTCTTTATTAGATAAGATGTTATATTGGCTGATTTCAATCTGATGAAAGAATTCATCTGATGGCCATAAAATGTGGATGAGAAAATTCTAGTTCTTCTATTTTTTATTTAAAAATATTTTTAATGTTTTTATTGATTTTTTTTAGAGAGAGAGAGAAAGAGAAAGAGAAAGAGAAAGAGAGAGAAACATCAATGTGAGAGAGAAACATTGATAGGTTGCCTCCCACACGGACCCCAATGGGGACTAAACTGGCAATGGGAGTATTTGCCCTGACTGGAAATCAAACCAGCAACCAGTGTCCAGGACTATGCTCAATTAACTGAGCCACACCGACCAGGGTAAGTTCTTCTATTTTTAGAATGAATGAGCTGAAACCAGTTAGCATTTATTTTCCACTTTGAGAAACATTTGCTTTTGGTACACTTTTTATATATAATGGGTGAGTTATGGTTCCCAGAGACATGCTCAGGGTGAGATGAAGGAAGTGTTGTTGTTTTTATTTGCATTTTTCATTAGTCTATATTGCATTATTCTTTTGCATTGCACCCACTTGCTGGACAATGGCAATTTAGATGCATCTGTAAATCTCTAGAATCTACAACTCTATGGTGGAAAAATTTTAGGGGAGTTTGATTTAGGCATGAGTTCAGGTTCAGGCCAAAAAAAATGTAGCTTTCAAAATAACAATTTAAAATATGATGCTAGTCAGATTTTTTGCAGCTAGGGTATGAATGGAATATTTCTTTCATAAATTCAATCAGATGAAGTAAATGCTCACTGTGCAAAGCCCCATGTTGGGAAGGCAGGGAAAACACAGATGACTAAGGCACCCACTGCTCCTACATATCTAGAAAAATTAGATGACCTTTATTTGAACATTAATTTACACATGGTTTGGTGATTGGATCTACAGCAACAGTGTATCACTGAGAAAATGAAGTTGGCTGCCAATAAAATGGAAACATTTATTAAGCAAATCTCTGTGAAGGTCATTAGCATTATGAAACTGTCTGATACTTAAGTGTTCAATAGTAGAGGGTGTGCATTGTGGAGGGCACTTTTTATACATTAGTACAAAGGCTTTTCTTCCCAAGACAGATGCAGCCTCCAGTCTGGGTACACATGTTGTGTTTCTGCCCCTACTTGTCAGCTCAGTTGGACATCTTTGCCCTATTGCACTGTAATGGACTGACCTCAGTATCCAAGCTGAATTAAGGAGAATGTGTAAAGTCCAATTAAAGTTTTATTTTTTAGGACAATACTGTGGGGCCATCAATATACAATAACTAATATTATTTGCCGCCTGAATAATATAGGAACCGAAAGGCAATGTCTGGATAATAAAAGAAAGGAACAAACAAAAACCTATTTTTGATAAGAACAGAAAGAGGTTTGGGGGATAAGTTTGGCTTTTGTTTATTTTTGTCCACATGTTTATACTTGACTGTCTCCCCTCTGGCTGTGTGGCCGCGTAATTACTGTTCACTCCCACACCCAGCACACCTAAGGCCCAGGTGGCTGCTGGGGCTCTGCCGAGAGACTTTCTCATTCTCAGGACACATCACAGATATGGATCATTACACATGGGGTGCTTTTGATTGACTTCTGATTTGTACATCGGAAGTGTCATATAGTTTGGTTGATTTGATTAAAAATATTACATTAAAATGTAAACATATTGCATAACAGGATAAACCAGAATTTGTAGTTTCTTTAGCAACTTTCCAACTTAAACTTCCTTTTTCTGACCTAAATATAGATTCCCAGGTCTACAGAGAAAATCTGAGGTTTTGAAAATTACATAACCAAAAGATGCATGCATCTTATTGTTATATAAATCATGAGTATGATGTGTACATTACTTCTACAATAGTGATTGACATCCTAATCAAATTTCAAAATCCTGACATGAATAATGTTCGTGCACATGCCTTGAATACTCTGTGCGAGGGTCAATGTGGTTCTTATTTCTAACTCCAAAACCTTATTTATGGCTTTCCCCTAAGGAGCTAGCTTTCCATGTGAGTAAAAATTCAAAATCAAAAATCAAATCAAATACACATCAAGTATTCTAGAAGTGAAGGCTTTTTAAAAAAATCTACAGGCTGTTTTTAACATAAGACAGAGCTTTGTCCTTAGGTAAAAATAGTCTGAGTTCCAACTAAAGGTCTACAGGGCTCTTTGTCCAGGCAGCTCTCTCCTCTCCACACCCTTTGAACTCTGGCCACTATGACCTGCTGGCACTCTCAGCTCAAGTGGAGTCCAGGAGACCTTCATCTGGCTTCCCCGCCCTGCACTGTGGCCTGGAAACTGTCTGCAGGCTGGTAACCAGGGGCAGTTCTTCTGTCTCTCAGGGATCACTGGCCTTCATGGCTTGATGTTTTGTGGGTGTGTTGTTGTTTGTTTAATTTTTGTAGGAAAAATAGATTTTAAAAGTGTTTGTGCAGAGAATGACATATTCCCCGCTTTCTAACCCCATCTGCAATGTAGTGGAATCTTCATACCTTAAATATAAAGCCACATTGAGAGCGGGAATAGGGGCCATGGCCTGTTCCTTGGATGAGTGTGTCTGGGCTCAGGAAAGATTACTTTTCTCTTGTATCAACATTATTTACACTCTTCAGTTGCACCGGGTTGTAGGAGGGCCACCTACTCTGCTGAAGGGCTTTGACCACAATTGTGAGGTGATCTATTTGAGGAAGAGCTGTGGTCTGCGGGAAGCTGAGGCTGCAGAATGTCTTTCTTGGCCTCTGGGTGAACTCAGCTAAAAAAACTCATGGGCTTTCATGAGTTTTTAAAAAAGTCTTCATTTTGAAATTATTTTAGACTTGGGGAAAATTTGAAAAAAATCACACTAGTGTGGAAATTAGCATTGATACATGTTATTAACTAATCTATAGATCTTTAAATATACATACTTTTATTGATTTCAGAGAGGAAGGGAAAGGGAGCGAGAGATAGAAACATCATTGATGAGAGAGAATCATTGACCGGTTGCCTCCTGCATGCCCCAAACTAGGGATTGAGCCCACAACTGGGGCATGTGCCCTGACTAGAAATCGAACTGTGACCTTCTGGTTCATGGGTCCATGCTCAACCATTGAGCCATGCTGTCTGGACCTAATCTATAGATTTTATTAAAAATTTGTCACTGTTCCCACTAATGTCCTTTTTCTGGTTCAATATTTCATCCAAAATCCCCATAAAAATACATCCATCTTAAGTATATATTTCAGTGAGTTTTGACAGCCTTATGCACCATGTAACTAATAGCATTTTAATAACAAGAATGGAGTGAAAGGGGAGACCTAAAGATATAAGGATGCCATTTATACAACTTTTCCAAAAAACTGCATTTAACATTCTCCAAGTCTGTTCCCCACTGATTGATGGGGGAAGGGACTAGACCAGTGATGGCGAACTTATGACACGCATGTCAGAGGTGACACTCGAACTCATTTTTTTGGTTGATTTTTCTTTGCTAAATGGCATTTAAATATATAAAATAAATATCAAAAATACAAATCTTTGTTTTACTATGGTTGCAAATATCAAAAAAATTTCTATATGTGACACAGCACCAGAGTTAAATTATGGTTTTTCAAAATGCTGACAAGCTGAGCTCAAAAGGTTCGCCATCACTGGACTAGACAAAGGCAGTTGATACTCATGCCCAGCAAGGTCTAAGTGAGGTGGGAAACCAATTGCCCATCACACCTGAAAAATGAGTCAGTGGCCAGAATGGGCATGGCCACTGCAAGCACTGGAAATCTAAATATATAAACTTCCAAACAAAGGAAATTAGCCCCTTTTCTCTCTTGCCTGCAGTGTGCCATGTGGCCACATGGCACCTGGCCATGCTGGGCTCCACACTTTAATCTGGCCTGAATGCTGAACCACACCCGGCTGCAACATGGAATGGAAACTCTGGACGCTGGCCCTCTTTCTGGCTCTGATGAACTCCCAGCTTCCCTTCTTCTGGGACTGGCTTGGGTGAAATGGGACATTGGAATCAAATAAATGTAACTCTACACCAATAAAGTCTTCTATTCACCTCCCATCCTCCCCTGGGAGCTTCTGAAAATTCTTATTTCAGCCATGCCTCATGAGCCCCACAAACAATGGAGGGTCACCACTCGTGTACCCCTCTGGCAGTATAACCATTCCCAAAAGTAATATATAGAACATTTTCATCAATTCCAAAAGAACCCCTTACATTTCCACCACCTGGTTGTGCCCTCCCTATACAGTCTCCATCCACTTACAGCCCTGCAAGCACTGACCTGCTTTCTGTCACTGTAGATGAGATTTGTCTTTTCAAGGATTTAAAGTAGGAGGGATCATATGGTGCACACGCCTCTGCGCTGGCTTTTTGTGTTCAGCATAATTGCTTGGAAATTTATCCATGTTGTTTTATTAGTAGTTCTTTTCTTTTATTGCTGAGTTTGGAAATACCCTACAATTTGTTTACTTGTTCACCTCCTGATGAACATTTGGATTGTTTTGGGGTTTGAGGTATCCAGAGGAAGAATCATAAGAAGTGATTGTCCTTCTGTTTACTCTACTCTTCCTCTACGTAGGATTCTTAGCTACGCAAGATAAACACAAAGAACGATAGCAGGCTGGACGTCAGAACACCACTGACTGTCCCTGGGTCGGTGCCCTCACTTCAAAGCTGCATTGGAGAAGTTGATTTGGGCTTAAGGCTTAAGTGAGGCTTCTTCTTCCCTCTGTCTTAAATCTGAGACATCTGGGATTATAATAATTCAGACTAAATTATTCACCTAATTTCAAGCACAAAGTTGAGATAAAGAGAAAGAGCTGGTGTTGAGAGTATGGGCTCAGGTTCAAGTCTCAGTTCTGCTAATTACTGAACAAACTAATTCACCTCTGTGCCTCAGTTTTCTCTTCTATAAAATGAGATAAAAACAATAACAACAACAATTCCTAGGACTTTGTGAGGATTAAAAAAGTTACTACATGAATTTAGAACAGTGAATTCAGGAAATTTTGGTTATTGTTTTTCAAATATTAAATATGTGCATCTCTTTCAGGCTTGCCTGGGTGTTCCTTGTGGTCGGAGATGCACAGATATGTTTTCTATCTTTTGCATTACCTCTAGGTTTACCACAGGGCTGGGTAGATAGTAACTGTCCAATATTTGCTTTTCAAGTAAAATATTGGTGTCTAAATTTTTTTTATCATTTTCATAATGATGAAGGTATAGCTGATCTTTCATTAGTTTCCCAAATCGAGTAATGATATCCTGCTATCCTAAGTTAGCATTCTTTCAAACATATGCCACTGATGTATTTGTATTTCTGAGAATAGTATTTAAAATTCAAGTATCCTCCTGGGAATGTGAAGACAGAGATTTTGCTGATGATAATGTGAGAAGTAGCAGAACATCAGCGATTAAGAACAGGTTTTCATTCAGCATGGCCTAGGTTTAAATCTGACTTTACCCACTTACTTGCTATGGGACCTTGAGCAAGTTACTGACCACTCAGAGCCTCAGTTTCCCCTCTGTAAAGTATCCTATATACTAAGGCCTAATATGCAAATTGTCACCTTGGGTGGTTGATCAACCTGGGAGATCAACCAGGAGACCAGGAGTTGCATTGCTCACTATGATGTGCACTGACCACCAGGATGTGGCATGGAAAATGGCGGGCAATGGCAATGTGCTATGACCACCAGTGGGCTACTTGTGGGCTGGGGTGACAGGGACAGAAGTGCGGTGAGAATATGGGGTATTTGCTGAACTTGCTCTCACTCCCCCTGCTACCCTCCTCCAGGACACAGGTGCTCAGTGCTCATGGTGGCTGGGGAAGCTTCTGCAATCAGGCACCAGTGCCTGCAAGGAGCCCACCCTGCACCTGTGCGGCCTTTTCCCAGTGAGCCCAGCCACAGCCACAGGGGCCAGTTGGGCTCCCTGTGGGATCTCTCAGGAGCCAGTCTGCGAGGCTGGCCAGGAGAGAGCGCACTGCCCGCCCAGCTTCCATGTGGTACGGCCCAGAGCCCCATGCTGTGCCCTGGCCTGCTGCGTAGGACTGTGCTCACCGCATCTCTGCATGGCGCTGTGACTCAGGCAAGAGGGGTGGGCTCCCCAGGGACCAGAGATCAGCTGGGACTGCTCTTCCATGCCAGACGCTGGTGCTTTGATCACCGGCCAGGCCTAGGGACTGCACCCATGCATGAATTTTGTGCACTGGGCCTCTAGTAGACAATAATACTACCCAGGTCATTGAGTTATACTGAGCATTGATGTATTATTGCAAGGAAGCACTTGGGAAAGTGCCTTGTACAATGTTAGCATTCGATAAATGTTATTCATTATAATTATTGTTATTGTAAGATGGTAAAGTTCCAATTTTCCAAGACAGTCCCAATGTCAAATATTCTGCTTCACTAGCTTAATTGTACTAAAAGTTATTGGCCCCTGTATCCAAATTAAGGATTCAGAAAATATGGTCACAGCAGCATTGGATGTTTCTCATCTTCTTAGTGCCAAGCTTCCTTATGCACCTGCAGGAGCATGTGCGGCAAGTAGCAGTGATTTAATTCCCACAGATTCCTTGGAGTCAGCACTGTGCAGCACGTTTGGACAGATGGAGACACTAAAAAAGACACTAAATTACTTACACTTCTGATCATGTAGCTTAGAGAACACTGAACTTCAGAAGATTCAAATTCTGGTTTGCTGTTCACTGACTCTGGCCACTTTACCTCTGTAAGCCTCGTCGGTGATATGGGCATAGTGCTTGTTGTCCTGCCAATTTCATAAGGGTCTTTCAAATATTAAATAGGAAAATAGAGGGGAAAGTCCTATGAAACCTATGCAATGATATATAAGTGCATAACGTGTTTGTTTATGTGGGTGGTGAATATTCTGACAAATTAATTTTTCAGATAGTGGAGAATTTTCATACATAACAAATGAATGACCAATTAGCAGAAAATTAAAATACACTGAGAAAATATGTAGTACCTAAATCATATCACTATATACGTATAATGTGCTTTTCTCATTCATTCTTTTTTTGTGATAAAGGGAGTCTTCACTTACTACCATTAGAGACTCCTCAGTATTTCTAGATGTTCCCGTGATTATATCCCAGATGTTCCCCCAAAGTCCTGTTTCTACCTCTTATTTTGGCTCCCATCTGGCTGTTGCCCTCAGGTCCTTGGGCCTCACCTTGACACCCCTTTACCCATGGTGATTATTTCTGCCATAATCCCCAGAGTGGCGATGTACAAATATTATGTGCTGCAGATACTACTGTGTTCAAAATCTGATTGTGTACTCTCTCTGCATAAAGCCCTTCCCTGGTCTCCACTACCCTCAGAAAAAAGGTCAGACTCCTTAACAGACCTTAAAAGACCAGTTTCTTCTGACCCCTCCCTCCTTCTCCAGCCTCACCTGTCACCACTATGCCAGTAATCGACACTGCCACTATATTGAATTTCTTGGGTTCCTCTCCACATGTCTTGCTTTCATTCAACCCAAGCTTTTGTATATGTTCTTCACTCAAGACATCCTTGGTTACCGTACGAATTCTTCATCATTCTTTATGTTCTAGCTTCAGCCTGGGACACAGATTTGCATCCATGGGGCTGGTTAACTGGGCCATCTCAGAAAATCCAGTGCAGCCAGCTGGTCTAGGGTTTGCCCTCCCAGCTCTGTGCACTCCCTCTGTGGTCAGCTGTTTTCTCTGTTTTCGAATCAGCCTGTCCTATGCAGGGTTCTGTTTTACCTTGCAGTATTTAATATGTACATTTATCTTTTAAAATGTTTTATAGAAAGCCCTTTAAGACCACACAAAGACAGGGTTCATTCATTTCTGGCATATATTTTGTACTATGTGCTGAGACTGTTATAACTTAAGGAAACATCAACGATAGATGAATAAGGTTGTTGATTTTTAAATAAAAACAAATAATCATTGTATTACAGATACTCAGCCATACCAGTGAATAAAAGATATGATGAGAACACACTGGATGAATGGACTTTTATTTTACTTCTATAAGGTATAGATGAGTTGATGGCTTTGTATTTGGGCTTGGGTCCTACCTCCACCACTCACTGACTTTGGGCTCCTGGATAAGAACCTCTCTCAGCCTCATCTGCAAGGCAGGGAAGACTTCTGACTCAGATGACTATTATGATTAGACTAGAGGCCCGGTGCATGAAATTTGTGCATGGGGGTGGGGGTGTTCCTCAGCCTGGCCTGCACCCTCTCCAATCTGGGACCCCTCAGGGGATGTCTGACTGCCAGTTTAGGCCCATAGATGCCGGAGACCATTTACTGTCTTCACTAACTGAATATAGACAGAGACCCCCCCCAAAAGCTAGTAACCTTTGAAAGTCCTAGCAAAGGTCAGGGCTGTGCACCACCCAGTTAATTTAGACACCACCCAGTTAATCTAGATAATGGTAGCTAAAGCATCATCCCCACCTTGGTTCACTGAATTCCTTAGATACTTGTGTAGATCCTTGTTGATTATTGTTGATCAGATATTCTGCCTATTTCTGGAAATTGTCTACCGATGAGCTAATCCATGTGTCATTCAAACCACCTTACCCCAGGGCTACCCCAGACAAACCTCCTTACCCTAGGGCTACCCCAGATCAAATAAAAGGTTGGAGCGGCCTGAGCATCAGTGGAAGTCCTTCGGGACTTGCCCACCTGGTCCCCCAATATTGCAAAATCATCTCGTGTCATTTCTCTCTCATTTGTGTGCGGCCCCTCTTTCAGATACTGAACCCTACTCCACACAGAATGTGGAGGGAGTCTTATACTACACATAGGACCGCTGGCTCCTAACTGTTCACCTGCCTGCCTGCCTGATCGACCCTAACCACTCTCCCCTGCCGGCTGATTGCCCCTAACCTCCTCTGCCTCGGCCCCCCACCACTGTGGCTTTGTCCAGAAGGATGTCCTGAAGACATCAGGTCTATCTGGTCTAATTAGCATATTACCCTTTTATTAGTATAGATAAGACAAAGCATGTGATGTGCTTTACACAGGAACCAATATACTAAATACATTAAATATCTGATTTTAAAAATTAAATTGAAACGTCCCTGAGACTATTAACGATAGAAGTGGCCAATAGAATTTTAAAAAATGATAAGAGCTGTTAATGGCGAAGGGAATAGAAATTGTTACTCTGGGATCTTTGACTAAATTAATGGTATGTTATATTGAGACAAACACTGAAATAAGCATAAAGAACGTGAAACCCAATTGACTTTTGACACTTTGACATTAAATGACTGTATGACTTGATGCAAATTATTTGATAGTTCTGACTTTATTTTCTTATCTGTAAAACTACAGGAGTTCATATGGTCCCTTCTAATAATACTAGGAATTTCTGTACTACAACTTTGACTGTCATCTCTTCAATACTTTTCAAATTGGTTTAAAGAACTGAAATTATATGCCCACATGCCTCTTTTATTCCCTATTTCTACTGTTCTAGGATAATAACAGGAAATATTTTCTTGTACACAATTCTTTCTTTGTAAGTAGTATGTTGAGATAAGAGTTTAATGTTTGAGGGGGAAAATATATTGTAGTTGTGGAACAGGCTATTGAAGTTTAATTTCAGCTTCAGTGCAGTGGAGACATTTATGAGTGCCTTTGACTCATTGGACAGCTTCTTTCCTTCAGCATCTGACATCGAATATCAAAGGAGACATCAAAGGTTGCTCTGGCCTCTGTAGAATGCCTTTGGTTATTAAGGTATAGATGAAGCACTTCATTTGTTCAAGGGAGTGCATTCCAGAGAGAGTCCACAGACACCAAAATTCTCTTTGTTGTTTTTGTTAAACTGCAGTCTTTCCTAATATGAGCTGTGTCATCCCTACTTTGGTTAGCTGAGAAATCTTTTCCCTACTGTTCAAAAGGAAATAGGATTTTTCAATTTTTCTTCTAAAAACTTTGAATTCAAATTCTTTTTTGAAGATGTGAGTCTTTCTTCTTTTTTATTGCCTTAAAGAACAGGAAAAATATATGATTATAGCTAATGTTTTAGAAGAAATTTTATATAATCTCTGCAATTTGTGGACCAAGTATAAAATAGTTACAACTTTTTTTTTTGCCATGAGATGCTGGTTCCAGAGCCAATATTTAGGCAAAAGTTGTTAAGTGTTTATATAGTCTGTGAAGGGCTGGAGGCTCTAATAGAATATTTTCATTTAAGATAACAGAAATTAAGACGGAAAAGCAATACTTTCCGAATGGTTCTTCTCTTCTATCCTCCTATCCACATCCCAAACTGTGAGCATTCTCACATTTCACCCTAGTTTAGCCCTGGATGGTAAGAAGAGAAAAAGGAAGAGCAAGCAAGAAAGAAAGAATGGGAGATATAGCAGGGGTGGGGAGACAAACTTCTAATTAGAGGAGTGATAGAGATTTTGTTAAGTTCATGTCAGCTCAGTAAATATTTGTTGATAGTCTTGCTATATGTAAGGTATATGGTAGTCATTTGGTGGTACAAATAAGAAAGAGAGGGTATTCATTATCCAGGAGTTCACAAACGTGTAAGAGAGATGGGTTAAGTGCATTTTTGACTGCTATCAGGTTGATTCTGGTAAGGACTAGTATATAGACACCAAGAATGAGTATACACAGAGTTAAGAGAAGAGGCTCCCAGAGAAGATAGACTCCGCTTTTTACATTTTGCTAACTTTGGCCAAGGTATTGAGCATTCTAAAGACCCAGCTTCTTCATTTATAAATAGAGATAATAACGTCTACTTATAAGGGTCACTGTGAGGAGGTAGGCATAGAGGATTAAAAGCATAGATACTTATGTGTATTGACACAATATCAGACATATTGCAAGAGTTCACAAAAACGGTGATTAAGTTATATGAATGTCCACAGAAGGGAAGGATTGAGTCCTACCAGGAGGACAACCTCTTAGAGAAGCTGAGATTTGATTTTGATCTTAAAGAATGAACAGGTTTCTGATAGGGGTCAGGGCAAGGAAAGGCATTCTGGGCAGAAGCAGCTGTATATTTCAGAGATTTCAAGTGCAGAGGAGGACCCTGAGAGCATGCGGGGGGATTTGGGTGTGTCTGTAGTGAGAGATTGTCTAGATTTGCAGCTCATGGTCAAATATTGGAGGATGACAGTTGGGAACAGCAGTGAGGGACTCTTTGAGGTAATCAAGGGGAGAGAACACAGGGACCTGAACTAAGGAACTTCCAGGGCAAGTAGGAAAGGGAGTTCAGACTGAAGAGCCCTTGTGAAGGTAGAATCAAGGATGGGAGGACTGATTAACTATGAAGTGTCAACTTGAAGAAGACATAATTTGTGGCTCTGAGGTTTTGAACCTGATCAGCTGAGAAAGTGGATGTCAATGCTCAGAGGTGTTTTTATTGTTGGCTGTCTTTGTAGCAGGAAACCTTGGAGAATTTGGCTGAGCTTGCAAAGTAATGACATTGGGTAGCGCCTTATGTTTGCATAGCACATTCCAGATCTTTATCTTGTGATTGAATTAAGTAGCTGTGAATATTTGATATAATGCTTCAGTATTATTTCTAGTTCTTTGTTCGTCTCATCTATAAATTGGAGATTTGCCCTTGGATTTATAGCAAATGAGTTAATATATTTAAATCACAGCGTCTGACACATATAAATTGTTTCCCATTATTATTTATGGTTTTGTTGTTATTAAGTTGTAGTTATGAAGACCCCATATAATGGACTGATGAGGAAAATCCCCAGCCCAATTTTCTCATGGAGAGGGGAGTAAGGGAAGAGATTTAAAGAACTCAACCCCTAGAGTGTTCTCTGTACAAATTTATGAATTTCAGCCTCTGATCTAGAAAGGCCAGATCATTTTTGGCTTATTTTCTCTTTTATTATGGGTTGACAGAGAGGAATAGAAACCTTGAAATAGAAGTCCTTTCTTCAACCACTGATCACCCTCCAGTGGTCGGCAAGCTCATTGGTCAACAGAGCCAAATATCAACAGTACAACGATTGAAATTTCTTTTGAGAGCCAAATTTTTTAAACTTAAACTATATAGGTAGGTACATTGTTATTAACTTAATTAGGGTACTCCTAAGGCTTAGGAAGAGCCACACTCAATGGGCCAAAGAGCTGCATGTGGCTCGTGAGCCGCAGTTTGCCGACCACTGCCCTAGTCCCTCATTTCTATGGGAAGCTGACTTTTAATTAAGAGTAAATTATTTGGCCCCCTTAGAATCATTTCTTGAGGACATGGAAGTTTTCATGAAGGAAACATTGCCAGAGGAGGGAGAGCCCTATAAATAAAACTCCTCAAAGTAACAACCCAAACATATTTTCAGGGAACCAGAATATCAGCAATTTACCTCAATATAACATTAAAAAAATCCCCAAAGATGAAGTTTGTTGGTGTACTGCTAGTTTCATTCTCTATGTTAATATACATGACCACAGGAAGCTGAGAAAATGAGCTTTCAGGAACATTTTCCACTCACCTCCAGCCCTCCTGAGTGCCTTTCCCCACACCATTATTCTCTTTCCCTTCCCACTACTGCTTATTTTGTTCTCATAAAGAAGTTGCAGGAGTATCCAGTTTGTTCTTTGTGGCGTTGAGCTGAAAACAATACCCATTAGGGTGGCAGGCAGAGAGGAGGAGGACACTTAGCAGGGCTTTGCCAATTTGGGGTCACAGATCGTGTGGAGATAGAAAGTCAAAGATAAACTTTTACTTCAGGAAAATGTATTAATGCAAATACATGCAAAATGTTACATATAATTGCAAGACTTGTGGACTCCCTTAAGCCCATCTTGGCACAGGAATTGCACCTGTTTGGGGTAAGTTGACAGTTTCTCTGGGTTTCCTTCTTACCAAGCCCACTGTTTAGAGCTAACAGAGAAAAGGGAGAAAAATGATAAATATGGTGCTTGGGAGTGAATTCAGTCCAGGGCTTATTGCAAGTGATTTAGTTTTAGTGCTTTCCAGATTTTTCTTATTTTCTCCATTCCCTAAATTCTTAGTCAGTTTTCTAAGGATTGTAGTTCTGGTAACAGGTGACCTGATATTAGGAGAGATGGAGGAAGGATGGAGAAAGAAGACACATGATCTGAGTGAGTTGGTCATTTCCTCTCTCTCTGTTCCATTTGAGTACATTTAACTGTTATAAAATATATGAGATCACATATTTCCATAGCATCAAAATAGATATTTAATTTTGAATTACTACTTCACTCTGGTAGTCAGTCCTTACAGAAGGATTTTCCAAGAGAAATCTCATTCTAGTGCAAAATTTTAAGGGAGTTGAGAGGATGTTTTCTGAGAGAAAAATTGTATAAAAATGAGTAAATGAGCAGGTAGAAAGTCAAAGTGTGTGAACAGCGAAGGTAAGGGATGTGATTTCAGAATTTTATGATTAGATATAACTCATTTTTGTCTCCTCTCTGACCTTTAATATGTACTTAATTTGCATGTAGTTTGCGCAAAGTAATTACCTCTGGATAGAACCAAAGAATTTATGCAAAATTTGACATTGAATAGGAAGTAAACAATCACATAATTTAAACTTGTGAAGCTCTTAGTCTCCCTTTACTTGCCCTTACTCAGTCAGCCATCCCAAGTATTGAAGGTGGAGTGAAGTTCCTCTCTTGATGGGTAGGTACACTATGGCTGACTCAAGGCCCGTATAGGCTTTCTGCCCATTCTGGAAGATCATATCCTGGTAGCCACGCAGTAGTAATTACCTCTGGAGACAGCCAAATAATTTGTGCATAATTTGACCTTGAAAAGAAAGTAAGCAATCACATAATTTAAAATTGTTTTTCTGAAGAGCATAGAGAAAATGATGACATGATACAAAGCAGGTGGCCACTGAGCCCACCGTTGATGCTTATTAACTTTGTGACTTTGGGGACATCACATAAGCTCACCAAACCATGCTTCACCCTCCTTTTTTAACATAAGAAACAGGTCTGTTTGGGAGATATTCAGTAACATAAAATAGCTTATTTATCCTTCAGAATAGAACCAGGATGGAGATACTATTATTGCCTCCATTTTATAATTGAAAAAAATACAGAGATGTAGACAGGTTAAGGCCCTTGCTCAAGGCTACCCAGACAGGAAGCAGCAAAGCTGGCGCATTGAAATGAAGGTAGTCTGGCTCCGGAAACCATGCCCTCAGCTTTAGTCTTTGTCGGTTCACAAGTGGACCCCGTGCACAGATAGTAGGAAGAGACTGAAGAAAGAGCCACACCACTCCAGGTTGGTAGGTGGTAGGTTTAATCAGCAAGAGAACTTAACACAGGCTTGTCCTGGGTGACCGCAGATGAATAAATCTCTACACTTGCCCTGAAGAATCTTAAAAGATTATACAGAGGCTTTAACTGGGTTTGGTTACATATTCAGTGCAGATGGTCTCAACACCTTACTCTCTGAAGGCCATGTCCTTGGCACAGCTCCCACTGTGTGAATGGTGGGCAGAGTGTACATTTCAAGGGCAGCAGAAGGGCTGAGGAGCCTCTGATGACTGGGGTCCATCCAGCTGAAGGATCAACCAGCAGTTGGTGACTTCTTCCAGTAGCTCTTTCCATCTATCTGCAATTAATGCAGTTTGCATGAAACCTTTTTTGAAGACTAGAGCTTGCTTTTGAAAGAAAACATTATGCATGTGGTAGATTCTTAACATTGTTTGGAAGGGAATTTTTCCTTCCTGTTTCAGGTATATGGCTAAAAGCAGCAATAGACACTTCTGTTCCCATTAGACCATTTTTTTTTTTAAAAAAGGACTCTCTTGATGATGTTATGTAAGTATATTATGTTTTTGAAAACAAATGCTTTATTTTAATTGGGCTCAGAGACATGGCCTCGGTATTTAATAAACTCTGCTTTGGAGTCTAACACCAGGGTTTAGTGACATGTTCTAACAGCAATGGATATGGCACATATTGCTGAAGTTGAATTCAGCAATTCAAGTTCCTGAATCAGAAAATGGTGCCACAAATCTACCCATTCTCTTTTGTTGATGGAGTCTCCTTGTATGATGTTGCTCTTTCTTATAAATTTTATATCAACAGTTATATATAAAATGCCTTTCTGCTTGTTTGTAATGTCAGCCTCTAATATAATGTGATTATTTACCCATCCTTAAAACGTATTTTTGGGAGAAGAAAATTATCCTAAAAATGGAATGAAATGAAGATCATGTTTTGTTTTGTTTTGTTTTTTAAAAAAGAGGCAGGGACATGTGTTTAGGAAGTACACTACAGCATCTTGCATGGAATTAAGATGCCACTGCCTGCCTTCAAAGTATTTGTGTTTGTGTGTTACCTGGGAATTGCATGTGTGTTACTGTGATAAAAATCTTCAAATTTCAATCCATCTGTTCTTTGAATAATTTATATCTCAAAAGCCCATTTTACTTTTTTCAATTCATTATTTTTGTTTCTATTATCAAATTTCTTTTCATATTATTTTCAGTGAAATTATATAATTTGAAGGTACATTCCCTACAAATTTTGTAGTTGGCATTGCCACTAAAATATCTTTAAGATTTTAAATTTAGTCAGAAAATTTGCCAGTTACTTTGATCTACCCTAATAGAGGACATTTTATAAATGCAAAACTGAGAAAATGTTATTGCATAGTTACTATCATACAGGTGAGATACAATATACTGATGCTATATGCTTATTCCAAATTTTAGATTTGGGCCACTTATACAAACAAGTCCATAATTTTCATTTTTAAAATCCAGCCAGGACTACTTCAAAACATAATTCCTTATTGTTTATTCAAGCAAAGGACGCTCAGTGATTTCAACAGGGACAATGCAATGGGTCCCAACTGAAATGAGAGAGTGCCCAGATTATGAACAAAGTTCATCATGGCAGCATTGTCACCTTGGCCTCTGCAGTCTTCTTGTTCAAGGTAGCCATGGGGTCTCACTAGTCAAAGAGGTGAAAAAAAGAAAAGAAATATCATCTTTCTCTGGGGTCTGTTGAAATAAACCTTTGCTGGTGTTTTGTCTCAGGACACTCAAGAATTGGCATTGTTCCAACTGTTTTCATGGAAGAAACAACCATATTATGAATCACATTAACAATAACTCTCAGAAGGGCTGCGTGAGCAGAAATGTTAAGAGCCTGGGCTTTGTGTTTTTAAAGCCTGGCTCTCATAATTTACTAGCTGTATGCCCGGAACAGATTACTTAACTTCTCTCAGCCTCGACCTGCCAGTAAAGGGGGAGGAGAACAATGATATCTCCATCCTGGAGTGTGATGAGGATAAGATAAACTGTGAGGCATTTAGCCCAATGACAAGAGGGGCACAGTAACTCAGCTTTGCCCTTGCCTCATCACCTTCTTCCTTACTCTTCTTCCACCCCGGGCCTCCCACTTTTCCTAGTTAGTTCATCATTAGGATGAAATGCTCATCGTAAGAAGTGTTTGTAAAGTGTCTTGAGATGTCCAGAAAGCTGTGTCACTCTACCGAGTGGCTATTTACTCACCTTTGTTTGGTGGTGGTTCTCTGGAGTGATTGTGCTTGTGCTGCTGCATTTCTGCCTGTGGGTGATGGAAGGGTTCACACTACTCTGCAGATCAAGAGCATACAGTTTCATTCTTGCCGTACATGTCTGCAAGGTCAGTGGAAATGACATTTTTGAAACCTCATCTAGGTATATGTTGGACAGGTTTTTAATAATCCCACAATGTTCTATTTTGGTTTTGTACTTTGAGGAAAGAACAGTCACATTCTATTCAAGGCATAGAGAAGTTCGAATGACAAATAGAAATGAATAGCTATTTTTGCAAAGCGATTTTTTACTCGCTTGTCAATTTATTTTCATTTGTGTCAGTTTATTTAGGAAAAAAATAACATGGGCTAATGAAATATCCCAGTGTTACAACAGAGTATAGAGATGTCTGGAAATGTCTAATTGCATTATGTCACCATTTGCCCATAATAGTTCTAGAAATATTAGGACCAGGAGAGATGTTGATCAATGAGTCTGATTCGATAGGCTTTAATAGAAATGGGTGGCATTGTTAGTTTGGTTAAGGGGCTATTTAAACATTTTATTATCTAGTATATATACCATATGGTATTATATGGGAAGTTGTATAAATAAGGCTAAATTAGTTTATGATGGGGTGCTTTTTGTCCCTTTATATTTAACTTCACTTTGAAGTCTACCTTTGAAAAATAGGGACTCAAGTGTTTTATTTGCAAGGAAGGTTTTTGGAGGATATTTATTGATTGTCACCATGTATCAGTGATGATTATAAGAATAATCATGAAAACATAGAGGCATTCAATAAACTCTCTTTCATGTTCTTTCAAAACCTCTAAAATCAATTCTGAACAGCATATGGAGAGCTAGAGGCAGTTATTTGGAAGTGAGACTACAGCAGAGTTGGATTTCATTTGAGAAAGTGAAATATTAATGAATATCAACATCTTAATTTCTGTGGCCTTGAAACTGTTTATAGAAACAGTTTCTAATATAAATAATAAAATGTCATGTTTAATAAAATGCTAACACTTCAAATTCTTTCCCTTTTGTCTTGAAACCACCAGCCAGTAGTAATAGCTTTTTTTTATTTCTGGTTTAGCTGCTTTAGAATGATTTAAACGTGTTCTACTCTGTCATCAAAATTACATATAAATTAGATCTTTAATGAAAACCTCCAGCAGTTACGCCAACCCTTATTCTATTTGATAGGCCAGTTTTTATCACATGTGACTTGGTGGAAGCTGAAAGTAATGAGCAGGATAGATGATGGAGAGTTGGAGGTTAATGGGATAAAAATGAAAAGTGCTGAGCACTGTAAGTGGTCTAGAGTAAGTGTTCCATTTGTAGGAGATTTTTATTGTTACTTATTATTATATCAATAATATTTTTTGTCTCCAAGGTCTTGATAAATCTCTTCCTTATGACACACACACACACACACACACACACACACACACACATCTCAAACAAAGAAATTTGCCTTACCTAGATCTTGCTTTATAGGGCTATACTCTCTAATTTTTAATAAACTTAAGCAGTTCTATTGAAAAAATAAGACTTAATGAGCATTAGACTCTATTTATATCTCTTCAGTGTTTACATACTTTGATAATGTTTATTATTCTCTATATAAATAATTTTAAAAATAATTTATATATCCTTTAAATAATACATTATTGTAATCTGAATTTTCTCCATGACATAGTCATTAAGGGGACAATTTTAAAATCACATAGTTGAGCAGTTTTAAAGTCTTTTCTTATTTATCACATTACAAGGTAAAAATATAGGATAATAGATTTTATCCATTTACTAAGGGGCCCAGTGCATGAATTCATGGACCTTGAAAGGAAATGTGGGCCACGAGGCTTTGGTGGGCACAGGGGCAGGTCTTGGCCCATCCTCTGTGCTCCCACTTGGCCCCTTCCACCACAACTTCCGGTCCCCTGTCTGCAGGCAGCACCGCTCCCACCACCAATGCTCCCATGAACTGATGACCCTAGCCCTGCTTGCACCCACTGATGGCATGGAGCAATTGGGGCTGGTGCCAGCATGGGTGTGCGGGGTCCAGCACTGTGAGCGGAGGGAGGTGGAGAAGCTCTGAGGGACAATTGGGGCCAGCAGCTGCTGCTTGCACCCACTGATGGGACTGAGAGATTGGGGCCAGTGCTCAGCACTGGCAGCGGGTGCAAGCGGTGACTCTGGCGTCAGCAGTGGGTGCAAGTGGGGCCAGCACTGGCAGTAGGTGCGAGAGTCAGGCAGGACCACAGCACGCGGGAGCAAAGAATTTTCAGTAACTACCAGAAGCTTGCCCTGATGACAGCGACTGGCAGGCCCTGCCTTGGTCTGGCACCCCTGCTCACCTGCTCCACCATCTCACCGTGGCTGATGTCCGCCACGTTCTGCACGTGCCCCCTCATGGTCATAGGGACCAGTTGTTCGGTTGTTCAGTAGTTCTGCCTTTCAGTCTATTTGCATATTAGTGTTTTATATATATAGATAGATGATATTTATCAATTATGTTTTTCTTATCTAAGCAAGTCTAAAATATAATTTACATGACTTAATAAAAATAGTTATTTTGTCTTGATATTAGGTTTTAGTATTCCAGAGATATCTTAATTCCATTTATTATTTGATACAGTTTTAAAAATTGCATTTTTATTTTAATTTTCTGACTACTAAACTTGACATTGTAAACTGATAAGACTTTCAGGTACCATGATATTTGACATTTTTAATCCATTTTTCTTCAGAATATATTGTAAGTATCTTGCTTAGAACATATACCTGCAATATTATTAGACATTCTCTTAAGATAACTTTATTTATAAATTTATTTGTTTAATATAATAGTAACCTTGTTAATACCTTCTAAATTTTTGCCATAGTAGAAACCTCCATTTTTTATTTTTATATCAGCACAGGCATGACAGTCTTTAAATGATCCCTTAGCTTTTGGCCACATATTTTAATTTTAAGTCTGTCTCTTGTGAGCTTCAGATTGTTGGATTTTGTTTTTATACCAGTCAATGACCTGTGCTTTATATTGGAGTTTAGTTTATTTGTCCTATACATTATAATGAATAATTTCCCATTACTTTCTTTACTCTGTAAGCTTTTCTTTATTGTTGCCTCCTTTTATTCCATTTCATTATGACATTTCTATAGCTGATTTTAAACTTTTCATTTCCCATTGAAAATATTATCTACCAATTCGATTATATATTTTTAACAACATGTTTTGATACAGTTGTTACCATTACTTTCAATATATATTTAATTAAATAAGTTAATCTTGAGTACCCTTTCAAGTGTGATATGTTATCATAGTCAGGTATACTTTATAAAGTACTATTTCTATGTTATGCTTTTCAAAATATGGTCTAATTAACTCTTTTATGTGGTATTTCTAAAACCATTACTTTTAAAAATCTTGCAATTTACCAGATCTTATAGTTATCTTTCATTGTTTTTAATTCTTTGTTTCTCCTTGTTGAAATATTTTTAGCTGTACAACTTCATTGATAATTTTCTTCATTTTTTGAGGTTTTTCTATCACTTTAAAAAGCTACCTTTTCCCTCCATGCTGTCTTTTCTTTTACTGCTGCGTAGTATTTCATGTTATAAATGTATCCACAGCATTTTTATCCACTTATCTGTTGATAGGCCCTTGGGCTGTTTCCAGATCTTAGGTATTGTAAATTGTGCTGCTATGAACATAGGGGTGCATACATTCTTTCTAATTGGTGTTTTGGGTTTCGTAGGATATATTCCTAAAAGTGGGATCACTTGGTCAAATGGCAGTTCTATATTTAATTTTTTGTATGAAACTCCATACTGTCTTCCACAGTGGCTGCACCAATCTGCATTCCACTAACAGTGTACCAGGGCTCCCTTTTCTCCACATTCTTGCCAGCACTTGTCATGTATTGATTTGTTAATGGTCGCCATTCTGACAGGTGTGAGGTGATACCTCATGGTCATTTTAATTTGAATCCCTCTGATGATTAGTGACTTTGAGCATTTTTCATATATCTCTTGGCAATCTGTATGTCCATTTTGCAGAAGAAGTGTCTATTGAGGTCCTTTGCCCATTTTTTAATTGGATTGTCTTTCTTTTGTTAATTTGTATGAGTTCCTTAAGTATTTTGAATATTAATCCTTTATCAGATGTATTATTGCCAAATATGTTCTACCATACAGTGGGCTCCCTTTTCATTTTGTTGCTGGAAAGTCTTATGCTAAGCAAAATAAGTCAGTCAGAGAAAGCCATGTGTCACATGCCATGTATATGATCTCACTCATAACCCAGACAGAGAAAAACATTATCACATGATCTCACTCATATGTAGAATTCAAAGAACAAAATAAACTGATCAACAAAATAGATCCAGAAACATAAAAGCTTGGAACAGAGTGTTGAATCTCAGAGGGAAGGCAGGGGTCAGTGCGTGGGTTGGAAGAGATTAACTGAAGAACTTATATGCATATATGCATAACTCATGGACCCAGACAATAATGTGGTAAAGGCCTGGGGCAGCAGTAGGTGTGGTCTAGAAGGGGTCAATGGGGGAAAAAAAGGGAGACATCTGTAATATTTTCAACAATAAAGATAAAATTTTTAAAAAACTACCTTTTATCTTCAAAGAGAAAAAAATTATTTTTGCTGGATTCTGTTCTCTTATAATGCCTCGTTTTTCCTTAAATTTGGGTTTATTCTTATTTATTTATTTTTTTGAGCCTGCCTTATACCTCTAATCCAAACATCAGGGCATTCTTACCTTTACAGTAAGACTAGAGGCCTGGTTCACGGTTTTGTGCACCGGTGGGGTCCCTTGACCTGGCCTGCACCCTCTCACAATCTGGGGCCCCTCAGGGGATGTTGGACTGCTGGTTTCAGCCCGATCCCCACAGGCCAGGCTGAGGGACCCCACTGGTGCACGATCCGTGCACTGGGCCTCTAGTATGCATATAAGATCTTTGGTTAATCTCTTCCCGCCCTCCTCCCTCCTTCCTTCCCTCTGAGATTCATCAGACTGTTCCATGTTTCCATGCCTGTGCATTGAGCATCTGCCCCCTGGTGGTCAGTGTGCGTCATAGCTACTAGTCAAATGGTCAAACAGTCAAACAAACGGTTGCTTATATATATATATCGCCTGTTCCTTAAGGCTACCAGTCTCCAGACAACTACGGTGCATAGTCCAAAGAGACAGATGGATGAAAACATGTGTAAGCTGCCACACCAATTGTTCTCCGCTTATCAAACAATGATTTCTATCACATGATCTGTCCTCAGTAAGGAAGTGTCTGCCCTGTGCTCCTTTGATCTCTGACATAGGGCTCTCCAGTCTGTGCCACTTTAGCTGTAAAAGAGGTGTGTAATGGCTTCTTCCCATATGGTGGCCTGGAAAAAAATTCTTCCCTTTCTTCGGTGGATCTCATGGAAAAATTAATATACTGGGCATTGCCTTCAACTCCCAAGGACCCAGACATAGACACATTAAAGTAATAATATTCCTTAGCAGAGGCCTCTGGTGAAAATTTGACCCACAACTTCTCTATATGAGTCTATCCAAGTGTCTGTATTTCGGCTATAACTTCATAGTGTGCAATCAAAATATCCTCTATATCCCATCTTCACCTTCTTTCACTTCTTTCTTCTCTAGAGCTCATACTCTTTTGTTCATGTGTTTCAAACTTTTAAAATGTGACAAGTAGGTGCCCAGGTATATTTCAATGAAGATTGTTCCCAATCGATATTTCATATTCCTTAAAGTTATCTTTATTAAAATTTGATATCTTGACAGCCCATCAATTATCTCTAATTTATTCCCTAGGTGAGGTTTATGCTTTGCCCGCATTTTTATGTCCTTTGGTACACTGATTATTCTCATATTGAATATGCTTGGTTGGTTCTGTGGTTCTGTAGATTTCTCTTTCTTTATCATTGTCTGTACTAGTATAACTTAGCTGTGGTTTTATTTGTTTTATTAGGCTGTTTTTCTTATCACAAGTTCTTCCTTCTGGATGTCAGTTCTGCTTCTAATGGTCTCCTTTGATGCTTGACTTCTTTTATAGGATTTATAAATTTCACACAATTTTAATAGTATCTTTGCGCCTTGTTTTGGCAATAATTATCCCTTCTTTTAAAGTAGTGAGAATAAACTGCTCTATATCATGTAAAGCAGTTTGCAGATGATGGATGCTTTTCCTACCTTTCTGTCCCATCACTAGTTGCCTGACTACTAAAACCTGGTCTTTCAAACACCTTATTTGTGTTCTGTGTATGACTTCCCTGTTTTAAATAGTATCTTCTTGTGAGTTTCTCTCTGAGTTTCCTTCTCTTTAGACTTATCTCTTTTTCTTTATCTAGATAAGAGGAAGTCTTCTGAGACTGATTTTCAGTCTTTCTCAGCGTAACTAAACCGAGGGGAAAAACACACAGTGGTATGTTTATGTGAGAAGGCAGAGAATGCCCCCCCTCCAATTAATCTTTCCTTCCTATTTATCTCAGATGCATTCATATAGCAGATTCTACAATAATATTACTTAACCGAAAGGGTGAAAGGGTTGAGAGAATAATGGTGACAATCATACTTATGAAAACTTATCAACAATTAATATTATTGAACCATAGAGTACCTTCTCCCCCATTACCTGTTTGCAACCTTACAAAGCCCTTGCGTGGTAAGTAGGCTGGTTAAATGGTTTCCAAATTTACAAAGGAGGAAATTGAGTCTCATAGAGGTTCAGGGACTTGCTATTGGTCACCCAGCACGGTTGGACCTTTAACTAATGTATTCTGACTGTAAAGCTTGAACTCTTATCTACTCTAACATTCTAATTTCTAAACTAATGCTAGAACTTTCAACTAAGGAAAAATAGTCTTAGTCCAATAAGAGCTAATGTTAGTCCAGCAGGGACTTTCTGACCCACTGAAGTCACGCTGAGCTGGTTAACTTCTCAGGCTGTTTATGAATGGGCTACTCTGAAGTTCCCCAGCATAAGCTCTTCCTAAAAAGAGCTAACAGCACGACTGGGAAATAGTTTATGTTTCCCAAAGTTTGGATATCTTTTTGAACTTGACTTCTTTTTTTAAAAAATATATTTTATTGATTTTTTACAGAGAGGAAGGGAGAGAGATAGTGAGTTAGAAACATCGATGAGAGAGAAACATCGATCAGCTGCCTTCTGCACATCTCCCACTGGGAATGTGCCCGCAACCAAGGTACATGCCCTTGACCGGAATCGAACCTGGGACCTTTCAGTCCGCAGGCAGACACTCTATCCACTGAGCCAAACCGGTTTCGGCTGAACTTGACTTCTTAATTTTGATCAGTTGGTCTGGCAAATCACACAGAGAATCATTACTAATCAAGGATCATTATTCAAGATATGCTAGTGACAAGTCCCTTTAATCCTTCACATTTCTCTTATTTCAAATGGCCTTTTGCAGGGCATTAGCACTTCTGTGTGTTTGATAAATAATGTTTTCAACCCAGTGAAAAAGTGTGCTGGTCCACTGAATGACACGACATTGAATCATAAATGTGTCTACTTTTATGTTGTGTAGGAAACTGTAATTAAAAGTTGGAGGGTAAAGGAGTCATTGCATTTTGACTGGAAGGAAAGTGAAAGGAAGCTTATGCACTAGCAACCTATGAAGAGCGAGACAACTTCCTCCTGCCTGCAGAAGCCCCTCAGAGCTCAATCATCTTACTAGCTGTCCAAGTCCAAACACCTGGCAATCATTTTGTCTATTGCTTCTCCTTCACCTGTCACAGCCAAGCAGTCACCAGGACCTGTGCTTTTGATCATTTAATTTCTCCAGAATTTGATCATTTATCTCCATCCCCACTGCCACCACCTTGGTTAAGGCTCTTATCTCACCTGAGTTACTGCAAATAGCCTCCTACCTCACATAAGGCAAGTCCTGGTCCCTGAGCGAGTGGGTGTTCTGCCTGGTGATTTTGTAGCATGAGCCCTCTCTGGGATAGCAGGTCCAGGCATAGGTGATGTGGTCAGAGGTCTGGGACAGGTATATACTCTGAGAGACAAGAGGAGCAGCCACTCATTCACAGAAATGATATAAGTAAGTTAGGTGAGAGGGTGTGCTAATGAGAAACCTATATATCGCCTAGTTTTTCTTATATTCCTGGGATTGGCAGCAGCATTGATGGCACCTAAAATTTCTTAATGTAATTATTGGCTTTGGTCAATGAAAATAATATGTCTCCAACTGAATCCTCTAAGCATTATGAAATGAAGGAAGGATGATGCCTGTAATGCACTTAGCACTGAGACAGGAGTGGGACTCGTTGAGGTATCTTCTGAAGGAGTGTCACTCACCTGATGTTCCATCCTGCATCTGAATTTCATAATCATTTAAAATGTCGTGTCCCATCCCTTGTCTAGTTTTTAAAAAATTTTAAAATATAGTACCTACAGATGTTTGTACACTCACCGGTTTCCTTGAGAGTTCCTATATGTATGCAGTGAAATGAGAAACGTGACTTTCTAGTTAATTTAACATGAATGCCCTCCAGTGGCCCAACCTGTCTCAGCTTCCGCTTTTGTTGACCAGGTTCTCTGATACTCACCGAAGCATTCTCCATGGCTCTCCTTCCAGCAAAGCCTCAAGAGCTGAGGCTTCTTTTGGGTCAGTATGTTATGTTACTCTCAGAGATTTCTCTATATTTCGCATGTAGTTCTTCCATAGTTTGCTAGTTAGCCAATGCCCCTAATTTTGAAAGTGTAGCTTGCTTGTGTCCAACGTCCTGTATCTCTCCTACCCCAACAAATGCTAGAACAGATATTTTCAGGAAAAACAAAGGATGTAAGTCAAGGCAAAAGCAATGCGGCAAGCCTGGGAGACAAAAAGCCAGGGTGTCTATTTGGGAACTCCTGAGAGTGAAAGCCAGTCATGGAGGGTGAGTATAGGCTCAGTAATCCTGAACTAAAAAGGTACAAACAAGGGTGTATGAGAACAAACAAAGGTGCCGAAGGGTTTGAGGGATGTGGTTATTGTCTAGAAAAAGCTCTGGGCTCTTGATTTTCCATTATGAGCTGGAAGGGTTGGGTGGATTGCCAGGTGAAAGGCCAGATGGGACAGACACAGTGTCCTGTGTAGCCTCTGTCAACCTCTGGTTCTATCTCCTCTCATCCGAGTGGGGGGAGGTTTGGATTTCATTTCTGTTTTTGCCGTGATGAATAACTTAGTTCTGAGTTCCATCTGAAATGTTTCCTGCATGACCCACAGCACGGTGAGATGACGCCCTGAGGATGCCCGTCCCTGAGCTTGCCCTGGGCAGCGGCATGCAGGGCTGTCTGGCTCACTTTCTTTCTTTGAAATTATTTATTTTTAATTTACTGATGAGAGAGAGAGAGAGAGAGAGAGAGAGAGAGAGAGAGAGAGAGAGAGGTTTGTTGTTCCACTTATTTATGCACTCATTTATTGTTTATTGTAAGTGTGCTGACCAGGGATCAAACTTGCGACTTTGGTATATGGGGACGAGGCTCTAACCCACTGAGCTAGGCTGCCAGGGCCTCTGGCTCACTTTCTAGCTGCTGTAGTGCAGAGCGCAGTTCCAAAACTTGGCTGGGCATCAAGGACACAGCAGAGCATGTTAAACATTCCAATTCTGGGCGCTGCGGCCAGAGATTCTGGTTCAATACACTCGGTGGACTTGAATTTGGGAATTGACATCGTAGAGTCATGTAGTTTATTAATCTGTCAGATTAATGTCATTTATATTTCTGTGCATATTCATCTGTAGAAACTGGGTACTTAGCACTCAACTGTGGAAATCTGAGATTAAAAACAAACATATAAACAAAAAGCGTGAGTTAATTATGATTCTTCAAAGGTTCGGAGCCTGCGGTCGACAACACAAGCTGACCGTTTTCAAGGCAGGCTAAATGTTGTCCAAACTCTCACCAATCTCTACCTCCTAGAACTTGAAGGAGAGAAGTAATGCCATGTCTGCCTTAATAATATTAAAAATCTTGGCTTTCTTATGTACACAATGGATAAAATTGGACCCATGGATAAAGAACATTAATACTGCCCCATTAGCATTGTTTATTTCATGAGATGTGGTACAAGATCAAAGATGATATAGATTTATGTAAGTGGACAGGTCTGTTTCTGCTATGGAGAAATGTGAAAGAAAAGACATGTGCAACTTCATAAAACAATAGGATAAGACACAACAGAAAAGGTTATTTATTTAAGACAGAATTCAACATTTTTCTTTCCAAAAAGAGCTTTTTCTCCTGACTTCTTGATTTCTGTTGACAACTTCACAGAAGTTGAGAGAAACATCAGCATCTATCGGCTGCCTCCTGCACGCCCCCTACCTGGGATAGAGCCTGCAACCCTGGCATGTGCCCTGGCTAGGGATCAATCTGGCATGGGACGACACCCATCCAACTGAGCTATACCTGCCAGCGTTCTGGCTGCTTTTTAAATGGCAGAACTGAGTAGTCACACAGAGGCCATGGTGCCCACACAGCCTAAAACACTTTCTCTCTGGCCCTTTGTAGAACAAATTTGTCTTCCTAAATTGGAAGCTCCTTGAGTCCAGGAACTGTATCTTCTGAATGCCTGTATTCTAATAAGCCTCTAACAGAGTGCTTAGCACATAGTAAATTCTCAATAAATGTTTGAAGAAAGATACATTTTAAAAATTATATAGTGCAAATGCACTAATCCTTTTTTGTGCAGCAACGAACCCAGGCATTTGGTTCAGGAGGGTCTTAGTATTTGTGTGTGTGTGTGTGTGTGTGTGTTTTTTTTTTTTTTTATTGAAATGTAACTATCCCCTTGTTTAAATCATTGGTTCTCAAACTTCAGTGATCATCAAAACCACCTAGAAGACTTGATAAGACACAGACTTCTGGGGCCCCACCCTGACAGTCTCTGATTCAGTAGGTCTGGGGCAGGACCTGAGACTTTTCATTTCTAAAATGTTCCCAGGAGATGCTGATGCTGTGGGTCCAGGGACCACACTCTGAGACACGCTGGTTAAATAATGCTTTCTAAACCAGGCTGGGCATCAGAATCCACCGAGGAGGAGTGTTAAAGATGCAGATTTCTAGGCTTCATGGCCAGAAATTCTGATTCAGTGGGAATCTGTATATTTACCAAGTCATCCAGGTGTTTCTGGGATTTCGGGGGTGGGGAGGTCACTTCTTTGGGGATCCATGTGTATAACCACATTCTCTGAGGTGTGAGTGCTGCTCTATATTCATACAATTAGTGCCATATTAATAAAATAATAGATTCATGGGTTTCAATGACACAATGGTTGACTGAATTATTTAATTTAAAAATATCTTGAACCCTAGGCATGAAAAAAAATAACATGTGGTCAGGTGGAGAAGAGAGCGGAGCAACCTGTGTTGTCTCTGGGGAGAGCATCAGAGGAGGCTGCTGTGGGAGGTGACAAAAATGGATTCTGGAGAAAGGACCAGCAGTTGGAAAAATAATGCTCTAGTCTAGCAATTGGTTTTTCACTTCTTGGAGGAAACGGCACGATCCTACTTATTATGTTTCCATTAAAATCTTCTGTTACTGAAAAACTGATAAAAGTTGAGGGAATAGTCCTTTTTCTAAAAAAAGAAAAAAGAAAAAAAAAGAAAGAAAAGAAAAGAAAAAAGGGGATATAATGGCAAAAATAGTTTTCATTATGACAAAAATGCCAGGCTCTAGTGAAGGCTGTGGAAAGCTTATAATTTACAATTTCATTCTGGCTGTGTGATGCTCTAACAAAAATTTCAGCAGTGTAATCTTCCATTGGCTGTGCTGTTAGAAGAGATTCTGCACTCATTGTCATCAGCCCTGGTGTAGTCACATGGGAGTTCAAGTTCACCTGGGTTGCACTGCTGAACAGCCTGGGTCTCAGGCAGGTGCTTCCACAGAAGCAATGTTTGGCAGCAAGATAGAACACAACATATTCCCTTGTCCATTCTCCACATGAATAAAAAGAAGAGGCTATATGATACAGTAGAGCTAGCATGTCAAACTCGAGGCCCGCGGGCCGCATGCAGCCCACAATGATTATTTTTGCGGCCCAGCCAATACAACGGTATGTAAGAAATGTTTTAATAAAAATTTCGTAACTTAATTTTTACAATATCCTGTTATACATAACTATTAATAGCAAACTACAACGTTTGCTAATGACTGATTACTATAACTGTGTTGCATTCATTTCCCTTACACGCCTACGTGCAGCCACACCATTTCTTTCCACTAATACTCTGAATGTTTTAGCAGCTGATTACCACGTCATTAGTCTTGTGCTGACTTGTTTGGTGTGCGCAACAGGAAATATTTCGCTTTCGGAGAACAAGAAAAATAGGTTTATTTGTGTTACGCTTATTAATTTGTGCAGTTATTCAGTGTCTGGTAAGTTCATGTTCAAGAAAAATATTAATTTTTATTAAAATGTTCTATTATTTTATGTTAACGATTACTCATTTATTTCAGCCCTTTGTATTCAGTACGTCTCTATCAAAATAAACCTACGTTTCTATGAAAATTGAAGTTTTTTTTTTGCAGCCCACATAAATGAAAACCTTGTTTATTTGGCCCGTGTTAGCCTTTGAGTTTGACATGTTTGCAGTAGAGAATTGGATTTGGAGCCAGACAAACTAATGTCGCGTAGCATGGCACTCTGCTGGGTACTCGGAGTGACCTTGAGAGAGTCACAATAACTTCGTTAGGCTGTTTCTTTGACTGTAAGACTGAAGGGGTTTTGTTGGTGTTAGATGATTCTTACACAAAAGTGTTTCATAAGCCAGAGAGCATTGCACTCACTTATGGCATTGTTCATGTGATTGCTAACCTAGTCACTAACAGGGAAGCAAGATGCCTGTCTGGAAGTCTGCAAACGTGTGCCTGGTGCAGAGTATGCAATCTGTACTTGTTTGTTAAATGAAACTGAGAGAAAAAAATGAGAGAAAATATATTGGTTTAAAATAAATATATTCAGTGCTTTATATAGCAGAACTCGACTATAGGTAAGAGATGAACCAAGCATATGTTTTAGAGAAGGGCTCATTTTCTTTTCTGCAGGTATATGGTTAGTATTTGTTGCTGACAGTCGTAGGTGTAGAAACTTACTTTTTTTTAGCCCCTATGAATCTGTCTCTGTTAATAAGTGCATTAATAGCATATTAGACAATTGAGAGCGTCTTAATGGCATTTTGAGTCCACTTTAGATTTATCCAGAGTAAGAGTAGTTCTCATTTATATACTGTGTTGTTCAATGCAAATAAAAAAGAATCCAGTGTAAGTTTATTTATTGACATGGCTGTAGCTGGTAAAAAGGACTGAATTTTCATTCATTTCTCACTTGTCAATTTCACTAGGTCCTAAGGGTTTATACCAGCAATTTTCATCTCATGGTACACATAAACTAATTACTAAAAGTCTGCGGCACACCAAAAGCATATTCTTTTTGCCAATCTGACAAAAAATTGGTCTAATGTTAATTCATTCATGCTAGCCTGCTATTGTTGTATTGGCTGTTGTCAACTTTTTAAAAATTTGACAACGTAAGAGAAAAGAGGCCAGTGCCCCTGACTAAATAATCAGGCATTGCATGTTTTAAAAATTCTTGCAGCACACCACAATTGCTGGGTTATACAGAAGAAGCAGATCTTCATCTGGATGCCTAAACAACTAGCAGGATAGCAGGTGCTTTTTTTTAGAGACATAGCAGTGTATAAGGTGGCTTCAGCAAGAGCACAAAGTACAGACTTAAAGTATAGCCAGGTTTGTAGGCATCATTTAAGCATAGAGTTGGTTTATTAAAACCCATGAAATGCAGGTGCATTTATTTGAAGAGCTGGGTGCTAGGAAAATAACTATACACAAGAAGTTGTCCCATCCCCGAGGAGTTTCTATTTTAGTGGGAAGACAGACGTTCAAGGGTGGTTACAGGGCAGTAAGTCCTGAGGCAGTGGGAGCTCATAGGAGGGACCCAGCCTGGCCAGGGCACTGTAACAGGGAAGGTTTGTCAGAGGAAGTAACATCTACACTAGGACTTGAAGGACCAGGAGGAGTTAGGGTTCACCGACCTGTGAAGGTTGATTCCAGAAGACGAGCTGAGCCAATTAGTTGCTGCTCTTGGGAATTTGAAACCTGAGAGGGAGCTGTGAAGACTGTAGTGACAGTGTGTGAAGATGAGAAAAGGAGAGGCTGGGGAAGCCCAGTTGGCTATGTTTCAGTCTCAGTTAAGAAGAAGCATGAGAAGCCCATGGACAGAGAGAGGAGGTGGATCAACTGCATGGAACAAAGCAGGGTGGCCACAAAGGAGACCCATGGCCCAGAGAGTGGGTATGGTCTTGTTAACAATGGCTGCCAGTCAAATTTCCATGATGCCTGGAGATACTATTATTTCCTATCCTCGGCTTCTGTGAGATTCCTCTCTTCTCAAAGCAGCCTCTTCTTTATTTGAGCTAATTTAAGTGGGTCTTTGTGCTTTATGAGCCAGATCTTTAAAAAAATTTATTGATTTCAGAGAGAAGGGAGAGGGAGAAAGAGAGAAATACTAATGATGAGAGAGAATCATTGATCAGCTACCTCCTGCACACCCCCTACTTGGTTAGATTCCCTGGGCTGGGCACATGCCCAGGTTGGGGATTGAGAAGCAACCTGGGCATGTGCCCAGCCCAGGGAATCTAACTGTGTCTTCCTGGTTCATGGGTCAACTGTCAACCACTGAGCCACACCGACCAGGCCATGAGCCAGATCTTGAACTCAATGAGGCCCAGTGGAAAGTCTACGGGTGTCTCTTTTGAAACGGTCTTGCTTTCTTTATTCCCCGGTGCTGAAGCAATGTGTTTCAGGGTCCTGGTAGTCAAAACCCTGCAGTACCCTCCTGGGAGAACCACGCCTCTTGTCTGGACCTTCTACTTGGCTCCCAGGGGTCCCAGAAACTCTTCTGTGCCCTCCTGGGGGAACGAGTTACCGAGAAATACCACCCTCTGTTTTAACTGACTGGGAATTTGCCTGTAGTTTCTTACTGCAAGGCCAGTGATCAAGGGCTTCAGCCTTGTTTCAAAGGAGTCCAACCTTGGTACTGCATTTTTCTTGAATGAGCCTCCCTTGTTGTACATTCTCATCATTTGCTCCCAGTGCTTTTTAAGCACTGTGGTCTGTACCCCCTTGGTCTTAATGCCTTCTTAGTAGTTACTGGAATCTGCCACGACTCCACTTAAACTTGAGCTGTGATTGTCAACCCCTCTCAAGGTGACAGTGTTGCAGCAATATTGCCATATGGCCCTTACAAAGTCACCAGGAAATTAAAGCTGAGTACCAAGTTTAACTTTTGAATGTCAGTTGTTGAAGTCATTAAAATAATGATCCACAAATATATGAAGTGTTACCTTTTCTCTAAAAGTAGAATTGAGCAAAAAAGGTAATGGTTATTCGTCGCTGCATGATGCATGATCATGTCAGTGAGTGAGGAATGGGTAGATGGGTAGAGGTGATGCCAGCCAGTATGAAGATAACCATAGTCAAGCTAATGGGAAACTCCCAGTGAGAACAGAATTGAAATAGAATCTCATTGTTTTCAAGAAGGGGGAACACCTCCCCAACTGAAACTGTGACTTGATTATCCACATTTGACAGATTTTAGAGCCTGATGGACAGAGGCTCTACTAGACTCCGTGTCTTCTGGCTCTTGAAGTGACTCAAATTCCTGAGATAATCAGGAAAACAACTTCGCTAACTCTACACACACTCCAACTACTAGGCTAGAAACACAAGAGTTAGGCAGGACCCTGGGTCTCATCTCGCCTACTCCAGCATACTGTCTGAAGCAAATATTCTCACTGTAACATTCTTGAGCAGCAAGCTTCTTTCCATAATCCCAAACTCAGGTTGCCAATACATGAATTTTTTTCTTCCTTCACAGTTTGAATTCCCTTGCCATACTCTATTCTGACATGCACTGCCCATGACCAGTCATCCAAGCCAGGAGCCATCTTTGACCATGCTTTGTTTCGTTCTGCTTCTCTGAAGCAGCTTTTCTCCTCTTCTTTTTGTTACTACTGTCTACCCCCATCAAAACCTTCATTATTTTGTGCTCCATTAATAAGTTTCACACCAGATCGATCTTTCTATGTCATTGATTTTTGTCAGATCTCTCTTCTTCTGCTCAAAATCTTCTCCAGAGAAAACTGCAAAAGCGTGTTTTATTACCACCTGGAATTTAAGGCTCTCCACAGCTTGCTGAAAATGGCAACCTCTTCAACCTAATTTTATAATTATTGCTACTATATAGTACACAGTCTGAACTCTGTTTTTTACTTTTATCAGAAAAGTCACAGTTCTTCATAATATGAAGCCTTTGTATTCATTAATTTCAATTAAATTATCTTTATTTATAGTTGACATTCATTATTATATTAGTTTCAGGTGTACAGCATAGTGGTTAGACATTTATACAACTTACAAAGTGATCCCCTGATAAGTCTTGCACCCACCTGACACAACATATTGTTATTGCAACATTATTTTTTTTTTTATTTTTTTTTTTACTTAGAGTAAACCTCTTCTTTTTTTTTTTATTTATTTTTTTATTTTTTTATTTTTCGCTTAAAGTATTACAAAGGGTATTACATAAGTGTCCTTTTTTCCCCCCCAACCTTGACAAACCCCTACCCTCCCTTACCCCCCAGTGTCTTATGTCCATTAGTTATGCTTATATGCATGCATACAAGTCCTTCAGTTGATCTCTTACTCCCCTCCCTCCTGCCCCCCAACTCTCTCTGGCCTTCCCACTGCAGTTTGACAATCAGTTTGAGGCAGCTCTGCCTCTGTATCTATTATTGTTCAAAAGTTTGTAATGGTCTTTATTATCCATGAATGAGTGAGATCATGTGGTATTTTTCCTTCATTGACTGGCTTGTTTCACTTAGCATAATGCTCTCCAGTTCCATCCATGATGTTATTGCAACATTATTGACTGTATTCCCTGGACTCTACATTGCTGTGACTATTTTGTAACTGCCAATTTGTACTTCTTAATTCCTTTAATAATATGAAGCCTTTTATATTCAGTGGCTCCTGTGGGATCTGACCCTGTCTCACCATTCCAGCTATCTAAATTCTGCCTAGAAAATTGATAGATAGATAGATCTTCCCATATCCCTCCCTTCTTTATTTAGCTCTCATTTGTTGAACTCTGTTGATACCTGGTGTTGGTGAACATAAACCCCTCAACTGTATAATGTGATTGTGCACGTGTGTGATTATTAGCATTGGAACATAACATAAGCAGGTGAAGGGCAGGATCCGCATATCACTTAAATTTAAGTAAGAGCCCTGGTTCTACTTAGGAAGAGAAGTGCTGATAGTAACTTTCTTTGGTTGGTTCTGGAGAAGGTAATTGACAAGGAAATGACATACTAGGGCTGTTCAAGAACAGAGAGTATGTGGTAGCTGTATAGACCTATTGTAGAAGGTCCTAAGTGAGACCTAGAGGCCCTTTGAAGTATCCCTGCTAACTTGGGAATGTTGAGAAAATATTGGGGGCAGCCTTGGCAGGTAGGTGAGATCACTAACACCTGGTAAGTAGAACAGAATGAGTTGGGGCAGGGTGATGTGCCACAGGCTAGTCTTAAAAGTGTTTGATATTGAGACTAGTATCCTTGACAAAGTCAGACATTGTTCTTCCTCAAGAAGGAGGCAAGTTCTATGAAACAGACCAACATACTGTGTCTTTATAGAAAAAAAAGGAGGGGGGGAGGTCAAGGGAAAGAATCAGAAAGATCCTTTGGCTCTGATACAAGGCAAACAATTGCTGTTTGTGTGGTTTTTCTTAAATTTTTATATGTACCTATCATAGGCTGAGGAAATATTTTGGAATCCTGTTAATTCTTTGCTGAAAATAGTTCTCAAAGACAAAAGAACAGAGCTCTGATTATCATTTTGAATTTAAAGCATTCTGAAAAAATTTTCAAAAATTTTCTTGATTACAATTATAATTTGAATTTGAAAAGCCACACAATTTAATTAAATGCCAGTTTATGGATGCCAATTGTCCCACAGTCTCATCTTCCCTTTCCTGTTCATATATTCTTGTTATGAATTCCTTTACTTTTCCTGATTAACCCACTAAAATGCATGACTAAATTGTTTAAGCTTAATTCTTGGCTTATTTTTGCTGTACATTCTATTTTCTTGGCAAGTTACTTTAGTGTCTCTTTCCCATTAGCAGAATTTATGATAGAAAATTGCTTTTAAAAAAAGAGAGAGACTCGGCAGGGCAGATATTTTAAGTCCATCAATTAGTTTCTGAAATTTTAGCAGAAATAAACAAGATGATTGGTTTGAAATGTAATCATAGTCAATGAGTTTAAAACACACACACTTGAGTTGCTGATTACAG
Organism: Myotis yumanensis; assembly: GCF_028538775.1. Taxonomy (NCBI): domain Eukaryota; kingdom Metazoa; phylum Chordata; class Mammalia; order Chiroptera; family Vespertilionidae; genus Myotis; species Myotis yumanensis. The sequence goes on from NW_027223754.1 coordinate 176,563,538, forward strand.
CTAGCTCAAATAGACCCCCTAAAATGTAATTCCCTTTTGGAGTGCTTCCAAATGGATTCTTTCTGCTTAAATTTGCAAAAATTCCCAATGCTTTGTCAATATTTCAAATAATATTGCAAATGTGTACTAGCAGCATTGATCTGACTTCAAATGCACTGAATATAGGTGGAATTTTGAAATTTCTGAGCATGATATACATGTATTGAAAGGAGACCAGGTTTGTCTCTTGATACTCCCATGTGCACTTGCAGCTCTCTTGCTCTTTTTCCCCAAATATTTTTCTTCCTTCATTTTTAAAACTTATTTTTTATCCATGAATAATTTCAAAGATATGAAAAGGAAGAGAGAGCAGCATAGTGAACCTCGGAGTGGCCAATACTCAATTTCAAGAATCATCAATTTATGGCCAATCTTGCTTCATCTCCACTCCTACTTCCTTTCTCCTTTCCCCGACACTGAATTATTGTGAAGGAAATTCCATATGTTCAAGTCATTCAACATGCAAATATTTTAGCATGATCTCTGGATTATGATTCCTTCAAAAAGTAACTTTAATATCATTACCACATCTAAAAAAAATTGAGACTGTGGATTTCCTTCATCAAATATCCAAGTCAGATTTCCTGTTTTGTCTCATATGGTTTTTATAGTATACTAGAGGCCTGGTGCATGAATTCGGGGTCCCTCGGCCTGACCGATGATCTGCGTTGAGCATCTGCCCCCTAGTGGTCAGTGAGTAATCATAGCAACTGGTCAACCAGTTGTTTGGTTGACCGGTTGTTACGGTCGCTTAGGCTTTTATATATATAGATTTGTTCAAATCTAAACAAGGTCCACACACTATAGTTGGTCAAAATGTCACTTAAATCCATTTTAATTGTAGGTCTCCCCCTCCCCTTTTTTTCTTACAATACATTTGTTAGAGAAACTGGTAACTTATTCCTATAGATTTTTCACAACTCTGGATTTTGCTGATTATATTCCCATGTTTTTGTATACTTTCTTACTCTATTATATTTTTTGAATAATCTGGTCATTGCATGATCTGCCCTTGCCTGACTCTGCAAGATCATTTCACACAGGGCTTTCTGCACTCTACCTTCCCTAGAATTCCCTCTCCTCTACTTAGAATGGTCTTTGACTGCTCAGCTCAAATGTCTCTTTCTTAGGATATCTTTCTCTGACTGAAGCAGAAACCTACTTTTTTCTTCATAGCAATTACCTTTGTAACATATTTGTTTGTATGACTTTATTAATATTATTAAATTTTTTAAAACCTGTGTCTTTTTAAAAAAAATATATTTTATTGATTTTTTACAGAGAGGAAGGGAGAGGGATAGAGAGTTAGAAACATCCATCAGCTGCCTCTTGCACACCCCCTACTGGGGATGTGCCCGCAATCAAGGTACATGCCCTTGGCTGGAATCGAACCTGGGACCCTTGAGTCCGCAGGCCGATGCTCTATCCACTGAGCCAAACCGGTTAGGGCAAAACCTGTGTCTTCTTTTTGCATACCACTGAATAGTCTGCACCTAACTTAGCAACTAGTCCATACAAATGTACGAAAAAGTAATCAGTTATGTGCCAAAAATGATGAACTTAATGATTAACTTAATGAATCAACTTAATGAATTCTATCCTCCCTTATTTTGCTAAATATTATTTCATAAAAATGAGGTGATCGCAAGTTGTGCTTTAGTTATGTGTGACCTTATTCCTACCTCCTGGCATTCTACTGTGGCTACTTCTCAAGTCCACTATCCGATGAAACTATAGATGGGGGTGAATATTCCCCTGGGAGAGACCATAATAGAAACATGAAATTTAGTCACCTTCCTTCTAGTGGTCTTGATGGGCTTAAGAGTCTGCATTGTGCCCAGCCAGTGTGGCACAGTGGTTGAGCATTGACCTATGAACCAGGAGGTCATGGTTTGATTCCTGCTCAGGGCACAAGCCAGGCTTGTGGGCTCAATCCCCAGTGTGGGGTGTGCAGGAGGCAGCTAATCAATGTTTCTCATCATTGATGTTTCTATCTCTCCCTCCCTCTCTGAAATCAATATATATATATATATATATATATATATTTAAAGAGTCTGCATTTCTTAGCAGCCTTCAGGGAGATTTTTCTCAAAATGCAAATAAACTCTCTTTGTTTAAAAGACTGTGCTTATCCTCATGTATTAGTCTGCATATAGACGGGGCGACTTAAACAACAGAAATTTATTTTCTCACAGTCTGGGTGCTGGAAGTTCAAGATCAATGTGCTGGGAAGGTTGGTGTCTGGAAAGACATTTCTCTCTGGCTTGTAGACATCCGCCTTCTCACCATGTCTTAAAATGGCCTTTCCTCTGTGGACCTGTGGAGAGCTCTCTGGTGTTTCTTCTTCTCCTCATAAGGACACCAGTCCTATTGGATTAGAGCCCCACCCTTATGACCTCATTTAACTTTAATTCAAATACAGTCACATTGGAGGTTAGGGTTTCAACATAGGAAGGGAAACAACAACTCAGTAATGCATTCCCCGGGGCTCTGGGTCTAACTGAACCAAGTCTCATTATTAAACCTTTCTTCTTTTTTTAATTCCTACTGCTATGTGACTAATTTTAAAAGGTTTTATCAGGGGTTAAAAGATTATGACGACCTTAACTACAGCATTATTTTATTAATGTCTACCATTGGATCAACAGTCTGGAATTAGCATGTATGAATTATTTTTCTGTAATTGTATAATATTTAAATTAAATGTTTGAATGTAATGGTTAAATGACATAATTTTAAGTACTAAAAATAAAGTTAAAACTTGCAAACAGTCAAAGCAGGGATAAAGTTAGAACTAAGATTTGAATACAAAACATAATGTGTGTTTCTGAAAATTTTTGTAATGTACTTAAAATATACTTATTTAAAAGTAACCCTGACATAAACACCTCTGTAGATCAATTTATAAATGGGCCTTTAAAAATGATATAAAAAACATCCTCTAACAAACTCAGACATACCAATTAGGTACATGATCCGAAGTTCAATTTTAGCTTCTCCGTAATGCAGATTCTGATCACCTTATTTAAAATGTGTTAATGCCCCTCTCATCAACTCTTCCCTTCATTGCTTTATTTCTTCCAAGGTACGTATCATTTTCAGAAATACCATATAATTTACTTATTTTGTTTGCCTCCTTCAACTACCCGTGGTTGGCAAACTGCGGCTCGCGAGCCACATGCGGCTCTTTGGCCCCTTGAGTGTGGCTCTTCCTAAGCCTTAGGAGAACCTTAATTAAGTTAATAACAATGTACCTACCTATATAGTTTAAGTTTAAAAAATTTGGCTCTCAAAAGAAATTTCAATCATACTGTTGATATTTGGCTCTGTTGACTAATGAATTTGCCAACCACTGAACTAGACTTATAAGCTCCCCGAGGTCAGGGTTTGTGTCCATTTTGTTCACTGCTCTATCTCCAGCCCCCAGAGCAGTGCTTATCACATACCCAACAGTTAATATCTATTGGCTAAATAAAATAAAAAATCTGTAACAAGTCAATTATTCTGTCCAATTAGATTTTGACAGCCAGATTTTTTCTAATGTAAACTAAATATAACTTATAAAGGAATGCATCAGAATTATCCGAAACGCTTGTTAAAGCACAGATTATTGAACTCCACCCCCTAAATTTTGGATTCTATAGATCTGGAATGAGGCCTGAGAACTTGCATTTCTAACAAGTTCCCAGATTACGCTGATGCTGGTGACATAGAAAAACCACATTTGAAAAACACTGATTTACAGAAACCAAAAAAATAGCTTCATGAAATGTTGGGAATGGAAATGAATTATTAGCATCTGGCCTTAGCTCATGCCGTAGTACACCTGCTATACTGTAATTAACCTGCAGGAGCAAATGTAGTGGAGCACAGGATTGGTACGTCAATAAGTGGTTTTCTTGACTCCCTCCCAATAAATTAAGGAGAGTGCAGAGCCCCCACAGGCTGCCATCATTCAGGTGTGTTACATATGGACTCTGAAGCTGGCAGTAGACTCACATAAGGCAAATTCTAGTCCTCTCCAGAGCATTGCTGTTAACGTGATGAATGGAAACTTCCCCTTTGCAAGGCTGTTAAGGCTTTTCTTTTTGTAGAATCTTAAAATTTTTTTTTTCTAATTCAACATGAAAAAACACACATAGTATTTCAATTATTGAGATAGTGGTAAGATTTAGCCGTTCTAATGTGGCTTTCATCCTGAAAATGCTTTGCAAACATTAACTAATGCCTCAGGCAATCCTTGGAGGCAACTTATACTCTCTACATTTTGTTCTTTTTGAGGTTGGAGACAGGTTTGGCTTCTATCACATGTTTCTGTGGTCTTGTTTCTCTCCTTTTTGGTTTGTTTATGCACTGGGAGGGAAATGAAAATCAGTTCTTAAAAGTCAGATTCTGCAACTATTTAGTAACCTCCTGAGGCAGGTTAGTTCCTGCCTCAATTGTTATTTTAGAATCCTGTTTTTCTATGTGCAATGATTAGTTATTAAGGCAATAATCTTAAGAACTCTGATTCTGTTTATCATCCAGTAGGAGGTGAAGTTAATAGGGAAACAGAGGTTTTGCTTTTATGGACCTTCTTCTATGTAGAAAAAGACTAATAAGTAAGCTGTATGCAAAATTTTCAGCAAAATAAGCACAACTATCTTGACCTAGAAATATTTTCAGTAACATGCTCACTGTATTCAGTAATATCAGGTTCAATTTATCTTATAATTCCTATGTTCTTAAATTTTGAGAGGGTGGAAAAATATTCTCAGAAACAACATCTTTATTGGATGAGAAAGGATACATGGAGTCCAGAGGATCAGGCAAAATATCTCTTTCATTAAGTTTGCCAAATCCAGCTTGAGCAGTAAAGGGAGCACAGCTGCTCTTACTTGTCTTTCTTCATTTATTCACTGGGTATTTGTGGAATGCCTAGTACAGGCTAAGTACTTGACTAGTTGCTGGGTTTAGAGCAATGAACAAAACAAAGGTTCTGACCTTGTGGACTTAGATGATTGCAGAAGGGAATAATTAATAAACAAACCTGTATGTGTATATCAGAATTAAGCATTGATAAATGCTGTGTAGACATCAAGGCAGAGCTCTAAAGTAAGATGACATGTGGCAGAAATCCAGAAGAAATTCAGAATCTAGATATTTGAGAGAAGAGCATTCCAGGCAGAGGGAAACTAGGAGCCAGTGCCCTCAGGTAGGAGCATGGCTGACATTCTCAGGAGCAACAGGGAGGCGAAGGGCTGCAGTAGGGTGAGTCAAGAGTGCAGTGGTACATGAAAAGTCAGAGAGATTCAGGAATATACAGAGATACAGATGAAATCTCCTCATTTTTTTAACTTCCTATAAACTATTTGGAGGGTTAGCATTGTCTGGAATTAGGTAAAATAATTAAGATATGTTAGCTTTTCTCTAGAATAGTGATTTTTAACCAGTGTGCCACAAGAATTTTTAAAATATGAAACACCTGACTATTTAGTCAGGGGCACTGACCTCTTTTGCCTTAGATTGTCAAATAAAAAATGACAACAGCAGCCAACACAACAATAGCTGTCCAGTGTGAATGAATCAAACTTATACCTATTTTTGTCAGATTGGCAAAAAATATATTTTTTGGTGTGCCACAAAATTTTAGTAATTAGTTTATGTATGCCATGAGATGAAAAAAGTTGAAAATTGTTGCTCTAGAATAATTGCAGGTTGAATACAGGGATTGTTTCAAACTTGTGTGTGTGTGTGTGTGTGTGTGTGTGTGTGTGTGTGTGTGTTTCATAGCACTAGAAATGTAAGAGTTCAGGTTAGCTTCTTATTTATCACAAAAGAGCTCAGGTTGCATCTCTAAGGACTGTGTCCCTTGAAGGGAATCACAGTAAAAATTTGTGTTTAGAACTTGGGTCATGCTGTGCCTTTTCATCAGTATCCTTCTCCTATTCCCATTCTGCAAGTCCTATGACTGAAATTGAACATATAATACATCACGCAAGCAATGGTTAAAAATTTAGAGTTGGATTGAGTCCTCTGATAGCAATACATTTTTAAATAAACTAATTTGTTGTTAGCCATTATGATTAGAATAATCAACCCATTGGAATGCATGTACGGTAGAGATACAAAGAATTAAAATTATGAAGGCTGATTATTCCATTTTCCTCTATGAATAGTTAATGTTACACCCCAGGAGGACCATAGTCTAAAAATGCAACCAGGTTTCCTTTATGACTCCTGCAGATTTAAGCTGAACTATGCATGTTGGTTTGCAATAAATAGTGACATAAGTCAGGAAAACAACCAGTCTTATTTTGATTGGCAGAATTAGTCATTGGATCTATTTATTTATTTTTTTGGTAATTTTCTATTTCCTAGGTCTTCTAATGTGGTTTCCCTGTATAACAAGAAGAACCATCATTGAATTTTAATTTTGAGTAATTTATTTGGTATTTGTTTTTCATTACAGTCTCACAGGGTGTCTTGAGGTGATAGACTATTTTTATTATGTATTTTACAATCAGATGGCCTACTTGTAGGTGGAGAACCTTGGGTGGGCTTAGGGGTATGAAAAAAGGGGACTTGCCTAATAATGACCAAAACAAATGTCCTTTGCTCATAGTATGGGGCAGTGAAGCCCCTTTGGAAGGGTGATTTGAAAGATTTTTATCCCAGTAGAGGTGACCACCTGTCCTAATCCATCTGTCTGTCCATCCATCCATCACCCATCCATCTCCATTTATTCAAATTATTTCATATTATTTCCCTTGTAACAAACACAAATCATAGGTTACAGCTCTGGGACCTGGAAACAGGCCACATTTTTAGGTCTGTTTTGGAATGAACCTGCAGCTTAACCAATGGAGGCTATCATCAGTGACAACCTAATGGAAATAGATGGGAGTGGGCTAATATATATCCTCTAGGGAGGTGGCCGTACTTGTTTCAGGGGTCTCCCTTCATATCTGTTTTCAGCCTTACTCTTGATTAGTCTGCATGCTCATCCATGTCACATGCTTCCAACAGTTTTCTCCCCAAAAGAGTAGACATCTGACAGACACACAGAAATTGTCAGACAAACATCTCTCTTACCACACACATGCATGAACACACATGCATGTCTGAAACAGTTTTCAGAAATGGCTGATCCTTTTTACGTTTCCATAGCAAAGTATGAGAGTTCTAGTTTCATAACCAATGTGCTTATTAGTCATTTTTATTTTAGCCAATCTAACCAGTATGAAATGATATCTCATTGTGATTTTAATTGCCATTATCATTTACTAGAGGCCTGGTGCATGAATTCGTGCACAGGTGGGGTTCCTCGGCCTGGCCGGCGATCGAGGCCTATGGGGGGTCAGGTAGCCAGGGGGAGGGGCCACAGGAGGTTGGCTGTGGGAACACACTGACTACCAAGGGGCAGCTCCTGCATTGAGCATCTGCCCCCTGGTGGTCAGTGTGTGCCATAGCTACTGGTCAACTGGCCATTTCAGTCATTCTGGTTGTTCAGTCATAATGGTCGCTTAGGTTTTTATATATATACTAGAGGCCCAGTGCACGACATTTGTGCACTGGGGATTGTGGGGGTCCCTCAGCCCGACCTGCTCCCTCTCCAATCCGGGAGTTTCTGTCTGTTTTTGCAATCATATGAGTGAATTGTCTGAGACCCCAACTCAGTTTGGTTTGTTGCTCACAGAATAATAGAGGTATTTTTTTTTCTTTGCTTCATTGGTGGAGATTTCCTGGAAGTTTAGGATATCTTCCCTTTAATTTTTCCTAGACACTCTGATTTTACTTATGTCTCTCACCTTTGCTTTCCTTCCATCCCCCACCACAACAGTAACTTGCTCCAGGCTCACTTTGCTCTAGTGCAGCGGTTCTCAACCTGTGGGTCGCGACCCCTTTGGCGGTCGAAAGACCCTTTCACAGGGGTCGCCTAAGACCATCGGAAAAACATATATAATTACATATTTCTTTTGTGATTAATCACTATGCTTTAATTATGTTCAATTTGTAACAATGAAATTGGGGGTCACCACAACATGAGGAACTGTATTAAAAGTTCGCAGCATTAGGAAGGTTGAGAACCATTATTCTAGTGTCTAGGAGATCCGTCTGCCACCAGAACTACGATTCCCAGCATTCCTGGTGCTCCTTGCGCTCTGGGCTTCTGCTTCTGGTAATGGGGTTGCCACCAAAACTACTATTTTCAGAATTCTTGGTGCTCCCCACGATCTTGGCTTTCCCTTCCTGCTCGGTCTCTGTCCCATGGCCTCCCACTCTGCCAAGTCCTCCAAGGCACTCCATTTGGCGTCCGTCTCTGCTCTCCGTTTGGCAGCTTGGGGAGCCAATTTCCCCAAGCTGCTCCACTCTCTGCCTGCTCTCCCACTCTGCTCTCTGCCCGGCGCCTGTGTATGCAAATTAATCTGCCATCTTTGTTGGATTAATTTGCATACTCACTCCTGATTGGCTGGTGAGCATAGTGGAGGGACAGTCAATTTACATGTTTCTCTTTTATTATATAGGCTAGATGATGCTGAGCAAATTGACCATCATGTTTATTTGCAACTCTTCCTTGCCCATGCTGCATTCCAGATAATCTTTATTTCTTCAATCTTTTTTATAGTATTTATCATCTTCTAACATGATGCATACTTTATTATATTTATTGCTTATTATCTGTTTCCTTGACAAACTAGAATGTTGGCATGGAATTTTTTCATGTTTTTTTTCATTGTTTTGCCCAGAGAATCTAGAATAGAACTTTGTATTTAATTGATATTGGATGCATATTGGTTGGAAGAATGAACGATAACTAGTCCTTTATTATTAGGAGCACCATTGCTGAGAGTGGGAATGTTTTCAAAAAGATTCACACAAAAGAAATGAAGTGGAAGGGTTTTGTCTATGTCTATGATTTCCCTCCATCATCCATCTGCCCTGTGTGTTTCTGTACTCCTCACAGGCAGAGGCCAGCTGTCTGAGTAGCATGACTAGTTGCAATCAAAGCTACATATATAATTGCATGTACTGAACCATATGGGATTCTCCCTGGGAAAACTTGATGGAAATGAAAAAAATTACTATAAATATGGCAATGTAATCAAGTAAAGCAGAATAGTTTTATGGGAGTGAGAGGGAGGCATATATACAGGGCAATTTTTTTGCAAGAAAAAAAGTGAAGTATAAGACAAAATACTAGACATACTGAGTGTGGCATAAAGCTAGAGAATAAGAACTAATAGTTACTTTGAGAATACTGGCTTGCCCTACTTTCGTTCCATTCACTCTACTATGAATATGATCTATACATACCACTCCCCTGCCAACAAATTGTCATGGTTCCTTTGTTCCCCATTAAGTTAATATTCCTTAGCAGAGCATTCAGGTCCTTCAAAATCTAGACTAATTAAATTTATGGTCCTTCTCACTTAAAAAGGTAATGGAAAAAGTGGATGATTTCAAGTAGAGCCATAAAGATGGCTAACACTGGTATATTTAAGAAATACTATTCACTGTACTTATTCCTGTTGTGGCAAAGAAAGTAGATGGGTGTCCTAATAAAAGTCTCTAAACAAATAATGATTTCTTATCTGGAAAGTGGTGACCAGTTGGTCTTCTCCATGGGAATGCAACAGCAGGACATGTTCAAAATGTGGCATGAAGGATTCATCTTATCTACAGAAAGATTTTCTGTTTGCCAGACACCGAAATGACTGAGAGATGTTATGAAATCTAATGTGGAAGCTCTTCTCTTTAAACTCATTCTGTCTGGAATAGTTTATGTCAGCATTTTTCAAAGTATGCCCAGCATTTTATGGATTGTTAAGGGAAGTTTCTCAAAATAAAGATTCTGTTATCAAAAGCATTTCAAAACTAGGTTTAACAGAGTTAAACAGACTCTTTCACTGAAGGGCCTCATGGGCCTTTGCTCTGAGCTTGTAGGCTCTGGAGGAGGTAGGGGCATGCACAGTACAATGGATACCTAAAAGTTATTCAGTCATATACCCTATTTTTAGAGGCTTTTGTTAGTACTGTGTTTCTTTGAAGGTGGCAGATAAATTAAATGGACTTTTTTACAATGTAAAAATTGCAAAATTCCTACTTTTAAAAACAACAACAATCCCTACAGAGATCTCCATTTTTTTTTTTTAAAAAAAACACCTAAACACAGATTCCTTGGGAATAATTTTACAGTTTTAGACATTTTCCAGTGAGACTCAATGGAGTGACAACAATGAGTGCTAAGAACCAGAAACAGATTCATGGAATCTTAATCCTCATTCTGGTTTTCAAACACATCAGTTGTGATAGTCACAGTAGAGGCAGGGGCCTATAATTATTAATGTACATGCTAGTTTTTGCTACTGTGATAAGTGATACTCTATAGACATGTAATAAAATAAGAGAAAAGTACAAGGCCATTCATTCATAAGAGGGTATAATTTGGGGATGAGAATTTCACCTAAATAGCTTATATATAGCACATATATTACTTTAGTGAAAAATGCAATTTACTGTAGCTAATATTTTACAAGGTTGAGAGGTCACAATAAGATTATATTACTGGGAAGTTAATAGAAATTTTTATGAAGTAAAGAATTGTGTATTAAAGAGAAACATTGTGGCTGTGATGACAAGGAATGGAGGATGTCGGGAATAGAGTTAAAAAGAACCTAGTCCCGCCTGGCTGATTTCCACTGTGCTGTTTGTTCATGGCCCCTCTGTGGTCCTCGGAATGTGGCTGATCTCCAGCCTTCTCTGGATTTTCTTACTGAGAAGGGCGATTTCCACAGAGCTTGTGAATGCTTATGTGAAAACAAACAGGGAGAGAAGGATATGAGTGTATAATTTCTTATTCCTAAGGTAAAATATTGTGGCTAGTGCACACTATGTGTCCATCCTTCCAGATGCTGGGAGAGACTAATTGGTGAGAATCTCAGATGCTGGAGTTTCATCTCCCTAGGTTATACATTAGCTGTATCTACATTCACCTTGGGAAGCAAAGCAGGGATTCACCTCAGATCGCTGCATCTCACGTGCTGTCAGAGTGCATTTTGGCTGAGTAAGAGACAAGCTTCCCATATTTGAGAATGGCTTTGGGGTTCAAAGCTACATGAGCTGTGGGAAGAGAACAGGCTTTGGAGTCAGCCAAATGTCAGATTGAAACCTGGCCTTGCCTCTCGCTGTTTGGATGAACTTGGCTAAGTGATTAAATCTCTTTGAGTCGTAAATTCTTTGTCTTTAACATAGGAATAATTGTCCTTACTTGGTAGGGTTACTATGAGGTCTCATCTGGCACACAGTAAACACTTGAGTGATGATAATGTTTCTCCTACTCGCCACCATTTGCAGCTTATTAGTTGTTTTGTTTCTATCTATTTATTTTTCCTTTGAGATGTTTACCTCTCATAGCACACATAGAATTTATGATTTGGAAATGATGTTATAGGCTATCTAGGCCAACCACTTCCTTAAATCTCCTTTTTTTCCACTTTACTCTTAAAACACACACACACACACACACACACACACACACATACACACACACATACGCAAACACACGAGTTTTCTACTCCCTTTCCCATTTCTGGTCATAACCATATATTATAAAGAAGGTTCATGCCATTGGACACTCCCCAGATCTCCATAAAACCCTATAATGGTTTCTTTCCAATTGTAAAAACATTTATTAATGCTTGTAATTAGCTAAAACCCACCTCCTCTCTATCAATTGTTTAACTCAACTGATAAATGGATTTCCTATGCTGCACCTTGTCCTTCTCCTATCTTGACCCTTCTAGAGAAGTGATTCTTAAAAGGCCTTTGACATATTTCTCTTTGAACATTTGAAAACATGTAAGTAGAATGCATCTTATTTCCAAATAGAGCTATGAATTTGTTCACTCATGTTTATTGTACAATAATATTTTAGAGCTGCAGTATCCTACCCCACTTAACTCAAAAAGTATTTTTTTTTTTTTTGTGGAAAAAGGAATTCTGTTTTTAGTTGAAATGTAATTCGTACACAATAAAATACACTGATCATAACTTTATGAGGAAATAAGAAGTTTTTAACTCATGACCTCATTTGTGAGGAGTTTAAGACTACTAATTAAAAACCAAACCAAACCAAACCAAAAAGGCAATACAGAAGATCATGATCAGAACTCAGTGCATGAACACTAAATTTTCCTCTGCCTTCAGCTCCCGAACCATTATTGCATGTGGCAGTGCCTCCTGAAGAAGAAATTTGGCCTTTGAAAAGACCAAATTGTAAAATTTGTAAATTGTAAAATCTGTAAAATTTTAAAGGTGAAATTTAATCCTAATTAGCTTCCCCATTGGTCGTATTAACAAGTACAAGGATTTTCTTAGATTCAAAGTTCTGTGATGTTTTAAATAAACCTCTGATTTACTCCATCAAAAACTCCCAGTTTTATATTCTGTGCTCAACAGCAAAGGCACTGAGCTACTGAAAATTCTTAAAGTGTATGACAACTCCTGAATTTTGTCATTGTCAGACTATATAGTCTTAACACATTCTGGCTTATCATTTGTTAAGCCCAGTCTTCTGCCCCCTCCCCACCACTCCACCCTCATCCTGCCCATCTCATGTAAAAGGGATTATGAACATACTTCTCAGGAAAGTCAAAGAAGAACTGTGCAATCAAATGATATATGGTGGGTTTCAGTTGTTTAAAAAATGTAGTTTTCTCCATTTAAACATTATTTCATAATGAAAACAATACATGCCTCTGAAGCATATTGATTCTCTCAAGCAAGAAAGTTGTTATGGTCATCAGAGTAAAAGATGATACCAAGAGCAATAAATACTATTTTAAAAGTTCAGACAGCAAATATTGTATCCCAATGAAAGATGTCTTCTGCTAGTGGCAATTCTGTCGACCATTATGAAACTCTTGTGTGCTAAACCCGAGATCTGCCACCTCACCTTCGTGTCACATGTGCTGTGTGTCGGTGGGTTATCAGAGACCGATGAAGTTAGAGGGAGGTTCCATAAAGCCACAAAGGTACCTGAAAATACCAGCAATAAAGGTGCAGCCCTAATCACATGTTTTTCCTAACATCACATTTTTGTTTGTTTGTTTGTTTTTTGAGTACCTATTTTGTATGTGGCTGGTGCCACGACAATAAATTTGAATATATTGTGTGGCCTCCTAAGGAATCTGCAATGTAATAGAGAAACGGCCACATAAACAGATACAAAGCAATGAGTTAAGGGCAATGATAGAAGTCTATACAGGGTGTTGGAAGTACCCAGGAGAAGAGTGTCTAACCTGGGTGATAGGGAGGGATGTGTATAGAGTAGTCAAGGCACATTGCCTGGAGAAGAGATACTGAGTTTTAAGGATGACTAGGAGATCCGAAATGTCCGTGATCTGTTTGCTCAAAATCACCAATTGTCTTGCTATGGTATAAAAACACAAACACACAGATAGAAATGGCTGTACATTTAGATCTGCATCTTCCGTTTCGATCTCTGGATTGTCATTGGAAGCACAGAGGAGAGAAGCAGGATCTTTACTCTGGGAGGAAATGCAGGAAGAAGAGGAAACCCCCAAGGGAAAGGCTGAGATTCCTAATGGCAGATTTGGTTATTTACTGGGGTTTGCCCATGCCTGTTGAGCAGCTATTTCCTGGGTCGGCTGTGTCTAAGACTTGCCGGTGGGAAAGTTATGAATTTTCAGAATATGTGGCCTTTGTTGTGAATGCAACAGGGGAATCTGAGTCAGCAGAGATGCAGCTGTGTCAGTTCTTGGATTGGCAAGTGTCTTAATCCGGGGCTGAAGGGGAAGCTGGACTGTCATCAGCTTCCCCGAAGACTGATCAATTGGACACAGACAGCTAGGGAGGGCCTAGGGCTGCCAAACAGTTCTTTAGGGCTGAAATATACTGCTATATGCAGCACTCAGAGAAACACACATACACCACCAATCCATCAGGATCATAACTTGTTATACTAGAAATGATAATAGTCATTAATATTATGAGGCCTATTTTCTGCCTCTGTGAGAAGGCAACAGCCTGCCATGGGTGGAGTCTATGTCTAATGGGCAGGGCGGCCTCTAGCTCTCACACATACTCACCCCACACTGCTGGCCACAAGCCGTGTCTGCTGAGAGTGTGTGGAATTGTTTATGTTGGTTTCCTTCTATAAATGTGCATGGGTGTGTGTGTCTGTGTGCTTCTGTGTGTGTGCATGTATATATGAATGTGTCTGTCTGACTTCCATGTCTGTTTCATCTACGTATGTGGGAGGCTTATGTATCTCTGTATTTAGTGTACATGTGTGGGCATGTGCATGTATCTGAGTACCTGCCTTCATATACATGTGTGGGTGGGTGTATCTCTGTGTGTGTGTCTGTCTTGTCTGTGTATATATGTGGAGGATTGTCTGAGTATATCTGCGTGTGTGTCTTTGTGTACATGTGTGGACATATGTATGTGTCTGGGTGTGTGACTGTGTGTAGCTGTCTATGTTTTCCCTATTGTGCTTCTAGCTTATACTTGAGCCTGAGGCTGGATTTCCTCAGTAGTAATTGGTAGCCCTGAGAAAGGCCCCTGCTGTTTGTTAGCTGCTCAGCCAGAAGTGTTGCTGTGCCGTGTCAGCTAAGTGACAATCTGGGCTTACACTGAGTCACCTCGGAGACTCGAACTGGAGTGCTGAGAAAAGATAGTTACCCCCTTGCAGCTCAGAGAGACTTGCCCAAGCCCGAAAATGAAGTTCAAGTTCAGTAATATCTGCTGTAGGAAATCTATTAATATCCCACCAATTCTTTTCACAGATTTGCACGAGGTGGGATAGGTCTGCAATAATCACATTTTTGTGCATGTATGTGACAGATTAAAGTTATAGAAAAGTCTAAGGTCACGTAGTTAATCAGAGACAGAGATACTGTGTGTCATTGGTGGCTGTATCATTAGCTATTTTAATTCTCACGTCTCTTCCGTTCCTTGTGTAATTAGGAACGTGCACCTCTTTTCCTAGAAACGACTGTACTGTGTTTCCTTTGGAAAATGCCACAAATTCCTTCTTTCTGGTTTCTCACATTGTGTTTGAGTTTCATCTAAATTTATTTGGCTGAAATAAGGTGTAATTTTATAAGACATTTTGTCAAATATACTCTAAAAATGTTTAGCCAATTTTTGATCCTAGTTTCAAAATTGGGCTCCTCTCCCAGTCTTTTTCTGTCCTTGGAAACAGACATATCTCAGTGACATATTTTTGCCCAATTTCCCAACTTTCTACTTGGCAAATGCACATGCAATTTAAAGACACATCATCTTAAAGACTGGGGTGGGAAAAGGATGTTAAGAACAATAGCATTTGAGGATAAAGAAGCATTGGTGAATACTGGTGTTTTCTCTAACCTTGTGGAGTGTGGGTACTTTGTCAAGGTCTTTCATAGAACATTTTTAAAAATAAAGAAAAAGCACAAAAGCACAGACCTCTCCTTGATTTTCAGGCCAGTGCCCTGGAAGAAATAGAGAGGCTGCCTCTCCAGCTCACAGCTCACCCCGTGCGATCCCCACCTTCCTCGCCCCATGATGACCTCATGTCTTGGGGTCACATAATTCAGACAGGGTGGATTTTCAGACCTGGGGAATCTGCAATCACAATCCCATTGAGCCCTGAGCCTATTGGGCCCCTAAGGACACGAAGAGCCAGGACGTGGTTCCAGGGCCGCTGACTCCCGATCCAGGCATTTTCCTCCTGTGCACGTGGGACTCTTCAGCGCCTTCCCACCGCTCAGGCGAGGGTCCACTTCACCACAGAGCATGTGAGACCCACACCTCTGCCTCCTGCCCGCATGTCTAGACTGATTCCCTACCACTCCTCCCTTGTCACTTTACATTCAAGAAATCTAGAATGGCTCTTACATCCATTGTGGCATTTTACATATCCTGGAACTTCCCGTACCTTCTGCTTCCAATGCTCCCAGCTACTGGTGTCATTTGAGAGGTGCCGAGAAAACTGTCCAGCTCAACCAGTCTCTCACATGGGCACCTAAAGCCCCACCATTCATTCCCTTAATACTCAGCATTGCTTCCCTTGGTATTTCCCCCCTCCCACCTATAATTCATTTTGTTTCTAAGAAGACGACAACTTAAAATTCTTTGGTACTTTAGTGTGACTGAGTTTTTCAGCAGCTTTGATGTTGGGAGGACTGGATGCCTGGGCAACAGGATAGCCGAAAGGGGCAGGAAGCAAGGGCCAGGGGCAGCTAAAGGCAGTCTCCTCTGATTAGGGTTTTGCTCAGGCCCAGCCCAGTGACTGCACCATGCGAATAGCAGACGTTTCTGCACAGCGGTGGCCTATCAGAGGTGCAGCCTGTGAAGGTTTTGATGTGCCAGCTTCTCACCCATGGGCTTTCTCTGTTAAATTCAGCACCTGATCAAAATGTTGACACTGGCCTAATCTATTCATTTCTTCAGTGAGAATTTGAAAATGAGAGAGATGGTTAAAAGCCAATAGAATAGAAATAAATGGAAATTCATTTGTCCTTCATGATTGTATCTTTCCAAAACTGGATGTTCTCGTCTACTGCTGGGTAGCAGACCACAAAAGCAGTGGCTTACAATGACATTCACTTTGTTCAGAAATCTCCATTGTGGGCTGGACTCTGTGGGACTAGCTCCTCTCTGTTCCACTTGGCATCGGCTGGGGCAGCTCAAAGGCTGGGATTAAATTATCCAGAGGCTCCCTCCCTCACAGGGCAGACAGATGAGGACAGCTGTCCTTGAGATCCCAGCTGGCATTGTCAGCTAATTACCCACGGGTGGCTTCTTCCTGTGGCCAGCATCCTTGTGACCTGTGGCTGGGTTCCAAGGTGAGTGTCCTGAGGAAGTGAGTTGAAAAGCCCTCTCTCCTTTATTACCTAGTCTAAGAAATGATGCAGACTCGCTTCTGTCACATTCCATTTATCCCTGCGGCCACAAAGCCCTGCTCAAACTTAAGGAGGGACATGTGGGACCGGAAATATTGCTATGACCATTTTTAGAAAACTCAACATGCTACAATGGAACATAAAGAAATTTTAATTGACTTGTTGTTCCTGGTTTTCCCATTCATTCCAGCCAGCAAACTCTTCTTCAGGGTGGGTTTTATGATGGCCAAGTTAAGTCTTTTACATGCCTAAGTAATTAATGTATTTGGTTTCTTTTTAAATGAGGCCTGCCCTTCATCACCAACATCTATTTGTCCAGAGAGAAAAAAAAATTATACATATAGCAATTAGATCCATGTGGATCTAAGGTTTTATTACACCAGCTTTAAAAACAATCTCTCACACATGGGTGTATGAGATTAAATTCAGGCTTGTCCATGTTAGATTATATACTTTAATGTATACAGTGGAAAGATTTACAGGAAATTTGAAATGTTGATTTGAATTCATATAGGTTCTTAGCCACAACAGGTTAGCACAAAGCTTTGACCAAATATCTGTGTTTTCTAGAATGTCATTAAAGTACAGTTGGCCCTTGAACAATGTGGGTGCTAACCCACATATAATCCATGTATAACTTTTGACTTCTTCCAAAACTTAACTACTAATACCCTACTGTTGACCAGAAGTCTTACAGATGATATAAATAGTCGAGTAACTCATGCTTTGTATGTTATATGCATTATATATGGTATTCTTATAATAAACTAAGCTACATGAAAGAAAATGTTTTAAAGAAAATCCTAAGGGCCCAGCCAATGTTGCTCAATGGATGAACATTGACCTTTGAACCAGGAGATTACGGTTTAATTCTTGGTCAGGGCACATGCCCAGGTTTTGGGCTCAATCCCCAGTAGTAGGCATGCAGGAAGCAGCTGGCTAATGATTCTCTCTTATCATTGGTGTTTCTCTGTCTCTCTCCCTCTCCCTTCCTCTCTGAATCAATAAAAACAATATTAAAGAATACTTTAAAAAAGAAAATCATAAGGAAGAGAAAATAAATTTACAGTGTTGTATGTATTTGTTTGATATAATCCACATATAAGTAAACCCACATAGTTCAAACCCATGTTGTTCAAGGTTCAACTGCTGTTCTCTAGAAAAGTGTTGATTTGCATAAAACCATTAATTAATTGTTAGAGTAATTAGCTTAGTTTTAATAAACCTATTGTTCAAAAAAATTAAAGATAAGGAAAATCTCATAAGAATTTGCCTTGAGAAAAATAATATGAGGTTTAAACATTTTAACAGTATTGAGATATTCTGATTACATGTGCCACTTTGTTTTTGGATGTTTGAACTGTTCTGAAGCTCATCTTTTGTCTTATTCAACCTGCATCTTTCTGAGGCCGTGTTTCTTTTCAGATGCCTGGAAAATCCCTAAATCAGGAAATAGAATCTTGGTTCTGCTATTAATCAGTTTGATGACCTCACTTGTAGGATGGAGGCATTTGACTAAACAATCTCTAAAATTATTTACTTCTTGAATGATGTATAAGAAATGGCATTTACTGGGAGTATAATAAAACAAAATAACATGAAGAAATAATAATTTTTATTCCAATGTTCAACTAGTAGTTAGAAATGATCAAAACCATATATTTTACCTAGATATGCACTTAAAAACCTTTTATTTTCCAACAACCAATTATTCAATCTCTCTTGAGACATTTCAGGGTCTTGTTTGGACTTGATTAAGGGAGCATAAGCCCTTAGGTTGCTTTGTATGACTTTATTACAATTTGAGAAGCAGATGGTTGCTTAATAAATACTATTTGTTAAGGACAAAAATAGGACAAAGTTATTTACATCTTGAATAGGTCTTAAAATACAGTCTTACAAAACCTTGCCAATTATGATAGCCATAATGATAGCAGGGCCATGTATTCTAGGCCAATTGCTAATGCCAGGGTTTTTATTCTTTGGGATTTTTGATTATTGTGACAGATTAAATATTCATAACCAATCTGAACACCTTTTATTTATTTATGTAGATCTTTAAAAATATTTTCATTGTTGACAATATTACAGATGTCCCCATTTGTCCCTCCTTTGCTTCCTCTCCATACAGCCCCTAGCCCTCCGCAGGCCTTCACCACACTATTATCTGTGTCCATGGGTTATGAATATATGTATATACATTTTTTAGTTAATCTCTTCCATCCCCTGATATCCCTCCCCTCGGAGCTTTGCCAGTCTGTTCCATACATCCATGCTTCTGGACCTATTTTGTTCATCAGCTTATTTTGTTCATTAGATTCTACATATAAGTGAGATACTCGTCTTTCTCTGACTGGCTTATTTTGCTTAGCATAATACTCTCCAGGTTCCTCCATGCTGTCTCAAAGGCTAAGAGATCCTTCTTTTTTTACTGCTGCATAGTATTCCATGGTGTCCATATACCACAGCTTTTTTATCCACTCATCCACTCATGTGCACTAGGGCTGTTTCCAGATCTTAGTGTTGGTAAATAATGCTACTATGAACAAAGGGGTGCATATATTCTTTCTGATTGCTGTTTTGGGATTCTTAGATATATTTCTAGAAGTGGAATCACTGGGTCAAATGGCAGTTACACTTTTCATTGTTTGAGGAAACGCCATACTGTTTTCCACAGTGGCCGCACCAATCTGCATTCCCACCAGGAGTGCACAAGGGTTCCCTTTCCCCCACATCCTCCCCAGCACTGGCTATTTGTTGATTTATTGATGACAGCCATTCAGGCAGATATGACGTGATACTTCATTGTCATTTTAATTTGCATCTCTCTGGTGATTAGTGATGTTGGACATTTTTGCATATGTCTATTGACCATCTGTATGTCCTCTTTGGAGAAGTGTGTATTCAGGTCCTTTGCCCATTTTTTAAATTGAATTATTTGTTTTCCTTTTGTTGAGTTGCATGAATTCTTCATATATTTTGGAAATCAACCCCTTTTCAGTTGTACCATTGCCAAATGTTTTCTCCCATACAGTGGCTTCCCTTTTCATTTTGATGATGGTTTCTTTTGCTGTGCAGAAGCTTTTTATTTGATGTTGTCCCGGTTGTTTATTTTTTCCTTTATTTCCCTTACCCTAGAAGATGTATCAATGAAAAATATGTTACAGTCTTATGAAGCCTTACCAATTATGAGAGCCATACCTATAATAAGACAGGAAAAAGGAAGCAGTGGCCTTTATTCTAGGCCAGTTGCTAATGCCAAGGTCTTTATTCTTTGGGAGTTTTGATTATTGCGATAGTTTAAATATTCATGACCATTCTGAACACCTTGTAATTCAACTGGAATTTATAGACCACTGACTCCAAAGTAGAGAGAATTAGAATTAGAATTAGAATTAGAATTAGAATTAGAACCTCAGGAACAAAAATAAACGGTACTCAGTGAGTGTCTTCAGGGAATCTATGGCTGTCAAGTGTCAGTGCTTACCCGGAACAAGCACAGAAATCCCTTAAAAGGTTATTATATTAATTCTCGTTGTATTAATTGAAATACCATTTCGATATTAACAAAAGAATAGCAAACTTTTATTGAGCCCCTATGTCCAATATATTGCTTTGCACTTTATATCTGTTGCCTCATACAATACCCATTTGAAAGGGTCTTTTGAGCATGTGCCCACAGCCAGAGGTTCTGGATTTGAATTCCAGATCACCCAATAGTTGTGATGACTCACGCCTCATTGCATTGACACTTGGGGATTAAATGAGATAATCATATAAAATACCTAATGCAGTGTCTGGAATAATAAATCTTCAGTAAATGTTAACTCTCTGTAATTATTATTGTCACTATCAGCTCTACTGGGTAGGTAATAGAGAAAAGTGTGGCTTTGAATAGGAAGGAAACTTACCCAGTCACAAAGCTCTTGAACAGCAGAATTATAATGTTAATTGCTGTTTAATTCCAAATTTCTTTTTTTTATTGATTTGAGAGAGAGAGAGGAACATTGATTTGTTGCTCTACTTATTTATACATTCACTGGTTGATTCTTGTATGTGCCCTGATCAGGGATCAAATCCATAACCTTGGTGTATTGGGATAAGCTGAGCTACCCAGCAGGGATAATGCCAAATTTTGTAACTTCTAAATGATAATTCTGCTTAAAAGTTAAAATGAACTATCAAGAACTTAGTAAAATATTTCAGTACATTAATTCTATTAAGGGATTAAAAATTGATACTCGTACTTTAAGAATTTGGTGATCAAAATCTCAAGTTTCTGGTTTTGTGTGGCAAAGATTTGCAAGTGAACAAACTCAATTTTCTCATCTAGAGTTTCTGGAACTGGGAAATAGTTTGTGAAGGAAAAAAAAAAAAGCAAGAAAAACAACCAGGAATTATGGGTGCCCTTTTGAATAGGCAGAAATCTTTGTGGTTTGGATGATTCTTTCTAAAACTTTTGAACTTTTATTCTTATTCTAAGAGAAACTTACACATTTATGCTTTTTTTTGTCTTTTATACCCTCATTAGAATGGGTCAAATGTCTAAAATTTCCTAAGATTAATGAAGCAGAAATAGTTGACGAGAGCTCTCAAAATAAAGTGGTAGAATTCAATCAGACATCCATTCACATGCCAGATTAAAGGTGATTTATTCACTTTAGTGCCAAAAAGCAAATTCCTAAACTACTTTAGCAAAACATGAATGAGAAGAGTCTGGAAAAATAGACTGGAATGAGAAAAACGGAATTAATATCTTCAGATAGAAGGCATAAAAGATAACACAGTATATGGAAATAGAAATTGGATAATGTTGTTAGTGAAGGAGAAGAAATAACTTTAAGCTTACAAAGAGATGCTGTTGACTGCTCAGTCCCTGAGCTTACTTAGTAAGCACCTATGAGACATGGAACAATTTGAAAAGAGTGTTATTTTCAGGTTTGAGCAAAATCTTGAAATCTTGGCAATCAATTTAAAAAGCAAAATTTTGCCAAAGAAGAATCTCTATGAAAACAATGCTGCAGTACTTATTTCTTGGAATAAAAAAGCAAGGATGTTACCACTGAAGTCACAGTACTTTTTTTTACCTGATATCTGAGACCCATTCGGGTGAGACGTCTATGAATATAAGCCTCTGATTCTTGAGTCATTGGAAGAAAGGGATGGTTAATTGATGTTAAATATAGTTGTTGCCAATGTTAGCAAACACAGAGTAATCATTTAACATAATCCCTGTCCTGGCTTAATTTAAGATTATATTTCTTTAAATTGTAATTTTGAAATTAATTTAGCAAATGCAGAAAAAAAAGAACACTGCACTGGAACTCAGCATGTGCCATTGGTATTAATTAGTAACTAACAGGGTAAATGTATCGTTTTCTTATCTGTAAAACCAGAGGTGTGTTCTGTCTCAGTGACTGGGCCACTACTAAATGATAAAATAACTAAATACTGGTAAGTGACACTGTTGGCCTATGAAATAGTTTAAGTGAGTATGAAACCAAGTAAACAAACAAATAAAAAAGACAATATAAACTTTTAACAAAGCCAATCTATGTCATTTTTAAACTCTGTGATTGCTTATCCTATATTATTGTTGTTAAAATGCCCTTTCTCTTATTAAATAATGGTGAAAGCAGATGTCCCTTTTAGGGTAAACCAAATTCTTCCTCCTTATCCCCCTTTTCTTCTATTATAGTCATTTGGGA
Source organism: Myotis yumanensis (assembly GCF_028538775.1). Classification (NCBI taxonomy): domain Eukaryota; kingdom Metazoa; phylum Chordata; class Mammalia; order Chiroptera; family Vespertilionidae; genus Myotis; species Myotis yumanensis. The sequence goes on from NW_027223754.1 coordinate 176,586,180, forward strand.
AATTGGAAAATCTAGAAGCACTATTCTGCATAGCTTCTATCTCTCTCCAAAGTGTGTGAGGTTTCCCCCTTAACGTTTTATACAATGTTTCTCCCCTTCCTCCCCCCCATATATTGGGGCATGTCTGCCTATGTCTTGTTAGATCAGCAGGAGGGACACTGAAGGAAGAGGCATGGATCTAGCCGTATCTGATGCATCTCCTGGAGTGAGGCAGAAAAGGAAGTGCATCTCTGACAGGCTCTCTGAAGGGCATGAGGAAGTGTTCAGGAAGCGTTGTGTGGGGCCTCCACTGTAAGGAAGTGGGGTGTCCTCGGGAGCAGCAGGAACTCGTGATGCTTAGAAGTTCACATGGGCCAGCAGCAACAAGGAATGTGTGTTCTGAGGAAAGGGGACCCTGGCCCCTGAGAGGGGTGGGGGTTGAGACAAGAGTAATACCAGACCCTGCTCTTCAAGGGACCATAGTACAGGTGGCTTACCAAGAAAGGTTACAGTCCATGAAGGCAGGGCAGATGTTTGCTTGGCCATATGAAGTCTTGGGGTGGGACTCAGGAACTGAGCTGAAGTCTAACATCTAAGCAGAAGTTCAAGGTGAGAGCAAGACTGCCCACAAGGATGACTGGTGACATTGAGTTGTTGGGAGTTAAATAGCGTATGCCTCTGTGTAAGGCATACTTGGTGGGGACTGGAGAAGGCTGAGACTGCCAATTTGACTCAAGTAGGTCCAGATTTAAAAGGGGCCAGGCCACAAGAATAGTAGAGAGACCATGAATGAGGAAGATGCCTTTAGCTTGACACTTTGTTTGACATCTGTTTATTAAAGAGATAGGAAAAGGAAACTGGGCTTGTCAAAAGCCATTCTATTGAGAACACCAGTAAATAACTGCACATGCATTTTTCATGGTTCTGGGGTCAACTATCTCATCCTCTGTATCTGTATATGCCTGTATATATGTGTGTGGCTGAATTATAAAAATCCTTTAGTCATTATTTCTGGGTTCTGAGTCCATTTGCTACACATTCCTTTTAGTTAGTCTTCATGTCTGAAATTATTTTAAAATATTATTTCTGTTTTCAAGTTTGTCAGACTCTTCAATGCTTCCCTCTACTTCTGTGCAGATGCATATAAGCCATAGGTCTAAAGGCTGCATATATTTAGAATTAAGTTAGACAGAGTTATAATTTTTGCTTCAACTGTCAAACAATTTATAAAACTCAAGAGGAAAAAGGAAAATCTATTTATTTATCCATATTTTTGCTAATCAGGTTTTCTTTTTTTTCTTTTAAATGTTCCAAGTTTCTTTCTTCTATCATTTTCTATCTGTTTAGGGAATTTCCCTTAGTCATTCTTTTAGGGTGGGTCTGCTACTGAGAAATTTTCATTATTTTTCTTCATCTAAGAATGTCTTGATTTCCCTTTTATTCCTAAAAGATATTTTCATTGAATATAGAATTCTGGGTTGGCAGTTCTTTCTTTCAAGATTTTTTATTGGCAAAATATTTTGCCACTTCCTTCTGGTCTCTGGTTTCTAATGAAAAATCCACTGTCATTCAAATTGTTTTTTCTTATCGGTAATGCATCATTTCTCTCTGGCTACTTTCAATGTTTTTTCTTTATCTTTATTTTCTGAAGTTTATGATGTATTTGGCATGGATTTTTTGGTGAATTATCCTGTTTGGCATTTGCTTAGCTTTTGAATCTGTAGGTTAATGCCTTTTGCCAAATTTGGAAAGTTCTCAACCATAATTTCTTCTAATACTTTTTCAGCTATGTCCTCTGTCTCCTCTTCTCCTGGCCCTCCAATGGCATGATGGTTAGATGTTTTACTATATTCCAGTTTGCTAAGGTTATGTTCATCTACTGTTAGTCTCTTTTTTCTCTGTTGTTCAAATTTGATCACTTCTATTGTCCTATCTCTAGTTCACTGACTCTTTCCTCTGTTCTCTCTGTTCTACCATTGAGCTTGTTCAGGGAGTGTTTCATTTTGGTTATGGTATTTCTCAGCTCTAAAATTTCCATTTGGTTCTTCTTTGCATATTTTGATTTCTTTACTGAATCTTTCTGCTTCTTTGTGGAGAATTTCTAGTTTTTCACTTGTTTTGACTACGTTCATAAGTTCTTATTGAAACATTTTAATGATGTCTGCTTTAAAATATTTGTCAGTTATTTCTAGCATCTCCATTATCTCAGTTTTTGCATCTATTGATCATCATTTCTCATTCATTTTGATACGTTCCCAGTTTTTGGTATGATGTGTGATTTTCAACTGCAATCTAGATATTTGAGGTGTTATGATGTAAGACTCTGGACCTTAATTAAATCTTCAGATTTAGCTGTCTTCCTTTGACACCTTTCTGGCAAGGGAAGAGGGTCCATCTTGCTACTGTCAGGGGATTAGAATTTCAGATTCATCAATGGGCTTCTGTAGACACTAAGGTGCTGGTGGAGGAGACACCTCCCTACTGCTGGGCAGGGGTGGGGCTTTTAGCTCCCTCTAGACCTCTGCTAAAACTTCCCTGGGAAGGATAGGAGGGCCTAGTTACTGCTTCCCTTTGCCCTCCTCTGACACCAAGTGGGTGGGGTATGCCTCACGCATACTGGGTGATAGTGATAGTCCTGACTTCCTACTAGGCCTCTTCTGACACCACCCAGATGGGAGAGAGGGGGATGCCTCATTACTGCTGGATGGGGTGGAAGTCTAGGCTCTCCATTGACACTGGGAGGTGGAGGGTTTACTACCACCCAGTGGAAATACAAGCCCCAACTCCCTAGTTGGCCTCATTGACATTACCCGCTTTGGAGAGGGGGAGAATTGAGGCACTGGTTACAGGTGAGCAAGGGTGGAAGTTTGGTTCTGTACTTGGCATTTGCTGTATGGGTGAAAATGCAGCCACAGTTTATGCCTGTGATTTCTGGCTGGGGTTGAGCAATTATTGTCTCATAGTTTACTGTCTTGCTAGGCCGCCCCTTTGCTGGCCCTTTGGCTAAAGAACAAGGTCATTTGTCTTTTAGTCTGTACCTGTTGACATTTCTGAGTTGCTGGCTTCCCCAGTTCCAAATCTGGGATATATAACAGCAAAGAGGAGAGCCAGGAACCTACCACCATGCCATTCCTTGGATCCCGAAGTCCCTAGCCAGTCTGCCTTCTTCTCACCACTATGTAGAGTCTCTGTGGGTTTGTTTTGTTTACAATATCTAGAGTTTGTAGTTGTACTTAGCAGGCAGAATAGGGAAAAGTAGGTATATTCATTCAATTTTCCCATAAGTGGAAGTCAATTGCCTGCATTTGACATGAAATTATTTAAAAGATCTATTCTTCATCTTGCAGAGTTCATGTATTTACTCACTCCCTCATTCACGTAGGAGCACTGACTGAGTGCCAGGTACTTAGCACCTCTCAGTGCAGGAAGGCTCAGGACTTCCAATGTTTCCTGCTGGGAAAAGCAGCTCCAAGAAGAAGGGGAGGCATGGCCTGGCCTCTTTCTCACCAAGCACAGCTTCTCCTTGATGTCTGTAGATCCCTTGCCTGCTGCCACACCGACTCTTAGCCAGGCTCAGCTGGAATCAATAGGATTATACTAGGGCAAGGAAAGTAAGTATTCAATATTTGTTTATAGTTACATAACTAAGTTTATAAATAAAGCATGAAAGAATTTTCCAGGGAAAAATGTTCTAAGGGGACTTTTTAGTTAATTTTTTGTAACATGCCATTTTAAATTTTTTTATTAGGTAGTAATCTCCTAACTTACTAAAAAGTTGCAAAAATTGGAATAGTAAAAAGAAAACTCATATATCCCAGATTCACCTCTTGCTAATTTGTAAAACTTTTCTTTATCATCAGTGCTCTCTCTCTCTCTCTCTCTCTCTCTCTCTCTCTCTCTCTTCTCTCTGTCTTCATACATGCACACACACACTAAATAAACATGCATTCTGACTTTGTCAGTTGACCAATAATGTCCTTTATAGCATTTCCCACTCTAGTACAGGATCCGGTATGGCATCAATTATTGCAAGTATGTGTAGACTGTGTGTGTGTGTGTGTGTGTGTGTGTGCGCGCGCTTAGTTTCCTTTAATCTGGGACAGTTTGTAATGTGCTCTTTAAAACAATAAAATAGTAGAACTGTATCTATCTTATATCATTAATGCTATTTATAGTTACTCTCAGCAAATTGTAAATTTTTTAACATGCAAAAAGGTAGAATTTTAGTAGCCTGTAGTAAGAAAGAAGATATTTTAGCAGTTGGTAATTAAATAAAAAAGTGAAGGCATAGCAAAATCATAAAAACCAAAAAATGCTCGACCCGAAGTAGAAAGTTGTTTATGTAACTTTGAATATAAAGTATTGTTCTTTCATTCTTCTGGTGGTGATTAATGAAAGTGCATTTGTATAATTTACACAGAAACTAAATGTGAACAAAGTTCTAAAATTACAAGTTTTAAAGCTTAGCTAGACAATTTGTTTAATTCTAACTTGAACAGTCAAATATTGCTAATTGCCTGATTTATCCCCTTCAGACATGCACCATAAAGGCCAAGTGAGAGAAACACAGTATCTTTAATTAAGTGCTGAATTCTGAACACTCCCTGGTAAAATCATGTTGAAAATTGGCGGTACCATTAATTTGGAAATGTGCAACCACCTTTATGTGCCAGGAGAAGCTCCAGTCACTGAGGCTGCAGTGTGGTTTCTCAGCCATGCTTTGAAAATGCATCGTAAAACCTATTCTTAGTATGGAGCAAACCCAAACATTTGGCACCCAGTGGTTATGTGTTGGTCCTCACATGTCCGTGCCCAGCAGTGGCTCCTCTGTTCTTCATGTAGAGATCTTTGGTCCTAAACCAGACTTTTCTGACAACCAGGACCAGCTGGACTCTGATTTCATCTCCCAGGAGGCCAGAAAAGCAAATTGTTTCTTATTCACTTGAATTTTCACTTACAAAAAGAGGCCTTGCTCTGCACCTAGAGATGGAGAGAGAGGGCTCCTTTCAATGCTTTGGATTGATGAGGTCTGGATTAGAGCAGACGTTGAATAATCTCTTGTGTGAAAGGAGCATCTTAATCTCTGTAATGTTTGTGTTAGGATTTTAAGCAATGTGACACTGGTCAAGATATTTTCCAGTCTGAATAGAGATTATTTTAGATGAGGTGTGACTTCTTTAAACCACATTTCATTTTAGTGGTTTGGAAAAAAATATTTCAGTTTTGTTTTCTTGGGTATCTTTGGGTTATCGCATTGTGTTGGGGTGGGGAGGGGTAGCCTCTGGAGCAGGACTGCCCAGATGGCGTTCTATCAAGAGTGGGCCAGGGACTGAACCCTCTGAGTCTCAGTTTCCTCACCTGTCAAAGAGGATGGTAAGAGTAGTGACTTCATGGGATTTCAGCAGTGAAAATTTTGGCTTAGATGATGCATGTAAAGCCTGTGTACCTCATACCCTGACATGGGATTCCATCTCTGAGCCCTGGACTTCAGAGGACTCCACTCTGGCCTCCCTATAGCAGTGTTCTTTCCTACAAAGCAAGGAATCAAATCGAGAAAGTGGAGAGATGGCAAGGAAATGTTCACTCCCCCACTCCCACCCCTGGCCTCACTTCTCGAACAAGTTCTGGGCACCAGGAGATGTAAATCCCTGCCCAGACATCCCCACGTCCACTGGCAGGGCCTTTGCAGGCTTCTTTTCTGCATCAATCCACCTGAAGCTGAAGCCCCCCTGTCGGTGTGAACTCTAATTTTTACTAACAACAGTGTCATCACCTGGAAACAATGATGGCTGCCATATCCAGCCAGGGACAGTTATAATTTATACTACCTTACCCCTACCTGGAGTAAAGTAACACCATAACAATATAATTCGATAGCCCTTTTCTCCAATTTTCAAAATATCAGATAAACATGGAATAATATCATCCTTAGTTCTTTCCTATATTTTGTCATCTATCTTTTCTTCCTGGCTGCCCTCATTGCCTTACCTCCCTCCCCAGACCCTCTTTACAAATCTGATCAACAGAAGTTCCAAGCTGTTTCCTCCCAAGTGAATCTCAAAATCATCTTCTGTTATATTGTCCAACTGTCATTACCTTGGTCCAGGCCAGGGCACAGATTGTAGAACCAAACTCCTTGGGCTGGAGTTTCAGCTCTGCTGCCTTCCACTTGGGTGACCTTAGTCACTGAACCTCTCTGTGCTCAGTTTTCAGTCTGTAATTTGGGAAGTGTAGGGCATAATTCACAGGGTTATAGAGATCAAAGAAGATATCCTATATAATAAAAGCCTAATATGCTAAATATCCAGTCATCTGTTCAACCAATCAAAGTGTAATATGCTAATGATATGCTAAGGCCATTCAACCGCATGCTATGTATGCACTGACCACCAGGGGGCAGGCAGTTGACCGGTCGACCAGTCACTATGACATGCAATGAACACCAGGGGCAGACGCTCAATGCAGGAGCTACCCTCTGGTGGTCAGGGGGAGCGCCGCTCAGCCAGAAGCCAGGCTTATGGCTGGCAAGTGCAGCGGTGGTGGTGGGAGCCTCTCCTGCCTCCGTGGCAGCACTAAGGATGTCCAACTGATGGCTTAGGCCCACTTCCCCTGGGGCTCGGACATCCCCCGAGGGCTCCCAGACTACGAGAGAGGGCAGGCTGGGCTGAGGGACCCCTTACCCCACAAGTACATGAATTTCGTGCACCAGGCCTCTAGTGTAATATATAAAAACTAGAGGCCCGGTGCACAAAAATTTGTGCACTCGGGTGGGTCCCTCAGCCTGGCCTGTGCCCTCTCGCAATCTGGGACCCCTTGGGGGCCCCTTCCCCTGGCTGCTGGCACCAGTTTTCCTCCGGTGCCCATAACCCAGGCCTTCGCTCTTCGCCAGGAGGGGCCCGCACAGTGGGCGAGGGGCTTAGCTCTTTTAAAAATACTTCTGAATGTTTGGTAAATAACCCTATAGGAATATACTTTCTGGAACATGTTGGTTGTTAAGGACTGATTTGGGTAATCAACAAAATGTATGTTAAAATCCTAATCCCCAGAACCTCAGAATGTACCTGTATATGGAGATAAGATCTTTAAAGAGGGGATTACATTAAATTGAGGCAGTTCCAGTGGGACCCTTAGCCCATTTCACTGAAATCCTTATAAGAAGAGGAATGTTGGGGTCCTGCCAGTAGGTCCAGGGGTTCCCAAAGGTGTGGACGGAGTCGGCGAAGAAGGAATGACACAGAGGCAGCGTTCAGGTGATCATCATAGCCAGGTTCTCTTTTTATTGTCCTGTTACATGTATATTTATACTATTTGATCCTATAAGCATGCCTCTATAAGCTTTTTTTTGCCGAGGAGAGCATGGGGTCCGTTTATTGGGGGGTCAGTCAAAGGGGGAGCTGGCTAGGGTGGGGTAGGGCAGCAGCTTGTCTGGCCCCCGAGAAACCCAACTTGAGTCCAGAGCCTCAACCGCTTTGAAGCCAAAGTCTTCCTCCACCTTTATCTGCAGGGGGGCCAGCTCCGGAGTCAGCGGGACTCCCACCTGGTGCCCTTCCTGTGGCGCTCGCTGCCTCTTCCACCCGCTGGGCCCCTCGCCAGGAGCCGGGCTGCTGGCTTCTGTGGGCGCTGGCGTCCTCCTGGGCGGGGACAGCCCCTCTTTCTCCAGAGGCTCATTCTCAGCGTTGCCTGGGGTGGGGGCGTCTGTGCCCTGGCTGCCCTCGTCCTCCAGTAAGATGGTGAACTGGCTGGCCCGGTAGTCGTCGCCATAGGAGTCCAGCACCTTCATGAGGAACCTCCGCTCCTGCTGGAGTCTCAGTGTTATCCTCTGTACCTGATGGAGCCTGTTCAGGACCCGCTCGTTCACCTGCTTGATCTCCCTGCAGTGGCGACCCAGCGCCTGGTACTTCCTGTGATTGAGTTCCCATTGGCACCGACCACTGTTGCTGGCCTCGGGCTGCCTCCTCCTCTTCCTCTAGCTCCTGGAGGCTGAAGCTGCCCAGACCCCCAGACAGGAACTCCACTTTGGTCTCAAGCTCACTCTCCAGGATGTGACCACGGAACAGCGGAGGCAGCGCCAGCTCCCAGCGGGGAGGTGCTGAGAACTCCTCAAAGTTATTGGACCCCTCTCTCTGCTCCAGCTCCATTTCTCCCTGGCTCCCGGCGCAGAACTTCTGACCTTGCAAGCCTCTAGTTTAAAGTGGCTTGCAAAATGACACAGCCCATCCAATTTCACAGCCAGGCACCCAGGCCCCCCCGCCGCTAAGCCTTCTGGGAGTTGTAGTTCTCTATGTCCGGCTTGCCTCCCTCGCCCCACCCCCATCCCAGTCCCAACTGAAAGGCCCTGCTGGCTGGTCTAACCCTGTGGCCAGTCATCTGAGTCACCTCAGGTCTTTATTCCTGTCCTGACACCACGCCATCTGACCATGGAGACTCTCCTTTTGGGAGGCTCCTGGGTCTCCTTCTGGGTCTCCTCAGGCCAGGCACTGGATCGCGAGCCCCAGCGGTGATGCAGCCCTGGCGCCTGAGTCTCCTTCTGGGGCCTGGCTGCATCGCCCCCGGGAACCTGATCGTGTGCCCCAGCGGCGACGCAGCCACGGCCCCTGGGTCGTCTCAGCCCAGTCACCAGATCGCGTGCCCCAGCGGCTTCTGGGTCTCCTGCTGGGGCCTGGCTGCGTTGCCCCAGGGACCGGATCTCCGTGCCCAGCTGCAACGCAGCCCCGGCCCCTGGGTCTCCTCAGCCCAGGCACCGGATAGCTTCCCGAGCGGCAAAGCAGCCCCGCCCCGGCGCATGGGTCGCCTTCTGGATCTCCTGCTGGGGCCTGGCTGCATCGCCCCAGGGACCGGATCTTGTGCCCAGCTGCAACGCAGCCCCGGCGCCTGGGTCTCCGTCTGGGTCTCCTCAGCCCAGGCACCGGATCTTGGGCCTCAGCGGCAATGCAGCCCCGCCCAGGCGCATGGGTCGCCTTCTGGGTTTCCTGCTGGGGCCTGGCTGCGTCGCCCGGATCGCGTGCCCCAGCCACGACCTCCGGTGCCTGGGTCGCCTTCTGGATATCCTGATGGGGCCTGGCTGCGTCGCCCTGGGGACCGGATGGTGTCCCCAGGCAGCTATGCAGCCGGCCTCTGGCCCTGCCTCTGGGTGTTCTCCCATCACTGGCAGATATCCACCTCTTCCCTGCCCCACCCAACTTCTCCAATTACTGGCCCAGGGCAGGCAAAATCGGCCAGGTTCTCCTATCACAGAAGCCGGCCTGGCTTCTCCGAGCAAAGGCAGCTCGGTTCTCTGGCTCTTGGCTGCCACCTGGGTTTCCGATGCAATAAGCAGCAGGCGGCTTCTTCCCCTTTTGCCTCCCAGCATTGCGGCTACATATGCAAATTAACCGCCATCTTTGTTGGTGGTTAACCACCATCTTGGCTGGCAGTTAATTTGCGTATTGCCCTGATTAGCCAATGGGAAGGGTAGCGGTCGTATGCTAATTACCATGTTTCTCTTTTATTTGTGTAGATACTTAGAATAATGCACTGCACGTATCAGATGCTTATGGTTAAAGATCTAAGATCTACAGTCTTTTAAGCTACCTATCTCCTCATAATAATTTTCATTTTAAACTCATTTTGTCAGGAAAATTATCAAAGACTTGGATGTGGGAAAAAAAGAAAGAAATTGCTGGCTACTTTTTTGATGGAGTGTCTGCCCTCTCCAGTGGACCCTCCAGGATTATTGGATTCTATAACTGTGGTTACCTGTGATTGTTTTTGCATTGATTAGGCTATTTTACAACTTTGCATGCATATTTAGTGGAAAGCTGATAGTAATGCAAATGATCATTGACATTAAAAAATGCAAAAGAATTTTGCCTTGTGGAGACACAATTGATTTCCACTCTGTGGAAAAGATAACTTCAAAACATTGCATTTTTCTGCACAATATGGTATCAGCCACTTTTACATATTAGCAAATATGTTTAATCATTTCTGAGTGTGTGTGTGTGGTGTGTGTGTGGTGTGTATGTGTGTGTGTGTGTGTGTGTGTGTTTGCGCACATGTGTGCTTGTGTTCATTGACTTCTCCTTTGAAATAGGGTTGACATATTACTGGTACATTCATTAGTCACTGAATTAAATAAAATCCTTGAAATGTGCAAAGTTCCCAAACAACATAACTAGTCCAAATGAGAGTCCCTGATTAAAAAGAAAAACAAAACAAAACAAAAAACCCTTTCCTTCACTCATCATTTTCTAAAACCCAAAGAAAGGCCCCAAGATTGTCTTACATTAATTCTGAGAACTTATCAACTTTGTTTCTAGCATATTCTTCTTCCTTTCTGTTACTCCACCTCTTCCCCTGCTGCCTTCTCCCCATCACAGCTGGTGCCCAGCATCTGATGATGATGGTGGAGAACATCACATTTCCTGCTCCAACCCAGTCCCACCTCTACTCCAACCCCAGCTGATGCCTTTCCATGATCCTCAGTCCTCACTTTAATAGAAATTTGTGTCCTGAGTCTTCCTTCATCACCATGCTCACCCTACCTAATAAAATTAGACCTACCAGTCATGATCCTTAGTTCCTCAGATACTTAATAACTAATAATAATATGAAAGAATCATTTATTTATTGAGCAAATATTATTTGTTGAGCTCCTACTAAAGTTCCAGGTGCTTTGCTGGTGTCAGAGGTAGAAGCAGGAAGAAGACAGAATTCTCAGTCTATTGAGGAAGACAAATAAGCCACAGATTTGGGTACAGTTTATAGGAACTCTGACTAGGGTAAGGACAGGAAGCTATGGCAGTGAGAGAACAGCTTCATGGAGATGACACTGCAGACCTGAAGACAATGAGAGGGATGTGGGGGAGAGCGTCCTGGGAAGTACAAATTCTAAGGCTTACTCTCCAGAAAAAGGCCAACAGGTCCTCTAATTGAAGAAACTGTAATGACCAACAGACTCCCCTGTTTTGCCTTCAAAGTATTATGATCCCTAGGCAGATGGGCATGGAGAAACAGAGAGAAAATTCTTTAGCCAGCTATATTTGTTCACACCTCTTGGTGTCTTTCCTGATGAAAAATTCTAAGGAAACAAAGCAAAAATGGAACCCTTTCTTCTGCATGACATGAGAAAGGCCTGGAAAAAGTGGTTCCTTCACTTGTGGAGGGCTTCAAATACCTCTCCTGCTAGCAGCAACTCTGGTGGCATTTGCTTGGCTGTACTTCTATGCCTGATTAGAGAGCACTCTGCTCTTCCTAGTAGTTATATGCCTGGGCTTTTGAAGCCCATCAGATTAAGGTTCAAAACCTGGTCTCTTGTTTGCTAGATAGTGACCTTGAGTAAGTCATTAACCCTCTCTTAGAAAAGCCTCCCTTTCCTTACCTGCAACTCAAGAGATAATCTATGCCTGTTCTTATACAAGTGCCCAGCACAGTGCCTGGCACATGGGAAGGGATAATAAAAGGAAGCAATATTCAACCTTCCAAGTAAAACTAACCAACAGTCTACACACAACCCAATCTGTGCTGTGGCTTACAAAATTTTGTCCAAACAAGCATGCAGAACTATTTTTACATTTGCTGGTTTGGAAATATGAAGGTGATAAGTTCAAAGCTATCTACTTCTGTATGGATGACAGTCACTAATGCAGTAAGGAGTTTAGTGATACTGAAATATTCATGTATTACACCATTCAGGTGTTTTATATCCCTTTGAAAAGTAATCATTTCTATGTCCTTTTCATGTGTGTGCCTCAGCGCAGTCAGTGCACTCCTGGTCCGCAGCAGAGATGAGCCAATTTACAACTCTGTCTGGTGTTTTACTCCAAGGTCATTAGAGGGCAGACTCAAAGGGATCTCAGAAAGGCTGTTGCAGACTCGTGCAGTTTCTTTAAGCAGGAATGTGTGACACCTCTGTCCTTTCCCATTAATAAGTTCATCCCACCCTAAAGTGCGTTGCATTATGGAATTACACAACAATTCCCAGAGCTTACACATGCTGTGTTACCTGGGAATTATGCCTTTGTAGCAATACACCTGTAGTGTAAGTCCTTGCTTAATGTCAGTGATAGGTTCTGTGACCTTTAGCATAACAATGTATAATAAAACCAATTTTACCACAGGCTAATTGATATAAGCAATAGTTAAATTCTTACGGCACCTCATCAATGTTATAATGAAACAACATTGAATGAAATGACTTTATAAGAGGACCTGCTATACATGTATTTTTATATTCAGGAAATTCACCTTAACCAAATAGCATCAACAGTAGTGTTGGGAGCAGAATATCTATCTATCTATCTATATAAAAAGCCAGTGACCAGAACGCTGTAATGACCAGAATGACTGGTTGCTATGACACCCACTGCAGCCAGCAAACCGGCCAGATCAGGGGTGGGGCCTGCTGGCCAACCCCCCCGCAACCCCTCCCCCTGACCTGCCCCACCCCTGATGGCCCCCCCACTCCAATCAGGGGTAGGGCCAGCTGGCCAACTGCCTGTGGCCCCTCCCCCCTGGCTGGCCTGTTCCCAATCAGCACCCCCACACCAATTGAAGGAGGGGCTGGCCAGCCAACCTCCCACAGCCTCTCCCCTAGCTGTTAACCCCCAAGAGGCCTCCCTCACCCCATTCACATCATTCAGGGCAGGGCCCACCACCAATCACCAGTGGCCCCTCCCTCCAGCTGGCCTGGCCCTGATAGGGCCCTGATTGGGGTAGGCCAGCTGGTCAACCTCCCGCCGGCTCCTCCTCCTGACTGGCCCCGCCCTGATCCGCCCCAATTGGGGCCAGGCCAGCCAGACCCCACCCATGCACGAATTTGTATAAATATAAAGATGAAGAAGATTTCATGTCTCTGTTCTCCTCTCCTCCCCCTCCCCACAGAGCACAAAGTTGAAAAAGGGTTATCTACCAATGCCTGACTATTTATGCAAAGATATAGTGGGAATATGAACACTGGGTCAGAGACCATGTGAGTAATCATCTGTGATAGGACAAGTGGAAAAGAGAGGTCATTGAATATGCACAGAGGAAATAATGTCTTCATTGAGCTTTGAAAGATGAGCAGGATTCCACCAATGGAGATGAGGGGGGTACTACCAACTGACACAGCATTCAGAGGAGGAGCAGTGGCTGGGTGATGATTCTGGGGAAGTTACCTATAGATAGGGATAGGGAGACAGAAGGATATAAAAGAGTTTCCCAAGTTAAGGGACTCTAAAAAATATGTGATGCTTGCTTTTTTTTTTTTTTTTTTGACACTCTCAATACAAAGCTGTTGCTAACCTGTTATTATTTACTTAGCACAGCTAAAGGGGTTTTCTGAATTGTGCTCAGCAGTGTTTCTATGCATGTACAAAGTTATAGCCACCCAGAATAGCTTCCCACTGTGTGAGATGTCAGTAATGGAGCTGACTTTGTTCTGTCAGTGTCCTTGTCCACCTTCCTAATGCAGTTGGAGATATCAGAACAATTGCCATATCTTTGTGAGGTTTGCAAGACAGAAATTCTGATGTTGATGCTTTATGTTCCATCTCCATCCACTCCCAATTCCATTTTCTTCATTATGTTCTAATTGCCACAGTAATAGGGAATGCAGTGAGGAAAGGAAGATTTTGATGAGAAAAAGAGGGTATTAATAAATTGTTTTCCTCTGGTTTAGTGTACAGCCCCAGCAAGATATCTGGAGGTTGGACTAATAAACAACCATGAGAATTAATCTGGAGCCGGAGGGCTTGGCGGCATTGACTCCAGCTGGAACCCATGACAGAGTGGGAAAGGAAGGCAGGCGGAGTAGTTGAGGACATTCACAAGTGACGTCCCTCCTCCCAAGGCCTGGATAAACATGCTCTTCATCCGAGAACAGGAAAATAAGATGGATTAAGACCCAAAAAGAAAACGATACACATTTGGAATTATTGCATTGGATAATTCAAAAGACAGCTTATGAATAGCAAGTGAAGGAATATGTGAGCAGCACTGATGTCTAAAATGAAGTGGGAAACCATGGGGTGTTACACTATTCATTTATGCAGTTTGACAACCCAGGAGAAAGCAGGAGGTTGGGCTGATTCAGGGTTGTGGACTGGTCAGGCTGGTGCTGTAGAAAGTCAGGCAGTTTTCTGCTCATGCTTCAGTGTCTGATTTCAGGATTGGGTGGTTTTCGGTGGTGCTATGTACTCTTCATACCTACCCCGGGTAAAGCTGCATAATGTGGGTTTCGACCTGGTTAGATAAAGGAGCGCTCACCCTAGAGGTGGACCTGGGGTCCATTTTCCTGCCCAGATTACATGCCTATTATATCATCAGCAGCAGTAAGATATTTGCTAGACTGACAACCAGAATTTTCACTGTAGTCACTGAAATATTCAACAATAAGTATAGTTTGCTTAATTAAGATTGAACAGGAAATCATTCTCCTAGATCCCCATAGAATTGTTTTACTGTCATAAGAGAGATATGATTTTCCTGAATAAACCACTGGTCCTGCTGCATAATTATTGTCAGAAAAACGTTTGTATTAGTTTCCTATGGCTGCTGAAACAAATTACCCCCAAACTTGGTGACTTAAAACAACAGAAATGTATTCCCTCACAGTTCTGTAGACTAGAAGCTTGAAATCAGCATCAACAGGCTGAATCAAGGTGTTAGCAGGGCCACACTCCTTCTGGAGGCTCAAGGGAAGAATCTGTTTTTTGTGTTTTTTTTTAAATTAATTTCTTTCTTTTTTTATTGTCTTTAATTTCTTTATTGGTTAAGGTTTTTGTTTTTGTTGTTATTTTGTTTTGTTTTTGCCTCTTTCAACTTTTGGTGGCTGCTGGCATTCCTTGGCTAGTGGCTGTATCACTCCAATCTTCAACGTTAGCACCTTCAAAACTCTCTGCTCTGTCTTCATTCATATCACCTCCTCTGTGTATGTCAAATGTCCCTCTTATAAGGATCCATGGGATTGCATTTAGGGCCCACCCTGATAATCCAGGATAATCGCGCTATCTCAAAACCTTTAAGTTAATCACACCTGCAAAATTTTTTTGCCCCCTAAAGTAATAGTCACAGGATCTAGGGATGGGAACTGATATCTTTGTGAGCCATTGTTCAGCCTATTGTAACTGTCCTTAGATCAATTTCAGTACTTATTTTTCAGTGGTTTTGTTTTTCCAGGGTTTTAGGTACCCATGGTCAACCATGGTCTGAAAATAGTAAATAGAAAACCCCAGAGATAAATAATTCATATTTTTAAATTGCGCACTGTTCTGAGTAGTATGATGAAATCTCTTGCCATTGCAGTTGGTCCTGCCCAGGTCGTGAATCATCCCTTTGTTCAGCATGTACACACTGTGTTACCTGCCCATTAGTAATTTAATAGTCCTCTGGGTTATCAGATCGACTGTCACAGTATCACAGTGCCTGTGTTCAAATAACCCTTATTTTACTTAATAATGGCCCCATTGCCCTTCACATAACTTTTATTATAGTATGCTGTTGTAATTATTCTATTTTACTATTAGCTATTGTTAATTAGTTAATTTCTTAGTATTCCTAATTTATGAATTAAACGTTATCATAGGTATTTATAGAAAGATAACCTTTATAATAGGGTTCAGTATTCTCTGGATTTCAGGTATCCACTGGGGGTCTTGGGAAGTATCCCCTACAGGTAAGGGGGGACGACTGTATTCTAAAATAATTTTATTTAGTGTTGGTAGAAACCCTTATGTAACCAGTAACCCAGTAGAGAAAAACCACTTGTTACACAATTATGTCAAAAGATGTTACACAATCACCATATACCCTTACTTAGACGACGTCCTTAGCTGCAATCAGCTTTTGAAATGGGGAAAACAATAAGCACTTCATTATATGTCCATCCATATCTATCCTGATTTCAGGAACATAATGTAAGGAAATGTGCATTTTAGAATTGAGGAAATGTGATAATTCATCTTGGTAATATCACTAGGAAATTGCATAGTTTAAAACTACATGTGTAATGGGTAATTAGTAAGATTTTCCTAAAGAGCTATCCAAGGTGAGTAAAATCATCATGGCTATGAGAAATGCATAAAAAATCATTCTTCTGTTGGTGTGTTGCAGATCTCAGAGCTATTTCTAAAGGTAATCCTTGGCCATTTACTCTGATATTTCCCTTGAGCCACATCAGCTCTGACCTCTTTTTCTATATTTCCCTGATTTTAATTATTTGTTTTGTTCAGCTAACTAGATATTTCTGCTCCCTCCCCCCAAATAATGCAAGGCTA
Organism: Myotis yumanensis; assembly: GCF_028538775.1. Lineage (NCBI taxonomy): Eukaryota > Metazoa > Chordata > Mammalia > Chiroptera > Vespertilionidae > Myotis > Myotis yumanensis. Next base: position 176,602,394 of record NW_027223754.1, read on the forward strand.
TCAGTGAGTGATGGAAAGAAGAGAGGAACAACTGAGTCAACTGAGCACACAGGGTTGTTCTCCAAGGAATCATGTATCAATCACCAAGTGCAGTTACTTCTGCTTCTTGAATATCTCCTGAATCCTTCCACTTGTCTCAGCACCCACTGTGGGAGGCAGGACAGTGACCTCCAAAGATATCAACACTCTAATTCCAAATCTGTGAATATGTTTTGTTACATGGCAAGAGGCGATTAAGATGAGATTAAGGTTGCTAATCAGCTGAAATATCCAGGTAGATCACAAGGGCCCTTAAATGGGGAGGAGGTAGACAGAAGATTCCAAACCAGAGATATGATACTATGAGAAAGAGTTGACCAGCCATTGCTGGCTTTGAAGATGGGGAAGGACTCCATGAGACAGGGACTATGTAAGTCTCTAAAAGCTAGAAAAGGAAGGGAAACAGAAAGGGAAACAGTCCCTCTGACTCCTTAATGATAGCCCAGAATTGTAAGATAATAAATGTGTATTGGTCTAAGCCACTAAGGTTGTGGTAATTCTTTATAGCAGCGCAGTTGTGGTTCCTGCCATTCTCTTTCCTAGGTTGCTGAAACATGCCCTGATATGACTTCCAGTCTTACCTCCTTCCTATCTATTTTCACTCTGCAGTTAGCGTTTTCTAAAATACTATACACTTGGTCTCATTCATCCAATTAACACCCTCCAGTTACGCTCTACTACTCATAAATAAAACCCCAAATCTCTAATGAATGAATGTCTTATTACGTTAGCTATAAGAAAATGTCCATTTAAACCGAAAGGACACAGATCAGGTGGTGTTAACCTTAGCAATTAATTAACATTTAGTAATTTTAGATGACATTCTAGAGTGAAGAAAAAGAGCACTAGGTTTGTCTAAAAATTATGGAATAGAAAGAAATGTTTTAGTAATTTCTTTTTATTCTAAAAGTCTCTTTTTCTGTCAGGTTCAACAACAACAAAAAAAGAAGAAGGCAGTTCTTAAAGCAAAGCTCAGAGTAAGGATATAAAATGAGCAAAAATCACTGGCAGTTAATTTCACAGAATTATTGAAGCTGGTTAGGTGCTTTTAGCTTCTTTCTGACGAAATTATAAAAATAACTCATGTTTTATCAACTGTGCTTCTGGAAGGAACATGTCTCTTGAGAAATGAAAAAAAAAAAGCTACAAATATACTGCATAATGATTTCTGAAATATGTTATCTTCTCATGCCAGGCTGAAAACACTCTGCTTGAAAAATGGGATCATGTTTGTGTGGAGCCCCCTGTTGCAAATATGCAAATGATGTTGGTCATTTTTGAAATAAATCGTCATTTTTAAAATATGCTCTGGAGAGAACGGAGAAAAGGCAAGGAGGATTCATCATTTTAATGATTATTTACACTAATGATTGGAAGATGGCTTTCACTTTGATTTTGCAGAAGTTCTGGAGGGAGGGGTCCTTCCCCTTGCTTTTGTTCCTTTCCATGCGAAGTGCTGTGTTTCCAGTGGTCTCCATATTTGCACCCAGAAGGGAGAAAGAAAATCAAGAAAATGCATAGATAGGGGATAGTATCAGAAATCAGTTCTAACAGTGGTCTGCTACTGCTGCAATGAACCCATTGATCCAAGGACAATAGTTACATTTGTCACCAAGGTTATATTTCTCTATAACAATGAATCTGTTTTGTCTGGCTTATATTTTTCAAATTAGCACAGAATTAAGTTGGTATTCATAGACTATATGACTGTTCTGCTGTTTCAACTTTCTAGTTTAGTTTTAAAATATTGTGAAATTACCCCTGTTCTCTTTTTAGCCTCACATATTTTATTTTTGCAGTATGAACAAAATTGCCCCTGAAAAATGTTGCTTCTAAGGTTGTAAATTTAACTTAAAACCTGAATTGTAAAAGGAATTGTTAAATCCTTTTCTTAAAATTTCAACAAACATGAGTGCTAGCTTTCCTTTTCTTGTGCAAGGCAGCTTTCTTATTTTTACAATTGCTATTACATTAAAGTGTATATATATATATATATATACACATATATATGCACACACACTATATATATATATTATATATATATATATTACTACACAATATATTATAGTGATATATTATATATATATGTTATATATATATAATATATTATAGTGATATTATATATATATACTAGAGGCTCAGTATATGAAATTGGTGCAGGGGAGGTGGTGTCCCTCAGCCCGGCCTGCGCCCTTTTGTAATCCGGGACCCCTAGGGTAGGGTCCCTAGGCCTGGCCAGTGATCAGGGCCAATTGGGGCTTTCCTTCCCCTGGCTGCTGGCAGCTGGCCCCACCCCCATTGCTGCCACTGCTTGCCATCTGTGAGGCGCTGCCCCCCTCACCTGCCACCAGTCGCCTCCCTCTGCAGGCAACAGGCATGGGATACAATTGCTTGGCTGGCCTGGGCCTCCCTCTGTGAATGATCACTGCTGGCCCCACCCACTCGCCACAGCGCTGCCGGCCTGGTAGCCTGGGCCTCCCTCTTTGGGGCAATCGCAGAGTCCTCCCCACACCACCCTGATCAATCACCCAGCTGGCCGGTGGCCTGGGCCTCCCTCTGTGGGGCGATTGTGGGGCGATGGCGGGCCCCACAACCAATCGCATCACACCCACCTTGGCTGGCCTGGCACCAGTGGGTGTCATGGCGTGGTCGTCTGGAATGTTGTCCGGACGGTATTTCTGCTGTTCAGTTGTTCAGTCAATTTGCATAAACGTTTTTATTATTATAGATTTTTTTCAGACATCAGACAACCACTGGAATATTTAACATAGGTTTCCATTCAGTTTTGTGACAGGTACTTATTATTGTATAACAAACTACCTTTCAAAAACCAGTGGCCTAAAATAATAATTAATTGCTTAAAATTCTGCCAACAGGCTGGGCTCAGCTGGGCAGCTTGCCTCTGCTCCATGTGGTATCAGCTGGGTAAACTCCTGTGTTTGTAGTCAGCTGGTGTCCTGACCAGGTCTGGGGCATCCAAGATGGGTTTATTCATTGTATTGTGCATCTCATCTATGATGGTCAGATCAAATGGGTGCTGGTTTGGCCTCTCTTTCTTCAAAGCTGTCTTCCATCTCCCAGGGTCTCTTTGTGTGGCTTATATTCTATTCCAGTGATGGCGAACCTTTTGAGCTCAGCGTGTCAGCATTTTGAAAAACCCTAACTTAACTCTGGTGCCGTGTCACATATAGACATTTTTTGATATTTGCAACCATAGTAAAACAAAGATTTATATTTTTGATATTTATTTTACATATTTAAATGCCATTTAACAAAGAAAAATCAACCAAAAAAATAAGTTCGTGTGTCACCTCTGACACGCATGTCATAGGTTCGCCATCACTGTTCTATTCTATTAGGAGGCTGGCTTGGGCTTCCTGGCTTGGGCACCTCATGGAGGCAAGAGAATAAAAGCAAAAGGTCTGAGACTTCTTAGAGCCCAGGCCGAGTTATTGTGTAACATCATTTTTTCCATACTCCCTATCCTATATAATAAAAGCCTAATATGCTAAGTGTCCAGTTGACCGGTCATCCATTCAACCAATCAAAGCAAAATATGCTAATGATATGCTAAGGCTGCTCAACTGCTCACTATGATATGCACTGACCACCAAGGGGCAGAGCTCCAACCGATAGGTTAGCTTCCTGCTGGGGTCCAGCTGATCAGGGCTGAGCGAGATGGGCCGGATGCACCTTAGAGCCCTCCCACGATCCCTCCCCAGCTGGCCAAACTCCCGCATCCCCCTCTGGCCCCAATTGTGCACCAGTGGGGTCTCTTGGCCTAGCCTTTGCCCTCTCGCAATCCGGGACCCTTTGGGGGATGTCAGAGAGCAAGTTTCGGCCCGATCCCGCAGGCCAGGCCAAGGGAACCCACTGGTGCATGAACTCTTGCACCAGGCTTCTAGTGTATAATAATTAAGAAACTAATATTGGTGGGTTGTACCCAATGATATGAAATCAGGGAGGAGTGACTCATGGGAGACATTATGTAACAATGATCCCCAGTTATCTGAAGGAATGTTTCTATCATTCCTTACATTGGATACAAAAGATAAGTTATACATATTTTCCTCCTTCAGTGACCATCCAAAATCAGCTCATTATTCCTACAAAAGAACTTCAAAGTAGTCATCCAATGAAACCACAGAAGTACAGCAAACCCACCTGAATGAAATACAGAATTCCTCTAAGTGAATGGGTACTTTGCTGGTAGATTAATTTTAAAAGTTAGTAAAAAATGGGAATCATACACAAATTTTATGTAAATTACATATTTCATTTTAACATGAAATGAGCAGATGTTAATTCATTCACTGATATTTTAATATTGGACCAAGGCTTTTGTTTGAGTAAGAGTTCATGGACTAGAATAGTGCTTCACTTCCCTTGTATGAACCCACCAAGAGTGATAACCATTGATTATCAATCTTGATAGCTTTGAAGTGTGATAAAAGCTCAAACAGTTGCATATCAATCTGTTTAGAGAACCTGAAATTTCTTTATAGATATGTTTTTATTTATTTTAGAGAAAGAAGAGGTGGAGAGAGAAACATCAATTGGCTGCATCCTATATACCCTGTACTGGGGATCAAGCCCCCAACCTGGACATGTGCCCTGACTGGGAATCCAACCAGTGACCTCTTGGTGCATAGAATGACACTCAGTCCACTGAGCCACACAGGCTGGTTGAATTTGAAATTTTTACATTTTCTTCCATTTTCTTCTAGTTGTCTCACCCATACCTTATTCACTACCAGTTATTTGAGCAACTTCCTAATCATGATATTACCTTTCCACATTATTTACATAGTTTTCATAAAAATAGCAACTAGTCCTTTTTATACCTATTCTGGATCAATTTATCGATATGTTAATTTATGTAATTTTGATTAAAAAGTACAACTGGGGTAAATTGGGGAATCAACAGGGCTGGCTCTTAGCAACTGTGCAGTTCAGTACAATGGGAGAGAAGTGCACAGGCTGACTGTAGCATGTTTGTTAGGTTGTGAGTATTCACCAATATGTTCTCCAGAGGAAATGGGGGATGTCTATTAATCTGGTGACATGATGAAGTGGAGATTGTTTAAAAGAGTTTCTACTATAGGTAAAATATATCTATGATAGGTAAATTAGTACCAACTCTGAATATTGCTATTATTCAAACTCCCTGCATGACTTAATTATTGGTTGATTCATGTGGGCTGGTCATCAAAACTCTGCATCTAAGAATGTAAAATAAAATTCCTTATTGCCTTTTCATTTGGAAGGTCTCAGTGCTGTCACCAGAATCTCACCCATGTTCCACTGAACATTGTTCACCAAGATGCTCTTCCTCAGATTCCACTCCCACAAGTCCCTGCTGTACCCCATGGTCAAGATTTGCTGATGTGCCCTGGTATTTGGTTGCGAGCTGTGCACTGGATTCCAACCTGACCAAATGCTGTGATCCTCAGTTAAACTTGAAGGCCATTTTTGTCTCCAAAGTATTGGGTTCAGTATAAAAATGTGTAAGTCAAAGAAGATTTATTTTCTCCCTGCTGATGTGGACCAAAAAGAGAGAGGTTGCATTGTCCTGAAGGAAACTCAAATGTACTTAAACAATCAGAGAACTTTTGGAAGTGTCTGGTCAATTTCCAATGTATCTGTTACTGACTGAATAGAAAATACAAGCTGAAAGAAAACTGTGCTCACAGAGTTTAAAATCCTTGACTTTCTATTGTTAAGCTAAATGGAAAGAATGTGCTTTTAATGCTTCTGTCTGAAAAGAATCCTCACTCAATTTTTAATTTGCTAACACACGGGAAAGGGAATGGTTTTGATTAAAATTCTTTTAATACATTAGTTAGAGTCTTGTCATGAGAATGGTGTCCACTAATATACTGCTGTCATCCCTCCTCTATTTAAATTCCATTTGATTCTAATAAGTGTAGATTCAGTAAATAAAGTAACAAATGAATGGATATTGAAGAAACACCGTATTGTTTGTATCGTAATGAAATTCAAAAAATCTAATCTCAGTTATAAATTAATCTACTATTAATGATAACTTATTATATCATTTAATAAGATCATCCTATCTAATAAAGAGGGAATATGCTAATTGACCCTCACACTGTCACAAAGATGGCGACACCAACAGACAATAAGGAGGGAATATGCTAATTGATGGCCCCACCCCCAAAGATGGCGGCACCCACAGCCAATAAGGAGGAAATATGCTAATTGACTGCCACGCCCTCAAAGATGGCGGCGCCCACAGCCACAAGATGTCAGCACCCAGGCAGGCCCAGCCTTGCTGCGTACCTGCCTCTGGAGTTCCCCAGTCCCCTCAGCCCCCCAGCCACCCAGGGCCAGCCCGAGGTGCAGGTAAGCCTCAGATGGTGGCTGCCCAGCCGCCCAGGGCTGCCTGAGGCTCAGGTAATCAGGGCCAGCTGGCCAAGGCTTGTGCCAGCAGCAGAGGCGTGATGGGTGTCGCCTTCCCCTGATCGCCGGGTCACCTCCCGCCCCTGAGGGCTCCCGAACTGTGAGAGGGGAAAGGACAGGCTGAGGGATGCCCCCTCCAGTGCATAAATTTTCATGCACCAGGCCTCTAGTTTTATTATAATTCCAAATGAAATTTTATTAACTAATAAAATTAAAAAGTAGAATTCACTGAATATTACAAAAAAACATATTTTTCATTTATATTGTGTACTAGTGAGAACATTTAAAAGAGTTCTCTCATGCTCTAGGTGGCCTTAGACATCAGCTGCCATGTATTTCTGGAAGAATTAAAAATACCAGCAATATTTGTTATCCCGGTTTAACAATTGGAGAGAGGGTTTTCTGCTGGAATGGTCTTACTGTTTTGGAACTTTCCTATAGAGTCCTCAAAAATATATTTTTTATATCACAAATAGAAACTTGAAATTATTTCTTTTTCCTTGTTAATATAATTATATTCTCACTATATGTACTGTGTTAATTAAGTCTGGCAAGATACATGGATGTTCATAAAAATCAAAGAAATATTTATTTAAAAAATATACTAGCATTTCTATTCATAGTGGTCATATTTGTAAGCAAAATTTCAAAAATGAAGTATAATATTTTTTATTTGAAAAAGGGTTTTGTTTTGGTTTTGGCCTCACACATCTCTTGCCCTTCAAAAATAGTTTAAAAGATATTCTGTTACATGTCAATATGGCACTTTGGAGCGGGTATTTTTTAGGTAGTTAAAATGGAGTTAGTGGTATATATTTCATAGCATTATTGTGAGAATTAAATGAGTTAATTCATGTTAGTTCTCAGAAGTGTTACTGGCATTGATGAGCTTTGTATAGTGCTAGCTATTACTATATCCAGAATCTAACCCCATCTCTGCACTCCACTGTCCTCGACCCATTCCCAACGATGTCACCATTCTCACCTGCTTGGATCACTGCCTAACTCTTAATTGTCTCCCTGCCTCCTTTCTGTCTCTGCCTCATCAATTCTCACCTGGAAGCCTCAGGATTCAGGATCCTTGGTCCAAGTCACTCTTCTGCTCAGAGCCTGGCACTAGCTCCCCTTCATCCAGAGTCAAAGTCAAAGTCCTCACATCAGTCTGCACACTCCCTAGTCTGGCTCATCCCTCCTGTCCCCATCGCCCACTGCTTGCTTCTCATCCCCTCAGTTCCAGTCTCAGTGGGCTCTTTGCTGCTCCTGAAGCTCCCCAGGCACAGCCCTGCCTCTGGGTTTTTGCACTTTCAGGTCCTCCTGCCCCTAGAGAGTGCTTTGCCCCTCACATCTGCATCACTCACCTCCATGCTTCCCTCAGGACTTCTGCCACCTCCTCCATGAAGCCTTCCCTGACCACCCTCCTTAAATCGGGACACCCCACCCTCAGCATTTCCTCTCCCTCTTTCCTGATTTATTTTCCTCTAAGTGCTCAAACCCTCTGACAGTTTTAATTGCTGTTTTGTTCATTGTCTGTCTCCCTCCAATAGAGTAGCAGATACTTTTATGACCCAGCACAGCTCACAGTATCAAGCACCATATATAGGACTCCCTACTCCCCTAACTTCCTTCCCTCTGGCAACCACCACACTGCTGTTTGTGTTCATGAGTTTCAGTTTTCTATCCCATGTATGAGTGAAATCATATACTTCTTAGCTTTTTCTGGCTGACTTATTTCACTTAGTATAATATTCTCAAGGTCCATCCATGTTGTTGCAAATGGCAGTAGTTCATCCTTTCTTATGACTGAGCAATATTCCGTTGTGCATATGTACTGCATCTTCTTTATCCAGTCTTCTATTGCAAGGCACTTTGACTGTTTCCATGTCTTAGCCACTGTGAATAATGCTGCAATGAACATAGGTGTGCATATATCTTTGCAATATAGAACTTTTAAATGCAGCATGTCTGGAATTCCACTTGATGTTGGCATTTCAGAGAGGCTTGAAGAAAAACTGCTCAGGTGTCCATAAGATCATCTGCTCTGGATAATGAAGGCTTGACAAACTTTGGAGGGAGCTCTTGACATCCATTTTCTCACAGCCTTGAACTAGAGAGAGACAGTCACTCATCCTTCGCTCCTAAAAGCATTCTTTGTAAGAGAAAGTTGTCTCGAGCGTCACGAGGTTAGTGATGGAGAAATAATGGATGCTATCTTGACTGATGGGAGCAAGCAGAAGGCTGTTGACAGCAGGGAAGGAAATGGTTTGTAGGAAGATGAGAAAGTATAGGAGAGAAGCAGAGCTGCACGTCTCCGCCTGGCCTGGGTTCATTGGCCGTGGCGCCAGCTGAGCGCCACTGGCTGGAGGTCCCCTGCATCTCTAGGGAACAAAGCCACGGGTCCTCCCCCACAGGGTAAGTCCAGAATGGAGACAACCACATTTAAATATTTAAATATAACCACATATTGTAAATGTGCAGTAGTGGCTGGCTTTACACAAATAGTTCCATTTGTTCACATAGCAACACAAGAAGACCGGGAAAGAGACTGCAACACAGACATCAACCCAACATCACACAGCTAGAAAGTGTCCTAGTCAGAAAAGTTGCTTAGGGCTTCTGAGTCCAAATTCAGTTCTTGTTCCATTTCACCAGAGCAGTTTCCCATCATCCTGTTACAAATACTGCATTTGTTCATTTTCTTCACACCAAGCCACCAAGAACAGGTTAATTTATAGTCACCATCATCTCTTTAATTTCTTTTTAATTTTTATTTAAAACTAGAGGCCCGGTGCACAAAATTCATGCACTTGCTGGTTGCAGGGGGGCGGGGGATGTCCCTCAGTCGGACATCCTTAGCACTGTCGCAGAGGCAGGAGAGGCTCCGGCCACCACTGCTGCGCTTGCCAGTGTGAGCTCGGCTTCCGGTTGAGCGCGCTACCCCTGTGGGAGTGTGCTGAGCTCCTGTGTTGAGTGTCTGCCCCCTGGTGGTCAGTGCATATCATAGCCACCAGATGTTCGGCCATCAGGTTGAAACCGGCTCTCCGACATCCTCCAAGGGGTCCTGGATTGCAAGAGGGCACAGGCCAGGTCAAGGGACCCCTACCATGCACTATTGGGGCTGGGGAGGGATACAGGAGGTTGGCCAGCCTGGGAAGGACTGCAGGAGGGCTTTAAGGCTTGTCAGGCCTATTTCACTCAGTTCCAATTGGCCAAACCCCAGCAGCAAGCTAACCTACTGGTCAGAGCACCTGCCCCCTGGTGGTCAGTGTATGTCATAGCGCCTGGTTGACCGGCCAACTGCCCCCTGGTGGTCAGTCCACATCATAGCGAGCAGTTGAGCAGTATTAGCATATCATTAGCATATTACACTTCGATTGGTTGAATGGCTGACCAGATGACCGGACACTTAGTATATTAGGCTTTTATTATATAGGATGTTTTTCAATTATAATTTATATTCAATATTATTTTCTATTAGTTTCAGGTGTACAGAATAGCAGTTAGATAATTATATACTACAAAGAGATTCCCCTGATGTTTTCAGTACCCAATGGCACAATACATAGTTATTACAACATTATTGACTGTATACCATATGCTGTACTTTACATCCCTGTGACTATTTTGTAATTATCAATCTCTGCTTATCAATCCCTTCAACTTTTCACCCAGTCCCTCCACCCCTTCTCCTCTCTGGCAACCATCAGTCTATTCTTTGTATCCATGAGTCTGTTTGTTTTATTTATTCATTTATATTGTTTAGATTCCACATATAAGTGAAAGCATACGGTATTTGTCTTTCTCAGACTGGCTTATTTCACAGAGCATAATACCCTATAGTTCATCTATGCTGTTGCAAATATGGTAAGATTTTGTTCTTTTTATGGCTGAGTAATATTCCATTGTATATATGTACCACTACTTTTTTACCCTGTTGTCTATTGATGGGCACTTGGGTTGTTTCCATAGTTTGGTTATTGTAAATAATGCTGTAATGAACATAGAAGTGCATATATTCCTTAGAAGTAGTGTTTTGAGTTTCTTCAGATGTTTTGCCAGAAGTGGAATAGCTGGGTCGGAAGGCAGTTCCATTTTTTTAAAAAAATTTTCGAGGAAACTCCATACTGTTTTCCACAGTGGCTGCATCAGTCTGCATTCCCACCAATAGTACAGGAGTGTTCCCTTTTCTCCACATCCTCACCAATACTCGTTTGTGGTTTTTCTGATGATACCCTTTCTGACAGGTACGAGGTGATATCTCATTGTGATTTTAATTTGCATTTCCCTGAGGATTAGTGGTCACCATCATCTTTTTAAAAGAGCAGCATAACAGTGCAATTTAGAAAGAATTTCATTCAACAAAATCCCTTTTCACTGGTACTTTTAACCCCTCAGCGATCAGCCAATTTAGTTATTTACCAAGACTCATTTCCTGAGGAAATGGACAGCAATGGTCTCACTGTAAATTGTCTTGGGAAACAAGCAGGGCCAAGTCCTTCTAGGTCATTCCTAGAAGTTATCTGCCCTCTCTGTGGGAGGTCGGGTTATTTTGTAGACCACTTATTTGAAAAAAAGTCATATTTTTCTAAATCACCTTAAAGTTTTTTTTTCAGGCTGGTCCATTATGGGCCAGAAGCAGTACAATTAGAGCAGAGGGTGACTATCTGAATTGTTTAAAACACTTCCAAATAGTGAAAGAAGCAGGCCCGTAGGACTAGCTACTTTATCAGTGGCATTTTATTGACAGGGTAATACAAATGTTATGACAGGAATTAAGTCCAGGTTAAGATCACAGACAAATGCTTCCCAGGGATAAGGAAGGATCTAGGCACTTAATGAATGGCAGAGACTATCATGGGTGAGCTAGAGTTTCTTTGGGTATTTTTATGTGTGGTGAAGGTCAGGTTTATGAATTTCCAGTCATATTTTCTTTTTGATTATTTTGAAACATGAAATTGAAAATAAATATCTTACGCATAGTTAACTTCAATAAATTCATTTGTGAAAATGGCAATCAGACAAGTAATACACATTCAGAAAGGAAATTGCAGACACGTGTACAAGCTGCAGTAAGAAAATGACTGAAACAATGAAAAATCATTGAATTTTAAACAGAGTATTAAAAAAACTAAAGGAGATTATTAAAATTAAAAATAAAACTAAAATTTAATCATATAAATTTCATCAATAAATAATCTTTGCTTAGTGTCTGGATTAGAGTCCTGTTTTATGGCTTTCTAGACTTCAGCCTGTAGACGGTTAGTTGAAGTTAAGAATAATAGAGCTGAATGCATGTTGCATTTTAATTCGTGTTTTTCTATAAAACTCAGAAAGCTAAGTTTTACATGCTTTATGAATGTCATCTATTCTAAATTTGCTCTCCATAATGCCATACTTTTCAGGAATGTAATGTTCATTTTGTATGATCAGAAACAAATATTTTATTAAAAAAATTTTGGTAGCTAAGTTTCCTGAAATTTAAGTTTATTTGTTGTCTATCTTTGAAAACTGGTCTTTATAAGCAGACTAGATTGGCTAATGAAACAACATGAAGTAATTATTCCAATGGAAAATTTCATTAGTAGCTACATATTTACTTAGTGGGCTATACTTCCTGAAAGTTTAACTGAATTGTTTTTAAAACTCATAGATTGACAGGAGACATTGGTCTCCTTGCATTTTCTTTTAAAAATATCAGTGTTTAATCATGTAATTGAAGTAATAATGACTTATACATATTTTAATAACCCATTTTTTTCCAGCTGTGGCTTCCTTAATTGTAAAGTAGGGACAATACTAATTTTACCATAAAGAACCATGAAGATTACATAATTTAATGAATGGAAAACATTTTATAAACTCTAAAATATAATACAAGTATCAGCTTTACTAACACAGTTATTCGGATTTTTTTTCTTCTTCTTCCTTTTCTTCCAGCCTTCCATTTTTTCCCTTAGGTGCATTCTCCTTCCCAAAAACTGTCCTATTCACAAGCCTCGGATACACTGCCTTAGCTAAAAGAAGTAACGATGTTGTGTTTAAGGAAATGCTGTTAAATAGAAATTAAGAGCCTCTTAAATGATCAAATAGTTGTTTGTTTTTCATTGACCTGAAAGCCAAAAAAGGAGATAGAGAGCAGAAATTGTGCATGCATGCAACAATTATTAAGCATTTAAGTTTTCTATGTTTTACTTAGTATTTTCAGTGGATTAGAGATTATTTTCATGACAACCAATTTTTTTTTCCCTTCAGCACATTAAACCATATTTCTGTATTTTGTCTTTTAAAGAAACACCTTTTCCAGTTCAGATTAAAACATCAAACACAATACCTCATAATAAATTTTAAAAATTCAATTCACAGAAAAAAATGAAAAAGCAATAGTAAGAGAGTCCCTATAAACAATACAAATGTTGAGTGAGACTGTGAGAAGGAAAATCCAGCAGCTGTTTGTACTGGTTTTCAAAAGAGGGCATGAAAATCACCATTCTGATCTAGTGCAGTGAAGTTTTATTGACTTATATCAATGGGACTCTGTTTTCTGAGATGAGAGGAATAATTACCAACAGGATTTTTGTATGACACACCTATAGAAATAAAAATCAAGATGTGCTTAAATTTATTCAGACAGACATCTCTTGACTTATTCATCTTTCCCCCAAAAGTTCCCTACTTGACCTAGTGGGGACCTCAAGCCCCAATCTAGTTCAAACACATGTTTAAAGGGGACATACACAAAATGTGCATTGTTTCTGCATAAGTCTATGGTAAATAAAATTATGTGTAGATATTTTAAGGAAGCATTTGATTTATAAAGTCAAAATAAAATGTGATAGTTTCCTGACCTGGCTGATAAAAAATCCTTTTAATAAAATGGAGCTTCGTTTCATAACGAGTGCGATGCTTGCACATGATTAGGTGAACCCCAAAGGATTTTTCACTTAATCGCATACCTGGTAAGAGAGGCTATTGCTTCCAGACATTTACCATCACCAGGAAAAACAACAAAATCTCTGCACAGGATTCATATGGAGGGCTATGCTTGGTAATAGAATCAGTAAGTTGCTATAAACGCTAGCAATCCTACGCTCTGACAGTGTGAAGCTTTTGTTAAAACGAAGTCTCTGCTCTGATTGTGGTCATCCCGAAGTCCTCTCCCCACAAACGTCCTGGTTCTATAGCTGCAGACAGACTCTGCGCATAGGACATATGAAAGGTCTTCTCTGCTCACAGACTTTATATTTGTTTCTCTCTCCTAAGGAAATGGTTGGGCTTTAAAAATTACTTCTTCTGTGATGAAGGGAGGAAAAGGTCCCAGGTAGACTCTATGACTGCATGTCATCCAGGAAACCAGCAGCAGGGGAATTGTCCCAGTGGACATTCCTTAAGGCTGTCAGTGGTCAGAGAACTTGGCGGTGGTGGGAGGGGGTGGGGGGGAGATTAAGACAGATAGAATGACAGACAAAAGAAATATTTGAACTACTTTCCTGGCTGCATTTGCTCTTATAACCACCCCCTAGATGCAGCAAAGTCGTTCTTAGACACAACTGTCCAGGGAAGTTTCCAGGACAAGGCCTGAGTGAGTGAGCACAAGGGTATTTTATGCTGCAGCCATAACTGTGAAATCTACCAGCTGCCTCTCAGAGACAGAACCTGGGGTTTGCTCTCTCCTAGTTTACTGACTACAGTGTGGTTGGGGGGAAAGGGCCCTTGAACTGTCTTTAGAGCCAATTAAAGATATGCCCAGAGAAGCAGTGGGGCATTCTGAGGCTCAATGTGTTTTCTTTGTCCAGCCATCTCTCATGCATCTCTCATAATAGCTTCCTAAGCTCTTGTGTGGGCTTTTTAAGCTAATGCAAGTTGTCTCCCTGGCCTTTCAATAGAAACTACTTCTGCCTCATGTAAACTGATCTTAGATGGGGAGGTCCAGGGGAGCAAGCTTGGCATTCAATTGTCCAGAGACTTGGACAAGCACTGATCCTGTTTTTATTACTGGGGCCTTATCTTGGCTTTTCTACATTAAAAGCAAGTCCCATAGGCTTATTTCTAATACCTTGGGTGACAGAGAAGAAGAGAATGTATTATGCTGACTATGTCTACTATAAATGTGGCAAAAATAGCTAAGTCATGCAGCGCTGCTGATTTGGCCTCCTTGCAGTTTTGAGTTAAGGAGGTAAGAAAGCTAACTCTCTTGCTTCCTTAACTGATGCAAAATTGGCTTTTGGATCTACATACATGCAGACAATCCTCCTTGGCCCCTGCTTCTGAACATTGGGAATGTTCGCCTGGTTTCTGTTTTGTTTTATTTCCTGATAATTGTGCACTGCTTGAATATTTTTAATAGTATTTTGCCAGTGTTTCAATGCTAAAAAACATATTATGCTAGGCAGAGTCTAGTGGCAGAAGAGGAAATGAAACAAAACAGACAAGGAAATCAAGAGAAAGAACCATTTGGGCAGGCATTTTATACATGTTCCTTCTTCTGTAATGTAGATCCTTTATCCAACGAATTTTCACCATCATGTGCAAACAGAGAGCACTGTAAGAACCGGTGGGCAGCAGCACACTGGGCCAGAAACTCAGCACCTGAAGCAAGGGGATTTTTTAAATGAAAGAATTTGAAAGTGATTTTAGCCCCGAGTGAGCTAAAATTTATTTAATGCCAGCAACTTTTGCCTAGAAGCTACAAATTATGCATTATTAGGTGGCTCTTTATTTTAATATTCTGCAGCAGTGGTTTTATTATGGGGGAAAATTTGCCAGTGTTTGATTTTGATAGTGGACTATCTGAGGACAAAAGAACAAGCAAACTCTGCCTAATTTAGAGCTTTTTGCACAATCAAATGACTTACCATTTTCACCTATGTCTCCATCATGTGAGTGCCCTGAACAACCATGGGCTCAGCAGAAAAAGAAGATGTACTTCTCAGAGGGCTCTCCAGTTAGATCCACAGAATAACTGGGCCATTTTAAATCTTGGACATAGCTTTAAGGAATGGAAAGTTAAGGGCATTGTCATTTAACACTGTTTTTGGTACCATGTCAAAGTCTCTACCTAGGGCAGAGTAATTAGGGTTTTCAAGCTTTCAGAGGATGTGATATTCCTCTCAATTAATTTTTTCCCTTGTCAGTCAACAGTAATATTTTTCCAAGTATTTTTCCAGAAATACTACTTCTGAAGGATATCCATTGCTGTTCTTAAGTGAGTGAGGCAGGAGGACGGAGGTCTCTGGTCAAATAAACTTAGGAAATGCTGAGCTGAGCAAAGATAGATTTCTATATTGCAGGAGTCTTTAATATGCTAGCGCATCCTGTGAAACTTAAAGACGGAAATATGAATAGAGCATTACCTAAGTAATGGCACTCATGGAAAGGCATTTCTCAAGACCAACATTCCAAGAAATGTAATTTGGGGAAAAACATATGGTGTTATAACTCAGTTATAATGACTGGTTTATGCTATATCTAAGAAACAAAGTGAGCTGGGATTGGTAGTGGTGACTTTTGCTTCTGTGAATAGTCTTTGGTTTTTGCTTACTGCTAGGTTATGGGTTGATAATGCAATTAGGTCATTGAAGACTGGATTAGAGTTGGGTGAATCTTGTATATTTATTAGTATAAACCGTAGGCATATGGGTGATGTTGTTGGCCATGGTAGTGGTGGTGATGGTGTTTTACTTCCAAACTAGAATGAAAACAAACAAAAAAAATTGAAATATTTTTTAAATGCTTGGAATAAAAAAAGATGAAATATTTGTATTTGTCTTTTGAGAGGCTGAGAAGTCACGCAAATGATGAAATAGTTGTTGTATTTAAACTTCTGTGGGGCAAAGACTATGCATATTCATATTTGTCCATCCTACAGAACTTGCCCTGGTCCCTTGTATTTGCTAGGTAATTGATAATGTTTTCAACTGAATTAAAATAACTCATCAGAAATTCAGTCATCATAAATCATGCTATTGGAATGTCCTGTTTTATCTACAAAGAAGAAAAATTAAAATTAACAATAAACTTTTCCCTAAGAATATTTTGAATTTAAAGCTTCTGATATTAATGTATTTTGAAGAGTTTTGTTTTTTAATTTGAAATTTACTAAACTTACTTAAATATTGATGACAAGGTTTTTTTGTTTATAAATGTTTTTGTATCATCAGAATAAAATTTATTTGAAAAAATCTGGTTATTCTAAGCAGACATAATATTACCTTATTTTTTCTTGTAAAGCCATGGTTGCACAGCTGAACATACAATGACTGACATGGTTGCCTTCAGTTCTGTCTTTCATTAATGCTTTGTCAAGGGCTCTCTCCAGATGGCTGTTAAGTTCACAGGCTGCTGTGTTCTTCTAGCCTTTCCATAACAGAACTGATGGAATTGAAGGAATTGAATTGCAGTATAATGTGCCTGCCTGTTTACCTCCTGAATCTTGGGGTGGTATTCACAGAGATACTTGTGCTTTTTCGTGCATGCGTGTGTGTGTGTGTGTGTGTGTGTGTGTGTGTGTGTGTGAGAGAGAGAGAGAGAGAGAGAGAGAGAGAGAGAGAGTGTTTGTGTTTTTCTTTAGTCCCATTAAGTGGAAGAATTGGTGTTGGACAATTATGGAATAATTTTACAAGTGTAAAGTGATAATATTCATCTTGGGTGTGAAGGAAGTTGTATGTTTAAAAATGGTCTTAGATCTCAGGATGGAAAACAAAATAAAGGGGCCACACAGCACAAAAAATAAATGCCATTATTATAGTATTACAGTTATCAGATCTTAGCTATTGTAAATAACACTGCAATGAACATAAGGGTGTTTATTCTGATTGGTGTTTTAGTCTTCTTAGAATATATTCCTAGAAGTGGGATCACTGGGTCAAATGGTAGTTCCATTTTTAACTTTTTGAAGAAACTCCACACTGTTTTCCATAGTGGTTATATCAATCTGCATTCCTACCAACAGTGTACTAGGGTTCCTAAAAACCTTCTGCACAAATAAAACAGATTGTAAACCAGGTTGGCAATCCAAACAAAAGAAATCAGCATCAATTGAAAAGGGAAACCATTCTATGGGAGAACATTTTTGCCAACGATACATCTGATAAGGGGTTAATCTCCAAAATATATAAAGTACTCATACAGCTCAAGAAAAGGAAGACAAACCACCCAATTAAAAACCGGCAGAGGGCCTAAATAGATACTTCTCCAAAGTGAACAAACAAGAGGCCAAGAGACCTATGAAAAAATGCTCAACATCACTAATTATCAGAGAGATGCAAATTAAATGACAATTAGGTACCACCTCATACTTGCAAGAATGGCTACCATCAATAAATCAACAAATAACAAATGCTGGTGAGGATGTGGAGAAAAAGGAATCCTCGTATTCTACTACATCTAGATTTTATGCCCACTATTTTTTGATGTGTAGTTCTAATGACTCTTTCTTAAAAAGTTATTGCTGTTTCTCAATGTGTTCTATTTAAAGCCCAAATAGCAGAAAGGCTGAAGACATTCCTTCTTATACTCTGTTAGATCCCTGGTTTATACAATATAATGAAAAAAAATATTTTAAATGTTATACAGATGTGATTTTTTTTCTTGGCTAATTCCTTTCAAGGAAGTCAGCTTTAATGGTCTGGCTGCAAAATGACATTTTGTTCTTATGCTATAACATTGTGTAAATGTGACACCACGGAAAAAAGATGGCGAGGTTCCTTTTAAATTTCATTTTGCCAAGACCTAAGCAAGAGATCGATACTATAATCTTCCCTTTTCAATTTGCATACATTGCCAGTACTCTTTTCTTGAATGAGTACAGATGAGTTCAATTTAGGGAAAACAAATTTATTCTGAAGGATGGAAATGGCTCCTTTTCACAATAAAAACCATTCAAGAAAAACCAACATAGGAATTCTTTTCTCTAATTCCACTCCAGTAAAGTCAGTTCTTGATGACTAACCCAGCTAATGACAATGCCTTACATTTGTGTAGTAGTTTGTAGTTTTCAAACTGTGGTCTTTGCTTTATTTCATGAGAAGCTCACAGTGAGTGTGCAAAGTAGATCAGGGAAAAGAGAAACTGAGGCTCTGAGAGATGAAGTGACTTCTAGAAGGTCACACAACTAACCGATGACAGGACCTGAATGGTCACCCTGGTTTACAGTCTGTTTTGTGTTGTTGTTTTTTTG
The DNA here is from genome assembly GCF_028538775.1 of Myotis yumanensis. NCBI lineage: Eukaryota > Metazoa > Chordata > Mammalia > Chiroptera > Vespertilionidae > Myotis > Myotis yumanensis. Next base: position 176,621,028 of record NW_027223754.1, read on the forward strand.
TACAAGCAGAATGGCTGTATTTTAAGGCAGATCACTCAATCCGCTAGTTAAGAAAAATTATAATAGTTAATATCAGTATAATACCTTCTACTTTGCAGAGTTATTTCAGGTCCTTTATCTTACTTAGGTTTTAGGTGAACTTATCCACAAATATTTCTATCATTACCCCCATTTTACATCTGAGGAAACCAAGATTCAGAGATCTCAGGTGACTTTGGTCTCAGCTGCGGCAGACCCAGGATTGAGTTCCTGCCCTTGGACTACTGCTCTGCTCACTTACCTTAGCCATACTGCCCCTCTGGCTCTTCAATCTAAAACTGGTTTGTGTTCAATGTCATGATTTCTGTTTTTCTCATTGGGGAAAAGCACCCTCCAAACTGTATCTTTCTGAAGGAGATATTAAATACTAGAGGCCTGGTGCACAAAATTTGTGCACTTGGGGGGTCGGGGGGAAGTCACTCAGCCTGGCCTGCACCCTCTTACAGTCCAGAAGCCCTTGGGAGATGCCTGACTGTCGGCCTAAGCCATCAGTCAGATATCCTTAGTGCTGCCGCAGAGGTGGGAGAGGCTCCTGCAACCGCTTCTGCCCTTGCCAGCCATGAGTCCAGCTTCTGGCTGAGCAGTGCTCCCCCTGTGGGAGCACACTGACCACCAGGGGGCAGCTCCTGCATTGAGCAACTGCTCCCTGGTGGTCAGTGTGCATCATAGCAACTGGTTGTTTTGCCATTTGGTCGATTTGCGTATTAGCCTTTTATTATATAGGACTAGAGGCCTGTTGCATGAAGAGATTCGTGCAATAGGCCTTCCCTTCTCCTGGCTGCTGGCACCGGTTTTCCTCTGGCACCCGGGACCCAGGCCTTCGCTCCGGCTGGAGCTGCCTTCCGTCCTCCGTCTTCATGGCCCCGGCTGGAGCCGCCTTCCGTCTTCCGTCTTCGCAGCTCCAGCTCACCTTCAGTCTTCGCTCCGCCACTTGGAGCCTACATATGCAATCATTGATGGTGGTTAATTTGCATATCGCACCGATTAGCCAATGGGAGGTGTAGCAAAGGTACAGTCAATTACCCTGTTTGTCTATTATTAGATTAGATAGTCTACAGCTCCTGAGCCAGCATCTCTGAGTGCAGAGTGGTGACCCAGAAAACAGTGGACTAATCCACGTGTAGCTAACTCTGAGCTCTATTTTCATTTTCCTGAAGAGATTTATACTTCTAAATAGCAGTGGGTCAAAGTCTGGAAGCAGAAAACAATACTTTGCACTTGATTTTTACTTTACTTGTTTTAGATGTATTTTGTCTCTCTGTCTTACAATGGCATGGTATATTTTTCTTTAAACTGTGCCCTTTACAGTTATTATGCTTTTTATTGTATTTTTTTAAATTGAAATTTAATGTTTATTTTAAGAACCAAAGTTAGGTCTTTGTATGTGAGCAACTTGGATTACATTTGGGCGCCTATGTGAGGTAGGCTGTCCTTCTTCCTGTTTTATGAATGAGGAAACTAAGCATGGAGGTCCCAGGAGAAGACCTGGAACAGAACCTGGGTCGCTTTGCTCTGAGGTCTTTCACTCGTATTCCTCTTCAGCAACAATAGTTTGGTGCCAGCCTCAAACAACAGTGCCTTTGTGGGAGCTTTGGAACCCAGGTAGAACACTGAAACCCAGGTGGGGCCCAAGACCAAGCTGTTTTGAGGAGAGAGGACCACACCCAGGTAGCTGATTTGCTAACTGTGGTCTCAGTTAAGGAAATAGAAATAGCTCCGTATCTCTGAGGACTTGGCTATAGTCCAACTGGACTTGGTCCTGTCAGCAACACACACCCAGAAGGGGTCACACTCACCTGTGCCTCAGGTGCTGGGCAGAGACCATAGTCTGGCTCTGGGGCCTTAAGCGGCCCATGCTCAGCTCAAGCCCCCTTGGCTGTGTTCTGGGAGTCCCTTAAGGTAAGCCTGCCAAATTAGATCTGACTGTAGATTCTGAAAACGCCCTGAAACTGGGCTCCAGCCCCTCCCAGCATAGCCCATGAGCAGAAGACATTCCTATCTGCATCCCGAGGCGCCTTGAAGGGGCTCTAAACTTTAGGCCCCTCCCAGCCATAGTCCCTATGTGAGCCTGCTGGATTCGGGTCCAGCAGGAGACACTCCTACCTATGCCCCTGGAGATCCTGAAAATTCCCTATAATTAGCTCAAGCCCCTCCCAGCTGCAGGCTGCAAAAGTCCTGGTTGTGCCTCAGGAGATCCTGAAGTTTCCTACAGCCCCTCCCAGCTGCAGTCTGCAAGCAGTCCTACCAGCACAGCAGAATCTCCTGTCTGTGTCAGGAGATCCTGAAAAGACCCTGTACATGGCTTGTACCTTAAGGGAGCTGTCCAGCCCACCCAGGAGCTGGGTGAGAGACACCCATTCATGCCTCCAGAATGAGGTCTATAGACATCAGTCTTGGCAGTAGATTCTGGAAGTGCCCTGGGATTCAGTTCCGGAACCTCTCAGCCATGGTCCAGGGAAGTCCTGCCCACCCGGGACCTACCTAGTGACTCAGCAGGAGCTATCCCAGGGACCTGGTGAGAATGCACCTGTTGCAAACCTGGTGAGAGGCCCACTGCCAGGGGAACCAACTGGGGACCCTCAAGTGGACCCTTGTCCCAGTGCGATCCTTGTGGGGTGCGGCTACAGTGTTTTGGCCAGGTTCAAGCCTCGGACTAATGAAAGGACAGGGTCCTCTCATTGCCATGTGTAAGTCCCAGCTGGAGGGCAGGGCCCTCCCAGCACAATTATAGCCAACAGATATAGTTGTAAGCTTGAACCTATGGTCCAAACACGTGGTCCCATGTGCCTTGTGCTAGAGTTCAGGTGCATGTAGTTGAGTAGGGTTGGAACTCATGAGAATGCTGTAAACAACTTGATCACGCCTCTACTTTGCCTTGTGGCATCAGCTATAAAATAAAGATGCGGCTTGTGGGCGCTGGCGCTGTCTCCTCATCAGGGAGCAGCGTCCAACTGAGACCCAGCTTTCATTCTATTGTCTGTCTTTTCTCAATCCTTCAACCCCCCCCCCCCCACACACACACACACTCAGGATCACCTTTGGCCATAACAAATCCTACTGAACGAGATACTGGAGGCAGTGCCCTCCACCCAGGACCACACAGGATCCACACCCACCTGAGCCCCTGGTAACATCCCACCAACTGAATTCCTGTCAACAACCTGCAGATGGAGCAACAGCTTCCTAATCCAGCTCTAACCCAACATGATTGCAATTTGAGGTAATTCCATGAGACATTTAATAAAGAAATAGAAAGCATAGAAAGAACCAACTGATACCTCAGAACTATGAAAAATCAAGAGACTACTATCAGCAATTGCATGCCAACAAACTAGATAGCCTGGAAGAACTGAGAAAATTCCTAGAAACATACAACCTACCAAGACTTAACAATGAAGAAAAAAATCTGAACATACCAATAACAACTGAGAAGCTTGAAGCAATAATAAAAAAATCTGCCAACAAAGAAAAGTCCTAGACCAGATGGCTCCTCAGGTGAGTTTTACTAAATACTCAAAGAAAAATGAACATCAGTTCTCAAGCTCTTCCCAAAATTTGAAGGGAAAGTTTCACTCCCACACTTACTGTCTGAGGCTGTACTTTTACTCTGATACAAAAACCAGATAAGGACACTACAAGAAAAATATAGGACAATATCACATAGATGTAAAAACTTCCACTATAGAAAACAGTATAGAGATTTCTTAAAAAATGCTTTGAGTGCATTATGCTAAGTGAAATAGGTCAGATGGAAAAATATAAATACTGTATGATCTCGTTTATACATGTAATTAAAAAAGTTGCACTCATAGAAACAGAGTATATTGGTGGTGGGAGAAATGGGGAGCTATCAATCAAAGGGTGCAAACTTTCAGTCATAAGATAAATAAGTTTGGGGGAATCTAAGGTATAGCATGGTGACTATAGTTAACAATACAGGATTGTATACTTGAAATTTTCTAAGAGTGTAAGTCTTAAATGATCTCACCACACACACACACACACACACACACACACACACACACTGATTAAAAGGAAGAAAGAAAAAAAATGCCATTTGAAACTGCTATTCTGGGGAGACAAGCAAGCTTCCTAAGATGATTAATTTTTTCAGGAGTTACTTAAATGTAAAAATGAGAGGGGATACTAACAAGACTTACAGGAAATTTCAGATAGTTATGCATTTTCTTAACAATATGAATGACCTATTTACTCTGACAGCACAGATCACCCTTGAGATGGCACCAGACAACATTAAATCTTTCTAATGCATTTATTCTGTCTGTGTGCTACATAATTTAGGGAAACCAGAAGCCAACTATTGATTTAGGCTCATCTATAAAGGAGTATCATTTTAACCACTTGACAGGTGTATTCAGAATGGAAAAATAATTAGTAAACTAAAATTGCCTCTGAATTGGCCATACACTTGTCATATGGAACAAACTCTACAAGTTTTTTTTTCTTCATAATGACAAACCCTAATTCATATGATTTGAACAAATGGATAAAATAAACATGATTGGATCAACTGTAGAAGTAAATAACCCTTCAGTACCTATTCTGTCCAATAGGTGACAGGTCTATTTCGGTGAAGTCAGAGAAAAGAATGTCTGAATAGTTTTTGAAAATCATGTGACATCAAGGGTGACACACTAATCACTCTCTGAACTTCTGTTAAAGGTGTGCAGTTGGTACTGGATGGACCATGGAATTCTGGTTTCTATGGTCTGAATATTTTCCACCAACATTGGTCGCAGGGTTCTATAGTGTTAGTTTGGTAAATTTGTTAATGGTTATTCTGATTACTTATATTCTTCCTAATTGTGTGTGTAGGCTTGTTCTACCAGCTTTTGAGAGAAGTATGTTAAAGTCTCACCTGGATGTGGAGTATCTAATTCTCCTTTTACTTTTATCAGTTTATTCTTTATATATTTTGAAGCTGTATCACTGGTTGTATACAGAGTAAAATTGTGGTATCATCTGGTAGATTGATTCCTTTATCATAACTTAAAAGTCCCTCTTTATCTCTAGTAACACTTCTTGTTTGAAAAGTGTACTTTATCTGATTTTGGTATAGTTATGCCACCTTTCTTTTACTTTATGCTTACAAGATATATATTTTTCTATTATTTTACTTTCAAATTTTCTGTCTTTTTTTTGGAGTTTTGAGATAACTGTTTTATTGAGATACTAGAGTCCTGGTGCATGAATTCATGCACCAGTGGGGTCCCTCAGCCTGGCCTACGGGATCGGGCTGAAACCGGCTCTCTACATCCCTTGAGGGGTCCCAGATTGTATGAGGGCGCAGGCAAGGTCAAGGGACCCCACCGGTGCACGATCTGGGCCAGGGAGGGACATGGGAGATTGGCCAGCTGGGGAGGGGCTGCGGGAGGGCTCCAGGGCATGTCTGGCCCATCTTGCTCAGTCTTGATTGGCCGGAACCCAGCAGCAAGCTAACCTACTGGTCAGAGCATCTGCCCCCTGTGGTCAGTGTCTGTCATAGCGACTGGTCGACTGCTTCCTGGTGGTCAGTGGACATCATAGCGAGTGGTTGAGTGGCCTTAGCATATCATTAGCATATTATGTTTTGATTGGTTGAAGGGCTGACCAGACGACCAGACACTTAGCATATTAGGCTTTTATTATATAGGATAATTTACATATCATGCAATTCACCCATTTGAAGTATGAAAGTTAATGATTTTAGTGTATTCACAATGTTCCACAATTATAACCACAATCTATTTTAGAATATTTTTATTACCCCAGAATGAAACCCTATTCCTTTTGGCTATCAGCCACCATCAACCCCCATCCTTCCTAGTCCTAGGCAACCACTCACCCACTTTCTGCTTTTATAGACTTGCCTATACTGAACACCTCATATAAATGTAATCTTACAATATGTGGTTCTTTGTGCCTGCCTTCTTTCATTTAGGATTATGCTTTCAGTGTTCATCCATGTGCTGTGTATTCTGATACTCTATTTCTTTTCTTTTTTTGCCAAATTATATTCCTCTATATGAGTATACCAGATATGGTTGTTTCCATCTTTGGCTATTATGAATAACTAGAGGCCTGGTGCACAAAATTTGTGCAGGGAGGGGGGTGTCCCTCAGCCTGGCCTGTGCACTCTCACAATCCGGGACCCCTTGGGTAGGGTCCCTAGGCCTGGCCAGCGATCAGGGCCTATGGGAGCTTTCTTTCCCCTGGCTGCTGGCAGCTGACCCTGCCTCCGCCGCTGCCACTGCTTGCCATCTGTGCTGTGCTGTGCCCTCCGCCCCTGCCACCAGTTTCTTCCCTCTGCAGGCAATAGGTGTGGGGTGCGACCTCTTGGCCGGCCTGGTCTTCCCTCTGTGGGGCAATCGCTGGCCAGCCCCACCCACCCGCCACAGCACTGCCAGCGTGGTGGCCTGGGCCTCCCTCTTTGGGGCGATCTATTGTGGGGCTCTGTGATAGATTGCCCAACAGAGGGAGGCCCCGCCCACCCAGGGCTCCACAATCACTGCGCAGAGGGTGGCCTGGGCCTCCTTCTGTGGGGCGATCATGGGGCAATGGCAGGGTTCCCCAACCAATCGCATCACACCTGCCTTGGCTGGCCTGGCACCAGTGCGTATCATAGTGTGGTCATCCAAAAGGTAGCCGAATGGTCATTCTGCTGTTTGGTCATTCAGTCGATTTGCATATTACGCTTTTATTATTATAGACGCTTCTGTTAGCATTTTGACTCAGGTTTATGACTCTGTTAGCAGAATTACTTTAAATTTAGTGCACTTCTGTGGTTTGGAGATGTATTTTATACCTGGGTATGATACTGTGATCCTATCAAAAGTTTGTTCAGGGAAAAATTATATTGAAGTATTACTTAAATTTCCTGTGGGTTATGAACTATTACATTTTCCTTGACTTTATAAATTAATTAAGAAAGGAGAGGTCTAGATTTTAATTCATTATTTATAAAATTTAAATAAGATAATAAGAACAAAAAATTGCCTTATCTGTGCCAGGCACTTTTCTAAGCATTTTAATTAGTTTAATTCTCATGAATTATATAGGTACTATTATTACCCCTTTGTGAAGATGAAGACATGGAAACATGTGGATGTAAAATAATTTCCCCAGGAAACACAGCTAATAAGAAGTAGAGGTAGGATTTACTAGTAAACCCAAGATGTTTGACTTTAGAGACTGTGTTTTGACTTCTAAATAGGAATAGGCAAATAAATTTCTTAGCAGAACCTGTTTGGTAGTAAATGTTCAATAATTGGAGGTTCTAATTGTCATTTTCTTATTATTCCAAGTGGGATTATTCTGCTTTCTTTAGGAGCATGTCTATGATTTACAATGCTGTATAAGAGCAATTAAAATGTTTCTCATATTATTTGACAACAGTAAAACTTAGATTTTTAAAATATATTTTATTGATTTTTTACAGAGAGGAAGGGAGAGAGATAGAGAGTCAGAAACATAGATGAGAGAGAAACATCGATCAGCTGCCTCCTGCACACTCCCCACTGGAGATGTGCCCGCAACCAAGGTACATGTCCTTGATCGGAATCGAACCCTGGACCCTTCAGTCCGCAGGCCGACGCTCCATCCACTGAGCCAAACCGGTTATGGCAAACTTAGATTTTTTTAAAGCTTGAAATATACAAAATTGTAACAGTATTTTATATATTTAGCAAATATTTATCAAATTACCACTGTGCATATTACTGGAGTAGTCTCTAGGGCAGTGATGGTGAACCTATGACACGTATGTCAGAGGTGACATGCAAACTCATTTTTTTGATTGATTTTTCTTTGTTAAATGGCATTTAAATATATAAAATAAATATCAAAAATACAAGTCTTTGTTTCACTGTCGTTGCAAATATCAAAAAATTTCTATATGTGACACGGCACCAGAGTTAAGTTAGGGTTTTTCAAAATGCTGACACACCGAGCTCAAAAGGTTTGCCATCACTGATCTAGGGTCAAGGAGATAGAAGAAATTATCTTACCCTTGTCAGAGCTTATAACCTGGTAAAGATCACAGACCAGTGCATAATTACATAAGAAATTAATTGGAGGAAGGAGTGATGCTGAATATGACCTGCCTGTGGAACTACCATACCTGGATTTGAAATTGTAGTGTGGAAGTATTTGGGAATTAGTCCCCTGCAATGTTAAGGAACTGGACTCAGGCATACCCAGGTTCGAATCCCAATGTTCTCACTGAGCTGAGTGACTGGGAAAATGCTGTGACCTCAGAAACATTTACTATTTTATTTTAGAATGGGAATAATACAGGATAGGGCAAAAGTAGGTTTATAGGTGTGAGTATGCAGAACACAGTTTATTCTTGTATTATTTATTAATTATTGTATAATTTTCCATACAAACAACTACAAACCTATGTTTGCCATGCCCTGTATTGCCTGCTTCAAAACATTGAACGAGCATTAAAACATATTATGCATCACTAAGCATGATACCTGGCAGAAAGAAATTGGTTAATATGTAGGGAACTTTCTGGAGTGATGGAAGTGATTGAGGTGATGGTAATATGGATGTATACATTTATCAAAACTCTTTGAACTATACACATAATTGCACTTAATTGTATGTAAATTACCTCAATAAATTTTATTTTAAAAATAAATACCTCTTACAAACTTCTTGGGATTGATGATCTCTTAAGAAAAGTTATTTTAGAGGGTGGGGGGGGGTGTAGATGAGGGTAAAGGAGGGATAAATGGTGACAGAAAGACTTTGGGTGGTCAACACACGATAAATCAGTATACTGCTGAAGTATGCAGTTGTACACTTGAAACCTGTATGATTTTATTAGCCAATGTCGCCAATAAATTCAATAAAATTAGAAGAAAGAAAGGTTATTTTAAACCTCTTTCAAAGTGGCATGAGCCAAATTTGTTAGCCTAAGTCTTCAGCACCTAATGACTTTCTAAAAGCTTCCAAGCAAAGGTATAGTGCAGAGCTATGAGGAAACATTTTCTATGGCCCAAGGCTTTGCACCTGGTAATACTCCCTATTGTGCCAGTTAATTTATATGCCAACTTGGAGGGCATTTTTTGGATGAGATTAACGTTTTTATTGGTGAACTCTGAGTAAAGCAAATTGCCTTTGGTAATGTCAATGGGGTTCATCCAGTTGGTTTAAGGCCTGAACAGAACAAAAATACCAAGCTCTCTCTAGCAAGAGAGAATTGTCTCAGTAGACTACCTTCAGAATTTAACTAGAACATCAGCACTCCTGGGTCTCCAGCTGCTGGTTTTGGACTTGTCAGCTTCATAATTGCATGAGCTGATTCCTCCTTATAAATCTCTTTCTTTATGTATACACAACCTATTGGTTTGTTTATCTGGAAAACACTGACAATACATATACTAAATTAAATGATGTGATCAGATCCTTTTATTTATACCCCACTCTAAATGGGGTATAGCTTAAGGGTATAGCTTCCCATCAAGGAGCAGAGTTTACAGAGAATGACTATAATGACATTTTTTGATTTGGCAAATGATTGTGTAGGTGAACCTGAAATATTAAAATTCATCATCTGAAAATGGCAATGAGGGGTCACCTCATACCTGTCAGAATGGCTATCATCAACAAGTCAACAAATGACAAGTGCTGGCAAGGATGTGGAGAAAAAGGAACCCTCGTGCACTGCTGATAGGAATGCAGACTGGTGCAGCCACTATGGAAAACAATATGGAATTTCCTCAAAAAATTATAAATGAAACTCCCATTTGACCCAGTGATCCCACTTCCAGGAATATATCCAAGGAATGTGAAACACCAATCAGAAAGAATATACGCACCCCTGTGTTCATAGCAATGCAATTTATAATAGCTAATATGTGGAAACAGCCCAAATGCCCATCAACAGATGAGTGGATAAGAAAACAACAACTGTGGTACATTTACACAATGGAATACTATGCTGCTGTAAAAAAGAAGGAACTCTTACCATTTGCAACAGCATGGATGGATCTGGAGAGTATTATGCTAAGGGAAATGAGCCAGTCAAAGAAAGACAAGTATCTCATGATATCACTTATATGTGAAATCTAATGAGCAAAATAAATTGATAAGCAAGATAGATCCAGAGACATAGAAGCATGAAATGGACTGATTAATTTCAGAAAGAATTCGGGGGGGGGGGGGGGGGGTGGGCGTGGAGGGATTAACCAGGGAACTTATATGCATGGCCTGGGAGGGGCACATGCAAATTGGAGGGGGTCAATGGGGGGGAGGGGACATCTGTAATACTTTCAACAATAAAGATAAATTAAAAAAAAATAAAATTCATCATTTGTATTTAGTGCCAGGTACTCTAATAGAATCATTATATAAAAGGTCAGTTTGGGGATAAAATCAAATAAGTTATTAAATCTTTACTGTCAAGTTGCTGTTGTTTTTTTCCTGTTGATTTTGAAAAGCATACAAGTTCTATTATTATGGAAACAATAAATCCCATGAATTTTTACTATTTGTTTCCTAAATCTACTACTCCTTGGAACACGTTTCCAAGGAAAAAAATTGGAAAAAAGTTTTCAAGTCCTCAAATGGGAAGAACTGTATTAGCCATGAAATTCATGATAAATTTACCAGTGCTTTAAAAACAATAACAAAAATATATGTAAAAGACACGTGCTTGCGGAAGAGTTACTTCAGGGGATACTTTCGTGTAAAAGCTGAGTGTGTGTAAACATAGTGGGCTTTTACAGCGCATTGCACGGGCTCTTGAAATACTTGTCGACTTAATGGGTGAAACAACAAGAAAGCAGCATTAAGAGAGCTGCAGAAGCAATTTTATTATAAATATGCAACTTTAAAACCAGGAATTGTCTGAATCACGATATGCCAGAAGTAGCATGGACAGCCACCTCCTGTGGGAAATCACTAAGACCTGCACCTCCCTCACCGCCTGGCGAATAACAGACAATGGTAAATATTTGCTAAAATGAATCATTGAATATAAGGTCTGTGGGGAAATAAGTTTTTTTTTTCAATGTCTGTGATAGGAAACTGCCTTCTAGGTGAAATTGCCCTGTGATAAGCTTCTGCGGTGCTTACAAATCAAAATTTATGGAGTCAAATTAGTTTCCCCTTTACAGAGCTTGACCCTGCAGGCTGGAGCCAGAGGGGTCCTGTAGCAGGCACTGCTCTCAGCCGCCCTTGATGATTCATGGAGCCCTTTGGCTGAGATCTCAGCAGGCAGACGGTCTTGGGGGGCGTGGAGGGGGGCTGGCCTTGTTAAAATGCAGGGTCTGATTCAGCAGGTCTGGCTGGACCAGAGACTGCATTTCTGACAAGCTGAGATGATGCCCAGATGGGGTCCATGGGCTACCCTTGAGGCATCAAGTTCATAGAAGAAGAGGGGATTTCTTAGTAGATGTGCAGAATAAGCAGATAAGGGGGTGATGGAAGACACTGAATCTGGCCTCTGAATGCTGGTTATATGACCGCAGATGAATCACTTAATGCTAATCTCATCCAAAAAAAATGCCCTCCAATTTGGAATCAATTTTCTGAATCCAAATTGTCTCATGAGGAAAATGGCTATAATAATAATAATAATAATAGCCACCTGATGGGATCCTTGCAAGAACTGATGAAGGACTTACTATAATGTAGGACTGTGCTGTATGTTAGCCATTGCTCAGTAAATGCTTGCTGACCGAATGGCCAGCACAGGTCACGTGCTCTCTGTGGTTCAGTGGGCTCCACTCCTCACACCCCTGTGTGCCAACGACGGTGCCCAGCTTCAAACAGATGCTCATATAGGGTTTGCTCAATTCAGTTAGAAGAGCGACTGATGCCCGGAAGGACATGAACACCTGGATGATGGCTCCTGTGGCCCCAACAAGAGAGAATCTTCACTGAGAAAGTGGTAACTTTTAGGCCTTAGGTAACTCCTTGGCTTCTCTGAGCCAGTGGTGGGAGACAGAGCCACCTCCTTCCATTAAAAATACAATATTATGCCCTGGCCGGCTTGGCTCAGTGGATAGATTGTTGGCCTGTGGACTAAAGGGTCCCGGGTTCAATTTTGGTCAAGGGCACATGCCCAGGTTGTGGGCTCGATCCTTAGTAGGGGGCGTGCAAGAGGCAGCCAATCAATGATTCCCTCTCATCATTGATGTTTCTCTCTCTCCCTTCCTCTCTGAAATTAATAAAAATGTATTTTAAAACAATGTAGGATAGCTGATCTTTTTTGATGATATTTCACATCCTCCAACATAAATTGTGTATAAAATTACCTGCCTTTGATATATGGCCAGGCCTGTCCAGGACAGGTGGCTCAGCCTGCAGTGGTGTGATTAGTACCTTAGAGGCCCAAGTCATCCTCCAGCTCACCGTGAGCCTGGCTCCCAGCCACCGGTGTTGTTCTGGGTGCTGCTCTGCTGAAAGTCAAGTGAAGATCAGTAAACAACTTGTAGACATCTTGTAAACTGCTGGACGACTTGTAAATTACTGAAAACAATTTGGTCCTGTAAATAACTTGTAAAGTACTGAACAAAACTCCCAAACTGTATAGCTGGAATGCAGATAAAAAACCCAGAGAATTACCCCCAGCTCCACTTGAATTGCAACAGCTTTTCCATGAGGATTCAGAGATATAGAATCTCTTGGCACCTTGAGAAGGCCTGGTTTAATCAATTTTCAGTAAAAATCTAGAGTAAATCACTTAATCTTTGTTAAAAGAAATTAGATATTGAAATCTAATCAAAGTATTTTGATAAAGTGTTTTTAAAAGGTATTTTTTCTCTCCCTGACATAACCTATAGATCCCAGAACAAAGAAGATGCCATCATCTTACTGAAAAGGTCCACTAACCATGGTCTAGAATTAGCAGATGGGTATTCAAACTTTGCTTCTTTATTGGCTGAGAGAGCAATTGTTTCTGCTTAATTCCACACGCTATTTTTTTAATTCATTGTCAAATATATAAATTAAGATTGCACAATTTTTCTTTTATATATATTATTGATTTTTTAAAGAGAGGAAGAGAGAGGGATAGAAAGTTAGAAATATTGATGAGAGAGAAACATCAATCAGCTGTCTCCTGCACACCTCCTACTGGGGATGTGCCCACAGCTAAGGTACATGCCCGTGACTGGAATCGAACCTGGGACCCTTCAGTCCACAGGCTGACGCTCTATCCACTGAGCCAAACCGGTTAGGGCAGATGGCACAAATTTTCATAGAGTGGTTCTAACTTGTAAGGTCACAATTGATATCATCTCTTCATGACTATTTTCTTTTGTTACAAATTACAAACCTAGTTTCTTACACACAGATTTACTACTCCAGAATAAGTAGGTTTTAGGCTAAGGTATCCATTATGTTGATATATATATTCTCTATCACTTTGGGGAAAGTATTTCATGAAAAATACAAGATTATTTGCAACTTTTATTACTCTTTCTTCAGGCTTTGCTTAGGAATTGGTTATATCCACAATTGAAATGGAGTCAATTAGTGATAATCTTACAGAATCTGCATCTTAATACCTTTTAGAAGATCAAGGACAGTTGTGATGATGGCTTTCTTAGATAAAATATTCCTAATGGTCTAAAATACAGATGTTATTTGCCCCTCCTGTGTTTGTGTTTGTGTGTGTGTGTGTGTGTTTACTTTAAGTGATTAGATTCTGTTTTTCAATGTCCTATGTGCTCCTTGCTATTGAAATTAAAAATATAAATGACCTTTTACAATATGACTAGAGGCCCAGTGCATGAAATTCATGCACCGGGGGAGGGAGGCTGTCCCTCAGCCCAGCCTGCGCTCTCTCGAAGTTCGGGAGCCCTCACTCCTTACCATCCACGTGCTCACTGCTCCTTAGTGCTGCTGCGGAGGCAGGAAAGGCTCCCACCACTGACGCTGCTCTCGCCAGCTGTGAGCTTGGCTTCTGGCTGAGTGGGGCTCCCCCTGTGGAAGTGCACTGACCACCAGGGGGCAGCTCCTGCGTGAGCGTCTGCCCCATGATGGTCAGTGTGCACTATAGTGACTGGTCGTTCTGGTTGTTCCATTGTAATGGTTGCTTAGGCTTTTATTATATAGACTAGAGGCCCAGTGCACAAAAATTTGTGCACTCGGGGGGGAAGGGGGGGTCCCTCAGCCCGGCCTGTGCCCTCTCGCAGTCTGGGACCCCTCAGGAGATAACGACCTGCTGGCTTATGCCTGCTCCTGGGTGGCAGAGGGCAGGCCCAATCCCTAGGTGCAGCCCCTGGTCGGGCTCAGAGCAGGGCTGATTGGGGAGTTGGGGCACCGGCCCCTGTCATGCACAGAGCAGGGCGGATTGGGAGGTTGTGATGCCACCCTCAGTCACGCTCAGGGTAGGGCCGATTGGGGGGTTGGGGCACCGCCCCCTGTCACACTCAAGGCAGGGTCAATGGGGAGGTTGCAGCACCACCCCCTGTGATGCACAGAGCAGGGCCAATCAGGGGGTTGGGGCACTGCCCCCCCCCCCCCCGTCACACACAGAGCAGGGCCCATCAGGGGGTTGGGGAGCTCCCCTGTCACACACAGAGCAGGGCAGATCGGGGTTTGGGGCGCCACCTGTGTCACACTCAGGGCAGGGCCGATGGAGAGGTTATGGCTCTACCCCGTCACAGACAGAGCAGGGCCGATCAGGGGGTTGGGATGCCACACCCTGTCACACACAGAGCCACAGGGTGATCAGGGGGTTTGGGCATTCACCCCTGTCACGCTGATCCGGTGCCAGGAGGCCTCGCGGCTCCGCTGATCCCGGTGCTGGGAGGCATATTACCCTTTTACTACATAGCATAGAGGCCTGGGGGCCGGCTGGTTTTCCCTGAAGGGTGTCCTGGATCAGGGTGGGGGTCCCCACTGGGGTGCCTGGCCAGTCTGGGTGAGGGGCTGAGGGCTGCTTTCAGGCTTATGTTTTGACTGAAGCTCCCAACCGCTCCTTTTTTTCTTTTTTTTTTTCTTCTGGGCCAGCTTTAGCTCTGGCTCTAGCTCTGAGGCTTCCGCTGCTGGTTTGTTTGCCGTTCTGTAATCGAAACAATGTATAACTTCAGCTCTGAGATCCCAGCCGGCTATATTTGTTAGAATGTTTCAAACTGCCAGCTCAGAGGCCGGAAAGTGAGGCGGGGAACATTGGAGTCCGCAGTCACAGGAGCAAGCAAGCCTCATGTTCGCTTCCAGCTGCCTGGCTGCCGGCCGCCATCTTGGCTGACAGTTAATTTGCATAAGGGTATGCTGATTAGCCAATGGGAAGGGTAGCGGTCGTACGCCAATTACCATGTTTCTCTTTTATTAGTGTAGATTACATAGTTGTTAATACCTTGAAGTGTCCAAAACAGACAGCACATCCTCTGTTATCTTATTTTTTGCCAGATAGAATATCTTTAAAATCAAACAACATTTTTGACAGAGGTCCACAGTATTTAATCAATAGGCTTATAACCAGTAAATGGCTCTATCCTGCAGATCAGTTACCTGGGGCTGCTATTTATGGTCAGTTAATTCTGGAAGTTTCACGGAAGCAAAACTGAGACAGTCTTTGGATATTTTAGGAGATTTGTTTATGGCTGTGTATGTGTGATTTTAAAGCATGAGGAATTTTTGTTTTTAATATTTTAACTAAAACTGTGTTGGCCTTCCTCTATGGTATATGTCATCAGGCGTCACCCCCTACCCTTATCCCCAACCCCCTACCCCCTGAACTTGTTCATGTACTGAAGTAGACACAGAACTTCTTTCTTAAGAAGGTACTAGCTCTGTCCATCAGTGTTCTAGGCCCACCTAACCCTCACTCTTGCATTTTCTAAAAAGGACCCTATCTCTGCCCTCCACCTGACTGATTATTAAATACTAGAGGCCCGATGCACGAAATTCATGCAAGGGCCTTTGCTCTGGCCCCACCTGCTGCTGTTGTGGCCGGTCACCTCTGCTGTATCTGCCTCAGCCCCTGCCCACTGCAGCTTTGTCTGGAAGGAAGGATGTCCGGAAGGATGTCCAGCCTAATTAACATATTGTGCTTTTATTATTATAGATATGAAGTGTTCTTCAACCTGAAACTGATCATGTTTCCACTTCAAGTTCTCATCAGAGACCATAACCTTGGAACTTTCTTCTACCAAATTTCCATCAAAGCCTAGTTCTGAGAAATGATGTTTATAAAGAGGGCTCCCTGCTATTATTACAAGACTATCATTATAGGGATTTTTCACTATTTCTTGTGGCCGCTTTTCTCCCAGATATTCCTATAGCTTCCTTCTTCAGCTCAATCATGTCTCTATCATATTAGAAAAATCTTTCATATGGACTCTTTCTAGAGCATCAGTGCCCACCCCCATCATGTTCTCTATCACCTCCTTCTGGTTCAGATTTTTTCAAAGCACTCATGATATAGACTTTATCCCATTTGTTCATTTATTTGTTGTTACCTGCTTTTCCTCAAAGGCTATTACTCATTGCTATCTGCCTAGTGACTGTCACATAGTGAGTGCTCAATGAAATTTGTGCAACACCTCAATGAGTACAAACTGAAAAACATGTAGTCTATCATTCCTATATGTATTAGAAATTTTAGTCTTGTATCAGGTATTCAGATTATCAGAGATCTGGGGCAGGCAGGGAACATAATTGGAGGCCTCTCATAGAATTGCTTTTAGCAATTGTTAACCTGCTTCATGTTCTTGCCCTACACTAAGGGGAATCACAACAGCATCCACGTTTGTTATAACTAGTGGTTTAGAGGTAGAGTCAAGACCATCACCTGTACGTCATCAGGTGAGTTTGTTGTGCAAACACAAGGGCACAATTCCTTTCTGGAATTACAGATTTATCTTTAACTGATGGATACATATCTTTGCTCATTAAATCTGTGTTCCTGGAGAACAGCCATTCAGTCTTGGATCCTTTGCTTCTTTGTTGGCTAGTCTTCCTCTTCCTCTTGGCTTAATTATTTTTTTCCTCAGTAATTTATTTTATATGAACTTTGTATATATTTCACATGCTTCTTCAATTACTTTGTGAAAGAAAAGTGCATAGAGTACACAAACAAATAAGTAAAAGCTTTGAGTTAATAGTTCCTAGTTTATTCCCTTGAACTCATCCAGGATGGATATTAAATATGTAAATGCCGTTCCTAACTGAAAATCACTCTTAGGACAGTATCTCTCATCTAAAACAAATGATAGCACGTTCATTGTTTTTGGGAAGTACTTTACAGATATGAATGTGATTTATACTTTCTCATAACTTCCATCTCCTTCAAGATCATCTTCTTGTTTTCTCTCTTTAAAACCATCCATTCTCCAAGATCTAATTCGACTTCTGCTTTCTCCCATGAATATGTTTATAACTCCCCATCTTATCTCAGTGTTCCTGTATCATGTTGTAGACACATCAACAAGCACAGTAGTCATGCACTTTTATTTCCTGTACTACTATCTTGAACCATGATGTAAGCCTTGTGTTGATTTGCAAGTCTTCAGACTTATCTCCTGAACTAAGACTCTCAATTTCTTTAAGGAAAATGGTAAGATTTCTGGCATAGCCACTTCTCTCAAAGGACTTAGTGCAGTTCACTGTATTTACAGTATCTCAGTTACTTTATTTTGTGTTTCATTTATTCTGTGTGATACAAAGACCATTGGATGTGAACTGGGAATTCTGGGTTCTGGGACAAAAGAGGATTCTATGAGCAGCAGCACATATTAGCTGTTATTTCCCTTTTCTCAATCCAAAGTTTTACAAGATGCAGGGATCCCCATATGTAATACATACTCTCCAGGGAATTTACAGCACCTCCCTGAAAACTTCTAAGAAAAGGCATCTTGCTCTTATACAAGAAGACAGATTTTATTTTAAGGAAAATCAAATGTTTACAAAAATCTTTCCTACACTGACCTGAAATCAACATTCCTGAAATTTGGACCTCATGGCCCTGACCTTCCTTCCAACTGAGAGCCTGGTAAGTGTATGTTCTTTCTCTAATCATCTCTTTTCTAAGCCAAACACCCTATTGTTTTCAATGTGTCCCTCATTTAGTAGGTTTTTCATAGTTATCTTCTGATAACATTGTCTTGCCTAGTCTTCAGATGATTTGTATCCACCGTTAAAATGTAGCACCCAGAATCTGAAATGGGTTTTTAACTGTAGTTCAGCAAGTTCTGGTGAGGGACAATATTTACTCACCTGGCATTGTCTATAAACTACCCTGAAATAATATATATTTTTAATATTCAGATGACTTGTGGCTCAGATTGGAGATGCAGTCAACATAAACCTCTGTCATGTTGTTGTTTTTTAATGTGAATATTAGTTATGTCTCGCCCATGATAAAATAAATCTGAGTGAAAGGATTCATATTTGTCTCTATTTGATTTCATCTTCTTGATATCACCTGAAATATTAGTTTCTTAGAACTTTTTCTTTTTCTGCTACTAATTGTCGTAATAAATTTTTCCAGCTGGTTTAATTGACAAATTTGGTAAAAATGCCTTCTAAAGTTAAATCATTAATAAGCGTGTTAAGTGAAAGCAAAACTGATGTTAAGCCAGTGGCATGTCTGTAGGACCTTCTTTTCAAATTGTATTCATAACTTGTGAATACAGTTATTCCAAAAGCTATGAATTTATCTGCTTCATTATCATCCAGCTCACAGTTCTCAGCCTCATCTACAATGATATCATAAGCTTCTTTATCTGATACCTTGCTGAAAGCATTCCCTTAATCAAGGATAATTATATCTATCAAAAATAGGTTTAATTCTGTCAATTGGACCTCATAAAGCTGAAAAATTATGGTTAGTTTAGAATGACATTCTTTTTGCTTCTACTGATCATATTTCCCATCTTTAGTGACAAAAAAACCCATGAGTGTCATAATCTCTTCTAGTATTTTGCCTATGACTGGTATTATGTTTACTAATCTATTTTCTGAACATGAGTTTCCAACTTTTAAAAATTGGAAAAATATTAGTTTTAAGCATTCTGGGGACCTTTTCCATCAACTGTAATATTTTTAATGATTATTCTATCTTATAACAATATCTTACATACTAGCTGCATTTCTTCAAATACCTTCTCTCATTGATCCTTACTAATATATTGGGAATTCCACAGAAATAAGTACTAAAAAGACCAGAAGTAAGGTGTCATCAAACTAATAGCATTGAACAAGAAAGGATAAGTTAGGTGGGTGGGTATAGAGCAAAGGGGTGAACCCAGGAAAACTTGCTTAGTCAAAGCAGAGAACTTGAAATGGGGAAATTGTAAAAATACATTAAGAAGTTGAAGAAAGATTGTATAAAGGGATTAGTAAGACACACACTGGAACCCAAATTTGAATTAATAAAAAATAAAAGCAGAGGTTGTTTTGAGGAGGGGATTTTGAAGCAACATGTGAGAAGAAAGATTCTTGTGGAGATATTGAGAGTATGTGGTAATCTGTTACCAGTAAATATAATCTCATGAGAGTGGCTGAGAGCCTGGAGTTGGGCAGAGAGTGTTGGAAGGATAGAATCCATCTTGAAGAAGATTTGCTTGCACTGAGGACTGCTTGAATGTGAGAAAAAAGGAGTAAGAGAAATAGAAAATTAAGGACCCTAAGATATAGACACTCAGAGAACCAAGAAGAAGCTTAGCTATTAATGTCGCCAATGGGGATACTGGGAGGAGGCAAGGTTTTAGGAAGGGATGAAATAAAGTCAGAACAGTATTTTATTTACAAGAAGTATTAAAATGTAATGAAATTTTTGAAAAAAAGAAAGCAAATAAATAACTCTTTTACCAACTATAATATACATACATAAAATTTATTATTTTAGTGTTTTTTCATATAGAATACATGCATGTTTGGCATTTCCTCTTTAAAGTGCTATATTTATCTCCTGCTTATATTGTCACACTTTGATATGGATCATACCCTGTTAGCTGCTGAGAAAACCCCAGATTAGAAAAGAACTACCATTTGCTGAGTCATTAAATGAGTCATTTCAGCTGTATGTAAAAGATGAGCCAGAGTACAGATTCGGAAAGTGAGTTGCTTATGAAATGCCATTCTGGGAACAGAGGAGTGTCAGAGCTATTTTGTAGAGAACATAAGTGTAAAAGCAGAGGATGAAAAAGGGTGTGTGTCTGTTGTACCTTTTGAATTAGTGGGTTTTGATATTATGTATCTTAAACAAATAATTAGGATAAATTTTAATTCCCATGGGTCTTTGTCCTAGTTTCCTGTGGCTGCTACAACAAATCACTATAGACAGGTGGCTTGAAACAACTGAAATGTATTCTCTCATAGATCTGGAGGCCAGAGTTTGAAATGAAGAGTTAGCAGGGCCATGCTCCCCCTGGAGACTCAGGGGAAAGCCTTCCTTGTGTCTTCTGTCTTCTTGACTTCCTTGACTTGAGGGCATGTGGCTTCAATCTCTGCCTCCATTGTCACATGAACTTCCCCTTGTGTCTTCTTCTCTTCTATCTCTTATGAAGATACTAGTCATTGGATTTAGGGTTCACCAGGTAATCCAGGGTTATTTTTTCCCAAATTTCTTAACCAATTAGATCTGCAAAGACCCCTTTTTCTATGAGGACACATTTAGAAATTGTAGGGATTTGGATGTGGATATATCTTTTGAGAGCTACAGTTAATCCACTACTCTCCTTATTTTATTAGAGGTATTATATTTGGGGGGCAAAGGGTTTATGGGAGATAATGTATGAGGCATCATTAACTAGGGTGAAAAATACTTCTAGAAAGTGGTTCAACACTAGAACCACCTTCATTGCCCTCTCTATAGCTCCTTCTTGCCATTGAAATGCCACCCCTACCCTTCTAAGCAGGAATCATATGTTGTTAGAGATTAGCCATTAAGCAATATTTATATGTTAATATTTCTGGGTGTAGCATTTGACAATTTTCATAGTGTGAGGACGCCAAGCTCCCAGTGTGATGTCACTGAACACAAAGGTGAGAGAGGTGTGCACAGGGGATCCAGGACACCACTATCAGTAGACAGGCAGTGTCACTGTCAGAACCATTCTCTGTGGCACATGCATTTTTAATTACAGGCGACTTCTAAATATTTTATCTTTTCCTTCTCAACTTACAATGTCTGTAGAGACCAAAAATAGCTAGGCTTAGTTCAGGGACTTCTAAGTCGATAATTAAGCTTAAAATTAAGTTTCAATACATAGATAACATTATTATTTAGGATAAATGCACTGTGTGTACACAGAACAAAACAATACATTGGTTTTAAATATGTTACATGTCATGTATTTTTCTCCGATAGTGATTTCTCCTCATATTTTAAGAGTGGAATCTTAATTCCTCCTTGAAATTCAGAGTCATGAGTGAAAGGAAAGATGAATATTGAGGACATTTGCTATTGAAGCAGAGTGGTAAGACTGCTCTTTGGGGCTAAGTAAGTTAGAGGTGTCATCCTTTGATCTTGATATGATTTGAATTCCCTTGACTCTAGTTTGGACTTCAGAATTTACATTTCTACTTGAAATGTAGCTGAGTAGCCCAGTATAGGAAAGAGAAGTTTCAGATGAAAAAACTGTGCTCTTGGATTGTTTGAGAAGAGTAAAATTCATTTAGGTAAGATAGCAATTGCACAATTGTTTACTGTTGTATTCTTTTTTAGGAAGTCGCCTTGGGAGGAAATTGATTTTAATCTTTTCAGGATTAAAATAAGTTTGTGGTACCACCATTCCCCTCTCCTAGTTGATAAGGTTCATATGGGGCACAGCTGCTGCTCTCACCAGGCAGCAGCCTACAGAAGTGTTCTCAGGTTTCTCCACCATCTTTCCTGTGAAATCCTATAAGGCTGCCACCTTGTCCTAGTTATAAAACTAAAAGGCCTACATCCAAGGGTCCCCTCCAGTTCCAAGTAAACCAGGGCAGGACATTTGGTCAGTAGAGCTTAGTGGAGCTCCTGGAGGGAAATCCAGCAAGGACATGGGGGAAGGGACATCCCCTTTCCCCATGTCAGTGGTTCCCAGGGGCTTCACACGCTCCCAGCTAGCCCACACTTGACCTTTAACAGTTTAACATTTCTGGTTTAACCTTCCTACTGGTTTAGATGGCATTTGGTAGTGCCTGCCCCAGGTAATCGAATGCTCAGGTCCTGATTCTCTCTGCAAGCACCTGTCTCTGAAGTTGGCTATTGGCTCTGTGACCTCAGTTATCTGGTAAGTTCTAGAAAAGTCATTAGTTTATAATTTGTCCAGTTTTTTCCCACTGTAAGAATGGGAGTAATGTTCTTTCCAACTCTCTACATCTTCCAGCTGACACCAGAAGTCACCCAAGGCTTTTACTAACTACATCTGAAGTAAATAAATGCGTATATAAATTGTAGGTATTTTCACATGCTTAACATTGACATTAATGCATCCAAATATTTAAAGAATGAATCATGGTGCCTAGCACATAGTAGATGCTCTGTAAATGTTCATTCTTCTCCTTCTGTCTCTCTCCATCAGTGGAGATTATAGTGTTAATTTTTTTTAAATCTCATGTATTTTTGTTGTTATTCTCTTTTAAAGAATCAATTTAACGAAGATGAAAAAAAAATGAATTAGGCTGAAATAAAGAATTGTGGGGAGAGCTCAAACTTACACAGCAATTGGGTTTCTTAGCTGACACCGGCCAGGGAGATAAGGAGAACCTGTTCTGTTGAGATTAGATAATGCTGATCATGTCTATTTATCAAACAAATGGCAGGAACCCAAATGATGCACCAGAAATAAAATTCACTGAGCTTGGCAGGAAGTTCAAAATGTTGACAGCCACATTGTACCTTGGGAGCGTGATTTCTCCAGCTCTCCAAGTTCAGCTCAGTAAAATTTGCCCAATTCTTGTGATCATATCTCTAAGGAAAACTTCCCAGGCTGCAGGAAGCAATGTTGATGATTTATGGAATAGTGGGCTTCTTTTCACATCATTTATACAAGCTTTTACAAATCCATGGTAAGGAAATTTCCCTCTGCAGTGATCCAGAAACTTTATCTAAATCTAGACATGGGCTCAGGGTAGACACTACTTTCTACAGATGACATTTACAGATGTTTCTTTCCTCACTCAATATGCATTGCATAGCCTACCTTATAATTGATAGAATGCCCTTATATAGCAGGCACTCTATCAAAAACTCTTACTGCAGTTTATTTAAAGCAACACTATTTGGGAAAGGAACCTATTTTTTTATGGTCTGGGCAGAACCACATATACTTTTGGCATATAATGAATACTTATAAATAATAAAAAGAAAAATTTTAGGTTTAATGCAAAAACATAACATCATTCTCATTACCCAGTTGACTGCATGCCCTGAAGTAAAATTCTAATTGAATTATTTTTCCAACTTGAAATACACGCAAGGGTTTTTATTTTCTGGTAAATTTGAAGCTCTCTTGTTTTCAAGAATATAAATGTATATTTTGGATTTAATATCGACCTGCCTAAGAAGTTTGTTTAATTTGCATTTAAAATTGTTGTATATTTCTATTTGCTGACCTGTTACATAATGCAAATTAGGAGTTAGACACATTAATAAACTAACAAAATTAACACGTTAACAAAAACTAGGAGAGAATTCAAGAGGATGACTGCATTTGCCCTCTTTTATTCAACAGCAAGTGCACAAGGAAACCCCAAAGCAGTCCACTCACTCCTCTATTTATCTTACCAATGATATTCTTTCTTTCTTTTTGTGTTTCTATACTTATGAAGTACTCTCAATCCTTCCCCTGCCACTGGCTGTATATTCATGCATATAGATTTGTTTCTTGTCATCTGTCAGTCAAACTTGCATTCAAAAATGGCATGCTTGAAAAGATTACCATTGCCCATTAACTTTCTTTTCAATTACAGTTTTCATTCAATATTATTTTGTATCAGTTTCAGGTGCACAGCTTAGTAGTCAAACAATCATATAGGCAACAGAATACTCCCCTGTTATTGCAAGCACCTGCCTGCCATCATACATAGTCACCACAATATCATTGACTATATTTCCCATGCTGTACTTTACATCCCATGTCTATTAACCAACTACCCATTTATATTTCTTAGTCCCTTTACCTTTTTCACCCAGTCCCCCAGTTTGTGTAACCCCTGGCAGCCACCCATCTCTTATCTGTACCTAGGAGTGTGTTTCAGTTTGTTTGTTTGTTCTGTTCTTTATATTCCACATATAAGTGAAATCATTGGTACTTATCTTTCTCTGACTGACTTATTTCACATAGCATAATAACTCTCCAGGTCCATCCATGCTGTCACAAATGGTAACTTCTGCATATGTATCTGATGCCCATTAACTTTTTAGCTTGTTGGAAGAGACCGGCTCTTTAAGTATTAGAAAATTTCAAAAGTTAAGTAGCATTAACTCTCTTCCTCAAAAAGAATAATAAAACCCTATAAATATTGTCCTAATTAATGACTGACCAGCTTGCTGATTATCAGTGAAGCTCAAATTGGAACCCATTTTTCTATATCTCACATAAAGCCATTATTCAACATCCATAACAAAAACTATCCATTTTTGCCCTGTCCGGTTTGGCTCAGTGGATAGAGCCTGCGGACTAAAGGGTCCCAGGTTCGATTCCAGCCAAGGGCACATGCCTGGATTGCAGGCTCGATCCCCAGTAGGGGGCGTGCAGGAGGCAGCTGATCAATGATTCTCTCTCATCATTGATGTTTCTATCTCTCTCTATCCCTCTCTCTCCCTCTCTAAAATCAATAAAAATATGTTAAGAAACTATCCATTTTTAAAATGGGAATAGAGGAAAAACTATGCATTAGCCGACAATTTTATTACTGCTGATAGGAATGACCCTTGGTTCTGTATTAGTAACTCAGGAGAGGGAAGCATTCTTATATCCAGAGGATAGTGATGAGACTATTACTTTTTCTCTTTTCTTGATATAAATTCAAACATCATGTTAAAGCATCATTTCAATCTGAAGATAGTCCTCCCCAAAATTCTGACAGCATTTAGAAATGCAGTTTTTGAAAGAAAACTACTTTTTTAAAATTTTGTTTTATTGCTTAAAGTATTACAAAGAGTATTACATATGTCTCATTTTTCCCCCCTTGACATTCCCCCAGCCTCCCCTACCCCCCCCCCAGTGTCTTGTGTCCATTGGTTATGCTTATATGCATGCATACAAGTCCTTCAGTTGATCTCTTACCCCAACCACCACCACCCCCCCCAACCCTCCCTGGGCTTCCCGCTGTAGTTTGACAGTCTGTTCAATGCTGCTCTGCCTCTGTATCTATTTTTGTTCATCAGTTTATAATGGTCTTTATTATCCATAAATGAGTGAGATCATGTGGTATTTTTCTTTCATTGACTGGCTTATTTCACTTATCATAATGCTCTCCAGTTCCATCTGTGCTGTTGCAAATGGTAAGAAAACTGTGGTACATCTACACAGTAGAATACTATGCTGCTGTAAAAAAAGAAGGAATTCTTACCATTTGCGAAAGAAAACTATTGATTCTTAAAACTGAGTGCATTGCAGCGGGGAGGTGAAAGGGTGACATTTCCCTGGGAATGCTCTGTTACCGCAACGGCAGTATGAAGACACTGCAGATTCACTAGGAAGTTGCCGCACACAGGTTGTTTAGCACTGGTGAGTGGGAGACTGCAGAGGCTAAAAATAGGAAAATAAGTATGGTGAGGAATTTCAATTCTCAGTTCTATGCACTTCATTCTCATTAAATATGCAGTCAGTGACAAACCGCCCCCCTTCCCCCCCCCCCCCCCCCCCCCCCGCACAAGCATGCTCTTCTCTGGCATATGAAAACATTCAGCACTGTGGTGTGGGGTCATGATTGGCACACTTAACCAATTATTTTTTTTAAATTAAAAAGCATGAATTACATAGTCTCCCCTCATTTCAGGGTGTCCTTCCAAGACTGGTGGATGCCTGAAAACCTCAGACAGTACTGAATCCTATATATACAATATTTCCCCTATATATTTGTTTCTATATAAAGTTTAATTTATAAATTAGGTAAGGGATTAACACAACAATAATAAAATAGAACAACTATAAATAGATACATAATCTCCTAATACGTATATATAATCTAAACAGAACTGCTCTTTCTGTCTCAAATCCCTAAACAGAGCAGTTAAGTTTCTAGAAGAGTGCGACTACTTTTTCCTATGTTTCCATCATTGTGTTTTGCAGCTTATAACTCAGCATTCAACATATATATGCCATTGAAATAAAATTAATGCACATTAATATGACATTTTCAAATAAATATAGATTATATAAAACATCATGCCTTTTCCTATTTTTCTGGTAAAGCAACTAGTGGAGTTATTGAAGTCACAAGAATACACAATTATATTATTGGAAGGTACAATTCCAAATGACAAAACTGTATCATAAAATTAAGTGCTGAGCTACTTAAAAAACCATTATTAAAAAGCAAGTACAAATACATTTGGAGAAATGGATTTGAACTTGAACCCTCAACACAGGAAAATATAACAGGCTTGAGACAAAAATTACCTGAAAAATCTTTCTAACTCCCACCTTCTTAAGTTACCTCCTATAACTAACAGCATCATTTCCATATAAATATAAATGTAAATATAAAAATAATATAAATATAAATATATTGCTAAATGCATTGAAACAAAAGTATTAATGGTCATTATAAGAATTACAGATATATGAAGATTAGAATATTAGACTATAGTAAGAAAGTATGTCGAGCACTTACTGTGTATCAGGCACTATTCTGACACTTTTACATGTATTAATTAATTTAATCTTTACAACAATCTTATAAGATAGGTACTGCTGTTATCCCCATTTTAGAGATGAATCAACTTAAAGATAGGTAACTTGTTCAACGGCACACAATAAGTGGCATAACCTCCTATGCACTACTCCTACTGCTGTTCAATAATAGTTAATCCAAAGATTACACTATCCAAAATCTATTTGAACAGTTAGTTACTTTCAAGAGAATGTTCTCTCATTTGCTTGTTTATTATGAAACTAAAGTGGAAATGGATGGACTTGATTTGTTTACTTAATGCATCTGCTCAGTTTTATTTTTGATAATTAAAATAATAAAGACCATTAATGTATATCACTAATTTGTAAATAGAATCCATATATCAATGGACAACATCCATTAACTTTCATCTTTTTTCTGAGTGAACATGTTTATACTGATCCTGCTATTGAAATTGGAAATTGCCAGGGAGAAATTCTTTATTGAGAATCAAACAAAATATTTAAAGAAAATCCTCACAGATATTACAATCAATATATTTGTTTTTTAGATAAAAAAAGTGTAAGAGGAAGTGATAATGCATTTCAAGCATTTGAACACCTTTCACAGGGCAAGAGAAATTCATTGTGCATTACTCTCGACTAAGCAGCTAATTTTGGCTTAAAGGTAGTCTAGTAATTAAAACTCTCTGCCGGTGAGACAGGCTTCCTAAGGAGCAGTGAGCCTCTGGACATGGAGGTATCTGTGCACAGACTAGATAACCATGGCAGTGATGTTGTAAAGGCATGATGCCTTGAGGGCTGAGATGGTTTACGCAAATGCTCTGAGATCCTATGGTAATAAGAAATTTTTATTACAAACTTCATTTATTGTGAAAAGAGAGACCAAAAACCACAGTTTTCTTACCAGTCAGAGCCAGTGAGAAGTGATGCTCTGTAACAGAAATCGCCTGGAATCCCTGCAGGCATCACCAACCTCTTTTCTTCCACAAGGTTAACTCTGCAGGGAAATTACACATTTCAGTT
This sequence comes from Myotis yumanensis, assembly GCF_028538775.1. Taxonomy (NCBI): domain Eukaryota; kingdom Metazoa; phylum Chordata; class Mammalia; order Chiroptera; family Vespertilionidae; genus Myotis; species Myotis yumanensis. Next base: position 176,648,849 of record NW_027223754.1, read on the forward strand.
TCCTCCACTTTGGAATCAGCAACTTGGGCTGTGCCTGGACTTCAGAAAATAATAGGAAAGAAAGTGGGTCATTTTGTGAGCGAGTAGTGGCTGGTTCCATCATGATGATCATTACATTCGTCTTTTAAGTTCTTGAGTGTGAAGAGAGTGCTTTCCACAAATCTGTAAGCATCTGGTTTTGTGACATGAAGATATCAACCAAAGGCCTTGCATGCATGCATGTGAGCATAACCAATGGACACAGATGTTGGGGGGTGAGGCAGAAGGGCATATGCTGGGGAGGGGGGTGCAGTCGGGAGAGGTCAATGAGGGGAAAAGGAGACTTATGTAATACTTTAAGCAATAAAGAATTTAAATGTTAAAAAAGAGAAAATATGAAAAGAAATTTATTTAGAGCCCTGGCCAGTGTTTCCCAATGGATAGTGTCAGCCCATGCACCAAATGGTGGATGGTTCGCTTCCTGGTCAAGAGTGTGTACCTGGGTTGCAGGTTCAATCCCCAGCCGTAGTCAGGTGAGCGTGGGAGGCAACCAATCAATATGTGTCTCTCATCTCTCTCTCTCTCTCTCCCTCTCTTTCTCTCTCTCTGTCTCTCTCTCTTCCTCTGTATCTCTCTTCCCCTCCCTCCTCTCTCTTCCACTCTCTCTAAAAATCAATGGAAAAAATATCCTCGAGTGAGGATTACCCAAAATAAATTTATTTAGAGCCAAAAAAAAAAAGTTGTGGAAATAAATCAAGATCAAGAACGTGGGTGGTCTCCAGCATATCAGTGCAAAAGAAATACTTTTTATATGGAGTGAGCTTTCCTGTTTTTTTCTTATGTCTTCTTCCCTCAAGTAATTGAAAGCAATAGGCTATTTTCCCTTTGAATTATTTTAAACAAAAAGAGAGATTTCTAAAAAGTGAAGTTAGTGCAGTATGTGTTAACTAGCTACTGAATATCATGACTCCCTTGTCTTGTTGCATTTTCAATGTGCTGTAAATTGGATACCATGATTTTAATGATCATAAACAGAATTGTATGTACTTATGGGAGGTATCATTTAATAGTAGTTAAGGTCTGTTTTATTGAACCAAAATCCTGTTAGAGCAGTGTCTCTCAATTAAGGGGAGTTTGTTCCCCAGGAGATGTTTGGGGACATTTTTGGTTGTGACAACTTGGGAGTGCTACTAGAGTCCAATGTGTAGAGGTCAGGGATGCTGCGAGACATCCTAAATCACACAGGACAACAACGACTTGGTCAGCCCACCAATGGCCAAAGTTGAGAAACCATGTGTTAGAGCTTAGCGTGGCTCCATTTCTTCACAGCCTAACTGAAGTGTTTTCTAAAGTGTTACTTCAAATATTATTTTCCTATTTCTTTTTTTTTTAAAATATATTTTCTTGATTTTTTACAGAGAGGAAGGGAAAGTGATAGAGAGAGTTAGAAACATCGATGAGAGAGAACCATCGACCAGCTGCTTCCTGCACATCCCCACTGGGGATGTGCCCGCAACTCAGGTACATGCCCTTGACCAGAATCGAACCCGGGACCCTTCAGTCCTCAGGCCAACGCTCTATCCATTGAGTCAAACCGGTTTCGGCTATTTTCCTATTTCTTATGTATAGAACACTTGTTCTTACTGGTAAACAAGCTTGTTTTGTTTAATAGTCAAAGCTACCCTTGATGAATCTCCTTTCTAGGGAGACCATATTGCTGAAACCTAGTGAATGTCAAAATTCACCATAATTCATTTTTTCATCAATTTATCTAACTAATATTTATGAAACATACACTACTAGGTGTCAGGTACTCTTGAAGTACCTGACTGAGAATATAGCAATGAACAAAATCCTTACTTCATGGGCTTCTATTTACTAGAGGAGGACCCAGCGATCAATGCATATACACTGAGTGGCCAGATTATTATGACCACCTGACGTTCGTAGGCAAATTAGCTATAACTTTGTGCTGAAGTTTCTAGAGGGCCAGACCATTATAAATAGGGAAGCAGGTTGTTTACCATGACAGTAGAAGTGATTTTTTTTCTGAAGATATGGGTAAACAATGCAATTTAACAGCCTTTGAATGTGGAATGAATATATATATATATATATATATATATATATATATATATATATATACTGAGTGGCCAGATTATTATGACCACCCCATCAGTACTTCGTTGGACCACCTTTTGCCTTCAGTGCTGCGGCGATTCTTCTTGGCATTGACTCCACGAGATGTTGAAAGGTGATGCGAGGAATCTGACATCATGCCTGATGAATAGCACTGTCCAGTTCTGTGAGATTTGATGGTTGTGGAACCAGCTGCCTGATGGCTCTTTTAACTTCGTCCCACAAATGCTCAATTGGATTGAGATCTGGTGATTGTGGGAGCCACCTAAGCAAGGTAAAGTCTCCCTCATGTTCTTGAAACCACTCCTGCACAATACGAGCACCGTGGCATGGCGCATTGTCTTGTTGGAAGAAGCCACCTCCATTGGGATACGCCATCAACATGATAGGATGAACTTGATCAGCAATGATACTTAGGTATGTTGTGCTATTCAGAAGTTTATAATGATCTGGCCCTCTAGCAACTTCAGCAGGAAATTATAGCTAATTTTCCTACAAACGTCAGGTGGTCATAATAATCTGGCCACTATATATATATATATATATATATATATATATATATATATATATATCCCACATTCAAAGGCTGTTAAATCGCATTGTTTACCCATATCTTCAGAAAAAAATCACTTCTACTGTCGTGGTAAACAACCTGATTCCCTATTTATAATGGTCTGGCCCTCTAGCAACTTCAGCACGAAATTATAGCTAATTTGCCTACAAACATCAGGTGGTCATAATAATCTGGCCACTCAGTGTATACAGACAGACAGACAGAGATACAACGATCAACGCTGCAGAGAAACATAAAGCAGGGAAGGGGTAGGGACTGCTGGAGGCAGAGGTTACAGTTAGAAAGAGGGTGGTCAAGGAAGACCATGGTAGCAAGTGAGTCAGATCTCAGGGGCCTGGGCATGTAGGGCCCTGAAGGCAACCGCACAGACTTGGGCCTTTACCCTGGATGATTGGAGAACCCTCAGAGGACTTCAGGCAGATCCACTCTGGTTCAACTGAGCTCCTCTCAGCTTCAGCCCTATCAGCCTCTGTGCTCTTCAGTTCATGTCCAGAACATGTAAGTAGGTTAAATGTCAGGGCCGTGATTAGAATGTCAGCCTCCTCCTGTAGCTGTGATCAACACAGGGCTAACAGGGCTTATTGTTGTACAAAACCTGGACCATCCTAAAGAATACAACACAATAAAACACCCAGACCAAAAAGGTAGTCTATGGTGCTGGGGTGGTAGGGGTGATGTGGTGTCACCAGGTGGCTAGCAGACCTTGATCTAACCAAGTGCTATGGTCTTAATGATAGTAAACCTGCAGGCCAGGTACACTGCATCTTATGTGGCCCTGCTGATGCCATTGGTGGATGGGGCTTATTCTTACATATACTGCTGGGTACATTGTACAACAGCCTACCTTGCCCTAGTCCTCAGCCTCGCTCCTTCCCTGAGACTGGATAAGCTTTAGGAAGGACTGCAGGCTGTAGGAAGAAGGTAAGGGTGCCAGATAGAAAGCCCTTTGAGAGGAGGTGAGGCCGAGAGGTGAGGTGAGGGTGCTGGGAAACATAGATGTCTCTGGTTTGAAATATTTGGTAATAAAAGGGAGTGATTTTCCAGTTTGCGATGGGGTTGTTAAATACTAGGTCAAAAAAGCAACACTAGCATTCTCCCTGAACAAATGGTAGCATCAATCCGGCCATAGAATAAACTGTATTCTCTTTACAAAAATGTCTTCTGACAGTAATAATATTATCTAGAAATGACAAGATTTAATTCTTTAGAATATAGGGAATTAAGATACTAATTCAAAGGTTCTGAATTGAATTTAATGGTTTCTTTTAGGGCATTTTGAAGGAGAAAAATGAAAGGAAAATTTGGGGAACTACCGTATTTTTCTGTGTATAAGATGCCCTCCACTTTTCCAGCTCCAAATTAAGAAATCAATATTTTAAACATTTTGCTGGTTTCCCTCCTAAGGCCTTCTTCTTTTTTGGCATCTTAAGGAGTTGTTCCTGTTTTCTCCTCTGTCTGATCATACACTCAGTGGGAGGAGGTCCAAATTGCCTCTCTGCAGCTCTATTTCCATGCTCTTGCATAGCTGATTACATTCAGTTTGAATTTTGCAGAGTAAGACAATCACCTACCAGTATTTATCTTTTTATTTTTTGACATCTCTATGGGCTCAGAACGCTCTGGTCCCTGTTGCACCTGCACACTCTCCACCTCCACCTCCACCTCCAATTATAGTATCAGCTGACATCAGTAGCAATAAGGCTCGTGATTGGAGGAAGGCTGTTTGACAAAGTATGGGCAGATAGGCACCCATGCAGCTCCCTCTTTGGCTGACTTCCATGTATAAGATACCCTGCGATTTTTAGTCTAATGATTTCAGAAAAATAAATAGTGTTTTATACATGAAAAAATATGGTGTTGCCACATTCTGCCTGGATTTTAGTGAAGAGTCAGAGGAGAGAATCCTGGGGGTGACCAGAGGAGGAGATTCCAAGGCCTCCGACTACAGCCTTTAATTCAGGGAAATTCTTGGAAACACAATTTGATAACCAGCTGCCATAGAAACATGTTTTGAAAACTCTCAGTTAACTGCACATATGTGTGAATCTTAATACATATCAGAAGTACTTGTTGAATGTTTGGGTTGAAAAAAAATAATGAAATGTAGCAGTCCCAAATTCTCACTGACTTGGGATTTTGTTAATCCTCCTCCTCAGAGTAAAAATTCATAATAAAAACATTTTAAAAATGTGCTTGAACACACAGAGAGCCCGAGGATCCACTCACCCAGAAGGGGCAGTTCTTTGTTGGTTCACCCCCACTCTCCTTTTCCCTTCTGGACAAGTGATGCTGTAGGAACGGACATTTTCACGCAGTGCCTGGGTGGCAGTCATAGTACCAACAGTGGCAGCAGAACATCGAGCACTCACTGTGAGGCAGGCCCTTTCTGGCCTCTCCCCTAGAACACAAAGTACTTTCACTCCAAGAGGTTCTGTTTTAATCTGCGATTGAAATATAGGGAGTAAACATTTCTCATCCACATGTGAGCTTTAAACAGAGAATACAGTGGAGAGAACTCCTGTTTGAAGAGATAGGGAAAACGAAAAGATGTTAGCCCTGAGACTTTATAGGACATGGATGAGTTAGATAAAGGAGAAAATGGATTTACAGCTGGAAAGAGGCTGGAGAAAATGAATAGTTGGGACTGATTGGCAATGACCAAGGACGAGGCAGACCTGACAATGCTGGTTGGAAGGTTTTAACCAAAACAGGTGGGGGTAACAGAGGGTGGGGACAGTGTGTTTAACAGCTCAGGAGATGGACAGGTGGGGCTACAGCTTTGTACCTGCCCTCTTGCATGTGTCCAGTAGGTATGTACTGCCACATATCTTGGGGCCTGGGAAAATCTAATACTGGTATTCTTGTCTGTTCTTTTTATTTAAATAAAAACCTGACATTTTCACTTAAATTATTCTATGTATAATGTATTTATATATACACATTTAAAGTTGAAGATTAGTATAACTCTGCTCAGTAGCTATGATATACTTAAACTCTTTCATAATCACTCTTGAAATTTTTTTTTATTTTTAAAGGTAATTTAAAAATATGGCTTTTGTTGATTTCAGAGAGAAAGGGAGAGGTAGAGAGAGATAGAAACATCAATGATGAGAATCATTGATTGGCCGCCTCCTGCACAACCCCCACTGGGGATCAAGCTCACAACCCGGCATGTACCCAGACCAGGAATCAAATCATGACCTCGTGGTGTACAGTTCAACACTGAACCACTGAGTCACACAGGCCAGGCCACTCTTGAAGTTCCAAAACTCTCTCCCCTCTCCTTCTCTCCTTCCAATAATATGAATCTCTAGCCAAAACTGTAGGTAATGAGAATGCTATAAAATGATAGCCCAGCTGTTACTTCAGGAAGGTTCAGCTGATGTCCTCAGACCTTTCCTGAGCAGAATTGACAAATCTGCTCTTCTGCTATTTAACCTTGTGGAATAACTCTTTTCTTTCACATTCTCTGTCTGCTCAGGTCCTTAACACTGACAGTGAGTTCTTCAAGGCATGCACTGGCCAGGATCACATCACTCACCCTGGCAGAGTTTTCATAGTTTCCCTATTCCATCATGACAACCGTCCAATGAATCAATGATCTCTTTTTTTTTTAATTTCACAAGGGGCCTGGGTGTCAACAAAGGATCATTATGAGAAAATCTTACTGCTGGTTTCAGAAAGCAAATTAGTAAAGGAAAATTCTTGCCAAACTGGAATGCCGAGGAAAAAAACAATTGCAGGAAATTCAAGAAAAGGGTCAGATATAGCAGCACCTGTACCCAATCCCATGAGACAAAGCTGGTCCCTCTAGGGGAGAACAAAAGGATGAAAAGCCTCATTCTGCCATTGGTAGGGACAAGACCATTCTGAGTTCAGGGTGGTATATTTTGGAACTTGTGCCCGTGACCCTGGTGCTGAGAGGTTTACATTTTCATGGCAGAATATATCAAATGCGAGCAAAGAAAAAGGAAGGTGGGGGGATCTTTTAGTCAGACTTATGCTTGACTTAGCTCCTTGTTTACCATCACAAGTTGCTCTGCACTTGTGGGAGATGTAATTCCATTTCTGTGTCATTTATGTCCAAAAGATTCAAAAGCAATGTGGCAGAGCCTCTGCTCTTTATGGAGTAAGATTATTTCAAAAATGGCAAATGCTGCAGGGGTAAGTGATTTGAGGAATGCTAGCAAGAGGAGGTGTGTGCAATTCTCCAGAACAGTCTTTGTAGAACATTCAGCATGATGTGAGGGAAAGGGATAACATTTATTGATCCAGGCATATATTGATAGAGCCCTGTTAAGAAGTAAACTAAATTCCACTCTAACAAAAGCTTTTCCATTATCTGATATATCAAAATGAATCGCCAAAGTCATCAGTGGATATCTTTGCCCCCAAGAAATATCAAAAAGTTTGGTACTACTAATTCTTTATAGAAGTGTTTAAATTTATTTTAGGTATATGACAAGTTTTACTAAAATATTATTTCTCCTCTTAGGTTTCAAAGTGTTTTTAAATAATATATTTTGCTCCTCAAGTATGTGGTTATTTTGGAGGGAAAATAATATAATTCTACAACAAAAATAGTATACTATATACTAAACGTAGTTATGTCTCTGATTTCATTCCTGATAATGTTTCTTTGGGATTCGTTGCATTTTAAAATCATTTGTGCAGAGGACATTAGTCTTTATAAATCTTGATTTTAAAAAACTAGCTTTAAACTAGATTCTATTGTATAACTTTTTTCTATTTTAATAACTTCTATTGCATCTTCATTTTTCATTTCTTTAAGTTAATTCTATTGCTCTTATAATTTCATGAGTTGGAATTTTAGCTCATTAACTTTGTAGCTTTTCTTAATTTTGAATACAATCAAGCACTAACATATTCTGGGTGCTTTAGTATAAGGTGATAATTGTTTTTCCAAATTTTATGTATGAAGATGTTCATTGATAATTGTTTACAGAAGTGACAAGACCTAATGATAAGGAAATTGCTTAGAATATTGGTATTTGCATACTACAATATTATACAGCCTAAAATGATCAGAAAGCCCAAATGGGAAAGTGGGTAAATGTTTTTCATTGAAAAGCAGAGAATATTAAATATATTTACCTTTATGAAAATATATACATATAGACAAGTAGTTGAAAAATCAGAAAAATTAAATGATTACCCTATTGTTTGAACATATTAATTTAGTTTTATATCATTTTTAAAATTAACTTTAGATGAATAATTTTCAAAAATGTCTGGAGAACTTTTGCCTCCAAAAGAAATGTTAGTTATTTGGACAATTAGTTGATCTAATCTACTACTTCATTAGGACAAAGACAGAGAAGTGATTCATTGTTCATTAATATGGGATTAGAGTAGATAGAGAAGATAAATGGACTTTGTTTATTTTGACCTTCTTCCTTTGGGTTGGCAAGGTAAACTTGCAAAGCAAGCAAAGCTATGATTTCTTTAGCTAAGAATATGTGAGACAGATGCTTCACATAAAGTTAGTTAAACTGTATGAATGTACTCACTGCTGGGCTAAATTGTAGTAATGCTGCAGATGTTGACTGGAGGTTCAGAAAAAGATGCAGTATACATGCCCTAATAATAGGACACGAAAAAAAAAACATTTGTCAGGTGGGTAGAAAAATAAATGTAGATATAAAAGACCCAAAAATTTACTTAATAGGACAAATCTTTTGGATTTATATCAAACCACTATACTTTGTCAACAGAGAATATACATTGCTCACTGTTGGGGGAGTTACAAATACAGAAATGGGGAGAACTAGAATGAACCCTGTGAGGGCTAGGAACAGTGACACCCCAAAAATAATCTACACTGCTTATGAGGCACTGATCTAACTTCTCCCAATTATGTAGGCATCACTTAAATTTCTTCTCTATAAGCTTTCTTAGAGAGCCCATTCCTAATAAAGTTTTCTCTTTTGGAAATGATAGCTCTATTGCATTTACTAGTGCCTTGGGAAAAATCACATGCTTATTTTTTTATTCCTATGAAATTTTACTCTCACTCCAATCCTCTATTAGAACTGTTTTCTTTATATTCATCTTTTCTCAGATCTTAATCTCTAACACCATTCGCTCTTAGGACTCCTTATAGAAGTGGCTGATTTCAGACTGGAGAAGGGTTGATATAAGATAGGTCTGGAACATTTTGTTATACCAGAAAATTTCAATAAAGAAATATTCAATAAATCGATGGGAAATATCATAAGTCAATTTTGAAGGGATTTTTAATGACTAAATATGGAACAATATGAACACCAGTGTAAAGGAGTGTTTTTCTTATGTTTTATTCTAGAAATTTTACAACTTCAGGTCTTGCATTTACATCATTAATTCATTTTTGTGAGTGATATAACATAGGGGTCCAGTTTCATACTATTGCATGTCTGCATTCAATTTTCCCAATAGCACTGACTAAAGAAACTATCATTTTCCTATTGCGTATTCTTAGCTCCCTTATCAAATACTAGTTTACCATATATGTGTGAGTTTATGCATGGGCTCTTGATTCTTTTCATTGGTTTCTGTGTCTGCTTTCAATGCTACCATTATGCTGATTTGATTACTATAGCTTTACATTAAAATCAGGACATAGGATGCCTCAGGCTTTGTTCTTCCTCAAGATTGCTTTCACCATTCAGGGTTTTTATGGTTTTATATGTATTTTAAGATTATGCTTCCTAATTGTGTGAAAAATGCCATTGAAAGTTTGATAGGGACTGCTCTGAACCTATAGATGGCATTGAGTAGTATGGACATCTTAGCAATATTAACTTTCTGATCCATGAACATGGGCCTGGAGCTACTTAGCAATAAATAGGGTGTGCACTGAGGCCAGATGCTGCTTGTTTGAGAGATTTTTTAGGAAAATCTGAAGCATGAGCCAAGACAAGCCATTTGTATGGAAAAGCCAAAAAGTACATGGGTGGGCCAGGAAGTTGGGGCAAGGCCTCAAGGAATCACCAAGACAGGGCAAACAGTGTGAGCCAAGTTGATGGAATCTCAGATATGGCACTCAACTGCCATCTCTGTGTGGAATAATGACCTCTGCGAGTACTTCTGCCAGGGAGAAAGCTGCCCCCAGAGCTCTTGCCTTTTTGCTGGATAATTAAATTCCTCCATCTCTGTCTCTGGTGCTTTTTAAGCTGTTGCTCCAGTGCTAGAGCTCAGAGGGAGTGAGTCAGAATAAATCTGTGCTGTGGGTCCTTTAAGAGGAACTGCCTGGGATAGTAGGCAGTTCCCTCAGTCACAATCCCTGATGACTTTTACAGCCAGAAGTTATGGACACTTCTCTTCCTGGCACTTGAACCTTGGACTGTGGGGACCCCTCGCTCCTCAGGGGCAATCTTCTCAGCCAAGACATCCCTCACAATTTTTATTTGTTAATCATGGGTGTGGGACCAACCTATTCTGCGTCTCTGCCCCAGCTACCAGTCTCGATGTGGCTTCTTCTTTAATTTTGTAGTTGTAGAACTTCCATTCAGCCAGATTTCAGGCGGTTCTGAATGATGGTTGTAATTTTGATGCAGGAGAAGGCGAGTATCACATTTACCAACCCTCCATCTTGACCAGTATTTTCAGATTTTATAGTAAAATGTTAAACCTGGGTTTAGATCTGCTGAGTTTGAGGTAAATTATCCAAATGGAAGAGTTCAGTTGGCTTAGATGAAGGTTTGACCTTAAGGTACTGATTTTGAAAGTTCCCGGTGTAGGAGTGATGCTGAAGCTGCAGGTAGTGTGAGACTTTCAGAGAAGAAGGGGGACAAAGAAATAAAAGTGCTTCCCAATACCTGGATTTTAGGAAGCTTCCATAGTTAATGAAATGGTGGAAAGAAAAGAAGACAGTGAAGGCCACAAAAATCAAAGAGCTATACAAACCAGAGACTTGTGATGTCTTAAATTTCATTTGTTATCCTTTAGAGTTAAATATTTAGACAGCACACAAAAATATGTTTTTGCTTGAATGAGCATCATGGCCTGGTGTTTGTAGTAGTGCTATATTTTTGTATCTTACCACCCAACATATTTTTTACTGGGATTTTTACCACATTACCGGTTGTTTTCTGATGTAAGGATTGTCACTTGCCATTCTTTATTTCCCTCCTCTCCTTATGACACCCCAGAATGGGACAGTTGTGCAGAATTGGAAAGCTCATTGCTGTCACTCAGTGAGGACCAGAGGAGGATGCTGCAGGAGGTTTACATGTTGACTGACACAGAAGTACAGTGGCTGGTCAGCCAGAGTAACTTGGAGATTGGAATGCATGTGTCAGATTTGCAAGTAGTGTGGCTGAGTTTACAAACTGGCTAGTGCTTAAATGCTAACCTTTAGGTATCAACAAATAAGGAATTGGCATTCTTTTAATTGCTCATCATTTTAATTGTTTGTGTTATATTAACTTTATACCATCTGTACATCTTTCACATGCTTATGGACAATATTCTTATTCACATCATTATTCTATTTTGGAAGCAAAGGTAAAAAAAAAATAAGAGTCAGGATGAGTCTTGTTGAGGGAGATTGATCAGCTGGATCACCCACCTAAGCATCTGAGCCACACATGGCCCAAGGCACTTTACATTCTTGCAAGGAGCTTGTATTCCTAGAAGTGCAGGAGAAAATACTCTCCATTTCTCTTTGTTGGATGTTATATGGTAGTGATTCTTATTGTTGGCTGTTAGTCCTTGAACTAGAGAAGTTCTTTTTTTGTAGGGATTATTAATTATTACAGTTAATAGATCAATGGAAAATATTTTATATTTACAACAAATATATTTTCAGGAAACATGATAGAGTAGGCATCTAATTCAGTACTAAGGTTCCTCTGTTATTCCCATAGATTTAGATATTTCTGGGGGTTTTGTACCAACCTTCCTGGAATCATATGAGAAATTCATGACTCTGCAATAGAGATCAGAATGCTAGTGGAAACCAACTTAGAAAATGGTTTTCCTTTTGTTCATTTTAAAACAATTTTCCCATATTTTTAATACTGACATATGCCAGCAAGATGTGCTTATTTCTACTTGAGGGAATGGTCTATTTCTATAGGAGCAGGGACAACTTTTATTGCAGCAGTTAAACAAGGAGTTGTTTTTGAAAATCAGAGTTAACTGGCATCACATTTTCAAAGTGAAGAAAAAACAGTTTCAGACTGCTTATTGGTTGGTACCCCAGGACACTCCCTAGTTGGTCAGCCTTTTAATTGAGCTGTGGTTGACCATAAAGCCTGTCATCATTAAGAGGCAGTTCATCATTTCTGAAAGCAGAAACAATTCAGTGAAGAGAGCACTTACGCATTTTCAGGTGTGCCCATATCTGAAAAGGGTATGAGCCTCATTTTTCTACCCATGCTTTCTACCCAGCATATGGCATATTCTCACCCAGGCGCAACTGAAGGTAACACTCTTTCCCTGCTGCTCTTTCATGATTCATTCACATGTTTCGCCTCACCAGTGGGTATCCTTTGTTTGGCTGCTATATTACAGGCCATGGTGAGATGTGATGTCTTGCCTTGAAATAAAGTCTGAAGTATTGACTAATATTTTGGGCCAGAAGTTCTAATTTCTGAATCAAGATCATGTTTTGCACCTTAAAATTTAAAGTTATCTCACTCATTTGTGGAATATAATAAACAACATAAACTGATGAACATAAATAGATCCAGAGACAGAGAAGCATTGAACAGACCATCAAACTTCAGTGGGAAGGCAGGAGAGGGTGAGGGCAGGGGTAAGAGATCAACCAAAGGACTTGTATGCATGCATATAAGCATAACCAATGGACACACACACTAGGGGGGTGAGGTCATGTGCAGGGGAGTGGGGGTGGCTGGGGAGAGGTCAATGGGGAAAAAAGGAGACATATGTAATACTATATGTAATACTTGAAACAATAAAATTATTTTTTAAAAGTTTAAAGTGATTTACTGCTACTTAAGAGTGACGAGGATAGTCAACAAATCTGCCAGAGATTTTATCCAATGAAAAGGGATAGATACATGTCTAAAAGGACATTGAAGGAAAAGATTAAAATTTCATTTTTAATATCTACCATGAGTTGTACTTGTTTAATGTACTTTTTACAACTGTGTAAAGTCGCACGCTACCTAACAACAGAGATACATCCTGAGAAATGCATTGTTATGTGATTTAATCATTGTGCGAACACCACAGAGTGCACTTACACAAACCTGGATGGTCTAGCCTACTACACTCTTAGGCTATATAGTATTTAGCCTATTGCTCCTAGGCTACAAGTCTGTACATTGTTACTGTACTGTATAAACAATACGAGATTGAATCAAGCACAAAAGAAAATGGCGCAATCAAGAGACACAGTAAACATGAGAAATATGAGGCTGCTGCCAGCATAAAATGACATACTCTTTTACAGAAAACTTTTTTTTTTATAAGTAGAAAGGGTACAATCTAAAGTAATGATAAAAATACAGTATAGGAAATACATAAGCCAGTAACATAGTCATGATCATTGTCAAGTATTATGTACTGTACATAATTGTATGTGCTATACTTTTATATGGCTGGCAATGCAGTAGCTTGTTTACACCAGCATCACCACAAACATGTGAGTAACAACATTATGGTGGCTGTAAGGTCATTAGGCAAAAGGAATTTTTTCAGCTCCATTACAATCTTATGGCATCACCATTTTATACATGGTCCATCATTGACAGAAATGTCGTTATGTGGTGCGTGACTGTACAATAGTCTCTCATGCAAAATGTCATGTTGTATTTCAAATTTAGCATGTCATTCAACAAATACTTATTGAGTCTCTGCTCTTCACTAGCACTATTTAGACACTGAAGGTATGTTTTGAACTAAACATACATTGTGCCTACCCTGAAGCATTTTAACTATTCAGAGATTTGACATTCAAGTGCTCTGCCACCTAACCAAACTTGAGAAGCACATTATTCAGGTAAAATGGTGACTCTTCTCAAGTCCAGCCTGCCTGAACTTGATCGTGCATGGGCGTAGAAGTGGTAGTTGGAGAAATCTGATAGAGCTGATTATTTAACTAGATGACTTTCCTCTCTAGAGGAGACGGCAGTGACCGCAGTTTTCTCCTTCTCCAAAGATACCTCCTTTTCAGGAGGTATTTCAAAACTTGGCTGGTCCAGCTGGTGTGGCTCAGAGGTTGAGTGTAGACCTATGAACCAGAAGATCATGGTTCGATTCCTGATCAGGGCATATGCCAGGGTTGCTGGGCTCAACCCTCAAAAGGGGGCAGGAATCCCACAGGAGGCAGCCAATCAATGATCCTCTCTCATCATTGATGTTTCTATCTCTCCCTCTCCTTTTCTCTTTTTAAGATTAATAGAACACACATAAAATATTTTTAAAACAACAAAAAAACTTTGGCTGATTTTCACTTTGAAAGCCACTTAGGGGATATAGTTGACATTTGCCATTTTGACAATCAAGAAATTGGAATCTCAAGGGAATGTATCCAAAATTCAAGACTCATTAGAAATTATTCTTGGCTGCAGCATCAAGGATCAAGTAGCAAAATCTAGAGAAGGGCATATGGAGTGCTGGGCAGCATCGAGTGCCCTGTGGCAATGATGTTCGATAGGATGGCAGGAGGGGGAGGGGTGCCACCAGGGGCACAATTGGTGCAATATCAATGCTGGTGCCTGCTGAGGGCTCTCTTACTTCCTGACATTTCCCAAGCCTAGTTTCCCACCTGCCTTTCAATTCCTTGAGCAAATCTCAAGTCTTTCTAGTAAATTCCTTTTCTACTTAAATTAGCCAGGGATGATTTCTTTTACTTACAATCAATAATGCTAACTGATACAGGAAGCAAACTGGCATGTTGCTCCCAGATGGGTGGACCCAGATGAATTATTACACTCTGTTCCTAAACCCAAGTGAGACAAGGCAAGAGCATTTTCTCCTTTTCATGGTTCGGAGGAGCAATTTTTTAATGCATGTCAAGCTTAAAGAACAGGGCGGAACCATTCTCTTTTGGTTGGGATAGATGATGGATTGCAGAGATGGGTCTATCTGACAACTTAAGGGCACCTGGAATTTATTGAAGTCCAACCATAAAACAAGCACTGTGATAGATGTTGTCTCATACCTACTTAATCTCTTACATCCATTTATAAACTAAGCACTTTTATTCCCATTTTAGAGAAGCTCAGAGAAGTTATGGTATTTACACAAAACCATGTAACTAGTGTGTGGTGAAGAATGAATCCGTATTTCATTCTCCTTCCCTACGTAACAATGGACTTACAGGAAACCAGGTCCGCAGAGTTCGGGATGGATCTGGTCTGGTGCACGGGAGCTGGTGCTCCAAGGTTAATGTTCCATCTGTCCCAGAGCCATTATCTCAGGGAAGGAGAGGTGGAGGAGGGGACTGAGGAGACAGTTCCCATAATCTGCAAATATCACAGTCCCAAGGTGCAGGAATCATCCCCGGAGCTAGGGCTGCAATCAACCTGGGATTCTCTGCTTCCTAGAACCGAATTTTAGGAAAACCACCTGTTATTCTGAGTCCTCCATTTCCCGGATGTAAGTCTGTAGTAAGCAAAAGTCCAAATGCTTTCTGGTATGCTTCTGCCTCGATCATTGCTGTCTATTTTCTTTTAGAAATCACCTACTTCGAGGTCTCCTATTCAGTGTTAGTGAGTTGTTGTATTGTTTAGGACAGCTTATGAAATTCTGAAAGTTTTGACATTTTCTTCGGTAATTTGTGGAAATGTGAAAATCTGTGAGAAACACAGAGGCATCAATATTAGAAATATAATAGGTCAGATTATTTTCTTTGGGAAGAAGGATGTGTGACATAGATCATTAGAAAAAGAATAAACAGAAAACAGATAATCAGTTGTACGTTCTATGGATGAGTAGTGTGATTTTCATTTTGATAAGTGAGATAGGGGTGTTATCTTTCCTTGTACTTATTTGAGAATTGCAGAATGATAGCTGACATTGCTTAAGTTGTGTCCTTCTTCATTAGGGTCACACAACCTGCCCTATGCTTTGAAACATAAATAGATACATGGACCTTGAGCTGTTAATAAAGGGATAGGCATTGCCTATACAGGAGATTAGGAAATGAAAAGTCAGCATAGATTTGAGGAAGAAATAGATCATCTTCAAGGTCCCTCCTCTTCCTAAGACTCTGTGAGAGGTTGACCATGAAGAGTAAATGATAACTGAATTTTCCTAGAATGGTGTAACTTATATATTTTCAAACTGTTGTACTTAAAAATGGCTCTGACGTGAACTCAATAACTTAGACTCAGGTTTATATCTGTTAGCCGTTAGGTCTCAGGGACTATCCTTCTCCCCCACCCCTGCCACTTTTTCTTTATGTTGCCTCCATTTTCAACATATAACACTTTCTACAAGTGAGAAGGCATGATTGAATTTATAGGCTACATTTTTATGGCCTTAAAGTCCTGTTTGGAACTGTGGGGATTTAAAAAACATATGTAGACATTAGCTTGAGTTGATACTTGTTAATGTGCTCATCTGTAGTAGTAGATATGTTTGTTCTATGCTAAGTGGGTCAGCTCTACCACCACAGGTGATGGATTTGATAACTGCAAATGTTTATAAAGGCAGAGCAAAGAGAGTGCCTCAACAGGACTTTAATATGCACTTATGTTGCTGCAAAACTGATCCTCAAAATCACTTGAGAGTATTTGTAAGTCTGGACATGCCTTTCTGCCCTTGGGTTCTATTTTCAAAATCTCATGTTTATGTTCAACTTGAAATCCAATTTTCATAAATGTCTGGGTTTAAAATAGGCTGTGGGTTTAAATATAAGGACAGGGCTGTTCCTGTAAAATAATAACCAGGCTTTTGACTCCTAAAGTCTTTTATTGAGCTGTCACTTTGTGATAGTTATGTGGTGACATCATTAATTATATTCTGCCATGCGGAGAACCAATAAATTAGAATAATGGATTGTGCTTTCGATTAGACTCCATACAACCTTGTATACCTTAAAAACTGATTAGATGCAAAATGCTTTAAAGGGCAATTCTTTATAACGGCTCTATTTTCCCACTGCACATCTTCATAGGGTTGTAATTGTGATCCCCAGGAAAAGTATGTAACTCCATGACACTCTTCCAGCAAATTTTAAATGTTAGGTTTTAAAATATTTGCTTACTAACAACAATAAAAAATGAAATTGTAAGGGAAAACATCAGAATTATGTGCTTTTGCTTAACTTTCTCTTAAAGTGTATAAAAATGATAAAACATCACCAGACTTAGAGCTTCATTATTAAGGAAGAATGTGCAGAAGTTATTAAACAAGGATATGGTAGTGAGCTTAGCCATTGCCAGAGTCTACGCTGTGCCTGTGCATACTGTGGGTGAGTAGCAAAGGGACTACCTTCAGATTCTGTTACCAACCCAGGGCAGAGGAAGGCAGCTTTCCTGTCTCCAGAATCTTAATATTTTTACTCACACATAGGGTGAGACAAAAGTAGGTTTGTAGTTGTGAGTACACAAAATACAGTTTATTCTTGTATTGCTATTTATTAATTACTAGTGGCCCAATGCATGAAATTCATGCACAGGGGGAGGGTGTTCCTCAGCCTGGGCTGCATTCTCTCCAATCTGGGACCCCTCCGGGGATGTCCGACTGCCGGTTTAGGCCCAATCCCACCGGCAGCCGGACATCCCTCTCGCAATCTGGGACTGCTGGCTCCTAATCGCTCACCTTCCTGCCTGCCTGATTGCCCCTAACCACTTTGCCTACTGGCTTGCTCACCCCCAACTGCCCCCCTGCCAGACTGCTCACCCCCAACTGCCCCCCTGCTGGCCTGCTTGCCCCCACTTGCCCTCCCCACTGGCCTGCTCACCCCCAACTGTCCCCCCACCAGCCTGATCACCCCCAACGGCCCCCCAATGGCCTGATCACCCACAACTGCCCTCCCCTCTTGGCCCCTAACTGCCTCTACCTTGGCCCCGCCACCATGGCTTTATCCAGAAGAACGTCCAAAAGGTCTCCTGGAAGGTCTCCCTGTCTAATTAGCATATTACCCTTTTATTAGTATCAATGGAGGCCTGGTGCATGGGTGGGGGCCTGCTGGTTTGCCCTGAAGGGTGTCCTGGATCAGGGTGGGGGTTCCCTTGGGGGGCGGGACAGTCTGGGTGAGGGGCCTGTGGTGGTTTGCAGGCTGACCATGCCCCCATTGGGGTGGGGGTCCCCACTGGGGACGGTGCCAACCTTGGTGAGGGGCTGGGGAAGTTTGCAGGCCAGCCACACCCCCATGGGGTGAGGGTCCCCGCTGGGGGAACGTGGCCAGCCTGGGTGAGGAGCTGATGGCTGTTTGCAGGCTGGCCACACCCCCCAGTGGGGACCCTCACCCTGATGGTGGGTGGCCAGCATGGGTGAGGGGCTGAGGGCCATTTACAGGACCCTCCCTCGGCAGTTGGCCAGGAAGCTTGGCTTCCTCTATCGTGGGGGGCGACCCAAGCCTCCGGCTGGCTCCAGCCTGATCTGTGGCTGCCACCCACAGGCCCCTCCTTCAGTGGATGGCCCAGGCAGGTGGGAATCTTGGCTTCCTCCATTGCCAGGGGTGACTCAAGCCTCCCACCAACTCCAGCTGGCTCTGTGGCCTCCGCCATCTTTGTCCTGCTAATTTGCATATTTCCTCCTGATTGGCTGTGGGCACCATGGAGGTACAGTCAATTTACATATTTGTGTATTATTAATGTAGACTAGAGGCCTGATGCATGAAGATTTATGCAAGAATGGGCCTTCCTTCCCCTGGCTGCCAGCACCGCTTTCGTTCCAGCCGGAGCCGCCTTTCCACCTTCCCATGCTGCCCAGAGGACCAGAGTGGCTGGGGCGGTGTGGAACGCCTGTGTTGTTGCCATGGCAACGACGCAAGTGTCCTGCTCCGTTCCTGGCCGCTCAGCGCCTGCAGATGCAAATTAACCCACAATCTTTGTTGGGTTAATTTGCATACTCACTCCTGATTGGCTGGTGGGCATCGCAAAGGTACGGTCAATTTGCATCTTTTTATTTTATTAGTGTAGATTATATTATTTTTCATACAAACAACTGTAAACCTACTTTTGCCCCACTCTGTATTTCTTGTTACTCTGTAAAACTTTACCTGTAATTTTTGTTATGTTCACTCTTGTCTATAAAAGGAAGTGTATCTATGAGACATCATGTCATTATAAAAGCTATTAGTACTATTTTTGGTAAGATTTCAAAGTTCATCATCATCTACTCCCCCTTTTATTTCTGAAATATCTTTATATCTTTGGTACCTCTTTTTGTCAACTTACCCCAATATTTGAAAACTTAGTTTGCATTATTAACAGACCACCTATCTGTATCAAACTTATTCAACACTTAGACTTTTGAAGGTGGAAAGTTTTGTAATATAATGCATTCTGAATATTTGCACTTTTGATGTAAAGATCAAGAAAAAAAGTAAGTGCAGAACAAAGATGTTATGGTGAAAATTATAAACATACCATTAAGAGACCAGGAAAAATGTCAAAATATATTTTTAAAAGTTTCCAAAGTTCTGTATGTTTGGGCTTTAAAATCAGGCATAATATATGTGATTGTATATGCTATGCTATATAATCACTTATCACATTGGATATGTAGGGATTGGAAAATGGAACTGTTGCTAGTGATTCAATGGTAAAGTACTGAAGTATACACAAAGACAGATTTTTGTATATCTTTAAGATGTAGATAGACTGACTAGATAGATAGATAGATAGATAGATAGATAGATTCAATAGATAGAGAGAGATGATAGATCGGATGATGATGATAGATGATAGATGACAGATAGATAGATAGATAGATAGATGATAGATAGATAGATAGATAGATAGATAAAACCTTCTTCTCTCTCCCACTTCACCCTCTACGCCAATATTTGGCATTAGGCTGGGCATACACTCTAAGTTAGTCTGTACTTATTGATTTTTGAGTCCTTAATTCTCTGTTTACTTTTCTCAGTAACTATAGAATGCATTCAAGAAAGTGCTAATTTATATTTCCCTGAAGGTCATAAACATGTAATTGACTTCATCATCCATTCCTTATGTACCTCAGTCTTTTTGAAGATGAAAAGAAACTGGGGGGTAAAGTAGAAAAGGGTTTTGTACATGATGAGCATGCTGGAGCTGCCACAGGGTTCCTGGATTATTAAGTGTTGAGGGTAACGTTTTAGGAATAAAAACCATCTGCTTTTATTCCTTTGGAAGCTCACTCTCCTCCTAACTCTGCTTGATGATAAAAAAGAAATCAACAGAATGTTTATGGTTTAAATGTCAGGTGCACTCTGAAAATCAATTCTTAAGCAATGATAAAATTGCCAAAAAATAAATTTTTTAAACCTTAATTTAGTTAAAAATTAAAATAAAGTTACCATAATTATTGTGTAACTAGAGGCCTGGTGCATGAAATTTGTGCACTGAGGGGGGCTGTCCCTTAGCCCAGCCTGCACCCTCTCCAATCTGGGGCCCCTCGGGGGATGACTGACTGCCCTGTGGGATCAGGCCTAAACCAGCAGTTGGACATCCCTCTCACAATCTGGGACTGCTGCCTCCCAACTGCTCACCTGCCTGCCTGCCTAATTGCCCTACTTCTGCCTGCCAGCCTGATCACCCCCTAACCACTCCCCTGCCAGCCTGATCAATGCCTAACTGTTCCCCTACCAGCCCGATCACCCCCAACTGCCCTTCCCTACTGGCCTGGTCTCCCTCAACTGCCCTCCCATGCCGGCCTTGTCGCCCACAACTGCACTCCCCTGCTGGCCATCTTGTGGCTGTGGGCACCGCCATCTTTGAGGGCATTGCAGTCAATTAGCATATTCCCTTCTTATTGGCTGTGGGCGCCACCATCTTTGTGATGGTGTGAGCATCAATTAGCATATTCCCTTTTTATTAGATAGGATTACACTAGACTGTGAAAGTTTTTGCATTTTAAGTTAAAATTTAAGCTTTTTTAATGTATTAGGTTAGGTCCCATGTACCATTTGCAGAAAGAGCTGGTCTCAGTACATGGCTCTTAAATAATGCATTTGGAATGATCTTCACTTAGGTATGCTGGTTTTATCTGTGCTCTGTTTCCTTTACGCCATGTACTTGCGGGTTCTCAATAAATTTTGATTGAATGTGTCAAATTGTTAAAGGCAGCAAGGGATGGAATTAGGGGAGAAATTATCTTCCTATCTTCTTGGTAGAATAGGTGTCATTAGGGTAGGTGCTAGTATGGCAATAAAATAAAATCAGGAGATATCACACCTACCAGTTTGGTTTGGTTCATTCTGATACAAGAAAATTTCTAGTGATTCATCTGAGCAATATTCTCCTTTTCCCCTGATCTGATAAATGACAGTTTCTGTTTATAAATGCATTTGACCCTCTCTTTGAAGCAATGGTATATTTTCAGATAGCATGTTACCAAAGGTGTACAATTTTACAGTGCAATACATTTATCCACCTGTTAGCTTTATTACAACATCTCCTATTCTTGTTAAAAACTATTAAATGCATGAATGGGAAATGTCTCATTCAGAATAAGAACCCCACAGTGGTCTAAAGAAAGAGTTCTAACTTGATGACAGTTTTAAAAAGAAAAAATAACTCACAGCAGGGAGAATCCATTCATTCATTCAACATAAATCTCACAGAAGTCATGGAGAGCCTAAAACATGTGATCCATTATTCTAATTTAATGTTTCTTGGAGAGCAGAATAAATCAACAGCCAGAGATTGTAGTAGGCCCTGGAGCTACAACAGGAAACAAAACAGACAAACATCTGTCTTTTTCAAGCTTACCTTCACTTGCAAGGAGACAGGCAATAAACAAGTAACCAAAATGCCATAATTTATTTTGAAGATACACATTTTAACACCTCAGAGATTTGTTTGTGTCTTACAGTTGCTGTTGGTTTGGTGTCAATCAAGATATGGCTGTTATTGCTTGTTTATGCACCAAAACTTGTGAAGTCAGCAGTTTGGGACAAATCCTGGAGACTGCAGAGCACTCTTAAAAAATGCTGAATCCCCAAAGTTCCTGATGGCACAAAATAAGGTGAGTGGAGAAGACCATGTGTATGATGTCACGTGTTCTTGTCACATGACCCAGAACGAATGAACCCTGAGTATGATGAAGTTTTAGGACTATCTTAATTTATTTTGCTAGTAATTTTCTCTTAGGTTTACACAATAGTGATATAAAAACCAAGTCTAAAATGGCTTTTTCCTTACTACTTTTAAGGTAATAAAAAAGCAATGGGTCAATCTTATTGACAGAAATTTTTCATTGAATTAATTTCTTAGTAGTACAAAAAATTATACTCCCTTGTAATTTATATTTTCTTATATGTGAGGAAAAATATTTGTATAGTAGATGGTAATATGTGCTTTAGAGAACTCTAAAACATATAAAGGTGAATAAGAAACGCCATTGAGTTGGTAAGTTTGCAGTTTTAATCAGGGTAGGCATGGAAGTCCATCAAGAAAGTGATATTTAATTAAGACTGAAGAGAAACCAAGTTATTCAGACAGCTGAGAGAAGAGTGTTCCAGGCAGAGTGAACAACCAGTGCAAAGGTCCGAAGCAGGAGCACACTCACATTATTTGAGAAGCAGCAGGGAGGCCATGTGGCTGGAGTGGAATGAACTAGAGGTAAAGGAGTCAATGAATTTGAAAGTTAATGAGGGATCAGCTCACAGAGGACCCTGTAAGAGACTGTTAAAGTTTACTTTGACATTATAAGGATTTTCATGTTACTCTCAGATAGCGACCCATCACAGGATTTGGTGCAGAGGAGTAATATGATCTGGCTTACATATTTCAAGGATCACTGAAATTGCTAAATGGAGAAATAAGACTTCAGGAAGATAAAGGTAGAATCAGAGAGAATGGTTAGGTTATCACCATAAATCAAGTAGAAGGTGATGGTAGCTTGGACTCATGTGGTAGGGTAGCAGGGATCATGAGGAGTGGTTGGATTTGTGACCAATTTTGAATGTAGATCAAAAAGGTGTTGCTGATCTTTGAATAAGAAATGTGAAAAAATATTCAAAGGATCCCTAGGTTTTTATGTCTTAGCAATTATAAAGATGAAGCTGGCATTAACTACAATGGGGAAGACAACCAGAGGAACAGATTTTGTGGGGCTGGCCATTCATTTTTGAACATATTAAGTTTGAGATGTCTATTGGACATCCAAAGGAAGATGCCATGTAGACAATCAGATATATAAAATTGGATTTTACCAAAGTCCTTTATCAACATTTCCCCAGTCTTCTAGTCATTGGCTGGGGTGTATTCTCTTGTAGTTTCCTTGAAAAGAGTAATTTTTCCATTGGGTTACATGTTCACATAAACAATATTCCCATGTTCAAACCTATCGGATAATGACAAGTCCTGGAGAGAATGTCTAACAACAGGCTCTATCAATCCCAGGTCACAGTATAAATTGGTGCAATTACTGTAAAAAAAATAGTTTATTAACGTATTTTAAAGTGAACATTTACAAACTCTATTATACCCATGAGAAATTCTTGACAAATATATCAGAGGACATGCATAAAAATATTCACAATGGTATATGCAGTAGCAAAAGCTGGAAATGATCCCAAAGCATTTCAACACAAGAATAAATTGTGGTGTATTTCCACAACTCAATGTTATATAGCCATCAATACGAATGATCTACCGCCACATCTAACCATATGAACCCATCAGCAATGTACCATATTTCATCTGTTCTAACATGTAATTTTTCTTAGAACATTTTAGAAATCTTAGCTTACTTGGCATAACTATTTTATTAATGGTTGTGCCAGCTATTAAGATACTGCCCCTTAGCTCAAAATTTACTTTTCTGTAATCTGCTTTGTGGTATAGGGCAACTCACACTTGTGCTTTGCCAGCAGGCTATGTTACTAGGGGGCACTAGAGGAGACTTTGGTGCTAGAGGAGGAAGAAGGGACTTGCTCCTCCTGTTGGCTTCCTGTCTTCTGTCCCTGTGACCTCCTTCCCCACCCCAGCAAACTTTCTTCACCACAGCACTGGAAATTCATTCCTATAGCAACAGCTGAACCCAGGGTATAGTTTTTCCATCACTTGCAGAACCAGTTGGGTAACACCACCTCAGAAGAGGCAGCCACCCCCTCCTCTGAGGTCTGGATCACAATGTCATCAACTGAGCAGTGTTTCCTCCTTATAGATCTGAGTTCCAGCATCATAAGGCTCCTTTTCTAGGTTGTGTTCTTTGTTTCCTTTGTTTCCTCAGGCATAGGAGATGGTAGGTTCTTTCCACAGTTCCTACCTCCATGATACCTAAGAGTTCTCTTTGTACCCTTTCAGTTGAAAACAGCTTTATATCTGGTACTGGTGCTTTTTTTCAAATCCCTGGGTCAAATGACTGGTGTGGTTTCAGTCTGACTAGTGCAATGCTACATGAAATAATTGTACTCTTTATAATCCATGGGATATTTGATTTGAATTCTCAAAAGATCATATACAGCAAAATACCTTCTGCACAAAGTTAAAAACAAAGAAAATGATACATTTTAGGAATAGGCACACACACGATATAGGATAGTTCTTAATTCTAGTATAGGGAGGCAGAGATATGGCATGGTGGAGAAATCCGTAAGTAGGTGTAAGTTACTATAGCATTATAGTTCTTGTAGTTGATTTCTTGAGTTTATATTTTGTTACATAACTAACCTACCTACCTTCACAGACACATACATGCATAATACATTCTTAACCCATATATACACATATGCATGCATATATTCATACATACATAAAATAAGACAGTGTGCTGAACATTGATGAGATTATAAAAAGAAGTAATTAATCCAATTCTCTAAAGATGACATCAAAGTAAAATAAAATTATTTCCATTTTTAGGTTTGGCTGAATAGGAGATTGTAGACTCCCTTTCTTTCCTTTAGTGAATTGTAGATGTTTCTTCACTGTCTTTTGGTACAGAATGTTTCTATACAGAAGTCTGATGCCAGCCTGCTTTTATCTTGCTTAAAAGTGAGTTTATCCCATTGCCTGGCTTCTCAAATGGCAAGGATTCTTTCTACGTCTTTAAAGGATTCCAAAAAAGATTTGTTCTCTAACTTTGAAGACAAAAACTTCACCCAGTGTTGATGGTTCTGTGCCCTGAATTTTCTGTAATTATTTGTTAAAATATTTGATCATTGCTGTCTTTAAGTTCTCTCCTTTGAAGTTCCGATCAAGCATACCAGGGCTATGCTTTGCTTCAGTTCTTCACTCCTGCAGTGTGACTTGCTAATCCTATCCCTTTATTGCTCTTTTGTTTTGTTTGTTTTCCCCATTCCACCCCTCTATCCCCTTTACTCTGGTCTCACTTTTGTCAAATCTCTTTTGTGTCCTTTCTAATTTCCTTTTTAATTTTTGTAAATTTTTGTCTTGCTTTTTCCCCTGAGTTCTACCATCACCTTCTGTTGTCTGTCCCTCTCTTCCCTGAGTCTATCTTGGCTTTCATATTTGGGATTCATTTAAATTTTTTTTGCATTAATGATAAATTGTTTAGTTATAAGTTTTGTCTGCTCTGTGGCAACTTTCACTGGAAACTTTCTTTGTAGACGTGTCTTGCTGTTCTTTCCCACATATTTTCTTAGAGTATTTTGGATGACTACTACACATATCTTTAAAAAATGTTATATTGTCCTAAACCAGCTTTTGCAGGAAGTTTGAGGCAGAGGGATAGATGAGGAGGAGTAAGGGCCAGCATAGCTTCCCTGGCTTAGAAACTCAAGAGCTCTCCCTCCTCGATTAGTATATAATACTAGAGGCCCAGTGCATGCATTCATGCACGGGTGGGGCCCAGCCGGCCCAGCCCCAATTGGGGCAGATTGGGGCTGGGCCTGTCGGGAGGAGGAGATGGTGGGAGGTTGGCTGGCAGGCCCACCCGGATCAGGGCCCGATCAAGGCTGGGCCAGCTGGGGGGAGGGGCCACGGGTGATCGGGGTGCATACTTTCTGAGTGTGTGTTTTGTGGGTGCTTTCTGAGATATGCCTGGACAACTTCCACACCTTGCTCCTCATCCTTTTCCAGAACTTCTAACCTCTTTGATCTAATCCCTGCCTGCAGCAGTTCCCTTGTGGGGTGGGACATTCCCCTAAACCTCTGGAGATTACTGAAATGCACCACCGCTAACACCTCTGTGCTCCCCATTCTTGCCTGGTGCCTCCCCCGGGGCTTCCTGTAGAGTTTTGCTGGCCTCAGCAAATGCAAATACAGTTAGCAGGTTTTCTCCATCTCCTGGCTTCACTGTAAACAAATTTTGTGACTTAAAAAACACACAAAACTCTGTTTTTCTCTGTGTAGTTTTCAAGAAGAGTTGAGGCAAGATTTAGAATTAAGCTGGCACCTCGACCATACTAAACTTTCTACTACTGTATTTTAAAAAGACTGCTATTGAATCTTCTTGGAAATCTCTTTTCAATCTTTCAAAGAAAGGTGAAAAATGAACGTGGCTTAAGGTTTGAGGCAGATATTTTGACTGACTGTGTTCATCTCAGTCAACTGTTTTCTAGGGCTTGGGAGCAGACTGGTGTGGCAGAAGTTGAGTGGTGTGGCTAATTGAATATTGAGAATGAGTGGGCAAATGCTTTCACAAGACTAAATTGGGTGCACGGTTATCATGATTTCTTGGTGATTTCCTTCGATGAACCATGGCGAGAGACATCAAAGGAGCAGAGGGAGAGAGAGCACGCTGGAACTCTGCCACAAAGCCTGTGCCAAGGAAGAGAAGGTGCCAAAGGAGACTGGGTTCTGAGCCTCAGGGCAGCCAGAAAAGAAAATCTCCCGTAGACAAAAACCATTTACCTAAAAGCTGGTTCAGAAATATAGTTGCAGAGCTGTGCAATCTTAAGAAAAATCTCACCTTAATTTTGGAAGCCGACAATAAATCAGATTGCAATTGATGAGACATTTTAAGGTAAAGTAGTATCATGTTATTCATTTCAATCTTGCTGAATGAAGTAGCTCTTACATTTAGCTAGTGTGTCTTTTTTCATTGTCATGTGAATGTGGGGAAAGTGTACCTACCTGGATTGTTAACCTCATCACACCTCTGTTATCCACACTGAAATCATTGAACTACTTACAGGGGTCCTCAAACTACGGCCCGTGGGCCACATGCAAATACAAATATTGTATTTGTTCCCATTTTGTTTTTTACTTCAAAATAAGATATGTGCAGTGTGCATAGGAATTTGTTCATAGTTTTTTTTAAACTATAGTCCGGCCCTCCAATGGTCTGAGGGACAGTGAACTGGCCCCCTGTTTAAAAAGTTTGAGGACCCCTGAACATTTAGCCTTGGATGGTGTTATCAGTGGGTAGAGTGTCAGCCCGTGCATGGTAGGGTCTTGGGTCCAATTCCCAATCAAGCGCATGTATGTGGGTTGCAGGTTCAATCCCTAGCTCCAGTCGGGGCTTGTTGGGGAGACAACCAATCGAAGTGTCTCTCTCACTTCAATGTTTCTCTCTCTCTTTCTCTTCCCCTCCCCGTTCCGTCCCCCCTTCCATTCACTATATAAAAGCAATGGGTTCTAACTGGTGTTGCTCAGTGGTTGCTTGTCCACTCATGAACCAGGAGGTCATCGGTTTGATTGTTTGATTCCCAGTCAGGGCACATGCCCAGGTTGTGAGCTTGATCCCCACTAAGGAACGTGCAGGAGGCAGCTGATCAATGTTTCTCTTCACAGATGTTTCTATCTCTCCATCTCTCTCCCTTCCTCCTCTCTTAAAATCAATTAAAAATATATTAAAAATATATATTTTTTAAAAGCAATGGAAAAAATATCCTTGGGTGAGAATTTATTTATTTATTTATTTATTTAATATATTTTTATTGATTTTAGAGAGGAAGGGAGAGGGGGAGAGAGACAGAAACATCAACGGTGAGAGAGAATCATTGATTGGCTGCCTCCTGTACGCCCCCTCCTGGGGATTGAGCTGGCAACCCAGGCATATGCCCTTGGCCAGAATCAAACTTGGGACCCCTCAGTCCGCAGGCCGACATGCTATCCACTGAGCCAAACTGGCTAGGACCTTTGGTGAGGATTTTTAAAAAATGAAAGAAATACTATGTTTAGCTAATCACCATCTATTTAGTGAGAGATAACCATCAGAACTACGAGTCTTATTTATGCCTTGAAGAAAGAACTAACCAGTCTCTTTAGCAATAGAAATGAGAAAAACCAAAAAACAAAACAAAATAAAGCAAAAAATAAACGAACACTATAATCCCTGTGGCTGGATTTCAGACATCATGACAGAGAGCAGAGGATATTATTTTGGTCAAGAGACTCTTTCCAGAATCCCTCAAATCACAGTTAGGTGGTTGTTCACTCACTTTCTGTCTGTAGGTCTGGCCTCTAATAACTCTGACATCCCTGGCAAGATGCATTATCAACACATTCCTCGGACTGCTGTGACTGGACATCAATATGACAGCAGGGCCCTGACCAGTTTGGTTTAGTGTATAGAGCATTGGCTTGCAGACTGAAGGGTCCCGGGTTCAATTCCAATCAAGGGCATGTATCTTGGTTGCAGGCTCGATTCCCAGTCGGAGGCAGCTGATTGATGTTTCTCTCTCATCAATGTTTATAACTATCTATCCTTCTCCCTTCCTCTCTGTAAAAATCAATAAAATATATTTAAAATAAATACATATGACAGCAGGAAAGTGCGCCTGAATGTATCTCCCAGCCCTGGGATCTTGTTCTGCTCTGCAAATGCTGTAATGCTTGACTTTATTACAGGGATTAAGACCTATGATTTCAGTTATGTAACATCAACAGTCCTCTGTTAATCCAATAATGATTCAACAACTGCTCTTTAGATCCTTTGATTTAGTGAAATGTAAGGGAGTAGCTTTTTGATTCCTGAATTTCACCCACATAAATTGCTTTACTTAGAGTGCAGCTGTCGAGCCTTTAATCCCTCTTTACTGCAATGATATTTAATTGAACCAAATTATATTAAATTACCCTGAATGTACTAATGACTGTTCATTTGTTTGTACCATATTAATTTTTTAAAAGTTTTTGAAAGCAATCAAACTTTGAGGTACAAACCAGATTGCTTCCTTGTCTCTCATGTAACCCTAAAATATAGTAACTAAAATAACGCACTGTGAGGCAAATGGGGGAAGTTATTAACTTTTTTTTTCAGGGACATTTGTGATTCCTTAATGATAAATGATACATTGATATGTGCTGCTTTTCAATTGCATTTAAAATTTAATAACATAAATATCTCTCTTCCTTATGAGATGGAATCTGCATCAACACATTGTAAGTCACAAAACACAGGGGCAGAAAAATGGAGATAAAGACTAAAAGCAGTGCTGCTTAGAAGGCAACAATGTAAGAGAACAGAAGAGGTAGTGAGTCTCTACTGTGCTTAGGCAAGCACTAAGGATAACACATTTACTTTTTCACAAAGTAACGCACTGTGGCAGGGCTCCTGGGTGCCCATCAGCCTCTGAGTTAGTTTTCCCTTCTCCACACCTTACTGGTGCAGCCCCTAGAGCAGTGGTTCTCAACCTGTGGGTTGCAACCATTTGGTGGTCAAACGACCCTTTCACAGGGGTGGCCTAAGACCATCGGAAAACACATATATAATTACATTTTGTTTTTGTGATTAATCACTATGCTTTAATTATATTCAATTTGTAACAATGAAATTGGGGGTCACCACAACATGAGGAACTGTATTAAAGGGTCGCAGCATTAGGAAGGTTGAGAACCACTGCCCTAGAGGAAGATCCATTCCGCCATCTGCATGGCACACTCCAAGCTTTCTTCTGAAGGAAGCAGCCCCAGGAGTTCTTTGTGCACAAAGTTACTACAGCTTGAGCCCAGTTAGGGGAGGGAAACCAACCCTGTTAACCTGGTTACCACTGATGGACCAGGGACTGTTGCCTAAACTAGAGTCACCCATGAGGAAGGTCAAGAATCTCTGCCAGCCTTTGGCCAAACTCTGCCCCACAGAGCTCTCCATGTGGAGTAGTGACAAATTGACCCACTGAGGTCTTCTTTCCTTTCTTTTCTGTTCTTTTTTTAAAAATATAATTTTATTGACTTCAGAGAGAAAGAGAGAAGGAGAGATAGAAACACCAATGATGACAGAGAATCATTGACCAGCTGTCTCCTGCACTGGGGATAGAGTCTACAGGCCAATGCCCTATCCACTGAGCCAAACTAACTAAGACTGAGTTCTTCTTTCTTATAAAGTTGAAATTCCCAGAGTGCACAGGGATGCCAAGTACATCCCAAAGCTGGTAGTGATGTTGCTCTTCCTCCATGAGGTCTGCCCTCTAGCTAGGTGCTGAAGTGTGTGGGACCAAGAGCAGTTGGACAGCCGAGAAGGAGGTGATAATAGTGCGGCTAATGTGCCTCTACGTCACAACCCTTATTTCAAAGGCAACCTGAGCACCTTCCTTTCTCATAATCTCAAAAAACTCACCTTATACATCAAAAATTCCATCTCTGCATCAGGGGTTCTGTCTAGTGTTCCATTTTCCCTCCAAACCAGAGAGAGTGTGAGGAAGCAGAAATGGGATGAGGTTTGCTGCTCCCCAGCATGGGGTCTATTTCTAACTCTGCTACTTACTGCCACGGGCAAGCCTTCTCAGACTCCTTAGATCTAAAATGGGCTGCATTTTCATTTTGGTTTTGAATGTGACAGTATTTTCTCCTTAGGATACATTCATATTTTTAGGCACTATTCACATCAGCTATTATTTGAAATCAAGTTCTCTGTGGATATGCCATGGTCAGTGACCAGAGAAAAGAGAAAGCATGTCTTGTTTAGAAAAATTGCTCTCTAGATATAAATGGTGTCCAAGAATCAACAAAAAACTGAGATATGTCTAAAAACATCATGCTACAGGAGCTTAATAATGATAGGGTAATATCTCTAATAATACTAATGAAAATGATAACTTTAAGTAGCATTCTCCATTTTTTTAAGCAACTTCACATGTATTATTGCATCAGATCATTGCAGCAATCTTGTGTTTAGGCATAAAATGTAATTCCTATTTTAAGATGCAGACTCAGAGAGAGGACTTCCTCCTGTTCTCACAGCCAGATCAAGTAGCAAAGTTGGAAAGAGCATCCAGTATTTTTCAACCTGAAGCCACTTCTATTTTCACACAATATAGTCTTTTTCATTACTTTATTTATATTCACCAATAACCTTCACTTAAATGAGTCTTAAAAAAAATCCTTTCCAAGTTGGGTTTGATTTTATTGCATCGGATTTTAGCCACATAAACGTCTAAGCAGTGATCTCTCCCTGGAGGTTTAACTGAGTTTTCCACTGGCCAATGCATTTATCCCCAGAGCAGCAGAGCTGGGGCCACCCTCAGTTTCTGGGGACTTCTCTCTGGGCCTTGCATGTGGTCCGTACAGTTCATAGCCAGCATACTGGAGCTTTCTCATGCTTTCCATCTCTCTGACTTCCCTTCCTGTCCATCTTCTCTGACTTCCTCTTCTTCTAGCACAAGACTCTTCTCTCCCCTCAGGAACAGACAATTTCATTGGATGGGCTGTTCCAAAGTTTCAAAGTGAGAACAGGGAGTATTAGCAGATCCAAGCCCTGTTCTCCAATATCAACTTTACAAGTAATATGTTACAGCAATATTTTCATCTCTTTATAGCTTCCATCTGCCTGACTTCTGTATTTAACTTCCAATTGGTTCTGAACTCCAGTGAGGAAAGGATTACTATTTATTGGCTTCTTTCAAATCCCAATGAAAATAAGACACGAAAATAACCATAGCTTTATTAGGATTTTTAGGATGATTTTTTTTTACTTGTTTGTTTGCTATGCCCTCTGTCTTAGTTTTCTAATGCTTAACAAATTAATTCAACCTTGGCAACTTAAAATACCAAAACTTTGTGATTTTTTTGTCTACTCTGAAGTTATAAATATTTTCTCATATACTTTCTCCTGGAAGTTTTATAGTTTTCACTTTTATATTTAGATCCATGATCCATTTTAAGATGGTATGAGGTAATGGTGTGGTGTGGCAAAGGACAAGGCTCATTTTTATTTTCAAAATGGGTTTCTAGTTGTTCTAATACCATTTGTTAAAGACTAGTCATTTCCTATTGAATTACCCCCAGTAACTTGTCAAAAATTGATTGACCAAAGTACAAATAGTAATCTAGTATGCTTCCCTTTAGGTAAGAAGTAAGGAAAAAGGTGGATATGAGAAAATTATCCATGTAATTGCTCACTTATACAACAGACATTCAGGAAGGATAAATCTAAAAAGAATGAGATTACCTACAGAGAAGAAGAAAGAATGCAGTGGGAAGACTGGGAGAATGGAGCAAGGCACTAGGCAGTAGGTATTGTGCGAGGACGGGGGGTGGAGGGTGAAGAGACAACTTTCTGATTACAACATTCTCCATAGCTCTGACTCTTAGAACCATGACAAAGTTTCATATAGTCAATGAATACAAAAGTAATCAAAACTCAAGGATAAAAGGGACTCAAAATGGAATCAAACTTAACTGTATTACAAATGAGTAACATAACTATTCTGAAGGGAATGGGAAAAATACTAACTTAAGCGACTTTGGAAAACAGTATTTTGACTGTTTACCATAAAGCTAAAAGCAAAAAGAACTGGAATTATACACAAATATTGGACTTGAGTTGATAAATTGGTTTCCCAAAGGAGTGTGGGTTAGCAATTAAGAGCTACTTATGCGTGTATGAGAACTGAAAGAATAAGTAACTATATTGTGGATAATAAGAGCCAAGTTTCTCACTGTCAGAGAAAGAAGTTACAAATTTTTTTAAAAAGTGACCCTTTGGAGTAGGATTAGGAAGACATCTGTTGAGGTCATGCTTTTTAATACCCATTCAGTGGTTCTCAATCTTCCTAATGCTCTGACCCTTTAATTCAGTTCCTCATGTTGTGGTGACCCCCAACCATAAAATTATTTTCATTGCTACTTCATAACTGTAATTTTGCTACTGTTATGAATCGTAATGTAAATATCTGATATGCAGGATGTATTTTCATTGTTTGTGACCCACAGGTTGAGAACCGCTGCCATAGATAGACATAGGAATAAATACATGTATGCAGGTGTGTGTGTGTGTGTGTGTGTGTACACCTCTGGGATTTGTACCTGAGTCTCTCTGACTGCAGGCCCCACACTCCCTCCATCACCTGGCACCACCCTGTCGGCCTGTGCCTGACCTGCTTTGCGTTTTCCCGCACATCCCTGGTGCTGTGAACAGGTCTCCCAGACTCAAATGCTGAAGGAACGAGGGGTTTGGGAATGCTCCTTGGCAATGTTATGAGGAAAAAACTCTTTCTCCTTAGACTGATTAGCTGCAAGTTTAAGGTTTCCAAAAGTAATTGCCTTTGAAAATTGGATAAATCTGGGAAGGGGTGGGAGTCTTCAGCCGGCTGGCAGTGTGTGCGGATTGTTTGACTTTCATATATTTATAGAAGTCGTCTCTGTCACCAGGCCTCTGGGAACACTTGTACTATTTCAAATATAAATCAGGAAAATATGCTGATGTAATTGTCTGCCCTGAGGAATTTTCCCCTAATCACAGCCTTCATGCCAATGTAAAAATCCCACTTGGGGCAGATGAAACTTAAAAGTAAGCTTATGCTTAGAATTTAGCCTGAAACGCTTTGCTCTAATACAAGTTCATTTCAGACAACAGTTTCCCATAAACAGCATCCTTAGCCTTTCTTCTCCTTCTGCTTTCGCCAACCAGGAGCTTCCCTCCCTGCCCCCCCACACCCCCGCACCCCCAACCCTTGCAGGCATTTGTGGCTTTGGGGAGCTAGCCCTTCTTGGACTTCTTCAGTGGCTCCTCCTGCCCATCCCTAGTCATAAGACCCCATCAGTCAGCATCTGCATCCAGGCAACTCCCCTGGCCTCTTGTTGTTGTTGTCCCTGCCTCCTCCCTGTGCCCCCACATTTGCCTCTGTGCTCTTCCTGACCATCGGTTACTCCCTGCTGGTAGCGGGACCCACCACTCAGAGCATTTGTTCAGTGTTGGGAGCTCCTATCAGAAGTGACCTCTTCTGTTTAATGAAGCCAGTGGTACTTTATCTGTATGCTGGGGGGGTCCTTTTATAGAGTCCTGCTGTTATTGATGCATGTTGCTCATATTCTCTGCTAACCAAAGGAGGGAATAAGAGCACAGAGATAACAGAGGTAAAGTGCCTGGCACCCCACCCGGCAGGCACACAAAGGCCCTTGATAAAAAGTGGTTTGCACTTCTTTCTCTTTTACATTAAGAAATAGTTGGATCGAGACCAAGATGGCGGCGTAGGTAAACACCGGAGACCGCTGCTGCAAACAACCATTTCAAAAATACAACTAAAAGACTGAACTGACATCACCCAGAATCACAGGAAGGCTGGCTGAAGAGAGACTCTACAACTAGAAGGAAAGAGAACAGCAAATCGAGGCTCAGAGGCGGCGCAGTGTGGAAAATACAAAGGTACCGAGGTGCGCGCGCAAAGCGGGCTGGTGGCTGAGGGCGCGGTTGTCGTTTTCTGTCGGGAGTGAGTCTCAGACTCTGGGCTCCAGATCCGGGCGAGTCTCTAGGGACCCAGACTCAAACGGGAGAAGCGGGATTATCTGGCATCAGTTGGAACCTGAGGGCAGCTTTCTCTCCGAAGTTTGCAGCGGCTGCCGGGGCTCTGAGAAACAGAGCCTCTGGGAACGGGACTGAGCGTGGCCATAACTGCTCCCTCCGCCCGCCCTGTTGATCCCGCCCCGCCCAAAGCCTGCGCACAGCCATTTGCCGATCGCCTCAGGCTAAGGCTGGATTAGCGCCTCCCCAGAAGGCAGACGTTTTCCATACAGCTGATTCCTATAGCCAGTCGGCCTGGTGGTCAAACCCCTCTAGTGTTAACTACAACAATTAAGGCTTGGCTAGAACAAGACTGCGCACAGAGACCACAAGGGGGTGCACCAAGAAAGCATAAAAGATGCGGAGACAAAAAAACATGACAGAAGTGGAGGATATGGAGCTAAGAATCGCAATTTTGAGGGCTTGCCATAAATTTGTGCAGAACCTCACGAAAACTAATGAGACCCTCAATGCTACGATAAAGAAATTAGAAAGTAAGCATACACGGACTGAAATAAAGAATATTATACCCAATAGCAGACCAGAGGAGCACAATAATCAAACAAAAGATTCGACAAAAAACACCCAATTGGAAAAGCAAAATGAAAAAAGAATCCGAAAGTGTGAAGATAGTGTAAGGAGCCTCTGGGACAGCTTTAAGCGGTCTAATATCAGAATTATTGGAGTGCCAGAAGATGAGAGACAGCAAGATATTGAAAACCTATTTCAAGAAATAATGGCAGAAAACTTCCCCCATCTGGAGAAAGAAATGGACTTACAGGTCCAAGAAGCGCAGAGAACCCCAAACAAAAGGAATCCAAAGAGGACCACACCAAGACACATCATCGTTAAAATGCCAAGAGCAAAAGACAAAGAGAAAATCTTAAAAGCAGCAAGAGAAAGAGGCTCAATTACCTACAAGGGAATACCCATACGACTGTCAGCTGATTTCTCAACAGAAACTTTGCAGGCCAGAAGGGAGTGGCAAGGAATATTCAAAGTGCTGAATACCAAGAACCTACAACCAAGATTACTTTATCCAGCAAAGCTATCATTCAGAATTGAAGGTCAGATAAAGAGCTTCACAGATAAGGAAAAGCTAAAGGAGTTCATCACCGCCAAACCAGTATTATATGAAATGCTGAAAGGTATCCTTTAAGAAGAGGAAGAAGAAGAAAAAGGTAAAGATACAAATTATGAACAACAAACATGCATCTATCAACAAATGAATCTAAGAATCAAGTGAATAAATAACCTGATGTACAGAATGAACTGGTGATTATAATAGAATCAGGGACATAGAAAGGGAATAGACTGACTATTCTTGGGGGGAAAAGGGGTGTGGGAGATGCGGGAAGTGACTGGACAAAAATCATGCACCTATGGATGAACACAGTGGGTGGGGAGTGAGGGTGGAGGGTGGGGTGGGAGCTGGAAGGAGGGGAGTTATGGGGGGAAAAAAGAGGAACAAATGTAATAATCTGAACAATAAAGATTTAATTAAAAAAAAAAAAGAAATAGTTACCCACAATGCCTGGCTTTTAGTAGATGATCAATAAATATTTTTAATAAAGACTGTATTTTGGCAGAACTTACAGAGAAATTGGAAATAATTAGGTGTTTTTAAAAGTTTCTGGACTCAGGTTTTCTACTATAGAATTGTATACCTGAAGCCTATTTGATTTTATTAACCAATGGCACCCGTATGAATTCAATTAAAAATAATTATAAATGTTAAAAAGCCACTTTTATTCATTAATTAAAAAATATCTACTGGGGGGTTAAAAATAAAAATATATATATTTACTGAGAGCCCATCATGTCCCAGGCCCAGTTCTGGGAGCTGGGGTCATGGAGGTGAGCATAACAAGCTGGCCTCCTGGGCTTTGTGCACAGACAATGCACCAATAAGCACATGATTCAGGTTCATGTGAAGCTGGGAATAAAATTAATGGAGTATGAGAAGATTGAGAGTGACGGGATCTACTTACACAGGCTGGGCAGGAAAGGGGGCACGGAGAGAATGTGAGCAGAGATCTTAACAAAGTGAGGCAGAAAGCCCTTTGACAAGAAGGGGAGAACATTTTTTGACTAAAGGAGCATCAAGTATAAGTTCCCAAGGCAGGAATGAATTTGATGTGTTTGCCAACCTGATCTCCTTCGCTGCTGCTAACGGCTTTGGGAAGTAGGCACAAAAGGATCAGTGGACCTGTCCCTCCCTCTTCAGGGTAGAAATAAAGAAAGGAAGAGGAAATCTGAGCAGGTCTCAGTCCCTTGTCTTTAAAAGAGATGAAATCAGTGCCTGTCTACTGTAGTCCTTGGACTTACAGCAACAGGACCACCTGAGAGCTTGTAAAATACAAATTCTTGGGCCACACTCCATCCATACTGAATCATAAGTTATGATGAGAGAGCTTTAAAAATGGATTTAAGCAAGCCTTCCATGTGATTCTGATGCACAACACTTTGAGAAGTTTGAAATAAGTGATCTCAAGTATCTAAGCTCCAATGTTTTTATTAAAATGGAGCAAAGACGAGGAACTAGATTAAGGTAGCCTCCATGCTTGGATGGCAAAGAGAAAAATCTGAAAGGCTCTGTCAACTCAATCCTCATCTTGCCTCTCTCTGCCCTCCCTCTCAAGAAGCATTCTGGAAAGCTTCTTGATTATCTAACCATAATGCTGTGCACCTGGAACTAACACAAGATAATATCCTATATAATAAAAGCCCAGGACCATAATGGCTTTTATTGTCCAGAACGACTGCTTGACCAGTCGCCATGAGGTGCATTGACCACCTCTTGGTCCCCCCGCCCCTGTCCTGCAGGCTCCAATCACAGCATGGCGAACAGGGAACCACGGGGAACCAGGTGGGTGGTGACGGGGCAGGACTAGGGACTGGCAAGCGGGCGGAAGATGGCCCTGATTGCAGGTTAGGCCTTGGGACCCTAACTGTGCATGATTTCATGTGCTGGGCCTCTAGTTGACTATAAGAAATAAATATACTTTTGATTTTAAAAAAAGTGAGAGAAAAAAAGAAAACTGGGGGAGGGGGAGGCATTCTTTAAATTATTCATAGCCAGGGACTTCCAGTCCTATCTTTTTAGAAAACCTTTTTAAAATTCACAGATTACACAAAGATCCATAATTACATATGGGCAACTTTAGGAAATAAAAGAAAATTAAAGGGTCAGAGAAAGTGGTGCCTGTGGGATCAGTGACCTGTTGAATACTCCACAGCATACATCATAACCTTTCATGTCCTAGAGTTTTGGTTGTGTTTTGTTCATTTGAGTCCATGGTGGTTCAGGTACATGTTTAAACTCCTTGAACTTTTACGCAAAAATGGTGTGTGTATCTTCATTTTTCAGAGGAGAGGGTCAGTAGTTTCAATACAATATTCAGAAGAGTCCATGACTCAAAAAAGTTTATAAGCACTATATAAAATGGGTGGTTATTGAACACTTGCCAAATGTTAAATACAACTTGAAAGCCAAAAAGATTGACTTTCTTACCCCAGAGATTCTCAGCCTAAATTCAAACATGAAAAAGCATTAGCTCTGTGGGTGGTATTTTTCTTTGTATATACAATATATGCTTTTAGGACATATGACCTCGTAAATAGCAATTTCATGCCTGTCAGTGTTGTTTTGGCTTAAGAGGGTGGGATTACAAATTCTGCTGGCCCCACTCCAGACCCATCATTTTTCTTCCATAGCCACATGGGATCACAGAGACTTTAGATTCTATCTTTAAAAAGATCCACATAAGGACACACATGCCCACACAAAGTAGATGTTCCTTTGGTCCTAAATGCTCCTTTCCTTTTTATTTTTTTCCTTCACACACACATCCCCTACCTTTTTTTTTATTTCATCAGTTTCCCCTCTCTTCTTATTTTGTTCACAGCATGGCAGTGTTTACCCTAAAAAAACAAAATCCTAGTATTGTAAGCAGGTTTGGGACTACTATGTGGTCATATAAGAATTCTCTTTAGGTAACAGAGTCAGGAGAGGGAGTTTTGGGGACAGTAGTAGTAAACTTTTAAGGTGGTCTGTACTGTTTTTGGTCTGATACATTGCCTCTCATTAATGCCTTACCTGGGTCTATTTCATGTCTCACTCTCATGTCAGGTTCTTCCAGATTGCCGTGAAGAGAGACATGGTCAGGCTCAGTTATGGGGTTTATTGTGGGAATTGATGGAAAGAACAAGGACAAAAATCTAAGTGGCTGAATACTTAGGAGTATAATTTGTAATTGTTTATTTATTTATTTGTAATAGTAGAGCTAATGGTCTAACAGCCACTTTGGGGCAGGGGTTGGGTAGAGAGGAGCTAATTCGGGGTGTAGAATCCACAGTATCTCTGATGAGTTCCTGGGTATCTAGCTCTCCCTCTCTTGTTTTTGCTTTCTTTTGGACTACTCATATTTGGCACTCCAATTTCTCCGCAAGTCATGGCTTCTCTTTACTGTCTTCACTCCTTGTATCTCTGCATCTTCATCACTCTATTAATAGGCCATTGTCTTTGTATGTCTGCAGTTGAAGCACCATAAAGGACAGGACCTGATTGGTTTGACTTTTTCTCCCTCTTGGATACAATAGCTCTGTTGGGAAGAACTCTAAAAGGAGTCCTTTGGATGGACAACCATTGGGTCAGGAGGCACATTCCTGAGTGAATGAGTGTGGCTACATTTATCATGATTAAATCTATCTGTAAATACTTTTACAATCCCAACAAAAAGTTATAAATATGACAACAGTTTTCAAAATTGGGCTGTGACAGGCTGTGGTGGGCAGAACAATTTCCCTCAAAGATATACATGTCCTGATTCCTAGAACCTATGAACATGTACCTTATATGGCAAAGAGGACCTTGTGAATTTGATTAGGTTAACATCTTGAGATGGGGAGATTATACTGTATTATCTGAGTGAGGCCAATGAGAGAGACAGAGATAAATATTTTTAAATGCTACTCTATTAGCTTTGAAGATGGAGGAAGGGGCTATGAGCCAAGGAATGCAAGCAACTTCTAGAAGCTGGAAAAAAAAGGTAATAGATTCTCTCCTAGATTCTTCCTGATTGAGTTTTGGAATGTTGTATTTTTCTAGGAATTTGTCCATTTCCTCCAGGTTGTCTAGTTTGTTGGAGTAGAGTTGCCCGTAGTATTGTTTAACAATCATTTGTATTTCTGTGGGGTCTGTTGTTATTTCGCCTCTATCATTTCTGATTTGGTTTATTTGGGACCTCTCTCTTTGCTTCTTGGTGAGCCTGGCTAGGGGTTTGTCAATCTTGTTTATCCTTTCAAAGAACCAGCTCTTGGTTTCATTGATTTTCTGTATTGTTTTTTTGGTCTCTATTTCATTGATTTCTGCTCTAATCTTTATTATCTCCTTCCTTCTGCTCACTCTGGGGTTTTCTTGTTGCTCTCTTTCTAATTCTTTGAGTTGTAGAGTTAGATGATTGACTACCATTTTTTCTTGTTTTTTGAGATAGGCCTGTAGAGCTATAAACTTTCCTCTCAGGACTGCTTTCATTGTGTCCCAGAGGTTTTGGATTGTTGTGTTTTCATTGTCATTAGTGTCCAGGATGTTTTTAATTTCTTCTTTGATGTCATCGGTAACCCAATCAATATTTAATAACATGCTATTCAGCTTCCAAGTGTTTGAGTATTTTGGGTTGTTTTTATTGTAGTTTATTTCTAACATTATGCCATCGTGGTCTGCGAAGAAGCTTTTTATGATTTCAATCTTCTTGAATTTGTGGAGCCTTTGCTTGTGACCCAATATGTGGTCTATTTTTGAATATGTCCCATGAGCACCTGAGAGGAATGTATATTCCGCAGCTGTGGGGTGAAGTGTTCTGAAGATGTCAATTAAGTCCATCTGATCTAGTGAGTCATTTAGGATTGCTGTTTCTTTGCTGAGTTTTTGTCTAGCGGATTTATCCAGTGATGTCAGTGGTGTATTAAAGTCCCCTACTATGATTGTATTGTTGTCGATCTCTCCCCTGATATCTTCCAGAAGTTTTCTTATGTATGTGGGTGCTCCTGCATTGGGTGCATATATGTTTACCAGGGTTATATCTTCTTGTTGTATTGATCCCTTTAGTATTATGAAGTGGCCTTCCTTATCTCTGGTTATGGCCTTCACTTTGAGATGTATTTTGTCTGATATAAGTATTGCTACCCCAGCTTTCTTTTCCTTTCCATTTGCGTGAAAGATATTTTTCCATCCCTTCACTTTCAGTCTGTGTGAGTCCCTTCTAATGAGGTGGGTCTCTTGTAGACAGCAGATGTATGGGTCATGTTTTTTTATCCATTCAGCCACTCGATGTCTTTTGGTTGGAGCATTTAGTCCATTTACATTTAAAGTTATTATTGAAAGGTACTTGTTTGTAGCCATTTCTTTTTTTGTGTGTGTGTGGCTGTTTTCTTTCTGAGCTTGATATTTCTTCTTTTTACACCAGTCCCTTTAGCATTTCTTGCATGGCTGGCTTGGTGGTGATAAACTCCCTTAGCCCTTTTTTGTCTGTGAAGCTTCTTATTTCCCCTTCAATTTTGAATGATAGCCTTGCTGGATAGAGTATTCTTGGATTCAGTCCTTTGCTTTGCATCACTTTGTAGATTTCCGTCCATTCTTTTCTGGCCTGATGTGTTTCTGTTGAGAAATCATTTGATAATCTAATGGGAGATCCCTTGTATGTTACTTTCCGTCTCTCTCTTGCAGCCTGTAAGATTCTCTCTTTATCCTGAACATTTGCCATGGTAATTATGATGTGTCTTGGTGTGGGTCTTTTCGGGTTCACCTTGTTTGGGACTCTCTGGGCTTGTGTGACTTTTTTCTTCCCCACCTCAGGGAAGTTTTCTGATATTATTTCTTCGAATAGGTTTTCTAATCCATGTTCATCTTTCTGTTGTTCTGGCACCCCTATTATTCGTATGTTGTTTCGTTTCATGTTGTCCCAAAGCTCCCTTAGGCTCTCCTCCTGTCTTTTAATTTTTTTCTCCATTTGCCGTACAGTTTGAGTGTGTTTTGCTTCCTTGTCTTCTAATTCACTAATTCGGTCCTCTGCTTCTCCCAGTCTACTGTTGATACTTTCAATGGAGTTTTTTATTGAAGCGATGTCACTCTTCATTTCTTCTTGGGACTTACTTAAGTTGTTGATTTTTCCATCTGTTTCTTCTAGCTTCTTGCATAAGTAATTGAGTTTTTCATCTGTTTCTTCTTGCTTCTTGAACATCTGGTGCATGTACTCTAGGAACCTTATTCTGAATTCTTTTTCCGTCATGTTGCATATCTCTGTCTCACTTAGCTGCTTTTCTGGCGAGTCCTC
This sequence comes from Myotis yumanensis, assembly GCF_028538775.1. NCBI lineage: Eukaryota > Metazoa > Chordata > Mammalia > Chiroptera > Vespertilionidae > Myotis > Myotis yumanensis. The sequence continues at coordinate 176,690,582 of NW_027223754.1, forward strand.
CTTTTCTTTCCTTTGGGGGTTTCTTTGCCTACCCATGTTTGATCTCGCTGACATATGTAGATGTTGAGATGTTCAGTGGCTGCTCCCTGGGTGGCAGGGGCTCCTTGGGTTGTGGTTGCTGCTCAGACGGTTGCGGTAGCAGCTGCTTTCCAGTTGGCAGCAGCTCCTCTGGTGGGTGTTGTTCACAGCTGTGTTGGCTCTTCTGGCTGGTGGGGGGAGGCTTCACGTACAGCTGCTGTTCCACAGACAGAGGGTGTGGTGATCAGGAGGCTGTGGTGATCAGGAGGCTGCGGTGATCAGGGGGCTGCTGTTGCTTGGATCTGCGGTCTGGGAAACGCTCCTCTCTTACCAGCACTGCATGGTCTGGGAAACGCTCCTCTCTTATGGGCACTGCATGGTCTGATCAGTTCCTCAGGATGCCCCCTTTAGTCTCAGTTCTCTGCAATCACAAAATCCAAATCTCAAATCTCCTGGCGCCAGCAAACCCGCGGAACTCCTTACCCTGGTCAGGGTCTGTGTCTGTCCCAAGAGACGCGGCTGTCTGCCATGCGGTCTCCCTCCGACCCTCTGGGCTCAGGTCTGGCAAACTTTCCTGCCCAGATCCCTGGTTTTTAACCTTTCCAGGGGAGGTCTGCCCTTCCCGGCTGCAAACCGTCTCACCAGCTGAGTAAATTTGCCAATTCGGGGTGGGTGTTATTAGTTTCAGCTGCTTACTCCGTTTGCTCCGGGACAAGACCTGGGACGCGTCTGCCTATATCGCCGCCATCTTGCTTCTCCTAGATTCTCTCCTAGGGGCTCTAGAAGGAACACAACCTTGCTGACACCTTGATTTTAACCCAGTGATACTGTGTCAGACTTCTGATCTCCAGAACTATAAGATGATATATTTATGTTATTTTAACCATTACATTTTTGGTAATTTCTTGCTGAAGCAATAAGAAAGTAATAGAGGGGCCCTCAAAACTTTTTATTTCTATAAAAATATCCCACTTGTAAAAAACAGCTTCAGAAGGAATTATAGATGAATTCATCTTCATTCCATACTGGGCATAAGTTTTGTGCTACTTTCCTGCCTATATACACAGACTTTTCCATAGTCTACTCTCACTATTGGCTTGGCTCTTGACTAGTCGGGAAACTTGGGTGTCACTTGAAGTGTGATTGGGACTGACACTGCCCATCCCACCCATCCTCCTACTTTTGCAGGGAGTGGGCATATGTCCCAGACTTGGCCATCATTGTTGACGCAGGGTTAAATACAGAACATAAACATAATATCCACTGATGGCAGATGAGTGTAGGGCTTTATGTGAGCATCATGTCTTCTATGTGTAATGAGCCAGCTGAAAAACAAAGAGAGATGGTACCCTGACTTTATTATGTCAGCTCCTGGAGCGAGCTCTACCTGATGTCTGCCTTATTCCTGGTGTTTCTAATTAAATGGGTTCCATATTTAATCCATCAACACATTCTTTTAGCTTATTTTCAAAAATATATCCAGAATCTAACTACCTGTCATCACTGTGCTGCTATTGTAGTCCCACTACAGTCATCTTACTGTAGTGGCCAATGACCTGGATTTCCTGCTTCCACCATTGCCTCTCTTTACTCCATTCTCAGCCCAATAGCCAGGACAATACCCTCAAAATGTAACTTGGATCACATCCCTGTCTCCCCGTTTTACTCAGAGTAAAAGTCACAGTTCTTGCACTGGTCTACAGGACCCTATTTCATTGGCTCTCCCGTGCCTCTTATCTTTCCGACTTCACATTCTTCAGATCTTTACTCAGATTTATCCTTGGTGCCTCATGCTTTAGCTTTTTTTCACAGCACCATATTTTATTCTTTTGTCTTAAAAGACACATTTGGTGCCTTGCTACAAACTACAAAACAATGGCCTTTCCTCCAGGCTAACAGTGTAGCCCACTGAGATTCAAGGCTTAGAGTTCTGATCTGATTTGAACTCCACTTGCCCTCTCACCTGGGTGCTTTTGGGCATTGAATAAACTGTACACTGCATATATATATATGGCAGCCCATATCTTTACTGTCTGTTCCCCCACTAGAATGTACACTTTATGAGATCATTTGTGTGTGTGTGTGTGTGTGTGTGTGTTGTTAACTACTGTATCCTCAATATTTATAACAGTGCCTCACATGTGGTAGGAGTTCAAGAGATGTATTCTACAACAATTATGTTTATAAGTTTTATTTTTTGCATGAACTAGCCTGAATTGGTTTTCTGTCACAACCATAAGAGTCCTAATATACCCATGAAATGCTCGAATATTTATGTAAAACAGCACTAGGGACATAAATCGCTGCTGTTCTGAACAACTCATTTTATGTTTGGATATTTATGCTTCTCTAAAAGTTCTTTCTAGTATTGTAGTGAAATCTATCTCCCTGAAAATTCCACACATTTCTTACATACAGATTATGCAACACAAAAGAAATTTAATTTTTTTACCATATCACCTCTCAAATATTTGAAGCAGCTATTATTACCTTTATATCTTCTCATTTTTTAAATATTTTATTAATTTTTTACAGAGAGGAAGGGAGAGGGAGAGGGAAAGGGAGAGGGAGAAGGAGAGGGAGAGGGATAGAGAGTTAGAAACGTCGATGAGAGAGAAACATCGATTCAGCTGCCTCCTGCACACTCCCTACTGGGGATGTGCCCGCAACCAAGGCACATGCCCTTGACCAGAATCGAACCCGGGACCCTTCAGTCCACAGACTGATGCTCTATCCACTGAGCCAAACCGGTCAGTGCTTCTCATTTTTTATTAAAAACTCCCAATTTCTTTAACTGTTCTCTTACATTTTTGTTTTCAGAAATCTCATTTTCTTTGTTAGCTCTCTTTGAATGTCTCAGGGTTGTTTTTTTAAATGTTTTTTTTGAATCAGATTAAATGCAATACTCTGAGTGGGATTCAACCAGTATAGAGTACAGCAGAATTATCACCTTACACTTAAGATGCTCACATTATATTTATGATATTCTACTTTCATTAATGTAATTTATGTTTAAATTAGCATTTTTGGAAAGTCAAAACATAACAATGATTTACGTTGAGCTTACCATGAATTAAACTCCAAAGTCAGTATCACACGGCTGTTGTTAAGCAACACTACATTACATAATTGGACAACTGATACTTTGGAACCAAAGTTGCCTGCACCCAGGTGCTTGAGCCTTATATCAGTCTCTGTCCTTTGTGGCTTTCTGTAGGCTTCATGTTTTATAGAATTCTGTGTTTTCTTCATCCAAATCTCTCCATCTTCTTTCTTCTGTTCACCTTTCTTTCACCTGATGGGTCTGAGGCAGAGGCACCTCAGCTGTTCCAGCCTCACACTCTGGAGCTGGAAGACAAGTCGCTCTTTCCTGTCCTGGGCTCCCATCTCATATCCAATGCCCAGTGTCCTCCATGCACCAGAAGATACTTGTTTTCCTGCCTGGGCTCTATTACCTGTTCCAAGAATTTGCCTAGACAGAGCCTCAGCTTTCCCCTGCCTCTGTGCCTTGCTATGATCTTTCTGGGATACTAAGAGGCCCCATGCACAGATTCATGCACATTGAAAGGAAATTAATTAGAAGGTGGCTGGTGGGGCGGGATTGGGTGAGACGGGCCAGACATGCTCTGGATCCAACCTCCTGCAGTCCCTCCCCAGACAGCCACACCTGGGGTGGTGCCAGGGCCCCAAGGATGTCTGTGGAGTGAGCGGGGTCCCTCTGGCAGGTGGGGTCCCTCAGCCTGACCTGCAGGGATTGGGCCGAAACAGACAGTTTGACATCCCCCCAAGGGGTCCCGGAGTGGGAGAGGGCACTCTGCAAAGTTGCTGTCGCTTGGCAGCTCCTGCAGTGAGCGTCTGCCCCCTGGTGGTCAGTGTGCATCATACCTAATGGCCAGTCGGCCGGTCAGCTGGTAGGCCAGTGGCTTAGCCTTTTATATGTATAGGTTGGCACCTTTCTGCTGACCATGCTTTGGGTGAAAAGAGACCTAATACCCAATGGTAGGATATAAGTGCTGACCTCTGAACATTAGCCAAACCCTGTTTCCACAACAAGATCTGCCTTCCTATTGAAATACTCACTGATAACCATATTCCAGCCATAATTAGATATTATTTTCTCTTTTACTTAGAGCATGCTAAGTGCATGAATAAGTGGAAAAGACCCAGTCAGAAAGGTAGGATAAAGATAGAATAGGACGGAGAGAAAACAGTTTCAAAGAGAAAATTGTCAGCAATGCCAAATGTTGCAGAGAGATCAAAGAATTTTAGCACCAAGAAAACATGACTGTGCTTGGTAGAGTGTCTCTGATGTCTGCAAAGATAAGCTTTTGATACCTGTCTTCAGTCCATTACGGCACAATCATTGCACATCTTGAGTACAATTCAAAGCTGTCACCTTTGTCAGATTGTGTGGATCTCTCCTTGGTTCACAGTGACATTGCCCCATCCTAAGCCACAAAATGCAGGTTTTCTATAGCAGAAGAGTGGAATATAAAACTAAAAATTACTATTTGTACTGACTACCTACAACCGATAGGATGAGTACATTCCATTGCTTGCAGGAGACAGAAAAAAATCAGACTTACTCTTATTCCACAGAACTAGCACAGTCATGGGGTTCTGAGAGATATGCATGGTCCTCAGGACTTTTCAGATCTATGCACAGAGGAAAAGGTAGAGCAGGAGCACCATGATAAGCTCTGCTCTCTGAGAGATGCTTCTAGGAACTACAGCTCTACAAGAAAGGTAGAAATAAAGAAAACCAGTTCATGTTCAGTCATTGTTGTGCTAGACTCCTGGGATTGTCCTGGCTGCTGCCCCTTCATAAAGTTCCCTTTTTACCCACTCTGATTATCCAAGAGCTAACCACTATCCTACTATATTTCCTGCATGATAGTCAGAGTTGGTTCTGTTGCTTACAACCAAAGAACCCTGACCGTACCATGGTAAGAAGGTGACCAGCTCCTTTTTCATCCCCCCAACCCATACTTCCTTTACAGAAGCCTGAGCATACCCTCCTTTTTCCTCTGATATTAATAGTAAAGCAATTGCTTCTCCTCTCACACTGATGCTCTTCAAGCCACTACTCACCCTCTTTTCCCACGTGTTGTGGCCTATGCCACAGCAGAAAAGGGAAAGCCTAAAAATCATTTGAATATAAATTGAACTAAATGTATAAATGAGACAAAGTTAGACATAACACACAGGCTACCTACAAAGGTTGGCAATGCAATAAGAATTGAACACATGAGACAAAAATAATATAATGTGTTCCAGAGAGGAATGTTTACAGTTTTGCCAGAAACCTCAGCTATAATGAACACCTCTTTATTATCACTTTTCTGGCCATCACAGAAACAACCAAACTCAATGAATGCTGGGATAGATTACATTACTTTCTTTTTGTATTATAGTCAGACGTTGTTTCTGCTTACAATTACATTTTCTGACAAAACCAATCATCTACCCCAAATCTGATCAAGTTACAGTCTGCAATTTCGGTAGGTCCTGGGACATGCTGATTTTCCATCCAAGTTACCCTAAACTTAAATAGCATCTGTTTAATCAGTAAACATCTGGAGGGCAAACCCAATTCCCAAGTTAATTAATGTTTGCATGCTTTATCTTCCCTACAAATGTGTAATCGTTGAGAAGACAGAAACCATGGTATAGTGGAAAAAGCATACACTTGGGAGGCAGACAGACCTGGGCGTGAGTCCGTCCTCCATGCTCTGCCACTTACCCCCTGTATGTCTAAGTTACCTAACCATCTGATCTCCATTTCTTTATCAGAAAATGGAGAAAATAGTTACAACCTGATTATCAGATATGTTAATGTTTATTAATCTCCATCCCATTTATTCTCTTTCCTTATCATAATGTCTGCATACAAATAAATATCAGGCATCATTCATTCAACAGTTATTGAACACTATTGCTAAGAACTGTTATTGGTTCTGGGGACACAACCAAGAAAATGGCAGCCTTCAATCAGCCTGGATTCTCCATCATTGGGATACATGGCTGCTAATGGCTTGTGACACATGGAATTATGTGATACATCAGAGTCAGAATAGACTAAAACTTGTTCTTTATGGTGAGATTCAAAACTTCCAAAAAGGACTCCAATTGACCAAACTTGACTAAGGTTTCCATCTGGTTCCAATGATCTGTGGCAGAGATTTAAGATTCTTTACTGTGACTGTCCCAACTCGTATCTACAATGTACCCTAATGGCAATCAGTGGTGGCTATGAAAAAGCAAAATCCATTGGAAATTAGTGCCTCCATTTGATTTAATCAATAGGTACTGGGGCATTTCCCAGAAGAAAGAGGATATTATTTTAAGCAGGCAACATAGTGTCTGTCTAAGTAAGTATTTCTTAAGAGTGAGATCATTGTCTTACTGGTCTTACTCATCTGCATTCAACCAGTGCCCAGCCCAGTGGCACATGTATATGTGGACTTGCAAGTGTAGGTGCAATGGAAGAACATAGAAAATCCAGAGAATATTAAATTGCTGAATTATGGGGCTATGGCTATAACTGCAATGCAAATTCAGAGAAAGTAACAACGGTGTGGAATTTAGAGAGATTATGGAAGGGATAGAACTTTAATTGGGCCCTCATGAATGATTTAAGAGTTGATTAAGTGAGTAGGAAGGGAGAAGGCATTAGAGAAATGAGCAGAGCTTATGTGTTTATATGAGCGGTAGGGAAGGCAATCAGGGTGCTGATGGGCCTTACTGGATGAGTGATGAAATAGTGGGTGAAGATGAGGAAGTTATTGGAGGCAGACACTATGGGTAGCCCAAGAAACAGGCAAAGGAGTCTGTTCTGAATGTATTAGTGGAGAATAGGTTCTTGATTAAGGGAAGGATACAAAAATGAATTCAGGAAGATTGAGAGTTGCAATGGTGAGGAAATTGGTCATGTAAATGCTTTCTTGGGAAGTTAGCAATGGGGCCTTGAGCTGAGGCCCTGAAACAATAGATAAAAATTACTAATTTTGTGACAGGTTTTATATAGAAACTCTATTATTTCACCAAAGGGAAATTCAAAAATAATTCCAAGATATCTATAAAAATAGTGATACCACTGTAATATATTGGAATGTAGGGAAGAGAGCCAGCCTAGTTTGGGTTGATGGAAATAACAAACTTTGTTTTTGACATGCTGAATTCCAGGGGATGACGGAACATCTGGGTCAGTAGACAGCTGGAAATTCCATCCTGAAATTCAAGTAAAATCTGAAGCGTTATTTCAGAAACCCAAAATCATTTTGATTATTTTATTTAACAAAGATGTGTTGAGTCTTTACTAAATCAAAGGTCTGGACTAGGTTCTGTCAATACAAGAAGAATACAATCTCTGCCTTTTAGTCACTTGCCTTCAATTGGGAGAGGTGACAAGAAAATGCACCACCACAATGTTAATAAGTGTATGACCTTAAGCTTAGGCTGTGTTTCTTCACATTTTTTTAATTGAAAAGTGGGATTCTGCATTAAAGACAAGATTAAAAAGTATTTCTAAAAATGATGATGTGCCTGGCTCACGTGGCTCACTGGTTGTGTTGACCCATGAACTAGGAGGTTACTGTTTGATTCCTGGTCAGGACACATGGTTGTGAGCTCAACCCCAGTAGGAAGCAGCCAATCAATGTTCTCTCTCATCATTGATGTTTCTATCTCACTGTCCCTCTCCCTTCCTCTCTCTAAAATCAATAAAAAATATTTTAAAAATAATGTAAAAATTAAAAAGTAAAAATGATGATGCAACATTTGTTTTCATTGGTTGCCATGGCAATAGAGATTGGCATTTCCTGGAAAAAAATGTGTGCTTAAGATTCTGAGCTAGGGCATTCTGAGGTGGCCGCTGTTTGGCTACACAGCTTCTAAGACTTGCTATTATCTCTCATACCATGGCCCAAGGGGTAAACTACTCTGCTAAAGACAGCTCCCATTTATTAAGCTTATACTTTTTGGAGTTATGCACTCTATGTACGTTATCTCTTTTAATTATTGGAGTCGCTCACATAAAGTCTCAAAGTGATGCATAACTAGATTTAGATTGCACAACCTTTCATTCATCCATTCACTCAAAAGGTATTTATTCAGCACATACTCCCACCCAGGCCCTAGAGACAGTCCCTACCCTTGTAGTGTTTACAATCTCTAGGGGAAGGAAAACATTAAAGAAATGAGTTACAATATTATACTGGGAATATATATGTTCCAAGGAGCTATGGATATATATATATATATATATATATATATGTATATATATATATACACTAAAAAAGGGTAATATGCTAATTAGACTGGGTCAACCGGACATCTTCTGGTCGTCCAGTCCTCCTTCCAGACAAAGCCATGGTAGAGGCAGTTAGGGGTGATCAGGCCAGCAGGGGAGGGCTGTTAGGGGCAATCAGGCCATCAGGCAGAGGGGTTAGGGGCGATCAGGCCAGCAGGCAGGTGAGCAGTTAGGAGCCAGCAGTCCCAGATTGCGAGTCAGAAATCCCATGAGGGGTCCCAGATTAGAGAGGGTGCAGGCAGGTTGAGGGACCCCTCCCTGCACAAGTTTTGTGCACCAGGCCTCTAATATCTATATATCTATATATCTATATATCTATATATCTTGGGAAATCCAGGCCTCTAATATATATATATATATATATATATATATATATATATATATATATATATATATATATCTTGGGAAATTTAGGCCAGTGGGCAGAGAAAGTCTTGCTGAAGAAATAGTGACCTTTGCCCAGCAGGCTTGGCTCAGTGGTTGTCAACCTATGAATCAGGAGGTTCGATTTCTAGTCAGGGCACATGCCTGGGTTGTGGGCTTGATCCCCAGTGCAGGAGGCAGCCAATCAATGATTCTCTTTCATTATTGATGTTTCTGTCTCTCTCCCCCTCTTCTTTCCTCTCTGAAATCAATAAAAAATATATTTAAAAAATAGTGACCTTTAATCTGAGACTCAAAGGACAAGTGGTATTAGTTCAGCTGAAAGGGGACAGAAAGAGTATTCCAGGCAAATACATTGAAAAACATGTCTGAAAGCTGAAAGTGAGAGAGGACCTGGCTTATTGAAGGAAATAAAAAAATGTTCTGTGTAGTTGATCATAGTATTGGAGGGAGAAAGAGGGCCCAGCTGAGACAACAAGTTACTAAGCCAGGATTAGAATTTAGGTCTGTTGTACTGCAAAACCTGCTCTTGACTCCTCTCTTCAAAGCCTGTTGAAGCTTGTAAAGCATCTGGATTAAAGTGTCATTTTCAGAGGTCCCAAAGCCAGAAAAAAAAAGTGAATTTCTCATTTCAGGGTGACAGTGTAGTCTCATTGCACAGGCCTGTAGTTCTAAATAGCAAGAATGGGTTTTTTTAATAATCCTAACTCTGTTAAGTCAGGACTTTCCATCAGCATCTATGCTTTAAGATCAGAGGAAATTCCAGTGGGTTGTGAGAGAATTCAGAGGAGAAATGTCTGGTGTTTTCTCAGATTGGAAATTTGAAACAGTTTGCTGTCAATATTCACTGTACAAATGACTGTTTTAAGATTGAAGTTCTAGTCTATATTTTTTTTCTCTGTGAAAATTATTCTTATTTATCGAGTGACCTCTCTGAGAACTGAAATTACATGTCAGAAAGAGGGTCATATTCTGCCACTGTAGTGCCTTTAATCTAGACAGAGGGTTTAGTCTATGATGTAAATATGATGCTCTTCACAGCAATATTTTTATCTTAACGGTACAGGTGAAAAGTGTGTGTGCCATATAGAAGTGTTCTATGTATTATCAATAAAATGATTAAAGCAGTTAATGATGAATATCTGTGCATTTTAGCAGCAACATTTGAATTGAAGATTTCATTATTTTGCCCTTACAGTAAATTAATAAACCAATACTGTAAATTCTCAAAGCTACAGTGGGGAAGACAAGGAACATGCAGTCATTAATCATATTGTGAAAATAAACATAGCAGAAAAAGAATTGAAACAAAGCTCTCTGGACCGAAAACAATCCATATTGGAAAATGTAGATTTGCCTAGTTAGATATGAGGTTCAAGTGATGTTTTTTTCTGAGCTGTCCCTGCTCTAAAATAGATAGCCATGGTGAGAAAAAAAACATTATAGGTTTCCTTTCTGGGACCAATAACTTGGGAACTAAAAGAATATGTCTCATATATTAGAAGTACTTCTCCAAAAACTCATATAATTCAGCAGTTTAAAGTTATGGTAAAATTATGAGGACTCTTACTGGCATAGTTAAATATATTATGAGAAATAAATAAAAGCAAAAAGTGTTCCCTTAGGATATCTGTAATATAAATGTAAAATAATGGATCTAACCTGAGGTTACCAAAACAATTAAACATGTGATAGATTATTTAAAGCTCTCATTATTAATTAGCTCTAGAAATTTTACCCTTAAAATTTCTTTTGTTTGCTAGAGAGAATTTCTAGGTAAAAGTTTGAGTTATAGCAGAAACATGGTAAATGTAGAAGAGCTGATAAAATCGGGGCTTGCCACAAGTACATTTCCTTTGAAATTCCATGTAGTTCAGGTGCTAAAGAAGTAATACACCGAGAACTATTTGTTCCCCCACTGATGATTGTCTCTGACTCACAAAACCATCCTTAATCTTTCTATTTCCCGTTCCTTTCATTCAGACCTTCCCCACGTCCCTGGATTTTTTTTCCTGAGAACGTTTCCAGCCTGAGTTCCTCTGTCAAGCTGCAGAGCTCAACCCTGGCTTCGCTCACCAGCCCACCTGGGAAGAAGCACCATCCCTCTGTTCTCATTCTATACACAACTTCTAGAACTACTTCATCCACAGCAGTTTTATCATGCCATTCCTGGCTCAGCCTCCACTGTTCAATCTCATTCTCTCTCTCTCTCTCACCCCCCGCTGCCTCTTCACCAACAATCAGTTCTCAGACACGGATGGACTCCACTATACTTTTCACATATTCATTTATCAAATATGTATCAAAGAACTGACAACATCAGACTCAACTTTTGGGAAAACACTCTGGCTACAGTGTGAAATTGCCCAGGGGTGGGTGTGACCAGAGATCCCACTGGGGTTGCCTGCTGGGAGCTAGTGAAGTAGCCCTGGCAGGAGATGATGGTCTCAGCAGTGGAGAGGGAGTGAAATAATCGGTTTTGCGATCTGTTCAACAGTTGTATATTCCCTATTCTAATTGAATTTGACTTTCCAGACAGTCAGTAATTATCTCCCAAAACTTTTATCTCTAAGTTGCACTTTATAAAATCATTACTAGATATATGACCCATCGCTCTGTGTCTATGGAGGGGACTTTAACCCTCCATGCCTCCATTTATCTGTAAAGAAAGCCTACCAACATAATCTGCTTCACAGAGTTGTTTTAAGGCTTAACTGAGAGATGCTTTAAAGGGTAAAGCTCAGTGCTTGGCCCATAGTAAGACCATAATCCCTGTTAGTCACTGTATTGCTGCTACAACTAAATCTACAACCGAGTTTTTCTTGATTAATCCACAACATCCTGAACACTTTGATTCATACGCATAAAAAAAGAATTAAGTAATTTGGGAACTGAAAGAAATTTCAGGAACCATCTTGTCTAATCCCTTCACTTACAGATTTGGAAGTGTGGGTACCACGTGGGGAGGAACTTGTTCAGGCTCACAGAGTTCAGTGCTAAGTTCAAAGCCAGACCCTGATGCCCAACTCCCTGAGTGACAGGCCTTTTGTTGTATCTGTTTAACTGAAATTTAAGCAACTTGGGGATGTGTCCCCTCTTTGTTGGTTGGCCCAGTGCTCAGCCAGAAGCCTTGCACCTATCTACTGCCACATGGTAAGGTGGAAATAAACTCTGATGCTTTTTGCTGCAAATTAGGTTAAACAGATTTATGGGCTAAACCAGTGGTCGGCAAACTCATTAGTCAACAGAGCCAAATATCAACAATACAATGATTAAAATTTCTTTTGAGAGCCAAATTTTTTAAACTTAAACTATATAGGTATGTACATTGTTATTAACTTAATTAGGGTACTCCTAAGACTTAGGAAGAGCCACACTCAAGGGGCCAAAGGGCCGCATGTGGCTCGCGAGCTGCAGTTTGCCAATCACAGGGCTAAACCATTTTCAGTTCTTGCTCACCATATAATGAGACAGAAATTCTGCAATCTAAACGATTAATAGTTTATCTAATGACCATCTGGCCTACAGTTCAAAGTCTTTTTAAAGGAATCATCTAACAGTCTCAATATCGAACTCTTCCTTGGGCGAATCTAAGACCACGATAATATGGTTAGGGTACCACTGAGTGCTCGCAGATAAACACGTATAAGTGGGCTCTTCCAGCTCATGGGGGCTCCAAGGGAGAATCAGGTTTCTGGTTTCCTTACTTGGCACAGCCCCCTGTGAAACCAGCACCACCAAAAGCACATCACACTGGTGGAGAGGCTGCTGCCAAAGCATTTCACAGTTCATCTTCTCCCAACCTGGGAGGCGTGTCATTTCAGAAGGAACCTGGTGGAGGGATTCTCTCCTCTGGAACTTTAAAAACACACACAACATACTGTGTTATTCTTTGCTTTTTTTTATCACACAAAACTAAGCATCTCTCTTAAGTGGCCTAATTGGAATCTTAGAATGTTTACTTTCCCAATGACCCTAGAGGAGGAGGTGAACTTCACTGGCTCAGTTACTTAGGACTCAGCAACATTGAATTGATGGTTTGAGACTCTCAGTGAGAAAATAAATATAATCACAGTGTTTTCTTGGAACACAGTTCACTACATGCTTTTCTTTGTATTATCCATCTGTCTGTTTTACCCCTTGACCCATCTGTCTTTCTTGTATTCAGTTTTTAACTTAATTCTTCGTTTACTTTTTTTCTCACCTACTTTTAAGTAATTTTCCCTGATAAAACTTGGTTGTTAAAATATTTTCCACAACCCCTTAAGTTATAATGCCAATGAAAATAGGAAAATAAAAGTACTGTCATCTTATTCCTATAATAATTGAATTCAGGGAATATCCGTTCTATTAAAATCATAGGATTTTAGAATAGAAAGGGGCCTTAGGAAATTTGACAAAGTTAAAGTACAATTGGAGGAACTAGAATGTTTTATGAATGGCTCATTTTAATTCAGTAAAGAAGTTTTATTTCTTTTGTCAGGAACAGTTACCCAAGTCTTGGAAATGGGCAAGAGAGATTATCAAGTCGGATATGAGGTTCAAGTGATATTTGTTTTTCACTTGAACCTCATGAAGTGAGTATGGGAAGGTCTGGCAGAATTTCCAGGGTGTGGAAATTTGGTTGTCTTTGACAAGGCTATTCACAAATCTGTAGTGATAGTTTTATTCATGTAGAAAACTGATGATAATACAAATAATTCTTGTCCATAGCAAAAGATCCCTGTGTATAGTGATACAAATGAGTTTTGTCCAGTAGACAATATAAATATCTCTAAGTCAGTTTCTCATTAGACTCAATTTTAATGTTGTGCTGGTTTCCTCATTAATCAATGCATTAAATAAAGTATTTAACAGGTGTTCATTTTGTATTTGCCTGAGAATTATAATTTGGATATTTTGAAAATTATACTTTAACACAACTTTGTTCTGGATGAGTTTTTAAAAATCTATTCACTATTTTTTATCTTTAGTAAATAAAGTATACTTCTTTAGATTTTTTAGGGTTTTGCATTTTTTCCAAGTGTGGATGAGAGACACTGATTTTCAGCTACGTGGGTGCCTAGGAGCAACAAGTACAGCATGATGATTAAGCACATGGGGTTAAAGCCCAGCGCTCAGGTTGAAATCCCAACTCTGCCTTTAACAGCCACTTCCTGGCCAGTTACTTAGCCCCTTTGTGGTTCATTTTCTTCATTTTTTTTATGTAAATGGGATGTGATGTTTAAATAAATAAATGTATGTAAAGCACTTGGGACAATCACACACTTTTTTAAAAATATATTTTATTGATTTTTTTTTGCTCAATAAATATTTTCTAATTAAATTATTACATATGTGTCCTTATCCCCACATTATCCCCCATCACCCCCACTCATGCCCTCACCCCCCTGTTGTCTGTGTCCATTGGTTAGGCCTATATGCTTGCATATAAGTCCTTTGGTTTATCTCTCCCCCTTACTCCCACCCTCCCTTACCTTCCCTCTGAGGTTTGATGGTCTGATTGATGCTTCTCTGTCTCTGGATCTGTCTTTATTCATCAGTTTATGTTTTGTTTTTGTTTTTGTTTTTGTTTTTACAGAGTGGAAGGGAAAGGGATAAAGAGTTAGAAACATTGATGAGAGAGAAACATTGATCAGCTGCCTCCTGCACACCCCCTACTGGGGATATGCCTGCAACCAAGGTACATTCCCTTGACTGGAATCGAACCTGGGACCTTTCAGTCCGCAGGTTGATGCTCTATCCAGTGAGCCAAACCGGTTAGGGCAATCACACACTTTTATTGTGATTTGCCTTAAGTTGTTCTCAAGCACAGTGGAGTCTCATGGAGCATCACAGATGTTTCTAGCTTCTGAAGGCTCAATCCTGCTATGGGAAGAGAGAAACCATTTAAACTATGTGGACAACTCTTCCCTACCCAATGTGCCTGAATCAGAGGTTCAGTGAGCAGGCAGCGCTTGGGTTCCCACTCTGAGCTACATTCCATCTTGGCCTCTGCAGTGGTTTTGCAGTGTGTCAACTTGGCTAGTCTGAACTGCATAGCCAAGGATTATTCTTACAATTTCTGAATAGGGAAGGTCACAAGTGAGATTCTTGCAGGATTGTTACAGGCAGAGGGAGCATGTAGTAGACACATTGCTCTGATTGACTTACTCCCCTCATTCGAGTGAGGCAGCTGCTAGGCCTGTAGAGGTTCTGTCTTCCCCTGAATCCCCCTCTAGTTTTTCTTAAGGTGTGTGTGTGTGTGTGTGTGTGTGTGTGTGTGTTTTCAGTTTCATGACAAAAGACTCTAGCTTCTGCAGGAGAGCCTTGTCACCAAGGACAGAAGCAACAAGAACAGACACAGGTTGCAGTTCATCCTTGTGGAACTCCAGCTGCCTTGTGGGATTCTCTTCCTGAGTGTCTGTCCTGCACTCAGCTCCAGCAGCAGACATGGGTACAGCCTTACCAGAGACTGCTTACACAGCCTCCAGAATCGCAAAGACCAAACCCCTGCAATAAATCCCTATATTTATAGCTAGCTAGCTAGATAGATGGATAATAGATAGACAGGTAGATATCAATACTGGTATAGATATATCCTACTGATTCTATTTCTCTTGTTGAACTGTGACTCATGCAGAATTTGGTACCAGGAGGGGGGAAGCTAAGAAGTGCTTATTCAATTATTTATCCATCTACTAAACAATGGACTCAAGCTAGACATACGATTATATAATCTACTTTTATCACCTAAAATGTATTATGAACATCCTGTTCTATGTCCCTCATCCATTTTTAATGGTTAGATAATCCTTGTAAATATGTATCATAATTTATTTAATAAGAGACATTATGTGAGTATTCAGGTTGCTTCCAATGACAATACCACAATAAATTCTCCACATAAATATTCACATGCTTTTCTCATTACACTCTTAAAATAAAGTCCCAGGAGAGTGATTATTTAGTCCAATGATATGCACAATTAAATTTTTTATTTTATTAGAATGGTTGTTCCAATTTATCCTCCTACCAACTGTGTATGGAATGACCTATTTCTTTAGAAATTCCTTGGTATTTTAAATCAGGGCATTCTGATTTAAACCAGTGGGTTTAACTAGTTTGTTTTGTGAACTGAACTGGATTTACTGTTGCTTTTAGAGATGTCTAATCACCAAAACTTTCTAGTAAGCCCATTAGCTGCTGTCCTGTTGAGGTGGAATCTCTAATCTTTGACCTCTTAGGGTCAGTGACTGAAGCCAGAATCCCTCTGTTCCAGTTTTCCTGCCCAACTCCCAGAACCTCCATCAGGGTCATCTCCGACCCTTCAAGACTGTGCTCATAGAGAGCCCTTTAAATAGCTCAGTGCTAGCTAAGGAAGTTTGCCAAAAGCAGCTTGCTTGTGGGTAGTGCTGATGAGCTTCATTCACCAGTGTTTGCAAAGTACCAAATTAACTGGAGATCTTTAGCAGAAAATTCTTGCTGACTGAAAGAGGAAGAACTGGTGAAATTCTTTAAACTCCTACAGCATTTACTCAGAACCATCTGAATGCATTTAAAGTATCTTTTAGAGGATGCTAAGAGGAGTTTGAAAGTTATCACCAAAGCCTACCCAGATGGCAATGCTCACATAACTGTTTATTTTCCATCATGTTTAAAAGAATGTGCTCCCACTGCAGGTTTAGAGGTGATGCGGGGTCTCCATATGACATAATCCATTGTAACTATAAAACATAAACACCCATTAAAATCTTATCCCACCCATTCTCTCTTTTTTTTTTCAAATGCAAAAAAAAAAAAAAATCACTGTGAAAGCTAATCCACTGTAAGTACAGCAGTTGAAATGGCTTTAAGCTATAATTCCTGGCCTTTTCTCCTCATTCTTTCTTCCCTGGTTCTTATATCAGGTGAAGAAACTCCATATCCTTTCTACAGATATTCACAAAAGAACTTCACATGAGATGAAGAACCAAGATAACGGCATAAGGTAAACACCTGTACGTGCTGCCTCTCACAACCACATCAAAACTACAACTAAAAGACAAAACAGCTATCATCCAGAACCACGGGAAAGCTGGCTGAGTGGAAGTTATACAACTAGAAGGAAAGAAAAAAGCGCATTGAGACTGGGTAGGAGGTGCAGAGGTGCAGAAGAGCGGAGGTACAAAGTCGCACAAAACAGGCTGGCAACTGGGTGCACTGTTTGTTTGTTTTTAATTGGAAGGGACATACAAGCTCCTGACAGCTCTGAACTCCAGTTCCCAGCGAGACTCTGGGGACTCAGACTCCTACAGCGAGAAACTGGACTCTCTGGCATCTGGTCGGAAAGCGAGGGTGGCTTTCTTGCAGAGGTGCTCGCAGGGATCATTGTTACTGTGTGGGGGTGCGGGACGCAGAGACCCGGAGACACAGAGACTTGGAGACACAAAGACGGCTGACTGGCAGCCATCGCTGTTTGTTCTGCCCTGGTGATTCCCTGAGACCCCGCCCCACCCAATTTACAACCCCACCCAAGTTGTGTGCAGTGACTTTTGCATATGAATGGCCTGTCCTTTCTCAGCCTAACCTAACAAACTGCAACTGGGTCAGAGAGCTCCAAAACTTCCAAACCCCAAACAAAGAGAAGAAATCTGCAGATCTCACTGTAGCTCCTGCTGGGTGGCTTCAGGCAGTGGCTGACTTTGCACCTTCTTGGAGATCCAAGAGCCTTGGAGATCTTGTACCCAGTGGTCAATGTGAGATGATACCAGATTTCAACTCCTCACATCCATAAGCGACACACTCAAGAGATAGACTGAGTGAGCACCAAAGCCCCACTGAAGCAAGTCCTGCCCCATAAGGGTGTCTCCAGCACAACAGTACTTCCATTGTAGACACAGCGGGCCCTCACAGCCAATTGGCCTGGAGGTCAATTCCTCCCAGTGATACCAACAGCAATCAAGGATTAACTAAAACAAGACTGTGCACAAAGCCCACAAAGGGGTGCACCAAATGTATCCACCTCAGGTGATTAGGGAGGCTGAGCCACTGGAACCTATAGGACACCTAGCACACAAAGCAACTCTATCAACACAGGGAAGCAGCCAAAATGCAGAGACAAAGAAACATGTCACAAGTAAAAGAAATGGAGGAAAGCAAACTACTGGATATAGAGTTCAAAACCACAGTTATAAGGTTACTCAAGAATCTTCTACAAACCTCTGAGGAACTTAGTGAGACCTCCGAGGAACTTAGTGAGACCTTCAAGGATCTTAGTGAGAATGCAAAAAAAATGGAAAAGGACCAGTCGGAAATTAAGCATACACTGTCTGAAATAAAGAATATACAGAAATTCAACAGTAGACTAGAGGATCCCAAGAAACAAATCAAAGATTTGAAATACGAGGAAGCATAAAACACCCAACTGGAAGATAAAAAAAAAAGAATCCAAAAATATGAAGATAGTGCAAGGAGCCTCTGGGACAACTTCAAAAGTACCAACATCCAAATTATGGGGGTGCCAGAAGAAGAGAGAGAGCAAGATATTGAAAACCTATTTGAAGAAATAATGACAGAAAACTTCCCATACCTGGTGAAAGAAATAGACTTACAAGTCCAGGAAGTGCAGAGAACCTCAAACAAGAGGAATCCAAAGAGGACCACACCAAGACACATCATAATGAAAATGCCAAGGGCAAAAGACAAAAAGAGAATCTTAAAAGCAGCAAGAGAAAAACAGTTAATTACCTACAAGGGAGTACTCATACAATGGTCAGCTGATTTCTCAACAGAAACTATGCAGGCCAGAAGGGAGTGACAAGAAATATTCAAAGTGATGAATAGAAAAAACCTACAACCAAGATTACTCTACCCAGCAAAGCTATCATTTTGATTTGTAGATCAGATAAAGAGCTTCACAGACAAGAAAAAGCTAAAGGAGTTCATCATAACCAATCCAGGATTATATGAAATGCTGAAGGGTATTCTTTAAGAAGAGGAAGAAGAAGAAAAAGGTAACGATAAAAATTAGGAACAACAAATACATATCTATCAACAGGTGAATCTAAAAATCAAGTGAATAAAAAATCTGATGAACAGAATAAATTGGTGAATAGAACTGAATCAGGGGCATAGAAAGGGAGTGGGCTGACAATTCTTGGGGACAGGGGGTATGGGGATGCGGGAAGAGACTGGACAAAAATCATACACCTATGGATGAGGACAGTCGGGGGGTAAGGGCAGGGGGTGGGGTGGGAACCGGGTGGAGGGTAGCTATGGGGGGAAAAAGAGGAATATCTGTAATAATCTGAACAATAAAGATTTATTTTTTTAAAAAAGAACTTCACATGGGCAATTGCACTGTTTCAATGAGTAAAGGCTTAAGGAAGGACTAGTCAACCCATGAGTACATTTAAGTAAGTGATCACCAGTATCAGGGTTGATATTAAATGAATAGATTTAAGAGGTTTTATACCTGGCTTGGAGGTCAGGAAGCCTATTAAACCGGTGGACTAGGAGACTAAAAACTAATTCAAGTAATGGATCCGGGACAAACAAACACATAGTAGCATTCTTTATTTCAGAAATGTAAAACAGGAGGAGTTTTTGCAAGTGAGATTTATTGAAAAGACTTGGGATGTGTCCCACTTCTGAGTAGCTTCTTGGATGTAAGATTGCAGCCTAATTAGTGAGATAAATGTGTGGATGTGTTTGTGTCCTGGCAACCATCTAGGTGAATGTGCCTTTTCTTATCAACAAGAAAAGCTCCTTTATCACTTAGGTTCATCTGAAACAGTTTTTGGTTCACCTAAAAATGTCTGGTCTCTATTATCTAAACAATCTATAAATGAAGTGCTTCCCTCCCCCCAACAGCTTTACTATTGAGCAGTGTCTTTACAAGTGGCAGTCTGTCAGCAATATCAATTATTTGTAAGAGGAGAAAATGTTGTCTGTAGAAACAAAAGGGGCCCTTCATCTTCAGACATGCTGTGCCAGGCAGCTGCTGGGCAGCTATGGAGACAGAGCAGCTTCTCATTGTCTTGGTGGTTAATAGGTAATGATCATTAGAACATTTCAGGATTTGGATCCAGAAACATTTTAATTTTCAACTAAGGATATGTCTTTATTGATCTGAGGGAGCTGAGAAGAGAAAGAGGGAGGGAGAGAGAGAGGAAGGGAGAGAGGAATGGAGGAAGAAGTAAGAGGTAAGAGAGAAACATCAATCAGTTGCCTCCGATTACTACCCACTGATCAAATCTGCAACCTGGGTATGTGCCCTGACTAGGACTCGAACCCACTCCTTTTGGTGCACAGGACACTGCTCCGATCAACTGAGCCACACCAGTCAGGGCTGGATCCAGTAACATTTTTAAAAGGAGATTTAGGCAGGAAAAGCGAATAGGTTGAGTGAAAGTGAATTTAGATTTTTATTTTGTTTTGGAGATTAGCTAACCTGATCAATCTGAAGGCAACTTAGGAGGCCTAGGATGAATATTTGATGCAGTTATTTACTCTGTTAGAGAATTTTAGAGGTTAACTCTAGTTCAGATTCCACATTTTATAGATAATATAAGTGAGAATTTTGACATTTTCTTCATCTATAAGCTTTGTCTGTTCAGTAAATATAGTTGCAGTGAGTGAGGACATGGATGGAGAAACTGAATGGATGATAGAACAAAAGAAATACAGAAAATTTGTCAGGCTTGGCTAGAGGAAGTACTGAAGTTAATGATTCCAAGAGAGTTCTACAGGGTTCCAAGAATACACAAGACTGAGAAATGTAAGTGCTTTGAAGCCTCCTGGTTTGATTAAGAGGCAGAGTATGTGTATAATCCTTCCAGACCTTTGTGAACACCAGACATCACTGTACTGGTGGAGCTCTTAAGCATCATCTGTAGACACATCTGCTAGATATTAACTCTTACTGGTGGGAGTAAGAGTTAATATCAACAAACTAGATCCCTGCCCTCTAGGAGCTTACCAACTAAGTTGGTAACCTCAATAAACCCATTTATTCAGGATATATAAGCACTGGTCCTCAGATCATGTGCCAATGATGTGGACTCATTGTTTAAGCAGGAAAGGTATGTTTAAATAAGGCATCTTCAATATATAACCTGGTGCCATGGGTAGGATGATACTGAATGGAGAGTGAGCAGGCCCTGTGACTTTGGAATAGAGTGTCTTTATTTGCAAAACTAAGTAGCACACATAGGGAACAAAGCTATATTCCTGATTTCTAAACCATTATGCTCTAACTTTGTGATTCTAAACTTTTTTGAATCATGTACCCTTATCATGCTTTTTAGCATGTACCCCTGATGTAAAAGTAGATATATTTATGTTATCTGTGTATTGTTTCACTAACACATAATATGTTAACATAAAAATGTGCTAGGATAACATAAATATAGTCATCTAATGGTTTCTTCCTGTACACATGGGGTAGGTAAAACCCATACTGTAAATAATTTCTAGTCATCTCTGGAGTACATTAATTATACTTCACTTTCATTTCCAGTCCCAGCCACATATCATTTTCTAAATGTTAAAACCATAGAGTTAACCTTCAATAAAATATGTTAAATAACAAGTAAAGGGAAGAGAGAAGAATGAAGCAGTTAATATTTGCATGCACAGCCCAAGCAGAGAAGAAACTATGGGAAGCTGCTGCCATACGCATTCTATTACTCAGCACAGGGCTGCGGCTGTAGCTACATTTGCCTTCTTCCACTGCATATTCCATGTTTCTTTTTCCAATAGCCAGGACCTCAACTGGCCGGGGTTCTTCCTAAAAATCTAGATCTTCAGTGGCTCTTTTTTTAAATTGGTGTATGTAGTTTTCAGTTCACTTTTACTATTGGAAATGATGGTAAGTAATAAAAGACATCACAGATAATCCCCTAGGTTCCAGGAATAGGCCTCCTTGTTCACATTTTCTGGCATCGATTCAATTTCCTCTTGGTAATTAGGATCAGCCACCCAGGAGAGCAATCCTTTTCTTCGCTTGTTGATGTAGTGGTATGAAGAACTCAAAATGATCCAACTGTGGTCTAGAACTCCAGTTTCATGTAACCATTGTTTTAAGGATTTCTCTCTTAGGAACCAAGACCTCTAAATAGCAGAACTTAAAGTTGTAGATATGGTTGTAAAAACTCTGCAGGTGGGTTATTTGGTATAATAGTAAGAGGAATCATCCCCACTTAGACCCACTGATTCCTAGACAAACCAGGTATTCTAGCTATAGGACAGGCATTGTCATCTATTATTACCTGATCAAAAGTATCTACCAAATCCTGGATGACAGAATCATATCTTCTCAGGATTTTGTAGGTTTTGATGCTGTTGTATATGGAAGTTTTAAAATTTAATTTAAATGTTGTTTGCTGTTGTATATAAAATACAACTGATTTTAGTATAGAAACCTTGGTCCTGTGACTTTGAC
Organism: Myotis yumanensis; assembly: GCF_028538775.1. Classification (NCBI taxonomy): domain Eukaryota; kingdom Metazoa; phylum Chordata; class Mammalia; order Chiroptera; family Vespertilionidae; genus Myotis; species Myotis yumanensis. Next base: position 176,712,700 of record NW_027223754.1, read on the forward strand.
AAATTCATTTATTAGTCCTAACAGTTGTTTTATAGGTCCTTAGCAATTTCTATAGAAATAATCCTATAATCTACAAAGAGAGTTTTACTTTTCTCTTTCTGATCACTTTTCTTTTGTATTACTTTTATTTCTTTTGTCCTCTTTTTGCCTTAATGCAATGGTGAGACCTCCAGTACGATGTTAAAGGGCAGCGGTGAGTGTATGCATCCTTTGAGGAGGGTACACTCTACACTGTTGAGTTGTAGTGTCTCTGAGGGGGTATCATGAGTCTGGATCTGAAATTGTTATAGGTATTACAAGAAGAAACTTCCCTGCAAAGGTGATATAGGAACAGAAAAATGGGCAGGAAGCCCACAGGCAACAAAAAGAAAGGAGCAACTCTTCCTCCTTAACTTTCCAGTCTCCGTTCAGCGTCCCCTATTGGCAAAAAGAGCCTAACATAGAATCAGTTGGCAAAACAGATGTGGGTTGCAGAGTGCGAGATCCAACATCACAAGGCTGACTATAGACCCTATAGAACGGTGGGTTTGGAGCCAAGAGACAATAGCTTACTAACAGCACTCAGGAAGTACCTGTGGTTGTTTAGACTCAAGCATGTCTTCTCTTCAATCCCAGAGTGAGTCCCAAGAGTCATTAGAACTTTACCTCTGTTTTATTTTGTTTTCCTAATACTGAGATTTGTTTAAAAAGACTATCATGCTTCTGTCTAAGGGAGTTTCATTCTGCACTGAGGTCTTTCTCCCTCTGGGATTCTGGGAGTTCAAGGCTGTGGATTTGAACTGCCTACCTGAAACCTCTTTTCAGATTCACTTCTAGTCTAAACTGAGCCCATCCCAGTTTATCTCCTTTATTCCTTTTCCCACTTTCTCATTGTAACTCTCTTCTACAAAAGTATTTTATTCTCATCCCTGATAACCTCTTGTGTTTTAGCATCTCCTGTGTTAAACAGTATGTTTCCATTCAATATATTATTAGTGCAGCAATTTCATCTCTTTCTTCTTACACCTCCATGAATAAAGATTCACACACATACTCCTAAGTATACACACACCTCAAGCTTCAACACAGAAAACCTGACATTTTTCTGCTCAAAGAGGTTAAGAGGAATTCTCACAGTCAAACAAGTAGAGAGAAGCAGAACTGATATTCAGCCTCCAGATTGGCTGATTCTAAAGCTCCTACCCTCTCCATTTCCCCATTTCTCTTCTTTTTAATACTAAAAATAATAACTCCACTTACATCCTTTTGTTTTTCAATGTGAGTTCACATAATTGCTGTCTGTGGCGACCACAACTCCTTTGGAAAGTAGGACAGGTCATATTATTTTCTCTATGTTACAAGAGAAAAAACTCAGCTTAATAAATTTCCCAACAGAAAACGTTTTTAAAAGGAAACATCCAAGCAGTTGTTGTTTCTCTCTCCATTTCATTAAAGCTCAATTATATATTTTTTAAAAATTAATACTCTGTTGATAACAACTGGAGTCTCTTTGACTTCCATTGCTGTGTACTACTCACCATTGTTTGTACTTTTATGGATGGTTTTATTTACTGGTGGTGGTGACGGGGTCATGTGTAGTATGCAAATATCTTTGCTAAGTTCTTCTAAGTATGACACATATCAGATCCAAGCAAGGTCAATATCAGTAGTTGCTGAGACTTCTCATACAGGGCACCACCTTGCCAGGGCTGACCAGCAGCCCCTGAACAATGGATGAACAGATTACTCCCACACAGATTCACTGTGAAAGAGAGGGCTAAGGGGTTGCCTGGCTCAAGGGTCCAAGCAGCCTCGATTGCCTGCCTCGTTAGCCTTTTTTTGTAACAGCAGTTTGAAATAAAGTTTATCTTTAAGATACAATCAGTAGGAGAAGTAATCTTGGGAGGACACATGTGTTTGTAGTGTTTTTTAAGCAAGGACACCTAAAAGATTAAGCATAAGGATTCCAGTAAACACTTGGGGATCTGCACATGCATAGACTTGTTTGGAAAGGTCAAGAAATAATTAGGGGCGCCACCTTTGATACTCCCCTAAGTCTCCCCTAAGTGGGAATTCTGATAAATAGGGCACACACTTCCCTTTTCTCAGAATGTCCTCCTTACAACTTTCCAATCAAGTCTCTTGTGCTCCCCAACAAGTAGTCAAATCAGAACAAAATTTGTGTTGAATTTACTAGTATAAAACTTTAATGGCTTAAAAGTGTGTTCCCCACAGTATTAATCAGTGCATTTACATTTTTATTCTAGCACTATCTATTCTCTACTTACACTATATTGGTTAGAACATCTGGTTCTTCACTTTGTGTATGGCTTGAAAGATAAAAATACAAAATGAAAAGTGCGCACTTATTTTTCACTATAGTGTTGGCCTTGCATTACCCCAGAACTAGGAGAGTACAGCTATTTATCATTGATGAATCATCATAAAGATCTTCTCTTGTGTTTTACATTAGTGGTGTGAGAGTTTGTAGTTCCACATTCTTTCAGCGTCTTCTTCTTTTTGTGTGAAATACAGTAGCCAATATGCAGGGTCACAAACAACTCTAGTCCTAAACAGTGAACTGGCAATCACTCTACCTCTCAGCCATATATCAGCTGATCCTTATCAGAAACTTTCAGCAAAGACCTTCTCTTAAAACCAACAACTTCATCCTTATCTTAGGTCACTGGGATACATAACTTTTATTGAATGCTTACTACTGTTTGTTTCTCCCTCTTCACAAACCTTACCCTACTGTGCAATTTCATTTTTTAAAATATATTTTGTTGATTTTTTTTACAGAGAGGAAGGGATAAGGATAGAGAGTTAGAAACATTGATGAGAGAAAAGTATCGATTCAGCTGCCTTCTGCACACTCCCTACTGGGGATGTGCCCGCAACCAAGGAACATGCCCTTGACCGGAATCAAACCTGGGACCCTTCAGTCCGCAGGCCGACACTCTGTCCACTGAGTCAAACCAATTAGGGCATGCAGTTTCATTTTAATATGTCAGCTTGTCTAAGCCACAGTGCCTAGATATTTGTTCAGTCTTCTGGATGTTCCTATGATGGTGTTTTTTTTTGTTGTTTTTTTTTTGGATGAAACTAACATTTACATCTGTAGACTTTGAATAAAGCAAATTGCCCTCCATAATGTAGGTGAGCCTCATCCAATCCATTGGAAGCTTTAATAGAACAATGATTGACCTCTCCTAGACTGTCTTTTGATTCAAATTGCATCTCTTCCCCGAGTATCTAACCTGCAAGCCTGCCCTATCAGATTTGGGATGCTGCAAGCCTCCACAATCATGTGAGCCAGTCCCTTCAACTAAATCTCTCTCCCTCTACCTTACTTATACCTGTATCTGTATAATCTATATCTACGTACAGTAAATTCTGTTTCTTTGGAGAATCCTAATATACACCCTCACTCAGTCATCATAATTGGAATGTATAATTACCACATTTTCATATGGTGAAAGTAGGGCTCAAAGAGATCATATAGTTACTATGTAGCAGGACCAGAATTTGAACTTATGCTATTTCTAAAGTCAATTCTCTAATATTATGCTGTATATTTGTTTTAAAATGCTATGTTATGCTATGTCACTGTCCATTATCAAATAATCCTCATTAAAACTTGGAAGTACATCCAAAGATGCAATGACATTGCACCTTCCAGAATAATTTTTGAGTTACAGGATACAACCTTCATGTGATTTGGCATAAAGTGATTAAAGAGTAATATCCGATATCCTGTTTCCTGGAAAATGTTCAGTGTTGTTACTCAGGAAATGCGACATCACATGGCTAATGGGAGCTCCATTTTCAGCCTGGACTCTAAGCACAAAAAAACTATTTCCCCAAAGGTTTTAAGCATTGCTCCTCTTTACAGCTTTGGAAAAAAACCCACTTATTATCTGACTGTTTAAGAGTATATTGCACATTATATTATACTAACCAAAATTATAATAAAATAATGACATAATTATCTTTAATTTTGCCACTCCAACAAACATTTCATTTTATAGTTTTCAGTGTACCTCCATAAGCATTTTTGCAACTTGTAATGATAGTAGAGATAAAATTTTATATCCTTTCATCAAGAGTATTTTAATAGAAAGAAAAATGCTCTTTTTTAATTTCAGAAGGAAATTTCAAGAAAAAAAAGTAGGTGTTGAAACTTGAATTATCTGCATAACCAAGCACCTAGGAATAAAAATAAAAGCAAATCAATCTCATCTACTAGATTTTTTTAAAAATTTAGTTCACATATTTGAACCCAATTTATAGAAATGCCCAGGAAGCAATACCTGCTTTCAAGCTTTTGAGCACAACATCTTCCATAAACTTAAATTTTAGCCACCTATGTAAGCTACCTCCAAAAACTGGTAATTTTCATAAAACACCCTAAGAGTAACCAAGTAACCACAAAGATGGACTGAAATTAGAAGCTTCTGTCAAACAGAAAAGGCAAATTGATAGAAAAATGTGATGTGGAAAGGATCAAGAAATAGATAGCAACAAATGTAAACCTTCTATTTTTCCAGAGACAAAAATGAATGCATAAATGAGCCTACACTGTGTGCTTAGTGGGATGCTGATGTTTCATGAGTGCAGCATGTGGCCATCTGTCGGATTCTATGAAAATTAAGAGTTCCTTGGGAAAGCATTAATTTTTATAACATCCTAAGTGTTTCTTGCAAAATAGATTACAATTGGTTTGGGATAATGAAGGCGCATATACGAGAGTGATGAATGCCTCCCCGGGGAACTCTCAGGGAAGCCAGCGTTGAGTCATGGGAATTGGTATTAGGTCCAGTCAGAATTTGACATCTTCACTAATGATCTGGAAGAGGGAGTCAATGGCTCATTAATGAAATCCACAGATGAAGTAGAATGATTGATTGGATGCAAGAAAGCAGAGAAATTAGTGATGTTAGTAAAATGAGATGCATCTTAGGGAAATGCCCACTCATTCTTTAAACAAAAAAGCACCATCTGACTCATTTAATGGGACCGATCAGTCTGAAAAGCAGGCTGACAGCAGCGGCCTGGAGGTGAAGGTTAGACAGGAGCTGGGAGGCCGAGCGAGTACAATCTGAGCTTCTCTTTGGGAAGACCTCATGATCGGTGGCCAGTGTTTACTCACATGCCTCTCACAGGTCCTGACCCCAAGCCAGAGCCTCTGATGTCCACTCTGCTTCTGCCTGGTGCCCAGCCTGCCCTCTGACTTCTAGCTCTGGCTGAAAAAGATGGTGCCAGCAGGGCTTCCCATTATCACTCTGCACAACGAGAAGGTGACAGCTTTCAACATTTTGTTCCTTTGAGGGCAATGACTGAGCCAAGGCCAGAGGTGTAGGTCCAGGATCAGCATGGAAATTGGATAGTGTTCCAGTTTGAATCATGAAATATTGTCTTCGTCTCTGGCCTGTACCTGCATTATAAGGTGGGTGGGTGTTCCAGTCACAGTCCTGCTGCCTGTGGCACCTGCTGCTTCTGTCACTTTGTGACTTGGCCACAGGACCTGCTGGGGCTTCCAAGATTACAGCGCCGTGAGTTCATGTTCCTGGCATCCATGTGGACTAGTCACTGCCCTGTGACCTCCTGAGGCACCGTGCAGGCTTGAAGAATGTGAGTGTCCACCAGTGAAAACCTATGGTTTGAAAAGGCCTGGTTTCAATCATCTGATCCTTTGTCTCAGAAGAGCCCAACTCTTTCCTCAAGGTCTGGCTACACTTCTCCCTCTTATCCCCTCCCCCTTCTCCAGCTTAATAGGTTCCTACCTTTGCCCTGAGGTCAAGGGAGCTCAGTCCTTCTTGATTAATAACCTTTTCTCTCTTTATGATGGTCCCATCCCCTGCCGGGCAGTAAGGTACAGCCAGCTTCTCTATCTTAACACATCATGTAACTTAACCTCACATTAGGATTTTAAATCCTGAAAATATAGGTTGTTTTCAAGTGAGAGCCAAAAAGTCCATTAAAAGAGAATTTTCCAACATTATTTTGTAGGCCATCCAGAGACCTTATTTTAAGTTTATAGTTCTTGGACATTTGGAATAGTTTTGGGTTGCTGGGTAAACCAGGAAGTAAACTATTGCATGATTGTTAAATTGCCATGGTCATAATTCAATCCATTTTAGATCAGAAACTATTCAATGGACTGTGGATTGGGATGGGGGACCCAGAATACGGGCTTCTTCAGGGTGAAGGTTAATTGATTACTTTTATAAAACTGACTTATGGGACAAAGACCCCATGGATAGCACCACCCATCTCTTGTGTCCAGACCTCCTTATGCTGAATGTCTCTTTAGGGCACTGAGTACAGGACATATATCCCTTCTTTTCTTGTAACATTAAAAGACCCTATTTGAAGGCACAGCCCTCTAAGAATGCAGTGTATGTGTGTGTGAATGATGCCCAAGATGAATTTTACACAGTCCCATGGACTTCACTGGGAAGGGGCCAGAACCATTTGCTTGCCAAATCATGACTAGATGCCTCTGATCAAGTTGTCAAGAGAAGAGACCTGACACTTCTGAACCCCTGCAGCCTTGGCTTCTGCTTTCCTGACAGAAAGACTCCACTGAGGCCGGACCGGAGCCCAGCTCTTCTGATTCCTGCTCCAGTGGTCCTTCCCTTGGAGCCCATACAGCCGCTGCTGCTGAGAGTACATTGACTGTCACCCTCAATTAACCTGACAGGATACAGTCCTCCCAAGCCCTCCTGGGACCGAGAGAGAAGAAGAGGCTTAGGGTGGGAAAGTAAAAAAGGCTTTTATGTTTCTGGCTTTTCCTACAGGCAAATCTCTTAGAAAATTGCTGTTTTATTGTTTCCAGGCGCTGAGCTCATATTATACCAACTGAAACCTGGAAGGCTCTGTCAGCCCATCCATCAGTTTTTATGGGGTGAAGACCTCTGAGAATCATGGAAACCACTCAACTGGTTGGAAATGATAATGACATAGTCCATGTAAACACCACATCTTCATGCCTAGATGTTACCTTCCAATTTCTCATTTCACTTAAAAGTAACATAGAACTCAACTGCAACAGAAACAAACAGAAAGTGTGTGTGTGTGAGTGTGTGAGTGTGTGTGTGTGTGTGTGCGTGTGTGCATACACACACAGGATAGTCTCAGAGCCAAATGCATGGGGAATTTTCCAAAGGAAATTAAAATAAAGTTCCTGTCAACCTTTCTCAGAGAAGCCATTATTTCATCTCTGGAAATATTTTTCTGACTACATGCAGTTCAGAATCATTGCAGTCTTTACTGAAGTGATGAGGTATTCGATATTTCTCCACATGCAAATATGTTTTTTATTACTTAATTACTTGCTTTTTATCCATACAACAACTCAATAACATTTGTTATCTACAACTTAACTGAAAGATAAGAAAGAAACCCTGTTAGTTTGTTCAACGCCCTTTTAATTTAGGCATTTATCACATTTATTTTGCAAAGTCCCTAATGGGTTATGAACTATTATTTCACTGAGTTGTATTAATCATTACAAGAGCAAGAAACAGGATAGACAGATTAAACAAATAAAAATTCAGGATACCCAGTTAATTTGGATTTTCAGAAGATAACAAATAATTTGTAGTATAATCAGCAACGTTGCATGGGGCATACAGTAAATTTTCTTTATCTGAAATACAAATGTAAATGGCCATATTGTATTTTATCTAAAATACAAATTTAAATGGCTATGCTGTATTTTATCTGGAAATTCTACCAAGAGATAAATTTTACCCAGAATGCTTCTGGAGTATGTTTCACATCAGTATGTATCGAACACCCTGGCTTGCCCTTTAGAAACTAACCACTCCTTGATCTAACCGCTTGGATGTCAGCAAAGAAAATATTAAGGAGGAACCGGAGAACAGCGAAGCCTGGCTATGTTGTCATTGCTTCTCCAGGTTGTCACACTCAATTTGCTGCTCTTTATTCTTTATTCTATTTCTAAAATAATGAACATTGACAGGTGTTTTGTTTTGTTTTCTCAGAAAGACTTCTGGACCACAGTAAATTTCTTAATTACTCTGAAGGATAAACATGAGCATGTACATAGGTCAAACAGTGTAAGAAAAAAAAAAAAACAATTCATGCTGATATTTGAAATTGTTATAATTGTGTCTGAAATTTTTAAAAAATATTTCTGGGAGAAAGGGGGACATCTGTACCCCTTTTAGTGTCAATAATAAAAAATATGATTTCTAAATTAGGCAAAGGACATTTAGTATCAAAGGGGTTATTTTGAATTTGATATTTAAATGCTTTTCATTAACTCTTGGTAAGAAGTTTTCTGACAATTGTCTTCATCTCCAGAAATTAGTATTTCTAGTTTTCTACTATGAAAAATGTAAGAATATAAAAATGTGCTTTTTAAATTACCATTATTTTAAACATCTTTTTGTGGCAAGAATTCATGCAGGCAAGATGAGGTTCTGAGTGAAGAAGGAAGTGTGATGTCAGTCACAGACAACCTGAGATTGCAACTGCATAACTAATACAGATGGCATTACAGTCCTGGAAGCCTCCGTTTTAGCCATCCTCTGACCAGTCCCAAGTTTGGCCACAAAAACAATCTTGCTGCAGATTTATATGGCTAGAGATCTATAATCTCTAGATGATTCTGTTATCTCAAAATGAGAGTTTGGAGATAGAACAGAATCTGGCTTTGTTGCTTCTTTAATCAAATGTCAGTGGCTGCATGGTAGCACTTGAAATTGTGGGAATCCACATTATACAATTGCAATACACGTGAAGAAGAAGGGCAGGAGCATGGTTAGCCTTTGTAGAATGCTTTGAGGATATAATCCTAAACTAGTGGACTTAATCCAAGGACAATTCTCCCAGCGTCCATTTGGGTATCACCTTGGAGATCCAGACATCACCTCCTTTAGGTTAGAGATGGATTGGTCTACCTGTCCCATGCATCACAAGTTGTTAACAATGGCATAGGCACTACCTAGGTTAACTCTGAATAAATTGAAAGAATTACATTGTCTAATTCTATCTGTTTTGCAGCAGAAGTATCTTTTAATATATTTTTATTGATTTCATAGAGGAAGGAAGAGGGAGAGAGATAGAAATATCAATGATGAAAGAGAATCATTGATCGGCTGCCTCTTGCATACCCCCTACTGGGGATCGAGCCCACATCTTGGGCATGTGCCCTGACCAGGAATCAAACCGTGACCTCCAGGTTCATAGGTTGATGCTCAACCACTGAGCCATGCTGGCCAGGCTGGAAGTATCTTTTATAACTTTGGCCAAGTTAAATAATATATTTCCAACAATTTTCCGAATTTTATAATCTCCACTATAGGGTGGTGAGTATAAAATGTGAATAAATCTCCAGAGTATAGTTCATTCTTCATTTTGTAAGTTGCTGGACACACATTTCAATGAAATATGACCCATAGATTGTAGAAGGTTCTGAAATATATGAAAGTCTCCAAAAATTACCCAATGGTCATAAATCAGGTTTGTGGTGGTAAACAAGTAAAGACTAGTGTCCACATGTGAAATAGTACTCAAGAAGGGTATAGACACTGTTAGGGATACAGGGTTGTTTAACATGACCAGAGAATGCGAGGTGTCTTTTCCTAGCAGAATTGGGCAGAATTCACAGTGAAGTTGAGAAATTCTCTGAGGATAACAAGTGCCGAAAAGAGAGTCCCAATATTTATTCCTACTTCTGTGTTATCGCTAGCTATAGGGAAGGTACTGTAATTATTTTTGCAGTATTTTTCTGTTTGGGGTAAGGGTCCAGTGTTTATATGACTGGAGGGAAGGGGTAAAAATATGAAAGAGTAGGGTGTCTGAGGACATTAAAGTTACCTACCATTTGGGTCTTTGGTTGATTTTGAGAGAGACAAATAAACACAAGCAGTAGAATTTATTATCAACTTTGTAGTACTCATTGCTATAAGAAAACTGAATTTGCCCTTAACAGTTAATAATAATTATTGTAAGTTTAAGAGAAAAAAAAGTCAGGTGCTACTTTACTTAACTTGCAAAACCATTACCTCATTTCTCTTTTATTCTAAGAATATCACAGAATGTTTGGCCCAATCCAGTGGTGTATTAAGGAAGCCATTTCCAATTCTTGCCCTTGCTTGTAAAGCCAACTCTCTGTTCCCAGCTTAAGGCCATGCACAAAAATGAGGGTAATGCACAGTAGCAACTGCCTGTGGATCTACACAGAATGTTGTCAGAAGGAATTGAACAGATGATTTTCCAAATCTCCTGTGGATGTACCTTTTCTTTGCTTATAAATTTGATTAATATCAACTTAATCATTACTGAAAATGCAGCAGAGATGACCCTAGTGAATAAGTCTTACCCTCACCTCCAAAGTCTTCTATTGTCCCTTTTCTGTTTGAAGGAATCATGAATAGTAGACCCTTTTCTGAACCCTCCACTCATCATTTTAGAGCCAGATGTTAGCTTCTAAAGAACCTACTATGTTTAAGCTGATTTTGTTCAGGAAAGCTGGGATTCCTAGCTCCTGCTAGTATTTTGAATTCTTGGTAAATTTTCATGTGTTTTTTTTTTTTCGTCTGGGGACTTAGGAATATCCTTTTGCTTAAAATTTATCTGCTCCTCATCCTACTTTGGTGGACTTATTTTTAGAAGAGCTTATATTTAGTGTTGGGAGCAGAGCAGATGGATGTGTCAGGATAGGGGACTTTGGGGGAAAGGGGAAAGGATCCTAAAGAGAGTGAGAAATAGAAGGAGTTGGCAGCTGGAGGCAAAGGAAGAGGGGTGTGGTGTAGGAAATGACAAGATTTTAATGGAACCAAAAGGTCTTAAGTTTTTTCACATTTTTCATTAGCTTTTGACACACACACACACACACACACACACACCACAACAACCTTTAGTGAACTTTTTGTTGTTGTTGTTTGTTTGTTTTTTTAAATATATTTTATTGATTTTTTACAGAGAGGAAGGGAGAGGGATAGAGAGTTAGAAACATCGATGAGAGAGAAACATCGACCAGCTGCCTCCTGCACACCCCCTACTGGGGATGTGCCTGCAACCAAGGGACATGCCCTTGACTGGAATCGAACCTGGGACCCTTGAGTCCACAGGCCGACGCTCTATCCACCAAGCCAAACCGGTTAGGGCAGTGAACGTTTTTAGAAGTCAGAATTTTTGTTAAATGCTTCTTCCCACTAAAAGCAAAGCATTGAATATTAGAAATTGTTTTTGCCCTTTTGCTCTAAGCTATCTCTAAGGTGAATAATTTTAATCATATTAAAACTTCATCAAACTGGCCATTTACATTCCAAATGAACTTTAGTGAAATCATATCATTTTGTTAGATATGCAGAAGAATTTAGCTTATACTGAGAACATCAGATGAAGGTAGTTGGCAGGGAGGTGTTAATATGGTATGAGATGGTCCCATTAGAGTTGACAAGTAAGTCACAGGTGTTGCTTTTATACCTCTTTTCTCAGGCCCCCACTCAGAATTCAACCATCTCTGACTTCAGGCCTGTCTGCCTCCAGCAGATGGAGATATTGGAAATGTCACCTCCCAGATCAACCCTCAGGAACACAAAGATGGGACAGAGGAAAAAATAGAATGTGTGAGTTTTCCAAGTGGTGATCCAAAATACAGGTTGTTTTGAGGGACGTTGTCCTGATAAGGCTTTATAATTGTCAGTGGTTAGGACCAGTATTGAAATACAGTGACTGGTGTTTACATAAGTGATTTTTAGATTGGACTTAACTAAAGGGGTTTATAAGAGTCTCTCCCCCCTTTTTTAAAATTACTGATGTACTGATGCTGGTGATAAGAAATATTGCCAGCACACCTGTGTAAGGTGGGGTTTTAGGGTGGGACTAGAGCAGAGTTGTCAAACCCATGGCACTTAGCATTGCCACTAACCTTTCCCTAGCCTGTGGAATGTGTTGATAATAATTACCATTTTTTGAGCTCTATTTTTTATGTTTTACTCCATATAAACACTATCAAGAGATAATATTGGTTTCTGAGCATTACTATGTGCCAGACACTTTTTTCAATGCTTTATAGAAATTAAGTCCTGCAGTCCTTGTATCATTGCCCAAGGACTCACAGCAGTCCTGCTACAAAGCCCTGGGCTTCATCACTGTGCTTTCAGGCCTCTGGTCATAGTTAGCACATGAGCTGTAACAAAGCAGGTTGTTGAAATGCTGAAATACTTTGTAAGGTACTGGTAAAGTTGGGTCCCTCTGTGCTTTAGCCTGGCCCCTCCCTGGGGACCACCTTTCCTAACTCCCTAACAATAAAGAGTTCATTCTCAACACAGAGGAGAGTTTCCAGCAGCAAAGCGGGCTCTGTTCTAGTCAGGGTTGGCCAATGCCCAGGACTCACGAGCCGTTAATGTGGAACTTTAAATATCATCTCTGGATATGACCCTTTTTGATCTTGGCTCTATGAATATTCACTATCAATATTATTTACATAACATGTTACCTATAATTAAAAGGGTAATATGCTAATTAGACCAGACATCTTCTGGACCTCTTTCCGGGCTTCCTTCCTGATGAAGCCAAGGCCGGAGGGAAGCCAGCTGGGTCCTGGGTGCCTGTGGGCAGCTTGGGGGAAGGCAGCCCGGGTCCCAGGTGCCTGTTGGTGGCCGAAGGAGGGAAGTCCAGGTTCTGGGTGCCAGAGGGAAGCCAGTGCCAGCAACCAGGGGAAGGAAGGCCTACTCTTGCACGAATTTTTGTGCATTGGGCCTCTAGTTTTAAATAACTTTAATTCACACTTTGTACTATAATAAAACCATATCAAAATATAGAAAAATATTTTAAAAAAGTAAACACTTGACAACATTACTCTTTTCTAGTGAACTCATATTTTTCTAAACCGCTTTCTCATCACTAGCCAAAGCTAATTTTCCATTGATAATATCATGCTAATGTTGCTTTCTTAATCACTTTCCAAGAATACTAAAATTGGGCATTTTTCTATCTTTTTTTTTTAAATATCAACTATATGATTCTAAATTTCTCAGTGGAATGAAATTTCACTTTTATACCTCTAGTCTCTGGTTCACACTCTCCTGTTTGGATCAATTTCCCAGTCCATCCCTGAGCTGTCTTATTATCAGAAGCTGCTGGGTGTTTTTGAGATACCCCAGAACCAGAGACCTTGCACAGAGCAGGCAGTCAGTGAAGGCTGGTCCCACCACAGCCCAGGGAAGGTGAGGCTTGTCCGGGGAGTGGGTGCTGGAGCCCCCTCTGCTCTTATCTTTCTGCACAAACACCCAACTCCCCTTATACTCCAAAACTCTGTTTCATTCCAGGACTCGGATTTTCTGGCTCTTGTATTTGAATAACCCCTGGCTTTTCCTCTTAGGACTCTGGCTGCTGATCCATTCTCTGCCTTAGTTCCTCCATTCCTCTTTCTGCTGCAGACCCCGCCTCCTGATGGCTGCCATCACTGACCCAACCAGGCCTGAGCTCCATTTTTGCCAAGCCCCATGGGGCAGACCTGGCATGTTCTGAGCTAGTTTCTTCTGAGATGTAAATGAAAACCTGTAAAGTTTCCACTGAGTTCAAACTCCCCAACGGAAGCAGGGCCAACAGTGTGGTGAATTGAATATGAAAAAGACTAAGTTTGTGATGACATTCAAGCATTTATATAAAGAGAACCACTTAACAGTAGTTAGGAAAACAACAAAACATTTGTTTTAAAATTGGTTGTCTATCCACACTGTAAGAGTGAAGAGAAATGATCTCAAATTGTAGCTATTGAATAATGTGAGATAGAGGAGAAACTATAGAGTAAGAAATTGTGGGCTTTCCTCCTCGGAGGTTATGCAGGATCTGCAGTAGTTTTAGACCAAACTGTCTGGAGGAAGAGCTCTGACCTTCTGCCTTCCAGAAGGAAAGCAGCTGGAAAATGGCTCTGAATCAGAAATCAGGATTAGCATCACTCAGTAGAAGTAACGATGTAGAAAGCAAATCCTGTATCTAGGATAACTGTTGCCTGCCTCCAGAGTGTGAATGTGTTTAATTTCAGAGGTTTATAAAATGCTGTAAATGTGTTACTTTCTATTTTGAAGCTTTGAACATACTTGTAATACACATTGTCATAGGCAAAGGAAAAAAATAAATTTGCCTCCAGGACATCCTTACATACAGCTTTTAGAAATCCTGTCTTCTTTCCATTTATGAATGCATTCAAACGTTTATTCATTCCATCGATTAATCAATATCTGATTTGTTGCTGTGAGCAGGCAGTCAGCTAAGCTCTGGGGACAGACAGATCAGTGCTGGGCCTGCTCTTGGTAATTTAAAGCCCAGTGAACATGGCTTACAGAAAAATATTATAAAAGTTGTAGCCTTCCTATGGTAGGTCAGAAGTATTACTTAAAACTTTCTATTTTCATTGTCTGAGGTGATTTGTGTCTATTGTGTCCACTAAGTTTATCCATATTCTTTACTCCACTGTTGCCTTACACATACCATTTTTGGAAGAAAACAAGAGCTAAGTTTTATCTTTCTACTCTGTCTACTTGGAAACCACATCACTGTATTGTTAGGGGTTCCTTAAGAAGGAACTGGCTGGTCCGGCTGGCATGGCTCAATGGTTGAGGGTCAACCAGGAGAACATGGTTCGATTCCCAGTCAGGTCACATGCCAGGGTTGTGGGCTCGATCCCCAGTAGGGAGTGTGCAAGAGGCAGCCAACCAATGATTCTCTCTCATCATTGATGTTTCTATTTCTCTCTCTCTCCCTTCCTCTCTGAAATCAATAAAGATATGGCTTTTAAAAAATGTGTTACTAAAGAAAAAAAGAAAGAAACTGGTTGGAAAAATGGAGTGTGTTAGTATTAACCCCTTTGGCTTAGTTACTTTTTAAAAAATGTGTGTGTGAAAGTGTGTGGGTGAGTGACATGACACACCTATAGAATGTGCATCAGACATCATTGTAAAACCTAATGACTAATCCCTAATTTGTGCTCTTCCCAGACAATTTCATGATCCAGAACACTTCCAATCCATGGAACCTTTCTTCATTTACATGCTATTGAGATCATATATTTTTCTCTTCTCTCTTTTATTTTTTAAAAAAAGGCTTCATTGGGAGGTCATTTACATACCATAAAAATCACCCTTTTAAAGTGTACAATTCAATGGATTTTAGTGTGCTCTCAGAGTTATGCAACCACAGCCACAATCTAATTGTAGAACGTTTATTTAAGTGACTCTAAAAAGAAATCCTGTATTCATTAGCAGTCACTCGCCATTACCCCTTTCCCCAGGCCTTGGCAAGCAGTCTCTACTTTCTGTCTCTGTATATTAGAAAGCAGGTAGTTTTCAACTAGATTTAATCACATATGACCATATTTGCCACTTAAATTGCATCATCCTCTTTTCTTCCTCTATCTCTGTGCTTTCATCTGAAATCCTCTCATTCTGTTGGAAGACCCCCCATTAGCATTTCCTTGTAAAGGTCTTCTGGTGATAAGCTCTTTTTGTTTTTGTTTGTAAGTCTTCAGCTTTACTGAGATGAAGCTCCCTGGAAACTGGGTTGGAGTCAGAAGCACTGGCTGACTTCCAGTTCCTCTGTATTTCTAGGATGTCTTCTGTGGGGTCCCCTCACCATGCACAGGGTGGGTTACCAGGGTACCCTGGATTGCAAGTGTTTTAACCTTCTTTTTCCCTGGACCGAGTCAACGCTCAGCTCAGCCTCTCACTCATTCTGAGGGCACAAAGGCCTCCAAATGCTGTGCTAAGCCTTTATCTTTTCCTGCCCTGGTACTTTTCTACTGTTAGTCAACATGAGGCAAATGTTGTTTAATCTGGATTTCTATGCATGGGGAGAGAGAGAGAGAGAGAGAGAGAGAGAGAGAGAGAGAGAGAGAGAGAGAGAGAGAGTTGATTGGAATCACCTAGTGCCCCATTATAGGGTGAGAAAGTCCTCGTTTTTTCATACCATGACATTCCTATTTTCCCCAGGGTTAGTTAACATTACAAGGATATTAGTTCGCTATCTTCTACCTTAGAGTTACAAGTAGAGCTTAGAGCCTAAGCTCCAGACCTGCACCTTTAAAGGAAAGAAACAAACCCCAGATTTCCTTGAAAATCCTGGGAAAAGAAATCTTTAGAAAAATATCTTTCAATCACCTTTCTATATTTTTCTTAATTTCCACCATAGACTCTGCTTCACAAGAAAACATAAAAGTTTTTAATGCAGAGTGAGGAAAGGGATTAACATTAGTGATAAAATAGCCGAATAACTTTGCTTGTAATTTCTTTCACAACCATGGGGGAATATGAGCATTTTCCTATGAAGTGATTGTTAAAAACTTATGTCATGTAATGTTAAAGGTTAAAGTTTTGGAAAGAAAAATTATTACAATGTGAGGGATTAGGATAATCGCTTTCTTTGAGAAGCGATTTAATTCTGCAGTCAAAATAGACACAACAGAGCAGCTGGTGACTCGTGGGCGATGGAGGCGTTCTCTGGAGCCAGGAATGGGGAAGGTTTATAATCTTGGTGCCATAACTGCAGGGAGGCAACAGTAAGCAAAATGGACTATGGTCGTCCAGAGTAAATCCAGGGTAGGCTGATAGCCACAATTCTTATTACAAATGAATAATCAATCAAGAATTGGGAAGTAGATATCTAATAGTTGTTTGATAACATCTTTTCTATTTTTCAATAATGGAGAGAAATAGGAGTAGCAAAAAATTATTGAGAGCAAAGAAAGAAAGATCATCATCATCACCTTTATCATAGCTACTTTTACTGAGCACACTTACGTGTGTCAGGCACTCTTCAAAGCTCTTGACTTCGCTCATTTAATATCTACAGTTGCTTTCTGAGATAGTTTCACAGTTGAGGGAACTGGAACCCAGTCTAGTGGTGACTTGGCAGAGAAAGGCCCCGTCCTCTGTGAACATCTGGACTATAAACCATTTGAAGCAAAATAAAGGCATCAGTTCAGGAACTAATGAATAGCTGGAGTGTCAAAATTCTGCTACTTCTAAGGAACACAGATGAAATAGAATCTTCCTTTATTCATCAACAAGTAATTTTCAATTTTGGAGAAGATCAAAAACTCAGGATTAGATTTAGTGATGATGAGTTACAGCTAAAACTGTATTAGTCATCAGGGCACTTATTTGTGCCTACATTATTGACTGTCTTATTGACTGTCTTTATAAATGGCTCTTTTAGCATCTTAAATAGATTTTTAAAAATATTTTCTAGGCATATAAATATTCATGTAAATACTCTAATATGGCAATAATCCTGAGATGGTGATTTTCATGTGTCTTATCATATATTTGCAGAATAGAATACTTGTGGAAAACTATAATAACACCTCTTTATAACTGTTCTATGAATTTTAGGCCAAGTATGAAGGAAAAAAAATTGAACATGTCTATAAATACAAATAGGTCAGCAATGATGTATTATAGGACACTCTTTCTTAGAAGGTAGGTATAATGCTCATTCTCTTTAAAAAGGTTGTCAGGTAGATAAAATGCTGTCCTAATCCCTCACACTGTATAAGAGGGAAAGAATGAAATCACTGAATGCATGGGAAATGAAAGAGACAGAGTAGGTGAAACAGACTGTGAAGCAAGAGTTTGGTTCTACTTTGTCTTCTGTACAACTGGAAAGGCCACAGTATTCAGCACTTACCCAAGATGTGCAAAGAAGACTTACAATTATTTATAAACAACACTACCACCACCACAACAGAAAACCCTGGCTGTCTCATTCACAGAAACAGGGCCAAAAATAAAATCCAAAAGACAGCTTTCATTTGTTGCTAAGTCACAGTAGGGCCTGAAAAGTTTCACATGTATCCCTCACATATGGAAAAACAGTCCAAGAAATAAGACTTAGCAGCACAGTGAGAAAAGATGAGCAATAGTTATTTCTTAAGGGTAATTATTTATTTCCAGATATAATCTTTACTTGGCAAAGAAAAACTGGCATGGTATGCCACATCCAGCATGGCTAGGGTTCAGGATCTGAAGAAGGGGCCATGCACAAATGAAAATACTAGACAAGAAATAAGAATTTAGAAGGCATGGGGGGCCAGGTGGAAACCTCTCTCTAGAGGAGAAGCTCACCGACTTCAGGTCAGTCTGCTGTTTTTTTTTTTTTATTAATATATTTTATTGATTTTTTACAGAAAGGAAGGGAGAGGGATAGAGAGTTAGAAACATCTATGAGAGAGAAAAACATTGATCAGCTGCCTCCTACACACCCCCTATTGGGGATGTGCCTGCAACCAAGGTACATGCCCTTTACTAGAATTGAACCCAGGACCCTTCAGTCCACAGGCCCATGCTCTATCCACTGAGCCAAACCAGTTAGGGTCAGTCTTCTTTTTATTCACTTGAATACACATTTGCCCTTTAGGAATGCATACAGGCATATCAAAGGTAAAGTTTGGTAAAGAGTAAAAGGATTATTAAGTTAAGGAATTGTCTTCAACCATTGAGCCCACAGCAGTGCAATATTATGCTGATTTTCATCCCTGCTGAATATCAAAGTCCATTGGCCTTCCAATGGGTCTTTTTGCATTAATATGCTAATTAATGTTGGTTTTAGCCTCCAGCAATGGTAGGTTCTCCAACTTTTTATAACATAGGATGCCAGTGATGTCATTGGCTTATGGCAAGTATTTCATTAGGTCTCTTGTGCCCTAAGCCCACTAATTTTGGCTGTCTTCAGACCATTGTTTGCAACAAGTACTCAAACTAGCTTGGAAGAATTATATAAACAGGACTACTCTCAGAAGCAGGTCTTATTTCATGGATGTGCACCTGCAGTCACACAAGAACCTGCTCTTAGAAGGACTCCACTCCTAGTTTAATTCTCCACAGTCACTGTCTTGAACACAATTCTTTAACAAGAGGCCTCTTCATTTTACAGTTTTCATTTTACATTGGGCCCTCCAAATTGTGTAGCTGGGCCTTCTAAAGAGAGGGGCAGGGGGAAGTGGACCTTAGGACCATCTGCAAGGTTGATGAATTCCCTAACAAAATAATTTTTATAATCTCACTAAACAAAAATAAATGTGACACATTTCTGCCCTAACCGGTTTGGCTCAGTGGATAGAGCGTTGGCCTGCGGACTGAAAGGTCCCAGGTTCGATTCCGGTCAAGGGCATGTACCTTGGTTGCGGTCACATCCCCAGCAGGAGGTGTGCAGGAGGCATCTGATCGATGTTTCTCTCTCATCGATGTTTCTAACTCTCTGTCCCTCTCCCTTCCTCTCTGTAAAAAATCAATAAAATATATTTAAACAAACAAACAAAATGTTTCTATATGGCATAGAACATCAAAACTTAATATTGGTGACTGTAATAAATATTTTATACAGTCTGATCAAACTTTTCAGCTTTTCTCATTATTTGTTCTCTCTTTTCTAAAACAGTCATTAGTTTTGAGCTTCATCATCTACAGACTGATAACCACACAGGAGTTCCTGAAGGTCACTTTCCAGCAGTTCGCATGCAGTGGCTCCAGGTTTTCATGGTTCGTTCTCTCTCTCTCTCTCTCTCTCTCTCTCCTCTTTCCTCTCCTCCTTGCTTCCTTCCTTTTCTTTCTTGTTTTGTTTTACTTTTGTAGTCTTCCCCAAAGATTTTCAATGGGAAAAATGAAGAGAATTTAACATTATAATTTTGGGGGTATCTATTATTTCTTCCATTCTTCTTGGAGGGGGTAGCTATCCAGTTTTTTGTTGTTGTTTTATTTTGTCTTGTTTTGTTTTGTGTGTGTGTGTGTGTGTGTGTGTGTGTGTGTGTGTATGTGTCTTATTTTAAAAGTAGGAAATCATTTGAGCACAATTTCCACAAAAGAGTCCTCACTTTTGACACCAAATGCAAACTTGGGGGGTTCCCGAAACCACCCTCAGTTTAGATAATCTGCTAGAAGGAGTCACAGACTCACTGAAAGCTGTTATTATAGGATGGTTACAGGGGAAGGATACAGATGAGAAACAGCCAAGGAAAGAAGCACACGGGGCAGAGTCCAGAAGATGTACCAAACACAGAGCTCATGAAGTCAGCACGTATCACCTTCCTGGCATTTAGGTGTGACAATGTGCACAGAATATTGCCAACCAGGGAAGGGCACATGAGCCTTTAGTGTCCAGAGGTTTTACTGGGGCTCATCACATACTTCCTTTATGTCTGACCTTTAGTCATTAGCCCCTCCCACAAGTCAGGCTAATAACTGCAGTCTCTAGTTCTCCTGGAGGTCAGAACTGAGATGTCACACTGTTAGACTGTCCAGTGGCCAGAGCCCCTAGCGAACAAAGACACTTCTGTCAGGCAGTACATTCCAGAGGCTTAGATATTATCTCCTGGTAGCCAAGGGCAATGACCAGACCTCTCTTAAGATAAGGTTAATTGTTCACTACACAAGTTTAATGACTCCCCCTCCCTTACCCTTCTTACTCTTTACTTATCACTCAAATTCAAAATTATCCTATATAATAAAAGTCTAGAGACCAAAATGGTGGAACGACCAGAACAACCAGAGACCAGAATGACCACGGCCCCTTGCCCCAACTAGCCCTACCCCTCAGGGAGTGGTTAGGGGTGATGAGGCAGGCAGGCGAGTGGTTAGGGGTGATCAGGCAGGCAGGCGAGCAGTTAGGAGCCAGCAGTTGCAGATTGCGAGAGGGATGTCCGACTGCCGGTTTAGGCCCGATCCCCAGGGAATCCTGCGGGATATGGCCTAAACCGGCAGTCAGACATCCCAAGAAAGAACCCAGATTGTGAGAGGGTGCTGGCTGGGCTGAGGGACGCCCCCACCCCCTCTGTGCATGAATTTCATGCACTGGGCCTTTAGTAATACCAATAATGGCCAATCTTATTTCATCTGACAGTGTGCTAGAGTCCACTTATAACCTGTTCACAAAAACTGATTGTTAAATATTTAGGAATTTTGTAAGCTTGTGTTAAACACAGCCATTATTAAAAATAAGTTATATAAACTTATAATTATATAAATTAGATTAAACAAAGATAATAAATGCTCAAAACTCATCATTTTCTAATTATGTATTATATTTTACCATTAATATGCTCTTAATCTAATTTACAGCTACTATGTCTGTATGATGAAATATTGTAGAATGATGCTACTGTGCATCTCTTCCCCTCTGTGTTAAGTGACATTAGAGTGGTGGTGTTGTAGGTGGCAGGAATGCACCAGGCGTTAGATTGGGGGGTCAGACCAGACCTGAGCTCAGCAACCTAGGTACTTGAGTTCTGGCTAGGAAAGAATTCAGAGCCAAGACCCAAACTATAAGAGAACATTTATTTGATAAATCACAGAGGTAGAAAAAATAATTCCTAGAAGAAATGGGTTTAGGAAATAAGTTATAGAAGTAAAGGAAGGGCACTTGAAGCTTGGGAGTGAGGAAGCTAATGGTAATGTGCCTGGAGGGTGGGGGCAGGGAAAGGCACTGGTAGAGATTTTAGGGGAGGTCCCAGGGGAAGGTCTTAATAGAATATTCAGCAGCTTTCCAGGTGTATCCTTTTACTCTTGTCTGTCTAACTGCCTACCACAGTAGCATGAAATTGACCATGGTAAGAATATTTACACAATGAAATTCAGGAAATGCTATTAATCAGGGCTTATGTTACTACTCTTTAATCAGCATCTTTCTGCTGATCTGATCCTGAAGCTCTTAAGAGTAGACTGTGACAACCCTAGGGTAAATTTCTGTTAAGTTATTTAAAAATATAAATCATAGTACTTCTAGAGCTGATGATTCTGATGGAAAATTTTTTCTTAAAAAAATTAACTTTATACAAATCAGTTTAATGTAAGTCTGCATTTAATTTTAATTTATACAATGGAATTTTAGTGTTTCCTCTGACATTTTCTATAAGTTGTGGAGGCTGTACTAACACCAGAAGTGGCATTTTGATTTGTACATAACTAAAATGTAAAACAAAGATGTATATAATTAAAATTTCATTTCTATGAAAGTACTCTTTTTTTCTGATGTATACAATAATCTTAAATTTTAATTTCTGTTTCTAAGAGTGTAGACATTTGCTTTGCAATGAAGCTGCAGTTTTCCAAACCAGAGACTTTAAACTCTTTGAAGAAATCTAGTAAGTATTTGATTTGCTTTACTGCAAAGTACATGTGTATGCTTTTATCTTATAGTAATTTGCTGACCAAGTCTATTGCCTGTGAGCCAGAAATTATAAGATCACAATGAGTTTTTGCTAACCTTTTATTTAATTCTGCGCAGATGCCACAGAGATGGGCTCTGAAGATGGAAGGGGAAGCCAGTTTACCTCCATGAGGGGCCCCTCTTCTTTCCTGTGGTTGGTGCAACCAGACTGGGTCCACGGCTGGGCACAGCCATCCCTCAGACCATATGTCACCCCAGACTGTCCCTCACTTCTGCAATAGGTGCTGGGCCAGCTTCTTCTTCTTTTTTTCAAAATATATTTTATTTATTTATTTATTTTTAAAATATTTTTATTGATGTCAGAGAGGAAGGGAGAGAGAGAGAGAGAGAGAGAGAGAGAGAAATATCAATGATGAGATAGAATCATTGATCAGCTGTGTCCTGCACATCCCCCACTGGGGATTGAACCGTGATCTCCTGGTTCATAGGTTGATGCTCAGCTATTGAGCCATGACAGCCAGGTTGGGCCAGATTCTTAAAGTGCAGGTTGACTGCCCTACAACAGATCCCATGGGTGGTGGGGATAAGGTATTTTAATTTTCTTGTTTTTCTAGTTTTCTGTATTTTATTTAACAATTGGTAATAGTTAAATAACTAAACAACAAAAAATATTGTTAATATAAATTATGTTATCAGCTTTTTTCCTGAATTTTTGCCTTTGTAACATTGCATTTGTTCCTTTATATAGGGTGTATCTGAACAGGTATATAAGACTAAAAAGGCATAGTGTAGTAATTTGAAATTGGTTTTTTTAAAATAGCTATTTGCCCTTGATTTATTTTTAGTTGTGTCCTCATTTCTTTCAGGAATCTGGTCCATTTTAATCTGTACAAGTGACTTAATCTGTATGAGCCTCAGAGAGGCACTTTGGTGATAATTTGTGTTAAATTGCTTTGAGTGGACAAAAGGTGTCTTAGAAGGGAGTATTGCTCTAATTATAAACCCTTTAAAAATAATCAGAGACTAAATAACAAGAATTCAATCTAATTTCCTTTTGGGCCCCTTGATTAGTCAAGACGAGTGCTTTACACCTTATGAGAGAAGCAGAAGGGATGATGGGCCGACAGCAATGTAAATACTTTTACAGTATTTTCCTGTAGCACAGAGCAGTATTGAGTCAGAAATTATGGAGCTGCAAAGGATATGTCAAATATCAAAAAGTATTTACTTATTGGTTTGTCCTTAAAGGGACTTTGAAGTACCTCACTGTTTTTAAATAAATTAATCCAAACTTCATCATCTGTACTAACTAGAATTGAGATGCCACTGAACTTAGAGGGAAGCTTAATGAACTCTCTGTGCTCAGAAATCTGGAATCCCTCTTAGAGGTTTCCCTTATGTCTTCCTTCCCCTTTCTATTTCTTTTTGCAGTCCCAGCAGTGATCTTTATTCTCTTCTTTCCATTGTCATAAAGAACTCTGATACCATTTCATCTTAAACAAACAAACAAGCAAACAAACAAACAACATAGCTCAGATAAGAAGTAGGTGGGCAGAGTGGTGCCTCTTACAAGGGTAAGTTGAGGATGATTTGAGGGAGAAAAGTTCTGTTGTCTATAAAAATAAGTGATTAGAGTTACTCTTTGAGAGTAAGACATTGTCTCTAGAAAGGCCTTATTAATTATAGGTAAGGATTGATACATTGGCCTATTGTGACTGCTATCATTTCAGCAAGGACAGCTTCCCTATCCAACTCAGCTGTTAACTTAGAAAGTTAGACTTTGCCGCTTGAACTTGAGTCTCGGCTTCTTGCCTTCCTCTCTGAACATGAGCTTCAGTATCTGCTCCAGTTTCTCCTCAAACTATTAGACTTTGGGCTCCTGCAGTCACTTAGCTACTGGGCCAGGCCAGCCAGCAGCGTGGCCAGCATCTATGCAGATACCTGGGGCTTGGGCTCCCAGATCTCTGTGTCCCACTCCACCAATGTGCGGAGTGGTTGGGGATACAGGGGCCTGGCTGTGGGGATGGCTGGGGGTCTGTCGGATATAGGGGACATTCAGAGCTAGAAGGAGACTATACAATGCCTGAATGACTGCCTGGCCTCCTTTCTAGAGAGGGTGAGAAGCCTGGAGGCTGATAATCGGAAACTGGAGATCAAAATTCGGGAACACCTGAACAAGAAGGGACCCCAGGTTAGAGACTGGGGGCATTATTTCATGACCATCAAAGGCTCAGATCTTTGCAAGTTCTGTGGACAATGCCTGCATCGTTCTACAGACTGACAAGGCCTGCCTTGCTGCTGATGACTTCAGGGTCAAGTATGAGACAGAATTAGCCATGCACCAATCTGTGGAGAGTGACATCAATGGGCTCCGAAAGGTCACTGATGACATCAATATCACTCGGCTGCAGCTTCAGACAGAGATCAAGGCTCTCAAGGAGGAGCTGATCTTCATGAAGACCCACGAGGAGGAAGTAAATGGTCTACAAAACCAGATTGCCAACTCTGGGTTGACTGTGGAGTTGGCTGCCCTCAAATCTCAGGACCTCAGCAAGAACATGGTGGTCATCCAGGCCCAATATGATGAGCTGGCTTGGAAGAGCCGAGAGGAGCTAGACAAGTACTGGTCCCAACAGATTGAGGAGAGCACCACAGTGGTTACCTCACAGACTGCTGAGATAGGAGCTGCTGAGATAATATGGACCTGAGACATACAGTCCAGTCCTTGGAGATTGACCTGAACTCAATGAGAAATCTGAAGGCCAGCTTGGAAAACAGCCTGTGGGAGGTAGAGACCCGCTATGCCTTGCAGATAGAGCAGCTCAACGGGATCCTAATGCACCTGGAGTCAGAGCTGGCCCAGGAGTAGGAGGCCCTGATGAACATCAAGGTCACACCGGAGGCTGAGAGTGCCACCTACTGCTGCCTGCAAGAAGGAAGTGTGAACTTCAATCATAATGACGCCCTGGACAGCAGCACTGCATGCAACCCATCCAAAAGACCACCACCCGCAAGATTGTGGACACCAAAGTCCTGAGGTGATAAAGGCAGCAGAAGTGTGGCACCCCTTGGCAGGAGGCCAAAAAGAAGTTCAGAGATCATTGAGCATTAAAAAAGAAGTTAGACTTTTATGGTATTAACCTTACACACACACACACACACACACACACACACACACACACAATTTGAGCAGCTTTGGTCATCCAGCCCAATACTTAGCACATTATAGCATAAGATTTCTCCTTCTCCCCTCTCCTCCCCTCCCCTCTCCTCTCTCTTTTTCTCTCTCAGCATGTGTGTGTGTGTGTGTGTGTGTGTGTGTGTGTGTGTGAGAGAGAGAGAGAGAGAGAGAGAGAGAGAGAGAGAGGGGAACATTGATGTGAGAAAGAACCATTGATCAGTTGCTTTCCCTAAGTTCCCCCCGACTGGGGATCAAACCCACCACCCAGGTATGTGCCTTGATGGGCAATGAACTGGCAACCTTTTGGTGCTCAGGATTACACTCAACCAACTGAGCCACTCCTGTGGGGCTACCTACCCTTCATATATTTTTATTAAATTAATGGCAGGCAAAGAGGAAAGGCTGTGGTGTGTTCAGGTGTGTGTGGAGTCTGGATATTAAAGCTACCAAGGGTCAAAATGCTTTGATGCAAGGATGAAAACATTACCCAGTCACTAACTTTCAAGTCACCAAAAAACAAAGTGTAATGGATGAAATGCGCCTTGCCTTGGGATATTTGTCTTAATTCATTGAGTTTTCAACTATTCAGATAGACCTTTAAGTTAAAAAAAAATTAGTGAAGAGTCACACAAATGCTGAGTCAGTATAAGAACAGTATCTTTTATTTTACTTTTTTTTTTTTTTTTTAGGTCCAGGAAACTTTAAAAAAAGTTTGGAAAGATGGGAATAAAATGGCACGTTTTGTATTTTAAGTTATATTTTATTTGAATTATAAAATTCCAGGTAATCTCATTGACCACAGCAATAAAAATTTACAAGGAGCCTCAAGGAGTTAACAGGTTTTTCAAACCTGGTGAACTTCTAGTACTCATCACCTAACTTATTTACATATTAAAATTAGTAATTTTTAAGAAGAAAGCCGTTCATTAAACAGGAAGATTGGGAGCCAAAGCCAGAGGCCTTAACACAGGGGTTTGTTTTGTTTTAAACACGCCCCACAGCCCAGAATATAATAATCAGACCCAAGTGATAAGCCTAGATGGGAGGAAACCGTAGTTTGCTCAGTACCTCCCGTATTACCTCAAGAGTTTCAGTTAAAAAAAAAACAAAAAACCAACAACAAACTACGAGGAAAAATGTTTCAAAAGCCAATTCAGCGTCCAGACCCACACCAAAAATCGAACCTGGGACTTTTATAAGTGCGAGCAGACTGATGCAGGGTAAAGGAAAACAGCCGGTGGCGCCTCTGGACATCCCGGGCAGGGAGGGCAGGCAGCCCACAGCCAGGGAGACGCTTTCTCCTGCTTTTCGGAAAGGGGCTTGGGACACTCATTTCCCCGGGGTCCCCTCCACCCACGGCGGCAGCGCCGGCTGGGGGACAGAAGGGGATGCGGACAGGGCGACCGGACGCGAGCGCGGTGCGCGGGGAGAGCGTGTCCCGCGTCCCGGCTCCGGCGCTGCTGTTGTCCGGGGTGCTGAAACCCGGGGACTTCCCGGGAGGCAGCGGCCACTTTTCTCTCGGGGGGGGTGGGGGGTGAGGGAGAGGAGGGGGGCGCGGGGAATTCGGGCCCCAGCTAAGCCCGCCCTGGCCCGAGGTGCCACCAGATGAGGTCCTCCCCAGCCCGTTAGAGGAAGGAGAGAAAGGGGCTGGAGTGAGCAGAGCCGGGCAGGGCAGGCGGGAACCCGCCTCTCCGGGCGGCTCAGCGCCGCGAGCCCCGCTCCACCTGCGCGCGAACTCTGGCCGCCCGGGGACGCCGCGCCCGGGGACAGACCGCGGCGGCGAGCCTGGCGCGGGCGGCGGGCGCCTCGGTGTGTGTGTGTGGGTGAGCGGCTCCAGTCCCGGGATGGGGGGGTGGTGGTGGCTAGAGCGAGCGGGGCATGCGCAGTGGTGCGGAGGAGGTGGCGATGGCCGAGGGAGGCGGGGGGACTGCTGTTTATTTGCAGCTGGGCCAACTCGGAGGCGCAGGCGGCGGCGGAGCGCGGGGCGCCGGCGGCCGGTCCAGTGCCCGCCTCATCATGCCCGAGCCCACCTCCAGGCAGCCGCCGCGCGCCGCCGGGGCCCCGGCCGGGGAGGATGCCAGACGCCCGGGAGAGGCCAGGGCAGCGGTGGCGGCGCGATGGTGGTGACCAGCTCTGCCCGAGGCGGCGGCGGCGGGGACCGCGCGCCCTCCCGGCGGCGGGACTGCGGACTCGCGCCGGCCGGTGCGGCGGCGCTGCTGGCCGGGGCGAGCTGCCTGTGCTACGGCCGCTCCCTGCAGGGCGAGTTCGTGCACGACGACGTGTGGGCGATCGTGAACAACCCCGACCTGCGGCCCGGCACCCCGCTCCGCTGGAGCATCTTCACGAACGACTTCTGGGGCAAGGGCATGGCCGAGAACACCAGCCACAAGTCCTACCGGCCGCTCTGCGTCCTCACCTTCAAGTGAGTCCCCGCCTCGCGCTCGCCGCGGTTCCAGTCTCTTCACTCCCCCTACGCGGGCTGGGCGAAGTTGCGGGACTGGGTTGGGGGGCGTTTCTGTTCTTGCCGCCCCTTCCCCTCCACGCCTCGCTCCTCTCCAGACTCTCCACGCCGCTCTGCTCCGTGGACCTCCGTCCCGCTTCTCTGGGCTCCGGGGCGGTTCGGGAGGCGCGGGCTGGGGAGTTGGGATCGAGTTTCTCAAGAGTCTGCGCTCCGGGCGGGTTCGTCTATTGGAACACGACTGGGAGAGGGGCTGGGGGAGCTGTCTCCGCACACCCCACCCCTGCTGGAACGTGGTCAGGGGAGACCAGTGCGGGGCCCCAGGAGTTCCGAATGGGTGGCTGTGGTGGCGATGCTTCCAAGTTGGGAATTTCTCCGAGGCGTTTAGGCAGCTTTGCGGATGGGGACTGTCAGTGCCTGAGGGGTCGCGTTCCGAGGAGATAAGGCAGGACCCCTGAGTTGCTAGGGCTGCCTGAGTTTTGGGGAGGAGCAGGGGAGCGCGCAGAGGATCTTCCCCGGCCCCCAGCCTGGGCTGCTCCCGGAACCTCTCCAGTCTGCGGAAAGAACCCCGATGTCGACTTTAAAAGGTGCAAAGCAAAGGAATGCAGAAGCGTGGGAGCCTCTGGGGATCCTGGCGTCCCAGTCGAAATAGTTTTTCTTTTACAACCTCGGAGTCATGATTCAGCATTTCTGATGTGAATAACGTGTAAAAGGGGACCCGAGGGAACGCCAGTGTTTTGTAGGGTGGAGATTTTCTTGAATTTCAAAGAGAGCTAGCTTCAGACGGAAGGGGCGAAAGACTGCTGTGAGGGAAGTGCTATTTCATACATCATGAGCTTGACTCCGCCGCTTCTAATTTGACTCAGCATTGAAGCTGGTAATGTGTCGGATAAAACTGTTGAAATCAGGTTGGTTCTGTATCATCAGCGTTCTGAGCCTTTTCCAACGGGTGTAATCTGAACCCGTCTTTATGGTAACGATTATTTGAGACGGGATCCGCAGTTTGAAAAGCCTGCCCAGGCCTGGCGGCGAGGGTCCCTTGACAGGTGTCTCTGAAGACTTAGAAAAGGAAACCATAGCAATTGGCAACAACCCATGGGTTTTTGACTTAATTATTTCCACTGCAAGTTTAATGTTTTAAGGGGGGTGAGGAAATTGCACATTTGACTCTGAAGAGAATATTTCATAAACATTTGTCCTCTTGGAAAGTGGTTTTGGTTTTCAGCCGAAAGTCAAAAGCCCATGAATTGTTGCCAATTGCTATGGTTTCCTTTTCTCAGTCATCAGACACCTGTCAAGAGACCTCACTCTGGCCTCCAGCTAGAGTTGCTCAGTACTTTCAGTTTTCTGAGTGTTTCTTTAAAATCTGCTAAGATGGCACAAATATAAATGTTTAACTTCCAGACTGACCTGATTTTTAATTTGTTACACTGAGGGCTGGTGGTTAATTTAAGGTGTGGAAGCTCACAGCATGAGGTGTGCGGGACTTACAACTGCCACGGAGACCATCTAGGTCCCTGGTCTGAGCATTTTCCATTTAGAAAAGGTCAGTGCCAAATGCTTCTGCCCAGTTGGTGGAGGGTGAGGAAGAGTGTTTTCACTTCTTGACTTTGTAAAAAGCTTTTATTTATTTTTTAATTCATGCAGGAGATGGCAGGGGCAGAAGAGAGGAGTGTGGGAATGGAGTAGACCATGAGGCAAGGCCTTTGATAAAGAGGAAAGTTAGTAGGGATATGGCAGAACAGGGGCAAAGGAGAAGGAGAGTTGGGGGGTGGGGTGGGCAGAGAGCATCTCTTGGAATCACTGGTTGTAAGAAGCAGCTTGGTGTCTAAGGTGCATTGCTCTTTGTATAGTGCATCTTACTGGCTATGTAATGTATACTTTTAAAAACAATTATTTTGAGAAGATTGAGTTGCAAATCTGGGGTGCAACCGAGCACTAATTGGAAAGGGATGGGTGCCTCTTCAGAAACAGAAAGTGAACTAAACTTTCTGTACTCATAGGTATTGATTTAAATAAGACCTGGAGCCCAAGTTGTGGGCTTGATCCCCAGTAGGGGGGTGTGTAGCAGGCAGCAGATCAATGATTCCCTCTCATGGGTGTTTCTATTCTTCTCCCTTCCTCTCTTTCTAAAATCAATAATAACACACATAAATAAATAAATAAATAAATAAATAAGACCTGGAAGTTTCCTTTACACAGTCATCTGAGGTGAAACTGATGCAATAGCCTAAAGCCAGGCATGTATAAAGGATGACATAAACCATCCTAGACCCACACAGCTCTAAAGATTGTTGCAAGGAAGGGCAGAAAACATCACACTTATTAAGCTGTTCAGTGTGAACCAAGCATTGGCCTTTATGACTTTTATTTTAGGTAGTTGGTAAAAACACAGAGTAGCCTTTTACATATTTTCAAACTACTATAACTATATCTAAGTTAGGCCTGTGTGAACAAAGATCTTAGAGAATTTAAAACCACTGTACAAATTTTATTTATTTAATTTATTTATTTATTTTTATTGTGGTAAGAACACTTAATATGAAATCTACCACCATAAGTTTTTAAGTGTACAGCACAGCATTGTTAACTGTAGACACAATGCTGTGCAATAGATCGCTAACACATTTCTCTTGAGTAATTGAAACTATGCACCTGTTGAACAGCAACTGCTGTCTCTCCCAACCCTACTGTTGGCAACTACCATTTTCCAAGCTGTTTCTGTAAGTTAGACTGTTTTAGATACCTCATAAGTGGATGTCTGCAAATGGCAGATTTTACTTAGCATAATGTCCTCCAGGTTCATTTATGTTGTGACAGATGGCAGGATTTCCTTCTGCTTTTTAAAGGCTGAATAACCCATTGTATGCACACACCACTTATCTTTATCCATTCATTTGACATTGGACACTTCAGTTGTTTCCATATCTTGATTATTGTGAATAATGCTGCAATGAACATGGAAGTGCATATATCTCTTTAAGACCCTGACTTCAGTACCTTTGGATATATACTCAGAAGTAGGATTGCTGGGTCATATCATAATTGTATTTTTAATTTTTTAAGGAACTTCTATCCTGTTTTCTATAGTGGCTATACCATTTTACATACCTACCAATAGTGTACAGCAAGCATGTCAAACTCACG
The DNA here is from genome assembly GCF_028538775.1 of Myotis yumanensis. Lineage (NCBI taxonomy): Eukaryota > Metazoa > Chordata > Mammalia > Chiroptera > Vespertilionidae > Myotis > Myotis yumanensis. The sequence goes on from NW_027223754.1 coordinate 176,743,608, forward strand.
GGCCGCATGCCTCATTTATTTGGCCCGTGTTAGCCTTTGAGTTTAACATGCTTGGTGTACAGGGTTCCAATTTCTCCACATCTTTGCCAACACTTATCCCCTCCATCCTAACAGGTGTGAGGTGATATCTCATTGTGGTTCTGATTTGCATGATTAAGTTTTGATATTAGTGATGTTTAGCATTTTTTCATATATCTGTTGGCCATTTGTTTGTGTTCTTTGGAGAAATATCTATGTCCACCCATTTTTAAATCAGATTATTTGTTTTTTGTTCTTGCTTTGAATTATAAGACTTTCTTACATATTAATAACATGACAGGTATAGGGCTTACAAATATTTTCTCTCTTATCCCATTGGTTGCCTTTTCATTCTATGGGTTGTTTCTTGTGCTATGCAGAGGCTTTTTTGTTTGGGTAGTCTCATTTGTCTAATTTTGCTTTTATTGCTTGTGTTTTTTGATGGCGTATCTAAAAAACCATTGCCAAGCTTAATATCATGAAGTTTTCCCCTATGTTTTTCTTCCAGAAGTTTCAGAGTTCCAGGGCTTACATTTAAATTTTTAATACATTTTGAGTTGGTTCTTGTGTGTGGTGTAAGATATGGGTCCAATTTTATTCTTTTCCATATGACATTCAATTTTACCAGTTCCATTTTTTAAAGACTGTCCTTTCTCCATTGTGTATTCTTGGCACCCTTGTTGAAGATCATTTGACCCTATAGGCCTGGGTTGATTTCTGGACTCTCTGTTCTTTTCCTTTGGTCTATATGTCTGTTTTTATGCAAGTACCATACTGTTTTAATTATTGTATCTTTGAAGTATATTTTGAAATCAGAATGCTATATTTCCTAGCATTGTTCTTCTTTGTATATTCAGTATATTTGTGGTTCAGTATGAAATTCATGATTTTTTTCAATTTTTGTAAAAAAAGCTATGGGATTTTGATAAGGATTACATTGAATCTATAGATGACTTTGGGTAGTATGGGCATTTTAACAATATTAAGTTCTCTCATCCATGAACATGTGATGTCTTTCCATTTATTTATGTATTCTTTAATTTTTTTCATCAATGATTTGTGGTTTTAAGTGTACAAGTTTTCCACCTCTTTGGCTAAGTTTATTTTTATGTATATGTTATTCTTTTTGATACTATAGTAAGTGGAATTGTTTTTTTTAAATATGTTTTTATTGACTTTAGAGATAGAGGAAGGGAGAGGGGGAGACAAAGAGAAAAACATCTATGTGAAAGCTGAACAGTAATTGGTTGCCTCCTGCATGCCCCCTACCTGATATCGGATATAGAATCTGCAACCCGGGCATGTACCCTGACCAGGAATCAAACCAGCAATTTTTTGGTGCCCAGGACAATGCCCAACCAAATGAACCACACCAGCCAGGGTGAAGCTGATTTTTTGAATTTGAATTTGTATCCTGCAACTGAATTCATGTATTATTTCTAATCACTTTTTGCTGGAGGCTTTAGAATTTTCTAAATATAAGATTATACCATCTGTCAACAGGCATCATTTTATTTCTTCCTTTCTGATTTAGGTGCTTTTATTTCTTTTATCTTGCCCATTGCTCTGTTTAGGACTAGTAGTACTATGATGAGTAGAAGTGACACAAGTGGGCATTCTTAACTTGCTCTTGGTCTTAGAGGAAAAGCTTTCAGTTTTTCACTAATGAGTATGATAAGCTGTGAGCTTTTCATACATGTTCTTTATTATGTTGCAGTAAATTCTCTCAAAACCTAGTTGTTGAAAGTTTTTTTGTTATTAAAGGGTGTTGAATTTTGTCTTTTATTCTGCATCTACATATGATGAGCATGTGATTTTTATTGTTTGTTAGTGTGGTGTGTCACCTTAATTGATTTGTGTATGATGAACCATCTTTGTGAACTAGTGACATGATTCACATGTTCTTAATATAGTGTAAGTCCTTTGGTAGTTAAGATCTTGGCAAATATTTTCTCCCACTCTCTAGATTGTCTTTTCATCCTCTTCACAGGGTCTTTCCTAGTGCAAAACTCAAATCTTTTTTTAATTAAAAGTACTATATTACCTTTGATTCAATAAATCAATGTTACACATTTGGAGAGCTGGAAATTCCCATAAGAATAAACAATAAATAAAGAGGCATAATGCTTGTAATTACAAAGGTGCTTGCTTGTATACAAAGATACTATGCGCAGTTTTTTTCTCAAATAAGAAATGGGCTGAATTTGAAATGAAGAAATGGGTTTATCAGAGTGTCTATTTTTTACCAGTTTGCAGGGCAGGGCACAATGGAAAATGAAGGCAGCTTATCAAGATGTGGTGGCTTTGTTTTAGCTATCCTGGAACTAAGTTCCTTTCCTGAACTGTACTGGGTTAGAGATTTAGAAAGTGAAAGTGAAATGGCCATGTTTCCATTCAGAAGGTCGGTGTAGGTTTCAGTGCTACTGCAGTCTTAGAAGCTCTGGATGCTCTGCCGCTGGTGTGAGGGGTTAAAGCTGGGTCCACAGCTCCTCCAGAATGCTCCAGATCTCCTTTCCTGGGAAACCTGGTGAGTGTGCAGCTCTGGGGGAAAGGGTATTAATCTGTTTGCAAGCCATTTGCATCATTAAAGTTAGAGCCTCAGAGGTTGTGAGAAGTGGAAGAATACTCCAGCTCATGTTCATGGGTTCCCTTCACCCTCCCTTTCCCTTACTTCAAGTGCATCCATCCTCCCTTCCCAAATGCCTGCTGGCTTTCCATTTGTCTTACAGACACAGAGCAGCCGCCTTCCAGAGGCCATCGAACCAGCTTCCACATTATAAAAGGTCAAGTCTCTATAGTAAATCCCTTCTGCTCTATCATTTCTGGTGGTTCCACTTCTCTGGCCAAGCCTTAACTGATACAAATGGTCATCTTTTTGTGCTCCTTGAAGTGAATTTAGAATTCTAATGAATTTCTGTTTCTGGTCAAATTTTCCATTCAGTCTTTTGATAAGATCATTTCCAAGGGCACATAGGAATATTTTTGGACCATTGTAGAGCAAAGTCAAAACATCTGTGAAAACTTAATCTGCAGCAGTAACCTTTTTTTATTTTGCTTCTTTATCCTTCACTGGCCATGACCTGGTTTTAACTCTGGAATCAGGAGAAATGCATTATGTCACTCTGTATATCAGGCGTGGGGAAACTTTTTTCTGCCAAGGGCCATTTGGATATTTATAACATCATCCATGGACCATACAAAATTATCAACTTAAAAATTAGCCTGCTAAATTTGGTCCAACATTTAATTAACTCACCCCTAATGCCTTGGCAGGGCCAGACACTGAATTGACACAACACTCCCTCCCCACCCCCCCCCCCACCCCCCACTTTGAAAAATGGCCTTGATTGATTTAAAAGGTGCTTAGCTTGTTAGGTTTATTTCCTCCCTAGCCCCTTGCTCTTGAAAAGAAGCTCCTGCTGGCTGGTTGGCAGTGCCATTCAATATCAGGAAGCAACCAAAGCTTCCTCAACAAGAAGGAACCAATGGTTTTTCTGTTTTAAAGATGGGGAAATGAAGGCAAATTAAAGGACCTTAAACTCATTCTCTCTCTGTGTTTAGGCTATTAGATCCTAGTGTTCTACTAGTTTTCTATAAAGTTTTATTTTTTTGAAGGCTTTAAATGGAAATGTAAGTCATAAGAGTGAAAGTGGGTGGTTTAAAATGTCAGAGTTAAAAGATAGAATATCTTAACATGTGCAGCTGTAAGGATTTGCAGCACTTTAATGTTTGCATCTGGAGAGTTGTTTTTGCATCAGTTTGCATCTTTTAGTCACAAATGATATGGCAACCATGAAAATCAGCTTTATCCTCTATGCTCAAAACCAAAAGGAAATGGTGGCATGTTCCCTTTGGCCCTGTTCCTTTTGATTTCACTTGTATGGGAATTCATTTTGAGATAGGTTACTGCTATAAGACTGGTAAGTTTGCTTTCTAAATCTGTGATAGGAGATAAGTAAAGATTATTCAGGATGTTTGATTAGATTGTCTAGGATGTTCAGTGGTGGATATAGCCAAGGAAATATGATTGAAGGCAAAAAAGATTTTGTAGAGAAAATTTTTAAAAATGGCTTCTGAAAATTCCATGCTGAACTAAGTTTATTGAAGAAATTTCAGGAGTGGGAGGAGGTTGATCATTGCCTGTGAGCACATGCTTTAGATGTAAGATAGGCTTTACACTACAGTCTAGACAGCCGTGGGTAAACTACGGCCCGTGGGCCAGATCCAGCCCGTTTAAAATGAATAAAACTAAAAAAAAAAAAAAGACCGTACCCTTTTATGTAATGATGTTTACTTTGAATTTATATTAGTTCACACAAACACTCCATCCATGCTTTTGTTCTGGCCCTCCGGTCCAGTTTAAGAACCCATTGTGGCCCTCAAGTCAAAAAGTTTGCCCACCCCTGGTAGTAGTATAGGAGGGATGGAAAATGAGAGGAATATCTATATTTTGTTAATCCTCACCCACCTGAGGATATTTTTCTATTGATTATTTTTTAGAGAGAGTGTAAGTGAGAGGGAGATACAGAGAGAAAGAAACATGGATATGAGAGAGACAGAAACATCTATGTGTGAGAGAGATATCGATTAGTTGCCTCCCACAGGTGCCCCTACCAGAGCCGGGGGATTGAGCCTGCAACTGCAGTACGTGCCCTTGACTGGAATGGAACCCATGACCCTTCAGTCCAGGGATGGAGCTCTATCCACTGAGAAAAACTGGCTAGGGTGAGAGGAATATATTTTTGATTCCTGAAGGTTTTTTTTAAAAGGCTAGTTCTTTATTTTTTATGTCTCGGTTGTCTGACAACCCTTTCTTTTTCTTTTTCTAAATATATTTTTATTAATTTCAGAGAGGAAGGGAGGAGAGAGAGAGATAGAAACATTAATGATGAGAGAGAATCATTGATCAGCTGCCTCCTGCACACTCCTCACCCGGAATCGAGCCTACAACCCGGCATGTGCCCTTGACCGGAATCAAACCTGAGACCCTTCAGTCCGCAGCTTGATGCTCTATCCATTGAGCCAAACTAGCTAGGGCGATTCCTGAGGGTTTTTATATGTGAATTTCTGAATGAAGGTTTGGAGAACATCTTCTGAAGTAGTTTTTTTTCCCCTTCCATTCAACAACTGTCTTTTCTATCTTCCTTTGTAGCTACATTCATATTTTTCCTAACTTTGAATATGTGGTCATTCCACTTAAAAAAGAGGTGAGGAATGTTTGATCAAGCCAAAATGATGGCAGTGTTCCTTTTCCAAACGATAACAATGGTTTCTGTGCTACAAGGCCCTGTTGGATCTGATTCCTGGTCACTTCTCAGACCTCTAGTCTATCAACCTCATTCTGTTTACATCAACATTCTATGAAGAGCATTACTTTTCCTTATATGGGCCCAACCTGCTGCTACCAGGCCTTTGCACTTGTGTCTTCTTCCTGGAATGCCTTCCCTAGATCTCTGCCGTTTTGCTCTCAGCTTCTTCTCACCTTCAGCTTCTTCTCAAATGTCGCTTCATCACAGAGCCCTTCTCTGGCTACCGATCTAAAATAGCAGACATTCATTCCTCCAAGTTTCAGCCTTACTCTCTTACCCTCTTTGCCTTACTTAGTAGCCCTCAATGCTACCTGGCGTCCTATATTTATTGTTAGTTTTAATCTCCTCTCTCGACCCTGTGAGCTCCAACAGCTGTATCGTTAGCACCCAGAATGGTTTCTGGCATGCAAAGTAGGGGCTCAATAAATTACTGTTAATAGAATGAATTCATCATTTTCGTGAATACTTGACTTCTTCAGGTAAATATTTAGGTAGGACTACACCTTTATAATGTAGAGGGAAAAGTCTGCTTGACTTATTTCTTGGCTTATTTACTTTATTTATCTTCCTCTTTCAAAGGGAAAGGTGGAGGCAGGCAAGGAACCACAAGTGGTTCCAGAGGGGTCTGCTTACTGGGTGGTGAAGAGGCAGCTTTGATTCTGAATGGGGAAGTGTGGCTCTCTATTGTAATCTGCTGGGAATGTGACATTTGAGAATAAGGGTCTTTAGCACTTTTGTATCAAACTCCTCTTGCCTGGCGTACTGCAGTGTGATGGTAGTTGGATGCTTACCCTGAAGTTTAAGGCTGGACACAGCAGTTATACCTTCTGAGGCAATTCCCAGAATTACACTGAGTTCTTTCCCTGCTCTGCTTTCCATGCCCTGCTCTCAGGGGACTAACAGTCATCCATGCCAGTGTCTATTTTCTAGAAAGAATGGTCATTTTCCCCCCAGTCAATGAGGTTGACATGAATAATCATTTCCGATTGTGTCAAATGGAGTCTAAAGACCCAAAAGTACTTTCTCAAAGGAATTATGATGACTATGACTTCCTCTCACTGAGTGTACAATAAAGAATTTTTCTGGTCTTTGACCCAGGTTCCTGGGAAGGAGATTCTAACCCTTGGAATTTCCGGAGTGATAGGTGAACATTCATTGTTCATGGTGGGCCCCTGGGGCTACACCTGAGTTTATGCTAAAGAGGAGGTCACTCATGGTGGGCCTCTAGAGAGTTTCAAAATGGGGGCTGGCCATGCTGGAAAGACCAATCATGTGATTAGAGAGTTGGGACTTAGAGTCACATGATATAAGCCCTACCTTCTAATCTCCTGAAGGGGAAAGAGGTGCTGGAGACTGAGTTTACTCAAGTGGCCAATGGGTCCGTCAGCTTATGTAATGAAATCTCAGTTTAAAACTCAACGTTGAAACTTGGTTGAGCTTCCCTGGTGGGTAATCTGATATCTGTATGCAGAGAGGGTGATGTGTCTGAAGACATGGAAGGTTTTTCTCTAGGACTCTCTCAGATCTCACTCTATGAGTCTTTTCTTGAGACTGATTTTTATTTGTGTTTTTTATAGTAACACTATATAATCCTAAACATAGTGTTTTCCTTAATTCTGTGAGTTGTTCTTGCAAATTATTGAATCTGAGGGAGTTGTGGGAATCCCCAAATTTGTGGCCAGTTTGTCAGACATGCCAGTGGCTTGGGGACCATTGAAGTTGCATCTGGTGTCTGAAGTGAGAGGACTCTTGTGCAGGACTTTGTCATCAACTGTGAAATCTGTATATACTCTGGGTAGTGAGTGTCAGAATTTCATGACATCCAGGAACTCCTGTAAACACGTACCTTTAAAAAAATTTGCTCAAAATTGACAACTCAGTTAGAGTTATAACTAAGTATATCATACTTAGTGTTGATCTGTTAATTTTCATTATTTGCTGCCTCTCTTTTTGAAGATTTTCTTCAGGAACTTGTCTAGATATGGTTACTGCTCTTCCTATCCTCAGTTTTCTCACTCTTTCTTTGATGCACTGAGTACTTATGAGATAACTAGGGACTCAATGCACGAATTCATGCACCTTGAAAGGAACTGTGGATCGCGAGGCTGCAGTGCGCACAGGGGTGGGTCTCAGCCCAAATCTGTGCCCCTGCCTGGCCCTTCCCACCACCCCTTCCGTCCCCTTGCTCCCATGTGCTGGCCCCACATGCACCTGCTGGCAGCAGCTGCTCCCCCAATCGCCTCTCAGGAGCAGGAGGAGGTGGAGAAGCCTTCAGGGGTGATCAGGGCTGCCAGCTGCCCCTCACACCCGCTGATGGTGCCTAGCAATCAGGGCCAGCGCTGGCAGCAAGTGCAAGTGCCTGGCAGGACCGCCATGCATGGGAGCAAAGAATTTTCAGTAACCCCCAAAGGCTTTCCCCGATGACAGTGACCAGCACCCCACCTTGGTCTGGCGTCCCCACTCACCTGCTCCACCATCCTGCCATGGCCGATGCCTACCATGTTCCGCATGCCCCCTGGTGGTCAGCACACGTTGTAGTGACCAGTTGTTCAGTTGTTCCACCGTTTGGTCTATTTGCATATTAGGGTTTATATATATATAGATAGTGACAATAACTGCCCATTGGGGTATGGTCTCCTCCTGACCAGCTCCCCTTCCTCTGTTCTCTCCCTATAACTTCCTCACAGTGAGGTGAAGATGTGATGTCTTGAGCTCAAACAAACATCATGAATTTTGCTTTTGCCTCAGAGCACCAATCTCTCCTCTGTCCTGCTGCTTATATTGGTACCTTTCAGTAACATCCTTTGGTTCTTTAGATATATTAACTGATGATGATTTACTGATTTGTTCCTGGTACTGAGGGAAATGCAGAGAAGAGCAACCAAAATGATTAAGGGCCAAAGGGATTGCCTTAGAGGAAAAATGAGAAGAACCAGATGTTGTTATTTATTGGTTGAATGATCTAAGAGGACTATAGAAACCACTTGCAAGCATTTGAGAGCAGTGATGATAGCACGAGATGGGAAGAAGAAAAATGGTGATAGAGGAAGACAGGAGAATACACTGTGTGTTTAATATTGAGCTGTGGAAACTCACGAAGGAAGTGTTGGAGAACCCATCATTTGAGACAGCAGAAATAGATGATAAGGGGTACATTTAATTTTTTTCTTTTCCCTTATTTGTAGTTCTTATTGGAAAAGAATGTATGTTGTGTTATTCCTGAGAAAACTGGATTTTTCTGGTAAGCATGGCAACTATCTGTAGTCTTCCCTTAAACTTTGAGAACTCTGTCTCTGTTCCGAGTATCACCTGTCTTGAATCACTGGGTTGCTTGGGGCAGATCTCTGGGCCCCATTTTAGATCTCCTGACTAAGAATATCTTGGGATGTGATCAGGGAATCAGCAATAATAGCTATCATACCAGGTGGTTCAGAATCCTGGGAACCACTGAGACTCAATGGGAACCTATATTCAAATAGGTTGAGATGCCAAAGTCTCCCTAGCATAATGTAGAGAAAGAAATCCAAAGCTCTTTAACATAGGAATATTAGGATGCTTTCAAACACCTCCCACCCATTTCTCTACTTTATCCTCTGAGAGGGCCAGGCGATTTCCCTTCACCAGGACACTGGGAAATGCATTGGTGAGGGAGCATCTGCAGCTTTGAGAAGCTCCGTGTTGGCTCTTTTCTGAAGGTGAAGGAAGTGTAATGTGGGAGATGCTGCCATTGAGGTGGGCTTTCTGGTTTCGGTGGGAGTGATGGAACCCTGGAGTTCCAGAAGGCAAGAGCTTAGCTGCATTTACCGTGAAGGCAGCAGGGGCAAGTGGAAATCAGAATGTTTTGACCCACATGCATCATTGGTGGTGGCTTATTAATTATGTTGTCCCAGGGAATGAAGTAGATGGTCCTCTTAAGTGTTGCTGGTTCTGTAGACCAGAAAAACTTCAGGTTCAGGGCCAAAAAGCAGACTCGAGTCACTGCAATGGAGAGTCATGGCCTCTTGTGCCTTTTCCAGACTTCTGACAGTTTCTGAGGGTAGACATGTCTGACTGAGGAAGGACCCTAGCGCAGTCCCTAGTACAGTGGTTCTCAACCTTCCTAATGCTGCGACACTTTAATACAGTTCCTCCTGTTGTGGTGACCCCCAACCATAAAATTATTTTTGTTGCTACTTTATAACTGTAATTTTGCTACTGTTATGAATCATAATGTAAATATCTTGATATGCAGGATGTATTATCATTGTTACAAATTGAACATAATTAAAGCATAGTGATTAATAACAAAAACAATATGTAATTATATATGTGTTTCCTGATGGTCTTAGGTGACCCCTGTGAAAGGGTTGTTCGAACCCCAAGGGAGTCACAACCCACAGGTTGAGAACCACTGCCCTAGTAGAAGTCTGTTCCTGAGATACAGCTTCTTTTTGTTTTTCTAAACCAGAGCTATTTTTTTCAAAAAAGAAAATTGAAAGAGAGGCATGGGCTTTATCTAAAAGAGAGCTCTGGGCTGTAATAGTGTGAGGAGATGGGGTGGGGCAGCCAAAGGTTTTTCTTCTCCCCTCCCTACCCCTCTTCCTGAGACTTCTTGGTGCCAAACTGTGTGAGCCTGTGACCTTTCCTGAGGACTGGTACCCTCTGATTGCTGTGTGCTCATTATGACCCAATCTTTCTAGGCAGTTGTACAAGGAGGCAGAGGAGTTCAGATGAAGGAGGGGTGCTGTGCATTCATATTTGCCAAAATCTGGAAGGCTTTCAAGCACTCAAACATGATTATTAAGATTATTTCAGAAAAATATTTTATTTCCCATTGCTTGCCTAGCTTTAAATGAGAAGTGAAGGCTAAATCAAATAAAAATTAGAGATTGTAGCATTGGAAGGGAAAGGTGATCTTTTCCAACTTCCCAGTTATTGTAAGTTTTATTTGTTCATTTAGTAAACTTTCATTTAGACTCTACTGTGTGCTAAGTTCGATGGATACAATGATGAAAAGAAATCAATTTCTCGCAATGTCTGAAAAATGCTTTTAATATTTTAAGAATATAATAAAAGAGCTTAAGAAAATCGAGTACATGCTGTAAAGGAATACATTCAGGGTGATGTGGAATAGGAGAGACTGTTCTTTTTAGATGGTATTTAAGGTGGACTGTTGTCATGCTTCTGTGTGGACCTATTCTAGTTTTAAATATTCTTTCTTTGAGCTGAAGTCTGCCTCCTAGTAGTTGGCAGGCACTATGGCAAATTGTGAGTACTTGTGCCATCCAAATGGGCACCCAAATATTTCCATGCCATCTCGGTGGGCACTCAGATATTTCCCTGCAGCCAAGTAGGTCCAGAGTTGCCAGGTCTTCTAATATTAGAAGAGAAGCTGAAATTTTTTTAAACTTTTTTTCCTTTATTGATTAAGGTATTACATATGTGTACTTTTCCCCCCATTGCCCTCCCACACCAAAACCGTTCATGCTTTCACCCCCCTGGTGTCTATGTCCATTGATAATGCTTATATGCATGCATACAAGTCTTTTGGTTGATCTCTCCCCCTTACCCCACCCCTCGCCTACCTTCCCTCTGAGGTTTGAGCATCTCTGATCGATGCTTCTCTGTCTCTGGATCTGCTTTTGTTCATCAGTTTATGTTGTTCATTATAATCCACAAATGAGTGAGATCATCTGATATTTATCTTTCTCTGACTGACTTATTTCACTTAGCATAAAGAGAAGCTGGAAATTTTTATATGAAAAGCACCTGTTTTAAAATATTGTGGGGTTTTTTAAGTGTATACAGGTGAAACAAAACAATTTGCAGGCTAAACCTAGCTCTTGGGTAGTGTGTTTGGAACATTGTAATTGGATCATAGTTTCCCCTTTGGGAGCTACTTAGGATAAGTGCATTGCTTCAGTATCTCACTCACTCATTCATTCATTCACTCATGCTTCCATCCATTCATTTATTTATTGTGTGACAACCATGCACCACACATTGTGCTAGACACTGGGCATATAACCATAAATATGGCAAAGATCCTTTTCTCTGGAAAACTTGGTATCATTTCTGTCATCTTTCTCTAGTCTGAGCATCCCAATTTCCTCAAATCTACTTTCTTGAGATATCACTTTGAGATCCTTCCACCCCCCTAGCATCATGGAACTCTCTTGTAAAAGTGCCTCCATATTTAAATAGCACTCTAAGGAGCTGCTGTCTCACATTGGATACCGGTCACTTTCCCACACCTGCCTGCAGGTAGAATACCTCTCTCTTCCCTATCTCTGCTCCTAGTAGGTTCTTCCATTGCTAGAATTTTTTAAACTAGCCATTAATTATTTGTTTAAGTGCCTCTCTTTCTTTTACTATGCTGCTACCTCGTTGGTAGCAAATGCCATGTCTTCTCTTTGTATCTCCGGGCCCTACATCATACCTGACATGTAGTAGGTGCTCAATAAACATCTGTTGGAGTGAATTGAAATGAAAAATAGTTTGACTTACATAGTTCCCTGTCTGTCTGTTGGTGGATTGGTCTTTCTGGATATCCAAGACACAATAACCCTTGAGTTTAGGGCAAACTAACAGCCCTCAGACAATACCATGTGTACAGTTTTAGTGTGATCACACGTATTTTGTTCTCTTTTATGTCTAAATGTGGATCTTTACTCTTGCCCATATTCCGAGTTAGAATTAATGAACAATTTTAGGCATTTAAACTCCTTGTGAATCTCCGTCAGTCAGTTTCCCAGGACAGCAGTTCTCCTGCCCAGTTACAGACTGCCTGTGAGCTTAGCCAGCATACACCATAGATTCATTTAAGTCTTTGATAAAAATATTGGACAGACCAGAGATTATATCAGAATCCTGTGACATACACTAGAGGTCTCCATCCATGGAGACATTGATTTATTATTCACCACTCTTCATATGAGCTACAAATCTATCTTACTCCATCTTGTACACAAGGAGATTCTGAGAGATTTTGTAAATGCCTTCGTTAAAATAAAGACAAGCTGTGTCTTCACATCCCCTGTCCTATTAAAATATGAGTTTGATCAGTTAAAGCTTCTTTTCATAATTCCACATGGGCTCCCCAAATCAGAGATTCCCCTCCCCCACCCAGTGTTCACAAATAGGATAAGTTCTAAAATGTTGTTTCTCATTTTGTTTCATGGTTACTTGTCTATAGTATGGAGAGTTCACTCCCTATCGTTTTAGACATTTGAGGAGCTCTAAAAACCCTAGATTCTAGGTGATTTCTCAAAGCTGAGATTCACCAATGTTAGGTACCACGTGAGAGGCTCGTACTTTTACTTTATTAATGCAGTTATTCCCCATTCAGCAACTTATTTTTATATTTTGGAATCTATTTAAATTCACTTAAAATACCAGGCACTCTGTCCTAATCCATTTCCAGAAATAACAGTCTATATAGTTTTCACCTGCATATTTTCAGATATGATACATATGGACCACAAAGGTGACTCATGTCTACCATTTTACATCATTTTTAGAAGGACAAAGGAATATATGTGCCTCATAAAAGTGTGGTGATCTATAATAATAAAAGTGAAATATGCTAATTAGACCAGATATCCTTCGGATGTCCTTCCAGATGACCTTCCAGATAAAGCTGGGGTTGTGAGGGAAGCCCAGGTCCTGGGTGCCAGAGGGAAGCCCGTGCCAGCAGCTGGGGTAAGGAAGGCCTACTCCTGCACGAATTTTGTGCATTGAGCCTCTAATGTAGTAATAATAACGCTATCTTTAATTATGCTTTTGTACTTTCAAATAGTTGAATAATGGATACATTAGGAAAATATTGTCTTATATTGTCCACTTGTTAAAACCAATGCTGTTATTTGTAATCCCAAATTATTCTCTATAGCATCATATCTGTGGGAATAGTCAAATACATCAGTGATTGGGCTTACTAGATGTCTTGCTTTCTCTTTATTGCCATTTTTATAACTAACAGAGTAAGATGCATCCTTGTACATTGAAAAGAATACTCCCATGTATTCTCCTCTACACACACTCACAATACCTCTGACACCAGATATGTGGGTTTACTCCAAACAACTGACCAATTCTCTGACACCAGCTGGATGTCCGACATTTCAATTTAATTCTGGCACTGTCTGCCTGGAGTTAGCATCTGACCCCCCAGGTTAACAGCTCAGTCTCATAAGACTGCTCCCACTTCAGATGTCAGTCAATCATAAGTAGTGGATCCCTAGGTTACCTACATTTTGTCCAACTTGACTACAAATTGGGAGTTCCCAAAGCCATGCCTCAGGTTCAATAAATAATTCATGATAGTGGCTTGCAGAACTCAGGGAAACACATATGTTTAGTGTTAATTATATAATAGAGGTAAAAAGAGACTGGAGGGTTCTGAGCACAAGTGCTTCTGTCTGCTTCAAGTTGGGGTGCTCAACCCTCTTGTCACTTGGATGGATTCACCAACCTGGAAGCTCTCTGAACCCCATAGTTTGGGGATTTTTATGGAGGCTTCATCATGTATACATGATTTATTATTAACTCAATCTCCAACCCCTCTTTCAACCCTGGAGGTTGGGGGTGGAGCTGAAATTTCCATTCTTCTAATCAAGGCTTAGTCTTTCTGGGGACAAGCTTCTACCTTGAAGCCAGCCCACCAAAAGTCACTTCATTAGGACAAAAGACACCTCTATCACCCAAGGAATTCCAAGGGACTTAGGAATCAGGGCAAAGGCCAAATATTACAACAAAATATGCTCCTAGTGCTCTTGTCACTTGGGAAGTTACAAGGGATTTTGGAGTTCTGTGCTAGGAACCAGGGACAGAGACCAAATATTAGAACAATAGATGCTCCTAGCACCTTCATTGTTTAGGAAATGATGAAGGTTTTATAGAATCTCTGACCAGGAGTCAGGATGAAGACTAAAATATGTATTTCTTACCATACCACATATATGTATGTTTATTTAAATACCTTTGTGGTTATTTTCTTATGGGAAGTTTTTAGAAGTGGAATTTTTGGTCCACAGGTATGTATTTTTTAAAGCCTTTGCTACATAGTGACAGCCTCAAGACTTTCCAATTTGGACATCCCCTAACTGGATTTGAGATTGCCTATTTCTCTTAAAATCCCAGGTCTGATTGAATTTTAAATTAATGGCTTAGTTAGTTGATTTGTCAAGCTCAGCCTGATGATGCAGAAAACAGTGTAAAATCAACCTCAGAGGATGGGCCCTTAGGGAATTGCACTTGAGTAGTTCGAGGATGGGGACTTGCCTTGCCCTTCTCACAGCTTCACCATCCCCAGCTTTCTGATTTCCAGTAGCTCTCACCATATGTGGGATCTCTCACACTGGAATGGGACACTGTTCTCCCTTTAGTTGGACCTGCCAGTCCCCTAGTTCCTTGTGGTTCCTCCTTCCCTTTGGGTGAGTTATTCACACCAGGCTCTCGTCTTGAGGATGCTTAGGTGTGCACAGACTCATGGGTCTGCCAACACAGCTGGCGTCAGAGCCCTGGAGTTGGATCCCACACAGTAATTCATTTTTCTAAGCTTAGTTAGGACCATGATGACTTCAATGGGAATGAAAGTGGAGGCAATTAGTAACTATGACATTTAGATTCATGTGTCCAAATAAATCTTGAGATGTTTAAAATTCTGTAGGTTAAAGCTGTGCATGAATCAAAGTCAGATACTGAGAATATGTATATGTCATCACTAAAGTTGACTTTTACATTCTCGATTGTTTTGGCAAAGAGGAGATGTTTCTATAAGAAGCAGATAAAAGACATGAGAATAAAGATGTGGGATTATTATTTTGGATAAGTTGGCTAGAGTATAGACAATTATGGGTAATACCACTTAGGGTATATAGGTTCCCCCAAAACAACCATACCCCATGTGACTGAACTTTTTCTATAACCCCATAAACTCAATTGGGAACATTATGTCCTATTATTAAATTTAAGGCAACCTTTTGAAGTCTCTCTGTCCTGCATTTCTATCTCAGGAAAGTATTTTTTAAGATGTTGAACAATACATTTCCTTTTTCTTTGTGGTTCTCTTTTTAGTTTTTTTTTCATAATGATCTTAGCATTCAGAGATCTGTGGGAATTTGTGTTAGGAAACATTTAATACAAATTCTGAAATGCTATGCTTTTGCTCATCCTTTTAAACTCAACTGCAGCTGGTACCAAGATGTAGGTGCCTTGAAGCTTGCTTGTGGGCTGGTAATTAACAATGATTTCTGGTGCATAATCTGGAAATTTCCTGGTGGCACCATGGGTGAGAGAATACCTTTATGCCTTTTTTGTCCCAACAGTGACCACAGTCACAGTCCTGTGGTTTCTTTCTCATCTCTATCGGCTGTGGCTCTGACCCACAGCCCTGTGGACTTGCCTTTGAACACTTACTTGCCCTGGAAGAATCAGCAGTGAAGCAAGAGTGTTGTTGGGGTGTTTGCATTAGCCATGAAGAGAGGGAAAGGTTCAGCACCTATCTGTCTACCTTCTCAGTGAGACCACATAGTTTTCTGAAATAATATTGTATTGCATTTGCAGTGATTTCTGCAGAGAGGAAAAATCCGAGATAGGAAAAAGTGATACTCATATGTAGAGTAGCCTGGTGTTGGGAGTCATCCTATATAATAAAAAGCTAATATGCAAATTGTCCCCTTGACCGGAAGTTTGACCCGGAGTTCAACTGAGAGGTCAACTAGGGGGCCAGGCTGCCCGGCCAACTGCCCATGGCCTCCCCCCCCTCCCAGAATCCCCCCTGGGCCGGCCCGATCGGCCCCAATTGGGGCAGGTGGTTGGACCCCACAAGTGCATAAATTCGTGTACCAGGCCTCTAGTTTAAAAATAATCACTTGAACAGCTTACTTTTTTAAATGATGGATTCCCTCTGATTTCCTGTGCTTATGTTCTGTTGGTAGCTAATCATTTTTGTTTTTGTCTTCTTTGTTCCAGGCTAAACATATTTTTGACTGGCATGAACCCATTTTACTTTCATGCAGTGAATGTAATTTTGCACTGCCTGGTGACTCTTGTGCTGATGTACACCTGTGATAAAACTGTCTTCAAGAATCGTGGACTCGCTTTTGTTACGGCATTGCTCTTTGCTGTGCATCCTATTCACACAGAGGCGGTGAGTGTAATTGGAACTCAATGAAATAAGAACCAAAAAACCCACTAAACTGATCTTTTTTTCCGTTTCAAAACCCTGTTAATTTAAAGCTCTACTAAAGTGTTTATATATAAATCATACTGCTTGGCAACTTCTCTTTTTGAATGTTCAAATGGTCTTCATTGTACCTCCAGGATTTAATTGCTTTTCTGAATAACCACTGTTATTATTACAGGTAGTAATAAATGGCCACCGTTCTTTATTTGCAGGAAATGTAAGTCCTAATGCGTTTTTAACAACAAGGGGAATTCTGAGATACTTATCATGCTGGCTCATTGTTCCCACTCTGCATTTATATTTTACCTTTTCTCACTCTGCTTTATATTTAAAATATTTACAATGCAGAACTGTAAGTGCTGGGAGGAGGGCTATAAAAAGTTAAATTGACATTCAAGTTAGAAAGACAGAGTTAGGAAACTAACACATCGTTTTTCAAATTATCTAATATGAAGTGTTGTTATTTTGTGAAAGATGAGTATCCTTCCTTATATAATAAAACCCTAATATGCAAATCGACTGCACAGCAGAATGACTGGTTGCTATGACATGTACTGACCACCAGGGTGCAGATGCTTAACACAGGAGCACTCCCACAGTGCACTCCCACAGGGGAAGTGCCACTCAGCCAGAAGCCCTGAGCTGGGTTCATGGCTGGCGAGTGCGGTGGCGGTGGCGGGAATCTCTTCCGCCTCCACGTGCTAAGGACCCCTGGGGGATGTCTGCCTAAGCAGCAGGCGGACATCCCCCCAGGGGTCCCGGACTGTGAGAGGGCACAGGCCAGGCTGAGGGACTCCCTTCCCCCAGTGCACGAATGTCATGCACCAGGCCTCTAGTTTACTTATAAAGTTAGATAGTTTAGATCTCCGGTCCCCTTTAAAATGTGACTTAGCCCTGGCCAGGCAGCTCAGTTGGTTGGAGCATTGACCATACACCAGAAGGTTGAGGGTTCTATTTCCCGTTAGGGTATGTACCTAGGTTGAGGGTAGGGAACCTGTTATCCTCCCATATTTTTCCTTGTCACTCAACAGAGTGCCTGCATCAAGCCAAGTACTCATGAATTATTTGTTGATTATGTAATTAATAAAACAAATTTTTAACCATGGCAACATGTTTAAATGTAATCTCAACATGTTTAAATTGAACCTCCTCCCCCCAAAATTTAAATTTTCAGTCCTTCCTGAGAAAATTTATGGTCTTGTTTTTGCTTTTGTTTAACAAAGGAGAGCTATATGTCCTACTAACCCCCTCTCCCACCCACTACATTCTATTTTTCTTTTTAAAAATAATGTATTACTATGTCTTCTAAAAAGCATATCTCTTTTGTCTAGTTCTCTGCCCTCCTCCCTAGGAACCTGAACTATTATCTATAATTAAATAATAGTCTCTTGATTTTACTTCCTAGTATAGATTGTTATGTAGACCAAATTTCTCTGCCTCCTTTATCTCCTTGTGAATGCAGATAGTTTTTCTAACACTTTTTCCTAAATAAATGTCTAACTCTTAGACTCTTTTCCCCTTATAATTGTGTTACCATGGATTTTTTTTCCTGATTACAACAAAAGCCTGTTAAAACCCTTTCTTAAAGGTCAATTTGCTAACAGGATTCTTCTATTTTTTATTTAGAATTCAACCTAACTTTATCAGCTCATGATCACACTGCCAAAGGCTACTTAAGTTTTATGTTCTCCTACTCTGCAAGAATAGAATTAGGACTGTTATCATCCTACGCATTGTTCTTTCCTGAAGAAAATTTCTCCCTAACATTCTAAACACAGACTTTCAACTGTATTTTAAAAATTATGTCAGAAACATAATATGGTCTATAATTTAAAAAATTGGCTTTGAGGACTGGCTGGCATTGCTTAATGGTTAGAGCGTCAGCCCATACACCAGAGGGTCATGGGTTTGATTCCCAGTCAAGGACAGTAACAGGGCTTGCGGGTTTGATCCCTGCCCGCAGTTGGGGTGCGTGTGGGAGGCAATCAATCGATTTGTCTCTCTCACATCGATGTTTCTGTCTCTCTCTCTGTCTTCCTCTTTCTCCCTTTCCCCTTCCCTTCCATTTTCTCTAAAAATCAAAGGAAAAATTATCCTCACTAGAAAAGCTAAAGCGCATACCCATAAATACATAGAAAACCCAGCAATATCCTAATATATAAAAAGCCAGGGGCCCTCACAACGGAAACAATCAGATGGATGACCAAACAGCAGGCTGCATGGGGTGACCAGGCTGGCAAGGGGTTAGTGAGGGATGACTAAACCACTGAACAGCAGGCTTCATGGGGCGACCAGGCTGGCAGGGGGCGCAATTGGGGGTGACCAGGCTGGTGTGGGGGGGCAGTTGGGGGTGACCAGGCCTGCAGGGGAGGGCAGTTGGGGGCGACCAGGGCTGGCAGGGGAGAGCAGTTGGGGGCGACCAGGCTGGCAGGGGAGGGCAGTTGGGGGCGATCAGGCCTGCAGGGGAGGGCAGTTGGGAGCGACCAGACCAGCATGGGAAGGCCATTGGGGGTGACCAGGCTGAGAGGGGAGGGCAGTTGGGGGCATTAGGCAGGCAGGCAGGTGAGCGGTTAGGAGCCAGTGGTCCTGGATTGCAAGAGGGATATCCAACTGCCGGTTTAGGCCCGATCCCTGGCCTAACCCGGCAGTCGGACATCCCCGAAGTGTTCCCAGATTGGAGAGGGTGCAGGCCGGGCTGAGGGACACCCCCCCTCCATGCACAAATTTTGTGTACCAGGCCTTTAGTGTTATACTAAAACAAGAATCCCAGCAGAGGGAAAAATTATTTCCAATTTAAGTAGACAGGCACAAGTCACTTATTTACTCATTTTTTCAACAAATATTTGAGAGACTGTAATGTAGTCCTCATGCAGGGAAATAACAATGAATAAGATAAATGCAGACCTTTCTTCATTTAAGGTCTTGTGATTCCTGGAAGGGTTTCTTGATGGTATATTTCTTGGAAAATTATGAGAAAAATCAGTAATTGGGAAAATGGGAAAATCATTGTAATTCTCTTATGAGAATTAAAATTTACTCATGATGGAGACAAGACATTGCTGGTTTGAAGGAATGCACTGTAGTCAAAAGTATGAGCAGGAAATGCTGACATCTGGAGTTGAAAGTTAATGTCAATGTTTCTAGAACTCGCACAAGATAACAGAGGAGAGAATTGTCATGATCAAATCAGTCAGTCCAGCCTTTAGCTGTTGCCAGGTATTAAGTGTGTGTTCCTGGCTCTGTCTGACGCTAATGGAACTCATCCTTGCAGGTAAAATGATGAATAACTTGATACAAATCCTATGAGTGGTATTCCAAGAAGTAATAGGTTTTGGGAGCAAATTAAATCCATAATTGGCAATTTCCACATTCTCTTAAGCTTGCCCAGAGATCTGAATGTTACATTATTTAAATTCTACCCAATTCACTGATGTTTTTCCACTCTTTGAATATTTAAAGGATACAGGTCTCAGGTTATAACTACCCCCTTGGAGAAGGAAACCTGCAACATCAGGCAGAAATACATGCTGTCCATCTGCATGTATTATTGAGCAAGTCTTTTTTCACTTCCAGTACCCTCCAGTTCAGCTGACTTTGTCACGGAATCAAGCCCAGGGGGCTCCAACTTAACATTCCATCTCTGCTTTCCATTGTCCATGTCTGCCTCCTTTTCATTTGCTCCATGCTCTCATTCCCTTAGGCAGAAACCCTCCCGGGTGTGCTTAGGCCTCTCTTTCCTTGACCTGGAATGCTTCTGCGTCCCCTCTCTGGCCCAGGATTCACATTCTCCTATCCTGAGCTCCCTGAAGTCTTCCTCAGCTGTCCTGTGTCTTAGTGTATAAAGCCAGCCTTTCCATGAAGCCTTCCCAGATCCTACAGTCAAAATTAATCCCTTTAGTCTTCCCATGGCAATGATTTCTCCTCTTTAGGAGACAAGCAGTTTCCCTGTGGCATATTAATACACTCTTTTTGACTCCTCACCAGATGTTAAACTCCTTGTGGCAGGCTGTATCCCTCCAGCTGGCATAATACCTGGCAAACCGGAGGCACTTGGAAAATGTTTGTTGACTGGAATAAAACAGGCAGTTACTGAACATGATGCTATTGGCTAATTGAATCACAGTGAGTGGCTGGTCTAGGCATATAGTCATTGCTAACAAGCATCTTTATTTTAGACATCTAACCCCTAGTCCCAGAGATCCTAACTGAACACGAATATAGAATAGGTGTTCAGTAAAGGCGTGGTGGTTTGAAATTGGCAACAGAGTCTACCAGTATTAACACTAACATTTTAATACTCATGCTGACCTTCTGCTCCAAGGGACACTGCATTTTTTATATCTGGGCACACACAGCTGGCATATTCTGCCGCTGCTGTTTCCCAGCAGCATTAACTGGCTGCAATTCGAGAAGCAGGGCTTTAGGCGCCTTTAATGCATTAGTTATGCTTGCCTCGCTTATTATTGCCTCATGCCAGCTTGCTACACCCACTATCAGCTTGCAAGTCTTGCTGTTGTCCAAGTTGGCCACATCAGTTGTGCTATGATGGATGTCCCTCTGGGCCCAAATGCCTGGCCTTATCCCAAGACTTTGTTGCTGGCCAGCTGGACTCTCTGTTTAACCCTCAGGAGGCCCTACAGCTGATGCTGAGCTCAGTGCTCATGGAGGCAGAGGTGTATACTGAGCAGATTTGGGCTTTGCAGGTGAACCATGTGCAATTAATTGTTGCTTTACAGATGGTGAGTTTGAGCTTGGCCTTGACACCAAGGTGACACCACATTGTCACTGCCCGCCTCCCTTGAGTCATACAGTCTTCCTGATTTGGGACTGAAGTTCTTCCTAGATTAATGGATCGATGAACAGTGTGTGGTCCAGGCAGCCACATTAGGTAACTCTGCACTGACAATGAAATTATTTGATCATGTCCAGGTTTCTCTTGCTATCAATTGAACTTGAATTTTTCTCAATATGTGACTTGCCATCAATCTATATGCAGGCATATAATTGAATTACTTTTATTCCTAGTTTAACTAATAGATAGATTATTCAATAAAGTTAAAATATCATAGAGGCAATCCTTAAAGTAGAAAGATGACTTCCATAAGCCACACAGAGCATCCTGTCCCGGGGCTAAGCATTGACCGCTTTCTCTGCCGGGAGCAGGAAGAAAGAAGGGCTCCAATGTTGAGCAGGCACTTTATATGCATCATCTCATTACTTACAGCAGGAACATGAGGTAGGGGTATTGTACTCATTTTAGATAAGATAAGAAAACCAAATTTCAGAAATTAAAAATATCAAAATTGAGTCTCACTCTTACTCAAATGGCAAAGGTGTCTATATTCAAGCCTGGGATGGGCTAGCTCCCTGGTGCGGCATTGCCTCTCCTTTTCACTGCAAAGTGTGCTCGTTTTATGAGGGGATTTATAGGTATATTTCCCAGGAAACTATTTTCTGCCATTAATTATTGACTGAGTCTCAAATACACTGTGGACTTCAGGTCTTGTATGATTTGGGTGATGCTATATTCTGTGCCTGAAATGTTAACCCAGTTCATTTCCCTGGTGAACTCCTCATCTTTAAGGTCCAGCTCATCCATGACCTTGTCTTTGCAGCATTCTTTGAACAACATGCCATTTTTTTTCCTTTACAGTTTTCTTCCTTGGATTTAAAAAAATTAAGAGAAATTCACACACATTTTAAGCTGTGTAATAATACAAAAATTTATAAATAGCCCTCTGTCTCCCACCTCTATTCCATTTCGGTTCCTTTCTGAGTAAAAAATTTTTTAAAAATAATATAAAACTTGAAACAAATATAATGAACATATATTCTTTGTCCAGACTCACCAATTTTTTGAATATTGCCACATTTGTTTTACCATTCTTTTTATCTTTCTCCCTCAATATATAAAATTATTGTTTTTCTGAAGCATTTGGGAGCAGGTTGCATTTCATGCCCCTTTACATCTCAATTTAGATGTATAGTCTAAACCAGGGGTGGGCGAACTTTTTGACTTGAGGGCCACAATGGGTTCTTAAACTGGACCGGAGGGCCAGAACAAAAGCATGGATGGAGTGTTTGTGTGAACTAATATAAATTCAAAGTATACATCATTACATAAAAGGGTACGGTCTTTTTTTTTTTTTAGTTTTATTCATTTCAAACAGGCCGGATCCGGCCTGTGGGCCGTAGTTTGCCCACGGCTGGTCTAAACTAAGGCCATTAGTCATCATTTCACTTTAGTCTCCTTAAGTTTGGAGCAGTTACTAGTCATCATATCTTTCTGTAATATAATATATAGCTTTAAATGTAATTTAAAACTTATGTTAGAATGTATATGACAAAATGTTATTAATATGATCTTTATAACTTTGAAATCCATAATGTTATATAACATATGCTATATTACACACTTAAAATATAAATATATAATTCATACTACATATTATATGTTTTTAGTATTTAATGCAATATTTAAATGTAGTGTATTAAAATTGTATAATGTATAAATAATAATATCAATATATTCTATGTAAATACATATAGAAATATATAAAAATAAAATACATAAAATGTAAATACATAATATATATTATGTAAGTACAACATATGCCTATAATATATAATATATTGTGTGCAATATCATATTATGATAGATTATAGTGAGTTGTGATATAATTATTAAATCAAGATATAATATAAATGAGAAGATATATTTAATATTATAAAATTATAATATAGAATTATTATATTTTAGACTTTATTAATTTAAGTATATGTTAATTTATGTATTTTATTAGAATATTCTTATCTTGGGTTTGTCCTTTGACTTTTCATGATTATATTCAGGTTATGTGTTCCTGGCTGTCATACTACACAAGGGATGTGTCCTTCAGGGTACCACATGCTTAGGTGTGCCATGTCCATTTGCCCTTTATTGATGAAGTTAAATTCTATTCCCTAGTCAAGGTGTAGTGCAATGTAGCACATTTTCTCCATAGTAGAATTATTCTTTTTATTTATTCAGCTAATACGTAATTGGTGAGGAAATGGTTTGAAGCCCTGCAAATATCTTGTGCCTCATTAAACTTTCATACCTTAGATTTAGCATGCATTGATAGTTTGTGATGTTTCTTGAGCGAGTCAATCTTTACTCATATGGAGAAGCAAAATGGCTATTTTCCAACTGCACTACTCCCTCTATATTCATTAACTGGATTTTTAATGTAAGGAAGAGCTCTCCATCCTTTTTCTTTCACTTGCTTACTGTATATATGTAGGTACTTACACATGCATTGGTCCATCTAGCCATCCATCCATCCATCCATCCATCCATCCATCTATCCATCCATCCATATCTTTATTATCATTATGCATTCATGAATGTCTTTTCAATGATTTATAATTTTTAAAGTCTTTCTTTATTTTGATGTTCAAATTGTCTCATATTTGGTCAGTGGCTTGTCACTGGCTTCTGTGTCCTTTTGACACATGAACCTGTCATTTTTTGTGCACTTTCTTACTTTCTAACATGAGAAGATGATCCATCCAAGCTTCTCTTGCAGCTCCCCAGCCTCAGCCCTGCAGCCCATGCTCTCCTTAGTGGAGGAATGGCTTGCAGTTAGTGCCGGGAAGGCCCTTTGCCCCTGAGGTGTTTGCTTTTAGGCTCTTTCAGTGACAGAGCTAAGAAATACACACATGTACATATACTCACATATAACAATGATGAGTTCAGACTCATTCCCATTCTTGTTAGAATTATTGATTCCTCAACTTATTTTACTAGTGCTGTGTAAATGTCTTCTGCTCCACTAGCATTCCAGGCCCAAAGACTAGCACACTGTCTGGCACTCAGTCATTGCTCAAAAAAAGTTTTTTGAAAAGCCCTGGCTGATGTGGCTCAGTTGGTTGAGTGTCTTCCCCATGTACCAAAAGGTCTCTGGTTTGATTCCCAGTCAGGGCACATGCCCGAGTTGTGGGCTTGATCCCTAGTAGAAGGCATGCGGGAGACAGCCAATCTATGTTTCTCTCTCAACTGTTTCTCTCTCTCTCTCTCTCTCTCTCTCTCTAAAAAAAATCAATAAAAAACATATTTAAAAAGATATTTTGAATAAAACAACAAATGAAGAAACTTTGATGCTGTGAATTAACCTTCTATGGGAGAAAGGTTAAAAACGAAGAGAAGCATGGAAACCTTGCCCCTTCTTTTCTCCTTCTATAAATGTATAATTAAATATATGATAACCAGAGATGGTTAGAATTTGAATAACAATGTGTTTCCCATTTTATTACACTTTGCAGTCATCTAAATCCAAACACATTTTTGTAATACTTTACTGAAAGTAATTCTCTGAAGTTTTAATTTTTAATTTTTTTCAAACATCCTAGGTAGCTGGAATTGTTGGCAGAGCTGATGTATTAGCGTGCCTGCTGTTTCTGTTGGCCTTTCTCTCCTACAACAGGTATGAATAGCTAAGGGTGTCTTTCTCTGTGATTACAGTCATGCTCTCCTTTATGAATTTTTGCTGTGTGTGTGTGTGTTCTCAGCATCTGCCTGAGAGAGGAAGGAGGCTTCTTGGTGTTGAAAAGCTCATAGAGCTCCCCCGAGACCTGGCATAGGACATCCTCTCCTTTCCAAGTGCCAGGTGTTCTCTCTTCCAGCCACATTCTGAACCATGTCATAGCCTTTTGTAGGAACTGCCCTCCCAGGACTAGGAAGACAAGCTCTTGCTTCTTGTTTCCTTTTACTTTCAGTTTCTGACTGAGAATGGAATTTGGAATCATAGCTCTGAGCAAAAATAAATTGGGTGTAGTCCTTTCTCTTATTTGCCTACAATTTGTTCAATCTTTCCTTTTCATTTTTGGTAATCTCTCCCCCCCACCCACCCCTTCTTATCCTCATTAAAGTAGCTCAGAGCTTAAAACCACTCTGAATTGAAAGTCATGGTTCTCAACTGTGGTTTTCCAATTTACATATCCTTTCAAAATATACAGAAGCTACTTGCTTTTGGGAGATTAAAAAGCAATAAAATAATTTTCCATTATATTGCCTGTTTCCCCCCAGTGTGATCAGGTTCTCACCTGTGTTGTGAAATATCCCCAAAGGGAAAGGAGCAGATTGAAAAGAGAATGTAAATAAGGGCAGATGACTCAGAGGATGGCCCAGAAAAAAGGGGTCAGTGAACCATGTTGCCCTCCTTGGTGGAGGATGGCCTGGCCTGGCTAAGGATTTGTGAACCTTGATCTTGGGATCATTTCATCGATCTGTACCCTCACAGAGCCAGGGACTCTAGCAAACACTGTTCTACACCAGTGGTTCTCAGTATGCGGCAAATTTGCCCCTACCTCCCCAGGGGACATTTGACAATGTCTGGAGACATTTTTGCTTGTCTCAGCTTGCTAGACTGAGGATCCTACAATGTACAGGGGCAGCCTTTACAGTAAAGAATCATCTTCCTCAAAACGCCAATAGCACTGAAATTGAGAAACCCTGTTGTAAACCAATTTAGACTTTGGATCCGGAATGGAATGAATTAAGTCTTAGGAAGTTCTGGTAAAGAGCAGAGCCTTTAGTATAGTACCAGTCTTCTAGTCCTGGCTTTGTGACCTCCCATTGCATTGCTAGTCATGCATAAAGATGTGAAAATCTTAAAACTATAAATCCAAGTGCAACAATTGTTTCCTGTTTACTCTGGTGTCAGAACAAGATTAATAATTGCTTTTAGTTTAGTTTCAACTTGTTCTTTTGAGCTTTCTCTGTGTGTTTAGGAACACGATTGGGCCTGCAAGCGTAGCCATGTTTATGCAATAATGAGCTATAGCATCACAGGTTTCTGTTGTGCGTGCCATTCTCACTTTTAGCAATTTAAGCTATAGCCCAGCATTGAAGAAGAATGCATATCTACTGGCATATACTTTTATGCAACTGCTTTTAGACATAAGAGTAAGGGTAAGACATCACAACTACAGAAACATTGGCCTTTTCTTCAAAGGAGTGGGAGCCGATGGGCGTGGCGCCTGCTGGAGGAACTGCGGTGTTTCTTCGTGTGGGGCTGTTTCCCTTTTGTGAGATGAAAAAAAGACTTTACAGCTGGAGGGCTCTTGAAAATCCCTGCTGGAAATTATGCCGAGAAAAAAAACACACCTTTACCTAATATGGCCTTATGGGAAATAGATTTAAATATGCAGATGAGGCAGAAGAAAAGAAAAAAGCTAAATCATCTGTATTTTCATCACAGAGAGAAATGATGATTATGTTGTGTGTGTGTGTGTCGTGTGTACTTGTGTGCGTATATATATATCTCCACTGATTTTTTTGTTTTGTGTACAGAAGCATATAAAACACCTTCACTAAAATAATAATGGTGATGAACACTTAATATATATTTAGTCACTTAATGAATTCTCCCTCCAACACTGTGGTTCCATTTCACAGGGAAAGAAACTGAGGCAGAGAGGCAAAGTAACAGGCCCCTATGACCCTGTTACTTAACTATAGAGCTATGATCGGAACCCAGGAAACCTGGCTCCGGAGTTCATGCATGTGGTTTAGTAACCTGTGTTATTCACTTAAAATATATTCACCTAACCATCTTTCCATGTCACTAACTATGTCTCTAGGGTAGCATTTTAAGTGGCTTTTTAGTGTTCATTTATTATATGCCAGGTTTTGTCATAATTTTCACATACCTTAATTTAAGTATCAAAATCGGTACTAGGCATTTACTTTTTTTTCATCTTTGCAATTTTACATAATTCTATTATTAAAGAAATATTTGCTCACCTACTTATTTAGAATAGAATAAAATTGATGCTAGATCTTAGTGTTAAAAAGTGGTATTTCTTAGCAATCCACATTCTTCTTATATTAGAAGAATCTCAACCTTGTTTTTCAGGAGTGTGGACCAGTGCTGTGTTGGGGAGTGTTTCCCTTCCACGGCCTCTCCTTTCTTCTTGCTGCTCGGTTTGTTTCTGGGGACCTGCGCAATGCTGGTGAAAGAGACGGGCATCACAGTGTTTGGAGTGTGCTTGGTTTATGATCTCTTTTCCCTATCCCACAAGCAAGAGAAATCGTAAGTCCATTTGAATGTTTTGATGTTAAGCAGTGCGTGGATACATGGGACAGACTGGTCGATGCCCAAAGGGAGAAGGGTAGGGGGTGACTGGATAAAGAACAGGAAGGGATTAGCTAAAGAACATATATGTCTATGCCATGGACATGGACAATAGGTGGTGAAGGCCAAGGGGGAGGGGGAGGCGGGCCAAGGGAGGGAAAAAAAGGGACACCTGCAATAATTTAAAAATTATTAATTTTTAAATTAATAATTACAAATTTTTAATTAAAAGTTATCAATTAAAAAAAGAAATAAAGATTCCAGAGCCAAGTCACAAGAAAGTACTTAAATCAGTAATTTTAAAACTTCATTAAAGATATAAAAATATTTTTGTTAAACGTAACTTCACCTTAGACCATAATATAATAAGTGAGCCTTGTTTTATTAAGATAAATGTTCAAACTCTTCACACTTTTATAAAAAATCAGTGGGGACTATAAAATTTTTGTGAGCCCCAAATTAGGAATTGAGAAGTATCTATACTTTACAAGTTTATATTAGCAATATTTTCTGGTTGTAAACCACTGAGAAATTTTGATTCACACAGAGAAGTGGTTGCAAGTGGAAACAGTTTGTTAACAGCTTGCCTTGAACCTGTGCATCCAAATTAGTGTTATCCATCAAAGGGCACTGCTGCGTTGGAGTCTGCTCTGGAGTTGAGTTGTTACCTAAGAGTTTTGTTTTGAAATTTCACAAATGGCCAATCTAAACCACACAGGAACACTCACACATCATATGCAAATCAAAGAACACGTTTTATTTAGTAGCCTGTTTTTATTTTACGAATTTAAGGCATATTCATTTTATCCTGTGTACTGTAGCCAATAAAAATGACTAAGGCATATTAATAGTTCTGACACATACCATAATTTCTTCCTCTATTAATTCCATAATTACTAACAATTTGACATGCAGACCCCATTTTTCAGTAATTATAAGGTTCTTATTTTTGAACTTTAAAAAATGTGGTTGATTTATTTTCCTGCCTTGTCCAGTGAAGAATTTTATCTTTGAAAAAATCCTGCCTTTTTATTCTATTTCCTACCTCTTTATACTTCTTGACATAAAGATAAGAGCAGGATTATTCAGTGGCAACAAGCTGAGATTAACCATCACATTCTGATCACCTTCCTGCCTATCTGTACTTAGACATCATTTAAGTGGAGGTTAGTGCTCTGTTGACTCCCTGTGAATCTCCGAGGAAGGAAACCCCATTATCATTTTGACCCGAGCTCATGCCAAGAAAGCCACGAGCCAGGGGCCTTCCCCTTGGCTTATGTGAGAGCGTCTTTCCTCTATATCCTCTTAACTGATGGAAGCAATTGCATTGCTCGCCTTTTGTTCTTTTTTTTTTTTTTTAGAAAACAACCTGTTGACCTCTCTTGCTTCCCACTTTCTTCACTTACTTTCTTGCATTCCTTTTGTCTCCTCCTCCTAGCTTCTTTCTGCTTTGCCTCACTGACAGCAGCAGGGTGTGACGACTGACTGCAGACCCTCCCCTTTGGTCCTGTCCAGAGCTATTTGAACCTCATCACTGAAGTCCTGTCTCTGTCTCCTCTGGCCTCGGGACTCTGCAGCCCACCGTTGCCTACATTTTCTTCTTTATCCAGTTACTGTGGAGCCAGGCTTTTTTCAAAGGGGATAATTGTCTCTTTTATCCTTTTAATAATCTTTCCTGACCTCCATGGTAAACCGCTAGAAGGTCTATGGAAGGAATAATATGCCGGTATATAACTTAGATGTTGCACCGCTCATCATCTGTGATTTTTAAAAAAAGTAACTTTGAACTCTCAAAACCAGCAGCTCTGCATAAGTGGAGACATTCATTTATTCCCTCCACCCATTCAACATATACTCATTCTGTGCCTGGCCAAGAATAAGAGAGAAGATTCCTTCCCTCAGAGAGCATGTCCAGTATTGGGGGAGACAGACATTACATGAGTAATTACATGAGTAACTGACTGCAGCTGTGAGCGTGGTGAGATGGAACCAGAGCACGTGACAGGGAGACCTGGCCCGTGATGGTTAATGCCTCCCAAGTTCTGGCCATGTGCCAGGCATTGTGTGTGCCAGGCCATTTACAGGCATGAAGTCACACGGTGCTCACAACCGCTGCCCTCATTTTGCAGAGGAGAAAACAGAGGCACAGAAAGTAACCTCTGTAGAGTCACCTCTCCCTGAGTGGAGCCAGAATTAGGTCCCTTGTCTTTATGGCTCCATGAAGGAATTCGAGGCAGAGACCTGGAGACCTCCCAGAACACCTCTGCTCAGGAATGGGGTGCACACTTGTACCAGGACACCAGCTCCGAGGTTCTGAGTGTATTTCTTGGGGGTCATGACCCCTTTGAGAATTTCACAAAATTGTGTCCCCTTCCCCCAGAATAATGTACACAGTTTTGCACAAAACTCTTAGGGATCTACACCTGTTTATTTGCTACTTTAAAATAAATATCTTGGCACTAGGTTGTTTTTGAGGTCTTTCCTTGTATGATTCAGGCAGCAGGAAAGAAACAGTAACAGCAACAAAGGTTGGAAGCACTTTCCTACACGAAGAGCAATTTATTCCTAAGTTTTAAGGGAACCACACCAATGGAGTGGGATTTCTTTTATTTGACATCACCGATAGGAAAAAATATTTTTAGTGAAAAATGAGCCCCTAAGAGTTAAATTGCTGTTTTTATTTTTTTAAATTTAGGATAAAATTTCCAACATACAGACAATAACATTCCCTGACCCCAGTCCCTAACACCTCTCTCTAGAAGTAACCACAATTGTGAGTTTGGCACTTTTCATTTCTATGATTATTTCTATGCCATTATTTCCTATGTACATACCAGTGAATACCAAACAGTATTACTTAACATATTTTCAAACTTTATATAAGTCACTTGCTTTTCTTTTCATTTACCATTAGGCTTTAAGATACATCATTGCTGATACAAGTAGCTATAGTTCATTCACCTTAACTGTTGTATGGTATTTAATCATCCCAATTTATTTATCCAGTTTTCTGGATTTGGAATTTAGGTTATTTTCACAATGTTTGCTATTCTAAATTATGCTGCAATGGATTTTCTTGTGCAAATACCATAGGATTGGGGTTGCTGGAACCTCAGACCGGTGCCTGTTCACTGTGTCACATGCTGAGATAAGCCCTTGAAATGATTGTAGCAGTGTCTCGGGATCCCTTTGCTCACCATCACTTGGTAGAATCAGACTTTTTCAGGTTTGTCAATCCAATTATCATGAGTTATGTCTCTGAGGATTCATGAAAGAAAAATTTAATCACAGTACTTTGGATGGATCAGCTATGAATGGGATTTTCCAAGTTCATAATTATGCAAATCCTGAATATCACTTCCATCAAATATTATGAGAAAAATATATTTGGATAATCAGGGGTGAAGAAGAGTGTGTGTGTGTGTGTGTGTGTGTGTGTCCATATATGAAGGACTGAGTCCTAGTTTTCTATATTAGGAAGTCAAAATAATTTCTAAAATAAAAAAAAAATAATATTATACTTATGTTAATTTTAAAATACTGTAGTCCATACCAGAAACAAAAGAGCTAAAACACTTGAGAATGGTTGCTTCTAGGAGCAGGACTTTGCGGGGGGACAGGGACTGCTATTTCTTGTTGCAAGCCTTGTCGTTCTGTTTGACTTTCTTTAGGAGCAATGGGGTCATTCCTCAGCGCAGCCCCCAGCAGCCTGGGAGCCCCCAGCCCTCACTGCCAGCGCACCCCCTCCGGCAGAATGGGAAGCAGCAGCGGTTCCCTCACAAAGGAGCCTGGAGTGGCTGCCACTCCCCATTGCCACCAGAACCCAAGAGCAGTGGATTCCCGGTGTCTCCTCGAGCTGTGTGGTCCATGATGAGGTACTGTGCTGGGCTCCTGGACTGTGTGCGTTTTCACCATCCAGCATCACCTATGTGGGATGATAGGAGAACAGAAGCCTTGAGTGGGGTTTTGTGACCTCCCCCTCTCCTTGTTTCTCTGCCTTTTTCATTCCTTCCCTTCCTCCCTGTATTAGATCAGATAAGAAAGGAGTAGCTGGAAAAAGCCCTGCTCTCTGCTGTTATTTAGAAGCCGGGGGTGAGGTGTGGGTCTGTGAACACTCAATTAAGGAGAGCAAACGTTTTCTTGTTTTCCTGGTGGAAGAACCTTGTGTGACTGGCTTAAAAAGATAAATATCACATGATCTCCCTCATTTATGGAATATAATGAACAACATAAACTGATGAACAAAAACAGATCCAGAGACAGAGAAGCATTGATCAGACCGTCAAACCTCAGAGGGAAGGTAGGGGAGGGTGGGGGTAAGGGGGAGAGATCAACCGAAGGACTTATATGCAAGCATATAAGCCTAACCAATGGACACAGACAACAGGGGGGTGAGGGAATGAGTGGGGGTGGAGGTGGGGGGTAATGTGGGGATAAGTACGCATATGTAATAACTTAATAAAAAATTAAAAAAGAAAGAACCTTGTGTGGAGACCCCAGCCCTTGGTTTTCTGGGGAGAAGAGCGCTCTACCTTTTGCTTGCTGTCTCACCTTGCTCTTGTGTGTGGTAGGAATTTATTACAGCATAAGTATGGGAGGAAGCCCAGGGGACTCTGCCTTTCAGAAATGTTTGTGGGGATGCAGGAAAATCTTTACAGCATGGGACTTCCTTTTTAAAAATAATTTCACCTAGCCATAACACTTAACATCCATTTATCGGAACAGGTGCTCACTAAATTAAGTTGCCTCTAATCTTGCTCAAGCCATGAGCAAGCCAGAACTTAATAAAGATGGAAATTCAATTCATACTGTTAGTACTTTACTACTTCAGATTGCTGTTCTTATTTTTCTGTTCATTTCTAGAAAAATCCTTTGGTTTCAGGGTCTATGTTTCCCATTATTTCCACCTTTCCCTGTTTCTTATTTTTTTTTTGCCTCTTGCTTTATTCATTCATTTATTAAATATCTGTTTTAAACAAAATACCCACTGAGTGTCTACCACAAGGCAGACACTGTTCTCGGTACCAGGAACATCCTGGTGAGTAAGAAAGACAAGGTCTTTGCTGTTATGTCGCTTCCTTTCCAGTAGAAGACGACAGGCACTGGGTAAATGACAGTGAATGAAGTGATGGAGAGGGACACATTTGCATTGGCTGGTCAGAGCAGGCCTCCTGCAGCCTCCTGAATGAGAGGAGGAGCTAGCCCTACAAGGATCTGGGCACAGGGTCCCAGACTTGGGGTAATGAACACGTGGGGATTGGGGAGGCAAGGTCAGAAGGTGGGCAGGCCCCAGATGATGAAGGGCCGTGTTAGCCAAGGAAGCAAGTTTCAATTTTGTTCTGAGTGAAATGGAGAGACTTTGGAGGTGATGTTGTTTTTGCTGTTGTTATATTTTGTTTTTTCTTAAGATAGTAAGAAATGGTTACATTAAATATTCTGGCTTCCTCTTGGTACATGATGTTGGGGACACGAGTAAAGCACGGAAAAGAGTTAAGTTTTACATAGACTGAGGGAGATGGAGATGGGTGAACAGCTGTGGTGGGTTTGGGGTACCTTTTGGATACAGATCCCACAGGACTTGCTGATGTGTGGGGTGGGGGAAAGGAAAGGAAGGAAACACGGATTTGGGGGTGTTGGCTTAAACAGTTGGGTGGACTGTGGCGTCAGTTACTGAGATGGAAAGTCAAGGGGAGAAATAAGTTTCCTGAGGGTTGGGGGGAGAAATTCCTGAGAAAGAGAGACAAACAATCAAAACATTGAGGAAATCTTGACCTTTATATGGAGGGCCATGGA
Organism: Myotis yumanensis; assembly: GCF_028538775.1. Classification (NCBI taxonomy): domain Eukaryota; kingdom Metazoa; phylum Chordata; class Mammalia; order Chiroptera; family Vespertilionidae; genus Myotis; species Myotis yumanensis. The sequence goes on from NW_027223754.1 coordinate 176,777,012, forward strand.
GGCAAAGGAGATAAAACATTTGGGGAAGTTGTTTTTAAGGAGGCAAAGGAGGAGAAAACAGAGGAGTAAATAGGGATTTGTAGATTTCCAAGGCAGGACAGAAGTCAGATTGTAATGTGACTGAGTTCCCTGAGGGCAGGGGCTTTGCTGCGTTTTGCTCATATCTGTATCTCCAATTCATCTCATAGTGTCTGGCTAATGGTAGTGGCACAAGTATTTGTTAAATGAATACATTAATGAGAGGCTGGTAAAAAGTGTTGGAATTAAGCATACTTATTCAGAAAATTTGGCAATGAAGGAGTGGGGAAAAAGGATGGTAACTGAAGGGGGGGTAGGTTTTTGTTTTCATTTTCATTTTAAATTTGATGGACATGTGTCTGTATTTAGACAACGTGTAGAGAGTAGAGATGAAAGATGTTGGAGCAGAAAGGGATACGATGAAATATGAATACTAGGGTGTGCTGGTAAATGTTTAATAACTGGCTCCCAAAGCAAGGAAATCCTGACTTATAGTGTTTGCCAATTTCCATGTAAATAACTCCTACCAGGGCTTATTTCAAGCTATAAATGTGACGACACTGAAAGTGAGTTGGGGGAGAAGTGCTGTAGCTCACTATGATGCAATATTTCCACTGCCTAATAGACAATAGACATAAATAACCTGAAGAGCATAGATAACAGTGGAGCAAAGTAAACAGATTAGGAAGTAAGAGATTTCAGTATGTATCACCTTTGTTTCTAATAAGATTAATTTTAAGTTAATATAATTTAATTTTGAATGATGGCTGTATTTAATAACTGGCTTGCAAAATACCTAAAAATTAAATAGTCATTTCTTGCACACCACTGTGAATCAGCTGCCACCCACCAGTGAAGATGGTCCTTCAGAGGAAGGAAGACAGTGTCATATCTGTTATTCATCTACTATGTTCCAGGACGTGAACTAGCAGGTCCCATACAGTATCCCATGCAGCCATCACACTGATGCATTTTAGGTAGATATCATCGTTCTCCTCACGGGAGGAAATGGAAGATCTTAGAGGTTAAGACACCTGGTCCACATTTACATAGTAAGGGGGAAGGTCAGGATTGGAACTCAAGCTCTGTGATCCCTAAACGTATGCTTTGCCCGTTTGCTGGGCTCTAAAGTCCATATCCTAGGCAAGGGCTTAGCCCTGGGGATGAGGCAGGACACTGGTTTCATTCTCTGTGGAGCTGGCCTCCCTGCTGAACTCGCAGGGGTGGACAGATTCTTGCTGCCATCCTTGGATCACACATAAGGCACCTCTTGACTTGCTTTGATCTATGGTATTGGTGCTAATACATTTAATTAGACAGCATGCTTTTGTAGGTTCTGTTCTGTTCTTTTTTCACCCCGAGCACCAGGCTGTTTTAGAGAGAATGATGCCCGGAGAATAATACACAGATCAGCTAGAACTGGGTCAGAGTCTCACTATGTTAACCTGTTTGTGGGCGGGAAGGACCATTATCCCTCCTTGGGAAGGAAAATTGTCAATAGTTTCCCTTTTTGGAAAGTAAACGTGTCATATACTGGAGTATATATTTAATTAGTATTAAAATTATTTTTGAAAACTATGCTTATGTCAGAAGGTGATCAGGTTAAGCAAATAAAAGTTCAAAGAGGCAATCTTATCTTAATTCTTAAGAACTCTGCAGCCCTGACCTGTGTGGCTCAGTTGGTTGGAGTGTTGTCCCATGCACGGGAGGGTTATGGGTTTGATTATGGGTCAGGGCACATACCCTGGTTGCAAGTTTGATCCCTTGTTGGGGCACATACAGGAAGCAACAGATTGTTGTTTCTCTCTCTCTCTCTCTCTCTCTCTCTCTCTCTCTCTCTCTCTCTTCCTCCCTCCCTCCTTCTCTCCCTCCCTCCCTCTTTCCCTCCCTCTTTCTCTCTCCTCACTCCTCCTCTTCCTTCTCCTCTCTCTAAAATCAATAAGAACATATCCTTGATGAGGATTTAAAAAAAACAAAACACAGAAGAGAGCTCTGCAGACAGCAGTTAAATCATGGCTCCTTTGCTTACTTGATCTGGACAAGTGGTTTTATCTCTGTGGGCCTCTGTTTTCTCACCTCCGAAAACGGGGAGGTAATAGTAGAACCTTACTCCCTGCCGGGCTGTCAGGACTGCAAGCCGTGGCACATCTATAAGCTTATAAATAGGTGCCTGGCACAGGGTGGCCATTCAGTGCGTGGCAGCCAGCAGTGTCATTATTAGTAGTTTAGTGTTATAACTGTGTGGGTTTCTGGACACCAGGATGCATGGTGAAAATGGTAAATCTGCAGTTTGCAGGCAGGGAGTGGGATTGTGTGGATTTGTTGTTGTTTTTGAACTTCAAGACTGTTGGCTAGTATTTATTTGCATTGTATGTATGGCATTAGATTGACAAAATATTGGCTAAATACAATCATGTAAAATGTTTTTCAGAAGTTTCTATACACAGGGGAAAATCCCAACCCAAGGAAAAATCCCACTGCAAGTCATTTAGTTGCCTTTTTTCTGTGTGACTTAGTAATTGGCTTATAGGTAGAAAGTGCAATGAAAAACCTAGGACATCAAATTCGTTTACATGTGGACACACCTTCCCTTTTACATTAGGAAGCTCAGTGAGTTCTACATGAAATATTATCTTCAAGACTCATATATACGTGTCCCCAAAAATGTATACACACTTTAACAGCTGATAACTCACTTAATTTTCACTCCTTTTCAGGTTTGTTTAACTGATTTAAAATAATGGGTGAAGCCAGATTAACCTTTGAACAAAAAAAATTTATCCTAAGGTGCCACTAGACTTTTTTTTATGGGGACACATAAAAGATAAAGTTTACAGTTCAAAACCAGCAACAGTCAATGAATTGAGGGCACACAAATACCGAAAGAAATGATTCTTGATGTTTGTGACTCCATTGCTTCAAATTATCAGCAATGCCTAGACCAGAACGCTCATCAGTTTGAAAACAGGCATTGACAAAGAAAATTATTCATTTCTGTAGATTCTTTTAAATTTTGAAAATAAACTGTGTGTTAATAAATACTGACTTTATAATCATTCAAAATGCATATACATTTTTGGGACACCCTGTATATGGATATGCCTATATATCTATAGAGTCATTTTTTCATGTATACTTACTTGATTTAATATTTAAATAACAGTGATCACTGTAGGCATTGAAACCATTCTTGCCTCAAATTCTGGTTCATTTCCTCTTTTTTCTGCTACCCTGTAGGGTCTGTCGTGAATCATTCATTCAGCAAAATTTACTGAGCACCTACTATGTTCCAGACACCATTTTTGTCAGTGAAGTAAACAAAGCCCTGCCCTCATGGAACTTAGCTGGATGATGATCATGGTATTTTAACTGAAAAATAGGCTCATTTTTGGTGGGTGAGATAGTGGTTAGATTTTTCACTCTAGTGGGTCTTAATCATTTATCTTGTAAATGCCTTGTAAGTAGGAATGCAAATCAAGAAACCAAGACAGGTTTAGGACTAGAGAACAATTTGGCACGAAAGTGAACTTGTGAGGTAATTAAAGTCTGGGGACTTAGAGACGCATTTAAATATTCTGACCTTCACTGGTGGAATGGGTAACTGATCTCTTAAGTGTCGTTTTAATGCTTTATTTCTATAGACCTTGCATTACACTCCTTTTCCCCAAAGTAAGTGATGCTGTGCGGATTAAACTTATGAGGTGGGATTTTGAACTTTTATTCCACACATATGATGCTGTGAGTAGGGCAAATGTATTTAGATCCCTATTAATAATCTCATATCAGCATTGAGAGAAACTTAGCAAACTAGTGAAGTGAGATTTATAGATGACAGAAAAAAAAACCTGTGTTGAAAGCCTGTATTGCTGATGAATAATTAGGTTCTCTTGCCCTCCCCACCACCATTTCACACACCTTTTCCATGGACTGAGCTCACATAGCTGCTGCTTTCAGAGGTGTGGAGATAACGTAAGCCTGTAAGGAAAATGTGCCCAACAATTAAAGGTGAAGTTTGTGCGTTCATATTAATAAATCTCCTCCCCTACTTAAAAGTTAATGCAAGTATAAACCTCAATGATTCCACATCGAGAACACAAACCACCTCAGATTAAATTAAAAAGTTATTTTCAAAAAGAAACACTGTCAGTTAGTTACCAGGCTTCTCAATTAGGAGCTGTGTTTATTGGGATAGTGTCATTAACGTGCCGTCAAAGCTCTTCGGTGGGTTGATTTGCCCAAACTGGGCTCCCAACTGCCTTTATAGTAGCTTCTCTCAAATACAGAGCTTACCAGAAAAGTATTTCCTTTTGCGGATGGAGAATTTGAAGAGGTTATTTTTTTCCCCTCTTTTACTATCTGCTAAACATTAACTGAGAGTAATGTTATTCCTCCTGAACCAGGTTTGGCCCTGAAGTGAAACTGTGGTGTAATGAAAGTCAGGGGACTTAGGCATGGAAACATTTTGACCTTCACTGACCAGAGGATGTGGTCAAGCAGGAGTCACCTTGATGACGTCGCCTGAAAGCTTATTGAAATCTGCTTTGGTTCTTGAACTGAACTCAGCACTAAAGTGGATCATTTCAATAAAGGGTTCCCTGGCTTCTTGCAAAATGTAGCACTACATGCTTCCAAATAAATCACATGCTAAGTAGGCAACATTTCTTTTAATTTATGGATAGCAGTTGGTAGAGCTCCTAACTGCTGACAGCCTTTGGTTCATTCTGCTTAATCTTGATTGGGTACCCGTTCTTGGCAATCCTCTATCCCCTGTGAATTTCAGTCAGTGGATGATAAGTTCTTTCCTTTCTCAGTGTAGAGCAATCAGGCTTAGGCATCTGCTTTGCAACCGGATGCACATATGTTGAAAGAGAAAACTATCAGAATGTAGGCATTTCTGGTTGGCATGCGATTTTGTCACTGCTATGGTAGCTCCTTAGAAGAAGATCCCAGGCCTATATTTCTTTTTCAGCTCAACAGTCACCTTCTGGAATACTTCACCTCTGTCCTGTGTGGTTAAGGGGCTGGGGGACCTATAGGCCGCCAAGCATTTCTCTCTGCTTTTGCAGAATACAGCTAGGCTCTTAGGGTGTTGTAGGCAGTTTGCTGTTGATATCTTTGCTCTTTTACTTAATGCTACAGCCATCCAAATTAATATTTTTCTTTCTTTTTTTTAATGTAGCCTGCTGAGAGGTTGTGGAGTGATTATTTAATAACACCAGTATTAGCTCATCTTAACATTATAATCACTCAGGTATATGTAAATAATTCTTTCACAAGAATATTATTTTATGCCAGACATTAGATCATGGTGGTTTCAGATATATTGGTGGCATTTCCAGTTTGTTGCTCTGAAAATTGTCTGATAAAAGTTTTGGTCTGGTACTATGTTCTGAAGATTGACTCTTAAAATCTATATGCTTGAAAAAAATATTTTTTAAAAATTCAAGAAGAGTATGGAGGGAACTTTTGTTCAGCAGAAGGAGAAACGAATTGTAGAAATAGAAATGATTTGATAATTCTCTTATAATTCAGAAACAAGCACCATGGCCTTGATACTCACCAGTTATCAACGTTGTGGGTACTTCTGCAGCTCCCGGGGAGTGGGCACTTACCGATGGCCAGGAATCATGCTGCAGGTTTTATGTACAGCTTGCAATTTTAATTCTTACAAAAACCTATGAGGTAGATGTTTACAGAGCAGTTATATACATATACAGATTACGTGGCTTCTAATTCTACTCTACTGCTTGCCAGGTATATATGCTCTTTGGCAAATTACTTCAACTTTCTGTGTCTCCGTTTCCTTATGTGTAGATGGCAGTAATATTAGTACCTATTCCATGAGGTATTCTGAGGAACAAATGAGTTAATACATGGGAAGAGCTTAATATGGATTTTAATCTTGGCCTTTATAAATGGTAGTGCTATGATTTAGGTTCTCCACTACCATACTTATTTTATGGCAAAGTCACTGTGGAAGAATTACTGTTTAGAAATACTTTTATAGCATTCGCCTTTTCTTTGCTGTATTTATGAAAGAAAGTGATATGGCCTTGATTTGACTTGTAACGATTTAATTATTTTCTCTCTTTTCACAAGCTTACAATATTTTGGAGGGAGATGATTGTGAGAGAAAAACATTCCTGTAGCAATGCTGGAAAGTTCAGTGGGGTTTAGAGGGTAATAGAATGCCTGTGTTAACACTTATTCTTAAGTGATGAATGCCATCCTCATTATAAGTTGCTGCAGAAGATATGCTCAGTTTCTGAGAATAACAGTTGACTTTTTAATTAAATTTTTTTGATATATTTAGAATTACCATTGAATAAAACATCACTTTAATAAACAAATCATTAGGTTGTAAATCAAATAAAAACCTAACTTACTAGTTCTGTAGATAAATGACTATGTACCAATATAGGAAGATGTGTTTCATGTTGTAGTTTTATGAATTTTTAATGCTATTCATATTATTCAAACCATGATCTTTATTACTTTATATATAATCTAGAAAATGCATATTGATTTTGAAATCACCCTAGGCAGCAGTCTCTATGATAAGTCTGCCATTAAAGATTTGCTCTTAATGATTTAACTTCTAAAAGTATTGGTAAAATATTTGAAAGGAATATATGTGTGGTTTTTAGGGGATGAAGGCAATTAATATATCATAATTTGGAAAAAATATAAAACAACTAAACCCAAACAACCATCCAGAGTTGGTTGGAAGGAATAATGTTTATGTCTTATGTTGAGAGCTAGACATGCCCTCAGTACCTAATGAATAACCAATACATTTGAGTTTCAAGTGGTAGAGCTTTTAGTTCCTGACAGTTAAGTCTTTATCTTGGATATTTTTGTGCTTTGTATTTGGCTGCCTTCAGTAGTTTTCCTTGGTTACCGTGAAAGGAGTGTGACTGGGTGAAAGGATTTATGATCCATCCTGCATTGAGAACGAACAAAAGTTTTGATTATAAAAGGTTGTCTACTTAATTATAAAACTGCACTTTTGATTCTCATGTGTTCAATGAGAAACCACGTATATCCTACATAAAGTTTGTTTTCTTCCTCTTTACAGCACATAATTTACAGCTATAATGGTCAGGTGAATCTTTCATATTAGGTCGAGATTGGCTGTCAATCTCCAGATATTTTAAAACAGAAAATACACCTGTGATAACAGTTAATGACCAATGAACATGATGTCTTGAAAATTACAACTCTCATCATTGCCCCTTGTTGCTGTTTTGAAAAATCTGAGCCATGTAGTGTTGCTCATCATTCTGAAAGGGAAGAGCTGTTTCCCGGTTATGCTGGATATAAAGAAACGGAGGCAGCACGGCGTTGTATAAAGAGCCATGGCCTGGCTGGTGGTAAAACTGGATTCTGCTTTGATTCTGATTTGCTCTGGTCCTTGGGCCAGTTACTTTACTTCCCTAGATTTCTGTTTTGCTTAAGGGAGACCGGATGGGGTGGTCTCCTGTGATTGGATACTCTTTCTAAGATCTATTGGGTCAGATTCTTTTGAAACTGTGCTGTCACTTTCCCTCTTGTCTTTTGATTACTGTATTCCGTTGGCATGTACATTGTTGGAATTTTTGTGGGAGTTGGAGGTTGACCCTAAAATGGGATAGCAAATGAGAGGCTCTCCTAGTGACTAAATAGACTGCACAGGAAACTTTGCTAATGTGCATTTTGTTCTTTTCTCCTTTTCCTTTTCCAACCTGGGTCCTTGATATTTAAGTCAAATGTATTGATGGAAAATGTCAATATTTTAAAAAGATTAAATTTTGCCTTATACATGTTTTGCCTTCAACCGTTGTAGATGTAAGTAACACTGTACATTTGCAAACTGACTTTTGTTGACTCTTCAGTTAGTTTGTTATTTCATTTGATTAATAAATATTTATTAAACACTTGCTACATACAAATATCTTAGGGATCATTTCTTGCAAAGAACGAAACATTTTAAAAAGTTGTTTAAACAATTTGGGGTACTTATTAAAAGGATACACTAGACCACAGGGGTGGGCAACCCCTGGCACGCGAGCCAAACATGGCACGCCAGTAACTTTTGCTGGCACGCAAAACCCTCTCTTATAATCTTCCATTTACAATTTTTTTCTTAATATCGACTTTTTTATTTTTCAGATAAATTCAGTGTAGGTGCATCTTAGATAAATAAATAATTTTACATAACATGTATACATTAAAAAATAAATGTATTTTTCATCATCATATACTATGTTTTTGTTGCTCGAATGAATTTTATTATTTCTTCAATGTTCTTCACATCCGTACATCTTAAGAGCTATCAAGTAGGCATAACATGTTTTCAAAAAATTAGTTTTGGCACGCAGGAGAATTTTGAGTCAGAGATTTTGCTGGTTTTGGCATGCACTCACAAAAAGGTTGCCCACCCCTGCTCTAGACTAACAGTACCCTATTGTGGGTATTGAGCCTGATTTCTGGACACAGAAACTGGCAGCATCAAAACACTTCTTTTGCTTCCTTGGTGCTTCATGGTCTCTTTTTCTTTTTTAAAATACATGTATTTTCCATTTAGTCTCTTTTTAAAGTGTGTATTTTCTTAATTTGGTGGGTACAGGGCTGTCTTCACTCTCATTTCAAATCTCCATAAGAGAAGGACTACGAACTGACTCCAGAATCTCACAAAGAGAGACTCTGATTGACCCAACGTGGATTCGCTCACCTCCCGGTGGGGAAGTCAAACAGTGATGAATGGATGTACACTGAACTATGGGATACACAGGGTAGGGGCTTTTGGCCAGCCTAGGAAGTTTGGTGTTTTGTTCAAGCTGAATCTTAGTAGATGAGACGATGAGCGGAAGAAAGGTAGGGCTGTCTTCCTAGGCAGAAAGCACAGCATGAGGGAGGACACAGAGGAATGTACCTGCAAGCGTGTGTGTGTGTGTGCGTGTGTATGTGTGTGTGTGTGTGTGTGTAAAACTACAGGCGACTCAGGAAATGAGTCCTGTATACATGTTACATGCTAATGTGCATGTATACATGTTATGTAAAATTATTTATTTATCTAAGACAAGTCCAGGAAGGTAGGTAGGAGCCCTGTCATGAGGGAACTTGGGAACAATACCTAGGGACTTTGATTCCTATAGATAAAGAGCAACTGGTGTGGTGTCATGCTCATCTTGGTTTTAGGAGAATCTGAGCATAAACCCAGATGGAACATATTATTTAAATGTGAAGACTAAGAAATTCAAACCATTTGATATTAATTATTATATTTTTGAGAATGAAAAAGCAGTAGTTCCGAGATTGTTACCATAATTAATCCTGCATATGTATGAGTGATCAGTATTTTCTCTTTGTTTTTAAGATCACGTCTTATATAAGATTTTCTTTATACTTTTTTTGGTCATTTTAGGAGAATTTTCAAATTTTAAAAACATTAACAGGAGCCTTTAGAATGCATTTCCCCATGATAGGAAAAAAACAATGCTGTTTATCTACACCTGTTAATGGATTTAAGACTATTCAATTTGTGATTTTCTTCTAAATAACAGAAATTAATGGAAACTTCATGGAAGTGATAATCCCTTCCTATTATGCATCAGTATGCTAAGGCATAATATGTGTATTCTCATGTGTATTGTGTCCAAGCAGCTGTTATATTTTGTATTGGTGCAGATAATTGCTTTTCTACTTGGCAAAGAAAATGAGCAGATGTAAAATAAATATCCTTTTCTGGAATGATCGATTCAGAGCTCTGCAACCTGAGATTTTATAAGTGATGTAGTAAGTGCTGTCCAATGTCAAGCTGAAGCTATTAATGGCCAAAAATTCACTTGGGCCAAGATAAATAATGACCAACCCTGTATATCAGACTCATAATCTTTTCGGCCAAAAATTCACTTGGGCCAAGATAAATTCTGACCCAGCTAGTATATCAGACTCATAATCTTTTAGAGCTTGAATATAAGAAACAGCATTTAGTTTTCACAGAAAGAAAATAGTATGTTGACTTAAGACCTCTACTGATGCAATTTCCCCCAAAAGTGATTTTAGAAAATTTTTGTTGTTTAACTTCTGAAATGAGGGAGCAAAGGCATACCCAGTGGTTGGTGCATGGGTACTGACGTCACACAAAACGAGATGTCCCAGATTTCTCATTTAGTAGCAGTGTGAACTTGGATTAAGTGATTACCACATTTATACAATAGGAAGAATTAGTAATCACCATTATAAACGGCAGGATGTAAGGAGAGTTTAGCATCAGGCCCCGAACAACACAAGTACCCAACTGCACATATTATGCACTAATCTGAAGATGTCCAGTCTTTCTACAGCTGGCCATGGGGGAAATAAGCTATCTGCCTAATACATCTGTGCTGGTCCTTTTCAATGTCTTGAGAGTTTGGGCTTAATTATCTATTACCTCTTTCCCATTGGGAGATAAAAGGGAGCTGATATGAAATACCTATTATAAGCCAGGAGATAAACATGGATCAGCTCACTTAACTGTCACCATGTGCTTAGGAAGTAAGTCTTCCCACATTTACATATGTGAAAGGCAAGGCTCTGGGAGGTTGCACCATTTGCACAGCATTACACAGCTAGAAAGCAGAAGATCTAGGATTTGAACCCACATCCATTTGACTTTCCTATATAGGCTTCTCCAGGTTAAGCCCTTTATAATGTTTCCTGGAAAAAATTACAAGAAACTTCCAGAAAGGACTGTTGTGATAAAAGCAGAAGGATCCTGAGAGCATTAATCTGTTCATCTCTTCTCTGTACCTCGTGGAGCTTGGGTGGCTCTACCCCATTTACAGTGCTGATGCCCTGCTGGGCTCTTGACCATGGCATCATCACGCGAATGGGGATTTCTCTGTTTAGAGAACCTGGCTCAGCACTTTTAGAAGGACGTCCATTACCTTAAAGTGAAATGCTGGCTGGGATGTGTCACACTTCATCTGTAAGCAGTCATTAAATGCCATTTTTTGAAAGTTTCCTAAAGCAACAGTGAGGTAGCTGTTCAGTGATAGATGTGTTCCTAGATTATTGTGTCTGTTGAATTTAATGTTGGATGACTGTGTTGCTCTGCAGTGAAATTATTTATGTGATATTTCTCAAAGATGGTGTGTGTGTGTGTGTGTGTGTGTGTGTGTGTGTGTGTGTGTTGAGATACTGCTTTGTGTGCTTTTGATTGTGACTTTTTAAAGTTAATACATATCTGGGAAAGAATTTGGTGGGTGTGCTAAACCAGTGTTTCATTGTGGCATGGTAGTACAGTAGTAAGTCATTAGTTGCTGTGTTTTTAAACATATTTTTTAGAGAAATTTTAGGTTCATGGCAAAGGTGAAAGGAAGGTACAGAGATTTCCCATATACCCATTACTCCAGCACATGCATAGTTTCCCTCATTATCAACATCACTCACCAGAAGGGTACATTTGACACTTAAGGATGAGCCTACATTGACACATCATATCTTCTACAGTTCATAGTTTACATCAGGTTCATGCTTGGTGTTGTACATTCTAAGGGTTTGGACCAATGTATAATGACATATACTCATCATTGTAACATCATACAGGGTACTTTCACTGCCCTAAAAATCCTCTGTGCTCAGCCTATTTGTCACTACCCCTTCTCAATTAATCATCTTTTACTTTTCGTCATAGTTTTGGCTTTTCATATAGTTTTTTGTATTCACATAAAATCTCATGTAGTTGGAATCATACAGTATATAGCCTTTTTAGATTATTGTTGATTACTTTGGATTTTTGATGTAGGCAATCATGTCATTAATTTTTTTTTTTAATTCTCACCTGAGGACATGCCTAAAGAAAGATAGAGAGAGAAACATCAATGTGGGAGAGAAACATCAATTGGTTGCCTCCAGTACACCCTCAACTGGGGATCAAACCTGCAACCTAGGAATGTGCCCTGACCCGATATTGAACCTGCAAACTTTCTGTATCCGGTTCGATGCTCCAACCAACTGAGCCACAGCAGCCAGGTTCATGTCATTAATTTTTAATTTTTTGGAGAGAAAATTTTAGTAAAAAAAAAGTCTGCTTTTCTTTAATATTTTGTTTTTGTTTTTAGGACTGAGAAATTTTAAGTATTCAGTATAAAAAGAATAAAACAACTACTCATATTACATTAGGTCATATTTATTTTCAGTCTTTTTCTTTTCACTTTCCCTAAGGAGTGAAGCAGTATTGGTATAGCTGAATTCTACTCTAACATTGCCATTGGTGTCATTTTCATTACTGTATCCTGAGGATGATTGTTCTAGGATGTATATGTATATGTACATGTACATGTATATGTATATATGTATATGTATTAGTATATGTATATGTATGCTATATCTATACACCTTATTATGCTCCAGCTTCTGGTTAAACTAGTCATTCCTTGTCTAAAATGGCTTGGAAGGTCTATGTGGAAGAAAATGTTCCCATAGGAAGCTTCAGGTTTCACCTTATTTGGTCTCCTTAACCTCGAGTCCACAACAGACCTGGGGAGTATCTTTGGATCTGAAATAAACCGGAGAGATGTAATCTGGGAAAACTCTGAGTTACGTGAGGCTGACTCTGTATTTGTCTCCTTTACTCCTCCTTCCTTTTCACCTGGAACATTTGTTGTACAGTTGATGCTCAGTCAGCAGCAGTGGACACAGCTCTTCTGCTCCCCTGACCCCAAGACCCTCCTGATCCCCTGGCCTGTCTGAACCCACAGTGACTCTTAGAAAATACTTGCCTCACCTTTTCAGGCCTTGCACCCAAGTCACAAGCGTACTCACCTTTCTCCCATGCCCATCGACTTGTATGCTAGAGTGTTTATGAAATGTCATTACTTCAATGAGTGTAATTTCACAAATATTTATTAAACTCCTGTCAAATGAGGAGGTAATCATTCTCTTATTGGATATAATAGTGATTTCAATAGCTGGTCCTCCAGAGTATATTGACTATGATTACTAACAATAGCTAATATTTATTGAGTATTTGAAACACAGTTTTAAGATCTTTACATATATTAACTCAATCCTCATAAGACCTCTACAGTTAGATGCCATTACCATCCACATCTTACCGATGTGGTAATGGAGACCCAGGGAGAACAAGTAACTTGCTCTACGCAAGGCAGCTAGCAAGTAGAGAACCTGGCAGTCACACCCAACAGCCTGGCTCTTAAAACCAGCTCGATATATATTTCTCTCTTTCTCTCTCTCTCTCTCTCTCTCTCTCTCTCTCTCTCTCTCTCTCTCTTTTCTTTTTTGGTTAATCCTCACCTGAGGATATTTTCTCCATTGATTTTTAGAGGGAATGGAAGGGAGGGGGAGAGACAGAGAGAGAAAGCATCAATGTGAAAGAGACACATCGATTGGTCACCTCCTGCACACACCCGAACCAGAGTCGGGGATCGAGCCTGAGCCTGCGACTGAGGGACATGCCCTCGACCCGAATCAAACCTGGGACCCTTCAGTCCGAAGGCCAATGCTCTATCCACTGAGCCAAACCACCTAGGGCACTATATATTTCTTGTACAGAGAGAAAGCTGGTTTTCGTGAGTAATCTTCCAAGTTCAAAACGTAATCATGTTGTCAGTATAAGGATGGTTCCACCTTGCAGAGCTGTGAGGGTTATATGCCTTCATGAGGGTCCAGCCTCCTGAATGGGGCGTTGAAGTTTCTCCTGCCATGGCCTTTCCCTCTGCTCACCTAACCCAGTCTCAGCTGAGTTCTGGGGTTCAGTGAGAACACAGTGGGGGTATGATTAGTTGTTTCACTTATAGGTATTTTTAACTTGTTTGGGGTAGGCTAATTCTTATGACACAGGTGAAATATTGTCATGAATCAGAGCAGACAAACAGATCTACCAAATTACGTTCTCACTGTGCTCACACAGGGTGGGAGTAACCCTGGGGGTCCCAGGTCATCCCTGGAATCATAATACGGCTTAAAGTGGCACTAGATGTCTTAAGGCAGAAGGATCCGTCCCTCCTACAAAGAATCTGTCATAATGGTGCTTATCATAAAAAGCAAAAGAAGAAAATAAAAACTCCAAATAATGAATTCCTGAAATTAAAGTAAAATTATGTTATAGTATTGAAAAATGAGCTTTGTGGAAAAATTGCTAGTGGCAGTTTGATATGAAAAGCATGGGAAATATTATATATGCTTAAAATCTTCTGCTCAGATATTTCCATAATGTGATTATATATTTCCTATTTGGTTTGTAGAACTGTCAAGATAACTTACAATATTTTGGCTTATTGGCTTGGGCACCTGTCTCTTACCGAGGCAGCCAAAAGGAAGGGCATGTCAAATGGGAGAAAACGCACGGAGAGGTACTGGTATTCCAGGAAGGAGTCAGAGCTCCATCCAGATGAAACAGCCATGTCTCCCTTAGAACCCGCTTGACAAAATCAGAGCATTTCAGTTATTCTTTAGATGAGAGAAGGCTTGTGGCCTTATTATATTCATTCAAACTCAGCAGGGGGCTCAGAAGAAATAAATCACCCGGTGGATGTCACACTTGAACTTTTCTGAAGTTCAAGAGACATGTAAAAGTGTAAGAAGACAAAAGGCAGTATGGGATTAAGAAAGAATGAATCATCATTTGAACAGGTATCTTTTTTTCAAGTACTATTTTTTTCATCCAAAAATGTAAAAGTAGTTAAGATTCTGAAAATGTCTGTTTTATAAAATGATTTTCAAGTTTCTATAAAACAATCTGAATATATATATATATATATATTCTATCTAATAATAGACAAAGATGGTAATTGACCGTACCATTGGCTAATCAGTGAGATATGCAAATTAGCCGCCAACAAAAGATGGCGGGTCGCTGTGGCGATCCCAGAGCAGGAAAGGGCGGCCTGCAGGCAGCCCCCGTGTGCGCCTGTTGCTGGGTCGCAGCAGCAATCAGGAAAGCACGGCCTGAAGGCAGCACCCCACCCTGGCCACAGCACAAGGGAGAGAACAACATGCAGTGGAGGCCAGGAGCCTGAGAGATCAACAGAGAGGGGCACCTGCTCCAAGCCTCCATGGTGTGGCTGGGGGCAGGCCCCCAGCAGACACACACACACACACACACACACACACACACACCATTTACTCTGAGCCTCCAATGTGGCTGGGGGCAGACCCCCAGCAGGGACACACACACACACACACACACACACACACAGGACGCCTGCTCTGAGCCTCTGCTGCCAGACTGTGGCCATCTGTAGGACATCTACTGAGGGCTCCCGAACTGAGGGGCAGGCTGGGCTGAGGGAACCCCACCCTACAGTGCATAAATTTCATGCACAGGGCCTCTAGTATATATATTTGATTTCAGAGAGAAGGGAGAGGGAGAGAGAGATAGAAACATCAATGATGAGAGAGAATCATCAGTTGGCTGCCTCCTGCACACCCTCTACTGTGGATTGAGCCCACAACTGGGGCATGTGCCCTGACAGGGAATTGAACTGGTGACCTCTTGGTTCCTGGGTCAATGCTCAACCACAGAGCCACACCTTGCTGGGCAGAATAGCTATCTTTTGTCTGTTCAGTGAGAAAGCAGATGCACCAACATGCACATTAAGTTCCTGGGTTGAGTGAAAGAGAACAGGGGATCATTGAATTATGAAAAGGTAAAAAGTCTCCAGCAATAATGTCAGAAGCAACTTTTTCCCCCCAAAAAAGTGTTGGATATATGTCTTCAAAGAAAAATAAGTAACCAGCTTCACGTGCATTAATATTCTGTGGAAACTGTAATAAAAAATGGCCTGGGATTGTCAAAACAGAGAAATGGGAAGCCTCCCAAGAAAAACAATAGAGTGAGCAGAGCAATATTGAAACAGGTGAAGAAAAGAACACGATGTGTTGAGTAATGAAAAACTAGTGAAGGCACAGAAACTGATGGAAAAGACTGAGAGGGAGTGAGGAAAGGAGTAGCTCATAAGCAATTCAAGTTCACACGAAGGCAAAAAGCCAACCTGATTGCAAATTTTGTCAGGTTGCAGCTAGGAGAGGGAGCAGGAAGAATGTGTTCAGAAGATAAAATTTTTTTTTACCAAAATATGTTAATTCTGGAAGAAAAAGTAACATGAGTATGGTAATAGCTGGGACTTTAACTTCACTCTTGAAACTTCCACTTCTGTATGCCATAAAAATGCCTGTTGGTTTTTGGCATTAGGAATAGAAAAAATATGATAATAAGTAAACCAATTCCTAAAGAATATTAAGGACTTCCCTGTGATGATGGCTTTTACATCAACCAAAGACATTCTCGCAAGTGACTCAGTGAGGTCAGGTCGGTCCTGGGCCTGGGGAAGCTGACACTAGTCCATGCAGTTATACTCTCAGAGTTCTAAGAAGGTAGAAGGAGAGAGCGAGGTAGTGCTGGGAGCTCAAAATAGTGCTGGGAGCTTGAGGTAGTGCTGGGAGAGCGAGGTAGTGCTCAAGTCAGACTGCCTGACTCTGATGGGACTCTGCCACCCATGTTGTCTGTGACTTGGAAGCCTCATTTTCATCGTTAGCACATCCTATATAATAACACTCTAATATGCAAATCGACTGGCGGAATGACCGGTTGCTATGATGCGCACTGACCACCAGGGAGCAGACGCTTAACGCAGGAGCTGCCCCCTGTTGGTCAGTGCTCAGCCAGAAGCCATGCTCATGGCTGATGAGCGCAGCAGTGGGAGCCTCTCCTGCCTCCTAGGCAGTTGGACATCCCCTGAGGGTTCTTGGACTGTGAGAGGGCACAGGCCGGGCTGAAACACCCTCCCACCCCCAGTGCTCGAATGTCATGCACCGGGCCTCTAGTGCATAATAACAAGCACGCACCTCACAGAGTTGTTTTCAGGGTTAACTGGGTAATAACTGGTGCTTAACATTCTGTTTTTAATGACATGTTCACTGCATTTACGTATCTCATTTAAGCATCATAAGAACATACCCAGATTAGTTTTATTATTTCCATGTTTTACATGTGAGAAAATTGAGCTCAGAGAAAATAGCTTGTTGAAAGCGACACACGAGATCAGCAGTTGAATTTAGGTCTTTCTTGACAACATCCTTGTCTGCTGTGCTGTGAAGCTCAGCATCCATAAGAGCAGATACTAGAGCTTTATTGGGAAACGACAGCAGAGTACAGAGGCAGGAGCTTGGTGCTGGAGGCCCTTGGGTATGGTGGAATGAAGTGGCTGGGTAAGAAGCCAGTTCAAATTTGTGTTGTTGGATTGGCTTTAAAATGCAACGGGGGAGGGGGGAATAAAATGCAATGGGGAAGCTGAGTAAAGGGCCTGTGGGAAGAGTGGCCACCCCCTCTGGTCAGGAAGATGGGCCTCGTTTGCCAGATGAATGATTCAGCACATCACTCTACACCAAGACCCCTTTAATGGTGACACAACAAAACCCAGACTCCTCAGGAACAAACTTAAAAATTTTTTAAATCCCTTATATATGCTAGAATTTTATTATTTATTGCTTAGGGAATCTCTTCGAGATAGGGGCTGTTATTATCAACATTTTACGGCTGTGGAAACCCAGGTGGTAGGTAGCAGAACTGAGTTGAGAGAACAGGATTTGTCTGGCCTCATAGGCAATCTCTGACCCTCCCATAGGGCCTTGCTCTTGGCATTCATAGCTTCCTTGGCTTCAAGCCCATCTGTTTATCTTCATCTCCCAATGCTTTCCTACTGGACGGATTTACGCCAGTCAAATGGCTCTCCCACTTCCATTGAAATATACCTTATGTTTCTGGTTTCCTTTTTCTTTCTTTCTTGTCATTCACCTTTATAACCTTTTCTTCCTCACTCACTTAATAATTTCTTCCTGCTTTGATACACTTTCCTGAGCAGCCCGTCTGGTTGTCTCTTATCCCAGGCCCACTGCGCTTGGTATTGCTTTACTAATTTTGCAATTATCACTCGCTGCCATGTATTTGTAACCTTTCCTGTGTGCCCTTTTCAAAAAGAGTTTAAAGCCTCTGTGGTGTGAGTTTTTAAAAAAATCCTAACAGTGTTTAATACCACATCTCACACATAGTCTTCAATTGGCTAATTCCAGGAAAAGAACATTCTGGAAAAAGGAATGAGCAAAAGGAAATAGTAGCCAAGAAAAACTGTATAGTAGTGGGAAGAGTATACTGGAACCACATGGGAACTGATATTCGATTTAGAAGAATTAGGTCAACTGTGTGCCAAAAACCTGTAAATGTGTCAGAGAAAAACAGTAACCAAAGTGAGTGAGGAAATATGTACATTTGTATAGCTATATAGCAGCATTCCATTTTTTGTATTTTAATGGATTCAAAGCATAAACATTTTTATATTGCTATTATTTGGTTATCTTTCAAGTAAATGAGAGGAGAAGATAAAATTAATATTAGATTCAGAAGTTTTCTCTATTTTCTTATAGAACTTGCTTTAAAAGGATTAGATGGTTTCTAAGTAGTTTTTTCTTTTCTTTTCCTTATTATTTTTGTTCCAAGAACAAAAACTTTACTCTCCACCGTGTTGCTATTATGTTGTTAAAAAAATCTACCTGGTTAGATTTTTAGATTATTATTCATCCCATTTCTTTGATGAATTAAATTATTTTAGTAAGAACTCAAGTTCCTTGGCAGAAAATGGATTTTCCTTAACTTGACTCTTCAATTGCTCACTAGTTTCTTCTGTCTCCAAATTCTCATCTATGACCTTCCTCAAGAATCTGTAGAACCCGCTACTGTTTCATTGAGTGTCAAATAGAGATGGTCCTTGCAGGAGGACCTGTTCTTACTGCATGAATCTCCTGCAGGTTTGATCCCTGCCTTGGTAGGGGTGCGTGTGGGAGGCAGCCAGTCGATGTGTCAACGTGTCTCACATCACTTTCTCTCTTCCTTCCTCCCTTCCTCCTCCCCTCCCTTCCTCCTTCTCTCCCTCCTCCCCCCTCCCCTCGCCCCCCCCCCCCCCCCCCCGTTCCATTCTCTCTAAAAATCATTGGAAAAAGTATTCTCAGGTTAGGATTAACAAAACAACAACAACAACAACAAAATCCTCATGGGTACCAACAAAGCGAGATCCTTCTGCTTATTTTGAACAAGTACTCAGTGGAATGTCTCATGGTGATCCTCTTCCTTTCTATATGCCAAATGAATCCACTACTAAGTTGACCTTTAAGAATCTGGAACCTAAGAACCATGATCACTGATGTCCCAGTCTATTCAAACTGGGGACGGCTGAAGGAACAGCAGGGGGACCTTTGTTAGCACCAGGAGGTCATTGTGCCATCTTAGTGCTGATGCCCACCACCCTCCAGGGCAGATGGCCATGCTGTCATCCCCTGGTGCTCCTTCCCAGAGATGGTTCCAAAGGGAGCGTCTCTGCAGGCTTGCAGTGAGTCTGACACTTGGGGGAAGGGAGGCTGGGAGGAAAGAATCGAGGGCATCTCCAGTCTCTAAGGCAGGGGTATTAATTTGATGAAACTTTCAAGCAGATGTGGAAAGATGAATTTGTGAAGCCTCGAGCTCAGAATGTTAAATGACACATATTACTAATTAGACATTTAGCTTAATCCATCTGCCTCCTAACAAACGTGGCTGTTTTCCACAAAAATCCGTGTGTTTTGTTAAGAAAGCACCAGCCAGCATATTTGTGTGGGACCGTTCTTTCGCAGACGATGGAGTTATAGATGTTGCATGCCGTGGTTTCATCTGGCGGAAATACTGCACAATTCACCTTCTGTGCTTATTTTAAAAGTCTCACTTTCTCAGGTGAAATCTTTTCAAAGTCTTTGATTTTATTAAATGGAAACAAGTAGATTTGGGTTCAAATCTGCCCTTGGGGGACTGTGATTCTGGACCTGGCACTGTGTCTGGCACAGAGTGGACATGCTTGGTTTCAGCTGTGCCCGTCCACGAGGCACCAGTTCACTCTTGTGGCTTGTTCCCCACCCTCTCAGAGTCCTGTTGGCACCTCTGTTCTGCATAACCAGCAGGCTCTTGGTGTGCACTTTTTTTATTAATCCTCACCTGAGGATATTTTTTCCATTGATTTTTAGAAAGAGTGGAAGGGAGGAGGGGAGAGGGGAGAGAGAGAAAAAATGAGAGAAAGAAACATCGATGTGTGAGAGACACAGCAATTGGTTGCCTCCCACACGCACCCCAGTCGGGCTGGGGATCAAACCTGCAACCCTTTGGTGTGTGTGTGTGTGTGTGTGTGTGTGTGTGTGTGTGTGTTGGGTCGGGGGGTGAGGGCCACTGATATTCTAACCACCGAGCACACTCTTCAAGGCTTAGTGTGCACTTTTGAAACAGGATTGAGGAAAAGTTTTAATGAAAAGAGGAAGCTATACTTATCCATTTAGAAGGGTGTCTGCTCTGTGCCAGACACAGTGTCAGGTCCAGAACAGCAGTTTCACAAGGGTAGGCATTTTGTCCTTTTTCTTTCACCAGTACTAGTACTTCTGTACCCTCAACCCCAGGCATCACTGATGGGCAGGGATATTTATTGGGTGAATGGAGGGAGGCCTGGTGTATTGGTCAGTATCACAAAGCAAAGAGATGGCACATTCAATGTAGGACAATAGGATGAGGATTATTTGCAAAGGCACTGTTTACACAAGTTGATGGCAGTAACCTTAGAGGAGCTGTTCTCACCCAGAACCTTGGAAGGAAGAATATTGCAGGAAAAGTCACCTTCATGGGGGCCTGTGGTGGAGGCTCCAGTCTGCCTGAGATGACTCAGCCAAGAGGAAGTCTGGGTAATAAATTCCTTGATCTTCTTTGCCTCATAGTATCAGGCACTCCATTGTGAACTAGAGGCTAAGGCAGCTCATTGGCCCAGCCTTCTTAGCAGAACAAATAGGACAAATAGGGGAGATCTGGAATATACAGATGAAACTCCCTGCCACTGGAGTGACATTTCAGCATAGTTAGAAGAATAATGAAAAATGATTGAGTACTATTGTAAGAACCCTGTGAGTTAGGTATTGTGATGATTTTTACAGATGAAAACAGAGAGAGTTAAAGGAATTTACCTTGGGTCACATAGCTAGGAAGTGAAAGAGTCGAGATTGGAACCCAGAAAGTTTGCGTGTAACTCTGCTTTGCTGGGTTGGGAGAGTTAAACAGTGCTTTTCAAATCTTGATGTGCTTGGGAATCTTTTGGGGATCTTATTTAAAAACTAGGGGCCCAGTGCACAAATTCGTGCACCTGGAAAGGAACTGTGTGCCCTAGCAGGTTTGGCTCAGTGGATAGAGTGTTGGCCTGAGGACTGAAGGGTCCCAGGTTTGATTGTGGTCAAGGGCATGTACCTTGGTTGCAGGCACATGCCCAGTAGGGTGTGTGCAGGAGGCAGCTGGTCGATGTTTCTCTTTCATCGATGTTTCTAACTCTCTATCCTTCTCCCTTGCTCTCTGTAAAAAATCAATGAAATATATTTTTAAAAATCAACTTAAAACAAAAGGAACTGTGGGGCGCAAGGCTGCGGTCTTGGCCCATACTCTGCGCCCCCACCTGGCCCTTCCTGCCACAGCCCCTGGTTCCCTCTCTGCCTGAAGCCCCATTCCTGCCTCCACCGCTCCCACACACCGAGATGCTGGCCTCGCTCGCACCCCCTGATGGCGCAGAGAAATTGGGGCTGATGCCAGCAGCGGGTGCAAGCGGGGCCAGCGCCATCAGTGGGTGCAAGTGACGGCTGCTGCCCCAATCGCCCCTCAGGAGCAGGGGGAGATGGAGAAGCCCTCAGAGGTGATCGGGGACACAGTCACCTCTTGCATCCACTGACAGTGCCAAGTGATCGTGACCAGCGCCATGCACCGGCAGCAGGTGCGAGTCCCGGGCAGGACTGCGGCACACAGGAGCAAAGAATTTTCAGTAACCACCAGAGGCTCGCCCTGATGACAGCAACTGGCACCCCGCCTTGGTCTGGCACCTCTGCTCACCTGCTCCACCATCCCACTGCGGCCGACACCCACCATGTTCCACACTCTGCCACCTGTTGCCAACGCCTGCCATGTTCCATGTGTGCCCCCTGGTGGTCAGTGCACATCATAGCAACCAGTTGTTTGGTTGTTCTGCTGTTCAGTCTATTTGCATATTAGGGTTTTATATTTATGGATAGTTCCTGGGCCCTGGCTGAGAAGCTCAGTTTTTAGAGCATCATCCTTATACACCAAAGATTGTGGGTTTGATCCCAGGGTAGGGCATATACAGGAGTCAACCAACAAATGCATAAATGGGTAGAACAACAAAACGATGTTTCTCTCTCCCTCTCTCTTCCTTCCTCTATTAAAAAAATCAATAAATAAAATTGAATTAAAAAGTTCCTGGTTTAGATGGCCTGAGACGGGGCCCAAGAATCTGCATTTCTACCCAACGCTATTGCTCTGCTTTGTGTAGCGTGGGATCGAGGGAGGACCTGCAGTTAGAAAAGTGGAGGCCAAGTCACAGCTCAGTCAGTCTCTGCTGCTCCTTTTCCCGATGTGTGAAGTGGGCAGGCTGGGTGGTTCCCAAGGCCCAGCTGAGCTTGGAAAACGGTGCAGCCCCCTGACTTCAGACTTCAGGGGCTCCTTTCAGCTCATTGGTGCTGTTTTCCTGGTCAAGACTGTCTGGGGAGGGGGAGGGAGGTGCTCTGGAGAGGGCACTGGTGTGGGCAGCTTCCTCCTCCCAGGGGCTGAGTTCAGAGGTCAAGGCCTGAGCTTCTGGAAGGACAGGGGCTGCTCTGTTGTTGGCTCTGTCCTTCTAAATCTGAGAGGTCTCCCAGCATCTGGGGCTGCTTCCTGTTGCCTCCTGGAGTCTCATCCCCTCTCACAGCTGATGAGGGGGCTGGATCTAAAAACAGCCCGATACTCAAGGTACCACATGGTGTCATTTTGGTTGCACCCTGTAGTTTCAGTCCCAAACTGTAATATTCCTGTGAAGAAGCCTCTAGCACAGTGATGGCGAACCTTTTGAGCTCGGCGTGTCAGCATTTTGAAAAACCCTAACTTAACTCTGGTGCCGTGTCACATATAGAAATTTTTTGATATTTGCAACCATAGTAAAACAAAGACTTATATGTTTGATATTTATTTTATATATTTAAATGCCATTTAACAAAGAAAAATCAACCAAAAAAATGAGTTCGCATGTCACCTCTGACACGCGTGTCATAGGTTCGCCATCACTGCTCTAGCATCTTCAGGATCCTTCTCTGAACAAGTTTCCTACTCTTAGACATGCAGAAGGTATCCAACACTGTGTGCCATAAGTTTTCAGCAGGATTAGAGCTCTGCCTAGATCTCTTAATGTTCAAATTCACTTTCCTTTTGCAATAACCGGAGAATGACATTGCTTCCAGGAGCACCTGAAAATGAAAAGTGATAAATGCTCTTACTACCAAACAGTCCCCTAGGTTCCCAAGCTTTCTGCCTTGATTTGGGTCTTTTTTGGGGGGGGGCGGGGGGGGAGAGGAAGGGTGGTCTTCTATTTCATTATAATCTACAGCTGTATATACTATATGCAAAATCTCAGACTTCACGTTGCAGAAAATCAGTCTGGGGCCACAAACACGAGCCTTTCTTTTTTCTTTAGTTCCTTTTTCTTTGATCATGCCGTGCTGTAGCACACGCTTCATAAATCACGCATCAAATTTTTCCAGATGCGGCGCCCCTACAATATTATGTGTATGGTGTCCTTGCCATGTTTTGACATCTGGGGAGATTTGATTGCACCTGATGGTGCTCTCAGCCTAATCCGGCCAGAGCAGCAGTGTTATCCCCACACCGTGCTCAGCAGTGCCTTCGGAAATGTGGTGGAGAAGGGTGTTTGCTGTCCTGTTACCATGTTCTCAGGATTCATGATCGCTTAAGTGGGTCAAGTGCTACCTGTACGTCATGTAGGTATTCGGAAGGGATCATCTTTTATGTGTCCACTTTATTTCTCAATATAAACAAACCCGTGTAACTGTAGAATAATTTCTATGTTGACAGGGTCACCTTACCTGGCTTTCTGACTTTTTTCTGGTGTGTTCTCAGGAATGTTTGCAACATGTGCTGCAGATACCCAGTGATGATTCCTGTGGTGCTTTGATAGGATCGTGTTGGTGTGACCAGGACTTACCAGGGATGGGATTTTTTGGCTTGGTAAAGGATAATGGCGCAGTGGTGTCAGGCATTGTAATAAAGCCTGCGATGAGTGTGGAGACAAAAAGTAGGCTTCCAAGAACAATTGCTCTGTACCTCTGTTTATATGCTTGTTGGCCACATGCCTTATTTTCACTTTGAACTCTCAGAATCAGATGTAGGTGAAAGAGGGCTTTATTAAAAAGCCAGAGAGAGCTTTTCTGGGGTTATATTCAAATTGGGAGATGGCATGGATTCTCTGTTACTAAGAGAGTAAATACTGTCTTTGCATGTCCCTCCTATCTATACAGAACAGTTTTCATGTTAATTGCTTGTATCTCACAGGGAAGATATGAACGACTGCCAGTGAGCTGGTTTGAGATGTTGAGCAGGCAGAAATGAGAAAGCAAATCTGGGATGTTTTCCTGAGACAGGCCGCTTCCTGTCCCTGCTCCTTACCTCTGCGTCTTGGCTCAGTCACCCACAGTGCAGGCTAGAGTTCTCCCAGGGCTGTGGGGTGGGGTGGTGTTCTCTGGGACAGCAGTGTTGTTTCCCAGAGCAGTGTTAGGCAAACTAGAACATGGTGTATGTTTTTTAATTCTGCTCAGGCCAAATACTTGGCAACCAACTCAGTCGACTGTGGAATCTTGGGCCTAGGTGGGTCTGTTTATAAATACTTAGGTCTTAAAAAAGCTCAGGGGCCAGAATGGAATTCTTCCAGCACGCAGCCTGTTGTTTGGATTCAGATGTACTTCTTTAAAATATCATTGGCAGGAGGAAAAAAATAAAGTTTTGAATTTGAAGATTGGATTTTAAACAATTGGAAGCCCTAAATGTCATTCCCCACCCCCAGGGCCGGAATTCAGCTCCAGTGATGTCTTTGAAATGCTTATTTACGAAAGATTGAACACTGTAGCAAATGATAGACTATCGTGAAATAGCAGATCAAATAAATGTGTCTCCAGAAATGACAAAGACTTTATTACTGGAACATCTTTCCTCTTTAGGGCATATAATTAATTATGAACCAGGCATAAATAATATATTTGATAGTACTTTTTCCATTTATCTGGGTTCTGTGTTTTATAAACACAATTATTCACTGGTAGTCTTTCAATTCTGCCTTTATTACATGATGATCTAATAATTCAAAATGAGAAATTACTACGCTAAGAACTTGGCAGAGATACAGCCAAGTTTTATGATGGATTTTAGGTTTCATTTGTGATAAAAAGTGTGAACTATATGGCACGTTAGCTTCTGTTGGTTGATTCACTTTTATATAATCTTTTTGCTTGTTTTACTTCAAAAGTTAAACGCTAACTAGATAAAGAATTTATTACATTTACATAAAGTTTAGAGAGTTAATAATACAGTAATTTCTATGAATTGGGTATCTTTCCCTCAACCCATTCCCTCCCTACCCCCTCAGAGGTAACATCCGAATTTTGTGTCTATGTTTCCCTTTATTTTCTTTATGGTTTTACCACAAAATATGTTCGTATCCATAAACAATAAATTTGTGTGAATTGAATCATAAAATGAATATTATTTGGCAACTTGCTTTATACTCAACATTATATTTCTGAGATTTATATTTCTTGTTGCTAGTAGCTATATTACATTCACTTCTACAGCTGTGTAATATTTTGTAAATACCATATAAGCTGTGTAATGGCTCTATCACTATTTATCTAGAATACAATAGAAAGAAATTTGGTTTTCCATTTTTTTCTGTTAGTGCTTTTGTGAGCATTCTTCATATGTCTGATGCATTTCCTGATCTTTAAGAGATTGTGCTATTGACTATCCACTTAATTGTATTGTGATCATAGAATATGGTCTTTAACATACAAATCCTTTAAAATTTATTTAGACTTATTTTATAGCCTAGTATATAATCAACATTTATAAAAAAAAACACCTTTATGTATTTTCTTCATTTGTGGGTGCAAACTACTGCATATTATATTTTGCAAATTGTTAAAGTATTGTCTAGGGACTCTGAGGAGTTCCCTATCACCCTGTCCAGAGATTCATGGGGTCAAAACTATTTTTAGTATTATTATAAGACATTATTTGCCTTCTTATCTTTCATTCTCTCATGAGTGGCATTTTCCAGAGGTAATATGATGTGATATTGTCAAATGAATTTTGAAGCAAATAGGAGAATACAACAGTCAACTAATAAGTGAGATGTTTAAGAGATTTGCAAAAATGAAAACACCAAGTCCCTTTATCATTCATTCCTTTTTTAAAATTTTATTTTTATCCTCACTGGAAGATATTTTTTTTGCCATTGACTTTTTTAGAGAGAGTAGGAGGGGGTAGAGAGAAGTAAATAGAGGGAGAGAGAGAGAAACATCGACCTAAGAGAGACACATAGATTAGTTGCCTCCCTCACCTGCCCCTACCAGGGCGGGGGAACCTGCAACCGAGGTATGTGCCCTTGACTGGGAATTGAATCTGCAACCCTTCAGTCCGAGGGCTGAGACTTTAACCATTGAGCAAAACTGGCCAGGGCTCATTTATTTCTTTTTGATTTTAGGAAATAGAGTTATTTCTCATAAAAGCTATGTTATTTATAACATGTAATGGGTTTATTGTAATTTTAAAATTTATCAGTCAATAAATATATTTTTTTTAATTCTCAGTCTTATTTAACAGTAAATACCAACAGAAATAACCCATGTAAATAAAAGCTTTCTAGGATACTCAATAATTATATAGAATGTAAAGGAGGCCTGAGATAAAAATTTTTGAGAAGCACTGGCTTATGGGATCAAACTTATTACTGTATTATTCAAATATTTTATGTTATGATTGATTTTTCTTTTGGTCTTTTTGATTTATCAATTACTGAAAGAAGTGTTTTAGAATTTCTCCCATTAATGTGGATTTGTTTGTTTCTCCTTGGCTTTCTGTCAGTTTTGCTCTATATATTTTCAAGCTGTGCTATTGGGAATAAACAAGTTTAGAAATGTAATATCTAAGGGATATGAATCTTTTATTATGTAGCAGTGGTTTTTGTCTTAAAATATATTATGTCTAAAATTGTTATAGCTACACTAGCTTTTGGGGGGGGGTTGGTGTTTGCTTGATATAATTTTTCTCTTTCTAAAATTTTGTTCTTATATCTCAGAAATAAGTATTGTAAACAAATTTAAAAGTTATTGAATATGTCAAAAAATGCAGTCACCTTCTCATGACATATCTGTTATTATCATGTATTAAATCTCTCTCTGAGCGCACGCGCGCACACACACACACACACACACACACACACACACACACCTCTTCAGTATTTAATGTCAGTTCTTCATTTCTTATTGACCTCGGTCCTCCTATCTGAAATCATTTCTTCACCTGAACAAAATTCCTTAGAATTTTCTGAAGTAAGTCTATGATGGTGGCATACCCCTTTAGTTTTATATGTTTAAATATCTTTATTTCACTTTACTGTTTGAAGTCATTATATTATGAGATAAGCTCAGGGATCAAGCATAGAGGGTTGTAAGACAGCGGGGGGAAGAATATGGATAAAGGCTGTGGAATGTTTAAGTTGCAAGATGAGCTAATACCGTTCCTCCTCTAACATGATAAATGAATGGTATTCAAACTTTGGGTTATAGCATGATGATATAATAAAACCCTGGTGCCATCTCTGTTCTCCCACCTCGGTATTCATGTTCAGGGGAGCATGATCAGGATTCTGATGTCCAAGCCTTGTGGTTTCAGCTCAATAGCAGACCATTGCCTCATTCCTCTATCAGGACTGATTATGAAAAGCACTCAGCAGTAGACGGATTCCATGGAGCGTCCCACGAAGCCAGTCTTCAGGCAATCAGTCCTGGACAAGATGATTCCTATTACTCAGTCATTTTAACATACTAACTGAGGATCACTCTTCCTAAGATAAACATTTCCCCCGACATTGACATCTCTGAAATTGGGATGCAGCTTAAAATTCTAATTGTCAGTGTTGTTTTTCCTTCTTTCTGTGTTAAATAAAATAAGGGTGCATTTAAAAATTGATAGGTTTTTATATTTGAAGAAATACAGGAGTTTATATTCTGTTTCAGGTAATTCCTCTTTATGAAGTCTTTGTAGGTCTGATTTGGCATCTTAACTTTTTTATATGCAGGCTCTCTCATGGTGCTTTGTTTACTCATCTATTTTTTGATGATTATGTCTGAGGTCATACTTATTGGACCTTTTTCTGTGTGAATACTTGGATGCCTGGGTGGCATAATCTGCATTTGCTTTGTTTGCTTGGGGGACAGTGTTGTAAACCCCAAGAGTACTTTAAATTTCAACTGGAAGTTTTTTTAGAGGATTTGGTGGTATGAATTCAAGCTGTAAAACCTTATGTTGGCCAGTTTGTGATCGCAAATTATCAAGGGAGATTTTTTTTCAATCTTATTCAATGCCAAAGTTTAGGTCGGTTAAATTTCCTTGCAATGTTGTCACAGTGAAGCATAACCCTTTAGAATCTGAGTTTTATGCAGGGCAAGAGTCTCTTACTGACCCCCCATCTTGGGTGGTCACTGAACTTCTTTCTTTTATTCTCTAGTGTCTGCAAGGCCGAGGACTAGAAAGCTCTACTGCAAGGTTGCTTAGCAAATGCTTTTGTATTCCTTTTACCTCTATGGTGTCCCACTTTCAACTGAGCTTTGGTCTCTGAGGAGTTTTCAATTAGTTCATCAATATATTTGCAAACTAATTTTAAAAAATATTCTATCTAGTGGATTATTTTTCTATGGGAGGCTCTAGCTGCGACGCTACAAAACAAGAAATTCACCTCCATCTACTCCTAACTACAGGTATGGTGTGGACTGAGCCCTGTTCCGCTTCATTTGACAGCTCAGTGGCTTTTGAACCACAGTTGTATATCTTAAGGAACAATCTCATCTTGGAAATCCCATCTGCAATCTAGAAATGAATCTGCACCACATTCTCTGGTTAGTCACAGGAATTTCAGGGTCATGTCTGTCCTGTTGTCATTTAACACATTCCTTATTTCTATACACACCTCCTTGCAAGGTGTTCAGTGACCATGGTGACATGAAGATGTCTAGGCCACACAGAGGAAACATCTCTTTGTCAGTGAAACTTTTTATTTTTGGAACAAGGTAACTTGTCCAAGTCATCATCCCCACCACATACCACCTCCAAGAAATATTATTAAAAAATAATTTTAGGCTACATACATACTTTTGTTTAAATAAGAATGAGAGCTTGACCAATAAAGTAGGCAATATCAAGATATAATTCTGTGGGAAAAGTAGAACAAACATGAGTATAAAAGAATGAGTTGCAAAATTTCCAACTGTTAAAGAAGAGTTTGGGTACGTTTAAAACAGCTTTATTGAGATACTAGAGGCCCGATGCATGAAATTTGTGCAAGGGTAGGCCTTCACAGCCCTGGCTGCCAGAGCCCTTGCAGCCCCGGCTGCCTTGTAGCCCTGCCCACTACCCACACCTGCCTTGGCCTGGCGCTGCCCGCGTCCACCAACACACACCCTGGTACCCCAGTTCCCCAGACCCCCCCCCCCGATCGATCGACCCTGAGAGGGTGGCCTGGGCCTCCCTCTTTGGGGCAATCACGGAGCCCCCCATTTGATCGCCCCCCTGCTGGTGGCCTGGGCCTCCCTCTGCAGGGCTATTGTGGGGTAATGGTGGGCCCCCGGCCAATCACATCGCACCCTCCTTGGCTGGCCTGGTGCCAGTGCGTGTCATTGTGTGGTCTTCCAGATGGTTGTTCTGCTGTTCGGCTGTTCGGTCAATTTGCATATTATGCTTTTATTATTTATTTTTATTATTTATTATTATAGATACTGCCATTCACATATTATACAATTCCACTTTTAATTTAAAATTTTCCTTTCTTTAAACACTTTGTGTTCTTATGTTTGAGAAAGATCCTGGTGGAGTGTGTACATGGCACTGGGTGGCAGGGTAGCTTCCTTTTCTCAGAAGAGCAGATCAGAGCCATTATAAAACTCAAAACTTTTGTAACCTTACTTCAATAGCTTATACGTATCATGTTTAATCAAAAGCAAATGAATAATAAAAGTCATTGAAGATATTCTACACAAAGACAGATCGGTTTTTAAGCAACAGAGTTTATATTAACACTGGTAATACTTAATTGAAATACTATGTAACATTTATAAACATTCTATCTAATAATAGACAAACATGGTAATTGACCATACCTTTGCTACGCCTCCCATTGGCTAATCAGCATGATATGCAAATTAACTGCCAACAAAGATGGCAGCTAATTTGCATACGTAGGCGCGAAGCAGTGGAGTGAAGACTGAAGGTGGCTCCGGCCAGAGCGAAGGCCTGGGTCCCGAGTGCTGGAGGAAAACCGGTGCCGGCAGCCAGGGGAAGGGAAAGCCTATTGCACGAATCTCTTCGTGCAACAGGCCTCTAATATATAAATATTATTTAATATATAAGATACTGTTCTAAGCAATTTAATACTGTGCTACCTCATTTGATCCTTACAACATCAATATGTAGGTACTATTTAATATTTCCATTTTCTGGATGAGGAAACTGAGGCACTTATTCAAGATTCCCGATGAATGAAATTCATGCATGGGTAGGGTCCCTAAGCCTGGCCGGCAATCAGGACTGATCTGTGGGGCAACCGGCGGGATGATTGGGGGGCCCCACTGGCAGCTGCCTTCGTTGGCCTGGGGCTTGTGGGCTGGGGGAAGCTCCTGTGTTGAGCATCTGCCCCTGGTGGTCAATGCGAATCATAGCGACTAGTGTTAAGTCAATTTGCATATTAGGCTTTTATTATATAGGACTAGAGGCCCAGTGCACAAAAATTTGTGCACTCAGGGGGGGGGGGGGTCCCCTCAGCCCGACCTGTGCCCTCTTGCAGTCTGGGACCCCTCAGGAGATAATGACCTGCTGGCTTAGGCCTGCTCCCGGGTGGCAGAGGGCAGGCCCAATCCCTAGGTGCAGCCCCTGGTCGGGCTCAGAGCAAGGCCGATTGGGGAGTTGGGGCGCTGTCCCCTGTCATGCACAGAGCAGGGCGGATCAGGAGGTTGCAATGCCACCCCTAGTCACGCTCAGGGTACAGCCGATTGGGGGGTTGGGGCACCGCCCCCTGTCACACTCAAGGCAGGGTCGATAGGGAAGTTGCGGTGTCACCCCCTGTCACGCACAGAGCAGGGCCCATCAGGGGGTTGAGGAGCTCCCCACTGTCACACACAGAGCGGGGCTGATCAGGGGGTTGAGGAGCTCCCCCCTGTCACGCACAGAGCAGGGCCCATCAGGGGGTTGAGGAGCTCCCCCTTTTACTCACAGAGTAGGGCCGATAGGGGAGTTGGGGCACCGCCCTCTGTCAAACACAGAGCAGGGCGGATCAGGGGGTTGGGGCACCACCCTCTATCACCCACAGAGCAGGGCCAATCAGGGGGTTGGGGTGCCGCCACTGTCATACTCAGGACAGGGCCGATGGGGAGGTTATGGCTCTACCCTGTCACACACAGAGCAGGGCCCGTGGGGGGGGGGGGGTTGGGGTGCCACCCTCTATCACCCACAGAGCAGGGCCAATCAGGGGGTTGGGGAGCTCCCCCCTATCAGGCACAGAGCAGGGCTGATCAGGGGGTTGGAGTGCCTTCCCCTGTCACGAACAGAGCAGGGCGGATAGGGAGGTTTTGGCCCCGCCCTCTGTCACACACAGAGCTGCAGGGCGATCAGGGGGTTTGGTCACTGCCCCCTGTCATGCTGATCCCGGTGCCGGGAGGCCTCACGGCTCTGCTGATCCTGGTGCTGGGAGGCATATTACCCTTTTACTATATAAAGTAGAGGCCTGGTGCACGGTGGGGGCCGGCTGGTTTACCCTGAAGGGTGTCCTGGATCAGGGTGGGGGTCCTCACTGGGGTGCCTGGCCAGTCTGGCTGAGGGGCTGAGGGCTGTTTTCAGGCTGGCGGGTGACTGAAGCTCCCAACCACTCCTTTTTTTTCTTTTCTTCTTTTCTTCTGGGCCAGCTTTAGCTCTGTGGCTTCGGCTGCTGAAAGCAGGTTTCTGGCCTTTGTTTACCTTCTGTATTTGATACAATGTTGCGGTCCAGCTGGCCGAAGCCCGGCTGACTAACGCAGGTTTTGGGGGTTTTGTTTAGCTTCTATATTTGCAACACAGTTGCTTAGAGTTGCAGCTGAGAGGCTGGCAAGTCAGGCCAGGAACGTTGGAGTCCACTGTCACTGAAGCAAGCAAGCCTCCCTGTTCGCTTCAGTGCATGGCTGCCCGCTGCCATCTTGGCTGGCAGTTAATTTGCATATCGCCCTGATTAGCCAATGGGAAGGGTAGCGGATGTACGGCTAATTACCATGTTTCTCTTTTATTAGATAGGATTGCATAGCTAATAAGTGATGTAAGCATGTTTTGAAGCAATTTAGACCAGGTAAAGACTGCTGTCAACCATTATGCTAAGCTGCTTCTCTTATAAAGTAATAGGGAATTAAATTGTGGCTTTTAAATATGAAAGCATCATTTTTTTCTAAGTCTGTCTGTCAGCCACCTTATAAATGGAAGTTATTATAAAGATTAAATAAAAATCCAGCTTTTCTCCCAAATTCCAGACCACTTTATACTATCATGAACCTTAGCCTTGGTTTTTATTCATATTATTTTTCCTTTAATTTTGTTGACTCTACTTATCTATGGGGTAGTTTTTCTCATGATTTCTAGATTTATTAAGGCATATATTAATTTTGGACCATTTCATTAAGAAGGAAAAAGCCAATTCATCAAGAACATAGTTTTTAAAGCAGATGGAAATAGTTTTCTCCCTATGTTGGAGCTGTCTTGTTTTTTTCTCAAATTATTTTTCTGATTTTAGTTATTTCTCTTCTGTGTGCTCATTTTCATTTCTTCTAGGTTTATTAATGTGCATTTTAGTAATTTTAGACCATATTATTAGGAATGAAGTAGTAGATTAATAAGGAACATAAGAGTTATAACAGATAGAAGATATAATTTTTTTCACTATTAGACTTTTAAAGTATTTAGGGTTTTTAAATAGCTAAATGGTATTCTAAAGGCACAACAGGGCATTCAGTGAAAAATAGTCTCCCTGTTTTTTCTATTCTACCAATTTCCTTTGATAGGAGTGACCACTGTAACTATGTTATTGGGTTGTGGGAGAGAGATTTATATCTTCATGAAATCATTTTGTCATAATCAATTTATTAGACTTACTAGCTTTTAATGTTTGCTTCCTACTTGTTTTGTTTCAGCATTTTAATGGTAATAGCCCTCTACCATATGTTGTCCTTTGTATTCAATGTCAGGTCATCAAATATTGTATTATTTTTACCCTGTATTGAATGTGTAATTTTCTTCCAGGTGTGATTTTTCTTTGCATTTATACTGCATTGGGTTTGCTAAATTTCTTTCATCCTTAATGTATGCCTTTTACAAAATTAATAATATTTTGGTTATTCTTTCTTTTTTCTTTTTCTTTTTTTTTCTGCAAAAAGCTTTATTTTTGCATTTGGTCTGATGCATGGGAGAGGGCTTCAGGGTGGTTAAAAGAATGGCTAGTAGTTTTGGGGAGAGGCTCAGGTAAAAGCCAGACACCAGGGAAATGCAGAGGGGCCTCTTAAAGTCCTCTGGGCTCCAAAGGCTCTGGGCTCCAAAGGCTCCTAGTCCTGCTTGAGATTGAGCCTTTCGAAGAGATACTCGCCCAGCTCAGCCTGGGGGGCGGCCAGCCTGAGGACGTGAGTCAGGTGTTGCCCATCTTCTTGATGAGTTTCACCTCCTCACCCAGGAAGTGGATCTCTAGGAGTCACAGGATGAGAGTCTGCACGGGTAAAACCCAGGGCCTGCAGCTCCAAAGGGGCCTGCTTCCGGTTCTTCTCCAAGGCCAGGGCAGCTTCCATGGCCCTGAGTTTTGCCCACTCATCCTGGGAGGCCTCAGCACGTCCTGGAAGAGAATGCCGCCACTGCGCTTGTTTTGCAATTTTAAGAGATGCTCAGCACCTTCCCTTCTTCTTCTCTGCCAACTCGAGGAAGAAGCGGCCCACACCCTCGAGAGCCACATTGTCAGGGTGGAAATAGAAGCCCAGAGAGAGGTAGGTGCGGGAGGCCTGCAGGTGCAGGCTTGCCAGGTGGTGACCGCAGCCTCCACCTCGGTGGAATAATTCTGACGAATTTGGGAGCTCATGGTTGTTGGGCAATAAGGAGTTAAGGTAGGAAGAAAAAAAGGTGTGTTGGCTGGTCCGGAGGTGGTTCTGAGGTGGTGACTGGATAAGACGCAGGAGAGTGGCCAGAGGCTGGGAGAAGGGGCATCCTTCCCTGGGTCTGTTTGGTCCAAACACTGTTGAAGCAAGAGACAGATCTGGCACTGCCTAGTTATTATTTTTTTATTTATATATTTTTTCAGTTCTACTCTCTCTCTCTTCTTCCTCTATGATTTCAATTATATATATATTTATATATATATGCTAGAATGTTTGATATTTTCCATAGTATCATTGAGATATTACTCATTTTTAAATATTATTTTTATTTATTCAGATTAGATCACTTATTTTGACCTATCTTCAAGTTTACCAACTCTCTCCATTAGGCTGTTAAGCCCATCCTTTAAAATTCTTATCTCCTAATAACACCTAGGTATCCATATATTGCCTTTTGTCTGAGATCACATTTTTCTGTTCATATGTCTAGTGATTTGGGATGGTATCTTGGACATTGTTAACAATATGTTGTAGACAATCTTGGTTCTTTTATATTTTTCTGAAGAGCATTGGTTTTTTTATTTAGGTAACTTGGCTGAATTTAAACTTCCAAAGTGTCTAGTCTGTAATAGGATGGCAGCTGAAATCTCTGTTCAGGTCTTAGAGCCTCAGCAGGCCTGTTAGGAGTTCTGCTTTGCACATGGATACTAAAGTCAACCAGAGATTTGGGGAGAGTATAAATGCAGAATTTGGGACAGTCTTCTGGGGATCTCATTTTCCAGCTACCTCTTGTGCTCTGGATTCTATCATTCAGGTCCTCAGACTCGTGGGACTGGGAGTTTCTATCAAGTTTCAGCTACCTCCAGGGTGGAGCTGACTTTGCCCTTCACTCAGCTGAAGCAACAAAATTAGAGAGGAAAACATAAACATAAAAAACTGTGCTCTAGCCTTCTTCAGAGTATCAATTCCCCCTCTGGTTTCTGCCTGCTTTTGATTTCTCTCTAGTTCCTTCAGGTGGTTTAATTTATTGCAAGTGATCTGCATTGTATTATAAGGTATTTCTTTTTGGTAAGTGCTTGTAATTACTTAATCATAAATCATTAACAAGTTGAATATACAAGTTGCCTAACTGAAGGGTAATTATTGGACCATTAGTTTATAATAAAGTGCACACCTTTCTATTTGTGGAAGGAATTATAAATCCCAACATGACAAACTTTAAGAATCCCATAATAATTACTAACTGATTATGGTGCTGTGAAGTTGGGAGTACTGCAGGATATTACTATTTCATATCTAATATGAAACATTTAAAGTAAAGAACATAATTACTAGTTCTCTTCAAACCCTTAGAAATTGCAAATTTACTTAATTTTTATTCAAAATCATAGGAGTGTTAAACTTAGACATAAATAAAGCTGTTCCTCTGAGTGAGTATGGAGAAAAGATACATTATCAGTGGAATGACCATTGGTAAACAAACAGTGATAAGGATGGCATCCCAGTGAGTTCCACAGGCCCCATTTGTTTCAGACCCGGTGATTTCGAGCCATTCTCTGAAAATTCTTTAGGCCAAGGACAGTACTCTTTAAACATTTTAATCAAAATATCCTCTAAATTAATTTTCGAAAACCATGGACCCTCTATATTGAGGTTAGCAGTTAACATTTTCTTCATAAGTTTTCAGTAGTTACAAAGGCCATAATTGCCAATATAATATTGACAGCTTAAAACAAAACTGTGATATCCTTGTTTTGCATATGTCCAATGGAATATAAATACTAAAAGTGATTTGTTACCTACCATCATACATTTTTAAAACACATCTTTAAACTTCTCTCCTATCATTTGGAGTTGTACATGATTCTTTTCTATTTTGAACTCCTATTTCCATTCCATTTGGCTTGTAGAATATCAGTCTGTCTTAATATAGTTTTATGTTTTTATTAATCACTATCATTACCTTACAATAAAACTGCAAATAAAATAATATGTTTTTTTAAATTTCCCATTTCCTTAGGCTCTAAGTATTAAAATTTCTCTGGATTAGTTATGATTATAATTATTACTGTGAAACTTATCAAAATAGTAATATTTTAAATAATGTATTGAAGCAGCACAGACTCTGTAGCCTGAACATGTGGGTTCAAATCCTAGCTTGAACTCTTGTTGCTCTGTAGCTTTGGTTGCTTTATATGTAAATTTGAGGTTAAGAATAATATTAATGTAATATGGATGTTAAGAGGGTTAAGTAAGTTAGAATAGTTAAGTGTCTAGTACAGTTTCTATCCCATAATAAATACCATATAATAAATGCTTGATTATTCTGTTAATAATTATTAAAAATTAAAAGTAAAGTGTTATTGTCCATATATCTCTTAATGAGATGGAGATATCTTTTTAATTTTTTAACAATTAGTTCATATATTAAATGATTAATATGATTTACTGCTGGAGTGAATCTGGGTTCACCATCATGGCTATTCCAATTTTTCACTTGTATGCTAAGAATGAGAAAACTTTTTACATATAAGAACAGGTGGCAATACAAGTAGTCATGTTACAACAAAGTTTCTCAATTCTTTGAACAACTCCTGCAGTATGTGCCAAAAAATCACTTACTGATCTTCCATCAAATACCATTTGAAATGATCTTTCAGTGAATTAGACCCTGCTTCAATTTTATTGAAAGCATTCAGTTGGAAACTCCCTCACTTGCAAAATGCTTTTTCTCCAGTCTTCACAGTTATTATTTTACACCACCGATACCAACATTTCCAATTATATTTTTGTTGGGTGCCCTGGGAGGATATACCATTCAGACAGTGCACTATTGTAAATGGGATGGGTAGAAATGTTATTTCTTTTAAAAAGAGAGAGGACTAATGTGAAAGGGAAGGCACAAACAGAATCAGAACTGGTATCTGGATGCACTTGTGAAACAAATCAATTTTGGAAAGTCTTTGTGTAACCTGGTACATGTGCCCCAGTTTAAAGGTCATGCCTCTTGGAGCCACCCTTTAACACTGGACAGTATGAACCAGGGACACTTCCTGCCCAGCATCTGTCAGCTTGAATTTTCTCTTCTAGCCCTTGTTGGAAGTGAGCTTGGGAGAGAGCAGGTCAGCTCTATGGTTTTTAAACTGTGCTCTGCAGATCCCTGGGAAGCCCTAGGACATTTTAAGGGGTCTTTGAGGTCAAAACTATTCTCATAATAATCCAAAAACATTATTTGCCTCTTTCTCTGTGTTTATATTTGCACTGACAATACAGAGGAAGTAGTGCATAAATCAGATGGCCCATTATCACAAATCAAGGCAGTGTCACCTCACTGTACTAGTTAGTCACTGTATATACTGCCACATACTTACAAATTTAAAAAATTCCATTTTCACTTAAGAATGCCCGTCATGAATTAGTAAAAATTATTTTTGTACTGAACCTCAACAGTTGAGTATATTCCATGTGATGGAGTTGGCAGTGTGCACAAAGCGCTTTCTTCTGCATACCAAAGAACAATGTAGGGAGGAGAAGTGTTCATATGATTGCTTGAGTGGCAAGTCTTAGTAGCCACCTCTTTTTTTAATGAAACATTGTTTTTAGTAGAAAGGTTTATTGACAATGATTTATTCAGACTGGGGTTTCTAATTGGTGTTTTCTTCAGAATGAGCAATGAGCTTGGAATTCCAAGGAATCTAACTGACAGTATTTATTACTAGTGTTAAAATTCAAATTTCCCAGCAGAAATTAGAATTTGGGGAAACTTCTAATTGCCATTGTGAGCTTGACAACTTCTCAATACCAGAAGACCTTTGATGAGATCTGTAGTGATGTTAGCAAATATAATTTTCAAAACATTGTGTAATGAAATGTGTTGATGTTTTGAAAATTTGTATAATTCAGTGACTTATAAGGCCTTCACCTGATTGAATGAAGCCCACCCACCGTATGGAGGATAATCTGTTTTGCTTAACATCTACTGATTTAAATATTATTCACACCTAAAAAAATACTTTTACAGCAACAGTTAACAGGAGTTTGACCAAATAACTGGAAATTGTGGCCTAGCCAAGTTGACATATAAAAATAACCATCAAAATGAGTGAAAGATGTATTCAAAGTTTAAGATAGATCTATGGATTCTACATCACAACTAAGCTTTAAGAAACTACCACTTTTTTTATTGCTTAAAGTATTACGAAGAGTATTACATAGGTTTCCTTTTTTTTTTCTCCCCTTGACATTCCCCCGGCCTCCCCTACCCCCCAGTGTCTTATGTCCATTGGTTATGTTTATATGCATGCATACAAGTCCTTCAGTTGATCTCTTATCCCCCTTCCTGCCCCCCAACCCTCCCCAGCCTTCCTGCTGTAGTTTGACAGTCTGTTCCATGCTGAAACTACCACTTTTTGAGTGATGTATTATCTGAGAAGAATATCCACAATTCTCTGAAAAACTATTACTAGTAAAATACTTTTCTTTTTCCCACCTACAACTGAAAAGGGCAGATTTCCTTCCTATACTTCCACCAAATCAACACATAGCAATAGATTAAATGTAGAAGAAAATATGGGATTATCATTTCTATTCTCTTTTGTTGAGGCAGATATTTAAAGATATTTGCAAAAACATTTTTTAAAATTTACTTCTAGTTTTCTTTTGTTTGTTTTAGAAAATATAGATTTAAAAATGAATTATGTTATAGGCAAATGGGTTGATTGTTATTTCTAGCAGATTAATAAATTAAAATTGGTTTTCTTTTTTTAGATTTAAGACTCATAACACTTCTTGGGTTTCTTTAGAAATTGTGAATGAAAGGGGTCCTTACACAAGAAAATTGTTTGATGATTGCTACTTTTAATAAAAAAGGTGATAATAGGTAAAAATAATGCTTATTAAGACAGCACACATGGGTATGTGTCTTTATCTAAAAGTGGTGCACACCCCCCACAGCGGTGTTGGTGGTGGTCCCACCTGATGTAAGAGGAAGGGTTGCTGTGAGCAGGCTGGTGAATTGGGGGATTCTCTTCCACGTAGGCTTTGTCGGAGGGGAACCCCTGCTCTGTTGGAGAGAAGTGGCCTCCCAGACACAAGTGGCTGAAAGAGGCTGCCCTGTACATGACTCTGGGCTGTGGGTACACAGAACTCCAGCAGCTCTTTAAGTTATGCCTCGGCCCCAAGTCCCTGACTATCCCATAGGGTCCCAACTCCTCATCTCCTCACTCATCTCAGCACTGTTAGAGATATGTGCCACCTGCCCTTGACAGCTTGAGTTAAATCAGTGACACTAGGATCCTAGTCAGTGTCCATAGCGTTTTGTGTTAGAGCCTAGACTACTGCAAGCATGTCAAACTCGCGGCCAGCAGGCTGCATGCCTCATTTAAATAACAACTTTGACATACTTGGGTCACTAGAGGACAGTGTAGACAGTGTCGACATGCTTAAGGGGAAAGGCGACCACCGTGCTCACGCACATGCTGGACTCATGGGAACCATTTCATTTTCATGGCTCTGTGTCCCCCTTTCCAATCACCAGGTAAAACTAGTTCCTGTGTAAACACTTTCCCTTCCTACCGTGTAAAAACTTTACCTCTCATGCTTGCTTCTCTAGAAATGGTCTGTGAAGGATTCAGGTAGGTTTTGCCAAGGACATTTGAAGTCCAGGTTGATGGCAAACACTGGACATCAGCGTCATTGGGTGTCTCAGTCACATGCTCCTGAGACATCCCCGAAACAAGGTGGGTCCCCATGGCTGCAGAGCAAGAGCAGCCGGAGTAGCCATGTGACACCCAGGGACCCACTGTGTCCTAACAGGTCTAACACTTTTCTGCAGACCCAGGAAGGTGGTGCGGCTGTGTTTGGAATATCTCAGTCTGGAAGCCAGTTAGCAGCATGGCAGCTGCTTGATTCAAGAATGAACATGGTTCAGTAGAACTGAGGGAAACCAATGAGAAAGCAGAAGTGGACTCTCACTGTTGTTTGTTTGAGCAGAGCTGGAGAGACAGGTTATACCAGTGAGTGTGCCGGGGTGCTGCCTGTCTTTGGCTGATCATCTCCCTTTGTCAGCTCTTGTAGCAGTGGTTCAGGTGTTGTGCTCTCCTGCTGTAAGTCGGCTGTTCTCTGTGAGGACAGGAAGACTGATATGCTGCCCTGGAGAGTACTTCAGGCTCTTCACTGATTCATTTCCACTCTCTCATTAGATTACTGCAGCAGCTCTGCAAACCCATCTCACAGGTTAGTAGCTAGCAAAGAATAAGACTTAAATTCTAGAAGCATTTTTAGAATATAAAGGCATTGTAACCATTTTAAATGCACTTTGGGAGGCAGATGTATATCTGGCAAAATGTTGTCCAGTGTGATTGGTTCTCTCACCATCTGGCAATTAGTTCCTTCAAAGAGGAGGGCAGAGAATGAATAGGCAGGTTCAGGAAAGTGGGGATTTTCTCTTATTTCTTTCCTAGTCTTAACACTTTCTTTTGAAAATCTGTGACATTTCATTCACAAGTTTTTCTTTTGAATGCACTTGTATTTTAAAAGGGGGAACACGGAAACGTTTGGTCTGTTCCTTCTTATCTGTATTTAATGTGGAAATATTTTCTCCTTTTTTCCTTTTTCACTCTCTTGCCTATGTTATTTTATTTTTTCACATGCCAGGTATTGTACGACTGCGCTTTTACGTGGATTCTAGACTTTTGACTTGTGTTGTGTGTGTGTCTAACATGGAAAATATCTCCTTTTCAGAATGTATCATATAAATACAAGTTTTCCAAAGGCCCCGACAGTGGGTATACTGGAACTCTGGGAACGTGCAAGGTGGTTCAGTCCTGAAGTGGGCATTATGGGTAAAATTTCTTTAAATTATTTCTTAACCTGGGCCCATGGGCTTTAGAGGATCCCATTGCCACTGTATGCAGCATTGGTTTGTTTTCAGATTTTAGAGGGGCTCAGTGGTTAGGAACAATTTGGAAGTTACTTCCATTCAAACTGTTTGTTCCTGTGATTTTTTTTTAGCATCTATTATAATTGGATTTTCTCTGTGCTTTTCATATTCATTTATTTAGCAAATAAATTACATATAGTTCTGGGTATCTGTCTTCACTTGAATTTCTCATTCCTTAGCTGTATTTAATAATTCACTCATGTAGGAGATCCTTAATGTGTATGCACCGTACAAAAGCAAAGGCCATGTCCACTCAGAATAAGTCATGTTGCCTCATGACACAGTCGTGCAGTCCTTTGCACTTTAACTGCTATCATGGTTTGCAATTATTTATTTGTGTAATGTCTTCCTCAGGAGACTGAAAGCTGCAGGAGGTCGGGGCTTGTGCCTGTTTTCCTCTCTGAAGTGGAGTGGGGGCGTACTACCTGGCAGGTCAAAGGGCAATCTTTGTGGAACGCAGACACCTTTGTGTCTCTTCGGAGTGCCCATATCTTAGCAGCGCTACATTTCATATCTGTTGTGAATAAGTAATCACCAGGAATTTGGGCACTTGACTCAGTTCTAGATGCCGTGGGCATAGAAACAGAAAATAGGGTGTGATCCCCAACCTCCTACAAGCGTGTAGTGCAGTAGAGAAGGAGAGAGGAGTATATCCAAACCCTTTCAGTGTTTAAGTGTTGTGGGAGGTGGAAGCAGGGAGAGGGAGTAGGTAGCAGACAGGTCTGTCAGTGGAGACGAGATGGGGGTTAGGAGTTGGGGGCGGGGGACTTGGGGGACAGGAGAATTGCAGAGAGAACACTTCAGGGCCAGCTGAATAAAAGAGTCAGCAAGAAGGTGGGATGGCCACTTAGTGCAGAGACCAACTCAGGGATAAAGTGAGAGTCTGCAGTTTTCCTAGTTGCAATGTTATCTTCCTTCCATCACCTCTCTCTAAAACTCAGGGCTTAAGTGAAGAAGGGCTAGCATCTCTTGGTGACTTGTGTTGGGGAAGGGCTTTTAAGAAGGAGAAACGGAGGTGCTGGGAGTAATAGGAGCTCTCTGAACCCTGGCCTTGTAGCACAGGGTGCCTGGGCTGGAGAGCAGAGGAAAGGGATGCTGTGTGTGAGGGGAGAGGTCAGGGGAGGGAGGGGTGGGGAGAGAGGTAGTGAAGGTCGCACAAGGGAAGATTTGGAAAGAAATTGCACTTAACTAAGAAAGCCCTTTTCTAAAGGAAATGTGGAATATATTATACATTTAGGATCTATAGCCAAGCTATATCCATGACTCAGGCACTTCATGTGGACCAAAACGATGGCCGCTGGGTCAGAAGCATTCCCAAGGAAGGGGCACACCGTATACAGGGTTCTGGGTGGGCTGCGGATGTAGAGGGTCCTGCAGCATGATGCTAAAACCAGGACAGTCATAGCATATTCCCAAGCCACCTCTCAATATCCACAAAGTAAGAGCAGGGATTCTGTGGGGAATTGATCTCCTGACTAGTCATTATTGCCACCAGGTCTATTTGTACCCATAGACCCAAGGTCTCCAGGCTGAACAACCTCTCTTCTTTAGGGTTTCAATACTGTTGCCTTCTGGTGTCACCCTAACTCCCTTGTTTTCCACATACAATGAAATACACTTTTTCACTGGTTTTTTCAGTCCTCTCTCCCTGCTATTCCCTGCCTCATGCCAGCTGCTTCTTGGGGGGACACAGACACATGTGGTATCCTCAACAAAATGGTGCTGTAGGAAGAAACCTCAGAGCAGAAACTAAAGTTTATCAAAAATACCTACATGAAATGGCATCAACAGAATTAATAGTAATCTCCAGGGAACCGAATCTAGCCATACATTGTGAAAATAATTCTTTTTATGGACGTCTGTTCCCAAGTGGTTTAAGATTCCTGGAGTCAGTGTCCCAGATGAAAGCATCTGCTCCAAACTCAGTGAAAGCACTTCCAGAATCACCTCTTCACATCCCCACATTTCAATGAGGAAGTCAAAATGTACATTAGAAGTAATTATATCAGACTAAATCCTAGTGCTGATCATGCTACCTCATTAATATTGTGGCTCATTCAGGAGTCAAGGTATATTTTTCATTACTTTAGAGCAGAGATAAATGAGTGTGCAATGGTTGGGCAGAAGGAAAATGCAATTATTTTATGATCTAATACACAGGGAATATGAAGAGAATTGTATTACTATTGCTCTTGTCTCTGCCTTTCATGACTCTGTCTGTCTGAGCTCTTTCCCTTTGGGAAATGCTCACCTCCTTCTACATCTAAACTTCCTCTTCCTGCAGGCCCCAGGTCATATTTCGCCATCTCTGTGAAGATCTTCTGTGTACCCCATTG
Organism: Myotis yumanensis; assembly: GCF_028538775.1. NCBI lineage: Eukaryota > Metazoa > Chordata > Mammalia > Chiroptera > Vespertilionidae > Myotis > Myotis yumanensis. Next base: position 176,820,593 of record NW_027223754.1, read on the forward strand.
CATCTTTCTCTGAGTGCTGGTGGCATTGTTATATGGGCACCATATGTGGAGTGTGATAAAAATCTCTACCTCCCTAGTATATTGATTTAATTTCTGGGAAGCAGAGGGGGAATTGTAGAAAAAAAATCCTGGGCCTCAGAGGATTCAGTGAAGACTTAAGAGATAACTTGTAAGGAGAATTACAGCTTTCCTTTACGTGGCATATTATAACTTATACTAGAGGCCCGGTGCACAAAATTTGTGCACTCGGGGAGCGGGGGATAGGGTTGGGGTTCCCCAGCTTGGCCTGTGCCCTCTCACAATGCGGGAGCCCCTCGATCGATCTCCCCAAAGAGGTATGCCCCACCCACTCATCTGGGGATCCTCAATGGATTGTCCCAAAGAGGTAGTATGGAGCCGGGGGTCCTGCCCCCAGTGTCACCGCATGGAGCTGCTGGGACCTGCCCCTACGACTCCTCGTGGAGCCGTCAGGACCCCTGGCATTGCCGCGCAGAGCCACGGGACCTGCCTTCATACTGCGCATGCAGCGTCAAGTCCCCACCCACCCGCGCTCGCCTGCGGATGCAGCCCCCTGGTGATGGATTGTTATGGCGTGATGACCACATAGCCTTTTATTAGTATAGATAATGCTTCTTTTCTGGCCCAAAGCAGAGAAATCTTGTGGATTAGAACTTCAGTAATGTAAGAAGTTGAACACATGTTACTTTGAGATCTACCTGCACATCCTGAGGTCTCTTTAGAGTAGGCTAGCGGTCTTGACCAGGGGACCAGTTGTTGTAGACACTGGTGGTAGTAGGCTACCCCACCCCAGCACTCTCTCCAGCATAGCACTGTCATCTGTGTTTGGCCTCTACTCTGAACTCTGAGCAACTGTGGGCTCACTACTTCCCGAGGCTGCCCTCCCTCTGGGTCAGGAAGACTTGTCTGCCCCCTTTCCACTGATAGTCCTGCAGATATTTGCAGGCAGAATTTTTTCCTAAGGCATTTCTCTTCTGGGATAAAGGCCTGCAGATTCTTTAACTTTTCTTCATATATCCCAGTTTTAACTTATTCTGGTTGCTCTTCTTTAGATGGTCTATAATTAACCAATGTCTCTAAGAAAGTGAGATGCACCAGTGCTGAATTCGACTCCAAGAGGAATACACCTTGCACTTTTCTCCTCATGGACTGACTAGGCATCTGTTCCTGCAGCTGTAGGGGAGGAAAAATAATTTTCCCTCTACCACTCTGAGTTCTTGGCCGAGACCCTGATTAATAAAAGACAGATTAACAAGAGAAACACAGATGGAAGTTTATTAACATGTGTACCTCATGTATTCATGGGAGGGAAAAATGAGTAACTCAAAGTGGTTCCTTAAAACACTGGTTTACACAGCATCTTTAACAAAAAACAGTGCATTTATAGAGAAATTATAGGACAAAGGAAAACAGTTTTAGGCTTTCAAGAGTGGCAAACTATGAGAAGGTAAATATGTGGGAGAAGATTAATAGTAGATAAAGGCTAGCTAGTAAAGCTTGTTTTTGTTTTTAACTCTCACCCAAGGATATTTTCCCATTGATTTTTAGAGAAAATGGAAGCTAAGGGGAGAGACACACAGAGAGAAACATAGATGTGAGAGAGACATATCGATTGGTTGCTTCCTGCACATGTCCCAATCGAGTCCAGGGATCTAATCCACAACCTTTCAGAGTGAGGGCCAATGCTCTATCCACTGAACCAAAGCTTGTTATATAGATTCATCTGGTGCCTTCTCTAGGGTGACAGGGCTTAAAGTTTTCTCCAGTGATTAACTTTTGTCCTTTCTAGTAGAGAAGGGAAGGACGCCTATGAAAATTTATGCCCTGCATTTAGGCAGGTAGGGGGAGATCAGGGAGCTTTTCTTCCATCTGCTTCTTCCCAGTGATCTTCAGCTCAAAATAATCCCATGCCAAAGTGCATATTTTGGGGTGGCATATTCTGCTACTCCTCGCAGCCTACTGCGAAGTCATGTGGCAGACAGATCACTCTTAAATCATAGTAAATGCACTGTTAGCATCTCCCCCCACCCCTGCAAGATCTCATATTCCTGTTACACTTTATCTTTCTTCACTTCTGCTTTCTATCTTTGAAGTTATACACTCTTAAGTTCAGATACTAAAAAATAACTGCCCAATTAAATTTCAGTATATTAAATTTGGCCTCTTTTTCTTATCTATTTGAGATATATTTGGGTGTTGATTTTGTCACTCATCATAATAGTTATTATTGCACTTCTCCCCCAATTCCCAAAGTTGTACCACCTCTAAGAGCTGGGGGTGTTGAAATTACTAGGTAGGCTATTTCCTTGTGAAATGACTTCATCTTCCCATGCCCCTGAGATTCATTCCTTTTCATTCTGACTTTCTATCATCAATTAATGTATTTATTAGTCCTTCTAGGTGCATGGTTTGAAATCCAGCCACTTTAGTTTCTGATGCTATAAACTTGAACTTGGTATAACTTTCTGTTACACTTTAATAAAGCATATCAATATTTTCTCATTAAAATGTCATGGCATTATATTATGAAAACTAAGACTGAATTTATAAATATAAAATTGGATTTAATTGAGATCAGTAAAATCTATAAAATTGTCATTTTTAGCTGATATCAGGTACCAATTATATTAATAACTCAACCTAAGTAAAGTCATAATTCTTGGAAAAAGTAATTGCAACTACAAATTTAATGTTTCCCAAGAGGTGTTAGTGGCAGGAAATTTAAAAGGGTTTCAAAGAGTTTATGCAGATTTATGAAAGACTGAGCCATGAAAGTTTAAAGAGAAGCTCTGCTAAAGGTAACCATTAAGATTGACAGCCAGGAGCATAAAAGGACAAGGGGGCTGGACTAAACGACTTAAGTCTTAGCATAATAGACTCCTATAATTTTATATGTCTCATTGCCTCATTGTGGTTCTTGTCGGGGGGAAAAATGCAGCAAAGTATTGACCAAAATATAATCATGTTAGTGACACCTTTAAAAAACCAATCAGATTTTCCATAAAATTAACTTAAGTCCATAAAGAGAAAAGTTTAATATATTTTGCAGGCTACATTAGATGCTGTTAACTATGAAATGCTATAAGAATCTTTAAGCCAATCATGGAAATTGGCAATGAAATAAGTTGCTCTAAAACAAACAAACATAAAAACAAACCAGAAAACTTTCTGGCCAGACTTGTTTGCAAAGGCTCTGGCCAATGTCAACATTGGGAGCCTCATCTGCAATGTAGGGGCTGGTGGACCTGCCCCAGCAGCTGGTGGCGCACCAGCAGGAGGTGCTGTTCCCTCCACCGCTGCTGCCCAGCTGCAGAGAAGAAAGCAGAGGCAAAGACAGAAGAATCTGAGGAGTCTGATGATGACATGGGCTTTGGTCTTTTTGACTGAACCTCTTCTGTAACACATTCAATAAAAAACTGAACTCTGAAAAAATAAAAATAAAAACATTCTCTGCCTAATGACAAACCTCAAGCTTTTTCTGGGCTTAGTTAAGAGAAAAGTCTTCCCTTTTGAAAGAGGGTTTTTACACTAGCCAGTTTGGCTCAGTGGATAGAGTATCGGCCTGTGGACTGAAGGGTCCTAGGTTCGATTCTGATCAAGGGCACGCACCTCAGTTGTAGGCTTTATCACTGGCCCTGGTCTGGGTGTGTGCAGGAAGCAACCAGTCATGTCTCTCTCACATTGATGTTTCTCTCTCTCTCTCTCTCTCTCCCTCCCTCCCTCTCTTCCACTCTCTCTAAAAATCAATGGAAAAAATATCCTGGGGTGAGGATTAACAACAACAAAAGAAAAAAAGAAAGAAAGAGGGTTTTCTAGGTTGATATCTTAGACTAGAATACTTTTTCTGAGCACCTTACATGACTCTTTAATATTTCAAAGGGCAGTTTTTTTTGTTGTTTTTTCCCCTCCCACATTTTTTCCCTGTGCATTCCGAAGGACTGGCTCTTCAGTTTGTTTATTTCTCAATTTAAAAAGGGCCATAATCCTTAGCTGTTTTGTGTGGATTTTGTGTTGACTCCCATGAACCAGTCTCTAGGCAGTGGAGGAAAATAACTCTTAAATGAGTTACAGTAAGTGTGTGGGAGGCGCACTCAGATGTTGCCCTGGTGCTCCTTGCTTCTTAGTATCCATGCACGTGTGTCATCCCTCCTCCTTGAGTGTGGGCTGGATTTAGTGACTCACTTTTGTGGACAAAGGAGGTGGGATGTCACCTCTGAGATTAGGTTACAGAAGCTGCAACTTCCATCTTGGGGGTTCTCTCTCACACTCTTGCTCGCTTGCTCTGAAGGATGCCAACTGCCTTACAGGGAGATGTGAAGCTTCAGTCTATTAGTAACAGCCCATGAGGAGCTGAATTTGGTCAATGACCACCTGAATGAGCTTGAAAGCAATTCCTCCAGCCCAGCGATCAGATGGACCGGCAGCCCTGGCCAGTCTATCTGATTGCAACCTGGTGATACAGCTTGAGCCACAGGCACCAGCTGTGCTGTACCCACATTTCTGACCCACAGAAACTGATAATAATAAATATTGATTGTATACTGGTCGGTTTTGAAGAAGTTTCCTGCACACAAAGAGATAATAAATATAAATGTTCAGTGGACAACGCATTCCTTTATTCTGGATATTGCAGTCATCAGATGACCAAGTCTTAGAAGCCAAGAAAATGGTGCACAGGCAGATCTCATATTAGAAAAATTACACTTCATCTTGGAAAAAGAGAAAGATGCCGTCTCAGTGTGGATTGGAAAAGCTTATTAATTAATCTATAGTTGTATCTTGCTTCTTGCCACATCCTTCTCCTTTGAAAAACTCAAATTAACTTGCTTTTTACCTTTTCTATTTTCTCAGAGCTGGACTACTCATTTTTATGGCAAAGATTATTTAAAAACTAGATTCAGAGAAAGTCATAAAATTGTTACTAACCATGAAAAAAAGAATGGTGTATGAGCAAATGGATCTTCCAAGACCTTGCTCTGCACAGCTGTTATCCACCCTTCTGTATAATTCCATTAAAAGAAAGTTTCCTTAGTCACAAGCCTAGTTTCTTCATTTCCTTTCACTTCTGGTTTAAACACAATAGGGCATCCCTAATTTGAACATCTTGTGGGGTCCATAATTAAAGATTCAACTTGTGCGCATGAACCCAGCAGATTCCCTCCCAGTCTTGATAGCAGATTTATAACCCCACCTATCAAAAAGTCAAAATTCTCTTCCCCATTCATCCTAATAAAGCAGCAGGGGTTTCCTAGGGAGACTGCTGACAAGTCTAATTGTTCACAGCTGGAGAGTGTAGGGCTGGTTCCAGTGATGAGATTTTAACCCTCTCCTTCTCCATTTCCCTCTTGACTTGACAGATAGGAGTTAAACTCCAAGGATTGGTAACAGATATTCAGATTTTCAGGAGAGCGAAGTTCTGTTCATACTCTGGCTCTTGAGATAGTGATTTGGATTTGATGAAATGCTAAAGGTTAAGAGCAGAGGTCTATGTTTGAGGCAAGAGTGTAGCTATGAAAGCATGGCTGTTTTTTTGTGGTTAAACAAGTGAGATACTGGAGCAGCTGAAGAACAAAGGCTCTTCCTGGTGTTCTATGAAGTCCTTCTCTAACTTAGAAACATGAGAACCAAGAGGACACAAGGAGGAGATGCTTGGGACACATATGCTACATGATTTGTAAAAGTGGTTATTTTACATCAGGGGTGGGGAATATCCGGCCCAAGGGCCGTATAAGGCCTGTGAAATAATTTGGTCTGGCCCTGCCAAGGCATTAGGAGTGAGTCAATCAAATGTTTGAGCAAATATATCAGGCTAATTTTTAAGTTGGTAATTTTGTATGGCCTGAGAATTATGTTATAAATATTGGCAGACAAATGGTTCCCCACCTCTGCTTTAGATACTGTGCACCTTACATATCAGAGAGAATCTCCATCATTGGCATAATCTTCAGACACTTACTGAGTTGTGAGAATGCGCCATGATGGATACTGGGAATATAAAGAAAGAATGGAAGTATAAGAATCGATTCTATTCTTGCAATAGAGCCCAGGGAAACAGGACACATGTGCTCATAGAAAGGGACAAGATATATCCAGGCAGATGCTATGCCAAGTGCTAAGTGACTGGGGGAAGAAGTGGAACTCAGCTAGTATGTAGCAGGCAGTGGAACCTGTACTCAGACTTAGGGCTACGTGATTGTGTTCTTGGTTCCTTTCGTATCTTCCTTCATTTATTTGACAAATACATGGGGTGAACCTACCACATGCCAGGCACTGCTCAAGGTTTGGGGAATAAATTGTTAAAAGAAGCTAGCACAGTCTCCTGCTCTGGTGCAACTTATAGTTGTAGTTTTTACAGTGAATGAGGATGATATATAAGAAAAATTATACTTCTGTAGGTAGACACTCATGGTTGTCAAAAACCCTTTGATATCCTCTTATTTCATTTTTCTTTCAATAAGAATAACATTTCTTCTGTCAGTTTATTAATAAGTTGTTCAAATTCTTCAAGTTTATTCTGGTGCAAAGTAGAAAATGAAAAAATTAAATATTTAAAATTAAATCATGTTAATTTGCACAAAATTCTCCATATATTAAAAATTATAGGCTGTAACACTGATGGTTGTTAATTCTTATGTTTATTTAAATCTTCCATCTTAATGTATGTTACAGTATTTGAATCATGCAAATACATTGAAAAAGTTTTTAAAGAAATTTTTTGGTATGCAAGAACTTGAGGCAACCTCATCAACACCAATTCCATTCCTTCCCCCGCCCCCCCCCCGAATTATTCCATAATATGTCATTACTTGTAGATGATCTTAAATCTTCCCACAATGCACATTTTTCCCCAAGGAAATTGAAAGGAAAGGAAGTAAGTATTACATTTCTTTTAGAGCTTCTGTCTAATTTCTTTCCCAAAGGTGAGCTTTTGCTGCATCATTATGACAGGGACCACAATCATATATATGCAGTCTGTAGTTGACTGAAATATAATTATGTGGTTCATGACTGAAATATAAAAAATAATGCATTCAATAATCTAAAGGCTTGAATTTGATGAATTTTTAAGCTGGAATATATACATGAAGGCGATATGTCAGGCTGTTCTGCAAATACTAAGAAAACTAACATACAGGGTGGGACAAACATAGATTTACAGTTGTGAGTACAGGAAACATAAGTTTATTCTTATACTATTATTTATTAATTATTGTATTATTTTCCATATGAACAACTGTAAACCTACTTTTGTCCCACTTTATATAACATGCTATGAATCTTCCTGGGCATTTTAACACTTTTTCCACCCAGGCTGTCAGATTTGTCTTTCATGAAAAAATATCTCTAGTTTTACAGTGGAATCCACTGATAAATTCTTGTCATACCAATATTTATCACTACTATATAAAAAGATATACTCCTAGAGCTTTTAAAGCTTTATTGAGGTATAATTTACATATTATAAAATGTCCCCATTTTAAGCAATGCTTTTAAATAGCTTTATAGAGTTTTGCAAACATGACTACAATCCACTTTTGGAACATATCTCTCACCCCAAAAGACCCACATGCTTATTTACAATCAACCCTCACCCCCAATCCCAGACCCAGGCACCCACTCATCTGTTTTCTGTCTTTGTAGATTTACTCTTTCTAGACATTACTTCTAAATGTAGTAATAAAATCAGTATTCTTTTGTGTTAGATTTCTTGAACTTAGCATAAAGTTTTTGAGGTTTATTCATGTAATTGCATATGTCATTATTTCATTTACTTTTATTGTCAAATAGTATTCAGTTGTATTTTGTTTATTTAGATAGTGGACATTTAGATGGTTTTATTTTGGGTCATTGTGAATAATCCTGCTCTATATATTTGCATATAAATGTTTGTTTCACTGAAGATACAAAAGATATCAGTGTATTAAGATCATTGGAACAATTTTAATATTCTCTATCAAGAGTAATACTAGTGTAGCCCTAGCCAGTTTGGCTCAGTGGATAGAGCATTGGCCCATGGACTGAAGGGTCCTGGGTTCGATTCCTGGTCAAGGGCATGTACTCTGGTGGCAGGCTCAATCCCTAGCCCTGATTGGGGTGTGTGCAGAAGGCAACCAATCGATGTATGTCTCCCACATCAGTGTTTCTCTCTGTGTGTTTCTCCCCCTCCCTTACACTCTCTCTAAAAATCAATGGAAAAATATCTTCGGGTGAGGATTTAAAAAAAAGACTAATAACAGTGTACACAGAGGTCATTTAGATCAAAATGTTCTCGTGAGCTGAGAGTACTTTTGCGTTATTTATATTTAAAAATAAATTACACTTGTCTAGTTTCTACAAAAAGAATACATTCTCATCTATTCATCGCTTCTTTCTTTGATTTATTAAGATCTTGAGTTATGTCCTTTCCTTCAGTGATCTGCCACCTTCTGAGCATAGCATCAGGTCTTCTGTGGTCACTGGTGTCCATCTGAGCCTCGTGGCGTTGAGTCTGAATAATCCCACTTCAAGTCTTTTCTTTCTACTAACACACATTCATCTCTGCAGCTCACTCACAGTTTTGCTTTTTCTGCCTCTGCCTTCTTTATCACAGACCCAAGTATAACATTTTGGGGGAGTAAGTTTATTTTTTTTACTTTTGGGATCATGACACACATAACACTTAATCACATGTCTTATGAAACCTCCTAAAATATTTCCTCTGTGAATGCTAATATCTGAATGCTTGAGAATTGTTTCCTGAGTTTTGTCTTTAGATGATAGTCAACTGAACAGTCATGGTAAAGAATCCAAAGTAGAGTTTTCATCTTAAAGCAGTTATTTAATCCTGGTCTCAAGGGGGACCAGGAAAATTTTTTTCAAAATGTAGTAAAATAAAATGAAAGACTATCTTGAAAAACTCAAAGAATAGGAAAACACACATACTCTTTAGTGATTTAATGTTTGTCACCAAATTAAAATGTTTGTATATATGAGCTGTGAAGTTCAAGTACTATGACAATAGTTTTAATAAATAGACCAGAACTTAACATATATAAAAATGTTATATATTTTGAAATGAATGATCTTGGCTATAAACTTACCCCATCCATTTTGCAATTCCTCAGACGTATTTTAGAATTTCCATCAGTGCCAGTTTATGAACCAAATAAAAAACTGATCTCATTACTTTATTGTCACATCTCATATATAAAATGCAAAAGCAATATGCCTTAGTAATTGAGATTATATAAAAATGGAGATTCCTATCTCATATATTGCCTAGTGCTTGGGTTAGCCTGTTTTGAGATGCAAACATGTTTTTTTTCCCCCCATCTCATCTCATAAGAAAAGCAATATGTTTAAAACAAAAAAGGCGCTGATTGCAGCAGTTCATTTACTGTCTTTGCTAGAATTTAGTACCAAGCCCTTTTACCACCTATTACAAAACAAAACAAAAATTCTCTAAGAGGCTGTGAGATGACCCAGTTTGCATTGTGATGAAGGTCACTTTGGCAAATTGTCTTATTGGAGGGATTGGTTTCAAAAGATATCCATTCATCCCATTATTTATTGGGTTGTCAATCAGGGCCAGCAGTGACTTAGGTAAATGTGGATATTGCAGTCGGTGGATGCAGTCTTGCTCAGGTAAAGGACTTGGTTAAATATGCAATGATCTATTCTGTATGATCAACATCATTACCATGTAGTGGAGAGGTGAAGGTCCAAGCAGGGTCATCTTCTTTACCGTGACCACTGAGCAAGTCAGCGGTGAATGAGTGGCTTCTGTAGGAAAGGGATCCTCCACAGCGGACAAAAGAGAAAAAATATGGAATGCAGATGGGTGCATATTTATGCACTCATTCATCTAACAAGCCTGAAAGGTAATTCCTATTAATTTTAAAACATCCAGGCTTGCATTATAAATTTAAGTTCTGGATGTTCAGGGAAGTATTAGAAATCTCTGTGCCTCAGTCTTCTCAGCTATGTACCCTGGGAAAGTTATAAAAGTTAGAGAATAGAGATAAATTTCAGAGTCCAGAATCAGCCACATTGTATATATTTTACTAGAAAAATAGGTATAGTTTATAGAAGTTCAGCTACTATATTTAAAAAAGCAACACAGTAGATTAAGTAAGATAGTAGCTTCTTTTTCTCCATTTCAATGAATTGTGGAGGTAGATAGCCTAAGTTTGGTGTGATGGCTCCTCAAACTTGTCTCATTCTCTTTGTTTTGCCAGATTTTTGTCCAAGTTCTCTGTTCTTCCACTCCCAGGTTATGGTCCTTATCTTTATAGTCTAAAATAATTGCTAGCACTCTGACCATTGCATCCAAGTTTAAGGAGATAGGATTGTAATAGGACACAAATGGGGTTCTTCTCTGCTTTTCAAAAAGATTTCTTAGCAGGCCCACCTGACATTTTTACTTATTTCTCATTGGTCAGCAATGAGTCCCACTAAAAATTGTGTGTCTGTTACTAAGAATATGGGGAGAATGGATACTGCAAGGAAGGACAAACTCTGTCATAAGATATAACTATTAATGTCCTGTATTTATACTTAGCAGTTTAGTCAGGTTATTGAGTCTTACTTTTCTCATCTATGAAATGGGGACAGTACTAATTTCAAAGAGCTGTTATGAGTAAATGATAAAAGAGATCATGCATGTAAGGCCCAGATTTGGAGCTTCCTGGCTCTAAGAGACCATACTGCCTGGACAGAGTCATGAATATCTGAGACACGGTCTGATAGAGGACCTGCACCTCACCTGGCTGCCCCCATAGTGGCAGAGATAGCACTAGGGACTGGCATATTGGGATTCTTACCTAGCATGGAGCAGGTTTGTGGCAACCTCTTTTTTTTGGTTTCTTAAGATCCAACTTACTTGGTAGAATCACAAAGGCAGAGGGAGTTTCAAGAGTGTGATATAGGACTTTGACCAGTACTCTAATGTAATTTGAGAAATAAGGTACAGGGCATTACTTAGTCTTTGAGATTATTATGCAGAGTTGCTTAGAAGAGCTATTAACCATCTATAATAATAAAAGCATAATATGCTAATTAGACTGCATAGCCAAACAACCTTCTGGATGTCATTCTGGACGTCCTTCTGGATGAAGCCGTGGAGGCAGGTGCCAAGGCAGAGGTGTTTAGGGTTGTTCAGGCAGGCAGGCGAGCAGTTAGAGGTGATCAGGCAGGAAGGCAGAGGCGGTTAGGGGCAATCAGGCAGGCAGGTAGGTGAGTGGTTAGGAGCCAGCAGTCTCAGATTGCGAGAGGGATGTCCGACTGCCGGTTTAGGCCCAATCCCACAGGTATCAGGCCTAAACCGGCAGTTGGATATACCCAAGGGGTCCCGGATTGAGAGAGGGTGCAGGCCAGTCTGAGGGGACCACCCCCGCATGCATGAATTTCGTGCACTGGGCCTCTAGTACTTAAATAATCTAGCCCAGGGGTTCTCAAACTTTTTAAACAGGGGGCCAGTTCACTGTCCCTCAGGCCGTTGGAGGGCTGGACTATAGTTTAAAAAAAAAACTATGAACAAATTCCTATGCACACTGCACATATCTTATTTTGAAGTAAAAAAAAACAAAAAAAAAAAACGGGAACAAATACAATATTTGTATATGTATGTGGCCCACGGGCCGTAGTTTGAGGACCCCTGGTCTAGCCCCTGCTGCTGTGCACTCTGGAGCACATTGTATGGAGTTGTCCAAGGGGCAAACAGCAGTGTTACAAATAAGCATTGCAGTCTGGGGTACCCTGTCTGGTAATGTTTGACTAGTCTCAGATACTAGAGCAGTGGTTCTCAACCTTGGCTGCACATTAGAATCACTGGGGAATCTTTTTTAAAATCCTGATTTCTGGGCCTCATCTTCTGGAAATTCTGTTCCCCACCCCATAACAAAGAAACAGAATTTCCAGGGGATGAGTCCCAGAAATCAGGATTTTGAAAAGATTCCCAGGTGATTCTAATGTGCAGCCAAGGTTGAGAACCACTGTACTAGAGACTCTAAATTGAACTTTTGATGCCCTTTCCCTCATAGATATTTCCCCCTTGCTTTCCTAAAAACAAGGTATTGTGACTGAATTGTGCACCCCAGCCGTATGTTGAAGCCCTAACCTCAATGTTATAATATTTGGAGATAATGTCTTTAAGGAGATATTTAAGGCTAAATAAGGCCATAAGAGTGAGACCTTAATCTGATGGAACTGGTATCCTTATAAGAAGAGGAAGAGTCACCAGAGAGCTATCTCTCTCTCTCTCTCTCTTTCTCTCTCTCTCTCTTTTTCTCTCTCTCTCTCTCTCGAGTGCACAGAGGATACAGTGAGAAGACAGGCACCTATAAGCCAGGGAGAGTGGCCTCACTTGGATTTCTAGCCTCCAGAACTGTAAGAAAAGAAATTTCTATTGTTTAAGTCACCCAGTCTGTGGTATTTTGTTATAGCAGCCATAGCTTAATAATGCATAAAGCCATTCTTTTCCATAACCACATTATCAAAATCAGGAAATTAATATTAAAGCAATAATATTCTTTGTCTGTGGACCTAATATCAATTGTCATAATAAAGTTTTTTATTGCAAAAGAAGTCCCAGATCATGTGTTGCGTTCACTTGCCATGTCTCTTAGCCTCTTTTAATCTAGATTCTAGAACATTTCATCATTCTTTCTTTCTCTTATGGCATTGAGATTTATTATAAGTATAAGGCCAGTTATTCTGTAAAATGTTCTTTAATGGAGGTTTGTTTAATATTTTGCCAAGATTAGATTTAGGCTATGTATTTTTGGCAGGAATATAACAGAATTGATGTTGTGTCCTTCACAGTGTGTTATATCAAGAGACACCTGGTGTCATTTTGTTACATTATTGATGGTGTTAACTTTGATCATTTAATTAGGGTAGTATCTACCGGGTTTCCCTACTGTGAAGCTATTTTTCCCCTTTTGTAACTAATAAATAGATTTGTGGGATCATATTGAGACTGTAAATATGCTTCCACCCAACAATTTTAAAATTCACTAATGTTTTCTTGCTTGATTCACTTACTGCTGTTATGGTTGCTAAATTTTCTAATTCTGCTATTCCCTGTACATTTATTTGTTTTCTTTCAACAGTTAGAATGAGCTTTCCCTTCTTCCCCATTTATTCATATATTTATTTGTAACAAAATAGACTAATAAATATTAAAATATGCTATAATCCATATTTAAATTCTGGTCATACTACATAAACTCCAAATTTAGTGAAAATATATCCATTTGTTTAATGAGATATAGCAATGAGACAAAAAAAAACAACAACAACACTTCAATTAATTTATATAGAGATGAGATTCCCATAGCTGGAATGGATTTTCTGGCTGATGAACAAGAAAGAATCAGATACGATTGTCTGACTTCTAGGTAGGGTATAATAGAAAATATATGAGGGGGGATTTAGAGATGAAAGTGTTGAGTTGAGATTGAAGAACGTCAGACCATCAAACCTTGGAGGGAAGGGGGGCATGGGGGTAAGGGGAAGAGATCAACCAAAGGACTTATATGCTAGCATATAGGCCTAACCAATGGACACAGACAACGGGGGGGGGGGGGTTGAGGGCATGAGTGGGGGGAATGGGGGGTAATGTGGGGATAAGGACACATATGTAATAACTTAATCAATAAAAAAATTTTAAAAAATTAAATTAAATAATAGTACCGGTTTAACACCCACTTTTTAGATCAATATTGACTTTTGTTGATTATGTGTACTTAATTGTCCATATGTTAATTAATGCTATAGATATGTACACATTCTCCTCTTAGAATTTGCCACTTAAAATGTATAAAATTCATGTTTTTATTAATATATTTGTTTCAAAATATGTTAATGCTCTTACTTCTTTTGGCAATATGTTAATTACTGACAAAAATAAAGATGCATTTATGTAGTCATATCAACCAAATACTGGAAAATTTAGTTTGTATTTTAAGAAAAATAACAGCATGAATTAAATAGCCACTTGTCCATTAAAGATGGTGTCTGACAATAATAAAACACACACACACACACACAAAGAAATTGCAGAACGTCTGTTTTAGGGAGAGATGGTTCGATGTGTGAAACAAGCTCAGGGATGATGTCTGGCAAGAGATACGAGTTAGAGCACAGCTTTGTGCTGGGACAGGCTCCTACTGGGTCAAGAGCCAATTTTGTGCATCTCTTCCCAACTTCATCTTCAGTGATGTCATATGGGTGACTTGAAATCAGCCATGAAGGGAGGATTTATACCACAGATATCAGCAAATGAAACAAATCAAACTGTTCTCTCCTGAAAGTGAATGAGATCATTAAGTGATAGTGTTTAATATGAAAATAAAATATATCAGTGAAAAAATGGCGTATTAGGGGTGGATGGAAGAAGAAAAGCCACAGAAGAGCTTCAGAAAGGATGCAGAAATATTTAAAGGGAACGAGAGATGCAGGTTTTCAAAGAATCCAAGAGATTTCCAAGAAAGAAGGGTTGATAAACAATGTCACATGTAGCTAAGATGTCCAGTCAGATAAAGACTCAAAGTGTGTTAGGGTATTAGATTGTTTGGTGGCTTTAGTAGAAGTTTTAGTTTAGTGACTTGAGTAGATGCTGGATTGAGCTGAGTAAAAATTTAATAACTGTTGAGAGCTGAATGGATAATAATGCAGCTTTTAGGGCCAAGAAAAGTGAACATCCCAGGTTCACTTTTTTTGTTAGACAATCCTACTATATAATAGTCTACAGTTTTAGACCATAGTAAATGTGAGGCCAATGAGTAGTTCGTTCACCTTCTGTAGGTGCCCTCACCTACTTTGCTTATAAAGGAAGGAACCCACTTAGAAAGTTGAAATTTGCTTGATTTAATCTTGGTATTGCTCCCCATCCATTTTGTCAGATTTTATAGCATAGCACTGAAAACAAGTTTCAAGTTTTATTAAGCTTCTCAGTTAATACTACTTGCAATATTGCATACCAGGCCTCTTCGTCTTTTCTGGTTGGCAGTTATGTTTTCAATGGGAACTAAAACAGTAATTTGCTCTTTCAAAATTAGTGGTCAGGTTTGTGAAATTTTTGTTAGAACCATAAGTACATAGAGTGGGATATTATTTCTTTACTTTTTGTCTTTTTTAAAAAAAATGTTAATTTAGGTAGCGAAAAATTGAATCTTTAGGCACAAAAATCTTCATGTATTGCATTTAATATTAGTTTATTCATAATTGTATGACTTTGTGGGGAGTCATTTATTTTCTTTTTGAAATAAATTTGAAAATAAGGAATACTATACCACTGCATTTGAATGGAGAATGACATGAAAAAATACATAAAAATAAGTAGGGCAGTTTTAAATTCTAGAATGTTGACTATTTTGTATTACGCCTGGGAATTTGTTTTCTGAATCTTTGTGCCAACAATATAAAAGTACTAATTAAGTTATCTTGATATCTAGTTAGGAAAATCTTACCTTGCTTGGTTGAACTAATTTTAATTTACAATGTTTGTGAATGCATTTTAGTTGTAAAAATAAAAATATGTATTGGAAAGATATGATCTCATCATCCTACACTCAGTTACTCTTTAAAAAGCAGTTTCTTAGATTGGCAATAGAAAGCACCATTTGTAACAGAAAGGAAAAATTCTTGGAGTTTTATTAAAAATAGCATGGCATATCTGAACAAGGGTCTTTTCACACATTTCTATGTAACTATTGAGTTTGAAAAATTTTGCATGTTCACTATAACCAGTCATTTGCATAAGTGTTAGAAAATAATGGTGGTAGTCAACTGTGTGTGTGTGTGTGTGTGTGTGTGTGTCCGTGTCCCAGGCCTTGTGCTAAGTACTCACACTGTATTTTCTTCCTTAATCCTTCCTATTAGTTACAGCTCACAACTAGGAAGTAGCAGTCAGTCTGAATCCAGGTCTATCTGTTTCTAGAATCAGAGACCAATGTCTGATCAGTATATCAGACTGAGAAGAGAGTCAAAACAATAAATAAACAAGAGAAACATTTCTCGATGACCTTAATTTTGATATTTCTTAACATTAGAAAAGTAATCAGATGTAAATTTGTTCAAAGCAATTTAGGATTAAAAATAAAGAGAAAGCCATCTTTTCATTGTTGTTATAATTGTCATCTTTGGATTTAATGGTAGAGTCACATGAGATAAACTTTATATATTTCCTCTGATATGAGAAAAAGTGTCTGAAATTATTTATGATTAGCTTAAACTGTTAGGAGTTCACAAACATTTGAGATTAAAATTTTTTTCTAGTCTTATTTTTCTCTAATTAGTCAATATCAATAAAAATCTCTGGAAATTCCATGTTTTACCCCAAAAAGAGTAAAAAGTTGATGCTTATTTTTTAACCACTCTGTCCTGCCAATACTGCTAGCACTGTGTTCTTTTTTTCCCTATGAACTTTATAAGAAATACATTCTTTTCAACTTACTTGTAAGCTACCCTGTTAGTGAAAACATCTCAACCCTTTAATAACTAGGAGAGGCTCTTTGCAAACTTAGCTTCCTTTAGGTATATTAAATTCTTTTTATTTCCCTTATTTTGTTGGGCTTCCCACTTTCTATGAACTTTTGAATTCTTTAAAACAAAATTTGTACAGTTACATTTAGCAGCACTTATCAGAAACAATCTGGCAAGACAGATCATAATTAGTGTTTATTTATGTTACAGAAAATTGACTCCAGATTTTAAATATATAGGCATTTTTAGCCATTGAGGTTTATGTGGAGTTTTGATGAGTGTTATTTAGGTTCAAATGTTTGAGGGTTTTCTGTAAATTACTTCTCTGTGATTTAGTATGACGATGTTTATCTCAATTTTACGCATCTATCTTCTATTTTGGGGGAATTTTATATTAAGTTCCTGGATGTTTGTTTGTTTTTTCCTGGAAGAATTATGTGAATAAGTTTGACTTCACTTCTTAAAAGTCAGAGTTGCCACTGATTTCAGTTGTGAACCCTCTGCAGTTTGAAACTGTCTGGGCAATTGAATCACAAACTTGGTATATTAAAAGAAGGAAGCCAGGGGTTATGATGATTCAGTTGCTGACAACGGAAACCAAATTCAGCCTACACTAAGCTCCCTTTCAAAACAAGGTCACTGCAGGTGCTGAATATATGAGATTTTAACACCATTCATTCTTTGAGCTTAATGTTCTTCAGTGATGAGGCAGCATGGTACAGGGAGAAAGACACAGACTTAAGAATTAGATTAGCTTGATTTTTTTTAAAAAAAACTTATTTTAAAATATTTGGAGATTCATAGGAACATGCAAAGATAGTACAGAGAGGTCCCTTAACCTTCACCCAGTTACTCTTAAAGCTTAATTGTGCATACAACTATCTTCTATATAATAAAAGCCTAATATGCTAAGTGTCCGACCGTCCATTTGACCGTTGGGCCAGTCACTATGACAGGCATTGACTACAAGGGGGCAGATGCTCCAATCGGTAGGTTAGCTTTCTTCTGGGGTCCGGCCAATCAGGACTGGAAGAGACAGGCCAGACACACCCTAGAGTCCTCCTGCAGTCCCTGGCCCTTCCCCACCTGGCCCCTATCGACCCTGATCAGGACTGGGCAAGATGGGCCTGACATGCCCTGGACAAATCTGTGCACCAGGTCGGTTTTGGCCCCATCCCCTGCAGGCCAGGCCGAGGGACCCCACCAGTGCATGAATCCATGCATCAGGCCTCTAGTATTACAATATCAAACCCAGGAAATTGACATTTGTACAATATATGTGTATATTTCTAAGTCGTTTTATCATACCTAGAGATTCATATAAGCACATCACAATCAAGATACCAGATTATTCTGTGAACACAAATATGTCCCTCATGCTATCTCATTATAGTTGTGCCTACCCTTTACTCTGTGTTTTACAAACTCTAAACCCTGACAACCACTAATTTTTTATGCCTCTATAATGCTACTTTGGGAACATTATATTAATGGAATCATACAGTCTGTGGCCTTTTGAGTTTAGCTTTTTTTAAAGCATAATGTCTTTCAGATTCATCCAGGTTAGCATGTGTATCACATTTGTTCCTTTTTATTGAAGTGTGATTTGGGAGGAAGCAGTGGGGATGATTATAAATAAGCTGTTATGAACATTCATGCACAGGTTTTGTGTGGACATGAATTTTCATTTCTCTATGATGAATGCCCAGGAGTGTGATTCCTAGGTCACAAGGTAAGTGTATGTTTAGATCTTTAAGAAACTACCAAACAGCTTTCCAGACTGGCTGTACCATTTTATATTTTCTCCAGTAATGGAGAAGAGATCCAGGTTTTATGGATCCTACCCAGCATTTGGTATTATGATTTTTTGTGTTTTTATATTTTTTATTTTGGTGTTCTGAAAGATAGGTAGTGATATCAGTGTTATCTCATTGCAGTCTTATTTTCATTCTCCTGTGGCTAATGGCATGTGT
The DNA here is from genome assembly GCF_028538775.1 of Myotis yumanensis. Taxonomy (NCBI): domain Eukaryota; kingdom Metazoa; phylum Chordata; class Mammalia; order Chiroptera; family Vespertilionidae; genus Myotis; species Myotis yumanensis. The sequence goes on from NW_027223754.1 coordinate 176,839,051, forward strand.
TTATTCACCGTCCACATATATTCTATAGTGTAATGTCATTTCATGACTATGCTTATTTTCTAATTGAACTGCTTGTTTTATTTAACTTTTTTCCTGTTGAGTTTGGAGAGATTTTCAATATAATATAGATACTAGTCCTTTGTCAAATAATTATCCTAGTTTAATATATATATATATATATATATATATATATATATGAAAATTCCAAACATGTACAAAGTCAGATAAAACAGTATAATGAATCCTCATGTACCAGTCCCTATTTCACCCTCAAATTCTTTGGAAGCAAATCCTAGACATCATAGCATTTCAGGTACATATATGTCAATAAAACATTAAAATAAAAGGATTCTTCTTTTAAATACAATGATAATAGCACTGTCATATCTAAAAGAACACATTCTTAATATTATCAAATAGCTAATTAATCAATCCATTTCCTGTTTTTCATATTTTTTTACCTTTTTGTTCTAGAGAGCATACAGATAATATCTATACTTAACAATTGTTTGATATATTTTTAAAATCAAAATTGTTCCATAAGTTATCCCTTTTTATGCTACTATTTTTTTCCAAAGATAGACACAGCCATGCTTTAAAGCAGTGAAAACAGATTTTATTCAGCCACTCCTGATGGTAGGGCACTCCATTCCAATTTGTGCAGAGGTGACTGGGCGTTTTAAAGGGAGAGTGAGGTAGGGAGGGGGAGAGAATGGAGACTCAAGTGGAAAATGACAGGGGTTGGTCAGTGTAAATGTGATTAGGCTGGTGAGTCTGCAAGCTGGCAATTATTGAAGTGAGGCTCGTGACCTCCCATGGACTGGAAGACAGAGGCCCTGTCCTTTCTGACAATTACTTTCACAGGAATGGCTTTCAGACCCTGGAGAAAGACACCGCAAGCTTGTAGGAGACACATATACATCTCAAAAGGACTGAGGAAGGATTTACAATTATGAACCCTTTTTAGTAAATCCTCTAAGAAAGGGAATGGGGCCTATCTTTAGGAGTTAACTGGAACAAAACAGTAAATCCTTTGGACAGCCCTCCCTGAGCTCTTCTAGAGGAGAACTCAACAGGGGGCTGGGTCATTGCAGGGAATAGGCTGGAGGCTGCTAGAAGCCATGCTGAAGTTGATCACGCCTCTTAGTTGGAATGCAGTGTTCATACTGAGTTTATGCAGCTCTCACTTTTGCTGAGGGTTTTTGCTTTTTTTTTTTTTTTTTTTTTGTCCTTTGAAACTTCCCACAGTCTGTATTTTGGTGACTTCACCTCCATGATGTCAATTGATATGTTCTTCTATCTGCTGTATTTCTTGTAAATTGATAGCTAGTTCTAGAGATTTGATTGCATTTGGGCGTTCCATATATATATTTGTACTGATTTCAGAGAGAAAAGGAGAGGGAGAGAAAGAGAGATAAAAACAACAATGATGGGAATCACCGACCAGCCACCTCCTGCATGTCCCCCACCGGGGATCAAGCCCACAATCAAGGCATGTGCCCTAACACTCAACCACTGAGCCACTCCGGCTGGGCTGGGCTTTAAATTTTTGACAAGAATACTTCATTAATGGTGGTGTGTACTTCCCGTAGGAAGTAAATAATTCTGATTGTTTTTCTTTTTCTGAAGTGAGTTGTTATATGCCTAGATTCATTATTTCAATAGGGATTGAAAAATTGTGCTAGTCTAATTCTATCATTCTCTCTTCATTTATTGGATAGAATATATATCAAAACAAATATTTCTTCATGAAATATTTGGTTACCCTGGGGGTCCAGTTTATATAAACAACACAGGACAAATGCTTGATTCTTTTGCTTTATTTGCTACTTTTATTCTTATTGATACTCAAATGTTTATCTTTGGTTAATAGAAGCATTGCTGATGGGAATAGGATTATTTCACAGAGTCACAGGAAATGCATTTTGGGGACCCTTGGGTAAGAGGACTTGAGGCACAGTGGCAAGATTTATTGGAGTGAAAACAAAGGCTTGCCCTCAGGTGCCCAATGTCTCTTCCACAACCAGGTGGCTCAGCTCCGTCTCACTGGGTACGAAGTCCTGGGCCTGGAGAACACAGTGCCACCAGGCAGGTCAGAACCCAGAACTGTCATGCCCTCACATTGGGCTTCGTTAGTCCAGCATAGTCTCTGCTCCCAGCTGCGCTCTGGCCCAATTGGTGCCATGCTTCAGCCCAGGCTTGCATGGCTCATGGAGGAGAAAGAGCTCAAACAAACAAGTTCTGAGCCTTTGTTAATCTTTGGTTATATCTCCTTGAGTTTGGGAAGGGGTAAGCTTTCTTTCAAACTAACCAGTCTTTTTCCTAATTCTTCAGTGGCTTGTGCTGTGCCCTCCCCCTATCCAAACCCTTTCCTGAATCTTCCAGGTTTTCATGCCCTTATCCTATCTGATGTTTTTCCCAGATTTTTCCAGGCTAGACTCCTCCCCTTTATGTTGCCATTTTGGCTTCTGCGCATGCCTCAAAAGCTCTGCTTCGTCATCTGGCTTTTACCACACATGGACTTACCTGCCCATACAGCGGTCTTGGCTCTACCCTCTACGCTCAGCAAAAGAAATTTCCCCCATTGTTCTATCCCTCCCTCAGTAACCCCAGCTAAGGGGCCAGTTGTCCCACAGGGAGATTGGAAAGCTGACCTCCGGGATTAGTGCCCATTTTTTTCCTTCCCTTATTCATTACTAGTTAGCTACCTATGCTAACGGAAGCACATATAGGGGACTCTGTACAGTATTAGTTCTTAAACTCTTGTTTCTTCCTGTCCTCTTTTCCTTTTTGTTACTTTTATAAAATGATGCTATACAGAATACCTTATATTGGCTTATTCAAATCGAAAAGATTTAGTAGACAGATACAATGTGTGGGTGAGAAAATTCTAGTTCTGATGTTTTCAGAATTAGCAGGCTCAACCAATTAGTAGATATCTTCTACCAGAGAAACACTTGCTTTTGATTAAATTCTTATGTGTGAGAAATAGCAAGGCACAGATCTGGACGGGTGTGTGCGTGTGTGTGTGTGTGTGTCCAGGACAAGAAAAAGAAACTATCTTTCACTTTGAATTTTGTAGAGAATGGCATGCAGAGTGACCATCTCCTTCTGTTTTCCCAGGACTTGCCCAGTTTTGACCCTGAAAGACCCATATCCCAGCAAGCTCCTCAGTACTAGGCAGACTGGACTGGCTGGTCACCCTTGATGAAGATCCAGTCTTTTATATGAAAATCTCTAAGGTTCGGAAACTTTAGAGTGGAAAAATTTCAGAGGTCTTTCTTTTGGGCTTGAGTTCAGTTTAGCACAGGAAAATGTGTTTCCTAAAATAACAATCTCATATGATGAGGATTTTTTAAATTTACTTTGATGAATTAAATGCTGACTGGGAAAAACATTGTGCTGAGTCTGCAAGGAAAACTCAGCTGAATTTTGACAGAAACAAGTGCTATTCTTCACTTGACCATTAAGTTACTTTGCACATGGTTTGCTGACTGGAAATGCAGCAACACTAGTGTGCCAGTGAGAAAGTGAAATGGGCTGAAAATGGGAATGTTAGATTAGACAAGTTGCTGTGAAAGTCATTAGGACAAGGAAGCTCTAGTGAGTATTAAATACAGTCACGCTGCTTAACAACAGGGATACTTCCAAAACATGCATCATTAGGCCAATTCTTCATTGTACTAACATCATAGAGCGCACTTACACAAACCTAGATCGTCTAGCCTCCAACACACCTGGGCTATATGGCATAGCCTACTGCTCTGAGGCTACAAACCCGTACAGCATGTTTTCTGAAAACAAAACAAAAAAAACAAACAAAAAAAAACAAACAAAAAAAAAAACATGAGATTCAATCAAGCACAAGAGAAATGATGCAATCAAAAACCTGGGTAAACACGAGATGTGTGAGGCTGCTGCCAGCATAACATGGCATATTGTCTGACAGAAAACATTTTTTGCTGTAAAGAAATAGTACATTCTAAAATAATGATAAAAAGTATAATATAGTAAACACATAAACCAGTAACATAGTTGTCTATTATCATTAGCAAGTATTATGTATTGTACATAATTGTATGTGCTATACTTTTATACCACTGGCAGCAAATTAGGTTTGTTTACACCAACATCCCCACAAAAAGATGAGTGATGCATTGCGCTGCAACATTATGATGACTACAATGCAATAGGCTGTAGGAATTTGTTGGCTCCATTATAATCTTATGGGACCACTGTTGTAAATGTGGTTCATGGTTGACAGAAATGTTATGTGGTGCATGGCTGGTAATAATGGATCAGGGCTGTTGCTGTCCTACCATAGGAAATAGAAACAAGTGTGGGCATGGGAGCATGGTGGGTGCATGATGTTTGAGTGAGGGCAGTGGTACCCAAAATTATTTGACCTACCGCCCCCTTTCCAGAAAAAATATTACTCAGCGCCCCCTGGAAATTAATTTTTTTTAAATTTTAATAGCAATTAAACAGAAAGATATATGTATTAATGTTTCTACCTTTTTCGTAAAATATAGTAAAGAAAGGTGTAAATTAGAAACATTGAAGTTTGAAATTATGAAACTATTTATTGAACTCAGAATAGAAAGGTAATACAAAAAAAGTTCAAACAAATGCACCTGTGGCCATCACCACCCCTCTGGATCACTGCAGCGCCCACCAGGGGGCGGTAGCGCCCACTTTGGGAATCACTGAGTTAGGGCATCTTTTGCTCTTTTGGACGAATTAGGGAAAGTCCGCCCTTCTTCAGGGCAGATGCAGGAATATATATTAATCATGACTGGGACTGGAATTTCTACTTCCGTTGGCAACATCACTATGTAGGCTTTTTATATTATGTTTTGAAATAAGACTCAGGTCTAGAAGGAAATTAGGAGAAATTTTTAAAAATTACTATAACCAATGAATCATTTGAAAAAAAAGTATATAGACTTAATTATTATGGATTTCTGACTTCTACAATACTATTTGACATTTTGAACAAACATTAAAACTCTGACAATTATCTGAATGATGATTGTTTACCGTATACCTGGTACACCCTGTTAGGCATACTCTGTGCTAAGTCTCAAGTGTTATTCTTATTTCTACTTGGAAATATTAGTTATAGTTTCCTCCTCAGGAGCTTTCAGTATCTATGAGCATTGGAATTTAAAATAAAACCAAATTGCCTAGACTTGAGGCCTTAAAGGTTTCACCTTTTTAAAACAACAGAGTATATTTGTCTTTAATGTAAAACATGGAGTTCCAAGTGAAATAAGACTTGAATCTCCTCAAAGTAAGATTCTTGTAGGAAAAGTGAATTTTAAAGGTGCTTGGCAAGATTGTGCAGGAATGACCCCTCACCACCTCCTGGTCTTTTGCAACTCTGATGGTCAGCCCCTCCCCCGCTTAAAATCAAGGACATTAGGGGTGTGTGCCCAGGAAATGGGCTGCTCTCTGGGCCAAGGAAAGGTTTCTCTTCTTCAGCAGTGATGTCGCTTGTATCCCTGTGAATAGTGCTGTATTTTCTTAGACCACCTTCTCTGCTGCAGGCCTTTGACCCTAGTGGCCAACACTGCAGGGAGGTGATGTATTTGGGAGGAGCCCAGGTCTGCGGGAAGCCCAGGCCCCCAAATGTCCTTCTCGGCCTCTGCGTGAACTCAGTACATGGAACCATAAGTGTGTGAGAGCTCCTGGATTGACTGTCTGAGTTGCTACAGAGCATGTACATGAGGACTATCCAGGCCCTAGACTGGAGAAAACTGGTTTGGTGTGTGTGGCTTTATAAAGATTTAGGTGAGTCTCCTCCTCTCTGTGCCCTAAATCTAAGCTGCCTGGATCTGTAGCATAAGACTCCAGCCTGTTACCCAGTAACAAGCATAAAAGTGGATGGAGAGAGACTGAGCTGGGCCAGCTGGCCTGCATTCCACATGGATGCAGCACGTGGATGGGGAAAGGGTGCTGCCCTGGACCACGAAGTGACCTCTCCCACTAGCAGTGGTGGCCCAATCTGTGTCCTGGGTACTGACCATAAGGTTTGAAAATCCTAAAGAGCAGGTTGGAGGTGGGTCTTTTGGGCTATTAGGGTCCAGGGCAAGCTCCCAAATACCTCACATTGGCAGATTGATTATCTTGCATTTAAGTTACTTGAAAAGCAAACAGTGCAAGGTGATGGAAGGAGACTTGACTGAGGGTGGTGAACACACCGTAAAATATGCAGATGATGTCTTATAAAATTATATGCTGAAACCTATATAATTTTATTAACTTACATCATCCCAATAAATTCAAGAAAAAGAAGGGTACACTGACCCTCCTCTATCTCCCTGAATGCAGGAAATAAATCTGTCCTGTGAAAGGCACCCTCCTTCCTTTGGGGGAGCTGGACCTGGAGCTGAGATAGACATCCCTAGAGCCAGAGTTAAGAATTCAAGGGTGAAAAGCCTATACTATAAACAAACCTTCTTATTTCTTTCCTAAATACTGCCCAAACCCTAACTTTGCTTAGATTACTTACTAAAGAGTACTGAAATCTAAATTTCTTTGTCCTGTCGAATCTTCATAAATTTGTTGTTTCTTTGTCTAAATCATATAAAAAGCTGCCTGCTTTGATCATTTCTCCAAGCACTGTTTTTTTTATTTCCCAGGTGCACATATTAAATTGGATTTTTCTCCTGTTAATTTGGTCTTGTGTCATTGTGTCAGTTTTATTATTAGTCCAGTCATAAGAGCTCAAGAGAAGTCAAGGAGGGAATTTCCTGCTCCTCCACAGTATCTATAGGACCCTAGTGACAAGGATGACACCAGGTGAGGACTGGGGCAGGCTTAGGGGAAAAGGATGCGTCTGGGGAGAGATCACTTTGCCCATATGTGGCTGAGGAAACGGGAAACAGAATCGACATCAATCATATTTAGGGATATTCCACTGCTGTTCAAGTTTAGAGGATTTTGAAGCTCTAGTTTAATGTTAATTCCTTCATTTAGATTTCAGACACTTGACTAAAACGCTGTGAGGAGTGGACCAGGTACAGGAATGGGGGCTGCCTATGGTGTTTGCTAGGAGCCCTCATTGGCCAAGTTGGGCTGTGCTCAGTCCAGCCCCTTTGCCTACTCCAGTCCCTGTGCAGTTGCCAAGTGTTGTTAACATGCAGAAATGCCACTTAATAAATAATCTATGTTGAAACTGTGCTGAATAAACTAGCTCCATTTTACTTTTATGCTGTATAGAGTAGTGCTTGCTTTGGTTTTGGATTTGGGTCTTACCTCTGACACTTGCAGATCCTGAGTAAATACCTTAAGCCTCCTTCACAAGATGGGGTCAGGCAAGTGAAACGGGGAAATTGGACTGGAACACATGGTGTTCCTCTGGGCAAGATGGTATAGTAAAAGGTGGAAATTTATTGAGAAACAAGCACAGACTCTCACGTGGAGAGGGAGGAGAATCCCACTAAGTCCCTTTTCCTTAGGTTTATAAAGACTGCAGTTCTTTGTGCCTTGATATCCCATCTGATTGGTCACTATAGCAACTTCAGAGCTTAAACCTCTCATGAGATATGTGAGGTTCTCCTCTTCTCCTTTATTGTTTCCCTATTCCTTTTGGGCTTTCCTCTTCCCTCTCTGAATGAGGGTGTTCCTTCCCTTTATTCTGTAAATGTATACCTTCTGCAGCTCCCAGCTCCCTTATTCTATGGAAATGTACCTTCTGCTGTTCTGTAGCCCTGTGCTTTTTTCCAGGGACCACTTAATTCCTAAAATTTCCTAAACCTGCCTATTTCACCCCTAGACACTCCTTTCACAAGTATGGACTCACAGAACTGGTGTGAGGATTAAACAAAAGTAAAAAGCTAATGTGCTTAGTACAGTGACTAGCACATACTAAATGTATTAAATATTCCCTACTATTAATGAATATAAACTTACCTGGAGCTGTTACTGACAGAAAGGGTGCTGTCACCAAAACTAAATTTTTGCTATTACATGTAGGAAGCATAAAAATTCCTTCTAAATTCATTGTAGAAGGAATATAAATTAGACCATCTGATTAAATTAATGAAGCTTAAACTCATTGACCTTTGTCACTGAAGGACTATAACCTTTTGCAAGTCAGTTAACATTTCTGTATTTTTTTCTCATCTGTAAAACTACCTGAGCTGTTTTGAGTTCTTCCAATTCTAATTTGAATTTTCAGAATAGCTAAGAAAACTGAAATTATATTTCCCTTTGCCTTCTCTGACTTTATTTCCAGCATTCTATGTGTGATAATCTAAGTAAACATTTCTTTATAAGTAACATACTGAGTTAAGAGTTTAAAATTTCTCAACAGATATACTGACAGCCACAGAATGGGGTATTGAGAGTCAATTTGGGTTTCTGAGTAGATTGAATTGAGAAATGCATCCTTGTCTTAGAATAGTTAGCTCTTCCCTTCAGAATCTTCATTTAAATATCAAAGGAGACATCAAAGGTTGTTCTCCTCTGTGGAATGCTTTTGCTTATTAAGATTTAGATGAAGCACTTTATAGGTTCAAGGAGAGTGCATTGAAGAGAGAACCCAACCCCACTTAAATTTCCTTTGTTGCTTTTGTTAAGCTTATAATCTTTTTCTAATGTAAGCTTTATCTTTGTTACTTTGGTTCACTGAAATGTCTTTTTCTTGTGTTTCAAAGAGAAGCAGATTTCTGAATTCCTGTTCTAAAAAGCTTTGGATTCAACATTTTGTTCATAATTTGTGACTCTTTATTCATCTCCTTTATTACCTTGACAGAGCAGGAGAAATTAAATTAGTAGGACTGATGTCTGGAAGGAATTTGTTATATAGCATTTTATAATTTACTAGAGGCCCGGGAGAGGGAGGTGGTACCTCTGCCCAGCCTGCACCCTTTCCAATCTGGGACCCCTCGGGGGATGTCCAACTGCCAGTTCCTGTGGGATTGGGCCTAAACTGGCAGTCAGACATCCCTCTCACAATCCGGGACTCCTGGCTCCTAACCACTCGCCTGCCTGCCTGCCTTATCACCCTCTAACCGCTCCCCTGCCAGCCATCTTGTGACGACAGGGGGAAGCCATCTTGTGATGACGTGGAGGCGGCCATCTTGTAATGAGGGCATGAGGGTCAATTTGCATATCACCTCTTTATTATATAGGATCGGTACAATGTTAAATAGTAACAACTCTTTGTGTCTGAGATGTTTGCTAGTGGAGCTGGTATTCAGGCAAAATTATTGGGTTTTGAGAGATTCTGAGAAGAGCTGGAAAGAATAATATAATATCTTCATTGAAACCACCAGGACTTAAGGTAAGGGAAACAGTACCATTCTTATTTTGGACCCTGGTATAGTACCAAAGGGTAAGGAAAACACAGAAAAAGAAAGGGGGTTGATTTGTTAATGGCATACTGCATCAGAATGTTAGACTTTAGTCCTTGAGTTTGGCTAAGAAAATAATCCTGAGCCAAGAAATTCAAATACTAGCAAAAGTTTATTCAGAAAGTCACATGGGTAGAAGAAGTAAGCCGTGGGAGAAATGAGCCAGCTGGGCTGTGTGGACTCAGGAAATAAGTTACAGAGGCAAAGGAAGAGCATCAGAGCATAGGATAAAGAAAGGCAAAGAAAATGCGCCTGAGGGAAGAATATGGGGGAAGGTGCTGGAGAGCTCCAGAGAGAGTGTGCCTTAGAAAAGAAGGGGGTGGGGAAAGCCAGAGGCCTCTCCTAGAGGGAGAGGATGAGTGCCCTGGGTCCTTTGGCTTAAGGCAGCGGTTCTCAACCTGTGGGTCGCAACCCCTTTGGCGGTTGAACGACCCTTTCACAGGGGTCGCCTAAGACCATCCTGCATATCAGCTATTTACATTATGATTCACGACAGTAGCAACATTACAGTTACGAAGTAGCAACGAAAATAATTTTATGGTTGGGTCACAACATGAGGGACTGTATTTAAAGGGCCAGAAGATTGAGAACCACTGGCTTAAGGGCTTTTATCTGTAGGTCTTAGGGGGGCTCTCAATGGAGTATTCTTCAGCTTTTCAGGTAAGAAATACCTCAGGGTCCTGGTCTCCACTGATTGGTTGGCACCAGAGCAGGATATCATCAGTCATCGCACCTAGTTCTGATGTCAGCCATGGTGTCACCCCACCTTGCCTTACTGCTTTCCTGGGCCTGGAGCTAAAACACAACTGAGGCCTAGATGTTATCTCCAGGGCTTATATGGGAGTCATATGAGGCTATTCCTTGGCCCCTTGTTCCTCCTTTAATGGGGTCTACCACACATCACTAGCAACATGCCAGGAGAGGGAAGGTCAGGGGAGGATTCCAACTGCAAGACAGGGATGAGAAAGACCAGGTCCCAACTGCATGACCAGCAAGGTGGTGGAGACACTGTACAGTGTACAGATGATGCGTTGTAAAGTTGTGCACCTGAAACCTGTATAATTTTGTTAAGCAGTGTCACCTCAATAAATTCAATAAAAAGGAAAGTGCATAAATAAAGCACATGACCAGCAATATGCTAGGGAAGGAAAGGTCACCCTGGGGGTGAAATCCCTCCTTACAATTGTTTGTTGCTAGGCACCCACCCAGGGCTTTTGGCCCTGGTGACCTTCTGTACCTGGCCTATTGTTCCCACTTTGCTCATGTCTGTCTAACTGCCTACTATATCAGATTGGAAGCAGATTAATATTTCTAAAATTCTATTTGTTTTTTTAAGCATTTACTGATATATATATATATATATATATTCTATTTTTTAAAATATATTTTATTGATTTTTTACAGAGAGGAAGGGAGAGGGATAGGGAGTTAGAAACATCAATGAGAGAGAAACATCGATCAGCTGCTAATGTTGTGGCCCCACCCCATAACAAAGAAACAGAATTTCCAGAGGATGAGGCCCAGAAATCAGGATTTTAAAAAGATTCCCAGGTGATTCTAATGTGCAGCCAAGGTTGAGAGCCACTGCTTTAGAGGACTGCAGGGGTCTATCCGGCAGATTATCTCACAGTGCTGACCAGATGGACTGATTTAAGATTCCACTCCTGGGGGAGGTTATAATTGTAATTAGCTTACAATTAGGTAGCATTAAGTCTTGGTTTGGTGACATGGGCTTAGAACAAGTGACTCCAATTTGGGTGTGTTGTCTCTATTTTAACAACCCAAATTAATGTTCAAACATTTTTTATTGCAATAACGTGGGTGGGCCTTGAGGTTATTATGCTAATGAAATAAATCAGATGGAAAAAGACAGATACTAGCCCGGCCAGAGTGGCTCAGTGGTTGAGCATCGACCTATGAACCAGGAGGTCAAGGTCTGATTCCAGGTCAAGCCACATGTCTGGGTTGTAGGCTTGATACCCAGTAGGGGGCATGCAGGAAGCAGCTGATCAATGATTCTCTCTCTTTATTGATGTTCCTATCTTTCTCCCTCTTCCTTCCTCTCTGAAAATCAATAAAAAAAAATACATTTAAAAAGAAAAAAAGGAAATGAAGAAACAAAAGAAAAACAAGCTTATAGAGGCAGGCAACAGATTTGTGGTGAGCAGAGGGGAACAGGGATAAAGGGAGGTCAAAACAGGTAAAGGGGCTCAGTTGATGGTGTTGAATGGAAACTGGACTTATGGTGGTGAGCATAACCTGAAACTGATATAATGTTATAAGCCAATATTACCTCAATAAAAATTAAATTACAAAATGAATAATATATTTTTATATGCAACTGTCCATTATGCAGGGCCCACTCAAAATGGGGGCCAATTAACATTTGCTTTCTCCTAATCCCTTGGCCTTTTCTTTACATTTTCAGTAGGTTTCTCTCTATTTTTCCTCAGTTGTCATTTCTGATGTCATCATTTGGTGAAACACCTAAACCTCACAATGATGTATAACTGCAAGAGACAGAGAAACCATTTAGTCCAACTCTCATTGATAACGGGGAAAAAACAACAAAAGATGGAATGCCTGTGGACTCATTCCAAGTCACATAACAAATGAGTTGGAAGCACAAGAATAGAACCCTGGACCCTTGGTTCCCATTCTAGTGGTTTCCTCAGTGGTTTGGTTTTGTTGTTGGGATTTTCTCTGGCTTCCTTGTAAAGTAAATCAGTGATGGCATTTGCATAGTGCCTCATAAGGCACCTCAGATATTTTAGCTTGTGTTTGAAATGAATAACTGAGAGACCCTGATGTAACAGTTAAGTATTGCTTCTAGTTTTTTTTTTTGGTCTCCTCCTCTGTAAAAAGGAATTACAATGTTCTGCCTCATAGACTTGTTGTAAGTGGTAAATAACTTGCTACAATGTAATCACTCAGGCACATATTAATTATTTTCCATTTTTATCATTAATAATAATATTGTTATTATTTGTTTTTGTTGGGAGTTGGGGGAAGAAGAGGAAAGGATGAAGAACGTTCAGCCCTGGGGTGCTCCCTGTCTGAGCTCAGGGATCTCAGCTTGACCTTGTGTTTATCAAAAAAAGGGAGCCATGCCATTTTGGCTTATTTTGTTACTTAATATTGGTAAGCAACTAAAAACAAAAGACTTGAAAAGAGGTCATTGTTTTTCAACCGCTGCTCTCTGCATCATTCTAGGCTGTCATTGCTTTGGGATGCTGCATTTTTTTTTTTTTAAATATATTTTTTATTGATTTTTTACAGAGAGGAAGGGAGAGGGCTAGAGAGCCAGAAACATCAATGAGAAACATCGATCAGCTGCCTCCCACACACCCCACCGGGGATGTGCCCGCAACCAAGGTACATGCCCTTGACCGGAATCGAACCTGGGACCTTTCAGTCCGCAGGCCGACGCTCTATCCACTGAGCCAAACCGGTTACGGCGGGATGCTGCATTTTAAGAGTAAATTATTTGGTGCCTGCAGGAGGTTAACATTCAAGGAAATGGAATTTCTCACGGAGGAAGAATTTCTAAACAAAAAGATACCATATATATATATAACTCACTGAAATAACCATCATAGTGAACTCAAAGTGAAACGAACTATGAATTTACCAAAGTTTACCATTGAAAAAAAAATCCTAAACCCTATGGTTTGTTGCTTTATAGAAAGGAAACCACTTCTAAGTTTTACACTGTGTTAAAATAAACCAGCTTCATGGAGAAATGAAGCTTCCCAAAGCAGAACAACCCAAGAAATGCTTTTTCATTCAGATGTATTGCAACTCCAGCCTTCCCCAGCACCTTTTCCTTCCCGCCCTGCCATTCCCCTCCCTGCAGCCATTTATCTCACAGAGCGAATGGCAGAAATATCCAGGGCTGGTCTTTGTTGAGTTATTCTGAAAATGATAGCCAGAGTAAAGGCAGATCTGAGAGGACATGCTTAGCAGTGATGGCATCTTTTTTGGAATCACAGACCAAGTTAACACTGAAGATCAAAGCCAAGGAATTTGCCTCAGAAAAACACACAGATGCAAACATACCAGAAATCTAGTGCGTTCAGGATGTGTGGGCTCCCAGAGCCTATTTTGGGACATTATTGATGCACCTGGATGGTGGGAGTTGACAGGATTCCTGGCCTTGCTCCTTGCCAAGCTCTCTTTTGAGAACCAAGGGAGAAGAAAGGATTTACATATAGTGCTTGGGGATGGATCCAGTCCAGAGCCTGCTAAAAGCTGACTCTGGGTGGTTTTTTTGGGCTCACCTTTTCTCCACTCATTAAATACGTAAAAGGTCAGATCCTCAGCTGTTTACCAACCAGGAGAGGAAAAGGGAAGAGACCCGCCCTTGAGTGACACTGTCACCTCCTTACAGTGCCATGTGGACACATTTTCTTCATATGTCCAATCAGAGCAGAAGAATCATACATATTTTGATAGTAATTACCAAGGTGGACATTTCTTTGTGGTACTAACCCACTCAGGTTTTATAAAAGGATCTCTGTTCTACAGAATAGTCCCATTGTGTAAGGAGACCTCATTCAAATGCAAATTTTAAGAGATTCTGGGGATAAATTCTTTGAGGAGAAATTGAGCTTAAAATAGTCACAGAAAAAATGAAAAAGGGTAGGGGAAATAAGGATGAGTTGGAGCATGCTTGCTGGATGATGCTATTCAATTTGACTCCCCCCCCCCCCCCCCCCCATCCTGTACTTTAAAATACAGAAATCTGCATGTAGGTGAACATGCCTTGCGTTAGGTTTTTGCTTGGGGTTGTTAACAGGGGCCCCTCTTGCCTCCCTTTCATTGTCTTTATTAAAGCCAGCTGATCACATGTGCTATTGGTGGATATATGGAGCTCTTATTTTGTTCAAGTGAGAGCTCTGTGGCAGATGCAGGGTCTACGCAAGTTCCTGCTCCACTGGAAGTTGACATTCTTATAATCTAGTTTGGTTCCAAAGGCCTTAAGCAGGTGAGATAGTTACCTGTTGCTTGCGGGTGAGCTCTGATCCCACCACCAGTGCTTACTAACTTTGTTACCTTGGATAAATGACGTAACCCCGCATAGCCTTGGCATCCTCTGTTTTCAAGGGTAAAACATCTGTGAAATATTTTGTGGGTAGAAGACATTTCACTTCTCAAACTATGTGAAGTAGGCAAATAAACTCCAACTTTGTTTTAGATCATCCCTGTGACCAGTGTAACAACAGAATGTCTGGGTTATTGGGATTAGATGGGATAGTAATATTTATAGCTGACAGTACTACTAGGCTCCGTTCTACATATTGTCTCACTTATTCCTCACAACTCTCCTGTGAAGTAGATACTATTATTATCCCCCCTTTTATAAGTGAGAAAAATAGATGTGCAAAGAGGTTAAGAAACTTGCCCAAAGTCTTCCAGCCAGGAAGCACCAGGGCTGGGGGACTGAAACCCAAGTGGTCTGGCCCCCAAAGCCACGCTCCTAGCTTTGGTCTTTTCCAGCCCCTTTCAGAGCTGCAGCATAGTCAGACTGAAAGGAGAACGTTAATGTGTGGTGGACTCTGACACGTATTTAAGATGTTTTTTCTTTCCTGTTTCAGGTATCTGACTGCAAGCAGTAATAGAAATTTCCTGCTTACCATGCGGCCATTCTTAAAAAGGGCCATTTTGGTCATAAGTTATGTAAGTACATATACGCTTTTGAGTTATCTGCTAAGGGATGTTTCACTTTAACATGGCTCAGAGACATGATCCAGATTATTTAATAGAATCAGCAGTAAATTCTAATACCTTGATCTTAGGATCCAAGAGTTAATATGCCATAAATGTCACAAAGCATTAGAAGGCACATGTGAAGGAATTCTACAGACATGTAAACTCCATGACACAGACAGTGTGAATGAACTACACTATTTTACAAGCAATGCTTTTCTTACCAAATCTTCTTTTCCCTGAAGGTGATTGTTGTGTTGTACTTCCGCCTGTGGATAATGGGAGGATCGATGCCCCTCTTTTCAGAGCAAGATAATCCAGCTTCATTCTCCCCTTACATTCTCACAAGGTCAGTAGAAATACATTTTTTTAAAACTTTACTGGGTATTATTTAAATTGATTTGTAATCTTAAATGGTTAGTTGGATTTTAAAGAAAGGAGGTTTTTGTTCTATTCAGGTTGTGGGGAGAAAAGAAACGACTATTCATACATTTGGAATTCTTTTCAACGAATGGATCTATTTTGTTATATTGTTGCTATTGTTCTCATAATGCAGTGGTTCTCAACCTTCCTAATGCCTCGACCCTTTAATACAGTTCCTCATGTTGTGGTGACCCCCAACCATAAAATTATTTTCGTTGCTACTTCATAACTATAATTTTGCTACTGATAAGAATCGTAGGATGTATTTTCATTGTTACAAATTGAACATAATTAAAGCGTAGGGATTAATCACGAAAACAATATGTAATTATGTATGTGTTTTCCGATGGTCTTAGGTGACCCCTGTGACAGGGTCGTTGGACCCCCAAAGGGGTCGCGACCCACAGGTTGAGAACCGCTGTCATAATGGCATGTATGTGTTTATTCAACAAGCATTTTATTGACTACTAATCATCAATGATAAATATCTATTAAGTGGCCCATATGGCAACTGTTACAGAACAATGCACAGCTTGGCATAGAGCTTGATTGGACATCATAACTATTTTTAAGATTAAAATGAGTGGAGAAGTTGAAAGTAGCAAACAGAAATGAACACAAACTTTTGTTAAGATATACCTAACTATATCTTACTATTTGTCTTAAGGGATTTAGAGGTCTTGGATCAAGAGGGGATGTTGATCAGTGGATCTGGATCATTGAGAAGAATCTAATTCCTTATCTCTTCAGTCTGCTGTGATGTTCTTCTGAGGCTTTCAGATATAATTATATTTCACAGTTTTAATATCTTTCTTCAGGATATATTGTTGCTATAATGTTTAAACATTAACATGCCCTCTTCTTAACTTTGCATAGTTTCATACACTTAACATCTACTAGTAAAATAGTAATATTATTTTCATAAGAGTAACCTTCCATTCTGGCAGGTTTGCAATGACATATAAATCTTAAATGAAAACTTGATTTGTAGAGACATTTATATTTTGGTTTACTCGTATCTCTTAGGGACAACAGATTGTTGGACTTTGTTTTTTTTGCCAGGCAGTGATCTTTGTTTTATTTCACTCATTTACCTTATATATTTTAATTGGTAAATTTCTAACTTTCTTGGCCTTCCATATTTTTCTTTATTGTTCCTAAAGACTATTTTCCACTCGAAAAGGAGACATTCACATTTGATTAAACCATTTTTTAAATAGATATTATGTCACAATTGTTTTCATTGCTTACAACGTATTTTAAAAATCTTGACTATACCTTCAGAAATCATATGGTATTCAACCTCTAGTGTCGGCTTTCTCCTTGGAGGCAGTTTAGAGTCTTATAAATTGTTGTTTATAGCTTATATTTTTCAAAATGCTGTTTAATTAAACCTTTAATTAAGATTGGCATCTCTAACTCAGATTTTTGTTAATGTTGCAATCTACTTGTCCTTTTTAGGCATCTCTCACGGGCTTTCAAAATCTCCAGGGTTCCTTGTCTGGACATTTTTAGCTCATTGATAAATTGTTTCAGTTTCTGTAGCTCCTTAAATAGCTACTTTCTGCTTTTAAGAGAAAAAACATCTTGGCCAGATCCTCTTCTTGCTTAATGGCTCCATTTGCTTTAGCTTTGGGTTGGGATTCCTCCAAGCTTTCTGGTCTCCTGAATTTGAGCTTGTATTCTTATCTCTGTAGTTAGATGCAGCCTGTTCCCTGCATTGTCAGTCTCCAAAAGCCAAGATGCAGTCAGAGAAACAGATGGGCGAGAACAAGAACAGACTACTCTCAACTCACCAACCAATTATTTTGTGTATGTCTTCTGTTATCAGTAAACATGTGCCTGGCCCCAGGTCCATGGTGTCAGGACAAGGGCCTTTGGTCTCTGTCTCAGTGTCCCTCTATCTGTACTGTCAGGGAGGGGATGGGGCAAATAAAATTCTGTGGGGGAGGGGATGGGCGAATAAAATTCTTTGGTGGAACCTCTGGCAAAATTAGGATGTTGGACCAGTCATTTGTCAAGTTCTGCCTTTTACTTCCAAGGGATACATGTACGTTTTTCAGAAGGGTCTGCTACACATTTTATGCAGGATTTTCTGTCTATAAATCCATCTAAGGCAATTCCAACAATATAAAGATACAGAGATCTTGTATGCATATATGCATAACCCATGGACTCAGACAATAGGGTGCTGAAGGCCTCAGGTGAGGGGTGGGGGCGGGCAGTGGGGGGAAAAAGAAGACATATAATACTTTCAATGATAAAGGATTAATTTATAAAAAGATATAGAATATCCTATTACACCTTTGTAGTCTTCCTCTTCTTTCTTTCAACAAAACAAAACAAAACAAAGTTTTTATTCCTGTGTTTTGTACTTAAAATACACAGATACCCAGGGACATTTCAGTACAGTTGTTATATATGGAGTTTCACATTTCTCTAATATGGCAGCACCATAGTTCACTCTTTACAGCATCCAGAAAATTGTCTTTAATTCCTTTCCCAAATAAGGTTTCTACTCTGCTTGCATAAATTATTTGGTCCCTGTTAAGCTGATGATTCTTAAATTGGATTACCTTGGTCTGTTTCCTAGTTCTGTTGTTGTTTTTTTCTTCCTCATCAGCTGTGTTTTAGCTATGATGTGGCCGCTCTGTGAGCCAATCTTTACTAACCACAGGTTTGTCATTCAGCTCTGTTACTCTGTCTCATTAATACTTTATCTCTTTTATTGGATTAATAAATCCAAACAACTTTTATAGCATCTGTGCTTCTGTCCTTCACGTACTATATCTTCTTTTAAAGTATGTTTAGTAAACTACTCTATTAATACTGGAGTTTTAAAAATTCTAATAACTTTTAAGAGTAGCTTGGTCAAGTTTTGCTTTGTTTCACATGATTTCTTATGACTTTAGTTCTGAACTTCTTTGCCAACACTACTCTTTGATAATCTTTTTGTTTGTTTGTCTTAATTGTAGTCATATGAGTGGGTGTGAAATGGTATCTCATTGTAGCTTTGATTTGCATTTCCTGAATGGCTAATGATCTTCAGCATCTCTTTATGGGCATATTGGCCATGTCAATATCTTCTTTGGAGAGATGTCTATTCGGATCTCTTGTCCAGTTTTGAATTGGGCTATTTGTTACTTTATTATTGAGTTATAACTGTTCTTTGTATGTTCTGGATATATGTCCCTTATTAGATATATGCTTTATAACATTCTTTACCTTTCTGTGAATTGTTTCACTTTCTTGATGGTGTCCTTTAAAGCACAACATTTTCTCATTTTGGCAAACATCAGTGATAAGAGAGAATCAGGAATCGAAGCCTGACCTCCTGGTTCATAGGTTAATGCTCAACCACTGAGACACGCCTGCCAAGCGAGGGAATCTTTATTTGACCAGCAGCCTAAGTGTGTCCAGAGGGTGGTGTGTTTCACTCTTTCTGAAATGCTCAGGTATAAGCTGTGTCCTCTGTGGCCGAAGAGCTCTCTACAAGGGGGCTGTTGTCCCCACTGTGTATTCTGTATTATGTTCATAGAAAAGTAGCTTCTTAGGTATAAAATATATTATAAAGGTTATCGAGTTTAGTTTTGCCAACTGAAATGACACTATGCAATAGTAATGTATCTAATTGGTATTGGATCTTGGACATGAGGGGGAGAAATACAAGAAAGAAGAGAGAGGAGGGACTTGGAAGAGGGAGCCTGTGGAGGTAGCAATTTTACCTCCAGACTAGGGATCAGTTGTTGGCAAGCATCTTACAGAAAACTCTATAATTCTTTAAATCTACATATTGTGTTTCCATTACAATCTTAAATCCCTGAGAAGCTGATAAAAATTAAAGAAGAAATTCTTTAATTTTTTGCTAACATTAGGACATAAAGGCAAATATTGCTTTTCATGATTAATAACATGAGGCCCAAGCTTTTATGTAAGGATTCTCTTTCTCCTTGTGTGCTGCTCATCTGTTTACTGTGTTGTAGATGACATTACACTGTGGTTTCAAATTTATGTCAGCCTTGCTTTAGCTAAAGGGTCTTCTGGGCTGCACTGTTCAAGGAATAAATCAGGGTCTCCAACAGGTACTTCTCCATGAAACATCAATATTTGATCCATCATATTGCTGTTCAGTTCTCTACCTTAATAAAGGTGTGCTAATGGAAGACTACACATCACAGGAATTGACAGGAGAACTGTATGTGGAGCCAGAAAACCCCATCCTGTGTGCAGGCTCTGCTATGGGCTTGCAGTGGGACATTGAACAAGTCTCAGCCTCCTCAAGGCTATTCTCCTTCCTGGGAAAGTGAGTCATAGCCACTGCATAAAGGTCATGTTGGGATTAGATAATCCTTAGATGCAAATGTGTTATGAGCTGGAAAATGCTGGACATGTTAAGGGGTTTTAATGTTGGATAGAGTTCGTTAGTATAACAATGGGATTCTTGTATGGAAATCTGGAAACCTGTGCCTGATGCACAGTAAGCAGTCAGCACATGTTTGCTCAGTGGAGGCTAAACTTTGGCTCAATGAGAGAGGGTAAGGGACTAGATTTTATTACCCTTCAGCACTTAGAGAAGTGCAAAGTAATTACTCAACTTTTATTGAATTCTGGAGAGGCTCTCCTGTCTGTCAAGAGCAGGGGTCCTCAAACTTTTTAAACAGGGGGCCAGTTCACTGTCCCTCAGACCGTTGGAGGGCCAGACTATAGTTTAAAAAAAAAAACTACAAACAAATTCCTATGCACACTGCACATATCTTATTTTGAAGTAAAAAAACAAAACAGGAACAAATACAATATTTGTATTTGCATGTGGCCTGCGGGCCATAGTTTGAGGTCCCCTGGTCAAGGGGGATAGTGTAGGAAGGGGCATCTTTGGCTAGTCCTGGGGCAGGGGAAGGAGATGCCAATGGTGATATGAGCAGGTTATGCCTGGAAACGGTCTGTCATTATTGCTGGGCACAGTGAGACTGTGGAGGTCCTTGGAAGCATCCATAGGAATTCAGGAGTTGAAAATAGGGAACAGCCTAGGGAAGGGAAGGGCAGATTTCTCAAACTAGTAGGTAGAGGCCAAGTCTGGGGTCATCCACTGTGGCAGTAAAGGTGGTTTACACCGAGGCTGGTATATTGACAGTTTAGCCACTGTCCTTCCCAAGAGGCCACCAGGTGGATATAGTCGGGCCATGTTCTGTAGTATTTATGAAACAGTGAATGATTCTGGGGCGAATGAAAAAGAAGGATCCTTTGGGCAGTAACATTTTTCATATAAAACATGCAAGTGCTGTACATTTATGCAGTGCCTGATTTTTCATGTGTAGCTATCATAGGCATCTTTCTAGGGTAAGAAAATACATTAGGTTTACATTATTTCTTAGCAAAAAAAAAAAAAGAAAGGTTCTTTTCAAAGGCAAAGAACAGAATCTATGCATATTTTTGCACATCAAGCACTCTAGTTTTTTTCTTGACAAAAGTGAAGATTTAGATTAAAGAGTCTCACAGTTTCATTAGGTTCCCGTTGATGCATGGCAGTTCCCCACAGCCTCATCTTCCTTTTACTTTTCATGTATTTCCTGGCTTATCAGTGAAAATACATGACTGAATTGTTTAAGCTGAATTCCTAGCTTCCTGTGCTGTATATTCCATTTTTTCGCAAGATATTCTAGTGTCTTCCCTCCTGTTAGCAGAATTCATGGTAGAAAATTGGTAAATAATTCATTTTGTTCTTGCTCCAGTTTTAAAAAAGAGAGCCCAAGCCCAGCCCAGCAGAGATACTCAACATTTCATTTTATTTCTGAAATTTTAGCAGAAATAAACAAGATGATTAGTTTGAAA
The DNA here is from genome assembly GCF_028538775.1 of Myotis yumanensis. NCBI lineage: Eukaryota > Metazoa > Chordata > Mammalia > Chiroptera > Vespertilionidae > Myotis > Myotis yumanensis. The sequence continues at coordinate 176,860,374 of NW_027223754.1, forward strand.
TGTAATTCATAGTCAATGAGTTAAGAAGAAATACTTCAGTTGCTGATTCCACCTAGCTCCACTAGCCCCCTAAAATATAGTTAGCTTTTGGTGTGATTTCAAGTACCTTCTTTATGCTTAAATTTGTAAAAATTTTGCAATGCTGTTTCAGTATTTCAAATAATGTTTAAACCATTTATTATTATCAGCATTGATCTGAAATCATATGCAATGAAAGGTAGGTTATATCTCTGAGTTTCTGGAAACAATACATTTGTATTAAAAGGAGTAAGTTGACAGTTTTGTGGTATATTAATACTCTTGACCTAGTATTACAAGAAGGGAAGTTGCTTTTAGTCTGTGATTTACATTACTTTTTTAACCAATTTGGGTTACAATCTGTGTCAACAGTCTCAATGAGCATTTCTGAAAAAATCTAAATAACAAAGTTGAAATTCTAACTTTTAAAAAATAATATTCTTTATTTGCTTATTAGTATGGTATTGCGCAAATCTCACAAACATAAGAAACTGAGGATGCCAAAGCCGGTTTGGCTCAGTGGATAGAGCGTCGGCCTGCGGACTGAAGGGTCCCAGGTTCGATTCCGGTCAGGGGCATGTACCTGGGTTGCAGGCACATCCCCAGTAGGAGATGTGCAGGAGGCAGCTGATCGATGTTTCTCTCTCATCGATGTTTCTAACTCTCTATCTCTCTCCCTTCTTCTCTGTAAAAAAATCAATAAAATATATAAAAAAAAAAAAAAGAAACTGAGGACAACTTGCAGGGCAAGGGGAAATGTGCACTTAACATTCAAATAAAAAATTCTGCATAGTGTTTGCAGCTATAATATATGGAAGTATTCCTGTTGCAATTCTGTTGTTGCCTTCTCTGCCCAATTAAAAATATAGTCTTTGTTATGGAAAATATCAGATCTGTGCAAAAGTAGAGTAAATGGCATAAAGAACCTCTATGTACCCCTTATTCAGTTTCAGCAATCCAAACTTATGGCCAATTTCTCATTCATACCCCCACCCGCTTCTTTCTCCTTGCTTCCTGTCCATCACTGTGAAGCAAATACCAGATATCAGATCCTTTGATATGCATATATTTTCGTATATTTTTCTAAAAGACAAGGACCCTTATAAAAGAGAACTGCAATACCTTTATCATACTTTAAAAATTAGCAATGATTCTCCAGTATCATATATCCAATCAGTGTCTCATTTTTTTTCTGTCTCTTAGGTGGTTACTTTTAATAGTTGTTCGTCTGAGTTGGCATCTAAATAAAAGCTGTACTTTGTTTGATATGTCTTTTAAGATTCTTAATTTATGTGTTACTCTTCTTTCTGCCACCCGCCCTACCCCCATCTCATCACCATTTTTTGTTGAAGAAACTGCCATCCTTTGTGTTTTAGAATTTGCAACATCCTAGATCTTGCATATTGCATGCCTGTGGTGTCCTTTATTGTGTTCCAGTGTTTTCTGTATTTGATGTGAACTGGTAACAAAGGGCTTGGTCAGATTCAAGTTTAAATATTTTTTACAAGACTGCTTTATATGTAGGAGTATCTATATCCATCTGGTGGACAGCTGGCTGTTGGTCTCTGTTCTGTGACATTAAAATTATTTAGCAAGTTCTAGGCACCTGATTTAGCCTGATCCGTTCATTATAAAGTATTCCATCAGCTTTTCACCTAATAATTGTTTGCAGCCATTTATAATCATTGCTTATTACTGTAACTAGAGGCCCATTGCACGAAGAAATTTGTGCAATAGGCCATCCCTTCCCCTGGCTGCCAGCACCGGTTTTCCTCCGGCACCTGGGACCCAGGTCTTCGCTCCGGACTGAGCCTTCAGTCTTCGTGGCTCCAGAGGGAGCCTTCAGTCTTCGCTCCGCCGCTTCGCCCCTATGTATGCAAACTAACCGCCATCTTTGTTGGCTTAATTTGCATACTCTCCTGATTGGCTGGTGAGCGTAGTGGAGGGATGGTTAATTTACATGTTTGTCTATTATTAGGTAAGATATCAAGAAAAAGAGATATTATTTTTTAAAGTAATTTTTGAGACCTAGGGTGTCACTGAGCGACAAAGCTGTGTGACTTGCCTGCTAAGTTTGATGATTCAGCATTCTTCCTTAATGCTGTCACAGAGACTCTTACTGAGCTAAGAATTAGGTCATTTAGAAGTTCTGTGAAAAACAGAGGTGCAAAGTAACCCAATCCCCTTTCCATGAGTTGGCATTCTCATAAGACAATTTCTCAGAATCAAGCCTAAAAGGGAGACAGCAATTTTTTGTTTCATTTTTGTTAAATAACAAAGCATGGACTTCTTCAAGATTTCAATATATACTATACTATTGGTACATTAACATTTTATTAAAAATGGCAGAGAATAATGTTGGGAAAGACCATTGCAATATCTCTATCCCTTCAACCCATTCGTCTGTTCGGATTTGAGAGTTGAGTCGATGAATACTAGTAATCCCCATCAAGAAAGGGAAGGAGATCAAGTTGGGAAGGCCTGGGAAGGATGTTCCAAACAAACAGCTAATGTTGAGAGGAGTGCAAGGTGATTTGACTCATCACACTGGAAGGCAACTTAGAGATTCTCTAATCTAATGACTTTGCCAATCCAAAGAATTCCTCCAAAAGAATCCAAGAAACAGGCGAGGACTTTTCTTCACATCCTGCACTCTTATGGTGCTCATCTTGTTCAGCTTCTTTAATTCTGTACATCTGTTTTCCATATTGGGTTGTACATCCCTCAAGGACAAGGAATTTACCTGATTATTCTGTTGAATCCCATCTAGGATGTCCAAGGTAAACACAGCTGGATATTAGTTAAAGCAGTGAAAATAGATTTTATTCAGTAACTACTGACAGTATCAGGAAGAGCTGAGCACCAGTCTCATTTGTGCAAAGATGACTAGAAACTTTAAAGGGAGAATGAGAGAGGGGCCAAGCTGGGCCTTGGCAGAATCAGTGAGGTGAAAAAGGACCAAGGGTTGGTCAGTGTGAAAGGGATTTGGCTGGCCTCTCCTCAGGTGTTAGCTAGAACACAACACAGTAAATTCTTCTGGAGGTGTGAGCTTTCTCAGCCAAGCGTTTTTGTGGGGGGCTGGGGTCGTTCTAGGCATGTGGCCTTATGGTGCTAGGATCAATGCTAGGGTTTGGTCCTCTCCTAGTACAGAGGTTTGGATGGAGTTTTGTATGTGCTGAGAGTTCTGCAGTTCAAGAACACGACTTAATGAATTTGTGTTGACTGGATAAATTTAAATAAATTTCATTTTCTCTACCCTCAAAGGAAGGGGATCAGTTAGAATGTTTTCCACTGTCTGGTAGTACCTAGACACAGCCAGGAAATGGGAGTAACACCTCCACCTCTAGGTCCACCTGGCTGTTCCTGTGTTAGCAAGGACAGTGGGACTTGCCTCCTCTGGATGGCTAGACTCTCCACTTGTGAATAAGAAACATTGTCTTTCTACCACAGATAATTTGATTTTTTGGAAATAATTCAATATGGATCAACTTGTTATAAAATGATAATCTGTTATTAAAATGATTAAATATTTTCATATCTACTACAGGTTTCTGAGAACTATTAAAGATGGACAGTTCACACATTTCTTACCCGGGGAATCATACCCAACAGGGCAGCATTTCTGTCATATGCTTTCATGAAACTTTTCCTTCCTAGCATTTATCTCAGGTTATAGTGTATTTCTTTGCATGATAATTTTAGAGTGTATGTCGTGGAAACTAGGTCTTTACTTGTTCACCACTGAAAGGCCAGCGTCTACCACAGTGACTAGAAACTATTAGATATTTTCCAAAATGATCAATGTAATGACTAAAGGAATTCCATCTTACCTTGCCTATTCCTATAATATAATGTTGACAGTGTAGAAATTCTATTTAATAGAAACAGGGAGAATGAATGTTTAGATAATATCATGGATCATGAGTTATGTTTCAGCAATTCTTCTTCTCTTCGTAGATTCCTTACCTATTCCTACCTCTTGGCCTTCAACGTGTGGCTTCTGCTTGCACCTGTTACCCTGTGCTATGACTGGCAGGTCGGCAGTATTCCTCTGGTAGAGACCATCTGGGACATTCGGAATTTAGCCACCATCCTTCTGGCGGTAGTGATGGCCTTACTGAGCCTGCATTGTTTAGCCGCCTTCAAGGTAATTTTCTTAAATGTCAATGAACTCTACATTTCAAGAGAGATATTCTATAGTCTATACTCAGTAATGCTTTTTTTCCCCCTCAACAGGAGGTTTGGGTCTAAATCAAATTGACTCTTTTGTCTAAAAAAACTTCATGCATTTAAAATTTCCCTGGTAGGTATATGTATTTTAAAGATCTTAGTGGGATTAACAGACCTTGGTCACATCATATTTCTTTATATTGTATTTCTTTTACATTTTTCTTTTACCGTTTCTACCAACCCTATAGAAATTAGATCTGAAATTTAATTTTGCCAACAAGAAATTTGTTTCCTGCTACTATGGTTGGCTAATTTTTGAAGTAATCTGATTTCATATAATGTTCAATGAGATCATGATAATATATCATAAGTGCTTAAATTATGGTTAAGACTCTACTTCCACTGATGGCTGCCTGCCTCAGTTGGATGATACTTCATAAAAAATAGTATAAAACTACAAGAGTTATTGATTGCAACCATTTCAAAAATAATCAGAGACAGCAAAGAACTTGAAAATGCTTATTTATGAAAAACTGCTACTGAATTGGTTAAGATGCCGGAGGGTATTCTCATCTCCCCATCTTCCCCTTTCCCTTCTCCCCCCAACACACATACACCAGTGTTAAAAACAAGTTTACTGGTTAGAGATGGCTGATGTGGTTTGTGGGGAGTAACCAAGCAGCTAGAAATTTAAGGGGGAGATTTGGAAGCCAAGAGCTATGCAAGGGCTGAGATAATGTGCTCTCTGCATTCATGGCTGACTGCTGAACAGCATGTATACAGGGAATTCCCGCAGGAGCACATGCAAATGGAAAGCCTGGGGAGACTGACTTATTTGCTGCAAATTTGAATGAGTTCCTAACCCATACATAGTTTGGGTAGCGGAGAGCAGACAACACTTCACTGGCTTAAGTCGTCTCTATATACCCTCTGTTGAAAGCACCGGCTGATCACAAACTCTGCAGTCACAAGAGAAATCCCCTGGAGACCCAGGAAAAAGAAAACAAACAAAAAGCCTGAGCAAAAAAGTCAGCCCTCTGCAGAAAAACAAGTTTTTCACTTTGAGTCCAGGCTAGTTCATCAGATAATAAAACAGGGAAACCAGCATATGTCAGAAGAACAAAATGGAATATGGAGTCACTACAATGTATGGCATACCATGCCTAGTCTATAATAATAAAAGCGTAATATGCAAATCGAGGACCTTCTGGATGACCATACTATGACACCCATTGGCACCAGGCCAGCCAAGGAGGGTGCTATTCGATTGGTCCAGGACCTGGCTATTGCCCCATGATCACCCTGCAGAGGGAGGCCCAGGCCACCAGCTTCTGGGGCAATCAATCAATAGGGGGCTCCACAATTGCCCCAAAGAGGGAAGCCCAGGCCACCTACCAGCAGGCTGTGGCAGGTGAGCGGGGCCTCCCTCTGCGGTGGGGGGGGGGGGGGGCGGTGCGGGGGGGGGGGGTTATCACATGACTGTCAGCCTTAGATCTGTCCTTCATTAAAGCCCCCACATATCACAACAAGGAGTGGAGCCACTGTTGGAAAGTGATTATTTGCTCATTGACATTCTTACCTCATTCCAAAAGGGACTTGGAGCAGCATAAGGCAAAAAAATACAGTACAGTTGAATAGACCAGGAGATGGGAAAGCTTTTTTTGTTTTTTTACAAAGAACCAGATTGTAAATATTTGAGGCTTTGCTGATCATACAGTCTGTCACAATTATTCAATTCTGCCATTGTATCCTAAATTAGCTGACCCCTGGTACAGAACAGTGTACTGCCACAGACCCACACAATCAGATGGAATATGCTTTCAGATTTCTAAAATTTATTTTGCATTTTGTTCAGCCACATAATAAGTTATGTTATCATTATGGTACATAGATTACTATGGAATAACTTAAATTCCAGAATAGCCATTATGAAACCTGGAAAAATCAGCATGCTGTTTTAATATACCAAGTGGTGAAATAAAATTGAACTTGAGGAATGAAGGTTGTCTTTAATGGTGAATGGCTCTGTGCCAATGTTAATTTTTTTTTTTTTAATTTCTGGGCTACATTCTCTTTTAAGGTCCTGTTCGCTGCAAACTCTATGTTCTCTATGCTTTTTCTGTCCTCAATTCATGAAAATCCTCTCCATACTATTAAAGGTCCAATTGTTCTGGCCCATTTGCAACCCATCCAGTTTGTCCTGCTTTGGGACCATTGCAATCACTGATGGAAGAGGTCTTGACCGTATCTTGACATGGTTCATCTGTTCATGACCACCCATGCCATGGGAGTAGCCATTGTCTGGGATGCCTCTCTGTTTCAGGTTTAGCCAGCCCAGCTGATCCAGTCTCTTATCACTGTGCTCAGCTGGCTTCTTTCCCCGCCACCTTTTTAACTATGGTGATAACACCCTGTACTTGGCCATGGTTTTCCAGTTCAGTAGCTGAAGTCAACTTTAGCCCAGAGGCCATGCTCCAAAGCTGAGAATTTTGTTGGTATCATTTTTCTGTTGAGAGTTTGAGAATGAGCTTACTGCTTCATCAGATGCAGTGTTGGAAAATAGAGAAGCTGAATTTACACCACACTGTAAAATGGAACATATTTAAAGGTGCATTGCAACTGCCTTTTCCCACATACTTTTATGTCTTTGCTATGTGTGATACAAATTGTGACTTATGTTAATTCACCCTAACCTCACTGGTAGTGTACTTTACTAGCTGTACCAGTTAGTAATGCGGATTTTTTTCAATAGATGGAGTTACACATATGTTGATATACATGCGATTTGATATGTATGCCATTTTGTTGTATTGATATCAAGCTTCAAAACTTCATATGTCAAATTTGCTGAAGGTGTTAACATCATAGATATTTTTACGCTTAAAAATGTTGAATTTTGTGCCAAAAAAAGAACATTTGCGGGAAGTTTTAATTCTTTACTTTATTTTGAAGAAAAGTGCTGCTGAAAGTTATCGTATACTTCAGGAAGCTTATGGTGAACATGCTCCATCTCAAGATACTTGTGAACGTTGGTTTAAATGCTTTAAAAGTGATGATTTCAATGTGAAAGACAAAGAACATCCAGGTCAACTGAAAACGTTTGAAGACCAACAGTTACAAGCATTATTGGATGAAGATGCGTGTCAAACTCAAAAATAACTTGCAAAAAGATTAAACTTTGCTCAGCAAATAATTTCCGATCATTTATAAGCCATGGGAAAGATTTTAAAGGAAGGAAAATGGATGCCACATCAATTGAACAAAAGACAAATGGAAAACGAAAAAGTCTTCAGTAAAATGTTGCTTCAACGGCACGAAAGGAAGTCTTTTTTGCATCAAATTGTGACTGGTGATGAAAAGTGGATTTCTTTTGAGAATCCCAAATGCACAAAATCATGGGTTGATCCAGGTCAATCATCAACCTCGACTGCAAGGCCAAATCGCTTCCGAAAGAAGACAATGCTCTGTGTTTGGTGGGATCAGGAAGATGTGGTATATTATGAGCTTCTAAAACCAGGTGAAACCATTAATACTGATCGCTACCAGTATTAATCAATTTGAACCACGCTTTGATCGTGAAACCACCAGAATGTGCCAGAAGACATGGCAAAGTAATTTTGCTTCATGATAATGCACCATCACACACTTCAAAACCAGTTAAAGACATGTTAAAAGATCTTGCCTGGGAAGTATTAACCCACCCGCTGTATTCACCAGACCTTGCTCCTTCAGATTACCACTTGTTCCAATCGATGGCACATGCACTTTCTGAGCAGCACTTCAAAACATACAAAGAAGTAGAAAATTGGGTCTCTGAATGGTTTGCCTCAAAACAAGAAAAGTTCTATTGGGATGGTATCCACAAATTACCTGAAAGATGAGGGAAAAGTGTAGCTAGCAATGGACATTACTTTGAATAAAGCACATTTGATGTTTCTCTTGAAATTACAATGTTTTCTTTGATTACAAAATCCGCCATTATTAACTGGTACACCTAGTAAATTCATGACCACAAATCTCAGGTAGGAGCCAAACCTGTCAATGTTGGAGGTAGCCCACGTGTGCATGTTGAGGGGCACTGCCCAAAGTTCCAGATCAAGAGTCCTGAGGCTGGAGGAGGGGAGTCTGGGGGGTGGAATGATTAGCACTGAGCTGAGGCTGAGGCCAGGCTCTGCCACTGACCCGCTGTGAGTCACTTCCTTCAGCCTTGTTCCTGCACCAGAGTGTAGGATCACAGAAGGCTGTGCCAGGGTGAGCCACATAAGCCACTTGGCACAGTGACTGATATGTGTGAAGCATTGAGAACCTGTCAGGTGTCTTTATAGTCTTGTTGTCATCACCATCATCACCTCATCATGAAATTGTCTCAGGTTAATGTCAGGAGCACAATAAGGGTTCCTGTTTATATTTTGTAAGAAAAAAAAACAGACATGAAAAAACATAATCCAGTAGACTGCTATTTTGGTTCTATATATTTCAATATGCATTCATGCTTTACATGATCAAAAATATTTATAATGCTACTGAGGATTACTCCTGCCCCCTCCCCCCAACCTCCTTTTACTAGTATTCCCCATCCTAAGAAACAGAGGTTAAATTTTTACCCAAAAGCTAATGGTAGTAAAATATTTTTGTTTTTAATGCTTTTGCTTATTTTGGAATTTGGAAGTAGGTATATTCAAATGTAACAGAAGGACAAAACATAAAACTACTAACATATCCTAACATAAAACTACTCTGTTAGTTAAAAGTGAATATTTATCAAGAGAAAGGAATAGTGACAAATATCACTGACTTATTTACAAATGAACATTGGAGTCGTCACCTAAAACACCAAAGAATAGAAATATATCATTGATGTCTTTAAAGGTATTTGAAAGTTTAGCAAAAATAGGCAGGATATAAGAAATAATTATTTTATTTTACTAGAGGCCTGGTGCATGAATTCATGCATGGGTGGGGTCCAGCTGGCCCACCCCAATCAGGGCCGATCAGGCTGGGCTGGCTGGGGGGAGGGGGGGAATCACAGGGGCTTGGCTGGCTGGCCCTGCCCCAATTGAGTGGGGGGCTGATCAGGGATGGGGCCGGCCAGGAGGAGGAGCCACGGGTGGTTGGCTGGGCGTCCCCGCCCCCTGGTTGAACTCCTGGTCAAGGGGATAATTTGCATATTAGCCTTTAATTATATAGAATTTTTGTTGTTCTGAAAACTTACTGTCATTGCTGAATTTCTCCATTCCACTCAGTGATGAAATTGGAACAAAAGAGACTCTAGAAATACAACTTTTAATTCAGTGGCTGCCTGACAATCAGAGGCCCTTGAGCAGTCTTCCCAAGGCATTCCTTTCTGTTCATTACTCATATGACACCTGTGAAGTCGTTCTCCTAGTGCTGGATCTGAACCGTGTGCATGTTTCCTCCTCAGGTTCTGAGTAATACACAGTTCCGCTGTACCTGAGGGGCTCTGCTCGGCTTTTGATCTAGGCCTGGCTGCAGTTTTCCATGTCATTAAGTAGTTTGTTTTCTTCTTTGCCTTCACAGGGCAATTACATTTTCACAAGTCTCATTCTTTAATAAGAAAATGATTTGCTTACCCTTCTGATGTTTATACCTTAGTTGGAAGACACACTGCATTTATTAATGGAAGAATTAGTTGCATCCTGGGAAGGAGTTTTCAGACATCAGTAACAGCTTTATTTCTTTTTCTTGATGGTATGCTTTATGATTCTCAGCAAGATTTTACAGTCTATAGCATTTTTTGCCTTTACGCAAAATAATTGCCACTTTTGCGTGCCAATCATCATTTTTAACTTATTTTTTTAAACTTAATGATTCATACTCTTATAAAAGCAATTTATTACACTAAGCCTTATAATGCCTCTGATTGTTATTAAACTCTTAAAAAGGTCAAAAGACATTTTAGTTACCCCTGGAGCCATTCTTTCCTTACTGTTTTCATTCAGAGGATAGATTTCTGTTTAAAGAGCCACACCTTTTTCCATCTTGTTTTGAGAAAACCATGCAATATGTAATTGGGACTCTCAAAGATAAACAGCTTAAACAAGTCCCTCTAAATAAGAAGTCCATTGGAAATTATTTATTGTATTGGAAAATACAAAGGAGACTGAAGTGATTGCCAAATTCCTTAGGTGATTTGCTATTTGTACAAAGCCCAATGACCCTATAAAGGGATGGCAATTGTGATAAATAAAACTGGATAGAATTACCGCCCCCCCCCATAAATAAACTAAAATTCCTTATTTTTACACATAAATACTCTAAAGAGGCAGCATAGAGTACTAGAAAGAAAGTTTGCAATATAAGCTTTACTATTTCAATGTCTATACTGTTGCACATCAATGTGTTGACCATAAGGTCTTCAAACTTGTTTCCAACCTGAAATATAATAAGAATAAATGAAATAATATATATGGTGCCTGAAAGGAAAATGTGAATTTCTACATGGAGGTCTCAAACTCAACATTCTGTGAAATTGAACTACTGAACCTAACATATTCATTGTTTCTGCGACAGTGGTTTTGTGTTTGTTTATCTGTTTTTAAATCTCAGTGTATTCTACTAGTTGCCCAAACCAAAATTCTTGGGTTTCCTTGATTCCACTCTGTCCTTCTCTCTAATATCATATCTAACCTACCAATAACTCAATTATATTTTCAAAATATATCTGCCTCTCCCCATCTCTTCTAAAAAAATCAATGGGGAAAATATCCTCGGGTGAGGATCAACAACAACTACAAATATATATATGGTCAACTATACTTTCAAAATGTATCTAGAATCTGACAACTTCTCTCCAAATTCATTGCAATCACGTGGTCCAAGCCTGGATTATTGCCATAGGTACCTACCTAATCTCCCTGTTTCTACCTTTGTGCCAGTGCTCCAGTCTATGCTCAACACAGTGGCCAGAATGAGTCTTTAAAAATGAAAGTCAGAGCCTGTCCCTCTTGAATTTAAAAATTGTCCAGTGGCTCCTTATTTCTCCCAAAGTAAAAGTCATACATAGCCTTTGTAATGGCCTAAAAGCTTTACAAGATCTGGCCCCAACCTATCCCCACTCCATTATTTCTCCTGTTCCTTCCTGAACTCATTGCCTACTATGAAATGAGTTCTGTGGCTGACTCTTTCATTTCCTTTGATTAATTACCGCCTTCCCAATGTGGCCCCACCATATTTACAATTGCAATCTACAAATATATATATATTTGTGTATATATATATATATATATATATATATATATATATATTTGTTGTTGTTAATCCTCACCCAAAGATATTTTCTCCATTGATGTTTTAGAAGGGATGGGGAGAGACAGAGAGAGAGAAAAAATCAATGTGAGAGACACACATCGATTGGTTGCCTCCTGCACACACCTTGACCAGGGCCAGGGATTGAGCCTACAACCGAGGTACGTGCCCTTGACTGGAATTGAAACCAGTACCCTTCAGTCCATAGGCCAGCACTCTATCCACTGAGGCAAACAGTTATTGCAGATGCCCCTTACTAGGTCTCTCTCTTTTTCTCTCTCTCCCTCACTCCTTCCCTCTCTGTCTGTCTTCTTAAAGGGTAGAGGTGTGTGTGTGTGTGTGTGTGTGTGTGTGTGTGTGTGTGTGTGTCTGTTTTGCTTACTGATATATTCCAAAAAGAATGTAGAATACTGTCTGGATAATAAAAAGACAGAAGTAATTGATAGCTAAATTTTTTAAGTGATTTCTGTAAGCACAATGCCCAAAGAAACTACTAGTATAAAGAGATGGCAACAAGATGTATTTGTTGAATGAATGAATAATCAGTGGCCATGTTTTATAAAGACAACCATTACTTAGGATGAGTACTTTGACACGGCGAATGAATTGGGGGGAGTGTCCCATAGTGCCCTCCATGCACCTGTACTTTTTGTGTCTCTCACAGACAAGAGGCACTGGTAGCATGACCAGTCAGGGTTAGCAGCCATCTCTATAGCTGTGTGATGGAAATGGAAACTGGTCTTAAAAGCTAGCAGACTATTTAGAGCTAAGAAAAATAACTTTTTAAAGAATATGTAAGTGCAGGATGGTGTACTTGGAGAGGAAAACAGTAAGATAAAAATGTTAGATATTTAATTCATTGACCACTCACTGGTTCCAAGCAATATACTGACTATGGATAATAAAAATAAATAAAATACAGTAGCTGCCTGGAAGAGCTTGGTTTTCTCTACCTCCGTTCCATTCTCCCCTCTACCTCTAAGATCATTATCCTACTGAGCACAGATATGATCTAAACAAGCCTCTGACCTGCCAGAAAACCTTCTTGCTCTCACAATTTATCTTGGCCAGAGCCAAGGCTATGCTGATGGATGGCTTAATACAGTTCTCTAAGTGTACAGTGATTTTTTTTTAACCTGGAGAATGGCGACCAGCTCTTTCACATCTACCAGGGATGAACAACAGAAAATGTATTTCAACTGTAGCATGAAGGCTGTCGCTGAGATGCAGGGACATTTTTCTGTTCCAGACGGTGAGATGATTTTTTGGGGGCTAGGTAATTGAAACTCCTTAGCAGCACTTTTCAAAACACATGCCAGCATCATACAGGCCATTAAGTAAGGTCACCTGAAATGAAGATCTGCATTTCAGAAGCGCTAGTTAAGGTTTTGTGTTTTGTTTTTTTAGAACTGGAGGGTTTCACAAAGCCTTTACTGTGCTCTAAGCAGCCTTGTGAGTTTCTAAATGGGGTGTATAGTCAATGGCATTTCTGAAATGTATTTGAATTTGGAACCCTTTTTATGGGCTTCTTGCAGGATCAGTGTTTTTGTGACATGCTTTGGAAAGTATTGGCGTAGATATACTAGTATAAGGTTGGGTGGATAAGAACTTTGAAGTCCATTCTTGGGCAGCATTTAAACACTTTCTTGCTGCCTTATTTGTACCTTCAAAAACAGTAGCCACCACCACAGCATCGAAAATTCACATTATTTCCCCTTTAGTGATACCCCTATAAAAGGATTTTTTAATCATTTATTTTAGAGTTAGAGTTTCCAACCAGTCATTAGCAAGTGAAAGATAAAACCTTGAAACAGATTCATGGAATTCTCATTTTCCATTACATTGAGGCTGTAGTTGGAAATGCATATATGGGTATTTGATACAATGATTGACTGCTAAGACTCCTGTCACTCCATGGCCATCCATAAAATGTTACAGTATGCCCCACGAGCATGGCTCAGTGGCTGAGCGTCAACTTATGAACCAGGAGGTCATGGTTCAATTCCCGGTCAGGGCACAGGCCTGGGTTTCAGACTGGATTCCCAGTGTGGGGCATGCAGAAGGCAGCTGATCAATGATTCTTTCTCATTATTGATGTTTCTATCTCTCTCCCTCTTCCTTCCTCTCTGAAATCAATAAAAATATATAAATAAATAAATAAATAAATAAATAAATAAAAAGTTGTTACAGTGTGAGGAAGTGTCACTGAGAATAGCAGAATCATAGGTATATGAAGTGACAGTTTCCAACGTAAGACCAAAGTGACATTGCATGTATCTGGCTCCATGCAGTTTTCCTGGTAACTAGACAAAGTTAAACATTGTACCTTCACCTGCTTCGCAGACGATTTCAAAAGAAGGACTTGAGAGAGCACTCTGTGCATGACCTGAGAGTAAGGTGAGCTTTTCTTGCCTCAGAATCTAGTTCCATCCATGGAATGTTCCTGTAGGAGAGCAGGGGACAGCGAAAGGACTTCCTCAAGCCTCACGATTAGTCGGTGTGTGACTGTTTGCTAGTAAGTGGTTATGCTTTTGGCAGAATTTCATCTAAAACTTGCTTTTATTTTTATACCCCATCTGGCTCTAATTGCCAGAGGCCACCAGTATTTACAGAGGACCTGGCAACTTTATTTATATTTATTTTTCCCTTTTAAAAAAATTCTTTATTGTTTAAAGTATTACATATAGTATTACATATGTCTCCTTTTTCTCCCATTGACCTCTCCCCAGCCACCCCCACCGCCCACCGCATGCCCTCCCCCCTTCTCCCCCGCCCCAGTGTATGTGTCCATTGGTTATGCTTATGTGCACCCAGACAAGTCCTTTGACCTGGCAACTTTAAATGGCCAAATTGGCTTAGTCTTTTTTCAACCCAGAACTCTGGCATTTGGTATGAAAAGTGATTAATTGGGAAGAACATTTTTTAATGTCAGCCTCCGTGGCATTGCCTTGAAAATTCTCTTCTTTCCAGGCGAGCACAGTTCCTTTTGATTTGGGTGACTGGCCGTGAATTCTAGTTTTCTGCTCACGATGACAGTGCCTTCTCTTGGGAATAATTCAGTGCCAATTCTTGTAGGAGAAATACTTTTATCCTTTGTTTTTCTGTCTAAAGCATTTTTTCCTGATACCTTATAAGAATTTGCCGAGGGAAAATTACTCCCAATTAGGGATTACATAGTCAAATTTTTACTTGTATCTTTATCTCAAGTCTCATACAAATCATTTAAAACTGCTTCTCTCTTATTTACATTTTACAGATATATGTTGCTATTTGATGCACAGCAGTCCTAATGAAACAATAGGTATTTGAATGTCTGAACTCAAAAATGACAAATATTTGATACTATTTTAAAATACAATAAAAAGATGTTACAGTGTGAGGAAGTGAGTGTCACCAAGAATAGCTGTTTCCATCCTTTGCTGCATTCATTAGTCCATTAAATTTGCCCTTTTAAGCCATAGTAAGTAGGCTGTTTGAATGCACATTAAAAGGTGAGGGAAGAGCATTATTTAATCAAGTCAGTTATTTTGAAAAAGAGCTGTTTTAACAACTTCTGATGAAACATAATGATGCAACCAACTTTTAATACCATGTGTTTCAGAAGCAAGAAAGTGGCTCTTATTTAAAAAGATGCAGCATGTCTTGATTATGGAAGATACTTTGATTTTCGATGGGCACATTAACAGATAACAGGAATCAAATCCACTATTAATAGTAGTTTCTCTAGAAGCTCAAATGTACAAGTAAATCTTACTTTTTTTCTTAGCTGTTAAGAGAGCTTACTAGATTTCTTATTACTTTCATATATCATAACCTTGAAGTAGGCCAAATATTTCTCTGTAATTTGATAAAGTGTGATGAAGTATAGTCTTTTTAAAATGCCGCTATAAAATTTTGGGATCTTTACCATGGAGAACTGTGGGATTTTGTTCTTCCTTCTTGTCATTCATTTTAGATTACAGAGGGAAGGGCTATCTTCTGAATGACAGTCCCAAGTGGGTCGATGAAGCATATATTTTAGTGAGTGGGACTCACTGTATGAAAAAGTAAAACATCTTTTCTCTTAACCAAAAATAAGTCTATAGTGTTCCACTTTGGAAGCTTTTGACAGAGGGACACCTCCTTGTAGGAGGCTTCTTCTGCGAGGCATGCATATGTCCACCAGAACAAAACTACGTACGAAATGCATCTGATTTTCCTCTGCCTCCCTTTTCTATTCATTAAGGCTGAACTTACTCAGAACTTCACTGGCATGGTTAAATCCATCCTGGTTTCTAACTGAATCCTTACAGAGGGGGAAAATTGGTTAATCATTTCTGCCTCCCTCTTGCACTAGGGTACCTTATTACATTATAGCTCTTGATCTAGAATTCCATGGCATTACTTGTCATCTCCATTTCTCCAGGTAGAGCGTGTTGCAAGACTTGGGACCCTAAGCAGTGGGCTCTCTCTCTCTCTTTCTTCCACCCTTAGCTCTGGACAGGTACCAGGCACAAGATTGCCCTTCTGCTGACATTTTCCCTCCTTGGTTCTGACAGGTACCCTTTCTAATGCACCACTAACCTTCCTCTGGACAGGAACTCCCCTAAATCCAGTGGTGTTTCATGGGAGTCCTCCCCTCTAACCACCCTTTCTTTTGAATCCACCAAGCTAGCTTTGATGTCAACATATATCTCTTAAAACAACACCATTATTTTGATTTTCTAAATCCACCCTCTTGAGTAAATGCCTTGTATATATATATGTGTGTGTGTGTGTGTGTGTGTGTGTGTATAAAATATATGTATATATAATGTATATCAAATATATGAATATAACAAGTATTTTATAAGATTAAATTATCATAGTGTCACATTTCTAAGATTTATGTATATACAGTTCACATGAGGGACATACAGGGAGAAACTGAATTGTCTGGCATCAGGGCAAGGGCGGGGAGGGGGGCAATTTCCTCCTACACAGAAGAGCTGGCAGACAAGTCCTATATCTGAGTCTCCATCAGCCTGGCTCACACTGTTTGCCCAGCCCTGCTGACTCCCTTAGTCCTCTCACCACCCAATTTGTGGACCTATGCCTGCTGTTTCCAGTGGCTTTTCCATACCACTGACCTGTCTTGGCTCATGCTTCAGACTTTCCTAAAATCTCTCAAACAAGCAGCATCTGGCCTCCACATGCCCCGTACCTCTCACTAAGTGGCCCCAGGCCAGGCATCTGCAACAGCCAACCTTAGTTGACAGCTTGGCTTCTCCTAGGCACCTCCAAGCCCAGCACATATAGCAACTATCTGCAGATTACTTTGTAGCTCATGCCAGGAGGCCCTAGGTAGAACACAGTTGGTGGCTGACCTTGGCCTGCACCTCCTTGGAGGCCCCAGAGCCATTGCACATAGTGGACACCTTAAGACCATGCCAAGCACCACCCAATAACCTCCACAACTGACACACTCAAAGGACAGACTCAGCAGGCACCAGAGCCTTGCTGAAGTAAGTCCTGCTTGATGGAGTGGCCTTCCTCTGCACAGATGATCCTCCACAATGGCCACAGCCAATCCTTGCAGCCACTTAACCTGTGGGTAAATTCCTCCCATTGACTTGCCAACAGTAATCAAGGCTCAGCTGCAACAGGAGGGTGTACCAACCCACCCCGGGGATGGGGGTTACCTGGAGTGCTCAGCTCAGGTGAACAGGGAGTCTGTGCCAATAGACTCTATAGGATATCTACTATATTGGGCCACTCTACCAAGCCTGGGAGATATAGTAACTCTACCTAATACATAGAACAAACACAGGGAGGCTGCCTAAATAAGGAGACAAAGAAACATGTCCCAAATGAAAGAACAGAACAAAACCCCAGAAAAATAAATAAACAAAATGGAGACAGGCAGTCCACCAGATGAAGAGTTCAAAACACTGGTTATAAGGATGCTCAATAAACT
Organism: Myotis yumanensis; assembly: GCF_028538775.1. Lineage (NCBI taxonomy): Eukaryota > Metazoa > Chordata > Mammalia > Chiroptera > Vespertilionidae > Myotis > Myotis yumanensis. Next base: position 176,877,763 of record NW_027223754.1, read on the forward strand.
TAGAACTTCAACAGCATAAAAAAAGACATGAAACCTGTAAAAAAGAACCAGTTAGAAATGAAGGATACACTAATTGAAATGAAGAATACATAACAAGGAATCAACAGTGGAGCAGATGAAGGGGAGGGTCAAATCAGATATTTGGAAGATAAGGAAGCAAAAAATCCAGTTAGAACAGCAAAAAGAAAAATGAATCCAAGAAATGATGTGAGTGTAATAAGCCTCTGGGATAACTTCAAGTGTAGCAACATGCATATCATGTAAGTGCTTAAAGGAGAAGAGATAGAGCAGGAAATTGAAAATCTATTTGAATAATGACAGAAAACTTCCCTAACCTGGTGAAGGAAGTAGACATACAAGTCCAAGAAACAAAGAGAGTCCCAAACAAGATGAACCCAAAGAGGCCCACACCAATACACATCATAATTAAATGGCAAAGATTAAAGACAAAGAGAGAATCCTAAAAGCAGCAAGAGAAAAGCAGTTATGGAAGCTCCTACAAGGGAGGATTGTAAGCTGATTTCTCAACAGAAAGTTTGCAGGCTATTAGGGATTGGCAAGAAACATTCAGAGTGATGAAAAGCAAGGACCTACAACCAAGATTATTCTACCCAGCAAAGCTATCATTTAGAATCAAAGGATAGATAAAGAGCTTCCCAGACAAGAAAAAGCTAAAGGAGTTCATCACCACCAGATCAGTATTACATGAAATGTTCAAAGATCTTCTATAAGAAGAAGGGTATGAAAAATCAATTGGCAATAAATACATATCTATCAACAATTGAATCTAAAAAAACAAGCATAACAGAAACAGACTCATAGATACAGAGGACATTTTTATGGTTGCCAGATGGGAGGTGGGTGGGTGAAAAAGTTGAAAGGATTAAGAAATACAAATTGATAGTTACAGAGTAGGCATAGGCATACAAAGTATAGCATAGGGAATATAGTCAATAATATTCTAGTAACTATGTATAGTTTCAGATGGGTATGAGATGTATTGGAATGCTCACTTAGTAAGTTATATAACATCTAATTACTAGGGTGTATACCTGATTCTAATATAATATTGTATGTCAACTGTAATTGAACAATGAAAAAATAATTTAAAAAACAACAATAGTTCAGCCCTAGCCGGTTTGGCTTAGTGGTTGGAGTGTCAACCTGTGACTAAAGGGTCCTGGCTTTGATTCTGGTCAAGGGCACTTACCTCGGTTGTAGGCTCAATCCCTGACCCCCATCAGGGTATGTACAGAAGGCAACCAATCCATGTGTCTTTCACATCGATGTTTCTCTCTGTGTGTCTCTCCCCCTCCCTTTCAATCTGTCAATGGAAAAAATATCCTTGGTTGAGGATTAACAAAAAAAAAACCAAACACACAAAAAACAATTCATAGATAAACAGTTAATATTAGAAATGAAAATTTAGACATGTTATATGAAAATTTAGAACTATCTATGCCCCATTTAGCTATCAACTTAGCTTATTCATTGTACCTCTGTGGTAACTAGAATGTGAAAGTTCTTTTATTTTCCTTAATTAAAAAGGCAGTTTCATCACAGTGGTTAATTTCTTGCATCAAGAATAATCATTATCCTCCTCTCAAGACTTCTCAAATATAATTTTGATCAACAATTCAATAACTAAGATTGGTCAAATAAATTACTATATCTTGCCCTGTTCTGGGTTGTGGACATGGATATGTCCATTCTTCCAGAGGCTGGTTGTCAGAATGAGTGCATGGACCATCTAAAACCACTCGTGCAAATAGAACACTTGAAAAGGAATATATATTAGTATGTGCCACACACTTTGCTGATCCCTGTAGACTATAGGATATTTGAGTCTACATTTATCTGGCAAAGTGAATCAATGGTACCCTCTGTCACAAGCCTAGGGGGTGATTTTCTAGACTATCACAGCAATGCCTTTCTTGGCAACCTCCAAATTACTGGGTCTTATCTGCTGTCAGTGTGTTTCTGTGACAAAACCAGAAGCAGTGAAGGGCTAAAATACCGCCCTCCAGTACACACACACACACTTGACATTAGCTTTGAATTCCAAAGCCACGTGGACTGTGGGAAAAGGACTGGCTTTAGAATTACTCAGATCTCAGTTTGCACCCCCTGCTTCTCACTAATTGGATCAACTTAGATAAGTATCTTAAGCCCTCGGATCCTCTATTTCCTCATCTATAAAATTGGGGATAATTACCTAGTTTGTAATGTTATTATGAAATTCCATTGGGACAATTTAAGTCAGATATGTGGGATATGGTATGACCATAGGAGATATTTGTTTTTCCCTTACCCTCTATCATTGCCACTTAAGAGGTGGCTTTTATTGTCCCCTCTGCATGTCTCCCTCCCATTGGTACACATAAAATAATTTATAAGGTGAACACTGCTTTAGTAGAGATCTTGTCTCTCCCCTTTCCTTTATCTCTCTCATCTTCCTCACTGTTTTTGGTCAATACATAGCTTTTGGTACCTTTTCCATTTATGTTCAGCATCACAGATAGAGATAATGAAAGCTGATTTCTCTGACTTCTCTCATTTCTTCAGAAATTCCTGTAGTAGTTTCATTTCTAATCAGAAATATGTTTCATGAACAACATTTTAAAAATGTATTTAATTTTTGTAACTCCTTACTAGGGCTTGATTTACCTAAGCATATAGCATTGTTGCTGTAGATTGATATTTTCCAGTTATATCACTTCCAGAGAGCCTTTAAAAAGATTTTTTGCTTTAATTTTTCTTTAAACATTTGAAGCACACCTGAGTAGAATGTAACCTACATTTCCAAATGAAGTTAGGAGTTAGTCTATTCTCAGTTAGAGTAGAGCATTCTGAGAGCTCTACTCTGCCACCTGATTTAACCCTGAAACCTAACTGCTCTTGTGAGATAAGAAATTTCAATCTCAGGAACTGGTGTTGGCAAGAAGATTCAGACTGCTGATTAAAAGCAAGTCAAACAAAAAACCCTCTGCAAAAAAAAATGCAGTCCAGAAATTGAGACTGCCCATTTAGGAATGCTCTGATTTTAATCTGCCTTGGGCTCTGTGTTCATGAGTGCATCTGGTAGTTCTTCTTGGTGAAGAAAGTTTGGCATGGGGGAGCACCATGTTTGGATTGGCTCAGAGAAGACACGGAGTGTACAAATCTGCTTGTGTCTCTGAGGAGGTATAATTTCTTCATTCATTTTCCCTTTTAAAATTCTTCTCCCCATGCATTTATAAGTAAATTTCAGAGCACATGAAAGCGAGGAAATGATATCACCAGTTTGAGCCAAGTAGAGTGTGGGTTGGCAGCTACGCTGTTGATATCTTGAACCTGGGCCATTTTCTGTCCCAGCTCAGCCTGTCCCATTGCTTTCAGACTAGGGAGAGAAGAGTTGTAGGCGGTACCTTTCCATGCTTCATGTGAGATGTAAATTGTGTGCATGTCCTGGGAGGACTGTCTTTCAGCCTCTTGTAATGCAGCATTGTGTTCAGTGGGACTAACTCGGGGCCCCAGTTGAATATATAATCACCAAGGGATTTGGCAACGGTGACTGAGGCTCAGAGAATCAGCTTCCAATTTTTCTTATTCTTTCTACCCTTAAGACTGCCTCCAAATTCCTCTTGCTTACTCGTTGCCATTATGGAGTTCAGATTCTAGATCTTGTTTGAATCATAAGAAGTAGTCTGTTGCCTTTGATATACAACAGCAGTAAAAGTTCAAAACTTTCTCTTCTCCACCTATTGAGAGATTGGCCTCAATCTCATTTGCCAGATAAAAAGCTCTCTCAAATTGGCATTTGTTTTTACTGGTTTTATATAACATTAAAAATTTTCTATAACCACAATGGCCTTAAAAAGGATGGTTCACCCAAGGGCTGAAACAGAATTGAAACACAATATAAGGATGGGACCATGTCAAGAGTGGGCTGGAGCTAGTTCATATCAGCTCACAAGAGCCAGAGTTCTGTTCCTTCTTTGGAGTTCACATCTCTGCTTCCATGCCCAGGCTCTTTCACTTTGAGCTGACCTATCAGTCACAGTCCTGGCAGGAAACATGGAGCAGCCAACAGGGTGGTTGAAGATTTTATGAAGGAACCATGCACAGTTATGTGGGCAAGGTTAGTGGAGCCAATAGGCAAAGTGACACCTACCAGATGGCCTGACAAGGCAAAGGAAGGGACTGTCACCAGCACCAGGTGAGAGCTGTCACCATGGAAAAGAGCCCAAAAGAGGAGCTGTGCCTATAGATAGTCAACGGAAAGTCAAAGGAAAACACAGACAAGAGTGAGGATCAAGTAGACAAGAGGGTAGCCCAGAGGGAATGAGTTATGTTTATACACAGCTCAGACAGAAGCCTATTGCCCCAAACAGGCAAGCTCCTTCTGTCCTTCCTCTAGCCTGGGCTGTTCCCATTCTGGCCTTAAAAGCATGTTTTTTGGCTTTTGAGTTAGTGTTTTGAGACCAGTTCTCCATCCACTTGATGCAGTCTGTCTTAGCCTCTCAGGACTTTTGCAGATTCAAAGTTCATGCTGTTTGAATAAACCTGAGCCTCTGATTTGCTCAAGTGGAGACTCAAGATGCATTTCCTATGGACAGTAATAGGGGTGTTGGGCCACCCAAAAATTTTTAAAACAGCACAGTGAGAACCCAGGTCCCCAAGTTTTGCAAGAAGGAAACCAAGGCCTCTGCAGCCTTGAAGAATATTGCTCATGGACATAATGTAATAACCCTCTGGCATTTTTGCTGATTGCAGTTACAGCTATTTGTGAAGGACCCAAAGGCCTGGCATATTAGAATTTACAACAGGGATAATATCTCCACAGAGTTGTAGTGAAGATTAAATTGGAATTCATTTAAACTTGCACAAACTGCAGGGTTGCAATTTGGGAGTCCTTTAGCCAGAGAATGAGGCTAACTCACTGCCCAGCTCAATAACTGGAATTCAGATCAAGCCCCTCATAAGAAATGAGACAGTCCTATGCAGTCAAATAAATCAACAGAGTATTCCAGTTGACTAAATAAATAACCTGTCTTTCTCAATTAAAAATAACTTCCATCAAATGATAACAGTAATAAATTATGGAATGTTTTAATAACTTGAAATACTCAAAATATTAAAATTGAATTTCAATAAGATGAAAGATGTCAGTTTTCCTGAGCACAAAAGTCAAACAATCATGAAAGACCTAGATATAGTTAAGTAGCAATTAATGGAATTAGAGAAGGGCAGAATTTATGCATATGTCCTGATTAAAAAATACCTCTGTATTGGGGCCAACTGTGCCAGACCCTTATAAGAAACTCATGGATGCACACAGACTGAGGGCTTTCTACTCCAAATTAATGTTGCAAATATTGTCTTCCCGAGGGGGACCAAAAGTAAAACTTTCCTTAGTGGCAAGTCCCTGAATTGACTGTTGGGATGCTTGACAAGCCCACTGATTTACATGCAACTTTCATCACTGATCTTATTTGTCGAATGTTGATTATCTAGGTGCCAGATAGAGGTATGGATACATCTGTCGGTAGGGAGGAGGGTTCGGGGACTGGATGAAAGAAGGTGAAGGGATTAAGCGTACACACACACACACACACACACACACACACACACCTCTCACACAGACACAGACAACAGTGTGGTGATAGCCAGATGGAAAGGGGGGTGGGCAGAGGGGCATAAATGGGGATGAAAAGAGACTTTGCTTGGAGGTGATGGTACACAATGCTGTGTGCAGATGATGTTTTGTTGAGTTGTACACTTGAAACTAGTATGATTTTGTGAACCACAGTTATCCCAATAAATGTAATCTAAGTAAATAAAGTTTAGGGGACTGACATATTGCTGCAGGCTTTTTATATTTCCAATTTATGAACATTAAAACATTTATTAAATAATTTTAGTTTATAACTAAAAAAAAATTCAAATGAAATGGTGACTGTCAGAGGAATCCAGTCTATTGGAGGAAGTAGACCCATAAACAGATACGAAAAGGTGGGCCTAGTAAGTGTTCAGCCATGCAAGTTGTCAGCTAGACAAGTGCCTTCTCCCAGGGTGGAGAGCTTTAGTCATCAGCTTCCCTGAAGAATGATAAATACGATGCAGACAGCTAGGGCCCAGCACTGCCAAATAGACCCTTAGGATTGAAATATAGCTGTGCTGTATGTTGAACTGAGAATATGCGCACACCCTAAACGCACTGTACCATTGATCTGAAACGTGTTCAGAGGTGAAAGAAAATACGATAATAGTGATGATGATAATATTTACTGTAATAGGGCCTTTCTCTGGCTTTGTGAAAGGAAACAGCCTGCAATGGAGGTTGCCTTTGTTGAATGGGACAGGGAGGAAGTCTCATGAGCACACACCCACATGCTGCTGGTCGCAGTGCACGTGAGTGTGTGTGTGTGTGTGTGTGTCCTCATCCGTGACCAGTGCTTTGAAATGTGAACAGAGTAAGAAGGACAGGGGATAAACCACAAGCTACCAGCCTAGACTTGGATTCTGCAGCTGGATTTTTTGGAGGTAATTGCTGGTTCTGAGAAAACCATGAGCTGTGTGTTCAGATACGTGTGGCTGTGCCGAAAGTGGCTGAGTGACTCTCTGAGCACCTTGAGAGGGCTGTTAAGAGATTACCACCTCTTTACAGCTCAGGAGCTGCTTCTTTGTATTTTTCTAAGCCAAGCAAGAAAATCATAGTGAATCTCTCACACATTTTCCCTATAAATGCAATAGGTATCAATGTCCTTGCTCTTGTTTGATCATCAAATTAAAGCTCAGAAAAGTAAATTAATTTGTCTGAAGTTGCACAGTTAATCAGAAAATAACATGTATTATTACTGGCCCTATAATTAGCTCTTTGGATTCTCATGTCTTTTCACCCCCAGTGTAATTTGGATAAGTATATTTCCATTTGCCTCTTTTCCCATAAATAAATGTACTTTTGTGTACTTTGGAAAATGCCACAGATTTTCTCTTTTTTCCTCACTCATATTTTGTTTGCATTCCATCTGACTCTATTAGACTGAAATAAGCTATAAATTATTTAGGCAATTTTGTCACATCTGTGATCCGCAGGATATAAACTTGGATTCCCTCCCAGTCTTTCTCATCCTAGGAAATTCAGCCATGTCCATGACATATTTTTTCCTAACTTTATGCTTGGTTGATTGGCTCAAAGCTTAAAGAATTATGTTCCTAAATTTTCTATTCCTCTTGTCCTAAAGAGGAAGACAAAGAATATAATGTTCAATTTAATTTGAGAATAAATAATTTTTTTTCAAAATAAAATACAATTTCATTGATTTTGGGCACAGTGCCACTGTCTTCAATTGAATACTTTGAAAACAAAGAAAAACACTGTAAGACCAGTCCCTCCGGGAGCAGTATGAAGTGGTGGCCTCTAAATCCACAACTCACAAGGCCAATCATGTGGGCCCTTGTGAGGATCTAGCCCCACTGAACCCTGAGCCTCACTTGTCTCATTTGATAGTTGAGTCATGGGAGAGGGAATGAGGTGCCCGCTCAAGTTGACTGATGGTGTATTGATGGCAGGACCACAACTGGAACCTGGACATCATCTCCTGGACACTGACTTGTTCTTCTTTCTATGCATGTTGGACACTTTAGTAGTTCCCTGTTGGCTCTAAATAAAGGTCAGCTCCACACAGGGCATACAAGATCCTCATGATTTGCCAACCACCAACATGTATAGTCTTAGTCCCTGCTTTGTACATTCTGTATCTGCTCCCTGGAATCAGATTAGCTGTGACCCCCTCCCCACAAGCACCACCAAATTTGTCTTGTAGGCATTCATTCATTTTTCAAATCCAGATTGTCACCTCCACCAGGAAGTCCTCTTCACCCTCTTCTCTTCTCACACCCCATTTTCTCTCTTGCCTGGTATATTTATTCACTTACTGATTTATTCAGCAGATATTTCGGAGGACCTACTAAGTGTCAGGTACTGAGCTAAACAGAAGTTATACACCCGTGAGCACACCTGACCAGCTCCCTGCCCTCATAGAGCTTGCAGTCTAGTGGAGATATTAAAGGCAGTAAACACACAGATAGATAGATAATTACAACTGGAATGATTGCCACAAAGGAAGTAAAAACTGTGCTTGGGGTCTGAGAATTCTTCTCCATGTCCCCAGCAGCAGTGAGCATCTGGGGATCCTGCCCACTCCGGGGGCTCAGTGATAGAAGAGGGAGGCTGCAAGGAGCTGGGCTTCTGCTAACACCTGACGCCCACCTCCTCCCCACTGGCTGCTGAAGCACTCAGTGTTCTGTTGAGTGAAGGGCATAAACATATGGCCATGATAGTGAGGAAGGGGGCCTGTGGTCAGGCAAGAAGGTGTGATATTGTGGGGATCAATGTGATGCCTCTTTCATATCCCCAGTTAAGGCTGTTCTCTAATAACTGTGATGAGGGGCAGGGAGGCACCTCTTTGGTTTAAACACTGCCTAGCGACATGGTGAATAGCTCAGTTGGAGGTCTATTTATACCCTTATTCTTCTTAATTCTATAGGATTAATAAGTTAGAAGTATTAAAATCTCTTTAGAAATTTCTGTAGGAAGATAGATGAACATTTTCATAAAAAGCATCTCAGTTTTTGAAAGATTTGAAAGAAGTATTCAACTATCTTTAAAAAATAAAAGTACACCGATAGAACACACCAACCCCTTACTTAAAAATAGACACAGAGTTCATGCGGAACACTCGACAAGACACTCATTCTCTAGGATTTATCTATCTAATATATATATATTAATTTACTTAAAGTTTGAATTCAATGTTATTTTGTATTAGTTTTAGGTGTACAGCATAGTAGTTAAACAGTCATGTATTTTACAAAGTGTTTCCCCCTATATTTCCAGTACCCACCTGGCATCATACATAGTTATTACAATATTGTTGACTATATTCCCTATGCTGTACTTTATAGCCCCATGGATACTTTGTAACTACCAATTTGTACTTCCTTATCTGGGATTTATTTTTAATTTTAGCAAGAAATAGTTGCTTATGATGTCACAGGATTTTTATGAAGGTGTTTATTCTTTTTAAAATTATATAAACTTTTAAGTTCTTGAACTGAAATGTATTTTGTAAACTCCAAGTATAATCTAAATTACAAAGATAGCATGCAGCTTTTCAGTGTAATGAACTTGCCACTTTTCTCACCCGTTTTTTTTAATTCATTTTAGTGGGACATAGAATATATAACATTAGTGCATTCATTTGAGTTGAAATCTTGTTATGCAAGCTTTTTTTCTTCAGTTTCTTTCATCTATTAATTCTATACTGTGGTTTCTTTAGGTAAAAAATTAGATCACTACTTACAGATTGTCAACCATTAAGGGAAATTGTCCAAATCGCATTTGTTCATATGGACTTGCTGTCAGAAATTTTACTACTCTGTGTTGTGGTAAAAATAACAAAGATTTTAATAAAATCCAGATGACAAATATCTCAAGACTAGAGGCCTGGTGCATGGATTCGTGCACCGGTGGGGTCCCTCAGCCTGGCCTGCGCCCTCTCGTAATATGGGACCCCTCAGAAACTGGCAGTCCAACATCCCCTGAGGGCTGCACTACTCCCACCATCCTGGCCCTGCTGCACTTGCCACTCCACCACTCAGGCATGCAGGAGGAGTGTCCGCGGGAGCGGCTGCACCGCTGCAGCTGCGCTTGCCAGCCATCAGCCAGGTGTCTGGCGCCCATCTGTCAGCTGAGCGGCACTCCTGCTGTGGGAGCATACTGACCACCAGCAGGCAGCTCCTGCATTGAGCGTCTGCACTCTGGTGGTCAGTGCACGTCATAACTACCAGCCGGTTGTACAGTCACCTGGTCATCTGGTCGCTTAGGCTTCTATATATATAGATGCTTAAAGTCTTTTATTTTGTGCACTTAAAGTATTAGTAGTTTGTATTATGGATTCTTATTTATATGTTTGAGACTTTTATTTAGTTTTCTACAATTATTAAAAGTGATAGACTATTTAAAATGTTCATGAGGAACATTTAAAACTGTAATATGGAAAGTTCTATATTTTCTTAAACTTTTTTTAAAAGGAAAAAAAATGCAATCCAGTACATTAAGATTTGTTGTAAATAGGCCTCTCTTCAAATGTTTTCATGCCATATACACTCATGGAAATACAAGCTACTTTTACAGTGTACTTATTATTAGTTAGAAACCAAACTATAAGTGAACTATAGTGACAGGAAAACCTTTACGAATCAATATGTACAATACTAGAGAAAGGTGCTTTGTCAATGTAATGAGTTATTATTGTATGGGTTTTGATTCCAGAAAATTTCATGGACTAAATACTTGCTTACAGGCTTTATTTGAGAGATACTAAAAACTCCTCAGCTCAAATGATCTCCCTCATTGATACCAAACATTACCATTTGCATTTAATTTTCCTTATGCTAGCTCTGCTTCTCCTGGTGGGATTTATATGTGGGCTTTTTTTTAATGCATTCTATTTCTGAGAGGACAAATAGTTCCACATGATACCTCAGTGAGCTGGAGTATATCAGTTTTGCTCCCTGGGAATGAGTTTCCCCAGGGAAGAAGGAGGGCAGAGATTCTGAAAGGAGACAGAACCAAGAAACAAGGTTGCTGTAGGCCTCACAGAACAAGTAATGGTCATGGATTGCATTATGAAAATAGCAGCTGTTTCTGGGTGGCAAATGTTTGTTGGGTCTGTATGAACACCTCCGGCATGGTGTTAGCCTCAGGGCTTTTCTGATGAATTCAGCACACTGATCAAAAGGTTTTCATTGGTCTAATCTATTCATTCCTTCAATGAGAACTTGAAAGTGAAAGAGATGGTTAAATGCCCAATGAAGTGGAATTAACCTGAAATTAATTTGTCCTTCACTATTATGTGTTTCAGAGACTGGAGCACAAGGAAGTTTTGGTGGGCTTGTTGTTCCTGGTTTTCCCGTTCATCCCAGCCAGCAATCTCTTCTTCAGGGTGGGTTTTGTGGTGGCCGAGAGAGTCCTTTACATGCCCAGGTAATTACTGCTCATGATTTCGTCTTTATGAGGCCTGCCCTCTGTCACCAACACCAATAGCTCCAAAGAGACTGTCCTATAGGGTATAACAAATAGATCCTTGTGGAGCTAAGATGCTTATTACCTCAGCTTCAAAACCAGCCACAGGGCAGGTTGGATGAGCTCACTTTGCTCCCATTCACTCTAGTTGACAGTGGCTTCCCTCCAGCTGGAAGCTTGACAGTTAAATGGGAAAGAGTGACTGGAGTGTATTCAGGTTTTTAGCAGCAATCATTTACCAAGACATTATTTTCCAAATATCTATGTTTTATTAAGCATTATTATAGTAATTCTGTAGTAATACTTTTGATGTGTTTAAAATTATTAATTATGTTAAATAATATGATTGTAATTGAATTCTGTCTTCTTTCTTTCTCTGTCTCTTTTTTCTTTGGCTTTTCATTAAAAAATAGGAAAAAATCTCAAAAAAATTTGTCCTTGAGGGAAAAAAAATGGTTACAAATATAAAGGGCATTCAGACATATGTGATTACATCACACCACTTAGCTCTGAATGTCTGGACTGTGCTGAAGCTTGTCTGTTCTCTTGTCTTATTCAAATGGCATCTTTCCAAGGCCACATTTCTTTTCAGGTGCCTGGATATGTCCCTGAAATGGTTCTGCCATTTATCTGTTGTGTGACTTTGAATAAAACATGATGCTTTTTAGAAGCCAGGTTTTCTAATTTTTAAAATAAGGATTTTAGTGAACTTCCTAAAATGAGTAATTTAATGATTGATATATAAGAATGAATTTTTCTAAAAGCAAGTATCATAAACCAAAATATTATAAGGACATTATTTATTGATTGATATTCGGTTAGAATTTTAAATTGATTTAAACATCAATAAGTAAGATTTAATTTTTTTATTGATACTGAATTAGAAGTTTAAATATACATAAAATTAGAAATGAATTTCATAGCCTTTGAATTCCGCCCAAACCAAGTGCCTGACAGTGTTCTTAAGGCTTTGGAGCATCTGGTTTTGACTTGGTTCAGGAGAAAGCATCCCTTAAGTTTCTTTATATGTCTTTAGCACGTTTTGGAAGGAGGTTCTTTCTTGGTAAATACTATTCGATGAGGACAAAAATACAACACAAATATTTTGCATTCTCTATGGCCTTACGATAACAGGCTATGAGGTCTTGCCAATAATAAGAAATATGAAGGGCTAAAGGGGACAGCAGTGTCTATTCTCGATATGTTTTTGCTTAGACCAGTTGAAAGTGGCTTCAGTCAGGTGTTCTCTGTAAATACCTATTAGTCCAAGTGGAGTCGATATTTAGTTTTCATTTAACAGATATTCACAAAACACCATTGCTAGGCATACTGTTCTGGAATCTGAGGCTACAAAAATAAGTGAATCTCAGTTTTTCCCCATTAATTTAATAGCTGCTTATTAATAAAAAGGCATCTTTCTCTCTAAACATTTAACAGGTCATAATATTCTTTAAAATATTAATACTATTTTAACACTCATTGTAGCAAAACTTTTATTGAATCTTTATTATATGTCAGCACAATGCTAAGCATGTGGTATTCATTGTATCAGTTAATTCACGCTGTAGGCGGTAGTTGACAGCATGGCCCTGAAGCCAGAGCGCCTGTGTTGGAATTCTGGCTTAAACATGAGCATGCATTTCCTAAGCCTCCGTTTCCTTATCTGTATGCAGTGAAAGTAATAGCACCCAACTCAATGAGATATTGTGAGCATTAAATGAGATGATCGCTCATAAAGCCTAGAAAGTGTTTTGTATTGTACATGGTCAGTAAATATCAAGTATTATTATTGCAACGGTTGGGGTAGCTGACACCAGTATTCCTATTTTACAAAGAGAAAGCCTGGGTCTGCGAAGTGAAGTGACTTGCCCCGGGTGACCAGGGACATAGCTAGTGAGTGGCAAAGCTGGGAAGCAGATCCTTGCCTACCGACAGATCTCGCACCTTCCAGACTACATTGCTTCTGAAATAGTGACTTCTTAGTGTTCTGCTCAACTGAAAAGGAAGGAGGAAATGTGGATTTAGTTAAAGTACTTATAGCACAATTCCATTTGGTAATCAGGACCTGATACTTCCAAGAGTCGTGTGATCTAAACCTTCTGGGGTCTGGGTGACAAGAATTGCATGTGCAGCACACATTCTAGTCCAGATGCAAGAGAACAATTTGTGATAAACAGGAGGCTAGATTTTATTTTTTTGAAAGAAACCCTTAGGTAAACATTATGGAAGTCCATAATATTGTCATCAACCATGTGTGGAATATCTTATTTAAAGCAAGGGGTTCCTCTCACCCAGGTGGGTGTGTCCTCCAAACACCTGCTCTTCCCGTGCTGCTATATCTCAAATAGACCTTTCTCTGACTTTATTTCATTTTCTCTAAAAAAGACAAAGTGGTGTCCCTGCCCTTTTTGTGCTAGGAATAAACTGACTTGGATTAAAATAAATGTTCGGAATATGAAGAAAACATCAATATTACCAAGAGCAAGTGCCTGCCTCTCAAAAGCAATTTGGATTCTGCTGCATTGTGCACACTTGGTGCAGAGTCATCCAAAATCAATTTCAGTAAACCAGTCTTCATTAGAAAGGCGCTGTCCTCTTCCCTTCACGTTCCTGCAGCTATGCATTGCAGTGTCGGAGATGTGTCATCATTTTCCAAAGATTTCCCTTTACTGCCCAGCATCTCCTGTATTCGTATCCCTTTCATTACTGTGCTCAGTCAGGCCACTCCTCCTCCATAGCTACATGTGACAGGGAGGTGGAGGTGCTCTCCCGCCCTGTAGAGGTGGTCCTGGGGGCTGGTAAAGAGGTCAGGTAACTGGACCAGGTCTACAGCTCTGAGCATAAACATGAGAGGGTTTTGTTGTTTTTGGTTTTGGTTTTTAAAATATACATATTTATTGATTTCAGAGAGGAAGGGAGAGAGGGAGAGAGAGAGAAACATCAGTGATGAGAGAGAGTCATTGATCAGCTGTCTCCTGCACTCCCCACACTGGAGATGGAGCCCACAATCTGGTCATGTGCCCTGAATGGGAATCGAATTGTAACCTCCTGGTTCATAGATCAACAGTCAACCTTTGAGCCACACCAACAACACCAAAGCTGAGAGTTTAATACAGATTTTGAAAGGCTGAAATCAGAGGAAACTCAGGATATTTTTTTGTGTGTGTGAGACATTATCACTCTAATGAATCCCAATATTCTTTACAGTCATCATTGTAACTAACACCAGTGGAGAGCTGCTTTACTTATGAAGATGGCTGGATTCCATTGTTACCTAAAATTGTGCAACTGAGATGGTCCTGGCTGAGTCAGAAATTAAAGCTTAGGTGGGGAAACTTCTATGCTGTGAGCTTAGAGAGTTCAAATGACTCCAATAGAGCCGTTGTAAATATTGACAATTTTCTGTGAAAATGGGGGCTTCTTCTGGAAAAGATTTTACCTGCAATGATCAGCCACCCCATCTCAGTGGAGGATGGTAGAGAATTGGACAAAGAGTTGCCCAAATCTTCCTGGGGTGCCACAGAGAATTTGGCAGATGCTGCTGGCACCCCTTGGAGGGTGTCAGGGCTCTGGATTATGCCTGTTGCATTTAATGAACCTACACGTTGGCTTGGATGATGGTGAAGAGCATGTCCCAAGACTTTTAGATACGCAAGAATCTGCTCTGCATGACCCTCTTCCCATTATTGACCTTGACAAGAAACAGCCATTTCCACATCATCAGTACCAGAACTTTCAGGAAAACATATACACAGTGTGTTCAGTGGCATCCCAGAAAACATAGGTCATTATCTTTATGCTGACCTTCTGTGTTGTCTCAAAGACTTTACCAAACAGTAGGAAAATGAAGTAAAGAGCTGATCCTTCTGAGGAAGGTGACCTTCCTACTCATTAAATATTTTAAGTTATTATAGAGCCCCCTCTTGGCCTTAGAATCTCATTCATGAACACCCTCACTGGAGACTGGGTGAGTCCCATCAGTCCCAGGGGGCCTATTTGTCCATGTTACAAGATAGGCCCAGAATGAGTCAGACCAACAATGCTCTTTTATCTCCCATCTTTATGTCTAATAATGAACAAGCCACATATGCCTCATATTCCTCCATTCTAAGCTAGGGAAGACGGAAAATTCCACCTTCCTCTCACTTGCACTTCCTTTTACTCCAAAGCTGTGGATAAAAGGAACAGAGGTAGGCTATCTGTTCATCACTGCATGGCTTTAGGGTCAAAGCTTTACCACCAAAAAAAAAAAAATTGCAATAATCTTTTCTTCTGATGATAAATGCCATTTTTGTCAATGCCCTTTTTGAATAGGCAGGAGAGTTTGGGGCTTAAATCATTCTTTCACAGGAATTTTGATCTCTTATTCTTACCTCAAGAGAAGCATATACTTTTCTGGTTACCTTTTTTTTGTATTTTATAAAAACCACATTAGAATGTTTAAAAGGCCTAAAATCATTTAGAACCAATGAAGCAGAAATAGTTATTGAGAGCATTCAAATAAAGTCATAGAATGTGCTTGGATATCCATTCATATGCCAGATTAAGGGTGATTTATTCACTTCAGTGCCAAAGAGCAAATTCCTAAGCTACTTTAAGAAAACATGAATGAATGGAGACAGGAAAGGAATAGACAGGAATAAGTGAAGGCAGCAACAATATTGTGGATAGAACTGATCAAGAGTAGTTGAAACCACAGAAGATGACATGTATTTGAGGAAAAAAAAGAAAAATAACAAATTGCCCTACTCTTAGAAAGAGATGGCATTTGAATTGTATAGACCCTAAATGTATGGACAGCCCTAGCCAGTTTGGCTTAGTGTATAGAGCATCCACCTGAGGACTGAAGGGTCCCAGGTTTGATTCTGGTCAAGGGCAAATACTTCAGTTGCAGGCTTGATCCTTGGCCTGGATTGGGGCACATGTGGGAGGTAACCAGTTGATATTTCTTTCTCACATTGATGTTTTTCTCTATCTCTCCCCATCCCTTCCACTCTTTCTAAAAATCAATGGAAAAATATCCTCAGGTGAGGATTAACAAATAAAATAAATGTATGGGCAGACTAGACATGGAAAATTAGAGAAAAGATGACTCTTGTTCATTTTCAATTTTGAGAACTATCTTCAAATCAAGCCTACCAATTTGAAGTGGAATTTTTAAATCTTACATAGGTTGCTACTGAAAACAATACTGCAGTACCTGTTTTCACATGGCAAAATGAGAAATGTTACCTCTGAAGAAACACTACCTCTGTTACCTGATATTGGGGACCCTTCTGATGAGACATCTATGCATGTGCTTCTTCCAAATTGCTGGGGAAGAGTGATGATCACTTAAGAGTGAATCGAAGTTGTACCAGATACTAAAATCAGCGGAGAATTTTTTTTGGTAACAACAAAAACTTATTTTAGCAAATCCAGTAGGAAGATGACTGAACTGGGAATCAGGACAGCCCAACCTGTCCCCACGCTGGCCAGGCTAAGTTGCCTTTAACACCGGCAATATGAAGCCCTAGTAATATAAACAAATAAGGCCTCATGATCCGAGGAAGTCTCCTATGGCCACAGAACTGGAGAGTGGCACAGAAGATGTAGTTCCAGACTCTTTATTCTCTAGTAAAATCCTTTTCTTCACTGCAAACCCCCAAATGCAAAGCCTGTACCGGAACACTTTTGTTCTGTTGCAGCTAATAGTGGCCTGGGGGCCTTAGGACATTACTCTATTTAAGGGAGTCTGGTATAGAGACATCTGTTTCTACCTGCAATACCAACTCTGTGTATTTCCTGCCTTCAGTTTCCTCATGTATGAAATGGAAGCTACGGAGGATTAAGTTTAAGTTAGATGATATATGTAAAGCCAGTACTGTCCTGGTCCCATATAAAGTACTTAGCACAGTGCCTGGCACATAGGAAGCATTCAACAAATATATAAACATAAGGTAGCTAATTATATTTGCTTATATGTGCGGTCTTCGGCCACGTGGGGGCATTGCCCTGGGGCTATTGGAATCTCAGTGCTTTTCTGCTCTGTTTCCTACACGGAGGCAGAAAACAACAATTAAGATTTCATGAGTGGGGCAGTTGGGAAGGAAGTAGGTGAAGCTGTGTGTTAGGTGTGAGGAAGCATGGACTCTGGAATCTGTATGAGCTCTGTGACCTCATGCAGCAGGTCAGTTCACCTTTTCCTGCTCTTTGTGAAGGCCAGAGTGAGAAGGCAGCTGCCCTTGCTGATGTGGTATCCGCAGGTGTCCCGCCCCCCTCTCGTTTCAGAACTTTGTTCACAGGTCATCTTTTCACCGAGGCCTTCCCTGAGCCCCCGTATTAAATCTCAACCTCCACCCCACCTTGGACTCCCTTATTCTCTTTCCTGCTGTCTTTTTCTCCACCCAACACAGCATATTACTCTCTGTGTGCGTACTCTTTGTTTTTTTTTGCTTATCAGCTGTTCCTCCCCACCCATGTGAGTTTCACGAGAATAGGAATTATTGTCTGTTCTATTCACTGGTCTGTTCTTGGTGCCTGTCACAGTGTCAGGTACGTAATCAGTGTCTGTTAAATGCCTGATGAATGAAAGAGTGGAGCCTGGAAGGCCTTCGTATGGCCAGAGAAACAGCCTGCTAGGTCAGGATTTGGGATCGGGCTGGGGATATAGGAGTAAATGGCAAGCAGCCTCATGAACAGAACCCTCCATATGATGGCATCAGCGTGGTCATTTGTACAAAAACAGGAGGTTTTTAGAAAAATCTGAATACCTTTATGGCCAAACATAGGGCATTGTGGAAGTGTGAAGAGGATTTTTTTAAACATATATTTTTATTGATCTCAGTGAGGAAGGGAGAGGGGGAGAGAGATAGAAACATCAATGATGAGAGAGAATCACTGATTAGCTGCCTCCTGAATGCCCCCTACTGGGGATCGAGCCTGCAACACCAGCATTTGCCCTGACCCTTCAGTCCGCAGGCCAACGCTCTATCCAAGGCAGTGAAGAGGGTTTTTGTTTTTATTTTTTGTTGTTGTTTTGTTTTGCACTAGTGACTGTGTCTGGTATTTACAAGGCTCTGCAAGGTGCTTGCAGCAACCAAATTTAGTGACTGGGATGAGGGATCAGACCATGGGCCTCCTTGGCTCAAACCATCATCCCCAGTGGTGAGTGGGGTGGTGACTCCCTTTGGCCAAAAAGTGGACCCTAAAACTTTAGGGAGCTGGACCAATGAAGTCTGGGACTTAAAGTATGGAATTGGAGCTCTAACTTGAATTGATTCCAGGGCCTCCACGTCAGGAACTTCAAATGCTTCTCTCTTGTTCGTCAGCCCTTGATACCAAAGCACAGACATTTAGAAAAGCAAAGAGGAGGAAAGTAGAGAGGTCTTTCTTTTAAAGGCGGTGTGTGAGAAATGAGAATATTCAGGTGTTTCCTTTTAGAAAGCCAACCTCCTTCATAGGCTGAGTTCTTTGAGGGAGAAGCCTCTGTGTTGTTCACAATTGTATTTTTAGTGCTCGGCATATTGCCAGTTACATAATAGAGAGGGAATGAATAAATCATTGAATAAGTAAGTGTGCTCTACCAATTTGGGGGCTTCTTGTAGCATTAGTAGTCTGACTAATGTAGGATTTCTTTACACAAGCTTGCTTTGTTCTTAAAATATTCTGTAATAATCTGTTGTTATAGTCTTTAGAATGAAGTGAATTTTGACTGAAGTGCACACAGCAGTAATGTGTACAACTCAATGCTTGTGTTTTTCTGAGGCCAGTCAGCACCCAAGCAGCATCCCTGTGGGTGTGTAGATGATGTTAGGAACCATGTTCTGTGTTTAGCGACATGATTTCAGCATGCTGAAATTCCACTCTCATGATGCAAGGGACTCTTCATGTCTGTTTGGAAAGCCAAGCCAGCCTCAGCAAGATAATCATATCCATGCAGCCTGTCTGTGATAAGCTCCAAACTACGAGGCTGTGGGTAGATTTTTCCTTCAGCTCAAGGACTTGACTGGCCGGAGTGGAGACATACTAGGGGTCTCATCCCTGGAGAGAGAGACCAATGGCCTCGGTGTACAGCATCCTTCCCAGGACCTGAGAGGGAGCTCCCGGGGACTGTCTCCCACAAAGCTGTGATGGGACTTGCTATAACCTAGAGGCCACATTTGGGCGCATGGTGCCACCAGTGCCACACAATGCCAGTAACATGAGGGGCCAAGGGTCGAAGAGTCCATTCAGGACCCAAGAACATGCATGAGGGGCTTGTCATGAGGCCTGGGCTGCTGAGATCCAAGGCAGTTTGGCTCTCCACACTAATGCCAAGGAACTCGCCAGTGTCCTGAGGGCCTGTTAAAGGACTGACATGTAGAGGTTGTATAAGACAGGGTCGTTTGTACTTGTTGTTTCTCTATCACTGGACAAGCTTCATTTGAAAGTTAGTTATATGGGATGGAATGCTCAGGGGGATGCCATTGCACCCCCAAAGTAACCCTGCCTCCCCCCTACCCTGTTTTCCAGCATGGGCTACTGCATCCTTTTTGTGCATGGACTGAGCAAGCTCTGCACTTGGCTAAATCGATGTGGAGCCACCACCCTGACCGTGTCCACTGTGCTGCTGCTGCTGCTTTTCTCTTGGAAAACTGTAAAGCAGAATGAAATCTGGCTGTCAAGAGAGTCCCTCTTCAGGTATGATTTGATGGTATAAGAGTGATCTCTTCCCATTCATTCTTTTGCTTATATACTTGTTTCGAAACAAATGAGCTCACATGGGTCTAGCAATATTTATTGATCCAGAAAATTTTTTTGATTAAGTTTTAAACGGAAGGTGTTATTTTTTGTTTTAACTTTGATTTTTGCAAAGGATATATAAAGTTTTGCAGAAGCTCGTGCTAGGTGAATTTATGAAAATAAGGCCCGTGGAAAGGTTTTTGGGTCTTAATGATGAGCAGGGCTGTAAAATGAGATCTAAATACAAGGAAAGGAGCCTAATATCTTTTCCAGTGAATGGGAAAGATAAGCACGTGACAAGAAGGAAGAGAAATGCAATGCGTTTTCTTCAAATATTTCAGAATATTAAGTTGTGATTTGTGATCTAGCTGCTTTATTTTAAACATTAATGGTGAATGAGGAAATTAAAGACTGTTTTATCTCCCAGTAAGTTTTCATGTGGAAGCTGCTTCTGAATATAACAATGTCATCATATAGCCCTAAACTTGGCATAAAGTATAAACATTCTTTGGGGCTGTAGCTCATCACACTCTGCTCCTGGGCTTAGTCTGTCTCCCTAGTGCCGTAGTGTTGGCGACCTTCACCTTTGCTCCCCTATCACTACCACACGTGGCCTCCCAACAGTATTTCCTCCCAGTCTCTTATCCTGACTTAGGACACAGTTGGCCAGTTCAGTCAACATGGTTTTCACTGGGTTCCCTGCTCAGCTGGTAGCCACCACTTATTCTTCTGAGGCAAATAACTGGAACAGAATTGGAGTCACTTGGAAAAACAGGGTAAATATTGGAAGAGCATAAAAACGTGCCCAGAATGACAGGCAGTGAAGAACCTGGCATTTAGCCAACAGGGAACGGGCATCTGGATAGTCTGTCCTGAGCCCAGGTGCACCCTCAGGAATGAATGGGTAAACTTATACCAGTTTTTTCCTGTTTCACATCCAAGTCCTGGGAAAATAAAGTCCTCTGGCTGAGCTTGAGCCTAAGTCACATACCTACCCCTTGTCCTCACAAGGGCACTGGGATGACCGACCTGGCCAGAGAAGCCCCTCTGACTTCCCTGAGGCAAGTTACGGGAGGCAGAGCACCTCGGGGCTCCACTGAGACCTCACAAAGGGAGACAGGAGAGAATTCCCCACAGGAAATCCAAGTACTGTAGGAGGGGCACAGACTCTGAGCTGCCAAGAATGAGTGAATGAATGAGTAAATGAATGAGTGAACAAACAAGACAAATTTTCACTGCACTCTTCTACTGTTTTAAAATAATAGATCTGACCCTACAACTTGGCAATTTAACTTTTTAATAGAGAAATTAATCTGGCATGTATGTCTTATTAGCTTACTTATTACTGCTCTATCATTGTCATCATTATCATTGCCATCATCATTCTTTCAATGGATTCTGTAGGGACCTGCTGCCATTTAAGGTGTTTTGTGTGGATTTGATTTTTTTTTTAAGAATTTTTTTTTTCACGTTTAGCCGTCAGGTTCTTTTTAGTCTCTGTCATACCCTCCACCTTCAGTGCAGTCCTTACACACAGTAGACTTGTTCCCTCTTACTACCCAGGGCTGAGGCCATTCTGCAAACACAAGGGCATTGAAGTTCAGGAATATAACTGTTGGCTTTTTTTTTTTTTTTTTTTTTGCTTTCAGTAGTGAGTGCTTTAATGAGAAACTTAAAAATGGTTCTGCCCTGTGTTAAATCTTTTCCTTGGATAAAGATACTAACGGTGGTTGTGTCTCCTAATGATTTTTACTGCTCAATCAGAGCAGCTTGGGGAATGGATTTTGGCAGGCAGCAGTTTATTTCAAGAGTAATAAGCTAGTGTTCCAGCCCTCCACAGTTGATGCCAGTAGTTTTAAATAAGAAAAGAAAAGCAAAATGTTCATTGACCTTACATCTAGAAGCTTCTGTTCTTTTACATGGAAGCATGTAGTAAGTGAACAGTTGGTTACTAAAACACATATGTTTTAGTATGTTTATTCCACATATGTGCTTAGAGAAACTTTAAGACAAGGTTAGTGGTTGAGTGTGGGGTCTGGAGGTCAGCTTCCTGGCTCCACTCCAAGTTCCCCCATTTAATAGCTGTGTGATTTTGGGCAAGATACTGAACCACTCCATACCTTCATTTCTTCATTTTAAATTTGAGAATCATAATAGTGTTAATCTCCTGAATGTAGTGTAAGAAAAAAAAGTATGTGAAATATGCATAAGACAGTGTCTGGCATATGGTAAACACCATGTGAGGTTTTCAGATTCTTATTTTCCAGTGTATTCTAGGATGGGGGGTGGGTAGTAATTGACTGTAGAGAAGCCAGAAGTCGCCATGGGTGTCAGATGTATGAACATATTTTGATACAGTGTAGCAGCCGTAAACAGAAGTATATACAAGACACTGTAAGTGCGGGCAGAGGACCAAGACCAACCCAGGCCTTCAAGGACTGTTCTCTTGCAGGCCTGAGCTGAGTATGGAAGGATGAAAAAAACCTAAATTAGCCATAATGGCCAGAAAACTAAGAGGTGGCTGAATTGAGTAAGAAAACCTTGCAATGGTTCTACATAAGCTGGTGTCCTTGGCAGAGGCCCTATTTCAGTATTCTCCTCTGTTCAAAACAATAAATCCGTTGAGCATCATTAGGACATATGGTCTCATTGAGGTCTCACTAATTATGTTGGGTGGTTATTCTTGACAATATATAAACAATCAGTCTAGCCGGCGTGGCTCAGTGGTTGAGCATTGACCTATGAACCAGGATGTCACAGTTTGATTCCCAGTGAAGGCACATGTCCAAGTTGTAGGCTCAATCCCCAGTGTGGGGTGTGCAAGAGGCAGCCGATCAATGACTCTCTCTCATCATTGATGTTTCTGTCTCTCCCTCTGAACCCCATTCATGAACTGTTTACGTGGTCATAGACCACCGATTAAGATTGGCCTAGATCATCATCCCCCTATGTAGGAAACACATTTTTCTTTCCTCCCCTCTGAATTACTGAACCATAGAGATCAGTTGACTTTTCAGGACATATAATGTAAACCAGGGTTGGCAAATATTTTTGTAAAGGGCCAGATAGTAAATATTTTAGGCTTGGTGGGCCTTGCATTCTCTTTTGCATCCATACCACTCTGCCTTTGTCTCAGGAAAGAAACCAAAAGGACCATAGGTTGACAACACATTGACGCACCTGTGGCCCACACAGCAATAGTTTGCTTACCAATGATATAAATGTTGTGATCATGTAAGTCTAAAGTTACTAGTCTCTTGTGGTACCATTCAGAAATGATTCTGACCATATATTAAATTTGATTGAAATCTCTGCTCAACTACTTACTAGGTCTGTAACCTTAGAAAGAGGTCTTAATACCACTTAGCTTTAACTTCCTCATCTATGATATAGAAAACACATTAATACTACCCATCTGATAGGTTGTTGAAGGGATAAAATGAGATAATCCATGGAAATGGGTGCTTGATTCAAAATGAGCATTCCTTAAGTATCGGCCATACTACGCGTGGCATTGTGAAGCCTCAGGTTAAAGCAAGGTCAAAATTGAGGAGATGACAATTTCTTCTTAATCTTTCCTGTTAACCTTTGGCTGAACACCACTTTTTTAAAAAAAGAGAGAGAGAGAGATTATTATCTAATCAGGAATTTGCGGATGGTTCTCCTGACCTACTGTTCAGTCATACCAACAAAACAAATTGATGCTCTATAATCTTGGAGATATACTCTGTATAGAAGTGGTCTTTTTTATTGTTATTTCTGTTATTTTTTTCAAGTTTCTGCAAATGAAGGATGTGAGGGAGAAATACAAAGTGCATGAATTAAGATCCTGAGTTGAAAGGGAGATTTTTCATAATCATTATTGTAATTATTAATAGGGTTTGGGACCCAGCCATATGATTTATGGACACTACATTTCCTTGTGGAGTAAATATGTGTAAAGCTGTATGTTTCCTTTAAAACAGTTGTGAGTACTCAATCATAGCACCAAGAAAACAGACTGAGGAGTCTGGCCCCGAGGGAAGAGCAACCTGGCCAGGGATAGCAACATGGAAAGTTTTGCCCTTGGCCAATTGTTTATTTGCCTTTTTTTTTTTTAAGAAAATGTTCATTGCAAAATGAGGGGCTGATAAAACACAACAACAACAAACCACAAAGAGAACATAAAGGTCAAAAACAACAATGGGAGAATGTGTGTTGTTAGGATTCAGTTGCTCCACCCGCAGCTGCTTGCCTGTCATGAATATTATTATTTCCTCTCACCATCATTGAACAGTGCACTGATCTCATCCAGGAACTTGATCCCACAGGCCTAATTGTCTGTTCCTCAGTTTGTGCAATGTAAATTAGAGCAACTATGCTGATCACACAGGGAAGACTCCGTCCCATGAATAGGCCAGTAATACTCATGCTGAAATTGAAGTTTTCTTTAAAACCTACCTGTTACCATCCTAGCTGGTTTGGCTCAGTGGATAGAGCATTGGCCTAAGGACTGAATGGTCATGGGTTCAGTTTCAGTCAAGGGTACATGCCCAGGTTGTTGGCTTGATCCCCAGTAAGGAGTGTGCAGGAGGCAACCAATCAATGATTCTCTCTCATTGTTGATGTTTCTATCTCTCTCTACCTCACCCTTCCTCTCTGAAATCAATAAAATATTAAATAAATAAATAAATAAATAAATAAAATAAAACCTGGTACCATGTACTGTTTAGTTCTGGGTAGAAAAATCAGAAATTTTCCTGGAAAGAAATTGGATTTTTTAAGCCATTACTCTCACACTGACCCAGATCATGCCCCTGTGACTAAATTCACTTGGATAATATCCATTTTAAATATTATGTTAAAATCCTAGCTCTGTGTGTCAGCTGGGGGGCCTCACCACAGGGGGGCGGAGAGGGGGGGTAGGAAACGGATGGTTTCCCTGGAGCACCCACTGAAGGTCAGCCTTTGTAAATCTTTCCACTGAGAGCAGAGGATTCATTCCTCCAGGCTCCTCCCTGGGGGACCAGTCCTGCTGCAGCATTCAGAGAGCTTTCCGTGGGGAAGGAACTGGGGAATCCGCAATGTTCAGAATACAGATTTCACTTAATCTACCTTTGAGGAGCAGTTCTCCCCCCAAACTTCAACTGGCCCTGTTGTTCCTGAGTGAGGGTCCCTCTGATGCAGCCTTTCCAGAGAGTAAACTGCCTTCTGCTGGGAGAACGAGAGCATTATTGAAAAAAGTCACCTGGATGTGCAGGGTAGGGAAGTAGATCAGGATGCCAACTGTTCCTAATATGAATTTATGGTCCATATTTTCAGCCTCACCCCTCATCCCCCCAAAAATCCTACCTATCTTTTAAAAATTTTTTTAAAAAATATATTTTATTGATTTCAGAGAGGAAGGGAGAGGGAGAGAGAGATAGAAATATCAATGATGAGAAAATTATTGATCAGCTGCCTCCTGCACAACCCCTACTTGGGATCAAGCCCGCAACCTGGGCATGTGCCCTGACTGGGAATTGAACCTGTGTCCTTTTGGTGCATGGGTAGATGCTCAACCACTGAGCTACATGGGTGGGGCATTTATTTTAAAAAATATCAGACTTAGTCAATGGTAAATGTTAATTTTCAATAAAACTTAGTAGGGAGGCCAATTCACATTCATTCCTCCTATAATGAATAATTTTTGTAGATAATCTCAATTTTTTTAAAGGAAGTCTATAAGTGAATGCAGGAAGCAAGGAAGGAACAAATTGAATTAACCTGAGCATACAGGGTTGTTCTTCAGCCATTCACCCATCTCCATGTCTTGCCACCAATGCTTCAGGTTCAGTTAGCATTACTGTTTAGTTGTGGGCCGCTATGCACTGCCTTCATTGTTTTCCATCAAAGCATGTTTAGTAACTCGTATAATTCACAAATTGTGGAAGACTTGACTTTAAAGGGTGCAATGGATATTTCAAATGCAGGGTCATGAAACTGTGAGTAGAATATGAAGGAAACTTCCCCCTGGCCATGTGGCTCGGTACTTTGGATCATCATCTCTTATACCAAAAGGTTGTCGGTTCGATTCCCAGTCAGAGCACATACCTGGGTTGTGGGTTCGATCCCTATTCAGAGTTCGTACTAGAGGCAGCCTATCGATGTTTCTCACAATGATGTTTTTCTCTCTCTCTCTTCCTTCTTTTCTCTCAAAAAATCAATAAAAACATATCCTCAGCTGAGGGTTTAAAAATATATATAAACTAGAGGCCCAGTGCACAAAATTCATGTACGGGTAGGGTCCCTAGCAGCTGCCAGCTGCTGGCCAGAGCCTCCCTTCCCTGGCTACCAGCTGCCAGTGGGGCCTTCCTTCATTCCGTGCCGCCCCCTAGTGGGCAGCACATATCATAGTGAGCAGACAATCTCCTGGTCGGTTGAACTCCTGCCTGACGGGACAATTTGCATATTAGGCATATATATACTAGTGGCCCAGTACACGACATTTGTGCACATTAAAAGAGAATTAGTGAGAAGAAATATTTTAATATTGCTATTTGCCCTCTCTCTATAATAGAAGTGTCAGAAATGAAAGAAAATTAGAAAAATGTATATAAAATCTCCCTCCTGTCAGAGTCTGGACCTAGAGTCAAGTCCCCGCCCACCACCCTCACGCACTTCGAAAAACGCAGGAGACCCAGACCCGAATGGCCCCACCCACATTGGGTGAGACCTAGACCCAGCCAGCCCCACCCCATCAAGCCTCTCCAGGCAGGGGGCACAGCCTCAGGTCCCCCGGTCCGGCGCCAGGGCAGGGGGTGAGGCCTGTCAAGTCCTGCCCGGCGGGGGTGTGGCCTGAGGTCCCCTGTTAAACCCCACTGGGCAGGGGGCACAGTCTGAGGTCTCCTGGCCCGGCTCCAGGGTCGGGGGCATGGCCTGAGGTCCCCCGTCAAGCCCCCCAAGCGATGGGTGCAGCCTGAGGTCTCCCGGCCTGGAACCAGGGCGGGAGTCCCTCATCAAGCCCCGCCGGGCAAGGGGCATGGCCTGAGGTCCCCCATCAAGCCCAGCCCCCCGCCTTCCCCTGCAGCGTCATACCAGTCCTGAATGGGGACGCATGCAGACAGTGTGAAGATAGAGCTGGCGGCAGAAGTCCCCGCCCCTGGCCCTGCCCACAGACTGGTCGTGACTGGGACACCGTAATGGACAAATTAGCGTATTACCTCTTTATTATATAGATAGATATGAAGGACAACATTCCTAAGCAGTACTCTTTGTTGCTCTTTTTTTTTTTCTTCTAATTAATTCTAGGTCTGGAGTTCAAACTCTGCCCCATAATGCCAAGGTTCACTACAACTACGCAAACTTCCTGAAGGATCAAGGTCGGAACAGAGAAGCAATCTACCACTACAGAACGGCCCTCAAGTAAGCACCATGCACCATATGGGTGTAGCTGTTGTGCCTTTCAGGTCCTGTATTTCACTCACCCCTCTGAGCATGTGGCGGGTTAGTTTCTTTCTCATGACAATGAACATCTCCTTGGAAGTGGTATAGACCTTGGATTCTGAGTCTTATGGCTCAGTGTTCAAATCTGTTATTAGTGTGGTAACTCTACCTTGCTTTTATCTCAATGCTGTCTTGTAAAAGTTTCACTGCTACATATTGCAAAACGAAGTGATGTTCAGTTGCACACACACACACACACACACACACACAGGCAAACTGGAGTTGGTTGTCAAAAATATACTTGTAAGTTCTCAGGATATTTACTCTGATGAATTGTACCCACTCTAGGCTTCCGACTGTCTGAAAGGATTTATGTGAAGACATTTGAGTATACCAAATATGGTTTGATGTATGACTTTAAGAGAAACTAAAAATTCAAGTTCTCAATTACCAGCAACAGTCTGTATTGCTCTTAAGTACTCTTGAAAATTGCAACTCTGGCTTTCAAAATGGTTTTCTCCAAAAGGTCCCAGATAATGAACATATTTATCCTGGAACCTGTGGAGACGTGATAACTAACACAGCCTCAGACTCTCCAAATGTGGGCAAAATACAGCAAGGTGCATCCTCTCTTTACTAAATCCCAGGGGGCTCACCGAAGCTTCCTGAAGAGTTTTCCATGCCCCCACAGATTGACTCACATCTGGTCGAATTTTCTGTTCCTGTTCCATCTTAGGACATACTTAAAATATATAAACCAAACAAATATATTTTACTGACGCGCTAACTCTATTGACTCAAAGCTCAGATTGAAATTGTCATTCTTAAAGTAACCGACCTGATTTTTAAAAGTATCCCTTTGAACAGTGTTCTGCTCAAGTGTGTTGTTCATCAGTCAACATCTGTTAGATTTTAAGACCTGTTACTTAATATTCAGTATAGCAAGCATTTTCAACTGTTGCATCAAGTTCACTGTCAAATACTTTCCCAAAGATTACAAGAAACGTTAGGTTCTGGAAGAATACTGGTAACAGAGCTTTTTATTGAGGAATAGACATTTTTATTAAGGAGTAGAAGATAGCTTTTAAAGTGTTAAGGAATGATATTCTTTCACTGGAAGGCAGTTTACCCAAATGTTTATGATGCTTATCATGGGCTGGTAAGATTATGGTTTAAATTTTTTTAACTTTCTTTTGTGCTCCAGATATTTACAATGAACACGTATCACTTTGGCAATGAGGAAATGTCCTTTTTAAAAAGGCATATTCCTTCAAGGGTACACATAAAGTGTGTTTTGGCTTTAACAATTGGCGTTTCATGATTTTAGCTGGCATTCTTGAAGGAAAGAAAAGAGCAGTAAGTTTGTGTGAAAAATATTGATTGGAAGGAAGTGTATCGGTATCTTTTTAAATTTGTTTCATTCTAACAGACTATTTTCTCTCAAGTTCGCACAGGAAAATATGGCAGGCCCTGAAGCACAGCTTGGGGCAAAGGTATAAGTTAAGTAAATTCTCTGGCAGGTGATTTTACTGAATTATAGTAGCCAGTTGGGTACTTCAGCTTCTATCCCATGAAACAATAAAAATAAATGTTCAGCAACTATGCTTCTGGAGGAAACATGTCCCTTGAGAAATGAGGAAAAACAGTGAAAGCAGTAAATATACCGCATAGTAATTAGTGAAACATTTCGCTCTCTTAGACCAGATTCAAAAATACTTCTGATCTAAAATAAAGTATCATTATTTTTGTGTGGATATCTCTGTGACGAATTTCCAACAGATGTGGGTATTTTTTGTTTTGTGTGTGTGTGTGTGTGTGTGTGTGTGTGTGTGTGTGTGTTTAGAGACAGAGGAAGGGAGAGGAGTAGAAAGATAGAAACACTGATGAGAGAGAAACAACATCCATTGGCTATCTCTTGCACACCCCCAAATGGAGATGGAGCCTGCAACCCAGGCATGTACCTGAACCAGGAATCGCAATCGGTGACCTCTTGGTTCCTAGGTCCATGCTCAACTGCTAAGCCACAATAGCCTAGCTGTGTGTGTTTTATAATTTAAATAAATTGTCACTTTGTGTTAGAAAATGAAAATACTAGGACTGTTCATTACCAGAAGAAGGCCCTTATTTTGATATTGCTATTTCTTTGTGGAAGTTGCTGAGACAGGAATTCCTCCCCCTCCCAACTGTTCCACCTCTGTTTCAACTTCAATGTATCTGATGTTTTCCATATTTGCACACTGCAAGAAAGAGAATGATTAGGAGAGATGCAGGGTTGAAGGTGATATTATCTGAAATCAGGCCCAACAGTTACTCATTCCTGTTGTACCGACTATGTAGATCCCAGTGGGAATGGTGAAATTAGTCATTAGGGTTGTGTCAATACCAATATCTTTTTGGCTGGCGTACAGTCCTAAAAATAGCACTATATTAGATTGGTAATTCTATATCACATGATTATTCTGCTTCTTTTAAGCTTTATTCTATTTTTTTTAACCATGTAGAAGTATTTCTGGAGCACAAGGGAAATCTCCCCAGGAAAATGCTACAGCTGAGGTTATAGATTCAGATTAAGATCCACATCATCAAAGAAAAATGTCAGGACCCTTTCCCAACACAAGTATCAGTTTTGCTTTGCTGTGAGGGGCAGCTCTCATGTCTGTGCCTAGTCTGAGTTCTGTAAGGCTTGCGATTCTGTTTTCTGGAGAATCAGAAGACCCCTGGTGGATCTGCCAGGTAGCTCCAATGCTTTTTGACAATTGCGTTACCCTGGGGAAGGTTTCTGCCATGGCGCCTTATTTTATGGAAATAGAAAGGCTAGAGATCGCCCAATATCTCAGCTCTCCCATGAAATGCCCCATCCCATAAATCCCAATGGAGAGGTGGTGGCCCTGCCTGGATGAAGTGTAGAAGACACTGAATGTGTACTTGGCCAGTGTGTTGTTGATTAGCTTAAAAAGTCTGTTAAAGGTGAAGAGTTTTAAAACAATTTATGCATGCTCTCAAATTTTATATTGTACCCCCAAATTTTACATCTACATCTGTTCACCAATCTACTACTGTCAAGCCAAGTCCTTTCCTCCGAGTAAGAGTCTGCTGATTAGATGCTGCAAAACCACACCCATTTGAGAATTTTCTGATTATACTCCTCCAGTCTTTTACAATGATCTCACATGTCTAACTCAATGGCAATTTTTTGAACAGCTTCTCTTTTTTAAGTACTTTCAGAGTATTTGCTTAGTTTTAATGGAAATAGCAACTCTCTTATTTATATTTACATTTTATCAGTTTGCAAAATATTTTATTATACTGTACAATTGCAATAAAAGCTTCAACTGGAATAATTTTGTTCATAAACACAATAGACTCTTAGCAGCCATGCAGCTCAGCCCATGGGAGCAAAAGGGCCCCGGCTTACAGAGAAAGTTTAAGTTGTGGATATCCACTGATAATGTTTTACAGAGAACATGTGGGGATCTGATGACATAATTAGAGGCTGTTTTAAAAGAGTTTGCACTAGGTGATAGAGTCATGGAATCTATTTTTTCATCTTGTATTTAAATTCCAGACATGACTGGATTACTGGTTGGCTAAAATGGGTGGGTCATCAGGAATCCTGCAGCCAGGAATGAGAGTAGAGTTTGTCTTTGTCCAGGTGGGTCAGGAAGGTCTCTCCACAGATTCTGCTGAACATTTGTTCACCTAGACTCTAATGATATGGCATTTCTTCAATACTCGTTCTTTTATTACTTCCCATTTCCACAGACATTTATTGTAGTCTAATGGGATCTCCTTGCCAAGTTCCAGTTACCCACATAGGAGGAAATACAAAGGACGATACCAATGGGCACTACTCTCCTGACAAGTCTTTACTTCATGCATTAAAAAATTCCAATAAGAAGTCTATTTTTTCCCATGCGTTAGCCAGTTAAAAGCAAGTGTAGATTTCTTGTGTCCAGGGGCATTAAAAGCACATTCCTTCCCTTTTAGTTATGCCCATAGAAAAGAACCTGCTCAGGAACTTCAACCCCTTTGAACATAGCTTTCTCTCCTTTCAGATTTTCTGTTTAAAACATCAATAACAGATATATTAGGAGTGGACAAGGCGGCTCTAAGGGGCCCAGGGCTGGCCCAGGACAACTTGAGCACCCCCAGGGCAAGGCATTGCATCTCCTGCATGATAGGGTTATGGGGGGGGGGGGTGAATCTTAAGATGATTTATTGTGTATTTCATGTTGAAAGCATATTTGTGAAAATAAAATAGTTGTCTGAGTGACTGAGAGGATCATAGCCCTTTTATCAGGATGGAATCCTGCACATGGCCGGTATCCAAGCACCTGGAAGACATCAGCAGACCTGGGTGTGGCCAGGCATTATGCTAGTAGGGTGGGAGGAAGACAGCATCGAGAAATCTAACCGTGCCCCACTGCTCACTGATGTCCTGAGTATATCAATAAGATTACTTTATTATAAATCCTTTGCAAAATTCTATCTATAAAACTGGTGGGGTTTGAGCATCTTTTAAAAATCAGGGTTTATGTAAAAAGTCTTTCTTTACACAGTCTGTTTTGAATGAACATTTGAAATAACTCTACTGACGGCAGGTGGCCTTGGATACCAGCTGCCATGTATCTCTGGAAAGAATTAAAATTCCAATGTCTTTGCTAGCCAGGTTGAAGAAAAGGAGATGCATTCTTCTGCTGGTGTGGTATTTTCACTTACAGAAGTATAAATATATACATATATACACATATAAATGTTAAGTCCCGCAGTTTTATTCATTAATTTAAGAAATTAAGTATATTTCATTCGGACAAAAGACAGAATTTTGGTCACATTGTGGACATACTTATGGACTAAATTTCCAAATGGAAGTTCCATAATTTATACTGCCCTCTCTGTCTCTTTTGTGATTCCCCAGGAAACAATGGGTGGCAGAGATTTGCGTGCAGAATGTTTATTCAGGAATGTTCTCTGAAACACCAAGTAAGAAAGCCAGGGAAGCAAGAGGTGCAGAGAGAGTTGAGGTGCAGTGCAATTACTAGGAGGCTTCAGCGGATCCCACAGGAGCTCTGGAAAACCCCTCAGAGTCCTCCTGAATGGACAGGAGCTGGAACCTTTATACCCCCTTAAAACTAATCCCTGCCCCCAGGCAGGGAGGGGAGTCTTGAGTGAGGCAACTCTCTGAGGCTGAGAGCAATGCCCAGGGAAGAAATGTGAGCTGTCAGCAGCTAGGGAACACGTGCCTCACACTTGAATAGGACCTCTGGATGGTGCAAGACAGCATCCACTACACACCAGCTTAACTTATGATTTTTCTACATGTCAATATGAGTTTTAACAGAATATCATTTAGATTTTCTGTTAAAATTAGAATAGTGGTGTTACCTAACTCTGGGTTGGAATAGTACAAAACAATTCATACAAAAGGCTGAAAGCAATGTCTAAATACCTGGCAATAATAAACTCAGTAAATGTTATTAATATATCAAAAATCTGACCACTTCTGTCCACATGCAGTACCCATCATCTCTCACCTAGATTACTATAATATTCTTTGGTCTCTGCATTTTCACCCCTCCCCCACTCCCTTCAGACTGTTCTCAGCACAGCAACCATAGGGATGTTCCATTCATAGCAGTCCATGCTCAGAACATTGCTGGCTCCCATCTCATTCATCGGGAAACTCAAAGCCCCTATAGCACTCTTCACTCCCTGCAAGTCCTGGCCACTTCCTGCTGAGACCTTGCCTCCTACTATTCTTGCTCACTCAACTCTAGCTACATAGTGCTCCGGACACATCCCAGTCAGGCACACACCAGTCACATTACATTCCTATTTCAGGGACTCTGTATTTGTCATTTCCTCTTCCCAGAACACTTTCTCTTCTCTAAATGTCTGCTTCCCTCCCTTCCTTCAGGATTCCTCACATAATGTCATTTTCCATAAGGCCTTCCTGGTCACCCTTCTTAAAAGTGCAGCCACACCAGGCCAGAGTGGCTCAGTTGATTAAGTGTAGTTCTGTGCACAAAAAGGTTGTTGGTTCGATTCCCAGTTGGGTCACATGCCTGAACTATGGGATCCATCCTGGTCATGGCGTGTGTGGAGGGTCTCTCTCTCTCTCTCTCTCTCTCTCTCTCTCTCTCTCTTTCTCTCTCTCTCTCCCTTTTCCTCTCTCTAAACATGTCTTCCCATGAGGATTAAAAAAAAGTGTAGCCACCCCCAATATACCCTATTTCCCTTCTTTGCTTCATATCTTCCTACTGCATTGGTCACACTCTAATCTGGGCCATTAGCAGAAGGCCTAGCACATTGTAGATACTCAATGAATGTTTGTTGAAAGAAAAACTGAATTAATACAATGCATAAAATCTCTCTCACAGGCCCCTTCGGTTCAGAGGACACCTCCATAAAGATAACCCATGTTTCTCACTGGGAGAGTAGTCAACAGTTTAGTTGAAACAACTCTTCATTATGCAAGACAATCCTATGCATTGCAAGATGTTTAATTCTCCTAGTTCCTGCCCATTGTATACCAGTGGTGACCCCAATTCCTAACATGCCTATTAGGGAAATGCATCCCCTTTCCTCCCCACTCCTCATGATCTCCTTGGTTGGTAGTTATTGGTTAGGAATATGGTACTCTTTTCCTGCACCCTACTCTCTTTTTTCTAAGTTGATCCAATAATCAGTATTATACATGCGATGAACTGTGATTACAGTAAGGATTCCAAAACGCACTGATCTGTCACAGAGGACTTTGAATCCCCTTTATAATCTTGGATGCAGTTGTTAAAATTGCACGTGTCTGAAATTCCATTTCAAGCATATCGAAAAGGCCTAGAGGAAATTGCTCTGGTGCCTGTGGGACCATTTGCTTCAGAGGGTGAAGGACTGACAGGCTTCAGAGTGAGTGTTTGACAAAGAACATTCCTACATTCTTCAAATGGAGAAGGTCACCCGTCCTTCACATCTGAGAACCCATGATATGGGGGAAACAGATGGATGCAAGATGACTTGAGTGTTCACTGGGTTAGCGATGAAGAAATAATGGATGTTATTTGGACTGATGGGAGCAAGTCAAAGGCCATGAACAGAAGTGGAGAGAATGATTTTTTGGAGGCTAAGTTATCCATATGAGAGAAGGAGAGCTGGCAGCTTCAGTCTGGCATGGGTTCATTAGGGCTATGGAGGGAGCCAAGTGAAACCACCCAGAGGTCCTGCAGCTGACCCCAAACCTTAAATGGATGCAGTGTAATAGGTACGATGATGGGTATTTTCATAGCCACTACCTCATTGTTCACATAAAAGCTGATTTGTTCTCACAGAAGGTCAATATGTTATTAACCTTGTTGTTGCAGAGAAAGCAAATTGAAGCACAGACATGCATTCAAAATCACACAGCTAGAAAGTCACCTATGGCTTCTGCTTCCACGCAGAGTTATTTTTCCACTCCACCAAAGGAATTTCCCATCCATCTGGCACAGACACCAAAGTCCGCCATGATCACCCCAAGCCTCAAGAAAGGTTAAATTATCTTCATCATTTTCAACTTAAAAGAGCAGAGAAGTAGTTAATTCAGTACATTCCCCAACCTCTAGAGGTAAATACTCAGGAATCAGGAAATTGCCAGCCATTTAAAATGACTCATTTCCTGAGGATATCGGAGAGCATGGTTTTACTCTAAGTTGTCTTAGAAAATCAATTGGGTGGAGTCCTTCAGAATCCTGCTGAAGGTCACCCATTGTGAGAGGTCAGATTATTTGGCTGGCCCCTCACGAAGAGTGCATCCCATTTCCCTAAATCTCAGCTGAGGGGGTTTTCCAAGGTGGGTCTGTAATGGACAGGAAGGATTGCATTGCAAAAAGAAACTGGGAAGACATTTTCTGGGTATTAATGGTGATGTCACACAATTAAAGAAGCAAACCAATAAATAATCAATGTCACCCAGGTGCAATTACTGACATGATGATTCAGATTTTATAACATGAAGGAACCAGGCACTTAGCAACACCAGA
This sequence comes from Myotis yumanensis, assembly GCF_028538775.1. Taxonomy (NCBI): domain Eukaryota; kingdom Metazoa; phylum Chordata; class Mammalia; order Chiroptera; family Vespertilionidae; genus Myotis; species Myotis yumanensis. The sequence goes on from NW_027223754.1 coordinate 176,912,956, forward strand.
CTAATTATGGTTGAAAATATGTTGCAGACTCCTGGAATGAAGTTTACTTTGGATATTTTCTAGTCCAGTGAAATTTAGGTCTCATGGTTGAATTTTTTTCCCAGTCAGGTTTTTCTTTTGGATTCTTTTTATTTCTTCTCAAAAGGAAGTAGAAAATAAATATCTGACCTTAGCATAGTTAACCTAAAATAAAATAATGTGTGGAATGAGAATCAGATAAATAAATCAGGGTGTGTATATTCTGAAATGAAATTGCAAATTTGAGCACATGATATAATATGACTTAAAACAATGAAATGAATTAAAAGATACTCAAATGATGAAATTTTGAGCAGATTGTACAAAATTTAAAGTAAATTACTAAAAGAAACTGTAAAACCAAAAATTAGTCCTATACATCTCATATCTTTAGTAGTGGTTAAAGCTTGAGAATAGTGGATCAGAGAGTACATGTATCTGTCTTATGCACTGAGTGTTGTTGATTGTGGATTGCTTTGCATAATACTGTGCTTCTCAGAGACACTATGATTATTTTGTATGGCAGGAGAAACAGCTTTTCATTGAATAAGAATCTCAGTAACTATGTCTCCCAAGTTTATTTTACTTCTGTCACTGAACAGTATAGTTCCTATAAGATCACAGTTGAATGGATTGGTCAAGGGAACAAAAAGATAACTTATTCAAAATGCAAGCTTTAATTTGTATTTATTTGCTGATGGTGGAATGACTCATATATGGTCTGGGAAAATAGACCTATAGGAACCATCTGCCTTCTTAACACTAACATTAGGGCCCGGCCCCTGTGGCTCAGTGGTTGAGCATCAACCCATGAACCCATGTAGGCTCCATGCCCAGTAGGGGGCATGCAGGAGGCAGCCAATCAATGATTCTTTCTTATCATTGATGTTTCTATTTCTCTCTCTCTTCCTCTCTGAAATCAGTAAGAACATATTTTTTTTTTCAAAAAAGAACACAGGACTTCTGATATACTTCTTTGTGTTTTAATAATCTATTATTTACTTAATTTTTCCCAGCATCCCTTTTCTTAACTGTAAAATAATACAATAATTTTACTTAGAGAACAAGGGAGGTTAAGTGAGATAATATATGTAAAAGCCCTCTAAAATGTAAAAAAAGTGCCATGAATACATACTAGGTCTTTGGGGACCCATTTTCTTCTGTTTTCCACTTAGGCTCCTATTCCTGTTAACATGCTATTGATGTTCATTCTTCCCAGATAAGAGGACTGGGAATGGAGGGGAATGCTAATGTTCTTAACTATCTACTTCATTAATTCTGCCAATTGATAAAAATCAAGAATGCTTTAAATGCTCAAATAGATATGTGTTTATTACAAATGTAAATTAATAATTGAAAAATAATCTTTAGTTCATGGAACTGTATCTCTGTACCTAGAGTTCTTTTTTAAAGAGGAAAAATAAACTTTCTTATAGCACATAACTATTTGACAATATAACATTTTTTCTGTACAATAAATTTTAAAAATTTTAACTGATTGAAATAAAAATAGTAAAGAAATAGTGAGAGAGTCCCCATAAACAATGCATATGGTGAATAAAGTTATGAGAAAGAAAGTCCAGTTACACTGGTCTTTAAAAAAGGAGGCCTGCCCTGGCTGGTGTGGCTCAGTTGGTTGGGCATCATCCCATGCACCAAAAAGCTGCTGGCTCAATTCTGATCAGGGCACATGCCTGGGTTGTCAGCTCGATCCCTGGTAGGGGTGTGCAGGAGGCAGTCAGTCAATGTTTCTCTCTCACATAGATGTTTCTCTTTCTTCCTTTGCTTTCCTTTCTCTCTAAAAATCATAAAAAAGTTTGTGTTTTTTTTTAAGTAGGCCTGACAATGACCACTGTGCTGCAGTTCAGTGGTGCTGTTGTTGTGGTTGTTTTTAGTTGGAGAAGGGACTGGTCACTAACAGAACTTATGTAATACATACCTGCAGAAGTCAAAGTCCAGATGAGCTTAATTTATTCTGACAATTGATGTAGCTGCGTAGACATCTCTTAAATTTATTCATCTTTTCAATAGAAAACTCCCCCCTGGAGAACTCAGTATTGACATATTGGACCCAAGTGAATTCAAATACAAGTTTATTTAAAAAGTAAACACACAAAATAAGTCGTGTTCTTGCATAGGTCTTCAGTACACAAGAGAAGACTCTCTGTTTTAAGAAAATATCTACCACTATATAAAAATCAAAATAAAAAGTGATATTTTTTTCCTGACCGGGCTGTTGAAGAATCCTTTTAATGAATTCAGCTTTGTTTCATAAATAATGCAGTACTTTTTTGCGATGAGGTGAACCTAATCAGATAACCAGTGAGACGAGGTATTGCGAGAAGACCCTTACTATTACCAGGAATGAACAACAGCTATTCATTTTCCAGGTGGAGGGCTGTGCATGGTAATAGCTTCAGTAAATCACCAGAAGTGCAGCAGTCCTTCCGTTGGAAGGGTTGAGACTCTGGTAATTAACACGGAGCCTCTTTTCCTAAGCCTCATGGTTCTGCAGCTTTGGAGCACAAGGCATACTAAAAGCTTTTACTTTCCTTCTCACTACTTGGTTCTCATTTTGAGAGTTCAGTACAGACTTACATTTGGTTTCTGATTTGACAACAACAAAAAAAAAGAGGGAGAGAGAGAAAAAAACATTTTTGTAGTTGGTGACCTTTGAAAGTGCATGCCATTCATTTAAATGGCAGTGGGGTCCTGAGTGAATAAAACATCAGGAAAGAAGGGCTGAGGACCAGCTGGAGAGGCCAGCTAGCTTCTTGGCGGTGCAGACCAGAACTTTGACTCAGAAGTGAGTCCATTGTGGAAGCTCTTACTGAATGTAGACTGTCCTTTTCCATAGTTTGTGCTTTCACCTCAGGCATTTATTTTGGTAGCTCCAAAGCCTAAAGAAACAAGGGAAAGAGAGAGAGAGAGAGAGAGAGAGAGAGAGACATATCACTTTGTCATCTGGGAAACAATGAGAATTACTCTCACCATGTTCACTGGACAACTCTTTTTTTAAAAATATATTTTATTGATTTTTTTACAGAGAGGGAGGGAGAGGGATAGAGAGTTAGAAACATCGATGAGAGAGAGAAAAACATCGATCAGCTGCCTCCTGCACACCCCCTACTGGGGATGTTGCCTGCAACCAAGGTACACGCCCTTGACCAGAATCGAACCTGGGACCTTTCAGTCCACAGGCCGACGCTCTATCCACTGAGCCAAACCAGTTAGGGCTTCACTGGACAACTCTTAAATCATCTGGCAATCACAGAGCTTTGTTCAACATAAAAAAAAAAAAGTTTCTTTGGAAGAATTTGAGCCCTGGCTATAATGTGCTCTCCATATCCACTTCCAAAATAACTGCTAGACACAAGCTTCCCAGGAGATATCTGGGCATGGAGTGAATGGGGGGATACAAGAGTATTTTATTTTTGCCTCTCATCATAGCTCTGATACCCTGTAGGGTCATCTCAGAGAGAGCACCAGACACTCACCATGCCTCAGGAACTGGGAGATTGGGTGTGAGGGGCTGTAGCAGAGACTCTGGTGTTGTCTTTGCTAATTAAGAAGTCACCAAAGAGAAGCAAACAACAGCCCTTGTCTGGCCTGAGATGTTTTCTTTCCCCCAACTTCCTCTTATAATACAACTTTCCCTATAACCTTCAAAGTCATTGTGAATAATTAGGGCTTTTAAGCTTTAAGAGGGTGTAACATTCATTTGAATTTATTCTATTCCTTGTCAGTCAAAAGAAGCATTACCCAGAATGTCTTCTTAACAATGCTAGTTCTGAGGGATATTCATAGCTGGTCAGTGAGGGAGTAGGGAAGGGAGGATGACATAGGCAAATAAACTCAGGACACTCTAGTTAAGCAATGATTTGGGGGGGAAATGTGGAGCAACTTGTCTTTTTGGCCTTTTAATAGCAACCCCTTCAAAGCAAAGATTTGAAAAAAATGATGCAACTTGTCTTTGTGGCCTTTTAATAGCAACTGATCTTCTTAGAATGGACAGAACAGGGTGGGAGGGGCAAGTATGGCATTTGATTGTCAAGAGACTTGACAAGGACAGATCCTATTTTTATTACTTGGGCATGACCTTGGCTTTCTTACATTAAAAGCCAGCTCCACAGGCTTATTCAAAGTACTCTGGGTGACAGAGATGGAGCCTCTTAGACTGCTAACTATGTCCACTAAATGTAGCAGAAACGGCCAAGTCATGTAGCTGTGCTCATTTGCCTTCTTTATAGTTTCATGTTAAGGAAATAAATTGATTCCCTTTCTTCTTTAATCAGCACAAATTTGGCTTGTTAATGCATATCCAGTCCCTTACATTTGCTTTGAACATGAGAAATGTTATTTTCACATTATTGTGTATTATTTAATTTTTTTAGTGTTTGTCAGGATTTTTATTCTGAGATCCATATCAGGCCAGGTGGGAGCACATTACAGAAAGAGGGGGAGATCAGATAAAATGGAAAAAGAAAGAAAATGGAAAAAGAAATGGATAGATGGTTATTGGGGGTTAAAGATTATTTTTATGGGGAGACATTGTGCATATCCTTTTCTCAAAAGTGATGGTCTAATGCTCCAGTCCAAAGGTGTTTATGAAGATTTCTCACCCAGGAACTCCCAGCATCCTGTGGAAATAGCGGGCACTGTAGAGGCAGCTGGGCAGTAGTCCCACCAGGAGAGAAACTCAGCACCTGAGGCAAAGAGGATTTTCTATTAAAGGAAGTTGAAAGTAATTTTAGACTCCAAAGGACTAAAATTTATTTATTTTTGACAGATTCACATACTATTTATTTTTGCATTGTTTGGGAGTTATTTACTAATACCACTAATATTTGCTTCTCTGCCTTATTTATATGCTCACATCTGCAAAAATAGTTGACCATTAAGATTTTGCATAAGAAAGAAAAACAAAGCTGGGAGAATCATGATCCCTCATTTCAAGCAATATTAGAAAGTTATAGTAACCAAAACAGTATGATAGCTTTTATTTTAAAATAAGATATATTGATCAATTAAAGAGAATAAACCCACACATCTTATGGTCAATTAATTTACTACAAAGGAACAAAGAATACACACTGTGGAAAGGACAGTCTTTTCAATGAATGGTATTGGGAAAATTGGACAGCACATGCAAAAGAATGAAACTGGTCCATTATTTTACACCATACACAAAAATTAACAACATGAATTGAAAACTGGAATATAAGACCAGAAACCATGAAACTCCTAGAAGAAAACATAAGCTCCTTGACATCAGTCTTGGCAATGATTTTTTGGATTTTGACAGCAAAAGCAAATGCTATACTAGTAAAAATGAACAAGTGGGACTACACAAAACTAAAAAGCTTCTACACAGCAAGGATACCATCGATGAAATGAAAAAGGCAACCTTCAGAATGGGAGAAAATATTGACAAGTCATGTATCTGATAAGGATTTACCACCCAAAAAATATAAAGGTCTCATACAACTCAAGAACAAACAAAAAAATTGGGCAGAGACTCTGAATAACATTTTTCCAAAGAAGACATGCAGATGGACAACAGGTACATGAAAAGATGCTCAACATTATTAATCATCAAGGAAAATCCAAAACTATAATGAGGTATAACCTTGAATCAGTTAGAATGGCTAATATTTTTAAATCATTTTTTTTATTTTTCAATTAAAGTTGACATATATTAGTTTCAGGTGTACAATTTAGATACATTAGATAACTTACTAAGATTATCCTGATAAATCTCATACCCATCTGACACCATACATGTCATTACAATATTATTAACTATTTTCTATGCTATACTTTATATTCCCATGACTATTCTGTAACTACAAATTTATACTTCTTAATTCCTTCACCTTTTTCACCCATCCCCCCAAGTCCCTATCTGGCAACTGTGACAATATTCTGTATCTATGAGTCTGTTTCTGCTCTATTTGTTCATTTATTTGTATTTTAGATTTGATTTTTGATAGATACATACTTACTGCCATTTTATTGTTCATATTTTTATCTTTTTTTAAAAGAAAACCCTTTAACATTTTTTGTAATACTGGTTTGGTGATGAACTCCTTTAGCTTTTTCTTGTCTAGGAAGCTCTTTATATGTCCTTTGATTCTAAATAACTTTGTGGAAAGAGGTTGAAGGTCCTTGCATTTCATCACTGAAGTTTTGTTATAATTTTTATGTGATTGTGGGAGGATGCAAGTACCACATGTTCCTATGCCGCCACCTTGATCAGAAGCCTCGGATGGCTAACATTAAAAAACAACAAAAATAAAATAACAAGTGTTGGTAAAATGTAGAGAAAAGGAAATGTACATTAGTGCAGCCATTATGTAAAATAAAATGGAGGTTCCTCAAAAAATTAAAATTCGAACTAGCACATGATCCAGCAATTCCAGTTGTTGGAATATATCTGAAGGAAATGAGAATACTGTATCCAGAAGTCATCTACAACCTCATATTCATAGCAGCATTATTTGCAAAACCAAGATGTGGAAACAGAAGGTGTGTAAGGAAGTTGTGGTGTGTATTTATACACAGTGAAATATTACTCAGTCATAAAAAAGGGAGGAAATCTTGCCACTTGTGACAACATAGCTCTATGCTAAGTGAAGTGAGTCAGAGAAAGACAAATACAGCAGATCTTGCATAACATAATTTCATTCAATGAGGTTTAATTATAATTCTAATGAATACCTTGGGAGATTAAATCTTGTTTATAACAATTGTCCTATGGTAAAATAGATTTCATTATAAAGTCGCATAACTGATTGACAATGTTAAATGAATTTTACTGTACCGTATGAGCTCACCTATATATGAAATCTAAAGTAAATTTAAAAACTGAAATAAAACAAAACAAAACCATAGAAAACAAAATCCATGGTTGATTACCAGAGCTAGGGAATTGGATGAAGGTGGTGAAAAGGTACAAGCTTCCAGTTATAACATAAATGAGATCCAGGATATAATATACAACATGATGACTATAGCTAATAACACTGCTGTTTGGTGCATATGAAAGTTGTTCAGTGAGTAGATCCTAAGAGTTCTCTTCATAAGGATGAAAACATTCTTTTTTGTGTTTTATTTATATGAGACTAGAGGTCTGGTGCACGAAATTTGTGTACGGGTAGGGTCCCTAGGCCTGGCTGGCAATCAGGGCTGATTGGGGCCTTCCGGCTGCCAGCCCAGGTCCTCCCTTCCCAGGCTACCAGCTGCCGGCTGCCAGCTGGGGCCTTCCTTTGTTCTGCACTCCCTCCCCCCCCCCCCCCCGCCCCCCCGGTGCTCAGCACACACCATAGAGAGCAATTAAACTCCCGGTTTCCCGCTTGAACTCCCAAGGGGACACTTTGCATATTAGCCTTTTTATATATATATATAGATGATGGATGTCAGCTAAACTTATTGTGGCAGTCATTTCACAATATATATTAGTCAAATTCTTACCCTGTATACCTTAAACTTACACAGTGCTTCATGTCAGTTATATCTCAGCAAAATTGCATTAAAAAAGATTTGGCATAGATGTACCATTAAAATAAAGGAAGAATTCAGTGTTTCTTTTTGGTTGTGGCATAGGTGGGGGGAGTCAGAAAGTAGAACAAGCAAACTGTCCAACTTAGAAGTTTTTGAACACTCATGGCTTAATATTTAAAATTTTTAGGCTGTATCCACGCCATGCAAGTGCCCTGAATAACCTTGGAACACTGACGAGGAACACAGCAGAGGCAAAGATGTACTATCAGAGGGCTCTCCAGCTAAATCCACAGCACAACCGGGCTCTGTTCAATCTTGGGAATCTCCTCAAGTAAGTAGAGTGTGTACCTTTGATCAGGCGGCCTTGTAATTTCCCGAAATCCTTTTCTTCTCAACACTTGGTAATGCTATTGTCTTCTCTTCCAAGAGTGAAATAATTAGAGGTTTGAAGCTTTGGAAAGATGCAATACTTATCTGAATTAATTCTATCCCTTATCAGTCAAAAAGAGTATTTTCCAGATTGTCTTTCTGGAAGTATTAGTTCTGGGAGCTGCTCATAAATTGTCTGTAGAGAGGCGAGATTAGGAAGGGATTACATGGTCAAATGAATTTAGGAAATACTAAGTTAAGTTAAATATAGTTCCAAGAAAGAAAGAAAGAAAGAAAGAAAGAAAGAAAGAAAGAAAGAAAGAAAGAAAGAAAGAAAGAAAGAGAGAGAGAGAGAGAGAGAGAGAGAGAGAGAGAGAGAGAGAGAGAGAGAGAGAGAGAAAGAGAGAGAGAGAGGGAGAGGGAGAGAGAGAGAGAGAGAGAAAGAAAGAAAGAAAGAGAAAGTGAGAGAGAGAGAGAGAGGGAGGGAGGGAGGAAGGAAGAGAGAGAGAGAGAGAGAGAGAGAGAGAGAGAGAGAGAGAGAGAGAGAAAGAAAGAAAGAAAGAAAGAAAGAAAGAAAGAAAGAAAGAAAGAAAGAAAGAAAGAAAGAAAGAAAGGAAAGAAAGTTCCTTTTTGCCTTAACTAGTTTGGCTCAATGGATAGAGTGTCAGCCCAAGGACTGAAGGGTCCCGGTTAAGTTCTGGTCAAGGGCACATACCTCAGTTGCAGGCTCAATTCCTGGTCCTGGATGCCAGGGTGCAAGCAGGAGGCAACCAATATATGTGTTTCTCTCACATCGATGTTTCTCTCTCTCCCCCCTACCTTCCACCCTCTCTAAGACAAAATGGAAAAAAATATCCTCAGGTGAGGATTAAAAACAACAACAACAAAAAATAAAGAGTAAATGTTCTCTTAAAAAAAATAGTTCCTTTATTGCAAAAATTTCTAATATGCTAAACGCCCTGTGAATCCTTAAACAGGGACTATGGAATACAGCATTTTCCAAGCCACTCTTTTTTTGGTAAGGCGTTTCCCCCATATTTAATGAATATACTTTTGGCAAAGTGCTGGTCTAGGGAAAGCAGTCTGTCCTAAAGGTGTAACTAAATGGTTTAACTACAACTTGTGCGCACTTTGTACTCTTGGTAAGAAACACAGTGAGGCATACCTGGAATTAGTAATGATTAGAGTAACTCTTGCTTCTAGGAAGGCCTCCCAGGCATAATCACTGGTGTTGGCTTTTCCCTCACTGCCCTATAAAAGGTTAATCGTGCAATTAGTATCACCAGAGACTAACTTTTGCCTCATGTATTGTAATTAATAGGAAGGCTAAGTATGTTGGCAATGGTACTGGCAATGATCGTGAAAATGGTGGTGGTTCTGGAATTTAACTTCTGAACTTAAAAAGAAAAGGTTGAAATGGAAATTAAAAGGTAAAAATGGTTGGAATCAGACTGTAGTGCTGTGTTTATCTGTACTTGTTAGGATGCCGACAATCTGTACCCTTTCTGAATTGGCTTCCATGCCTCTAAACTTTAGAGAGGCTAATGGTGTGTTTTGTTCCTCTATCCTCTCCCTAACAGGATTGTTTTCATTGCCTCAGTAACTTTTATGATGCACCTTCTTCACTTTCCTGTTTACTCCTTGAATGTTATATGTACACATAGATATTAGTACTAACAAGCTCCCTTCAGAAACAAGAACAAATCAAATGTTTTGGGAGAAATGTGTTCTAATTATTGTAGATAACAAGTTACAGGTTGATAGGGTGTTTTACTTTACTATTTTTATGAGCTCTTATTTTTATGTGAAGTTCTAGGACTCATTTTTAATGTCATGTTACATCTGTATACATCTGTACTTAGGGCCCAAATAACTTCAGTCCTGGTACAAGCCTGTCAGTGTCTTTTGGGTTACATGGATTATATAATATTGAGTTCAAAAATCACATAGATGAGTGTTTTCCCCAAAAAGCCAGCTTTAAAAGCCTGTCTTTGAAATGAGGGTCCCTGTTAGGAGTGATATCCTGCGGTTATGATTATCATATTGTGTTGAATGTGCCTGTACTTGAAAAAGGCAGAGGTTCTTTTAAATTTCATCCTGTCAAGACCTGAACAAGAGATATACACTCTAACCTTCTATTTTCAATTCCCATAGGAGTGCCACTGACTATTATTTTGAATTAGTATATGTGAGTTAAAAGTACAAGGACATACTTTTTGGAGCATGGTAATGACTGCTTTTCACAGTGAGAGGGATACCTAACAGGATTGTTTCTCTTTCAGTAAAATCAACTCTTGGTGATTATCCAAACCAACAACCATGTTTTGCATTTGTATAGGACTGTAGTTTTCTAAGTGCTTTTTTATGGGGCCCTCTCAGTGATTAAAGTAGATGTGGAAAAAGAAGGGAGGAGGGTCCTAAGGGGTTAAGTGTCTGTACAAAGCCACCCTCGTTTACCTTCTGCTCTCTCACATTATACCAGAGAGCAAGGTGGCCATCTATGTGTATATTATTCTTAGTTTCCAGTAGAATAAAATTATCATAATAGCCAACATTTATATAATACTTTCCAGTTTACAGATGTGTTTTTATATCCATTGTTTAATTTAACCTGCAAACAGTCTATTGTGAGAGGTATTATTATCCTCATCCCCATTTTACAGATGAGAAAACCAAGGTTTGGAGATCTCTTCTGACCTTGGCCTAGGCTGTGGCTGACCCAGGATTGAATTCCTGCCCTTGGACTTTATCCTGTTCATATCCCGTTACTCATGCTGCTCGGATAGCTCTTCTATCCCAAAATTACTTAATATTTAGCTATTTAATGGTATACGATTGCCTCTTGAGAGGAAGGTCCTTCCTGTTTTTCTTAAGCAAACAGTAAAGGCTGTTTACACTATATCCCTCAGTAGCAGAGAGAGGTGGCTCAGAAAACAGCAGAGTTAATCCACATGTAGATAACTCCAAGTTTTACTTTTGCTTTCCTTAGTATTTTTCTGCTAAGTAGCCATGAGTCAAAGGCAAAAAGAGGATAAAAGAAAATTATAAATTGGGTTTGATTGATTCATTTTACTATTTTATTTATTTCTCATTGTACAGGTAACTTTTAAAACTGTAGCCTTTTTTGTAATATAGAACTTAATGGTCATTCTAAGAACCCAAGTTATCTCTTTAGATATGAACAGTTTAGATTTGTTTCTTAGGGAGGAAATAGAAGACCTGGGAATTGAACCTAGATCTGTCTGACCCAGTATCCTTGCCCCTCATCACCACCCTCGACTGCCCCCTTGTGGTTCACCTCAAAATTGGGATACAGCCCACAGCAGCACTGCGGAACGAAAATGAGTCTGAATCTGTAACCTACAATTTTCAAGTGGCAATATTTCAAAACCTAACAAGGTGAAATTAATCTTAATAATATATTTTATCGAACCCCAATATATCTAAACTATTATCATTTTAACATGTAATTAATCTTAAAAATTAATTTTAAAATTGAACATTTAAAAATATTAATGAGATGGTAATGACCTTGACTTCAAGAGAAACCTGAGTCTTTTCCAGGCCAGAAGTTCTAAATAAGATGTGATGCTTTTACAGCATCTCAGAAATCTTATGGCACTAGGACAAATTTCATTTGCATTCTTGGAATTATATGACAGAGCTTTCGACCTGTTCATAGCAGTAGACTTCACTGAGTGTACTGAGGGTTAACTAAATATATTTGGCCGCTTTCAAGACCATTTTACTGGACTTTGAAGTTAATCTATTCTGAGTCTGTGCAGCACATTTACAGTGTGACAAATTGATAAGGATCAGCTTTCTATGCCAGCATTCTTAATTTATATTAATTATTGTTGGCCTTACTTGGAACTGAACATGTAAAAGAAAATAGACAAGATTAGCATAACCTTTTTATGGATGAAAAGAGTAAAAGTCCCTGATGGCTCAAAAGAGTATAATAGAATATTTAAATTCCGGGCTTGAGTTAAATAGTGGCTGCTGTTTGAAACACAATATGAAAAGAACCTCTTTAAAAAATCATATCATACATGCCTTCCAAAAATCATATTATTGCCTAAAGTACCCTCCATTCATATGATTGGCTGTAGATATCACATGGGTGTTACAATAAATCTTATAATTAAAACTCAGAAGACAAGAAATAGGATGTCCAATAATTGAACTATGTAGAAGATGAATTTGATAACAGCATACATTTGATTTTCTTCAGTCCAATCCTTTAGAAAATTGAATATCTAAAGAATAAAATAACACAAAAAGAAGGGCAAGTAACTATTATCTTTGAAATAAGTTTAAATGTTAATAATGCATTTTATTATGGATTTGATACTAACCACTCCCCCTTTTATTTCACAAAAAGGACTTTAATACACTCAAGATAGTAGTATTTCCCTTCTGTACTTTTTAATTGAGGCCCCAGAGAATCCAAAATGCCAGCCTACTGTGTAAAGAAAAATGTTTTGAGGTTCTTCCGACCACATTAGGATGTCAAGTTCTGCATTCTCCCCTGGGGTGAAATCTTACTCCTCACCCCAGGGTGACCTATGAGTATCCAGCTTTACTTACCTGTAGTCCCAACCCCATTACAGTTTCTCCCCTTCATCTTTATCCAACTCATAGCCATCTCTCTCCAGGTCTCTTTCCCCAGCTCTTTAGAAGCCCAGCCCAGCCCAGCATCTCATGCACATCATCGCCATCCTCATCACTGCCACCTCACGGTTTTTGGTACAGTGTCCCATCGTCCTCAGGGACTTGAGCACCGGAGCAATGACTTTCTCTTGCTCCCAACCTATGCTGCCTTTTTAGCAAATCCAAATATTACATTAACCTCCCAGTTTCTCTGCTGCCTTCATTCCAGGGCCCTCTAGTTCTGCTCTGCCTTTCAGACCTTTTCATTCTTTAATACCTGAATTCTGAAATGCTCCTCCTTGACCTTAACCTCTTACCCTTCCCATCCTCCTCTCTGTCACTCCTACTGGCCTGTTGACAGGGTCATGATTATGGCCTGCCGCTTCCTAGCTTTGCTCTCTGCTCAGTTGTCTTCTTTTAAGACCTTAATGTTGACATGCCTTCCATAGCAAGTTTACTCTCCTCATTGCTGCTGGCCCTGCATTGAGACAACAAACCATTGTTAGAATCCCTGTTCTCTTGATTCTGATGTTCATAATGTATAATCCCATCTCTAATTTATCTGATCTATTTTAGTAACGTAGGTGACATCAACCTAGACTCCTTCATATCTTAACTGTCATTTACTTGCCTGACCAGACCCCTGACCTAAGGTACCCCCATTGCCTGCATTTTGCTTTCCCTAAATCAGTATTTCTCAACTTTTTTCATTATCACCCATCTTTTTAAAGCATTTTTTTCTAATTACCCTCCACCCCAATTTAAAACTCAAGAATACAATTTGTAGGTGGGGTTGAGCACTGGGAGACAACAAATCATTGTAATATCTAAGATGATTTTTCACTGTACCCCCTATCATCCAAGAAGCAATTTTCACCCCTGCCCTAGACCCTCCTCTACTCTAAAACACAAATCTGTATCTTTAATGTTGAATGGGACTCTTACAAAACACTGAAGATAGCATTGTGGAACACAACAGGATGAGGTGGGGTGTAGAGTTGTTAGAGATTCATCCTTTATGATCTTATATCTCCCACATATTTTCTGTCTTCCTGATACATGTATTCTTTGTTCTCCTCCTCAATGTCCTTACCCATAACCAGAAGATAACATCATCCCTTACTTTTACTAACAATATTCAAGTCATTTAGGGTGAATTTTTGCAGCTTTCCTTCTGCGTACCTCAAAACTCCCTTCTTTTGTTCTTTCATGGGAGGATGAATTGTGCTGCCTCTTTCATATTTTAGATGTTTTTGTAAAATTGAGGCATAACTAACATGTAAAAAAATGCACAAATCTTAAGTGTTCAGTGTAGTGAGTTTTGACAGTTTTACATGTTCTTATAATCACCCCCAAATAAACACATAGAGTATTACCATCACCCCCAAATAAACATCCCTCGTGCTTCTGTTGAGTAATATTCCCTTCCTGTGAAGCAGTCATTATTTTTTTCACCATAAACTAGTTTAGCCTGTTTTAGAACTTCATTTACAGGCGATCATTTACTATGTACTTTTTTGCTGTTTGGATATTTTTCTTAGCATAAGTTTTTGAGGCTTATCCAGGTTGTTACATGTTACATTTTTTTAATGCTCAGTAGTATCACGTTGTATATACATGAAGTACTTTGTAATTTTCCATGCATAGATACTTGGTTTGTTTACAGGTTTGAGTTATTATGAATATCCATGTTGTGGATATTCACATCCCAGTCTTTTATGTTCATTTTTTTTGTGGTAAATATCAAGGAGTAGAATTGTATCTTTAATGTTTTAAGAAACTGCCAAACAGTTCTTTAAAGTAATTGTACCACATTTCAGTCCAACTATGGTTTCTGTTTCTTTCCTGTCCTCCCATCCATTATGATGAGTTCTCTCTTGAGTCTTCAGATTCTTCCCATTCCAAACTTAGGACCCTAGGGACTCTTTCTGGGTTTAGCTACTCTCACCAGTTGTTCTCCTAACCCCTTCCTTTCTCTGATCAAATTGACAAGAGGAATGCTTAGCACATGGTGCTCCTCCTCCCTCCCACCTGCTCATTCTGCATTCCAGCGGAGCTGTGGTCTAGAACATCAGCTATGAATTTCCAAGGTTCTCTCAGCTCTCATTCCCCTTGATTTCTCTGAAGTGAAGAATATGACACCATTGACCACCTTCCACTGCTTTTGCAGCTCTTTAGTTCATTGCTATATTACAACATGATGTTTTTCTCTTCTGTTTTCAATATATACTCTACTTCTACCCTCCCTTTAAATTTAGGGCACCTGAGAAATTCATTGATTATCCGTTACAGACACACATGCAGTCCAAATGCCATGGCATCCGGGACTTTCCACAATCCTGACACCTTCCTCCTTTTCTTTTCCTCTTCCACATTGTGTGAACTCAGAGGCTGGGCCAAACTGAGGACTTGCCAGTGTACAAGAAATACACATTCGCAAACTACAGTTGAGAAAAACATTACAAAGGGTTCAAAGCGAGAACTCCTGTAGTTCATCTGATATATGTTTTATTCTCATTTTTATAATCTTATATTCAGTGTCTTACAAAACGGAGTCATCTGGGAAATGATGAGAATGTTTACCTACTTCCTCAGGATTTGGGAGTTATTTGTATATAAACACATTGCTAATTGTGAAAATATTTTTGTAAGTATCTCTCCCTTACCAAAACCCTGCTCATTCACGCTGTGATTACTAAAGAATTGGGCATGAGTAAGTTGTTTTAAGTCCACAGTGTGGTTTGCAGGGAAAGGTCCCTCTTTTCATTCCTCTTGGCCCTGATGGCTGCAGTAAACCCTGCTGAGGCCGGGAGACAGCCCTGCACAGGACGTGCTGTGCGGGAGAGCATGCTTTAAGGATTCCCCTGGTTTTATTTACATTCCCTTGAAGAAATTGGACTGTCATCATTTTCTTTCCTTGCATACCTATTTCTGACAGAGTGTACTGAACAGGCTGAACTGCGTTGTGAGGGACAGGAGTTTCCAGCAGTCTTCTCTGTCAGGAAAAGCACTTGTCCCCCTCCTTAACCCTCATCATCTTTCCCAGCTGCATCTGCAATCTAGTCCCCTTATCCTGTGCTGGGGAATGACTTGGAACAACTCTTGACTAGAAATGTAGCTTAAAGAAGGTACAGATCAATTAAAAGAGAATGAGGGTTCCCTGCTGGCGTGGCTCAGTAGTGAGCATGGACCTATGAACCAGGAGGTCCAGGTTTGATTCCCTGTCAAGGGCACATGCCTGGCTGCGGCTCCCTCCCCAGTTGGGGGCGTGTAGGAGGCAGCCAATCAATGATTCACTCTTATCATTAATGTTTCTATCTCTCTCTCCCTCTTCCTTCCTCTCTGAAATCAATAAAAACATGTATTTTTAAAAAGAGAGAGAAATGAGGGTAATAACTGGAAATTTCTTCTTGCACATATCATCTTACTTTAGGGGGCCAGGCACCTCAACGTTCGATCTTAAATCCTGTAGGAAATCAGCTTTGCCCTGACACAGAGACTGAATGTGGAACATAAGTTGTTAGAGATTATTTAAAGGCTTTCCAATCTAAAACTGCTGGAGAGTCCAGGAGGAGAAGCAGAAGGACAGGAAGGAAAGGCCTCGTTGGTGTGTTTCCTCGGCCCCCCACCTGCCTGTGCCCCTCAGGGTCTGTCTGGGAAGTGCTGTGGGGAGGTGAAGCTTGCCTGAAGGCTCCCTCCCTTCTTCGTGACCCCTCACCAATTCTGCCAGCCTCTCTCCCAAGCTCCTCTCCCTCGAGCAGGCCCACTGTGTTGCTACCTGCCTGCTGGCAGCATTGTAGGGCTCTCTGCCCTCAACCTTTTTGCTGCCTCTCCTTCTCCAAGTGAAAAGAACACTAGTGACTGAGAATTGAATGACAAAGTGCTCCTCCTGGCCCAAGAACCTGCCCACTCTGCCACACTCACCGCAGGTCCATCAGCTGTAAGCCTCAGTGAGTTTGGGTCTCACCTCTCCCATGTAGTAGCCAGCAAGCTTAGGAAAACGACTTTACTTGCATTGCCTCCCATTACTCGTTTATACACTGGAAATAATACTAGTAACTACATCCTTCATACGTACTAGACAGGAGAATGCATGGAAGTACTTAACATAGGACCTAGCCCCCAGTAAAGATGAAATAAGTTTTAGCGATTTTTAATTATTACTAGCCCAGGGACATAATTTCTCACTTCTAATTTGAAGCTGAACTTCTTAGTATAAAATTAATTATGAATGAGAAGTAGGGAATACATTTTCTTCCCCCGCAGATGAACAGGTCTTAAGGCAATATTCAACCTCCTTGAGACTCCGTTCACTCGTGTTTGAAATAAGGGCCGGAACCAGGTGATGCTGTAAAGCTCTTGAGCTGCAAGAATCCGTGGTTTTAACTATGACTCCAAGTTTTTGATCTTTTAACTGAAGTGTCAGTAGAAGAACAGAAAGGAACGTGAAGGTCCCTTTTGTCTTCAGAGGCAATCCTTGCATTCGATCAACATCCTGCTTTTGCTGAGAAAGCAATCCGTGAGGCTGCCCTAGAAATTCCAGGTGGGACTCTGGGTGGAGGGGGTTGAAGGAGCCCGTGGACCTAGCATTTCCTGCATCAGCCCACGTGCCAGACACTCTGATGAGCTCACTGCCCGTGAGCGTTTACTTCACCCCCACAGGAACCTGGAGAGGTAGAGATTCATGTGCACATTTCACAGATTGGGCCACTGAGGGTCATGGAGATGGAGCATCTAACCCAAGTCACACAGCAGGTGAGGGTGGAGTCTGGATTTAGGCAGCCATCAGCCTGAGCCTAAAACCAGGGACGTGCCTTCAATTACACCCTCCAAGGGGCCCTTTACCTGAGGGGTAAATGAACCCTGTCCACATCAGGCTATTCTCAGCTACCCTCTCCTCCAGGCCCCAGCCTAAGAGCATTACTTCCATACCTTCCTTCAAATCACTGAAGGGCTGAACTTAAATAAATATTTGCCTGCACTTTGAAGAGATGCTGGCCTGGGATCATTATCCCCATCCCCTCCCAGCCCACCTCCATGCGCTCATGGCTCAGAGCTGGCTCCCTACACACAGCAGCCAGGCCACCGTGGGACATGCATCCTGCTTCTGGGGTTCAGGGCAGCGGCCACTCTGAGCTGATGACAAAGAACATCAAGAGCCATTCACAGGAGCGGAGGAGGAGGGGGCTCAGGAGGAGCACGTCCTCAGAACCTGCCTGTGCCTGGTCCTCACATGAGCCGTGTCTCCATCTCTGCTGCCCTGCGACTGGACAACATCAGAACTTCCCATCGTTCCATCCCCTCAGTGTTCAGCTGGGACACAGGTGTTCATGGCAGCCAAAGCCTAACCACTCACGCCACACAGGCGGGCACCCCAGCTGCCTCCCGTTGTTGCCACAGTGACTGAGTCTGATCCTGCAAACCCACCCTGTGGGGAAGGCAGGCGGTCTACTTAATGCCGAGTGTGGGTTCGGAGTTCAGGAAAAGGATTCGTTCTTTACCACCACCGCACCATATGAATCTGTCTTCCAGACAGTTCTGTGCAGCTTCCATAAAACGTCAAGCAGAAACACTAGGGTGAACGCCAGTAACCTGGATGCACTATTTCCATTGCATCACCCAGAGGTGAGCTCAGTAAACTTGATCATAAAAGAGGCATCAGAAAGGATGATCCAATTTTTAAAAATTCACTGTACAGGAAAGATAGTAGTAGAGCCTCAGAAAAATGTTTGCTTTGAAAAGGTCGTCTCAGTCAGACAGTTACAATTTGACTTTCATGATTCAGTTTTTCGGAAGAGCTGGTAAGTCTATCAGCCAGCTCCCCTCCTCCCCACCACCACATTAAAAAAAAAATACTCTTTTCCTTTGTGAAAGGCATCAGATTTTGGATCCAACAACAACAAACACCCTAACAAAGAAATAGAAATTAAAAGAGCTGCCCGGCACTCCAAGTTCACAACTGTGGTTAATGGGAAATTGTACTACTGCCAAGTGGATTGCCAAATCCATTTATTTCTGTTACTGGCATTTCCGAAATTCTCCCAAAATGTCAATACTTTTTCAAAGCAAGCATCTGCTTCCAGTTTAAATGAATGTGTCATGAGATTTTAGACAGGAGTCCAAAAAAGTTTTCTAAATTGACACTTAACAGGTCCTTAATTACTTAAAGAAAACGTGGTGAAGTTTTATTTGCTTTTGCTAAATATCTGTCCTTGAGAGAGAGCCAGGAAAGTGAGATGGTGCAAATGTTTTTACTTAACACACCAGAGGAACTGTCTCACTGCTGTAGAACTGAAGGGGAAATTCCCTGTGAAACTACAAATGTTTAATGGCAAGATTTGCACATTATGAACAAGATCTAATTTCTACTTGATGTTTCTCTTATGGAATCAATGATGAAGATGTTATTGGTTCCAGGAACCCCTTCTCAGGAATCTTAGCCCTTTGGAAGTTCCCCGGGGGAAACTTAAGAGAGTGGAATTTTGCTTGCAGCATAGTAGGAGCTTTTTATTTATATATGATGACTATATGGATAGCACAGGAGCTAGGACTTGGATGCAAACTAGAGGACATTCACAGCAGAGCTTCTATGAGAGGGAAAACTGCCTCTTCCGATTGCAGTATTCCCCAGCGTACCCCTCCACCTCCAGCCCCCCCACATCGTTGGCCAACCTGAGGTATTGATCAGCTTGCCACGGCGACCTTTCTCTTTGGCTCAGATTGTCCCGGGAGGTCTTCTCTCTCTCTCTCTCTCTCTTTTTAGGCGTTCTTAATCCTGTAGCAGTTAGCCTTACATCAGGGATCAATTGATCAGGCAAATCCCACACGGTAATCCGTGCCTTAAAGCACAGGCTGAAGACCGCCTTCAATGGAATTGCCTGAGGGGTTTATTAAGAATACTGACCCAGCTGGTGTAGCTCAGTGGTTGAGTGTCAACCCGTGAACCAGGAGGTCAGGGTTCTATTCCAGTCAGGGCGTATGCCTGGGTTGCAAGCTCGATCCCAATAGGGAGCTGCAGGAGGCAGCTAATGAATGATTCTCTCTCATCATTGATGTTTCTATCTTTCTGAAATCAATATATATATATTTTTGAAAGAATACTGATTCTAGGGTCCTACCCAGGACCTACTGGGCCTATGAGGCCTGGGATCCTGCATTTTACCAAACACTGAATTATATTTAAGCACTAAAATTTGAGAACTATTGACCCACGGGAAAGTGAAGATGGAATATTTTAGGTCATGGAGGATTCAGCCATCAGCTGGTGGCTCATTTGAGAGGTAAGGAAGTGCAGGATGCTGAGGGCAAGAGACATTACTTAACCCTGGCGCAATCTTACTTCCACCTAGTTCCCTCACCTGTCCAGGTGTCCCTGACAGTTCCATCAGTGCCAGTGGAACCCCTAACAGAAGCACTGACCGTCCTCAGGATCCTTAGTGTGACATGAGTTTCCTAAGGGACTCCGTGCCCCTTTGATCCCACAGAAAGTGTGCCCATGGCCAAGTGGACGGGGGTATGTACTGAGGTTCACTTGGTCAATGTGTTCACCAGTTATGGATTCCTTCATTCAAGCTTTTTCCACTGAATTCAGAGAAACAGCCTGGGGACTTGGTTACCTAAATCACATGCTTGGTCAATTCAGAGGCACAGGTTCTTTCCCTATTGTCCCATTTCGAATGGACCCATCGATTCAGTGTGAATGGATAACAGAGTAGCTCTTTGTAGATGGGGTTCACGTCGACAATGGGCTACTGATTTCCCTAAATAGCTTCTTATAGAGCCAGAGCAAATGCATTGGGAAGTTTTACCACTGTCTCCTGCTGACCCAGTGGGGATCTGTATTGTCAGAATGCATAGGTAATTCCCATTATTAAGGAGTCTCATTGTATCTATCTGAAATTGTTTATGTCTCTTGTTATACCTTTTTACTTGGAAATAACTGCTTAAGCTTTTCTTTTCTAAGAAGCTTCCCTGGCTTGGCTGAAGAAGAGTCTCAAAATTGCTCCTGATTCTTTCCTGCCCTTAGCCATCACCCTTAAAAATGAAGACCCACTGCTTTGGGTGGGTTCACCATCCGCTGAGTGGACTCTGAACTGTGGGCTGCCATGTAGGCCTCCTCAGCTCCGTGTTTGCCTTGGGAATGAGGTTTCCAGGGAAATGCCTCTGTTACTGGTGTTATTTTACATTTCGTACAACACTGTTTGTTGGTGTACTTAATGATGATTATCATATTAAAAATCAATTGTGATATCAGATATCTAATATCATTCCCATATCTTACCTAATTCTTTGTGAATGGTTTAAAGTGTGAAAGCATATTACTTTTGAGGGAATTTCAAAAACACCGCATTCTGCTTGTTTTAAAAATTAATTGTAAGGAAGGGAGATATAGGTTTCAGTGGGTGATTTTTAGAAACATTAAATGAGTTAATAAAAGCCAAAATAAACATAGTACCTACTGTGAGCCTGAGACACAGGGAGGTTACATAATTTGCCTAAAGAAACACAGCTAGCAAGTGGTAGAAGTAGAGTCCAAACTCAGTCCTGGATTTTGAGTCTGTGCTTTTAACTACTATGTAGACTTAAGGTAGAGAAGCCACTTAGCAGTGCTTGGTAAGTAAGAAGTGTTCAATGCTGGTAAATGGACACTAAACTTGCAATTTTTTTTTTTTATGATTCCAAGCCGTGGGTGCTTCTGCCTTCCTTGGGATCACTTCTATAATATTGAATGAGGTGTAGAAAGAGAGCTATAAAATGGATTACATAATCCTCATCTGTCAAATTTTTATTAGAATATTGGGAAGTTTATTTCAGGAGAGTTACAAAAAAAAATCTAGGACTAAAGAGAATAGTAAAACCATGGCTTTTAAAAAATAATTTAGCAATTATTGAATTTCTACTATGTGCAGATCACTGGGATAGAAGTAAGTGAGATGAATAAGGCATGGGTCCTGTCTATGAAGGAATTTAAAACTGGTCACAGACAGAGTGCACAGCATTTGAGAGAGCGGACACAAAAGTGCGGAGCGTGGACTGCCCACGGGCCTGGTGTTAGAGTAGCTGTGAGCTGTGCGCAAACCACTTGAGCTCTCCAAATCTCAGTTTTGTATTGTTGGGGTGGTGATTGCTAGTATTTACAATAAAGATAATTATGCCTAATTTGCACCGTTTAAAAAGAATTAAAATAAATAATGCAAAGGAATCACTCTGTCCTTAGCAGAGAGTACATGTGCAGCAAACAACTGTTGGAAAACGTGGAGCTTGAAAAACTTGCCTGGTTGGCACGTTCACTGATACACGGGCTTATACCCTCCCGCAGGGGGCAGTGTTGGGAACCCTTCACATGCTGTGCCTGCCAGGACCTTGGAAGAGAAAAATAATTTGGGGCCCAGTTACTCCTTAGAATGTTGAGCTGAAGCACAAAGAGCAGCTGCTCCTTTGGAGGCCAGGATAAGGCTTCTAACGGTGATTCCCCTACCACCTGTTTTGTTATGGAGATACAAAAAGAAAAGCAAAATATAAAAAAGATAGCATATGTGTGGTTTCTGGTTTTGTTACATGTTTCGAGCTCTGATGAGGCCATCTTGCTGGGAGCTGGATCTGGATGGCCGTCACTTTCCTGTGGAGAGCTTCCTCTTAAGAGGCCCAACCTCAGAATAGGAAGGTCTTTTGAAAAGCACCCTGCATAGTTTTAAGGTACAGTCTGGCTAGAGAAGGAGTAGGTGCTCTCTTAGGTTCTATAGAAAAGATGTCAAAGGCCACCCAGTCTAGCTGGGCTGACTAGTGGATACCTGGATATGTTTAAACATTGGTCAGAATTGTATCATAGAGGGTTTTAAACTATAAGTCTACCTGTAGGCAGTAGGATATTAATGAATATTTTTATATAAGGAAATGTGTTAAAAGCCATGCTCTGGGGGGAAATGCTTTCAGAGAGGAAGGGAGAGGGAAAGCGAGAAACATCAATGATGAGAATCATTCATCAGCTGCCTCCTGCACTCCCCCTACTGGAGATGGAGCCAGCAACGTGCCCTGACCTGGCCAAGAATCGAACCATGACCTCCTGGTTCATAAGTCAAAGCTCATCCAGTGGGCCACACCGTCTGGGCTTGCCCCTATTTTTTAATATGGGATAAGTATCAGGGAAACATGGGCCATAATGTAAATATGAAAAGGGATGCTATTCAGAAACAGGTTGAAATGAAGTTCAGTTCTCATGTGGTAACTTTATGACCAAGGAGAGTCCCATATGGATGAATTACCTGCCATGTAAGTTACTGTGTCAAAGCCACACCTATTTCATAAATGCCCACCAAAGTGTGAGCAAAGGAGAGACTATAGAAGAAATATATCTTCTATTTCTTTCTATATGAATATGCCTACTATCCCTCTCCCTTTCAGAAACAAAACAGCAATAAAATTACCACATGTGAATTTCTTGGGCTTTTGTAAAAAGCATTGTAAAATATCAGTTAAGGTGGTATGTGCCTCACTCTATTGCAGTGATTCCCAAAGTGGGCGCTACCGCCCCCTGGTGGGCGCTGCAGCGATCCAGAGGTGGGGGCGGTGATGGCCACAGGTGCATTTGTTTGAACTTTTTTTGTATTACCTTTCTATTCTGAGTTCAATAAATAGTTTCATAATTTCAAACTTCAATGTTTATAATTTACACCTTTCTTTACTATATTTTATGAAAAAGGTAGAAACATTAATACATATATCTTTCTGTTTAATTGCTATTAAAATTTAAAAAAAATTAATTTCCAGGGGGCGCTGAGTCATATTTTTTCTGGAAAGGGGGCGGTAGGCCAAATAAGTTTGGGAACCACTGCTCTATTGGTAGGTAATGACGGATTCTCAAAGGCTCCCATGGAAAAGCAGAATCACCTAAGAGTGCAGAGCCCAGAGAAAATGGCCTGTCTGCCCCCGCGGCTGCACCTTGCAGTGCTCATATACTAACGAAATTGTGAAATACAGAGGTTTCCTGAAAGTGTCAGTCAGTCCCTTGAGAGATTCATAGAAATGCAGTTTTTCATAAAGAATCCACATTCCCTATAAGTAACCTTGATGCTAACTTTTCTGTTGTGTCACAAGAATGTTAATGGACAACCTGAAGTATACAGGTTCGTAGACTATATTCAGTGGTAATTAATCACACTGTGTTCTTATATAAAAGACTTACATTGCCATTCTAACTGATATGAGGCATGACAAATGAAAAATCATTAAATTTTATTATCAAATCGTTGTGTGTGTGCATTTTTCCCCTGCAGATCTTGAAGAATATCCAAGTTAAATTATGTCCTGAGGGACTTAATTTTCAGCCTTAATTTCCTAAGTCCATAACCCCCTTTGGATTTGGAGAGGATTTCCAAATGAATGTTAATAAAGATTTAAAAAATCCTTGGAGGAAGAGTTCTGCTAGCCATGAAATCAATAGTAAAATTACCAGGATTAAAAAATAAGATTTTTAAAATATATTTTATTAACTTTTTACAGAGAGAACAGGAGAGGGATAGAGAGTTAGAAACATGGATGAGAGAGAAACATCCATCAGCTGCCTCCTGCACACCCCCTATTGGGGATGTGCCTGAAACCAAGGTACATGCCCTTGACCGGAATCGAACCTGGGACCTTTCAGTCCACAGGCCGACACTCTATCCACTGAGCCAAACCGGTCAGGGCTAAAAAATAAGTTTTTATTTAAGTTGTGCCCTTGGAAGAATACTTCAAGAAATGTTTTAGAATAGAAATGCAGGAGTAAGTACATGTGTGCACTTCTATGGAGTGTTATGGGCACTCGTTAAGTGTTTGTTGACTAAATAAATTAATCAATAAGAAAGCAGCACCAAGAGAGCTGTAAAGCAACTTTTTTATAACCATGCAACTTTCAAGCCACATCCCAAGGACGATCTACTTAAGGACATGGGTGTCACGCTTTGATATTTTGCATTGAGAGGAGCCCAGTAGGAGTTAGCTAGACCCCAATAAAGGGAGGATGTCATGGACAGCCACCTCCCTCAGAGAATAGCCAGCACATCATAGACAGTGATAAATGTTGGTTCAATTGAATAGTTAAATGCAAGGTCTATGCTGGAAACATGACTTTTTTTCCCTCGAGGTCTGTGATAAAAGACTATCTTCCGGATAAAATCACCTTGTGATATGCTTGCTGCTTCTAACACGTGGAACTCGGACACGGGGAGTCAATATTAGTTTTCCCTCTGTAGAGCTTTGTCCTGCAGAGACTGAAGCTGTAGGGGTTTCATAGCAGGAGCTACTCTCAACTGCCTTTGATAATTCGCTGAAATCTCAGCAGGGTACAGATTACCCAGGAATCTGTTTTCAGTGCAGGCTCTGATTCAATGGGTCTGGCCAGAGCCTGAGACTCTGCATTGTTAACAAGCTCCTGAGTGATGCTGATGACACTGGTCCATGAATCACATGTTGAGCAGCAAGGTCGCGGAGGTAGATTTATGAGTAGAGAGAATAAGCGGGAGTGGTGTGATAGACGAGCACTGGCTCTTGACTCAGAAGATGGATTATGTGAATATGATGAGTCACCTGACTCTTCTGAATCCAAATGTTCTCATTAGAGAAAAATGAGTATAATAAGACACTAATACCTGCTGCATGGAATTGTTGTAAGAATAAAATTAATCATGTTATGTGAAAATTTACCAGAGCATATGGTAGATATTCATTGCTGATGAAAACCATTGTTGATTCTAAATAGAAAGAACATAGGCACACGATTCAGCATTGGTCATGGGAAAAGATGGGGGGGCCCTTTGGCTTTGCACTCTGTAGTTCCACGAGTTCCAGTCTTCCTTCCACTTCTTTTCCAGTTACAATATCTGTCCCTTAGCAAGGGATCGGTGTTTGTGGGACTGTACTAGCAGCGAAGTTGATCATTGCCAGTGTACATTTTTTTTGCTTCAAAGATATTGATATTAGGGAAATGACCCAGTGTTTCCCCAAGGCACTAACAGGAGAGAGAACTGTCACCCCAAATAATGGGAATAACATGGGGGCCTTGAGTCCTTTTTGAACCAGAAGCATAATCCCTGGGGGAAGATTAAAATGAAGAACAAAGATTCAGCCTCAATTCTGCATTAAAATATGATGATAAAATAGCCGATTGTTCTTAGCCAGCCATAGTCACAATATTCCTAATTTTATAAACTATGTGTAAAAAATGTATCTCTCTTAGTTAGAAAAACAAAGACTGACATGGGCAGTTTGGCTGGCTTGTCCCTGATGGGTGGCGTGGCTCGGCCCCCATAAGGCGCCTAGTCCACAGTGATGCAGCTGGTGCTACAGGGCCGAAAGTCATCTTCCACAGCCTCGCTACGGCTCCCGTGCACCCAGGGAAGGTCCCCACATTCCCTGTGAAGGTTTACCTTTCTGGCTAACACACTTGTAGAATATGAAATAACAACTCCCCAAAAGTGCACAGCAGGAAATAGAAGGTAGAAAAATCACTGAATAACCTGCAGCTTCATTTATGTCTTAACATCTCTTTCCACCGAGAATTCAGACAGAAACTGTTGACTCGAGACAGTGTTAGTTCAATTCATTTGCAGTGACACCCCAAGGGAATCGGTTAATCTTTGCTAACATAAACAGATCTTAAAGTCTAATCAGAAGGTTTCAATAACGTTTTATTAAAAGATGTCCCCTCTCCCTCTTGTAATCTACAGGTCCCAGGAGAAAAAAGAAGAGGCTGTCACTTTACTGAAAGATTCCATTCGATATGGCCCGGACTTTGCAGATGCGTATTCAAGCCTCGCTTCATTACTGGCTGAGCAGGTGATTGTTTCCATTTCATTTCACTTAATTTTTTTTCACAGAGTTTTGCTACTGATGGTTGAGCTTATAAGCTCATATTGGACAACTAATCTCTATGTTAGTTTTCTTCTTGACAAAAATCACAAGTGTAGTATTCTCACTCCAGTATTCTCTGTGAGGTGCAGGTGGTCCTTAGACAAAAGTGGTCTGTTATGCCCTGGCCTGATGGTTCAGTTGGTTGGAACTTCATTCCGTACACCAGATGGTTGTGGGTTTGATTCCTGGGAGGAGCACATACAAGGGAGACCAATCAATGTTTCTCTCTCTCTCTCTCTCTCTCTCTCTCTCTCTCTCTCTCTCTCTCAAAATCAACAAAAACATATCCTCAGGTGAGGGTTTTTTTTAAAAAAAGTTCATTATAGGCCTTTTGACATATTCTCTATCACTTCAGGACAAAATCTATCAAGAACAATGCACAGTATTTGCTGGTTTTATTACTATTTACTTATCACATTTTTTTCTGGGGGAATTGTTAATCTGCTGAGATCTCTAAAGTCAATATGGAGCCAATTACCACTCATTTTATAGACTCAGTGTCTTAATATCGGTTAGAAGGTCACAGAGGCTTACAGTACAGGCTCCTGAGACAACATTTCTCTCCGCATCAAAGAGGGGTATCTCATTCCCCTCCTTCTTTTCACCTGTGTCTAAGTGATTTGGTACCACTTCTCCATGTCCTGGATGCCTGCCCCCTGCTATGGGGAAACAAATGTAAGTTGTCTTCTCTAAAATGATGATAAGTTTTGTTGACACACTTAAGTGCCCTCGGTAAACAGTAGGTTCTGCTTTCATGCAATTGCCAGATTGTCTTTAAAATCAAACTCAGCATCTTTGAAAGATGCCCTGCACCCTCAGTTGGCTTAAATGTAATGAATGACTTGGTACTGCATGTCAGGTTCATAGAGGTGCAATTTGCAGGTGTCACTGGGAAACAAAGTTAAAACATTCTGTGAATATTTAAGTATCAGAAATGATAAGTCTAGTTGTCTTGCTCTAATACTCTACATATAATGTAGGTGGGCTGTAGCAAAAAGCCCATGTCTAGAATGGGTGATTTTAATGCAGGCTGTAGCACAACATTTAAACTAAAATGATGATGGTGATATTCTATGATATACTCTGGCAACCTCAGCTGCCTTAGGCTTAAGCTGAAACAGACACAGTAGGAATTTTCTGAGGAAATCATTGGTTCCATCATTTTTCCCTTTTCTCACCTCATCCTGGGTCCTTTATTTTGATAAGAAGACCTTTACTCTGCCTATGCCTGACTGGCTGTCTTGCAGCTACTCAGACACGCCAAGCATGCTTCTCACTCAGAACTTTGCACTAACTGTTCCCTTTGCATGCCACACTTTTCTCTCATATCTTAGTTTCCTTCCCTGTGTCACGCTGGTTTTAGCCCAGACATTACCATATCAGAGAGATTGTCTGTGACTAACGGTTCTAAATATTAACCTCACACTGCCTGTCTTGTTCTCTATCACCATACCCTGCCTTACTTTTCCCCATAGTGTTTATCACCACCTCACAGGTATTTATTTGTCTGTGATCCTTCTCCCACCACCAGAATACTTAACTCCATGAGAATGGCTGTCGGGTTTTATTCATGGCTATCTCCCCACATCTGCCACCTTATATGCAATCAATACATTTTGAGTAAATAAATGAGTCAATATGAAGAGAAGAACATGGAGCCCCTCCAATCTAGCACATATTCTAAATTTACTCTTATATTACAAGGGAGGCTGGGCAGGTGGGCCACACTGTTTTGTAGCTGAACTGTGCCTCAGAATGATGTTCTTGTCCTCCACTGAGGAAGAGCATGTGAAATTGCTCAATCATAACCATCGGGTTGGGGATGGAATTGAGGCCAGCACCTCCTAAAGCATTCAGTGGCTTCTTTATGACATCTCGAGGGAGAAATTTCTCTCATGTTTCAGTATTAGGAAAGGCTAGGCTATTGAATTGCAAGATTTTTGTTTTCTTTTTAATCTGATGCATGATAAACCTTGCAAATACTAGAAAGGTTAAATCTCTCCCATCCCCAGCCCCCAAACTTTGTCTAATAACCAGTCTGAACTCTACAATCTGCTTTTCTGTGTGTGCTGCTTTTACTCCTGGCTTTATTATCATTTTCCTTAATAATTTATTTTATCCAATGTATGTCCTCTATTTTTGAAAACTGCTTCAGTTTCTTTGTGGAATAATAAGGTGTAAATAAGTAAATAAGGCATTACGTTAATATTTCCCATTCATATTTTTCCCCACAACTCACCAGGACAGCTAATAAACATTAAATTTCTCTTCTTGATGAAAATGGTCCTTAGGATAAATGACAATATCACTTACATAATACTAGTAATAACCCAGTGTTTTGTTTGAGGGAAGCTCTTTACAGATATTCACACAGTTCCATCTTTCTGTAATGGCATCTTTTCTTTCTCTCCCCCTCAACTCTCCCTTTTTCAAGATCCAAGTCAACTTCTACTTCCTCCCTCAACATTCTTCCACCTTCCCATCTCATGGTGAGTTATATTGAGTTATATTTCTTTGGAGCTCTTATAACATTTTAGGAAAGACATATCAATTACTCATATTTTATTTCTTAAATTAATACCTTGAACTATAATTTAAACAGTTTTTGAGGTTTATTTTCCTTGCAAAACTGCAAGTTTCTTTAAGAAAAGCAGTATTGCCAGGCTGGTGTGGCGCAGTGGTTGAGCATCGACCTAGGAACCAAGAGGTCACGGTTTGATTCCCAGTCAGGGCACATGCCCAGGTTTTGGGCTCAGTCCCCTACTGGGGAAGTGCAGAAGGTGGCCAATCAATGATTCTCTTTCATCATTGATGTTTCTCTCTCTCCCTCTACCTTCCTCTCTGAAACCAATAAAAATATATTTTAAAAAATAAAAGTAATAAAAATGTGATAAATATATTTTTGTGAACCACAATGGCAAGTCGATGTAAAGTTATTGCATGTCTCATAGTTGAAGTTATGAAGAATTTTTACGAAAACCAAATTGTGACTATGGCCATGACCTTTTCTAACATGCAAAGGTCACATCTTTTGCCGGTCTTTCCTATTCTAGGTTCAAATGAAAAATGCTGTGAGACCTAAGAATGTAATTGAAAGAGTGGAAGGTTCTCTGTTCTGCTCCTTTGGGCAGTTGATTTTAACATCAAAGAGACAGAGCAGCCGATGAGTATAACTCAGGATTACCTCCCTCCCTTTCAACATCTTGTCTTCATGTTTTGAGTTCTTTAGTGATAAAAAGGTGCTTCGGATACACAAGCAAGGCACAGAGAAACTATTAGAAGAAAATCCACCTAGCTTCACATTCTTCGGCAGCAAGATGAATTCATTTTTGTGTGTCACGACCTTGTTTAACAGCATTCCACAATTTCAAACATCCAGTGTATACGAAAGCAACGTTCACAAACCTTCGTCAATCTAAGACACACTTGTGTAACTCTCCCCTCACAGGTTATCTTCCGGGCCACCTGTGCACATGGATGGCCATGCTTACTGTGGGGTTGGGGTGTGGTGGGGGTAGGCTAATGTTAGAAAACTCTTTCCTACACTGAGCTAAAATCCCCAGTCCTATAATTTGCTCTTATTGGGCCCAGGGCAACAGAGAGCTTCTTGACTACAGCTTATGAGCACAATTACTTTGTCACTTCTCTAATTATCTATTTTGTTTTCTTTTTTTCAAACAGGCAGAAGCCTGTAGTGGCCTTAGATATTCAGTTTGCTTATCCATGATTTAAATTTTTTAAATGTATTTTTATTGATTTTAGAGAGGGGAAGGGAGAGGAATAGAGAGGTAGAAACATCGATGAGAGAGAGAAATATCAATTGGCTGCCTCCTGCACACCCACACTAGGGATTGAGACCACAACCCTGGCATATGCCCTAACGGAGAATCAAACTGTGACCTCCTGGTTCATGAGCTGACACTCAGCCATTGAGACACACCAGCCAGATTAATTATCTCTTTTCTAAGCCAACCCCACTTCTTTCAACTTGTTTCTCATTTACCCTGGTTTCTAAACACTTTCCTTCTGGTCATGTTTCTTTGTCTGGCCTCTGGATTATCTATTTTCTTCATGACAATATGGCTCCCAAATGGTATAGAAATATTTACTTTCCTGTCTTGAGGTCTCGTGTATCTATTTTATCACACCCTAAAATGAATAATGCTAGTTGTTTAGCTTCCACGTGATGCTCTGGCTCAGATTGGAGATTCATTCCACTGAAATCCCTAAAAATGTGAAGGTTTGTTAATCCAGGTCTCACTCATTTTGCAGGCAACTTTTCGTAACCTGCATGAACAAATTCATCTTTATCTGTCTTTAATCTCTATTTCTTTATATCAGCCTGAAATTTCTGGTGTTCTAAGACTTTTTAGTCCTTTTTCTGCCATTCATTTTACTACCTTTTCCAGCTATTTCAGTTGGCAAATTGAGTAAGAATAGCTTCTAGGTATTTATTTACATTTTTAATAACACAATGTTGCCTAGATCAGTAGCAGGTAGAAAGAAAGCCCACCTTGTGTCTGTAGAATTTTTTCTCCAGGTTGACCTCTATTTTACCCAAGACTCTTTAGGTACAGTTATTCAAATTTTGGCTAATTCATTGAATTATGTTATCATCCTAGCTCACCTCTCTCAGTCTTGTCCACAAGAATGTTGTGAGACACTTTGTCGGACTCATTCTAAAATCTTTCCCTTGATCTAAGGTTGTGATTCTATCAAAAAATGGGGGCGGGGGAGGAAACAAGGTCTACTTGGCCTGCCCTCCTGTTATTGCAAGCATACTGCCATCTCTTGACACCATTTCCTGTCCTCACTGCCAATAAATCCACGACTGTAATAATACCTTCTAGGTTTTTTCTGTGACTGACATTGTATTTCTCACTCTGTTGGAACCTGAAGGTAGTAAGTAAATCTGGTCAGAGTAGAGAATCTGAGAAGGGGACATTTGAAAAATAGGTTAATAAGCTTGAAAAGACATTCTATGGTGGAATATATTAAGGCCCAAAATGAAGCACACTTTTGAAATTGATATATAATAGAAAGAAAAGATTAAATGTCTGAGGAATGGGTTTTTAAAAATGTGAAGAAGAAGGTCCAGTGGATATATGTGAGGCTTTTAATGCATTTAGGTGGTGTGAGTGGTTGAGATCCTTGTTTCAGGAAGAACGTGTGGGAATGGCTAAACTCTACTGTGGAAAAAGAATCCCTTTGTACCTGAAGACTATCTGCATGAGGAGGCTGAAAGGAAAGAGAAATAGAGAAGTAAGAACTCCAGGGCAGAGTGCTAAAAGACTGAGAAGATGCATGGCCACTGGTAACTACAGGGAAGCCAGGGAGGAGCAAGATGTTAGGAAGGGAGAAAATGAGATCAGCTTCAACATTTTTTTTTCAGTCACACAAGTAATATAAAAACATAATGGAAAGTGTAGAAAAATCAGAGAAAATAAAAGATACCTTTTGTCTATAATATAATATAATATCTGGAAACAACAAATACTTTCATTTTTTTAATATCCTGCAGGTCTTTTTAATATACTTATTTTGTTTTCATACTTACATTAACATATCATTTGTATTCTGTTCTTTTCACTTGCTCTTAAATTATACATAATGTGGTATGTATTTTCATGGTGCTAAATGGCCTTCATAAATATAACTTTAATGGCTGCATACCAGTTTATCAAAATGATGCATTGTAATATGAATAATTATATCCTAGCTGTTGGTCATTTGGAGTGTGTGTGTGTGTGTGTGTGTGTGTGTGAACTTTATGTTTCTTACGGCTTTTTAAAAACAATATTCTGAATAGTTTCCTAATGAAGGATTCCTAGAAGTAGAATTCCCATGTCAAAGAGGATTAGCATGTTTTGTCGAGATATCTTACTAAATGGCTCTTGGGATACATCACTAAATTGCTTTCCAAAAGAGCGGTACCAATATGCTCTGCCACCAGCATGTGTACACTCTTCACATCTTGAATGTTAGTGGAACATTTGAATGAAAATAGCATATGGACAGATGGCAGTGAGAGAGATCAGGGATGGAAAGATAGATTTAGGACTTCAGTTAAGTGAAACCACGTTATGAGTGGGTGATTTCTCTGACGGGGAAATGAAGACTAGTATAGGGAGGAGAAATCTTAAAGTATCTTTTAACTTTTTCATTTTATGTATAAAAAGTGAGGTGGACAGAATTAAGTGCTGTTCAAGATCCTACAAACAACTAGTGTCAGGACCTGGACTAGAGCCTGATCTCTCAACCCGTCCCCCACAGCTTTCATTGTGTGATGCTGGGGTCCAGTGATCAGACTGTGGTAAGGGTCATTGTTTATGAGATTGGGTATACCAGGGCCAGAAGGGAGAAGAGAAGCGATAGAGGAAACCCACGGGGGTGAGTTGTCATAGCAATTAGATACATAAAAGGACCCAGAAGAAAGCTAATCCTCTCATGTCTATTACAGCAAATAAGAAAACAAAGAACAAAAAATAAACTCTTAGATTCAAAGTCAGGGTGGTCTCTGGCTTGCTCCTCTCCTCTGGTTCTCCATTAGCATTCAGAACTGGCTGTACTCCAGCTTCACAGATAGGATGATAAACATTTACAGACCCACCATCATTTTTAAGCAGCTCATTCTTGCCATACATTAGATAGCTTGCAATACACTAGCAGTAAAGGAAATAAAATTAACATTGTTTATGACTCTGACTCACTGCAAATTATGGCTAGCCCCAGGTTTATAGCCTGTTGAAAAACTCATTTAATTAATTTGATAACACTTAAAATAAAATATTTCCTTTCTTTTATTTTGGAATATGACCTCACCTGATATAAGAATGAAAATTGGAACAATAAAATATATATTGGAAGTGTAGATCAGCATTAACAGGTTCAGGGTCAATTTCTGTCCTTCTAAAAATGCCCCCTTTGGGGTATTTTCAGCCATGGATAGCATTGCATGTGTGGCCAAGTCAACTTGTACTGGACCCCACTTTAAGAATTCATGGATTTAATTATTTAGTACACGTTTATTTAGCATCTAGCTACCACCAAGCATTAGAGATTGTTGAAGCAGCAGAGGATGCACCTTATCCTTATGGAATTTAGAAGCTATAAAGTAAGGCTACCCCTAAACAAAGAGTTATGTTGTTGGCCCCCTCCCCAATATCTAACACAATTGTGACAAGTGGGCAAAGGGAAAGCACCAGTGTGAATGTTAAGGAGACCTAACCTCATGTGGGGAGGGGGGACAGTGGCCAAAGAGTCACATTTAATCTGACACCTGAAGAATTTATGGATTGTAAAAAAAATGGAAATTTATAGATTAGGAAAAAATGAATAGCACAAGCTATCTGGCCAGAGAGAATAGACCATGTGCAGCTCTGAGGTGGAGAACAGTAGAGGTGTCTTCCTCTAATAAAAACAAAGTCATGTGCCTAGAAATGCAACGAATGAGGAAGAAATGGCATAAGAAGGAAGCTGTAATTCTAGGGAATGTGGGTTTTTCTATTTTCCAGGCCTCCTGACTATTATACCCATGTCGTTGCATAGAAGTCCTTTGGTTGTGCCCTGACCGGTTTCGCTCAGTGGGTAGAGCATCAGCCTGTGGACTGAAAGGTCCCAGGTTCGATTCTGGTCAAGGGCATGTACCTTGGTTGCGGGCACATCCCCAGTGGGAGATGTGCAGGTGGCAGCTAATCGATGTTTCTCTCTCATCGATGTTTCTAACTCTCTATCCCTCCCCCTTTCTCTCTGTAAAAAATCAATAAAATATATTTTATAAAAAGGAAGTCCTTTGGTTGAAATTTTCCCCCTTTCTCCCACCGTCCCCTGCCTTCCCTCTGAGGCTTGACGGTCTGATTGATGCTTCTCTGTCTCTGGATCTGTTTTTGTTCATCAATTTATGTTGTTCATTATATTCCACAAATGAGTGAGATCATGTGATATTCATCTTTCTCTGATTGACTTATTTCACTTAGCATAATTGTAATTGCTTACTCTTGTCATACTTTTTTTTTTTTTGGTTCTTTTTATTATTCTTGGCATTTCCTCTTTAAAATATTTCTCTCACCTGAAATTGTTACAGGGTGGTGTTGATCACAGTCTACTGAATGATGAGAAAACTCAGGTCGAGAAATACCTAACATTTCGTGGTGTGGAGGCTCGCCAAGTTAATTGATTCATTTCAGTTGAACGTGAAGGAGAATTAGACATCAAACACTGACAGCATGTTTCTGATAAATGTTCATGTTGATGACTGATGGGTGAAAATGTTTTATGAGAAGGAAAAGCAAAGAAGAGGGTGAGAAAGCAGACACCTTTGCTTTGCGTTTTAAACTGCTGTGTCTTGAAGATTTTCTCAGAGAAGTCACTCACACGAGTTTAAACACCTCCATTGGTCCAAAATTTCCCAGGTTTGTCATAGTAAATAAAGTCATTTATTAGTCACAATAAAGTTATGACTTTTCTGAAAGAGAGAGGATCTCTAATCTTCTCCATGTTTAATGTTGTAGATATGTTTCTATCCTTTTTTTCAAGAATTCAGATCTCTGTCCAAGATTTAATCAATATCTGATGAGGGGATAGCAAAATTGCAACAAGTACTTCCCAGTGCTCTTCCTCCATACATTATTGGGTAACCGGGGCTATGTGGTTATTGCACTTGAACTATTAGAAATGTTTTCCAAACATATCAGTTTGTTCAAGAGAGTTCCTTGTTCAGAAGATCGAGTTTTCACTTCTCCCCTCCCCCCTTACAGTAGAAAGCATACCATGTTGGGTAATTACAGCATATAAAAAGTGGAGATGTGGAGTACGTTTTATTTCTCCCCTAAGGCCCATTTTATTTCCACCCCACTGAAAACCTTCAGAGCCTTGGGGAGGAGCCCATGGCTGCATGCTGCCCATTTTAAACCACTGCCCTTGAAGGCTGATTTCATGCTGAGGCAGCGGAGCAGTTGGTTGGGGACTCAG
Source organism: Myotis yumanensis (assembly GCF_028538775.1). NCBI lineage: Eukaryota > Metazoa > Chordata > Mammalia > Chiroptera > Vespertilionidae > Myotis > Myotis yumanensis. Next base: position 176,948,356 of record NW_027223754.1, read on the forward strand.
ATGTACAGCAGACAGTATTTTTTGTCAGACCCATTCTCTGGGTCCCAAGCATTTTTAATTAAAGTTGTTCTATAAATAGTTATGTTCATTTCTCCTGGATCTTACAAATCAGTAGACACTAAGAATGGTCAGGCTTAGGTCAGGATATCTAGCCAGAAGAGGCAAATAAAAGTGAGTGCATGAAATTGAGCTTCAGGGATTGAATACTACTACTTTTTAAAATAAGTGCATTGTCTTTCCAAAGAAGGTTGAATTTATTTTAAATAAATACCTAGAAGGTATTTTTCTTCTTTCATTTTTCAATAACTGGATTTAATCATTCCTTGAAATTTACAGTCAAGTGAAAGGAAAAGAAAGACAGATATTGAAGACATTTTTCATAGAGCCAGAGTCCTGAGACTGCCCTTGGGGGTTACCAAGAGTACAGAGGTATGATTACTTGCTTCTGACACGCCCGGTCTTTTAAATCCCATTACTTCTTTCGACTTTGAAAATTGAATTTCTAATGGAAACCCAGCACATAAAGCCAAACATAAGAGAAGTTTTAGACGAAAAAGGTGATCTCTGTCTATTTTGGAGCAGCAAGGAAATGAGGGGAAAAGTAAAATTAAATCAGGTAAAACAGTAATTGCACTTGAAAACTGTTGTTAACTGTTATATTTGACTTCAGCAAGTTGGAATGTGAAGACATCAACTTTCTTTCAGGAAAAATGCCTTTCAACTCTCCCACAATTTAGCTATAAGGAAGTTTTTAAGGTCTCAAGCAGCCATAGATTTTTTTCAAGCACATCTTTAAGTTACACGGCTGCGAGAGTTCATGGTCACCAGCATCCTTGGGTATTTGGATCATGATGGGTGTGCAGTTCCTATCCAACCCCAAGTCTGGGGGTCACTTCTTGTTGCCTCCCAAGTACCTTTTGCTTCCCCTCCTGTGACACTGCCACCACACATTGCAAAGTTTCCTTCTTGTTTGAATCCTACTTAATCGTCTGTAAGGGCAGGATTGTGTCTGTCTCATTCACTCTTCTGTCTCAGCTGTATATTTGGCTCGTGGATGGTGCTCATGAAATATTTGTTGAGGAGATGGATGGATGGATGGATATCCAAAAGTGTAATTGTTTCTTTTGATGCCAGACACTCTTGTTTATTCCCAGAAACTTATTTAATTCAGGGGTTACCAATTCCCTGAACGTTCAATGAAAACCTAGGTTTTTCTCTGTCCCCTTGTAGCTGTGAGATCTTGGGCAAACATTTTGTACCCAAGTTTCTCTATTTGTTAAAAATGGTAGCTCATTAGTATCTATTAATGTTTTTTCCAGCTCTAATATTCTTTTATTTCCTTATATTTCTCATCTATTGTTTTTTTTAATACTTTTTTATTTTTATTTTACTATGACTATGTTAGTGTATGTAAAAGTGCCTTACAAAATATTTTAAAATCCTATAAAACTAAAGATTTGGCATTAGTGCCAAACATTAACACTGGTCAGGTGGTAACACTGAAAACTCAAAATGTTCAAGTTATTGTTTATTGATCTCTGTATCAGAAAGTGGTTAAGAAAAAACATTTAAGTTACTTGATTATTTCTTATATAAAGTTACTTAAGTTTGATGGGAGAGGAACTATAAACTGTTGGCTGAAATGCCCCTTGGACGGTTCTGATGCCTAATGCTCTAGGCCACCTGAGCTCAGAGCATCTGTACTTACCTCTTTAATACACTGCTCACATTGGGTTTATTGTCAGTTCATTCATCTTTGAGCTCCTTAAATAGAGGTATTTTGTTTTATTCATCTTCATGTCTTTGGTATCTATCTCTCAGTGTGATAAGTAGTAATATTAACACTAGTCGTGCTTCTGATAGTAGTAGTAGTAAGGGAAATGGTTAACATGACCAAGTGCTGACTATGTACTAAGCATTATTCTAAGGGCTTCACATGTTTTAATCCATTTAATCAACACAACAACCCTATGAAAGGTACTCATTATCCCTATTTTCAATTGGGTACATAGAAGAGAAGTAAGATCACACAGATAATAAATGGTGAGGCTGAGATTCCAGTCCATAGCCGCAAACAGTGGCAGTCCGATTTTTAATCACTGTGTCATAGTTTCTATAGCCATTGCAATAAACGTGTGCTGAATGAATGGATAAATCAGTAAATATTAAATGGTACCCTCTCTTAATTTGATTGGAGTCTTATATAATTTGTGTTTTGCCTGTCTCCATTTAACACACACATATGCCCACTCATAGATTTGCTAGTCCTCTAGTAGATGATATCTTTCTAAAGTTTTTCTTCTCCTCGGTAGATTGAGGAGATATTTTGAAATTTTCATTCATCTTTAACTTTTTTGAGTTTGGTAACTTACTGAGCTTGGCAATTAGAAAAATAATTTTAAATATTGATATTCATTTTTGCTTGATTATAATAATAAAAACATAAAATGCTAATTAGACTGGACAGCCGAACAACCTTCCGGACATCATTCCGGACGTCCTTCCAGACAAAGCCACTGCAGCGGGGGCAGAGGCAGAGGCGGTTAAGGGTGATCAGGCAGGCAGGTGAGCAGTTAGAGGCGATCAGGCAGGCAGGCAAGTGGTTGGGGTGATCAGGCAGGCAGGCGAGCAGTTAGGAGCAATCAGGTGGGCAGGCAAGTGGTGAGGGGTGATCAGGCAGGCAAGGGAGTGGTTAGGGGTGATGAGGCAGGCAGGCAGAGTGGTTAGGGGAGATGAGGCAGGCAGGCAGAGTGGTTAGGGGTGATGAGGCAGGCAGGCAGAGTGGTTAGGGGAGATGAGGCAGGCAGGCAGGCAGGCGCGCAGTTAGGAGCTAGTGGTCCCGGATTGCAAGAGAGATGTCTGACTGCCAGTTTAGGCCTGATCCCCCTGGATTGGACATCCCCCGAGGGGTCCTGGATTGTGAGAGGGTGCAGGCCAGGCTGACAGACCCCACCTCCATCCCCCATGCACGAATTTTGTGCACTGGGCCTCTAGTGATTCTATAATTTCGATAAGTGAAATTTGCCAGATTCAAACCACACTTTGTTCCCAAAATGGTACTTCAATGTGTGGATTTGAAGAAATGGCCTTGGTCATTCTACAGAAGGTAAACTGTCTTTACTTTTCTGGGCCAAATCAGAGTTAGGCTTCTTGGCTTATGCTGAGTGCTCTCAATACTTTTTCATTCACAAGCTTAAGGTGTCATGTCTGAGAAAACTGATGCTATACCTTCCCTTGTCATTTGGTTGAATGCTTGGTAGTAGTAACTTGTGATAAAATTACAGAAAATGTTGATGTTCCAAGCATATTAAAGGAAAAGTTGTGATGTGCTTGATGCCAAATCATTTCTTTTCACCTGACCTTACAATAGTACTAGGGAACTATGAACTTGTTTACTTGTGAGAAATTGTTAGAACCTGGGTAATGTTGATTCATTAATTATCTGTTACCTTCTACATTGTGAGGTGTATGTGACATGACAAGGTGGTTGTGGAGAAAAAGAAGTGCTTAAAAGCTAATTCAGAGTTATTAAAGTATGTTCCGTGAATGTTCGGAGGGTAGATCAGGGCAATTAGAAAATGACCCGTTGGAGAAGTGGTGGTTCACTTGGACCTTGCCACAGAGGGAGGAGTTGCAGGCATGCCTTTGAAGGGACATATATTCCTGTTGGAAGGAATAGCTGAGAGATGGAAAGCACAGGTTGGATAAAGGAAAGTGGCAAATAGTTTGGTGGGCTATAAGAAATATTTCAAAAAAGAAGGGATATGACAAAGCCTCCCATAATCTGCATCCACTTCTCCCCCCCTTCCCCCCCCCCCACACCAAACCTCTCCAAATAAACCATACAGTGCAGCTAAAAAGAGTAATAACTATACAAATGCAGCTGTAAGACAACTATCCCAGGCCTCTCTGTCTCCCAATCAGATTGCCACCTAGGAAGTATTCCTATATTGATGAGTCAACCTTTTTCATCCAGAGACTTACTGGGTGGAGGGCATCCCATTCAAAAAACCATTTTGAGGCTATTTCCAGCTATAGAGCAAATCCTTCCAGGTATCACTTCTCAGTAAACATCAGCTGTTTGTCTTAAAGGAATGAAGCACAGGTATGAATTATAGGTGTGCATGTAGTTATCATTGACTTTAATTCAGCAGAGTACCTCGTGTTGATCTCAGTGCCTATTGCATAGTAGGTGCCCAGTAAATTATTTCCTGCTTTTCTCACTTCTTTTCAGTTTATTGTTAATTCTTTCAACTTTCTCATTTATTTTTCTTTATTCTCTTGTAAAGGAGAGATTTAAGGAAGCTGAGGAAATGTACCAGGCTGGAATAAAGAACTGTCCAGATAGCTCAGACTTACACAACAACTATGGAGTTTTCTTAGTTGATACTGGTAAGTGAAATTAGAGAGAATCTGTTCTGTTGAGATTAGATAATGCTCTCGAGCAAAATGGCAACCACCCAAATAATGCCTCCGAAGTACAATTCACTGGGCTTGGCAGGATGCTAACACCACTGACAGTCACAGTGTGCCATGGAGCTGTCATTATCTAAATCTTCAGGCTCAGTTCAGTAAAAGTGCCCAGTTCTTATAATCATATCTTTAGGGAAAACTCCCCAGGAGACAGGAAGTAGTCTTGATGATTTAATGGCTCTTCTTTGAGTACCATTTATACAAGTTTATAAATCTATGATAATGAAATGTTCCTCTACAATGATGCACAACCTGTTCTGAATCTAGTTACTGGCAGATGGTAAATACTTTTCTGCAACTGATTTTTTTAAAAAGCCTCCAGAGTTATTTTATTGTTTCTCGTGTGTTATACGTTACAGAAACTGTATTATTGTAATTGATAAAGTATTCTCATATGACTGTGCTATGTAAAATACACTTACTCCATCCTATTTAATGCGAAACTTCACAGAGCAGGGATTCTGTTTTCTTTATGGCTTGTGCTCCATATATGTTGTGAACACTATAAAAGATTTAAAAATTTGAATTTAATGCAAAAGCACTACTTCATTCCCATTAACTATTATACTACCTGCTACTGGCCCTGCAATAAAATTTAATTTTAATTATTTTGTCAGTGTGAAATATTCTAAAGGGTTTTTGTTTTGGAGGATGTTGGAAGTTCTTCTGTTTTAGAGAACATAACTTTACATTGTGATACACTAAGAAACTGCCCATATTTTTACATGTAAAATGGTTTTGTAGTGCCACCTGCTGGTTCATTAGCAACATAATAATAAAGCCCATAACACAAAGATGTAAGCACCAGAAGAGACCCCTAGGCCTGATCTAGTACTCTTCCTTCTACTTCAACAAAAAACTCCACCCCAATAAACACCACTGACAATACTATATACCTTCCCACCACTTTCTCTGTATTTGTGTTTTTATACTGGTGCAATTCTCCCCATCACCAGTAATCTGGCACTCCTACTTAAACTTGCATTCAAAAAAGGTGGGCTTCTCTTGAGAAGATGCCTGTGCAGGTCATAACGTCCCACTCCATCTAAACGTTAGACTCTTCCACCGCTCCATTACTTAGACATACTCTCACAGGAAGCTTCTGTGGAGAACCTTATCAGACTAGAGAGACTTGATTCTAGTTCTGGCCTTTACCCTCACTTGCCCTGGGATCCTTGTCAAGTCTCTTAATGTCTTTGCACTTTAGTGTCTGTATCTGTAAGCAATAATTTTGTTTACCCTAAAATAGCTCCTAAGTCCTAAAAGGCAGCTAAGCGGTATCAATAGGCAACTAAATAGCATCAAAAATACCTGCAAAGATCATATGAGACCACTTAATTAAAGTGTTTTAAAATGTACAATATATTGGACAAATGCAAGGTGGCATTGTTTTTTTAAATTAATGCCTTTTAAAAATATGTGGTTAAAAATATTTTTAGGTACAGCTAATACATGCTAATTTGTTTATTTACTTTTAATTTATCTTTATTGTTGAAAGTATTACAGATGTCCCCTTTTTCCTCCGATTGTGCCCCTCCAACCCACTCCTACCCCCTCCCCCGGCCTTCACCACACTATTGTCTGTGTTCATGGGTTATGCATATAAGCATATAAGTTTTTGGTTAATCTCTTCCTGCAATACATGCATATTTAAGCAGTGTCTCAGGTGCGATGCTGTAGTATAGTAATTGAGACAGACCCTTAGAAATTACTTCAGGACAGTTTTCTTTCTATAATAGCCAATTCCATGTTTTTGCATAATGAGTAGCCACACATCTTTATAAATAACAATCACTGATGATCTCAACACATCATAATAGCTAGGGTAATGGCCAGAAACACTTAGACTAAAATTAATAATATATAATATATATATTAAAAGAAATGTGTTTTAGTTTCTGTTAGGGTCGCTGAAGAAAGAATGCATGAGGCCAAAAGGGGTAAAGAATTATGAATTATAGATTTATTGTTATATCTGCTAGCAGAAGGGCTGAAGTCAAAACTGCATCAGCAGGGTAGAGTGGGGGGATATTTATGTCTCTTTTAAGGGTCAGTCAGAGTAACTGGTGGGACTAGGTACAGGTGGGGGCCAGGTGTAGGCGGTCCCTGGAAACTGGGCGAGGCTGTTTGCTGGAAACCAAAGGTCGTTAATCATGAAACCTACAATGAGAATAACAGAAAAATTACCGGGAGGGGCGAGAGTCCCAAGCAGAGCATAATGGAGTGCAAGAATGTGCCTAACAGTTTCTATTGCTTTTTTATTGTTAATTTCTCTGGAAATGGGAATGAATTGTTAAATGGCTCAAAGTTAGGCAGTGGCAAGGAGAAAAAGCCCCAATGCACAGTAATTCACATGCTGAATAATTGATGGCATGGCTCTGTAAGAAGAATGATGTACATCAGAAGAGAAATGAAAGCCCTCGTGTATTTTATAATTAAGGCATGTTCTGCTCTTAATGCTCTTACTCACGCACCTCTGGTTATAGGCTCTCCCGAGAAGGCAGTGGCCCATTACCAACAGGCCATCAAACTTAGCCCGAGTCATGACGTGGCCATGGTGAACCTGGGGAGGCTCTACAGGTCCCTGGGAGACAACAGCATGGCTGAAGAGTGGTACAAACGGTAAACGTCTTTCCTTTCACTTTGTAAGTCGCCCAAAGACCTCTGCAATTGCCCATCAACTTAAAAAAATGTTTTTAATTTTTTTAAGTACAGTTGACATATTAGTTTTAGGTGATTCTACATTTATATACCTTACGATGTGATCACCACGATAAAGCTAGTAACCACCTGTCCCTGTACTGTTATTATATTATTGACCACAGCATCAAATTTTTAATTCATTGGGACAGGTATATTATCAGAATGCTAACAAATTTTGCCAGTGCAGGCAATACAGATTCTTATCGCCAAAGAGAACAATGCAACACTGTCAGGGGTATCCCAGTTAATGACTTTCTTGCCCGCTGGTTAGAACATGGTGCTAACCAAGGTTGGAATTTAATTCCCACTCTTTTCTGAAGCGATGGACTGCAACCCAAAGCACCAATAGCAGTTTCAAAAGTGGATATAAATGAAATATTATGCATACATCAAAACAAGTCTATCACCATTGCTGGAATAGACCCTGGGGGGGCTCAGTTTCCACCCTGTTAGGCCACTAGAGATATTCATATAGTCAGAGAATGGCACTGCGATGTTGTTTAAACATTCTTCTTGATATAAAAACAAAGATCATATTGGCACAAAATCTCAAACCTGGACAGACATCCCTCATTTTTTGACCTTCGGAAATGTATCTACCAGAAGAAAAGTGTTAATTCGCCTTTCTTAAAACTCAGCGCCCTGAAGGTGGCACGCAAAGCGGAGACCCTGTCGCCTTTGGGAGCACTGTTCTACAACACGGGCCGTTATGAAGAGGCCTTGCAGATTTACCGGGAAGCTGCGGCACTTCAGCCTTCTCACCGGGAACTCCGCCTGGCCCTGGTGAGTAAGTGGGCTAAGCACAGGAAGCTGGGGACAGACGCAGAGCATGCAGTTGAGAGAGCTGTGGTCAGCAGGCCTCAGAACGGGAACCGGAATTGCTATAATATATCCATGTTATGAATATTCATTTAACCAATGTTAGAGCCATTTATACAAGGCCTGGATGCTAAAAATACTTTTAAATTTTTGTTTGGAAATAATTTTAAACTTGCAAAAATTTGCAAGAATATTAAATAACTCCCGTATCCTCTTTCACCCAGATTGATCAGTTTTCAGCATTTTTATGCATTTCTTTACCACCTTCTCATGTATGTATGTATGTGTGTATGACATGTATGTATACATGTGCATATTTAGGTAAGTATTATGTGCATATACACATTATTAATAAATGTCATCTCTTCCTGAGTCACGTGAGAATTATAGGCCTCATTCCTTTGATTTCTAAATAATCAGCATATAGTTCCTAAGAATAAGGACATTCTCTAACATAACCACAGTATGGTTTTCAAAGTCAGGGAAATTAACAGCAACAATGTTTTTTATTTCAACCTTGGATCAATACTTCTTTTCCTTAGATTTGCAGTACATGAAACTTATCTTGTTACAAACACAGGAAATCATTTCTCTTTTGACATATTTAGTCAACTTTTAAAAAAGGCATAAGTCATTTCATTGAACATTTTTAATGTTCCCGCCATTCACATGGAAATGCATGCACATACATAAATAACAGGCAACAAAAGTTAAAGCCTCGATGCTGTGGCGATTTGTTCCTTTCTGTGTGTCACAAACAGATGCTCAGCACTTTTGTCTGGGGTGTTTCCCAATGCCTCCGTTCAAGGATGCTTGATTTGATAAGGTAATGATGAAATGTCTCTAAGGCAAGGTCAGTGTGGTTTTGCAGGCTCAGGTTTTGGCCATGATGGGGCAGACGAAAGAAGCTGAAAAGATGACCAATCACATTGTATCAGAGGACACTGGATGCCTTGAATGCTATCGCCTGCTGTCAGCAATCTACAGCAAGCAGGAGCAGCACGACAAGGTACAGAGGACAGTGGAGTTTCTTGGATTCGTGGGTAGAAAATGGGGAGCCCCTAAATGGGCTCCAGGCTGCATGGTAACAAGGCTGAGCTGTCTTGAACATCATCAGTTGGCATATCCTATCTCATGGGTGCTTTTCACAGATATCCCTTTAACTCTTAAGATATCCCCTGACATAATATGGGTTTAGCTCACTCTTGGTCTGAAGATTTTTATGTGGTATTATCTCAGTTTGTTTTCAGCTGACTCTAAAAAAGATAAAGACTAACATTTGTATACTTTATCATTTTCCATTTTCTTTAAATATTTTTTATACAATCCTTACAACAAGCCTGTAAGGCAGGTCATTAACCCTGTGTTGCAACTGTTATTGTTTCTCTCCATTTTAAAGGTTACATAACCAGTAAACTCATGAACTAATTCAACAAAATACTGATTGAATACCTACTATATGTCAAACACTGTAGTAGGCACCAGAAATAAACTGGTATGACCAAAATAAAATCATCACCCTTGTCCTCAAGGAATTTACAGTAGACAGGAGTTTACAGGAGACAGAGATTGGACAGGTAATCACAAAATCAATGTAGTAGAATTATAGCTGTGCTCAGCGATGTCATGAAGAATGACATGGTCCATAACAAGGATATAATCAGGGAATCTGAGTGGTATTGGATGTCAGGTTTCCTGCAGAGTGATGTGAAGGTGAGGGCTGAGTGATGAATAGGAATGATTAGACAAAAGGCGGGCAGCGAAGAGCATTCCAGGCAAAACAGCACATGCAAAGGTCCCGTGGCAACAGCGATTAGCCTGTCTGAGGGATGGGCATGAGGGAGCAGGGTACAGCGTAACATGTGGCTGCAGAGTATGTTGGGGACTAGACCTCAAGGCTTGGAACCAGGACAGAAGTCTTGTTCCTTATCCTGGGAGAAGCCTTGGGGTTTTAAGCAGAAGAGCAACACCATCAGGTATGTGCTTCGAAGAGATCTCTGGCTGCGTGGGCTGGAGCAGTGCATGGTGAGGGCAGAGTGAGCACCAGGCACCGAAGCAGAGGCTATGGGAGGGTCCAGATGGGCACACAATCAGAGAAATATTTTATTTTCTTTCAACTAGATCACACAACCTCCCTGTAAAGTGATTCAGGGACATTTCATTGTCACTGATATAAATGGAAACCTGGAGCATAAGGAAGTTACTCCATCAGAGCTAAATTCTTATTGAGAACATTAGAGAAAATAAAGAATTGATTGTCACTCACCACCCCCGCTAGTTCATAAGAACAAAAAGTAGCCCTAGCCAATTTGGCTCAGTGGTTAGAGGGTCAGCCTGTACACTGAAGGGTCCAGGGTTCGATTCTGGTTAGGGGCACATGCCCCGGTTGTGGGCTCCATCCCCAGTGGGGGCATGCAGGAGGCAGCCGATCCATGATTCCCATCATTGATGTTTCTCTTTCTCTCTCTCTCTCCCTCTCCCTTCCTCTCTGAAATCAATAAAAAAAATTTAATAACAAAATAAAAAGAAGACCTGGAAAATATTTTTAAAAAAGAACAAAAAAGTATAAATTTTATCATTTAAATTTGTTTTCCTTTATCTAATCTACATTTATTCTGTTTTAATTTCCAACCCATACAGGCACTTGACGCTATAGACAAGGCTCTCCAGCTGAAACCAAAGGACCCAAAGGTCATTTCTGAACTTTTTTTCACAAAAGGAAATCAACTAAGAGAGCAGAACCTTCTGGACAAAGCTTTTGAGGTACATATACTTAGTCAAATTATGTTATTAAATTCATGAATTGAAATTAATACTCCCTGAATCTAAGATCATTGGCATGTTTGTGAAGTTTCTGATTAATCAACTTGACATTAAAAGTTTATTCTTATAATTGAGCTTCTGGTTTTCGATTATTCAGAATTCTGTGATAACTCTGCATTATTTCCTGAATTACCATCTTTAACTTGTTGTTTGATGTATTCTATGTTTTGCCCTCATATCAGCTTCTCTTTCTCTCTCTCTTTCTCTCTCTCTCTCTGTGTGTCCTCTGTCTCCTTTTCTCTCTGTTTGTATTCAATCCCATCCCTTCCAGCTGATCTAGTGCCTGAATAGCGTAGGGCCTATTCACATGTCCTTCTACCCCCTTCTCCTCCCCTTGCTGATTCCCACTCATCCACCAGCACAGCCTGGGTCGTCCTCCCCAGGAGGCTCTCTGGACCATCCTTTCTCTTAGTGATCATGATGCCACCGAAAGCTGAAAACACTTATGTCTCCACCAGTCATTTGAGCAGGCCATGTATTAAGTTGTAGTATTGGGTCCTTTCTTGCTCCCCTCCCTGACCCCTGTGTGCACTGTGTGCATGCATTTTGACTCCCCAGTTAGGCTGCACCCATGTCCAAAGGGTCTGATTCCTTCTGTGTTCTAAATACAGTATGATGCATCTTACAGGTGTTCACTATGTACAGCTTTGGAATACCACTGATGCCCAACTTGAAATAAAAAAGACATTTACAAATATGAGTAGAAATGTTACAGATACCAGATATTTCCCTTGTAACTGGTAAAGCCACAAGTTGGAATTAATGTAGTAAAAATATGACACTAAATATATCATGCGAAATAAAATCTCAAATGATGTAATTTTTTTCTTTAAGTAAACTGTGGGTGGCTTTTAAAATATGATTGAAAAACACATGTGAAGATAATTGGGGGAAAATTAGACCCTTCAAACAGTAATGGTGGCATATTTCAGAACCTTGCATTTTCTCTTGCCTTATGAATGTTTTCTACACCATCGTTCTTAAGTTATTTGTAACTAATAGGACAGCTTAATGATTAAATAATTAGTAATTTAATTATGAATATTTACATGGGGTCTGTATCTTATATATTGTATGGAAAACAAAAGTATTGTCTAGTTGCTTGACCAGTGGATCAAATACTCATCATAGAGTAGCTGGATTTCTGAAGACTAAGAGTACAGCCATTAGTTATTAGTTACAGCTAAAATGTGATAGCACTTTTATGTATGATTTAACATGTATTTAGTAATTTAATATTCACAACAAGCATATAAGAAAGTCATGGTCATTGTCTCCTTTTACAGTTGGAAAAAAACTGAGAATCAGAGGTTATGACCTTGCTCAAGGTCACACAGAGGATAAGAAATGGATCCAGGATTTGAATCTATACCCCATCTATACTACACCCTATCTCTGTTGATAAAGATTAAGACATATTCTTCAAGTCTTTAAAGCAGATTTCTAACAGTATATAGTTTCTTAACAGATTCTCATCACTTTATGGATCTGGTCAGTTGCCTTCTTGCTAATGAAAATAGCAAGGAGTATTAAACTACACACACACACACACACACACACAGATACCTAGCTTTGTAATTAAACACTTTGTAACGGCAACACTCATCACATTTAGTTATATTTAAGGTGACTACTCTTAAAATCAAGACTCAGTGGTGAGCTTGCCTTTGATGCAAAACAGCAAACAAAATATTAGAAATATACCTCACAAATATAAATTAATAGGATACAGGTTATTTAGGCACAAAAAAAGTATTCGATGGTCACTCTTCAAAGATTGAAGAACTTTCATATGGAAGAAAAAAAAAAGAAAATGATTACAACTATCCCTTAGTAAAATAGAAATCCTTAAAGGAGTAATGAGCATCCTGCAAGATTTCAAGCATAGACCAAATAACCAGGTCAGTGATCATGTAGGGTTAAGCTGTTTAGGAAACTAAGATCCTATGAATATATATATATATATATATATATATATATATATATATATATAGTCCTTACAAACTCCATTTATAGTGAAAAAGGCCAAAAAGCACCAAGTTCTTGCAGGTCAAGGCCAAGGGGAAATGATTCACTATAATAGAAATCCCCCGGATTCCCTGTAGGCGTCTCATTCTTAAGTCTAAACATTAGCTCTGCAAGGAAATTACACATTTCCGTTTCCTCTACTTTAGACTCATCAGCGTTAAAAATTAATAGAAATAAATGGAACCCCTGTGAACCAGAAGTGGCTGTTCATTTTCTTAACCATTTAGATTTTCACATACAAAGAAAGAAGTTTTCACAGTTATGTAGTGGTAAAGGTGGATTCTTTTTGATTCCCAACCTGAAGATATTTCTTATATATTTAGAGCTATAAAGCCGCTGTGGAACTAAATCCAGATCAAGCACAGGCCTGGATGAACATGGGTGGAATCCAGCACATCAAGGTAGGAGAAGAATCCACTTCCGGGTGAACCAGCTTTTCCATGATGTTTTCTCTTTCTGTCTTTCTTCTCTCATAAAAGATTGAGAAACTATTCCCAATTTACTCCTCTAATTATTTAAATACCCCAAACATAATTGTTTAAAAGTAAAATTAGCACAGTTTATGCTCACTTTGTATCCTAGATAGTCAATATCAGGAAGCCATTTAAAGAGTAACTCTATATAAATTAGATTCCATGACTTTGCTTATCACAAAGAAAGTCATATGCACTTGAGAGGTATCCTGATAGAACAGGTAAAATCTGCATGTGTGAACTAACAGCCTTGTTGGAGTTTAGTGTAGTTTATTTTCCTGCAGTTTAACTCGCTGTCTAGAGCAAGTGTTACTTAAATATTACTTTACTATTTCTTATACCTAATGTATCTTTTATTCTCTAACCTTCTACTAAAAAACCAGGTTGCTTGTTTGTGGTTGCTTTGTTTTCTGAATTATTGAAAATGACCCTTTGGGAGATTATATCTATAACTATTAAAATCAGAGATTCATTCACTCGCCCATTCATTTGAGAGGCATTTATAGAGTATCCTTTGTGCCAAGTACTCTTCCAGTCACTAGGAATACCACAATGAACAAATAAAACAAAAAGTCCTGTCCTCTTAGAGTGAACATTCCAGAAGGGGGAAATAGGCAATAAGTAAATAAACACATACATACATATTTACACACATAAAATGTATCAGTTGGTAATGAGTGCTATGGAGAAAAAGGAGAGAATAAAGATAGGAATGTCAGGGGGTAAGGGCTCAAATTTTGAATTATAGTGGTTAGGGAAGGCCTCAGTTAAAAAAGCAATATTTGAGCAGAGACCTGAAGAGAGGAAACCATGGTGCAAAAATAACGAATGATCATGTGCAGAGGTCCTGAGGGGCAAATGTGCTTGCTGTACTTGAGGAGGCAAGTGAGAGAAAATGGTAGAACCCAGGGTCAGAGGATCTAATCATGCAGAATCTTGAAGGGGATTGTAGGGTCTTTAACTTTTATGCCAAATGAGGTAGGGTCCTCGGTGGACTTTGAGCAGAGAAATATCATGGGCTGACATGTTTTTAAGCATCACTCTAGTTTAGCTAAGTTATTTTCAGACTTCTATCAGTCATTTGTGACTAATCTAAGAGAAGAACATTGATGGTGAATCCAAGCATGAGCCACATAACCAGAGCTTTGATCTTAATAATGTTCTAGGTCAGTGATGGAGAACCTATGACACGCTTGTCAGAGGTGACACGCAAACTCATTTTTTTGGTTGATTTTTCTTTGTTAAATGGCATTTAAATGTATAAAATAAACATCAAAAATATGTCTTTGTTTTACTATGGTTGCAAATATCAAAAAATTTCTATATGTGACATGGCACCAGAGTTAAGTTAGGGTTTTCCAAAATGCTGACACGCCGAGCTCAAAAGGTTTGCCATCACTGTTCTAGGTTGTCTAGCAACATCTAGTTGGGAAACATAGAATGAGTTTACTTTTAAAATAGTAACATAATAATTTTAAATATTTAAATCATATATTAAATAGTTGAATTTTCAAATAATATGCTCACTATATATTTAGATGCAGTGCACCTGCATTTAAAGCAATGGGCTTAATTATTAATTAGAAAAAAGTGAAACTATATACTGAAGAGCATCTAAAAAATCTATAAATACAAAGAAGATAGTACATTTATTATACCTTCTTAAATTAACAAGTGAAGCCATTATTTAAATTTCAAAGTACTGCTCCTTGAAAAGGTGTCTGGGAGTTAAAGAAGGATATATTGAGTGTGTTTTTTAAATATAGTAAATGCGCTGATTAAAAAGTTAATATATCCTGTTTTTCATTTTTGATAACATCATGTATTAGATGGACAACATGAAGTTGCTATGTTTATATTTTTAAAATGGTCTAATATCAGTGAGTCATATCCTATATAATAAAAGGCTAATATGCAAATCAACTGAACAGGGGAACAACTGGTCGCTATGAGTGCACTGACCACCAGGGGGCAGCTGCTCAACAAAGCAGCTGCCCCTGGTGGTCAGTGTGCTCCCAAAGGGGGAGCACCACTCAGCCAGAAGCCAGGCTCACGGCTAGCTAGCCTAGTGGTGGTGGTGGCAATGCTAAGGACCCCTTGGAGGATGTCCGACTGCGAGAGGGCTCAGGCCGGGCTGAGGGAGAAAGCTGGTGATCAGAGAAGGCGATGCCAGGGCACCAGGCTGAGACCTGCATTTAGAGAAACATCTTCGAAGACAATTTCAAAATCAACTGCAGTAGAAACATACTTTGAGGCCACTTGAAGACCCACAAGTTCAGTTGTTTGCATGTGTGTGCTAAGCTTAATAAGTGGCAGAAGACACTTGGAAGATAAATGTTTGAGTTGAAAAAAATAATTTAATGTAGTAAGTCCAGGTTCTCATTTGTTTGGAATTCTTTTTAGCCTCTTATCAGCATCAGTGTTAATAATCAGAAATACCTTCATTGTGTGCATGCCAGACCCTGGATTCCCAATGTACAATTTCCTGTTCAGCCATTTCCACCCTCCTTTTCACAGATATGCCAAGTGAATGCCCTAAGAAACAGACAGTGTTTACACAGAGCCTGGAGAGTCATTGAATTATAAAATGATGATGGTATCAGAATGACTGCTCACTGAAGCTCTTGACACATATTAACTCATTTGGAAGATGGATAAGCATCCAATAAATATTAGTTGCTATTGCTTAGATAGAGAATACTTTCACGCCAAGAGAATACTACTTTAAATTGTGATGGAAATTTAGAGAGAGACTGGTTTTCATCCACACTGAGCTATAACTGAATTAAATAGAGCAAATACATACTTTTTGGCATGGAAATATTTCCTAACAGTCTTAGTACACATTTAGTAGCAGAAAGGGGGCTGGAAAGGTTAATACTTGTGACTAATTCACCAGGGACCATCTGGAACCAGGTATGCATGGTTGCCAGTTAGATGGGGCCAACAGAGAACAGAGACAGGTGTCTCCAGCAGGTCAGGAATGACAGACCTGCTCTCCTTCTTTAAAAGTATCCAGCAGGTACATATTGTCACACACCTAGAATATTAGATAAATGTGACTCCATATACTTACCAGTTCTTTTCATTTTATAAAAATCTTACATTTGCATCAAAGGCTGTATTAGCAAAGGGCGGTATTGGTTGCTTTTTTGTTGTTTGTTAGTTTAATTTGAAGATTAAAATAACTCCTACCACTACGGAGGCATTATAGATTTCTAAACTATTTACTTTTGTATTATTACTCTAGAAGTTTCAAAATCATTTCCCCACACGTGCTTCTCTCGCTCAACACAGGAGCTGCCCCCTGGTGGTCACTGTGCTCCCACTGTTGTTTTTCCTCTTTCTCTCTCTCTCTCTCTCTCTCTCTCTCTCTCTCTCTCTCTCTTCTCTCTCTCCCTCTCTCTCCCTCTCTCTCTCTCCCTCTCTCCTGCCATGGCTTCATTTGATTACAGAGGAATAGTGCTAACCCTATGAAATGCCAGCCTCATACCCTGCATTAGTAGAATTGAAAATCTGTTTTCTGCCATTTAACCTGTGGTGTAAGTTCTATCCTTCACATTCTCCAGCTGGATTGGTACTTAAAACAAATGGATTCTCCAAAAGCACCAGCAGATAAGGATACAGTTACCCATGCAGACAGGTTTCCTTAGTGGGGACATTCATGTTCCACTGGGCGAAGGGCTGTTTCCTAGTCTCCCCATCCCCCTACAGAACGTTCTGGGGGATCAGATTCTTCTTTTTCTCAACAGGGAAACTATGTGTCTGCAAGAGCTTATTATGAGCGAGCCTTACTGCTGGTTCCAGACAGCAAACTGCTGCAGGAAAATCTGGCCAAATTGGATCGCCTAGAAAAACGATTACAAGAAGTTCGAGAAAAGGATCAACCATAGCAGCATTGGATGTCGTCTGGAGGGACGGTTGCTGCTGCCTCTGGAGGAGGAAGAAGTGATGGAGGCCTTGCTGTCACATCAACAGGACAACCATCGGAGCTTTCCTCTCACTCCCAGTCCAGGGGGCACATTTGGAGACACTCGCTGGTAACTGTGTGCTGTGGGACTTGCAGCTCCATGAAAAAAAAAGATAAAAAAGAGCAAGCAAGAGAAGGAGCCCGGAGAGGGAAGGAATACAACAGCATTTTACAGATTTTTGTTGTTGCTTTAACTCCAAATTTCCCTCCATATATTTCTCTGCTTTTGCAACCCAGAGATCTGGTTCTCTCTCCTAGTTTAAGCTTTTATGTCCCAGTAATACAGAAATTAGAAATGCTATGAAGTCAGATCTTTGCTTCTTAATGGGATATTTCGAAGAGGATAATTCCTCTGAGATAAGCCATTTGGGAAATTCTACCAAGAGGCGGCTCATTTACTTCTCCAGAACCAGAAAGGAGTATCAAATAATTTTTTGTAGAACCTTCCAGAATATGTGGAGAAAGAGGATGTTGTTAAGTGAGCTTGATCTAATATTCCCCTAAAGATATTGCTGGAGCCCTATGGAATAGTAAATTAAATTCCACTCTGATGCAAGTTTTTCCCATCGCCTAACATATATAAAAAAAGGAAGCTTCTGGAATTATGTATGGATATTCTTATCCCTAGGGGAAAATCAAGAATCTTGGTCCCCCTAATTCTTTATGGAAAATTTAAAATTTATTACAAGTAGAGTAGTGGTTCTGCTCTAAGATTTCAAAAGTACTTTTAAAATCATAAATGTTTCTGCCTCCACAAATATTATTATTTTGGTGAAGAAAAAATAGTATATTCTACATGAGAATTATTAAAGATGTTAACTGAGAGAAATGTTCTACTTTATTATTTTAACATTTAGACATCATGAGATTTATTATTTTTTGAAAAATATATTTAACCACCTAGGAATCTTTACAGTATATCACAGAAATCTTCATAGACTATGGACTAAATGGAAAGAGAGCTTTATTATTTTGTCTTCCTAGGTTCAATGAGAATTCTGTGCTTAGAATGTGAGTGATGTAAAACCAGAATTCTTGGTTCTGTATTTGTAATTTTGGAGAATTCATAGAGAATGCTCAAAAAAAAATCTAGGAAAAAATTCTAAATTTATAATTTAAAAAAATATATTTATATTTTAAAATAAGGAAGGCAAAGTTGAACTTATCAATTGACATTTGTTTTTAGTGTTATTTATTTCATAACTTATAAAATATTTAATATATGTACACACACAGGGTTTTTTTCTTTGTACATAGTTGTTTTAATAACAGCTTTTAAAACCGATCATCCAAGCATTATAAATCTAAATTACAAAGCAGTTAAGTTTTAACAGCGCCTCAAAAAAGTTGCATTGATTAGTCACTTGCTAAAGTTAACAAAATTGGGGCTCATCCTCTTTAGGGTTTGGGGTAGTAGGATATTTGGTATATATTTTGAAATTGGAATACCTGGTTTTAATTTGGTCATCATCATAAAAAATTAAACAAAACCTCTGAGCAGTGCTATTCATGATGCTGAGCCAGGTTCCATGGAGATACAGTAATTTGAAGGCACATATATTTCCCATGCTTAGGCCAGGTATGGTAAAAAAAAAAAAAAAAAAAAAAAAAAAAAAAAAACAACAACAACAAATACACCTCTTCTGCTCCTTTTCACCCCATAATCAGAGAGCAGTGCCCTGTAAGTCTTTTTTGGCGGGGGTCAGGAGGGAGAGGGAAGGTCTAGATAAAGGCGGGGGGGGGACTTCTTTAGAAAATGTTGGTACAAGGAATATTTTAAATGCAAAGGATTATAGAAATTGCATTAGCATATATCTGTGTACATCAATAATCCAATAATTTTTATATTACCATTCTGATCTTCTGTTTGTTTTTTAAATATATTTTATTCATTTTTTACAGAGAGGAAGGGAGAGGGATAGAGAGTTAGAAACATTGGTGAGAGAGAAACATCCATCAGCTGCCTCCTGCACACTCCCCACTGGGGATGTGCCCGCAACCAAGGTACATGCCCTTGACCGGAATCAAACCTGGGACCCTTCAGTCTGCAGGCCGATGCTCTATCCACTGAGCCAAGCCAGTTAGGGCATGATCTTCTGTTTTCAATACTCTTTTAATATTGTATATCAAAAAATTTTCCAAAATTTTATTTAAAGTATTTTTATTCCTCTCATAAAAATATATTTCTATAGTCTTAAGGCCAAGAAAGATTCCACAGTACATTTGAAAAATATACTATTATTATACCTACCCCTATAATTAATAATATGAAGCTATACCTAAAACTAATATCTAGGGCTTTGATCACAACTTTTTAGAATGATCTGTAACCAAAACTCACACCTAGAAAGTTAATGGGAAAGACTGAGCCCCAAATTTTGAAAAGCAATTATGCCTTACTTGCTGAAGTGCTGCGAAAGCTATGAGAGTACATTTGTTGGATTAATTGAAATAGCAATTACAGCCTAAAGGTCTCGGGAGGTGGTGGCGGGGGGGGGGGGGGGCGGGGGGGGGGAACGGTGGGGAAAAGGGTCACATGGCCTTCAGGAAACTTTTTCTGTCTTCTTTTGGGTGCTTCCCCTCCCCCAACTCCATGTCTGTTTTTGTTTTTTGTTTTTTCTCTATCTCTCCCCCCCCCCACCCCCTTTCTCATTCTGTGTGCACATTAAAATTTAGCACTGTTACATCAGGTATTTTGTTCTGAGTAAATACCTTCACTGAGATGTGGCCAATGAAGTAATTTTCATAGTTGAAATGGTGCCTATAAGAAAATAAATCACATTATTTTTTCAAGGATATTAAGTATATTTTTAACTATTTTTGTTTGGTCCTTGTAACATGAAGTAATATGTGGAATCCATGCTTATCAAAATAAAAGCTGAGTGCCCTGGCTAGTCGTGGAGGTGCATAGAGGTTGCCCTTCAGGAAGCGTGATTGGCATGCGAGTCGATAGCCCCTCTCTGCGATGGAATTGCAGAGACTGCTTCATGGATGTACAGTCTACACAGTCCCTCAGGGTCCTGTGCCCAGGAGCACCTCCTGCTTGGTTGAATTCCATGATAGAAATTCTTAATAATTTTGAAAAGGATTCCTGCAATTTTATTTTGTCCTAGGGCCTTAAATATGTAGCAGGTGCTGAGTAGGAGACGGTGGCTAAGGAGTTGCTTTAGTCTGGCTGAACACTTGATCCGATGATCAGAGTTTCATTTGTGACTGTTACTCTGAGCATCATTTGCTGTTTTTCTTAGCTACATTAGAGTTCCTTGTGTACACATCTCCCCCCTCCTACTGCCAATCTGTCTAACCTGTCCATCAGTCCTACCCAGGACCCATTCTCTTTGCCTTCAAAATCCCCAAAGGTGGCAGGCCTTTGACATAGGAGCCATGAGAATGGCTTTACAACATTATTCAGGATTTTTTAAATGATTCAGTTGTTTTCAGTTTGTTAATGGCATTCATAAGACATGGTTCAGTGATGTAACATAGTTGAACTAAACCAAAGATTTAAATACCTTGGAGGAAATTAAATTTTATTTTAGAAACTCCTGATTCTATTATGCAGTTAGACCACAGGCTAACAATTTCAATGGGAGTTTATGAATTTTACAAAAGAGATGTTTATAATATTTCACAAAAGAGATGTTTATAATCTTTTGCAGTTTTAACTTTTAAATCTAGACTAAAATGAGCCAAAGAATTCTTAAGAAGGATTGATTTGTGGCACAATTGGTTGGTTGAGATTACCATTTCAAGATTGACAAACCTGGTGGGTTGGTGGGGTGGTTTTACACTCGTGGCAATGGAGCTATAATTTGACCTATATTTACAGAGTTCTTAATTCTAAGATGGACAGGAATTGCCTTGCCATTTACATGTACCCAGACAAGATGCTGAGTATATAAAACTCATATTTTTTTATGACTCAAAAAAGGTGTCCATGATAGAGAGTTTATGCCTAGATCCTATAATTCTCTTTCTTTGGGTTAATTATACACATGTCAGCTTTTATTAATTATTTATTAATTGTACTCATTAGAATCAATTTAAAAAACAACAACAATTTTGCTCTGATTTGTGATAGATTTGTACCTTAAATCTATAGAGCATTAATAACAATAATCAAAGGAAATATAGTTACAGGTAGTTTGTTTTCTATTTTTACCCTGATTTCCATATCACATTTACTTGGATTAAACTGTTTGTTGATATTTCCCAGTAATAGCAAAGCTTATCTAAGTGCCATCTTTTAGCATTTAAAGAGAGAAAAAATATATAGGGAAATATTATAACTTTTTTATTATTCTTGACGTTTTTTATGTAAAAGAACAATATGTTAAACACTTCTTCCAACAATAGCACTTTTTCATTATTTTTTAGTAACCATGTAACTTAAAGAGAAGAAGTAAAATAACTGCAATCAAAGGTATGGTTTAATATCAATCAAGAAAATGGCACAATAGAATTGATGGTATTCCTATCTATCCATTGTCTTGTATAAAATGTTCCATTATTATTACCAAGGGTCCTTGCAATTAAAACCTTAGGGTATGTAACTCATAAAATTAGCACCTATCACAATATACAATCATTATTAATTTGCAAGTTTAGATCACCATTTACCCCAAACTGGAAACAGATGTCTACATCCAGAAATCCAGAAGTTTCTTCCCATCCTCAGTGGTGCCCATGGTTAACATGTGTATCACATTTGGAAGCCTCCAATGCACGTAATCTCCTCCTGAGGTCGTCTTGCTGGTCCGTAAGGGGATGCACCAAGTCAGGAGTCCAGAGGTCTGGGTTCCTAGTCCCTCCTCTGCCACCGAGGAGCCGCCTCACCCTGGGCAGGTTACCAGTGTCTCAGTCATTGTTTCTCACACATTAAAGAACCGGTTAGTTCTAAGAAACTATCAAGCTCTATGAGTCTCCTGACCCTGATTGAAAGCCCTCTACATCTGAAGACGTAACTGATAAGTATTGCCCTTTGTTTTAGAAATTCTTAAGATAATCACCACAACACATACACAAACAACCCTGAAAGTGATTGAACTGCCCGAGTGCTTTACCATGGCAGAGAAACCTACTCTTATTTTACATCCTGGACACATAAAAATTAGTGATTTCGTTATGTTTCGGGGAGAAAAAAGGATGTTTAAAATTTTCCTCCTCAGAAATTAAAATATCTGTAGAAGCCATGGCTTGCTTTTATAATGTGGCTATCATTTGACTTGCTGTAACTCATACCAATCCCTCCTTTTTTCAGGGGAAAATGACTTGCATCATGTTCTTTGTTCATAATGCTTTTATTTCCTACTTTGATCAGTTGTATATAAATATACATTTTTGTTATGTTTGCTGTGCCGGTTAGGAATATATCTCCCATGTAAGTCTGATTATGTACACTTTGCCTAGGCCTTTCCAAAAATAAAATTTATGTAAATGTCTATTTTATATAAAATATGATGAAAATAACTGTCTTGTTTCAATCTCTAAAGCGCTCCAGGATTAGTACCCATTGAAATCCATGTCACCAGTCAGTGTCTGCTTTAAAAGTGAAAAAGACCACCTTCCGTCCTTCTCTCATTTATTCATTCAGTGCATTGCATTGCTTTGTTCTGTGTGCTTTGAGTCTGCTCTCTTTCCCATACACCACAATGACTATGTCAGTACTTACTCTTTATACACCTCCTCCCTCATTTTGCTGAGTAGATGCCTACACGGAGTATATACAAGGTAGAAAACAGGAACTCTCTCAGCATCCTGCACTCCATCTACAAACTTACCTGCACCCAATATTTCCTTCTCTCCTGTTGCTGCAATGGGACAAAAGGGCCCTATTTTGTCTCTTGTAGAACTTCATTCTATTCCTGCACCTCTTTTTCACCTGTAACTTGTTCTGTTTGCTGGTTCTTGTCCATGCGCTTCCATTTTATTGATTTACTAGAGGCCAAGTGCACGAATTCATGCATGGGTGGGGTCCTTCATCCTGACTGGTGATTGGGGCCATCTCGCCCAGTCCTGATTGGGGCCGATTGGGCTGACCAGTCAGCCAGGGGGAGGGACCACTGGAGGTTGGCTGTGGGAGTGCACTGACCACCAGGGGGCAGCTCCTGCGTTGAGCATCTATCTGCCCCCTGGTAGTCAGTACGCGTCATAGTGACTGGTCATAAGGGTTGCTTAGGCTTTTATATAGAGATATTTTTAATTTCTTTATTATTGAAAGTATTACAGATATCCCCTTTTCCCCCATTGACCCCTTCTAGCCCGCACCTGTCCGCCCCAACCCCAACACCCTCCCCCCTGCACCCTAGGCCTTCACCACACTATTGTGTGTGTCTATGGGCTATGCATATATGCACATAAATTCTTTAAACTCTTCTCACCCACTCACTAACCCCCCTTCTAACACATATACAGGTAACCACCATCAAAATCATTTGGGGAAAAAGCCTTTATTTCTCTTCATCTATTGCTGCTACTACATATCTTTCTGTCATTCACAGCCAAACTATTTGAATGAATTTTTTTTAGCCATTCTTTCTACTTTATTGTTCAAATTCCCTCTGCATCATAGTAGTATCTGTCCCTGCAACTAATATTCAAATGAAATTGCTGTATTTTAAGGTTATCAATAATCCCCTTAGTGCTGAATCTTAGGCCTTGTGGGACTTTGGAGGGTTCTAGAGTTTAGATTAGTGGTTTAGCCGGGGTGGAAAATTTTATTTTTTACATAATATATTATTTGTCCATAGTTTGCTCATTGCTCAAGGGTTAGTCATCTAATGCTCCTAATTTTACAACATTCCTTAGAGTTGGGGCTTCCATCAAGAATCTTGGAAGTCTTCCAACAGCGAATCATTATTATTCCACCCTAATGAAAATATGTCCACATTAAAGGCAAATTTTCCATACATCACAAGTCCAACCCAGGGTAATGTAGTCCACTCTTCCCTTCCCTGATGTCCTTCCTTTTCTAATGTTTATTTTCTAAATAAGAGAATACTTCCATTTGGGCACTTGAACATCTCCATAATCTTAACTTACACTTAAACCATCATCTTACCTAAGTCTAACAACCTGACTATTGAGTGTTATGCAACTTATACTGAATGGATCTTTCCCTATTTCATGGAAAACCATTATTTTGTAGGCCTGTAAGAGACCAATCCTTTATATAGAAGAACAAGGTCTCACTTGAGGCTGTGAGTTTAGAACTCTGGAAACAAAGGGAGCTGTTCTGTAGCAGGAAATGAGATTGTATCCAACCCCATGGGGATTTCTGGGTGGAAACAAACTACTGAAGATCCTGCAAAGCTGTGTGCACTGCATGCAGCAGAGTGTGGGGAGCAGGTCTGTGGGCCTCATGAGAACCTTAGCCATGAACTTCAACACTGTAGATTGGCACAGCACATGTCCATTTTTTTCTTCTCCCATATTGTAGTAGTTCTAACCTGACTCCCTTTTGCCAAGAAGAACAAGAGGAGTTGGGTCCATTTGGAAAGTCTGAGCTTTTATTGGAGAGTATTGTGCCCTTGGGGCCAGGGATGGTTATGGTGATCTTTGTGAGAAAACCACAGTGAAAGCAAACCTCTGGGATGAAGATGATGAGGGCCATTGGTCAGGCTGCCACCATATCTGGAAATTTCCTGGCCAGTGCTCAAGTCTGGAGGTGCAGTGCTTTATTTTTACAAAAGAGCTGCTTACCTCACCAAACCCCATCCCTGTGTCCCCCAGACACCCAAGCTGGAAACCCAGATGAAACTGTCATCCAAGGCATCCTTATTTAAAGTGACACTTGAAATAAAATGGTGCTACTCTCAAAAATAGTGCAGTCCAATAGAACCATCAGCAAGGATGGCAATGTTCTATATCTACACTATCCAACATGATAGCCACTAGCCATAGATGACTAGTAAGCCCTTGAAATTTAGCTAAATTTTTAAATTTAATTTTAGTTCATTTCAAGTTAAATAACCACACATGGCTAGTGTTCACCCTATTGGACAGGGCAGCTCTAGGTATTTCAATGTCATAGGACTTGAGACATAAAAATCACAGGAACACTTTTCAGGGTCATGAGACAAGAAGGTTGACAAGTGTGCTCCAAGTTTGTAAGCTCTTCACCAAAAGCTGCACATTCACCTTCTGCAGTTACAGGGGTCATTGTCCCAGCTGATTGTTACCTGCCTAGTCCTATACCTGCATCCCTTCCACGTGACTATATTCTGTTTTTCTGTTCATCTGTCTACAGCCTGCTTTCCACCTTGGATTTGTTTACCATCCCACATCAAGGAGCTTTTATCTCTCTTTTACACAGAATTGAGACAACTGAGCCAAGTTAGTTGATTTATATAGAATGTCCACTTAGCCTTGCCCTAATTTTTTGATAAGATATGAGTCCATTACAAATTCTGGCTCTATTCCTCTCCCAATCTCAAGCTAAATTGTTACGAAATAATATTTATGGGAAAAGTGCTGACATGATAGTCTTAGCAATGAATTTATTTTAACAATCTTAAATGATGGGTCATATACTTCTGGTCCATTCCACTGAAGTTGATTGCCATTCAGAAACGTAATGACATAAATCTGATCTTTTATATCTACTCTATTTGAAAACTTGAGTGTCAACGCCTTTAACAAGCTACTTAGAAGCAGGAGCAGTACCATAAAGTACTCATTAGGCCTTCCTGGGTCTTCCTTCTCTCAGAAGTCGGCTATCCTGTGTCTTGTATGGGTGACCAACTTCCTCGCCCAGCGTGGGACAGAATTCACCTGCGTGAATTCACCTTGATCACACACCTGTCCCTTAGGGACTTGTCCACACATTTGAGCATCCCACCAGCCTTGTGGACACTTAGCGCCTGTCTCCAGGGGCCAATGGCTGGGCCTATGAAACCCGAGACCGCTAGAGGGCTGCAGCGTCGTGATAACCAGAGGAGGTCATGCTGGGAGGTCTGGCAGCCTGGCAGGTGCCGCCCATCATCCCGTAGGCGGGAGTGAAGAGCTCTGTAGGCGGGCAGGCGCCTCCAGGAGTGCAAGGACCTGCGGGGGCGCAGACCAACTTCCTCCCTTGGTTTTCTCAGCCTAAGACACACGAACAGAGGAAGACAGACGAAGTCACCGCATGGGCACCATGCCGGCATTGGCTGAGCTTGAGGTGCTGCCGTTTCTTGCTGTGGGCCTCCCCTCAAATCCAGGTGAGTGGGCCCTGGGCGCCCAGGGTGCAGATGCTGGGGCAGGAGTCTGAATAATCCTCAGGCTGGAAGAGGCGAAGGGGAGGGGGACAGTCCAGGCCCAGATGTTCCCAAAGAAGCGCCTGGGCCCAGTTTCCTCTTGAAATTACTGGATTCTGGAGTTCAAGTTTGTAGGCACATCTGCTAACCCTGCTCATGCTAAGCAGCCTCCTCCAAAGAAAAAGAGCCAAGTGGAAGTAACTTATCCCATATAATAAAAGGCTAACATGCAAACTGTCCCTTCGGGAGTTCCACCGGGATTTCAACCGACTGGGAATTCCACCACTTACTATGATGTGCGCTGACCACCAGGGGGTGACGCGGAGCAAAGAAAGGCACTGGCCAGCAGCCAGAAGGCCCTAATCAGCCCTGATCGCCTGCCAGGCCTAGGGACCCTACCTGTGCATGAATTTCGGACACCGGGCCTCTAGTAGCCAAATATCTGTCTTCCGGGGAGGCATATGTTATTCTCCAGGATCATTATAGAACCTAAATTATGTAGTGCTCACCCTCCCCCAGAATCAGTCACCACAGGAAGAGCTGGTGCATCCTGCCCCAGGTGTTTTCTTATTAAGGCAGTTCAGGCTGCAAAGGGACAGGGGAGGCCTGAGGCAAGTTCTTGTCAACACAACCTGAGTGGGGGGTGGTCTCGAGAATATTTTGAGAAAAGCACAGGGACAGCATGCAGCTGAGTGATGTCAGAACATCTGTGCCAAGCCAGGAAAATCTGAATGTGAAATCTTGATAGAGTGAGCTTTTACATAAGGTGTTCTGTGTGCGTGAGTGCACACATATGCTCTCCCTCACAGGACTGAAGTGTGGGATTCAAGCAGCTGATCTGAAAAGTACAGAAACTGCCTTGGAATCTGAGTTTTTCTCTGAAGTTACTAGTTAGAGAAATTCAACAGCTGGTAGACATCCATGCCAGGTCAGTATAACAAAGGCACTGATTTCTTAATGAGAAAATGGTAACTTATTTCTTTTGTTTCAAATATCACAACTCCAGGTTAACAAGTAATTTCTGTCTTGATCCCACTCGACCTCTATGCCAAAAATTTTACTTCATAGGTAATAGCTTACTGATCAACTTATATCAGTATCTAAGGATGTTATATTAGATGAGTTGATTTCAAATATTTCTGGAGTCGACACCCATGGGGAGATGTATGTTAGTTGTATCCATAACTTTTGTCTTGGGCAGGTCTCCCTGAAATTAGATGAGCACCATTTCTGTGGAGGAAGCTTGATTCAAGATGATCTGGTGGTTGCAGCAGCACACTGCCTGGCTAGCCTCACAGAGTAAGTTATGAGTTTTCATCATTTGTTAAACTTTGATTAATGATGACAGATAGAACTTGGAGATTTGATGATCTAAATACCTTTCAAGGTCAAATTTCAATTCCTTTCTTAATTTTTCTACTTGGTCTACCCCCTATTGGCCTTCCTGATCCTCAGAAACTGTGTCTGTCCAAGATTTCCCATGCTTCCTACCTTATAACCAGAAATCCCCGAGATCCCAGACATCACCTATAATTTGTGGATTGATGGTGGGAAAAAATAATTACCTATTCTAATAAAGCATTGATGTCAAATATTAACTTGTGCTCCAAAATTTTAATAATCTGAGTTTTAGGCATTAGGAGGGAAATAACAGATACTTGGCTAGATTAAAAGTAAGTAATAATAAGAGGGGAAAATGGTAGTTCTAGGAACAACTTTTATACTTTGTCAAAAAATGAAAGTGCATGTGTAGACTGGTTTATGTACAAAAGAAGAAAAGATGCCACACTTAAATATTTTACACAGAAAGACAGTTGAGGTAGGGGAAAGACCTTTACAGAATGTAAACATTATGATTAAAAACCATGACTTTTTATAGATCCCTATAATTGATAAGGTCTTATGTCAATTAGTAATCCTATATCAGTGATAGCGAACCTATGACACACGTGTCAGAGGTGACACACGAACTCATTTTTTGGTTGATTTTTCTTTGTTAAATGGCATTTAAATATGTAAAATAAATATCAAAAATATAAGTCTTTGTTTTACTATGGTTGCAAATATCAAGAAATTTCTATATGTGACACGGCACCAGAGTTAAGTTAGAGTTTTTCAAAATGCTGACACGCAGAGCTCAAAAGGTTCACCATCATTGTCCTACATAATAAAGAGGTAATATGCAAATTAACCCTCACACCCTCACAAGATGGCTGCCAAAGACTAGGCCAGAGGGGGGATTAGTAAGGGATGACCAAACAACTGAACAAGCAAGCTGCGTGGGGTGACCAGGCCAGTAGGAGGGCCATGAGGGGTGACCAGGCTGGCAGGGGGGGCAGTTAGGAGTGACCAGGCTGGCAGGGAGGGGACAGTTGGGGGCAACCTGGCTGGCAGCAGGGGAAAGTTAGGGGTGACCAGGCCAGCAGGGGGGGCAGTTAGGGGTGATCAGGCTGGCACACAGAGGCAGTGAGGGGTGATCAGGCCGGCGTTGGGGGGAGGGGGGCAGTTAGGGGTGACCAGGCAGGCAGGCAGGTGAGCAATTAGCACTTGGAGTGCGGGTGAATTTCCCGCCAAAATATAAGATGGCTCTGTCTTTTGGTTTTGTTCCATCCACCAAAAGGGTGGATTACAAACAAATATTTGGTAATACGCAGTTACAATCAGCCCGAGTTTACACGTTTCCCGCACTCCACCGCAAATCTATATGAACCGAGTTAAAGATGGCTCCCGCGGAGTACGCGCAATTCACGCGAGCCGACTTAACTCGTTTCCCGCACTCCAAGTGTTAGGAGCCAGCAGTCCAGGATTGTGAGAGGAATGTGCGACTGCCGGCAGTTGGACATCCCCTGATGGGGCCCGGATTGGAGAGGGTGCAGGCTTGGCTGAGGGAACAACACCCCCGGTGCACAAATTTTGTGCACGGGGCCTCTAGTCACTAATAACAGTATATCTTCTTTTAAGACTATGTTGGGGGGACTCCCTTCTCCACATTCTGCACAGAGAGAGAGACACACACGTGAACCGGTTCTTTTAAGTAGAGGTGCTTTGGGATTTGAGAAATGAAAGAGACAGGACACAAAAATAGAATAAGCTGGGATCGGGTGTGGCATCTGCCCTCTGATGCAAGGACAGACAGACACGCAGCACTGGAAGTAAATTTAATATATATATATTCGAAGTAACAGAAAGCTACATCACATCTGGGTGGGCCTTGAGTTCCTGGCAACATAATAGGACCCACCCCCCCTTAGTACCTGGCGGGAAAAGTCAGACTGAGTAGCGTCCTAGCCTCTTGACTAGGATCGCCCCCAGGGTGTGGCTCTGCCTGCACCCTGGGTCCAGCTGACGATATTTAAAAAACATCTGAAGGTGCTAGCCAGCAGCCCTCCATAAAGACTTAGTAATACTTACAGGTACATTAATCACTTTTCATTTAATTGCATGAAACCAAGAGTCTTTTCTGGAGGAAACAGCTGCTTAGTGAAATATTTTTCTTTGTTTTTTGGGAACAAATTAAGAATCTGGTTATGATTGCTGTAGAGTATAACTTCTTTCAGAAGGATAAGCAAGAACAAAATATTCCTGTCTCAAAAATTATTATACATCCTGACTACAACAGACTTGGATATATGAATTCTGATATTGCACTGCTGGTTCTAAAGCGCAAAGTCAAGTTTGATAAGTAAAGAGAGTTAGAATATAAAAAATTTAATGGAGAAAACTGTGTTCATTAATTCTGTACCAGTTAAATTTAATTTCTATTTATATATCTAGTAATATTAGAATTGCTACATTTTGTTTCTTTTTAAAATAATTTTGTTGAATGTACAGAAAGCACTGTATAGGCTATAAGTCCCAGCCACACATTCGATGCTTAACTTAAGTAGCATTTTAAGTACTCCAGTGTCTTAGCTGGGCTATACTGCTGACCATCTACCTATACTCAGCTCTAGCCATGGAGGTTGGGACATTTGAAAATTTTATCAAAATCATCTCCTTTCTGTCATTATTGTGAAATAGATATCTGACATACTCTCAGCACAGGTTAAACAATCTGAATAAAGTATAAGAAATGTGTTTTTTTAATGCAAGAAAGGAAAGTGTTTAGTGACTAAAAACAATGAAAGAGCACAGATCTAGAGTAGTTAGCCAAGCACTGAAATAAGTGACTGCACTTGAAGCATCTAATTGATTTGTTAGAACCTAGAGCTTTAATTGGCCATGTAAGGAGCCTGCATTGGAGTAAGGATCAGGGATGGGAAAGTCTGATTTGAGCCTTTGTGTACCTGGAACTTCCTGACAGGTAATGCTTTGGAAGTAGGGGGAAAGAGAGAGAAATACAGCACACGAAGTGAGAAAATAAGGAAGTTTACTGGATGGAGGGTTCTTGAAGAATCTGTAATCATAAGCAAACCCTCATTCGGGGTCATGCTGAAATTTACATTATCTGTGATCCAAAACTCTAAGCCAAGACTCTAAAGTTGTTACAGGCGAGTAATCAGGGCTTCTGGCAGAAGCAAAAGTCAATCCTTTCTGAAGAGAATAACCTTAAATCTCAGCTTTACTATCCTCCCATAAAGTTTTAATGAATGTGAGCACACAGTTAAATCAAAAGCATGCAGAGAAAGTTGCTACCAAAGAGAGAGTCAGAAAGAATAACTAATTATTCTTTCTATGATTATGGATGTTAAAATAAGGTACATAATATATATAAAGTATGTTTTACTTAAGTTTATGTATATAAGGGTCTATCAAAAATGACTAAAGAACAGGAAACTATTAACTTAGGAGGAAGATTTTTAAAAGAGCTAATAAAACACTAAGGTATAAAAATATAAGTTGAATTGGAAACACAGTAGCTGAATTAGCAGATTAGATCAGATACAGGGAACTAGAAAATCTGAAATAATTATTCAAAAATGACAAAGTAAGAGACAGAGGAGATATATTAAAAGCATTTAGTAAACATCCAGTTTGAGCTTTAGAAAAAAATATAGGTAATGGGACAGAAAAGCTATAATTTAAGAAAAAAAAAATGGCTAAGGAGTAAACATAACTGATGAGGCACAGATCTCCAGATTTAAGAATTCAATAATTCCAAACTATGATATTAAAATTATATATAGATTAGAGGTCTGGTGCATGAAATCCATGCACTCAGGGGATCCCTCCGCCCAGCATGCACCTTCTCGCTGTCTGGAAGCCCTTGGGGAATGTCCAACTGCTGCGGAGGCAGGAGAGGCTCCCGCCACTGCAGCTGCTCTCGCCAGCCATGAGCTTGGCTTCTGGCTGAGCGGCATGTCCCCGTGTGGGAGCACACTGACCACCAGGGGGCAGCTCCTGCATTGAGCATCTGCCCCTTGGTGGTCAGTGTGTGTCATAGCAACCAATCATTCTGCTGTTCAGTAGATTTGCATATTAGCCTTTTATTATATAGGATATGTTATGTTGAAACTATAACATGCTAAAAACAAAGAGTGGATCTCAAAAGCATCGAGAAGAAAACCTATACTATCAATAAGGAATGACAATTAGACTGACAGCTAATTTTCAACAGCAGTAATGAAAGTCAGAAGATCATAGTACAAGATCATCAAAATACTGAGAGAGAATAACTCAAACTAGATCTGTATATTAAAAAATTATTGATTTTTTTCTGCTCCTCATTATAGAAACACTCTATGAAGACCCAATTATGTTAGGTATTTCAATTTCCTTTCCTCAGTTCTCATAATTGCATGTATTGGGTTTGAGATGTCTATTAGACATCCAAGTCAATCAGCCTTTCAATTGCACCACTCTATCAAATTTGTCTTGCCACAGTCACCAATGACCTTCACGTTGCTAAATTCAAAGGTAAATCTCAGTCTTCAGCTTACTTGATAGGAACTTTGACAGAGTTGTGCACACTCTCCTGGAAACATTTTCTTCACTTGAATTCCAGGAGTCCCTTGGTTTTTCTCCTACCCCTTTACACACTTTTCCCTTAGTGATCTCATCCACGATCAAGGCCTAGTGATCTATGCCAGATCTAGGTTTTAAACACCATCTACTCAAAGATTACTGCAATGTTATCTACCTAGTACAGGTTCCTTTTATTACAGAAATGCTATTTGGATTAATAGGGGTCATATAGTCAACTACCTAATGGTCATCTGCCTGGATACTTAATAGGCATCTCAAAGTTAATATGTTTAAATAAAAATCCTAATTATCCCCTACATCCTAAATCTGCTCTACCCATAGCCTTTCATACCAATTAATGACAGCTCTACCCTGCCAGTTGTTTAAGCTAAAAACTTTGTACTCATTCTTCTTTCTCTCATACTCTACATCTAATCCATCAGGAAAATCCTATTGCTTCTGCCTTACCTTCTACACTCTTACATCCTGTTTCAGGCTACAGTCTTTCTCGCTTGGGTTATTTTCAATTGACTCTTAAATTATCAGCTTCCTCTTTTGCACCACTAATGTTTATTATTAATCCAGCAGCCAGAATAATACTTTTTGAAATGTAAGTCAGGTTATGCCTCTCTTTTCAAAACACTTCAGTGGTTCTCCACTATACTCAGATGGAAATCAATATCCTTATTATCTGACATCTCCCGTCTCCTAGCCCAACATCTAACCTCCTTTTTGTTTTTTACTGAACATTCTTTTGTTTAATCTGCTCCAGGCACCCTGGCCTCCCCACTGTTCCTCAAACAATATGACATTATTCCACTACAGGGGATTTTCCATTCTGTTTCTTCTTCTTCAAATGCTTTCCACCAAGCTAACTGCATGGTGCTTTCCCCCAGCTTCTTAAGACTTTGTTCAAATGTCACAGGCTCAATGAGACTTGTCATGACTGCCCTATTTAAAAGTATACCTCCCATGCCATCCTCTTTAATCCCCAGACTTATCTTCTTTACCCTGCTTTCCCCTACCCCCAACTCACACACACACATACACACACACACACACACACACACACACACAAATTCTGCCAAGTCAGGAATTTTTTTCGGCTTATTCACTGAGGCCTAGAAGAGTGCTTACCATACAGGAGTGCTAAATTTACTATTAGAAAAAAAACTATTCTTTAAGAACAAGGGTACACCTTAAAATGTTAGTAGCTTTGGGTGGGGGTGGTCATTGTGGTATGTAGAACAATGGATTATGTTTTTTCTTGTTTTACTTTTCCTACATTTTTCTAAATTTCTATATGAAATAATTTTTTACAAGAGGAAAACATTGAAAATATATGTCAATACAGCATTTAGGAATAAATTGTAGAAGAAATGAAATCAGCCAATGTCACTTTCCAAATATATTCAGCATCATTTCTCTGTGAACCTCATGATTTTTTTGTTGTTGTTGTTGTTTTTTCAGGCATTGCTGTCCAGCCAATCTGTCTTCCCCATGGAGATGATAAGTTTGAAGAAGGGATTCTTTGCATGACCAGTGGATGGGGCAAGATTTCAGAGAGTGAGAGGTATCAAAAAATAAAATAATGTTTCTCCCAGGCCCCTTTGCATGCCCAGTAGAAGGAAGAATTTTGCTGGCCATGAGTAATGCATGATTTCCTGTGTTTTCCTTTCCCCTGAGTTCTGACCCAGTGAAGATCTGTGGCTCTCTTCACTGCATAAAAGTCTATACTTGAGGCTCTACGTAAACCTTGCTGTCATTGTGGTTAGTGTGTCAGATAAAACCCAAGGTAACTATAACAGATGAAGAAGACTATAGGAAAGGGATAATTGGGAAATAGTAACAATAGTTAAGCTTCATTATATTTAATATTATGACTTTTACAGAAAAAATAAAGAACTTTACAAAATATTGCTTTATTGACTGATGTTTTCCTCTTGGGGAAACATTAAAGCATATATTCAGAGAAATCACAACTGCCTATGTTACCTTAAAAATATGCTGGATTTTTTTTTTTAAAAAAGGGTCCTTTATAACATAATGATTTTAGGAAAGAATATAATTCACTCCTTAAAAAAAAAAGAGCTTTTACAATTTGGTTAAACGTCTATTGGAAATAGTTTTAAACTTGAAGGCTTATTACTATTTGTTTCAGTGAGGACAATTGTTGACTAACTTATCAGTCCCCACAGCATCGGGATATTCAAGTGCCCTGCAAGAACTGAACCTTCCTGTCATGGATGACAGAATGTGTAGTACTCTACTCAAGGGCATGAACCTTCCTCCCCATGTTTTATGTTGGTTTTCCTGATGGAGAAAATGTTGCCTGTCAGGTACAAAGCATAAACAGGCTGCGTTATTCTATAACACAGGGGTGATAGTGAATTCTGCCTTCCCCGTGAGCTGTTTTTGGGAGTTACTGCTTCAAAATTCCCTTTTCCTTCATCTTTCCACCTGGCTTCTACTGAAAAAAGTTTACTCGACCTGGGCTGAGAGAATTCTTTCTTGTCATATGCCAAATCTTACCCCCCTACCACCACCTCCTTTTTTACAGGGTGGAGGAGTGAGAGGCAGAGGAGGTAGTTTGAACATTTCCAACCTAATTGAAGCAAGCAAGATGACCACTTTGGCAAACTAATTAGGTTCAGCTGTGAACTATGTTTCATTCCACCTTTTGTTAAATTTTTTAAACATTTAGTGCAGAATGCAATGTTTGCACAAAGTTTGACCAAAGAAAGCATTAATTATAGTAACTGTTGGGTAAAAGATGTTGTGAATGAGTGACCTCTCAAAGATAACAATTTCACAAAGGAGACCAATCTTTACTAGATACGCAGGAGAAAGGGAGACCAGTTTGTTGAAGACATGCGTTTTAAGTGTTAGGTGGCTTAATCTGACACAAAATTGGCACATGTTCTCAAAGCAGCATATTACTCCGAAGGATTATTAAAGATAGGATCCTGAAATTGTGGGTTTCTTATCCTCTAAGGAGCCAAAAGTGTTTGACATATAGTACTTGGGACAAAATTAGTCCCTGTTTTCAAAGCCTTGAATCATTGCATAACCTTGGGGGTTCCATTCACTGGTGCTATAGTCTTGGGGTAGGGCCTAATCTTTTCCAGCAATTTCAAGTGGCAAGCTATTGCAGAGGCATCTATCTGTAAACTCATCCTCCTCCTTCCATTGATTTTGGTATGTATATGTTTGTGGCCAAAAAAAGGAGGAGGGAGATAGATATTATGTTAGCTTTATAGGATTGTAGGCAATGGGTAGAAGCAGGTTACATCTGTGCAAAACTATAGTACCTTGAAACTAATGGTAAAAAACAAACAAAAAGATGGACAAAAAATATTGATAGATAATAATCATTGGGCATCTATTTGCTTCTACTTCTCTGAGAGGAGTGCTGATATTTGTGGACTTGATAAAATATTTTTAACTAGTGAATTTTCAAATTTTCTCTTTCTCTACTATACAAAGGGGACTCTAGAGGTCCACTTGTTTGTAGAAGAGACAATGGGATCTGGATTCTTGCTGGAATAACTTCTTGGGGAGCTGGTTGTGCTAGAGGACGGGCTCCTTTAAGAAATAACTACAGAAGGACATCGGTTGGCATTTCCTTGAGGTGTCTGAGTTGATGGATTTTATCACTCAGAACATGATTACAGGTGGGTGTGATTTCTGTGACTTTTCCTTTCTTATTTATTGCAAGTCAAAAATGTATCATACTTAATTATTTCAAGGGTACTTGTATATATTGCAGATATAATCTGGACTAAGCTTTAAACCAAAGCAAAAAATATGGCTGGTTTTCAATTTGTAATTCAATGTGTATAAACTTTTGTCTCTGAATTCATGAGCACTGATATCTTTCAATTTAACTTAAACATCAGCTGGTTCTTCAAATTCATGTTCATGTAGAGTTTAATAAAATATATATCTTTTTGTATTTCTGAGATTTAAAAATACAAGAAAGGATTCAGAAGATTCTTTATCCATTTGACTTTTTTCCCCTCTGGATTACTTAAAGTACTGAAATAAATCCCTCCTCTCCCATTTCTCCCATTTGGCCTTGTTCATTTTACCTGGAGACAGTGGGAAAATATGGAAGCTTTGCAGTTACCTTTGTTCTGTGGCACTAAAATCTAGATTAGGAAAACAAATATGGGTGTGGAGATGTTAAACCTGTCCTCAAGGAACTTTCCAGCTATTTGGGGAGACAAAGAAGCAAATGGACAGTTGCAATAAAAGATGGATTGTAGGTCAGCCCAGAGAGTGGCCAGATCACTGAGGAGGAGCCTAGGGGCTGAGTACTGAAGGGCTAGAAGGTTTTCCATGAAAAGGGGCAGCATCTTCACAAGAAAATGGCACAGGGGCAACCATTGCAGAATAAAGAGGCATGAGAAAATACAATTTACAGGACAAGTCGTTTAGTGTAAGAAACAATTTGCTGTTGTTGTTGTTAATCCTCACCCGAGGATATTTTCCATTGATTTTCAGAGAGAGTAGAAGGGAGGGGGAGAGACACAGAGAGAGACATTTCAATTGGTTGCCTCCTACACGCACACTAACCAGGGCCAGGAATCCAGCTTGCAACCAAGGTACATGCCCTCGACAAGAATCAAACCTAGAACCCTTAAGTCTGCAGTCCGGCGCTCTATCCACTGATCAAAACCAGCTCAAGAACCAATTTTTCTCTCATTAATAATTTTTTATTGATTAGACATTGAAATGATACATTGTGTTCAATAAAATATATTAATATTAATTTCATCAGTTTATTTTTATTTTTTTATTTTTTTCTTTATTGATTAAGGTATTACATATGTGTCCTTATCTCCCCATTCCTCCCCCACCCCCGACTCCTGCTCTCACCCACCTGGTGTCTGTGTCCATTGGTTAGGCTTATATGCATGCATACAAGTCCTTTGGTTGATCTCTCCCTCTTACCCCCACCCTCCCCTACCTTCCCTCTGAGGCTTGATGGTCTGATCGATGCTTCTCTGTCTCTGTTTTTGTTCATCAGTTTATGTTGTTCATTATATTCTATAAATGAGTGAGATCATGTGATATTTATCTTTCTCTGACTGGCTTATTTCGCTTAGCATAATGCTCTCCACTTCCATCCATGCTGTTGCAAATGGAATTCTAAATTTCTTTAGTGGCCACATTAAAAAAATAAAACTATAATTTAGAATTTCATGTGACTCTACTATTTTTTCCTTTAAAAAAAACTTTACTGTTGAAAGTATTACAAATGTCCCCCTTTTCCCCTTCATTGTCCCCCTCCACCCAGTTCCCACCCCACCCAAACCAATAGTTTTTAAAGGCCAGGACCCAGAACAGCAGAACATAGTGCTCTTTCCGTCCCTCCCTCCTTATAGTTCAAGATCAGCCACCTGGATGACGATTTGGAAAGCACTGCTGCCTTCGGGCCAGCTGAGCACCAGCTCTACCTCAAACCAGAGAGGCTCTCAGCTCACTTTCGTTTGGTCTTCAGAGTAAAAGTGTTCTGTTCATTGCCATCACTGCAAGGGGAAATTCTCTCCTGGCGGCACTCCTGTTCAATTTTTATCACCTGGATGTGAAGATTAAAAAGCTTAACAAACCCTGAACAAAGGTTAATGATAACAACACTGTAAAATAGCAATGAAATCGGGCGATAACCATTAATTCCAGAGTCAAATGAATATCAGAATGTGACATGTACTTTATTTAAATAACACTTCCTTATGACCATCTTTTTTCTAATCCCCTGGTTGCCTATTTCTTCTGGCTTCTAACAATTAAAATGTGACACTGTCATCTGAAATGTCTGAGTGAATGATAGAGACTTGCCATGTCATTGCTAAAATTTGTATACTTTTACTTCAGTGTTTTTAAACAAAAGTGTTTTATTGTAACCCAGGACAACCTAGTTAGAAATGAGAAAACACCATCTTAGTTCCATATACTATAAATTTGAGAACTTCAGTGTGATACATGATTTGAGAAAACTGCATAAATATTAAATCTGAAGAACTCAAATAAAGAAAAGAACATTATAAATACTATTCAATCATAAAAAGAATGAAATCTTGACATTTGTGACAACATAGATAGATCTTTGAGACATGCTGAATGAAATAAGTCAGAAAGAGATATAAGTACTATATGATCTCACTTATATATGGAATTAAAATAAAAAAAACTAAGCTTATAGATACAGAAAACAGATTTGTGGTCACCAGAGGTGGGGGTAGGAGGGTGAGCAAAATGAGTGAAGGAGGTCAAAAGGTATGAACTTCCAATTATAAATATGTCATGGGATGTAATGTAAACATTGTAACTACCTATAATAATAAAAGTATAATATGCTAATTAGATTGGACAGCCAAATGAACTTCCCGACGAAGCGGCATGGTGGGGGCCAAGGCAGAGGCGATTAGGGGTGATCAGGCAGGCAGGCAAGTGGTTAGTGATGATCAGGCAGGCTGGCGAGCAGTTAGGGGCTATCAGGCAGGCAGGCGAGTGGTTAGGGCAGCCGTGGGCAAACTACGGCCCGCGGGCCAGATCCGGCCTGTTTGAAATGAATAAAACTAAAAAAAAAAAAAAAGACCATACCCTTTTATGTAATGATGTTTACTTTGAATTTATATTAGTTCACACAAACACTCCATCCATGCTTTTGTTCCGGCCCTCCGGTCCAGTTTAAGAACCCATTGTGGCCCTCGAGTCAAAAAGTTTGCCCACCCCTGGGTTAGGGGCAATGAGGCAGGCAGGCAGAGTGGTTAGGCCATCAGTCAGGCAGGCGAGTGGTTAGGGGCAATCAGGCAGGTAGACAGGCCAGTGTTTAGGAGCCAGTAGTTCCGGATTGCGAGAGGGATGTCTGACTGCCGGTTTAGGATCGGGCCTAAACAGGCAGTCAGACATCCCCCAAGGGGTCCTGGATTGTGAGAGGGTGCAGGCTGGGCTGAAGGATCCCCCTCCCATGCATGAATTTTGTGCACTGGGCCTCTAGTAGTTAATAATACTGTATTGCATATTTAAAAGTTGCAAAGAGAGTAGATCTTAAAATACTCATTATAAGGAAAAAAATTTGTAAAGATATGTGATGATGGATATTTATTAAAGTTATTGTGATTGTTTTGCAATATATACAAATATTGAATTATTATTGTATACCCCAAACTAATATCATGTTATATGTTAAAATTATACCTTAATGCCTCACAGATGTGGCTCAGTGGTTGAGCATCAGGTTAAGAGCTGGATCCCCAGTGTGGGGCATGCAGGAAGCAGCAGATCAATGATCCTCTCTCATCATTGATGTTTCTATCTCACTCTCCATCCCTCTCTGAAATCCATAAAAATATTTTTAAAAGTTTAGAAAATTATACCTGAATAAAAATAATATAGGAGGGAAAGTATTGTAGAAGTATGTCAGATGATTAATTAATAAGACTATTATTTTAAAAAAAGAAAAGAATGTATCACTTAGAAATTTTACTAATGAAGTCTGCAAATACAATGTCTTGGTCACAGAACCTAAAAACATATGCATTCCTATAAATATAAATTAAACATTATAAATTTTATAGTTTTAAGCTGACTCTACCATATGTCTTTAAATATTGTCCATAGCTGAGGTAAATAATCAACTTTTTCCTATGTTTTAGAAGATTGCAGAACTCAGGGAATAGTGTTAGTTGGAGGAACAGTGAGGATCCATTACCCCCATTTGAAAGAGGGCGACTATGCTCATAATTGGTATGTATCCCAGGTAGGAATGATTCCTGGGTTTTCTCCGTACACCAGGCCATTTAAGGATCTGTGTTTTGTCAGTTTTATCTAGGATCTTAATTTCTTTATCTGATTAACATAAAATTTAAATATTTCATCTGAAATTTTCTGGTTGAAAAATACTTACTAATCAGTATGCCTGATACTCATTAGTAGAATCACCAACACAACTGGTATTAAGACGGGAGCTCACCTGAATTGATATATTCCAATGACTAACATTAACAGCATCTGGTAGTGATATTGTTATGGGAATTTAGTGAATAATCTGTTTCACTTATTTCTGTAATAATGATAATATTTTGTTAAGTGTTGCCTCGAAGATGGAAACTAGTTCATGATCTATAAGCTTCGATGTCTTTGAAATTTTTTCTACATACCCCGTCTTCTATATGGATAATGATATCTTTAAGGTCAAAAAATTAGTTTTGCTAGTACCTCATCTCCTTGAGTGTTCAACATCCATTTTTTAAAAATTGTATTTATCATTGAAAAGTATTCAAAGATAGATGATAGTTCTAAGAGTTTATAATCTGGTAGGAGGAGAGAACTAGGCAAAATTAACTATAATATAAAACAAGATGAAATAAGCTTTATAATCCCAGGTGTGTTGATACTATGAAAATGGAGAGACTAATTCTCATTGCAGGGTTTTGTGAGGTGTGTGTACTGTGGTTGGGAGGGGTTGGGGTAGGAATGCTTTAGTGAAGGGGTTGGTATTGAAACTAGGCATTAAAGCAGTGGTTCTTAATCTTCTGGCCCATTAAATACAGTTCCTCATGTTGTGACCCCCAACCATAAAATTATTTTCGTTGCTACTTCATAACTGTAATTTTGCTACTGTTATGAATCGATCCCCAGTAGGGGGCGTTCATCATTGATGTTTCTCTATCCCTTTCCCTTCCTCTCTGAAATCAATAAAAAAATATATGTATATTAAAAAAAGAAGTCAACTAGAAAGAATAAGACTTTCAGTAATATCACAATTCAGTATTAGCATGAATTTGTTACATTTCAACAAGTTTAAAACAAACTGCTTGTAAAATCCATTGTTATTTCATGTACCACCAATAAAGCAAATAAAACATCTAAGACTGAGAAATCTCATGTAAAGCTGGGACATCAAGGCATAAACCCACCCACATGGAAAGTTACATGCCTCAATCTTGGCACTGGATGTAGGGAGGAATAAAAATCTTACCTGATAATTTGAATCACAAGCTAATACTTGTGTAAGTCTACAGTCTAAAATCCCCTACACCAGTGTAGTCCAAACTATCCCAAGCAGAAAAATTAAGTAGTATTTAGTAGAGAATTCCCCCAGGTGACTGGGCAAAGCTAATACAA
The DNA here is from genome assembly GCF_028538775.1 of Myotis yumanensis. Lineage (NCBI taxonomy): Eukaryota > Metazoa > Chordata > Mammalia > Chiroptera > Vespertilionidae > Myotis > Myotis yumanensis. Next base: position 176,989,917 of record NW_027223754.1, read on the forward strand.
GTCCTTCTGGAAAAACTCTTTCAATCTGTGACTAACAGAATTGTAAGATCTTTCTGATTTTAAAATGTTCAAATGTGAAAAGACATGTGTTTTAGAATTGTAATAAGATAGGGAGCCAATTTGCAAGCTTAGAGACTTCTCCAGCATGCTAAGCAGCATTGAATGGTACAAGGGTTTTATAAATTCCAAATGGAGTCAATTAGCTAATGGTAAGGGAGAAAGAGATAATGAGAAGTGGGGAGTTTATACAGTCTTTCCAGGCCTAATTTTATCCTGGCAGGTGGTGGCTAGGCTCAGAAACGGCAGATAATAGAATTCAAGTGGTCTCTTCTTTTTTTTCATGCCCATGGGAGACATTGCATTTCTTAGAGGCTAGAAGAGTGATTCACATATCATGAACACTCAGTAGATATCTGAATGGATAAATCCATGATTACTTTTGGTACCCATCTCTCACTTAGCTTGACTAGACCTCAGAATCCTTTTGTTATTGTTGTTGTTGTTGTTGTTAATCCTCCCCAGAGGGTATATATTTCCCATTGATTTTTAGAGAAAGTGAAAGGGAGTGGAAGAGACACAGGAGAGAAACAGCGATATGAGAGAGACACATCTATTGGTTGCCTCTCATAGGAGCCCCGAACCAGTGCCCAGAATTGAGCCTGAAAATGGAGTACTTACCCTTGACTGGAATCAAATCCTTGACCCTTCAGTCCACTCTAACCATTGAGCAACCAGTTAGGGCCTCAGAGTTCTTTTTAATAGCAACCATTAACAATAAATCAAGATTGGCAAATGATTTTAAATCTGTTCTCCATCTCTGAGTTAGAGATCTTGAGGCAGAAAATAATTTAATCAAAAGAGGAGAAAGTACTGACCTTTGAAATCATAAAGCCTAAACTGCATTTCCTGTTATATGAGATGTGATGAGTCCCTTAATATCAATGCCAGTTTTCCCATTTGGAGAGGGGGAGTCATTTCTCTCCCATCTGCTTCAGAGGGAGTGTAATGAACATCCAGGAAAATGATAGATGTGGGGTGCTTTTTCAATTGAAATGCTTAGAAAGTGAGTTTTATAATATTTTTAGCTGGCTTATTGCTTTTTAAATTGAAGTGCTTAAAAAGTGATTTTAATAATATTTTAGGCAGCCTATTTTTACGTCTATGTTCAGGGTGATGGACCTGAATAGAAAAAGAGTAAAGCAAGTTTTTTTCTGGTTAAGAGGAAATATTTAGTAAGAATTTATTGTGTTTGTTTTTTGGAAACTGGGTATAAAAGAGTTGGATAGTTCCTACAGTCCTGAGCATTTATTTATCACTTACAGGGCAGTGGGGCTATTAAATGGCCTAAAGTTGTTGATAAAGACTACCAAGTTTTAAGAAAAAAGTTCATTCTGACATGTGAGATTCCAGATAAGATTGCTTTGCACTCAGATGAGCCTGAGACATGGAAGACAATGAGGATTTATGGTCCACTGAGGCTTCTTTTTCTGAATAATAATATGAATTAATGTAGGAAAATAAAGATGTAAAGGATTATGTGTTGAATTATGTTAGACTACTTACAAAATGTTTAGACATGTTTCTAAAGATGTTAAGAAAAGGTCACAGCTGACCTCACTGGCAGTTTGAGAGACGACATTGCAACCACAGGGACTGTGACTTCGGCTGACAATTCATAATTCAACTTCTGGGTGAATCTTATGAATTTCTAATTAGGCTGAGAACAGAGAGATGACTCTTAGGTTTCTTAAATTTATAATTCATAATTCTAGCATTTTATAACTAAGTGAAATTTAAAAAGTGGTTTTTGCCCATTCTCTAATTCAGGTGTCCTCAAACTTTTTAAACAGGGGGCCAGTTCACTGTCCCTCAGACCATTGGAGGGCTGGACTATAGTTTAAAAAAAAACTATGAACAAATTCCTATGCACACTGCACATATCTTATTTTGAAGTAAAAAAACAAAATGGGAACAAATACAATATTTGTATTTGCATGTGGCCCACAGGCCGTAGTTTGAGGACCCCTGCTCTAATTAATACTCTTCTGTTTGTTGAATCAATGTCAGAAATTCAAGCATAAACAAATCATTCTCCCATAAGGAACTTCCATTGCTTTTTATCTTCTAATATCCTATAAAATGTTACTGTTGGTGAGTAATGAGCTAAAGACCAGATAATAGACCTTATTTGTCACACTCAACTTTGGGGCTGTGAGGTCACATTTTCAGAGCTGTGGCTTCTGCATGTGTGAGCTCGGTGGGACAGCCCATCTCGAATGCTATTGTATTATTAGGTTGGAGTAAAGGGCCCCATAAATATCAATGGACTATATAAATGTAAGGTAATTCTTATTTTGTCTAAAAAGGTATAAGACTATGAAATAATAAACATTTTTAATGTCATGAATCTAAAGTGACAGAGCAAATCATACAGAATACATGTTAACCCAGGCCTGACTGAGGGTCAGTTATGAGAAGAGATTTTTTAGTGTTCATTATTAGCATCATTTTAAATTGGAGTTGAGTTTTGGTCACAGTGACAATTGAGGGGGAAAAGTAATATGATTTTGGCTTATATTAGGAAATCATAAAAACAGGTTGCTATCCTATATTTATAATATGTTTACATAACATTTATCTGTATAAATATGTAATCATGTCAATTACATATAACAATTCATATCTCGTTGAATCCTCTTTCTGAATTCTTATGTAGCAATATTTGAAACACTGACATTTATATTGGAAATGAGCTAGGAAAAAGTGTTTCTGGTCTCGTTCTCCTGCCAATGTATTCCCTTTACAAAGATGCCACATCTGGAAATGAAGACAGCCTGCGTGAGACACACAGTTTTTGGCTCAATGCTCTGCATCAGCACAGGCATACCTGAGTGATTGCAATTACATTGGTGCTAAGCAAGTCTGAGCTTAAATATATTTGCTATCAAAACAACAATGAGGTACCATCTCACATCTGTCAGAATGGCTATCATCAACAAATCAACAAACAAGTGCTGGAGAGGATGTGGAGAAAAAGGAACACTTGTGCACTGCTGGTGGGAATGTAGACTGGTGCAGCCACTATGGAAGACAGTATGGAGTTTCCTCAAAAAACTGGAAATGGAACTCCCATTTGACCCTGTGATCCCACTTCTAGGAATTTATCCCAAGAAACCAGAAACACCAATCAGAAAGGATATATGCACCTATATGTTCATAGCAGCACAATTCACCATAGCTAAGATCTGGAAACAGCCTAAATGCCCATCAGTAGATGAATGGATTAGAAAACTGTGGTACATCTACATGATGGAATACTATGCTGCTGTAAGAAAGAAGGTACTCTTACCATTTGCAATGGCATGGATGGAGCTGGAGAGCATTATGCTAAGTGAAATAAGCCAGTCAATGAAGGAAAAATACCACATGATCTCACTCATTCATGGATAATAGAGACCATTATAAACTTTTGAACAATAATAGATACAGAGGCAGAGCTGCCTCACACAGATTGTCAAACTGCAGCGGGAAGGCCGGGGAGGGTTGGGGGGCAGGAGGGAGGGGGTTAAGAGATCAACTGAAGGGCTTGTATGCATGCATATGAGCATAACCAATGGACATAAGACACTGGGGGGTAGGGGAAGCCGGGGTATTGTCAAGGGCGGGGGGGGAAAAAAGGACACATATGTAATACCCTTTGTAATGCTTTAAGCAATAAAAAAAAAATATATATATATATATATATATATATATATATATTTGCTAACTTAATTTCTTGCTCACTTCATTATTACGCTCTCTTTCAGAATCTGCTCCTTAATTAGATGGTGGCCTGGCAAGTCGCTTGCAGCAGATTCAAGTGCCTGTGTTAGAAAGAGAGACCTGCGAACGCACTTATTATTCTGCTCATCCAGGAGGGATCACAGAGAAGATGATCTGTGCTAGCTTTGCAGCAACTGGAGGGAAGGATTGCTGTCAGGTGAGACAAATATGATTTCGCAGGGGAACAGAGAAAGCTGTCATCTGCTGGAGACTGTCTTCACACAGGAGAAGACTCTCAAACCACAGACAGCTCCCTTTGCCTGCTTCATAGTGTCATGCCACATCCCCTCACCCAAAGGCCTAGTAAGACCATAGGAAGAGTGAGTTGCAGTATCCAAACTTGCTGAGATGGCACAGAGGGAGGGTGGAAACAGCCTGCAGCCAGAAGAGCAGGTGAGAACAGAGAGCAGCATGAGGAGGTAGGAGATGGCAGCACCACTAAACTGACCTGCAGGTGGGACGATGTTTGCAGTTGTATTTAAGCCTTTGGGAAAACAGGAACAAGCAAATAAGGATTCTAAATTAGTGTGTCCTATTTATGACTTAAGAGTTTAATTGTTTAAAATTGTTATTAACCTCCAGTGTGCTCACACTTGATTTTCCATCACAGATTAAAATAAAATAATCATGAAGAGAATGAGAACCTTTGAAAAATAGTTTTCATGTGCAGTGAAAAAAGTCACAAAGCAATAGTTTCAATTCAGTAATATTGTAGAGGCACAAAGCTGTACAGATATATTCACAGGGGTGAGCATACTATTGGCAAGTTCAGAACCAGCTAAGAAAAACAAAAAAAAAACAAAAAACACAACAGAATATGGGCAAAGAGATTGCAAACACCAGCTTTACTCTTCACAAAGCCAACTGAAGAATGTGGCTTTAGATACACACAAAAAGCATGTCTAACACTCTGTAGCCCACCTTCAATATCTAGTCTCAATCTGAGCAGCCCTCCTAAAAGAAAGCTGTGGTCTTCAGGGCAGACATGCTTCCCCAGATTTATCATTTCATACTGATCTAGAGTGGAGGGGGAGGAAAAAAATGAACCTCTAGTCTTTATTGCTTTTGATAGTCCCCCCTTGCCCCCAAATCAAGAAACATGAACCAATGGATGTTACTTTTATGGGGAGAAAACTGGTCATTAACCTGAATAGAAGTCCTTTCACATGAAAACATGAAGAGAGAAGGGAAGAGGTCTCTTCTTAACACTGAATATACTAGTAAATGCATTGTACTTAAACCCATTCACAGCATCAAGCATTACTCACATTCTGTTATATGTTGAGTAACTTAATTTGCATTCTCCAGAAGCACACCCTGTGACAAGTACTCAAGTGTAATGGTCTGTTTAGGACGTGCAGATCACTGGTAGGAAAGTGAATAGGTCAGAGGTATAGGGAAGGGAAGGCAGCCTAGGATGTGATATTAAGTCACTACCACAGTGAGGGACTGAGCTTCATCCTGCAGCAAAAATCTGGCAGTGACACAAAACACACTAAGAATATTGATTTCCTCTGAGAGGTGAGGGAGCTGGGATATTTATACACAACTTCCCCAAGGTCATAGTTGGAGGGCTGCAGGAACAGCACTTCCTACATTATGGCCTGCTTTCGGGGGACCAGGGGGTGGGGAGGTCTGGGGAGGGTGGGGGGAGAGCCCACAGGCACAGAGTCAGGATGTGGACAGGAAGATCTGAGGAATATGGGAAGTCCACTCCCAGTTCTGCTAGAGGACAAAGTTGTATTATAAAAATAAAACTCTAAATTAGTGTGTTCATTCTTCCCTTTTGAGGGATTTTTTTTTTTCTCTCTGCTTTGAATCAGGAAAATCACAAATGGCTCTACTATCTCCATCATGTGGGACAGCATATAACATTGAGGGAAGACCTTACTCTGCATCAAGATAGCAAACATCCTGGCTGGTTGTGCAGTGGTTAGAGCGTTGGTCCCAGGACTGAAGGGTCATGGGTTCAATTCCAGTCAATGGTACGCCCCTTCATTGCAGGCTCGATCCACACTCCAGTCGAGGCTCATGTGGAAGCCAACCAATCAATGTGTCTTGCTCATATAGATGTTTCTCTCTGTCTTTCCCCTTCCCTTCACTCTCTCTGGAAAAAAAAAAAATCAATGGAAAACAAATCCTTGGGTGAAAATTAACAAAACAGAGAGAGAGAGAGCAAAAAGGAACTGGTGCGGAAATTAGGTTCATGCCAGAGGTGACCCGCATATTGTGATCTCGGTTGGCACTTTGTTCTTATTTCTGCTTCATCCAGCAGTCATTTTGGCTGCAGCATGACCAAATTTACAGTCATTGTAAGGGAAGGAAAATACGGAGATGAGATTCTAACTGGTAAAGGGGGCTAGATTTCTTTCACAAAAGGGTGACTTCAGAAATTTGCTTTGGTAAAATGGACTCTGCTATTTCTATCGGCTAATTGATTTTTTACCCTCTTGTGTATGCTCAGAGGTAATGAACCTGCTGATGTAATTTCTCACCCAAGAAGATGAAAATAAAAATGTTGGAATGCAGAGACATGAGAGTTTTAGATATGTGATGTAGAATCCTGTGGTTCTTTGTTCACAACAAATTTCAGATTTTGTTTTTTTTTTAAATTTCAAATTCTTTGACCTACAAGGGGATTTGTGCGATCACAGTGATGCGGTCCCACTCCTGCTGACTTTTCCAATTGCTTTCATACTTCTCTCCTCTTGCTTACTACATTTCAGCCACATTGATTTCCTTCTGACCTTCCAACTTGCCACATATTTGCCCAACTGGGGCCTTAACCCAGTTATCAGTTCTGCATAAATACTTTTTCTCCAGGGTTTTGAAAATCTGTCTGCATTTTGTTTAGGATTTTTACATCTTTGTTCATTAGGGAGGGATACTGTTTTTTTTCTGCCCCTATCTGTCCTGGGTCTCAGGGTAATGCTGGCCTTATCAAATCAGCTTGGGAGTATTCCCTCCTCTTCAATTTTTTTTGAAGAATTTGAGAAAGATTGGAGTCAATTCTTTAAGTGTTTAGTAAGTTCATCAGTGAAGCCATCTGGGCTTTTCTTTGTTGGGATGTTTTTGATTCCTGAATCAATCCCCTTACTGGTATTGGTTTGTTCTGATTTTCTATTGCCAGATGGAAGGCAGAAAATTTAGTCACTGATACAGGTGTGTGGGTACATGTGGGGATAGGAGCTTCTGGAAGTTCTCTTCTAATTGCTTCTATTTTCTCAGCAGATGAAACAGGGTTGTGAAAAAAGGCTTGAGGTATTAAAATAAAAAAAGAAAGTATGAAATAGTTCTCTTAAAAATGACAAAGGGCATGGACTAGAAAAATGTGGTAGGATTATTAGGCAGCATATGCCTCAGAGATTAATGATTAACATTTAGAGGGAGACCAACTATTAGGTGAATTGTATGTTTTCCTCTGGAGACACTGAGTGGTACATGGATGCAGAGCAGGTAGAGAATTGATTCAGTTAGAGTGGATTTTCCCAAGTATGCAAGAGTGTAAGGGAATTGAGAGCGTGTGTGAAGAAGTGATTAAGACAATAGGTCACAGGAATTAAACTAAAAAAAGAGTAAACAAGGGCCCTGACCTGTTTGGCTCAGCAGATAGAGCGTCGGCCTGCGGACTCAAGGGTCCCAGGTTTGATTCCGGTCAAGGGCATGTACCTTGGTTGCGGGCACATCCCCAGTGGGGGGTGTGCAGAAGGCAGCTGATTGATGTTTCTAACTCTCTAGCCCTCAAGCACTCTCCCTTCCTCTCTGTAAAAAAATCAATTATATATATATATATATATATATATATATACACATAAATATATATATATATTTAGAGAGAGAGAGAGAGAGAGAACACGGATGTGAGAGGAATTAGGGATAAGGAAAAAGTGATAGGATAGATGAATTGCAAGTCTCAAAAGGTGGAAGTGTTGGAGGAAATTGGAAAGATAAACATTTGTGGCTGGAGATAGTGGTGCTTAAAACCGAGCTTATGAAAGGCTTGGGGTTCCTACTAATGACCAGGTCTCTAAGGCTGACCATTGAGATAAGGCTGAGGTCCAGTGGGGGAAAGTTGAGAAATTGAGAAGTGTCAGTACTGGAATCATTACCTATATGGCTTCTGAAATCAGCAAGATTTAAGAGAAGAATCGTGTTGGAGAGAATGTCTGCTAAAATCTAGGAATAACTCGAGATCAATTGTGGTTGATATGGTTTGACAACACCAGGGTCAAAGAGTCAAAACAAGAGTCAAAGAGTCATGTCTGATAACATAAGGGTCAAAGAGACAAAACAAGGGTGGAAGAGTCATGTTTAGATTAAAAGGAAATCTGGAATTGAGGTTGAAATGAAGAGCAAACTTAGGTCCAACATCCCCAAACCTAATGATTCCAATGGGTTGAGTTAAATGAATAATTTAAATGAGTGACTGACTACTTTAATGCATGTAAAGCACTTAGAATAAGTGGTGGTGGTATTCTTTGACTTGTCCCATTCAGGCTATTAGAAAATGAACATTGTTAAAATGTAGAGAAGATATTTCTCATTTGCATGTGTTCAGAAATTCTTATACATGCCAAAGAGCTTAGAAGTTTTACATATGAAATGGCATTGTTTTATTTTAGTTCTATAACTATCGTATGAGATAAATGTTAGAATTATACCATATTTAACACCCACCCACCCTCACTGCTTGCTTTTTATACTAGGTAATTAATGAATCCTAGCTATGGTTTTTTTCATTGTTCCCCACTTATAAAAAACAGTGACTGGTTGGGAATTCATGACTTTTAGGATTTGGCTCTTTTTCCAGGCAGATTTGTCATAGAGGATTATTGTGGAGAGGAAAAGGAGGTTGAAAAGATTGGAAAGATTGGGCCAGACTGTAAAAGACTGTAAAAGAAGTTGCTTTGAACAAGGAAAGAGCTCAGTTATTTTGTTTCATACACAATTACCAGATTGGAGGGCAAGGTGGGGGAAGATTAGAGACTGGGAAACCAGTTAGGTTACTATTAAATCAAAGTAGACCTAATAAATCTATAAATTAGATCACAGTAGCCATATAAATGAAAAGGAGAATTTGCAAAGAAATAACAGAGGACTGGGCAATGGAATAGAATCCTGAATTCCTGTAGCATTGTATTTCCTTTCTACCACTCTTCATGTCTACTGTTCATAAAAATATTTTTGGTATGTATCTCCTTGGATAGATTATTAATTTCTCTACATAGGCTGTATATAATAATGCATTTACTAATTAACTAATGCTCATACATTAAAATATGTTCATTTGAATACAGAGTATTTAAATATGTAATTGATAAGATTTTTATTTAGGGACTAAATAGACATAGGAGAGGAAAGAAGAGTCAGGGATGTAACCTGAAGGAGAAGCTCAGTTAGCCAGAGAACTACTGGCATCTGAAGCTCTGCAGGAATCCCTGCAGTTCTAAAGGTGCCCTTGAACTTAAAGGTAAATCAGAGAAATGAGAGACATTCAAGTGCTTTCAGCAAATTCTTTCCTTGACCTCAGTCACAGACTCCATGAATGTAATCATTTGTCCCAGTAGGATAAATGCTCAGCAAAATCAGTGAAGATTTTAAGAACAGATCTTCAGTAGCAATCTGAAAGACGAGAAGGAATAAAAACATGCAGGTAGTAAGGAATGTAATTCACTGTGCATTTTCCAAGAAAATTTAAAAATTCAGTGAAAAGTCATTTTACGTAATTATAATTCAAGTTCTACTCTTACAACCTCATTTCAAGAAAATAGGACACATCAAATGGGATGATCCTTTTTTAATCCAAGAACTTGTAACTGATTGTGACAAAGTTTTAATTTTTTTCTTGTAAACCTAAATTTTCCAAGTTTGTGATAGAGCCTCATTTTGCTTTGTTTAGGTTGGTCCCTGGTGTCTGTGTGCTCTGCACTGCACGCTGTTACTCTGAAGTGGAGCTAGGAGAGCCCAAAGGCTTTCTTTCAACTCCAGGATATCCACTGGATTATAAAGGAAAACTGGAATGTTCTTGGGTGCTCAGAGTTTCACCAAGCAGAATGGCAACATTTACAGATGAGAACCTGTCACTCCCTGAGCCTCATTTGTGTCGAGATTCAGTTGTGACTATTTATGAAGAAAGCCACAGGGAGAGAAGGATGTCAGGTAACCCTTCCTGAAATTTGAACTTTGGGCTGGGGGGGTCTTTTCTGTAGAAGCAGCTAATGATCAAGAGAGACTTTGACTTGGTAACAATAGCACTGAAATGTTGATTCGTGTAATAGGCATGTCTTTTTTCCTAGACGCACCTAATATTTTCAAAATTTGAACTTGCAAAACAGGTATACCAAAGGTTGAGTGTATGTGTTTGTATGTACGTGTATTCAAGAAAAAGAAAAAGACAAAAGGGCCCAACTTCTACAAACATACCAAAACTACACCAGCATGCCAGAAATGTGTACATGATAAAAAGGAGGAGATAAGATGCTTAAAATGGGGGTGAAGGGAGGAGGGGACTAGCGGGTTATATTTTAAAATAAAAGCAAAAATACATTAATGGCTTTTAAAATTGCAGATTTAAAAAGATTGCTACTAATGTGCCAGCCATCATTTTATTTCATGTACAGGCAAACCTATTTTTGTTCAACAAGACAAACTTGCCACCTCCTGTTTATAGAAGTGTAGTGCAGGCTTTTTTTGTATTACCACAAGGAAAGAGGAAAGTGAGAAGGTGTTAGAAATAATTTGGTTTATGGGGAAAGCTGGAGTGAAAATAAGTTTGTGCATGTTGTTTTGAGTGTGTAAGCTACACACACATGCACGTGCTTGATTCAGGAGTATATGGAGACCGGGAAGTGGGATTGCTTTGAAAGTGGGATTATTTTCTTAGGATTACATTGGGGTGAGAGGTTAAATCATTGACTGAAAAGGCACACACATTTGTTTAAGGGACCTTTCTTTCAAAATATTAAATCATTTAGACTTCAGAAAAAAACTATTAACTAGCCTGTTCAGTTTGCACATTTTTCCCCTACATCAGATCACCTTCGCCAATCCCCTTGATTAAAATGGCTCAAGGTCCTCTCCTTATAGCTGAACTAAAATCTAACCCCTAACACATCTTTCCCCTCTCTCTCTCTTAGCTTCCCATGCTCCAGGCCCTTTCATTCTCATCTGAGGGCCCCTGTGCATCTACTTCTCCCAGCTCTTCCCTCACCTCCTTCAAGTCTTGACTAGAATGCCATACCATCTTAATGAGGCCTACTTTGATTCATATAAATTAAATCACCTCCTGCCTGTGTACTTCTTAGTGCTCTTTCCTTAGCACTTCTTGCCCCTAACATATTTTGATTTTTTTCCCATGTCTGTGATTTGTCTGTGTATTCTCCTTTGAATGTGAGCTTCCTATAGGCTGAAATTTTGGTCTCTTCACTTTGAAAATTCCCAGTGCCCAGAACAGTATCTGACATATAGATGGCGTTGAATGAATGAATGAATGAATGAATGAAAAATCACCTCAAAGAGGTCTTGTCAGTCTAAAGGAGCATCATTTATTGTGTCCCCCACAATTAGTTTCTATCATATTGTGCTAGTTCTTTCAGTGTAGCCTTGGTTTCTATTTGAAATCATCTTCATTTTCATGACTAAAATGAAAGCTTCATGAGAGCAGAGATTTTGTTATTTTGTTCCCTTTTATATCTCTCCAAAGTAGGCTAATGCCTAAAGACTCAGAGCATTTTTTCACATGAATGTGTACTGCTAAATTACTTTTCAGAAAGGCCAAATCTTTTGCTGTCATTAGCAATACATGGGAACCTCTTCCACCATGCCCACAACCTAATATATCAATTTGTTAGGCCCTTTTACTTTTTTTAAATGTTTTTATTGATTTCAGAGAGGAAGGGAGAGGGAAAGAGATAGAAACATCAATGATGAGAGAGAATCATTGATCAACTGCCTCCCGCACGCCCCACACTGGGGATTGAGCCCGCAATCCAGGCATGTGCCCTGACCAGGAATTGAACCACGAGCTCCTGGTTCATAGGTTGATGCTCAATGAGCCATGCCAGCTGAGCTCTTTTACTTTTTAAAAATCATTAATTGGGATATATATATTTTTCATATATTACTTAGCTATTTGTATTTCTTATTTCTTGTCATTATTATCCATTTTTAACTATTATGTATATATGATATATACATATATATTTATCACCATTTGCAAGTGCTTATTCATAAAGTTGTATTTGCCTTTAAATTTTATTATATGTTGATGTAAACATTTTATAACTCATTTGTTTAAATCTATTTGTATGTATCTCTGATCTGTGACTTAGCTCTTGTTTTTATATTTAAAAATTAATTCATTCTTAGTTCAGAAAAAAATTGTAATTAAAAACTGTACTTCTTTAATCCTGCTAAAATGTATTATCTTATATAGTAAAGTGATGCTATACCTATTTCTTTAAAAATAAGTTATTTTCTTTCCAATTTATATCACTATCTTTATTATACACTAGGTTCTCCTATAAAAGAAACATTTTCTGGGAAAACTTTCCCCTTTATTATAACCTATTGAAAAACATGCTTGACTTTGATGTGGACTAACTCGGGAGCCACTGTAATTTTTCAACCTACCATTTCTTTTATTTGAAATTGCCATCTTGACCTCTGCAGAATTGTTCTGTCTCTTCAGATGATAGCTAGTAGAACTACAAGACTATAATGGAAACATTACCCCTTATTCAAGTTGGATAGTATTTTTCTATTCTGTAGAATGCTATCTTTTTCCCTGTGGGAGTCAGCAATTCATTCAAGAACTACATTCATCTCTATTTGCTACAAATAAATATTTGCTCATTCTTCAAATAGTATTTCAACATAATTTACCCAAATATGTTATGCCAACTAATGTTGTATTTTCTTCTTGGTTATAGTCTCCTCCCTCTCTTCCTCTCTGTATGTATTTGTGCAGCATTTAGTATGAGCCAAATTTGGACTCTTTTTGGTTGTGGGGATCCAGTAGTGAACAAAATGGACAAGAAAAAAACCCCTTTACTTATTAAGTTTATATTCTAGTGGGGAGAAGACACATAATAAGAAAAATAAAATATATAATATATTAGATGGACAAACCAGGAGGGACATGAAGTGGGAAGAGAGAAAAGTAGTAACTGGGATTGTAGGTACCATGTAGTTATATGTAGTATACACAGCAAATGTCTTTCTGAGTAGTTGTCATTTAAATAAATGTTACAGAATGATGCTGCATTATTCTTAACAGCAGATAAGTTTGATTCTAAGAAACTCACAATTTCTTTGCATGTCCTCTTAATCAGCCCTCTAAATTATTTTAGAATTATGATCATAATTTTTCCTTCCATCTTTGACTTCAGTTTCACAAAGTAAAGCAATTAAAAAAGACTGACTATAGGGAAAAAATGTTCAGGTAGAAAAAGTTTTCTATTATGGATCTTCATGGAGAGATATTTTTAATAAGTAGGTTAATTTTCTAGGAGAAATAAATGGCATGTCAACATAATTTTAAAGGTAAAATAATTTACTTCCTACTGTCCTTCAGGGAGCAATGTGACATGGGCTATGATGGGTATTGGATTCATGGACCCTGTCTCCCCAGCCCTCCAGTCTGTGACTTTGGATAAGTCACTTGAGTTCTGGAACCCAGTCTCCACGTTTTGCAAAGTGGAATGAATTCCTACCTCATGGGTACACACTTACAACAACAGACAAATAAGTCCCAGAGATCTAATAATGCACAGTGCAGTGAATATAGACAACAGTATTGTATTATAATCAGCAAAGTTACTGAGGGACTAGGTCTTAATTATTCCCATTACAAAAGGAGAAGTAATGATGTGAGGTGATAGAGGTGCTAACGATTGCTACAATTGCAATAATATTACAATATATAAATATATCCAATAACATGTTGTATACCTTAAATTTATACCATGTTGCATGTCAGATATATTTCAACAAAGATAAATAATACATGAAAATAAATAATTCCAGTGCCTAAAATAGGAAAACTACAAAAAACAAACAAACAAACAAAAAAAAAAAAACTTGAGTTCTGGTTTTTCACTAGATTTTATTTTTTTTAACGTAGGTGAAGTATGTGCAAGAAGGCTTTACCCAATGATTTTCATGAGCCCTGAACCACTGGTGAGGATGGCATTTTGCTCCCTTGTACAAGATGCTTTCGGCATAAGTTATATTATCATTAGAGTCCAAGGTACGTCTGATCATTTTGTAAAGTTATGAAGTTAAAATTCATTGTTTTTCTTTTTAGGAATATTCAAATCTTATACATTGTTTTGTAAAAAATTGTGTTTCTGTGGGAAATGAGTTTATGTTTGGTCCAAAAGGAAACTGCTCAGTGGATAACTTAATTGACTTGTAAATCATCCAGAATTGTGATTTCTGGACATAGCTAGAACACATTGGTTGCAAAATAAAATTTTTGACCGTGATTATGATTCTACACCACAGAGAGCCTTTTCTGCAGTGGTAATTCTTGTGATAGTTCTGTATTCAAAATCTTAGCTGGCTGATTAGCTCTGGGCAGGTTGTTACACTGTATCAGAGTTTTCTTTATAGTGATATCCTATATAATTAAAGCCTAATATGCTAAGTGTCTGGTCATTCGGTCTTCTGTTCAACCAATCAAAGCGTAATATGCTAATGATATGCTAAGGCCACTCAACTGCTCTCTATGATGTGCACCAGGGGGCAGACAATTGATTGGTTGACCAGTTGCTATGACATGCACTGACCATCAGGGGGAAGACAGTCAACTTGTCGACCAGTCACTATGACATGCACTGACCACCAGGGGCAGATGATCTGATCGGTAGGTTAGTTTGCTGCTGGGGTTCAGCCGATCAGGACTGAGCGAGCCAAGCTGGACACATCCTGGAGTCCTCCTGTGACCCCTCCCTGGCTGCCAACCTCCCGCATCCTTCCCTGACTCCAGTCGTGCACCGGTGGGGTCCCTTGGCTTGGCCTTCACCCTCTCGCAATCCGGGACCCCTTAGGGGATGTCAGAGAGCCAGTTTCGGCCTGCTTCCACAGGCCAGGCCGAGGGACCCCACTGGTGCACAAATTCGTGCACCAGGCCTCTTGTTATAATAATAAAAGGTTAGAATGAGTTTTGAAAACAAACTACACAAATATTAGATGCTATGCAATTCAGAGTTAACAGGTTACTTTTTAGAACATGTAATTGGTGAAGATTTTCGACTCTTTATGAGCATAGATAACTGAAATCTTGTTTCTCTTCTTGGCACCAAAAAGCAGTGCAGATATATTTGAGAAACAATGAGGTGAGTAATAAAGAAAAGCATGCATACCATCTGAAACTTTTTTCCCCAAGAACTATATTAAGAATACTAGAGGCCCGGTGCAGGAGATTCATGCACTGGGAGGGAGTTCCTAGCCAGGCCTGCACCCTCTTGCAGTCTGGGACCCCTCAGGGATTGGGCCTAAGCTGGCAGTCAAACATCCCTCTTGTAGTCTGGGGCTCTCGCAGTCCGGGACCCCTCGCTCCTTACCGCCTGCCTGCAGCAGAGGTAGGAGAGGCTCCTGCCACTGCTGCTGAGCTCGCCAGCTATGAGCTGGCTTCTGGCTGAGTGGTGCTCCCCCTGTGGGAGCGCACTGACCACCAGGGGGCAGCTCCTGCATTGAGCGTCTGCCCCCTGGTGGTCAGTGCACATCATAGTGACTGGTTGTTCAGCCATTTGGTCAATTTCCATATTACTCTTTTATTATATGGGATTGCTTTCAGATGGAACTTTGCATGGAACCAGCATTATCTGCATTTATCCCACATAGACCCTGGGCTGTGCCAAATATCATCCTGAGAGAGGTGCTGGTTTTCTGTATGTTTCAGTTAGAGACTTCTCAGTGACACTAACCACTTCCTGTTAACTTTTTTCTATAACAATTAGAGAAGAAAGCTGGCAGCTTTGATCTGAAAGGGCATATAGCAAAGCCTCTTTAAAATTGGTTTTATACTCATTCCCTTTTCTCTCTTTATTTCTAGGTCCAAAAGTCAGTAAAGTAACCAGACTTCGTCAGAGTTCAAACCAAGAGCATGTGGCCACTTGTAATGATGTTATTCTAACCAAACCAGCAGGAATCATACAGATTTCAAGATATTTTCACAGAACCACTATGAGGTGAGACAGGAATGTTTATTTTGATGAAAGAAGTATGTGAATGGTTACTTGACAGGTGGCAACACTTAGTATTTGCCTAAAATTTATTTTTCACCTTGTTTCCTTAAAGAATACACTTTTAGATAATCCCTGATCTTGGCCTTTAATATGCAAAAGCTGATTGTAAGATTACACCTGTTGGTAAATTGTACTTTTTCAACAAAAGAGATAACTTATCAGGCAATGTGAAAATTTAAATCTCTATCAAAGAGTTTTAGAGATTAAAATAATGTGTGTAGAATCTTCTGGCACTTAGTAGGTACTCAGTAATTGTTTCTAAATATTGCCATGATGGCAATAGAACTTTCCTCGAATTAGACAACAGATAAATTTAAAGGATAAGTGAGTCCTCTTCCCCCCGACCCTTTGCCTATTAAAAAAATTAATAATAAAAATAATAATAAAGTACATAAGTAAAAACTTAAAGGGATAAATGAAAAGTGAAGATTTACATAATATCAATCCTAAGTAAATACATATGATTTGGGGGAGTTTGGGGAAAATTTAGGCAAGAGTTTGTCCTTAACTCTTACAGATTTGCCAGTCAGAATTTTGAGTACCTTACATGACTCACCAACCACTTCCCATGATTGGTGAATTTACTTAAGCATTTTGACTCATTAAGTATTAGAGAATATTTTTTCATTGTTGTAAATTAAAGTAGAAATCTTCCTCTCACTCAAGCACAAAGGAGCAGATATAAAAATGAAGGCATGCTAAGTCAATAACAGTGATGCATTAAATTCTGAACAAAGTAAATAACAGTACATGCTGTTCGGAAATCATTTCTGTTATTCTTCCATCTGTGCCATAGCTGCCACTGGAGGTTATTAGCCCCTTTAAATCACTTCATTTGCCTAGATATTACCAACTTCCAGATGAAGCCAGCACCCTTGGCCTGTCAGGGTCACCTGTGGGTTTATGAAGGATTTGGATTAGGCAAAAAATTAATAGGTAACTAATCTCCCATGAGAAACTGTGTTTTTGTATTTTCTTTTTTTTTCAAAAGAAAGGTTAAGTTTGTTTATTTCTAATCTTTTTTTTTAATTAAATCTTTATTGTTCAGATTACATTTGTTCCTCTTCCCCCTCCCCCCAATAACTCCCCTCCTTCCAGTTCCCACCCCACCCTCCACCCTCACTCCCCACCCACTGTCCTCATCCATAGGTGCACGATTTTTGTCCAGCCTCTTCCCGCATCTCCCACTCCCCTTTCCCCCCCCGCCCCAAGAATAGTCAGTCCATTCCCGTTCTATGTCCCTGATTCATTATAATCACCAGTTCATTCTGTACATCAGATTATTTATTCACTTGATTCTTAGATTCACTTGTTGATAGATGTGTA